>NC_084485.1:38583502-39833502 GCF_030035675.1 Rhineura floridana
TGAGGATTTAAAAAAAAAAACACCCTGCAAATTACTACGGAAATGTGGAGAACTGAATTTAAGACTGGAAAATGAGAGAACTAGTAGAAGGTACACCATTGTATCTTTGCTTCTCTCACAAACTCCGTTGTTCAGAGGGGGCAGGTGACCATGGGTACCAACAGCAAGGTGGAGCATCAGCAGAGTGAGGAGGCTCCAGGGAGAAGCAGTGGTCCCCCTACGCCTTGGAAAATGTCAGAGATGGTAGTTTTGACAAAGCAGATCATCAGTTGTTGATGGGCTCCTGGATTAAGTCCCTCCCACCCAACACAGTTTCTGCATGTGTATGCTGCAGTCAGCATGGATAATGTGGCCACATGTTTAGTGCTACAGTCAAGCAACAGTACAGAACACCCTCTATCCCAGGTGCACAATGGAGATTCTGTATGATCTAACACTTGTCATTGCATAAGCCTGAATCGAAATTGGGATATGTATGCAAAAGCCTGTTTCTGCATGCAGATCACCCTTGCTGGATCAGGGGGCTGATTTCTACTTGCTGTTAGAACAGACAGGGAGGAAAAGTGACATAAGGTGTTCAATCAGCAGATTGTCTGTTTATGTAAACACTGCCTTTGTAAGTATTTGGGGTGAAGACCCTAAATGCTGTCACTTGTCAACAACAGACTAAACAAAATGTGTAGCGGGAAAAAATGTTACAATGCGGATGGGGGGGAGGAGAGAACAGTAAAATCTTGAGAATTTCTGTTTTTCAAACACAACCTGCCTGTTATAAAAAAATTGAGAAACAGATGTTTGCATTCACAAGTCTTCTAAAAAATAGTTAGCTTACTATTAGTAGGTGTTGTTAACCAAAGAGAAGTGAATATTGCTTTGTTTGGAGCCTTTTCAAAAATACCATGGGAATGTTGGATGTTCAGGGACTGTGATACTGACACATCTGTATTTTGATTTAATTAGCTGTTTCATGAGATTACACTGTGGCATGTGATGCCTTTCAAACCCAGCACCTGCAGTTAGAATTAGAAGCATTCAAACTGTGGCTACTCTTGTTCACATAATTTTAACTTCTGTTTTTGCAAAAATAATGAAGGGACAAGGAAATTCTAGCAAAAGCATTATTGTACTGTATACTCATATGGGGTGGGGGATAGTATGACTAAGAATTTCCAAAAAGGAAGAAAGATACTACAAAAGTCTTATGTGAAACTGCAGTTTGGGGTTGAATATGCCCCAGCTGCAACTATAGGTCAAGTGTCCTTCCTACTTCTCAATATTGGATACGTGCCTGGCTTTGCAAGATGTCCCCAAGCCACGGTGGAAGGCACAGATTGTTGACTGGCCCTGGGCTACATCTTTGGCTGCTGGAGAAGCAATGACCTTTGTCCCTGGCAGAGAGCTTTCTGCCTTTCTCTGGAGTTCTTGCCAAGAAAGAAATAGATGTTCTGCCATTTGAGTCTTCAACCTGACATCTCCATGTCAAACTCAATGCAAAGGCGTAGCACACACACATACATACCCTCCTTTGTTTAAAGTGTTGATGTAGAGTTTGTTGTTGTGAATGGCATGCCTGTGGAAATCCATGGTCATATAATGTTTGTTTTATTCTATTTATTAATTTTATATCCCACCCTTCTCCCCAAAAGGAGGCCAGGGTGGCAAACAACAAGTGATAAAACAATAAAACCATTTTTACCACATACCTTAAAAATATATTAAAAGCAGTTAACAGAAGAACATAAGAACATAAAAAGAACCACCTGGATCAGGGCAGTGGCCCACCTACCCCAGCATCCTCTTCTCACAGTGGCCAACCAGATGTCCATGGGAAGCACCCAAGCAGGATCCCAGTGGAAGTCCAGTCTCACCTTCTGTGGTTTCCAACAACTGGTATCACCTCCAACTATGGAGGCAGAGCATAGCCATCATGGCTAATAACCACGGATAGCATTATCCTTCATGAATTTGTCTAATCCTCTTTTAAAGCAATCTATGTTAGTGGCCATCACTGCCACCAGCAGTTCCAATACAGATGCAGACTGTGAAAGATCTCTACTTAAAAGGCTTGTTGGAAAAGGCAAGTCTTAGGTGCCCAAAAGACAACAGAGATGGTGCCTAATATTTAAGTGAAGGGATTTCCTAAGGGTGGGTGCCACTGCACTAAAGGCCCAATTCCTGCATTGTGCAGAACGGGTCTCCTAATCAGATTGCAGCTGAAGGAGGCCCTCATGTGTAGAGCTCAGTGATCGATATAAGGGGTGAGATGGTCTTTCAGGTATCATGGTCTGAAGCTGTATAAGGCTTTATACACTAAAACCAACACCATGGACTTGTTGTGGTCTACATATGTAAAGCCCAAAATGAAGAGATCTAAACCGTGTCATTTTTCTCCCCCTGGTTTTCCTGGACTTTGCATGTATGTGTGTGTGAGAGAGTGCTAATGTCCACATGTTAGGCTTTATGTGTTCATGCAGATATTGCACCCAACTCATAGGCTTCTGGCAGTTCCAGGGGTGAAGTAGTGCTCCTAAGGGGTGAGTGCCATCCCATTCCCCCACTGCCTGTAGTGACTATAAGTGAGCACATATAAGTGAGTTCATCCAAACTATTAACCTCAAGAATGTACCTCCTAATGTAAATTACACTAATCACTTTGATATATGGGTCACAACAATTAACAATGGTCCAGTGTATCTCAGATTTTATATTCCAAAGCAGAAATGTTAACTTGCTCACGACAAACCTAAAATGACCTACTGTCTGCTGTCCAAAGTTTCTGCCTGTTGAAATGTGTTGTGTCATGAACCCCATGGAACATCTTTGGAGCGATGCTGTTAGAAGAGGAAGAGACAGACTGGGGGGAGGGTCCTAGTGACTTGTGTTTGGGGGTGTTGAAGCAGAAGGCTGCCATTGACAGTGACAGCTCTGTCTCCATAGCTCCAGTTACAATGAGACATTGCCCATTCAGGAGACTGCCCTTTCACCCCTCTTCTCCGCCCACACAAGTGCCACACACCCTTCCTCCCGAGGAGGAGGAGCTCTTAAACGTGTCCCAGCCACTTTCACCTCAGACTTCACCTGATTGCTCACTGGCACGGGGCCTGTCCATGTGCTATGAGAATGGGCTTGTGTGTTCCAATGAACCCTGTGAGCGATGCCATCGGGAGTCATGTACTCCCAGCAGGGTCACCCATGGCAGTAAGGTCAAGGAGAGGAACCAGGCAAAGAACGATCCAAGAAAGTCCTCAATGGCAGAACAGGTGGAGGATAACAATGTGTACACTACAACAGCTATGAAGGCAGATGAAGGCTGCAGCAGATAAAAGACTTCCAATCATCATGGTATCCATGCCATTGGATCAAAGCCTTTTTCTGTCAAGATTGTGTATTGATCGTCCTGCGCCGATCTCCCCACATAAAACAAATTCACACACAGGCATCTTCCAAGCAAACCAAACCAAACCAAAAGTCCCATGGCGATCAGCAAATGGCGACGGGGGCAGGACTGTGAAATTTGGAAGCTCTAGTGATGGACCGGCACATGGGCGGTGGATATAGACTCAGTCATCCTGGCTCAAGGACCAAGGCAGTTGAGTAGTTTGGCAGCTGTATCCATGACTGAGCAGTCCTATTCAGGATCCACTCTGCTCACCCCATATGGGGAAAGATCTCGAAAAGGTGCCCTAAACATAGCCTGCCTCATCTCTCTCCCTGACTGGATTACCGCATCCAGTGGGGTCACAATTTAGCGGTCGCAAAAGACAATTGAATTTTGGAACATGGAATATACGGACATTGTTGGACAATACAGATAGTGAACGTCCTGAACACAGGACTGCCATCATCGCGAGGGAGTTGAGACGTTTTAATATTGACGTAGCAGCAATCCAAGAAACATGAAGAGCAGAAGGACAACTAAAGGAAGAAAAAGGAGGTTATACCTTCTTCTGGAAAGGAATGCCAGAACAAGAACGACGAATACATGGAGTAGGCTTTGCTATTAAAAATAATCTTGTGAAGCTCTTGTCAGAAGTTCCTATTGGCAATAATGAACGACTCTCAACTCCCCGGTTAAAACTTGCCAAAAACCAGCAGGCAACTCTTGTAAGTGCTTATGCACCAACATTAGATACTGTTGAAGACATCAAGGAAATTTTTTATAACCAGCTGGACACCATCTTATCAGAGATACCTAAGGAGGATAAAATTATCCTCTTGGGTGATTTCAATGCAAGAGATTTTGATTTATGGCCAGAAACCATTGGGAAAGAAGGAGTTGGCAAAAGCAACCTGAATGGCATTCTACTTCTGACTAAATGTGCAGAGCATAATCTTGTTATTACAAATACACTCTTTCATCAGAAAAATAAATTTAAAACATTATGGAAGCACCCTCAGTCAAAACACTGGCATCTCCTGGATTACATAATTGTCCGTGCCAGAGATCGTTGTGATGTACTCCTCACTAGGGCCATGACGAGTGCTGATGACTGTTGGACAGATCGCCGATTAATTCGATCCACTATGGCCATTAATATTGTTCCTCAATGTAGGCTCCAAGGAAGAAAACCAAAGCGTAAAATGAACATCCATGCCCTTCAAGATCCTATTAAGCCAGCCTGCTTTCAAACAACTCTCAAGAAACATCTACCGATGGAACTCCCTGAAAATGTTGAGGAACACTGGATTAAACTGAAGACATCCATTATTGCAGCATGTGAACAAACTATTGGATACCAAACTAAGAAACATCAGGATTGGTTTGATGAGAATGATAGTGAGATTGAACATATCATTGACAAGAAAAGGAAAGCCTCCCAGATATGGCTGAAAGACATTAACTATGCTGCTAAGAAAAAAATCTATACCAGTGCAAAGGCTGAGGTCCAAGGAAGAACTAGAGAACTTAAGAACGCCTGGTGGATAAAGAAAGCTCAAGAAATCCAGCACTTTGCAGATGCTCACAATGCACAGGGCTTTTTTAATGCCACAAAGGCCATCTATGGACCAACAAATTACGGTACAAATCCCTTACATTCAATGGATGGTAGCAAACTTCTTGATAAAGAGTCTATTGCACTGTGCTGGAAAGAGAATTACCACAACCTCCTCAATCGTCTTCTCGCAAATTGCACAACAGCAAACTAGAGATGAGCTTGCAGTATCCCCTAATTTGGATGAAGTCAGCAAAGCCATCAATCAAATGAAGAACAACAAAGCTAGTGGACCTGATGGGATTCCTGCTGAAGTCTTTAAAGAAGGTGGGCCTGAACTTACACAACAACTTCATAAGCTCATCAAAAAAATCTGGATGAGGGAGGAGATGCCGGAAGACTTTAGGGATGCCATAATTATCACCCTTTTTAAGAAGGGTGATAGAACAGATTGTGGGAACTATCGAGGTATCTTTCTTCTTGCTACCGCAGGTAAAATCCTTGCAAGGATCCTCGCAAATCGCCTCCTGCCGATCTCAAAGGATGTCTTTCCCCAAATCTCAAAATGGTTTCTGCCCTTCCAGGGGGACAGTGGACATGATCTTCACTGCACAACAGCTTCAAGAAAAATGTCGACAACAGAATCAACCTTTATATATGGCGTTTATTGATCTGACTAAGCCCTTTGACACTGTGAATCGAACCACTCTCTGGATCACCCTTCTGAAAACTGGATGCCCTGATAAATTTGTGAATATTTTGTGACTCCTTCATGACAACATGACAGCAACAATTTTGGACAACAATGGCTTTCAGAGCGATCCATTCAGAGTTGGATCAGGCGTAAAACAGGGATGCATCATTGCTCCTACCTTATTTGCTATCTTCATTACTATGATTCTACACCTTATTGAGGGGAAACTTCCTACTGGTATGGAAATCATATATCGAACAGATGGAAAGCTTTTTAATCTCAGTAGGCTGAAAGCAAAAAGTAAGGTAATGTCAACCTCTGTTGTAGAAATTCAATATGCCGATGATAATGTAGTCTGTGCACATTCAGAGAAAGATCTTCAAACTATCCTAAATGTCTTTGCAGATGGAAAGCTTGGGCTCTCACTTAATATTAAAAAAACCAAAGTGCTTCATCAACAGGTGCGAACTAGTCCCTCTGTAGCACCATCAATCCAGCTTAATCGTGTGACGTTGGAGAACGTTGATCACTTCCCCTATCTCGACAGCCATCTCTCTGTAAAAGCTGACCTCGATGCTGAAATTCAACATTGTCTGAGCTCTACGAGTACCACATTCTCCTGAATGAAGCGTAGAGTGTTCGAGGATCACAAGGATATTCGCAGGGAGACCAAAATGCTTATTTACAAAGCCATTGTACTACCGACCTTACTGTATGCCTGTGAAACATGGACCATTTATAAACACCACTCCCAACTTCTTGAAAGATTCCACCAACGCTGCCTCCAGAAAATTCTGCAAATTACTTGGGAAGACAGACAGACTAATGTTAGCATTTTGGAAGAAGCAAAGACTACCAATGTTGAAACAATGATCCTTCAACATCAACTTCGCTGGACCGGCCATGTTGTTCGAATGCCTAATCACCATCTTCCAAAGCAGCTACTTTACTCCCAACTTAAGGATGGAAAACGGAACATCGATGGACAGCAAAAAAAGGTTTAAAGATGTTCTTAAAGCGAATCTAAAAAAATGTAACATCAATATCGACAACTGGGAAGCTTTGGCCCGTGAAAGTCCCAAATGGAGGACGGCTATTATCAAAGGTGATGTGGACTTTGAAGAAGCATGAAAACAGGACCAACGGCACAAACAAGCTAAGCAGAAGGCACATCAAACTAATTCTCATCACAACCATCTTCCATCTGGAAACCTATGTCCTCACTGTGGGAGGCTATGTAGATACAGAATTGGCCTCCACAGTCACTTACAGACCCACTGTTAAAGACCTTATCTTGGAAGACAATCTTACTCGGCCACGAGTGATCACCAATGAATGAATGAATGACAATGCATTCTTGAACATCATCAGTTGAGGACTAAAGCAAACACGGCTCAAAAATCTTCGCACAAGAAAAGAGAAATTCTCTTGTGTACTTCACTTGTAATGTCACAGAACATTACCTGAGCTCCTGAACCTTATAAATGCATATTGTTTTAATATTATACCCCTTAAAGAGTTGCCTGAAAGACCATCTTTCCCAATATTGTCCTGAATGTGACTTAAGATCAACCAGAGAAGCCATGCTTGTTGCATTCACAGCTGAGTGAAGCTTGTGAGGTTGGCACTTGGGATGAGGCCTTCTTGGTGATGGCACTGTAGCTATAGAACAGTCTTCCCCTGATGTAAGGCTGGCGCCATCATTTAGTTCATTTTTTGTATGTAAACTTTCCTCTTCCTCCAGGCATTTTGGGATGTAGTCATTTAAGGGCACTGATGGTATTGAGGGGAAGATGGGAATACTGTGTATATCCAGCAGTGATTTGACAAGCATCTTTGCTGATTACTTTCAGGTGTTTCTTGAGGACATGTTTCTGCCAACTGACCTATTCAGTTGTTTAAAGTGAACCCTGGTCAATGGAGTAGTACTGTTTGTCTGGAATGTATTCAGGCTCCAAATGTCTCCAGCTCAAACCACTGGCCTTTGCAACTAGTGGTGGGGATAAATTCAGAAAAGGAAAAGTTTGGAATATGAACTTGCCTAGTATTTCACTGAAATACTATAAGCTTGGCCCAGACCACTCTGCGTATGATTCTCCCTTCCAATGAGCTTAACTCCGCACCCATCAAGAGACAGCCCTCCCTTCCTGGTCTCCTGTTTCCAAGCAAAGAAACCTTACCCTTAGGAAGGGGAAGTAGCTTCTCTGTGGTGGGGAGGCCTGCTTCCACGCCTAGGAAGGTCCTTATGCATGCAGATGAGGTTCCCTCTGAAGTGACTCCTATTTTCTATCTCATCAAAAATTACACAACCAGTGGAAGAGATATTGCCTCTACTAGAGGGGTGAGTTAATTCTTCCTCATCCCAGTGGAAGAACTAAGCAAAGCTATCAATTTTCAATTCATGCATTTCCACCTTTGAAAAAAGATTTCCTGCTCTCTGCTAAGAACCTGCAATTTCAATCAAGGCCGAGATGTCAGCATTTTTGCCAACATAAAGCAGCTGTCAAAATCTGCTTCCTAGAACAGATTACTTTTTTTTTACCCAACCTACATAGCTGAATTCTGGCATGGAAATTGTCACAGATCCTATGCTGCAACCATCCAAGGTGCTTAATGTCTGGAACAAGAGTGCCATTATTTGCCACATGGGGTGCAATTGTCCTAAATCCAAGAAGAAAGAGTTCATCCTGGATTTCTGCAAGAGCAGTGTTTGAACCAGAGTGAACAAAAAGTAACCTATTGAGATGCAGTGGCAAAATACTGACAGAGTACTTCATTAGATTGCCTCAAGGCACTAACCCTTTTCATGTGGTATACATATGAGCCAGGCTATAACAATTATAAGCTGGAGTAGGGCTGTGCCGCTAGCCCCACTCACCTCTTCCATCACAAGCCCTGTCCCACTGATGTACATATTTTCAGTGTGGAAGACTGCAAAGCGAAGGCCATGCATGCCTACCTGCCCCATGCAATCCAAAGCACTGTGTGTACATGTACATGCTGAATGCATGGTACTGAAGGGGAAAAGGCCAGCAGAGGTTGTAATGTATCAGGAGCAAGGCCATTGGTACCTCCCACTCTGGCTTCTATTTGTGATGATAACTCTACATGCATACAGGTAGATTGTAATGAGGCATGTGGGTAATCTGTTATCATAGTTTGATAATCCTGGCTCTCAATGTAAATATGCCTCACTCGTCCTATGCAAACTTATTTTGAGGTGAGCTTCCCTGCCTCTGAAAATGACCTACGGCTTGCAATTTAAACCAAGATTATTGCAAGCTTATATTTTTGTTTTGCACCTGTGCAGTCTCGTATTGTATATTGCAAGAGTAGGGCATGACCATGTAAATGTGAAACTCTACAAAAACAACTCAAGCAAGATTAGTGCAGTGCCAAACCCTTGCAGCACTTTTGTTTGCTTGCTTACCCCTCCTTGAGTAAGTAATGACGTGGCGAAGTGTCTTTTTTGCCATTGTAATCAGGTGACCTATTTTCCTTTGTCCATGCAGTGCAACCTGTGCAGCTAAAGGAAAATGGGGCACATGACATCATTGTGATTTAGGGGGCCCCTCCCACCTGTCAAACTTGGCCCACAGGGGTGGAAGGAGATAAGGATCCAGCAAGAACTTCTGGCCTAAGGGAGGGATTATTGACAAATCTATCTATCAATCGATTGATCAATCGATCAAATCATAGAATAGCAGAGTTGGAAGAGGCCTATATTACTGTTATATTTGTTGTTATGTTACTGTTTTATTATTTTTTGTTATTAGGAAATAGTTTTTGTAATTGTTTTTGACATGCATTTCTGTTCACCTTGTTGTAAGCAACCTTGAGCACAATTTTTTGTGGAAAGGTGGCATACAAATAATTGTAATTGGTTCCATTGTCGTACTGCTCTGTTTTTCCTGATGTTCAGCCAAAATTTGGCTTTCTGTAGCTTGAGCCCATTATTCCATGTCCTTCACTTATTTTGAGGTGAGCTTCCCTGCCTCTGAAAATGACCTATTGAGAAGAGATCCTGGTCCTCCTCTGTGTGACAACCTTTCAAGCACTTGAAGAGTGCTATTATATCACTCCTCAGTCTTCTCTTCTCAAGGTTAAACATGCCCAGTTCTTTCAGTCTCTCCTCATTGGGCTTTGTTTCCAGTCCAGTCCTCATTGCCCTCCTCTGAACCTGTTCAGGCTTGTCGGCATCCTTCTTAATGTGTGGTGTCCAGAACTGGATGCAGTACTCAAGATGTCAAATAAAGGGGAACTAGTACTTCATATGATTTTGCAACTATACTACTGTTAATGCAGCCTAAAATAAATTTTGTCCTTTTGCAGTCACATTGTACTGTTGGCTCATATTCAGCTTGTGATCAACTAGGGTTGCCAGACTCAGGGCCTGAGAATGATCCTGTATGTTTAGAAGAGAAAGTAAGCCAAGTGCAGGAGTTCTTGCAATGCAACATTGTAATGGGAAAAACGACAAGGTGGAATTCTCCCTTCCCCCTGCACAACTTTTAAAGATACAGAAGACCTCTTGGTTGCCAGGCCCGGCCTCCAGAAGGTCTTCTGTATCTTTAAAAGCTGTGCAAGGGGAAGGGAGAATTCCACCTTGTTGTTTTTCCCGTTACAGTTTTGCAAGAACACCTGCACTTGGCTGACTTTCTCTTCTCCTAAAGATACAGGATCAGTCTCAGGCCCTGAACCTGACAACCCTATGATCAACAACAATTCCAAGATCCTTCTTGCATGTAGTATTGCTGAGCCAAGTATCCCCCATCTTATAACTATGCATATGGTTTTTTTTTCTAGGTGTAGAACTTTGCATTTATCCCTGTTAAATTTCATTCTGTTGTTTTACACCCAATGCCCCAGCCTACCAAGATCACCTTGAATATTGTTTCTGTCTTCCAGGATAATGGCTATTCCTCCCAATCTTGTATCATCTTCAGATTTATAAGCATTCCCTGCACCTCCTCATCCAAGTCATTAATAAAAATGTAGAAGAGCAATGGGCCCAGCACCAAGCTCTGGGGTACCCCCAGTTTGAGAAGGAACCATTGATAAGCACTTTTTGAGTATGATTCTGCAGCCAATTGTGGATCCACCTGATAGTTGTTCCACCCAGCCCCCATTTGGCTAGCTTATTAATCAGAATATCATGGGACACTTTGTCAAAAGCTCTGCTGAAGTCGAGATATATTATGTCCACAGCATTGCCACAGTCTACCAGGGAGGTTACCCGATCAAAAAATGAGATAAGATTAGTCTGGCAGGATTTGTTCTTGACAAATCGATGTTAGCTTCTAGTAATCACTGCATTGTGTTCAAGGTGCTTATAGACTGATCGCTTTATATGCTCCAGAATATTCCCAGGGAATGATATCAGGCTGACTGCCCTGTAGTTTCCAGGTTCCTCCTTTTTGCCCTTTTTGAAGATAGGGACATTAGCCCTCCTCCAGTCACCCAGCACTTCACCTATCCTCCACGATTTTGGAAAGTATTCAAGTTACTTTCATAACCTTGAGATAAAGAAAAATGTATTTCAGACTTAAGAGGAAAAATGAAAAGGTTCACAAATGTACCCAAAATCAGTACCCATGGTCCCCACTGCTGACGAGACAAAGCCACAGGGGATGGCCACAGCAACAACAATAATCCCCCTCTTTCCTGGAACACATATTTACAAATGGCAGGATTTACAAGCTGGTCCAAATGCTTTATGAGATTTCCAAGGCTTAAAAGAGTTTTACTAGGAAGATGTAAAACATCAATGGGTTGAAATGGGAATGTTTGCGAGGGACTTGAGATCAGCTGGTTTTGATTGCAGCTCAGGCAATGGCAGCAAAAGCCACACTTTTGTTCTAGGAGCACAGACTGATCGCTCAGCGACAACGAAGGATCAAAGTGAGATGACTATTCAGGATGGATGAATTACCTCAAAATGCAAAAGGTCAGAGAATCTCTCTTGAGTAAGCAGTTTTGTCTGGAGGTTGCAGCTGCATTCAAGGCTGGAAAATGTGCCAAAGCAATCATAGGCATTATTTTAAACTGTATTTTGTTTGTGGTCACCTGGCCCATGATATTTTTGACAGTGCATCTATCTACATAAGATAGGACTGAATGAATTCATCCCCAACTCTCCCTTGTGTCCCAAGATTAGTTTTAAACACGGAATCAGTCCTGAGCGTGTTTGACATCAATAGGAGTTGATTCCATAGAAATATGGTTAAGAAATATGTGCCATTTTGCTTTGAATGTCCTCCAGCTATTCCCCCCAAAGGAGCAAAACATGTTTTGCATTGTTTGGTTTTGGTTTTGCTAATGCTTGCTAAGAAGCCCTAATAATTCCCTTAATTTTTGTTTCTCTTTGTGGCTAATTTTGTTCTAAATTATAGGCCAGCCACAACGGAATGTGGGGAGCCCAGATCAGGTACTGGCAGCAACCTGTCAGTGACCACACTACTTAGGATCCATCCAATCCTTGTCAGGCTTTTTCCACTGCATCCCTATCTCTTCCCACCCACAAAATGGCGATTTGCAGGGGTATATACTGATGGTAGCTTCCACCCACACTTCTTTATTGAAAGCATTTTTATCCTGCTCTTCAACCAAAAAGGGTCCCAGGACAGCTTACAGTTCAAAAAAAAAAAGTGACACAAAAGGAAAAAGGGGATAGGAAAGCAAGGAAAAGCAGGCAAACTCAAGCACCAACTCTTAAAGTTCGTATGACAACGAGTGGCCGGGATAGAAACGCTTCAGGAGAGGAGGGGCCCAAAGCAGCTGGTCTCTCATCAGAGCCGACAGAGTGGCTCTGCTTCCCTTCTCTCCCTCTGCTGCATCCTGACGGAATTTCTTTTTCTGAGCAATTTGAGCATTTGTCTTCGTTGTGCTTAGGGGAACCATAAGCAAGCTCCTCTGATTGATTTAGAGAGGGTTATGGTTTGGAGAAATTTCATCATAAATATGTCTGAGATGAATATCCTTAACAAATAAATAAATAAAAATACCGTAAAGCATTTTCCTCCTCTGGGGCATGGATTGATGCACAGGAGACCTAGGGCTCAGCTGAATGGATGCTCTGGAATGAATCTCTTCCATTTGCCAAATGTTCAAGATCATAGGGACAAATGGGGAAAAGAAGGGAAGGGGCAAGGGAAGCAAGCACTGTTGGTAAATGCAGACTGATCCTTCATCAGTCTGAAACAGATGTCACTCAGGGGATATCTCCTTTCACGCTGGTCAAGTTCAGCTTGTCTGATCTGACTTTGAAATCATTGTTCACCCCCTTTAAAATACCTTGGTTGTCTGAGACAAGATATGAGCATTTAGGAGCTCAGCGGGGCGGGGAGAGGAAGAGAAGGAGAGAGACAAAGAGTCCACAGATCAATAAAAGCACTTTAGGATAATGGCACTACCTAGAGAGAAACAAGTCTGGATGCCAGGGCAGCTCCATCATTGCCAGGAAATGTGCATTTGCATGAATGAAGTGCTTAATCCAGAGTGTTACAAGTAAAGGATTGCCCTAGCATCTCTTCCTCCTTGCTGCTGCTTAAGAGGTGTTTGTTTACCTGTCCTCTCCCCCCCCCCATAGTTCCAGACTCTTTAAATTCATGGCTCCACTCATAAGAACATGTCTTCTGGGATTTGCACAATAGGAGGAGGGGTGCAACAATTTCTTTCCTCCTGGGATACTGATGATTATGCATGTGTCTGGGTGCTGCCAGCCTCCCTATATATGTCTACTGCCGGGGGGCTAATTGTAGGTTTTCATGCTGATGAAGATTAAAGACAAGAGATTTACTTGTGCTTGGAAAGGAAGGATGTTTATCATTTCCGCCCCAGTATACTTTGTATTTGTGGAGAGGTGAATGGGGGTGGGGTGCAATTCAGTCACCTTCCCAAAGTTTTCCCCGAGTTTGCTACTGTGCTTTTCTTAAAAGAAGGCTAAGGTGAGCCAGCTGAATAAGTAGGTGGATCAAGTTGCTGGGCTCTCTAGGAATGTGGGATACACAGATAAGGTCTAAGCCTTATAATGGGTCTAGGATACCTTCACTCTAGGTGGCTGGGGTGCTTATTTGTTTTTAAAACTTATATCCCACCCTATGTCACACAATCCCAGAGCAGGATAAAACAAAAACTTTCATAAAACAAACTATTATACTGGTTCTTGTATTAATTTGCAATGCCCTTAATAACTTGGGTTGAGGATAACTTAAGGATAACTTAAGGACTCCCTCAATCCTTATGTCCCTATCCAGTCACTGAGTTCTTTGGTAGAATCTCTGTTAGTGGTTCCCCCAAGGCTCAGATGCATGTCTCATATCCACCAGGAGCCCTGCAGTCAGTAATGTGGGCCTGATTCATCCATCCCGGCTGAGAACAGACAAGCCCCCTCTCAGGCCCTTGATGAAGACCTTTCAGTTTCAGCAGGCATTTTAAGTGAATGTGCTGTTTTGATTTTATCCACTTTGTTGTTTTATAATCTTATTATTACACTACTTTGGAAACATTGGCGATTAAGTGCTAAAAAAATAAATAAATAAAATTAACAGCTCTTTTTTGCTATTTCTATTGGGGGAATTTTAAAACTTATACCCTTTGCATAAAAGCGGAAAGAAATGCTGCTATCATGTCTGCTGGAAAAGATATTGCCTTGATTGGACCTATCGTTAAAACAGCCCAGCTGTCCTATAGGAGCCATGCACAGTTCAGGTGTGGATAGTGGTGCATGCTATTAACTGGACTGCTTTCACAGCCCATCCCCCCATGCTTTAAGACATCATGCTTGATTCCTCTGGCCCCATGAAGCCCTGACCTTATTGATTGCCCCAATGGAGCCAAACCCCAGTGATTTATTTGTTTAATATTGCCTTTCATACATAATAGGAAAATAGAGCACAAAAACAAGATACAATAACATTACAAAATTCAGAATGAGGCAGCAGCCTCTAGGTCAGTGGTAGGTAAAAAGAATCCAGTTGGTAATAATCACTAGCAAAGGCCTCCAAAAATAAATGCTTATACACCAAGTAATGTAGGTGCTTCCTTGCCTCAATTCAGAAGGAAAGTGATTGCACCAGAAGGGCAGATCCTAAAAACTAAAGTCAAACCTAAAACATTCCAGGGCAGCCAGTGTAGCTCTCTTAGGAGCAGTGTAACATGAATGTGGTAGGATGCCTCATTGAGCACTCTAGCTGCTGGGATTTTGTGCCCACTGCAGCTTCCAGACAAGCCCTGAGGGTAGCCCTATATAGTGCACATTACAGTGGTCTAATCTTGAACTTGCTAATGTATGCATCATTGTAGCAAGGGTATCCTAGTCCAGGAAAGGTCATAGCTGGCACACCAATGCTTAAAGGGAGATGGTTGTTCCAGTAAGAAGGCAACATGTATACACAGCCAGAGGGCATTCACAACATCATAATCAAATTCATTCATCTGAAAGAAAGAAAAAAGTCAAATCTGAAAAACATACTTGTTTGCTGAGTTCTGCCATCACAAAAATATTTTTAGTAGAACTACAACCATATGCTTTACCGTATATTTTTGTGTTTACTCTTTAACAGTCCTCCTGCTCCCTCAGTAGGGAATGCTTCCCATGACATTGTGAAGAAATCTGAAGGCAGCAACTTTCCAATGTTGCTATCCTATGTGCCTATGGTATATGTGTAGGTTTTGTAACCATGTGAGTAGGGGCAACTTTCCAACCCAATGATTGCTCATCCTGCCAGTGGTGTGGTAGTTAGGTGAGAAAGATTCACAAAATCAGTCTCACCTAAATTATTTTATTTATACTAGATTGACTATCCTGACATGTTTTCACATGTGAACATAGATTGGAAACTCATTCTCACCCTTTATATCAGCTATGGGAACCAATGGCCCTTCAGATGTTATTGGACTCCAAGCTCCCATCAGCCCCAGACAGCATAGTCAATAGTCAGGGATGATGGGATCTGTAGTCCACCAACATTTGGAGGACCACAGACTCTGCATCCTTGCTTTAAATACAGTTTGCAATAATATAAACCCTATCAAATGTTTGACTACTTTTTATTAACCTTGTTGGTACTAAGGGGTGGTTAAAGTGTGTTAAAGGATAACTAATCATTCTTAATTAGTTTGTTAATGGCTTCTGAAAAAGAGATATATGCCATACAAAGAGACAGATTTTAAAAACCCATATTCAGATCTGCAATTTATCGCATGGATTGTTTATACTGTTATGAGTTTGGGGTTGGAATGGATGATCCCTGTGGGTCCCCTTCCAACCTCTTATTTGGAATCCTGTGCCTTGGAATGAGGAACTCACTCTGCTGGTCAGATGAGTCTCTCTTTTGTTAAGCTAATAGAGTGGCCAGGTAGGAGAATGGGTCTATCAGTTGCCCAGCAACTGGTGAATGAGCCAGGAAGACCCTTGGTCATTGAAACTCTTCAGGAGAGCCTTCCCCCCCCCCTCCTGGCAGCTAGGAGAGGCTTGTGTTTTGGAGTCATGAGCAAGAATTGCTGGGAACTGGAGGCAGGCAGAGAGACTGCCTCTCTGCACCATGGCATTTGGGGTGCCTCCTGTGACACTGATGGAAAAGCTGGATATTGGACTGCTGATGCCTTGAACCCCTCCACCCTAAGCTCAGGTTGGAATGTGTGTAAATAAATAACCCATATTTCATAAAGACACCGCAGTCTCTGCTGACTTTCTTCCCAAAGGAAACCAAACCCTGGATGAGCGCAGGGACCCCTGAGATCTCACCGCTTGCAGATTGGGGAGGCACGCAACAATATTCTGGGGAAAGCAACATGTCTGTCAAAGGAAAGCAGATTCGTTGAAAGAAGCAGGCTTCTTAATCAGAAAAGGTCCAGTATTCCTATGAGTTGTTCTGGGAATACAAAAGAATGCAGAAGTGTGGAAAATATTTCACTTGAAAATCAATGTATATTATTAGAACCCCCTAAATCTAGTGAAACACTGGCTTATTCTATAACACTAGGACTGGGAGGGAAGTTGCACCCTTCCCAGTTGTGTGGCAAAGACCAATGTAATCTGCTCTGGTTACCCTGGTGCACAGCTTGGAAAAGTTACTTTTTTAAACTACAACTCCCATCAGCCCCAGCCAGCATGGCCATTGGATTGGGCTGATGGGAATTGTAGTTCAAAAAAGTAACTTTCCCAAGCTCTGCCCTGGTGTACTTGTTGGCCTTGAATTGTGACAATGGCATTCTTGAACAACCCGCAGAAAATGTTTAAAGGGTGCTTCTTTAAGAACTAGAAGGGGAAAATAGGAGGTTGTGGTTGCTGGGGGCAATTTCAATTTGCCACAGGTGACTGGATGAATGGTTAATTCCAATTTGCCTAGGTTAATCTAATCTCAGCCTTGATTAGAGTGGCTTTGCAAGAATTCTAAATTGGAAGCTGTGGCTACAGTCCTTTTGATCTTAAAACCATTACAAACGTAATAGCAGCAAACTCCATAGGATTGTTTTTGTACTTAGGACGCTGTCTGTGTTCTAGTTTATCATTCATTTTGTATAATGGAAAGTCATTAAACTTGATAGTTATAGTTACCCAGTCTTGAAACATGTATGACTAGCATTGTGGATTGTGGTGGAGCCTATCTGCCAATGCACAGATAAGGTTTTCCCTGAGGTGAGTAAATTGGCTAGGGCTGAGTCTTAAGCCCCGCCCCAAACTTTTTCATTTGAAAACAATTTCACAAAATGCTTACCCACTCACCTTTTGCACTGCTGCCATCTGCTTTATGACCCAGGTAGCAGTAACAACCATGCCGCCCCCTGCCACAGGGCTTAGAGTAGGGATGGGTGGGAATGTTGATTCAGCTCACATTTCAAGCCAAATTTATCAAATTTGCACATTCCAGAACAATATGAGAACCAAAATACAGACATCCTTTGAAATTTGCTCTTATTTCAATTGTGTGATGCAGTTCGCCAACCAATGTTTACAAAATACATACTTTATTTATTTATTAGATTTATATCCCGCCCTTTCTTCCAGTAGAAGCCCATATATTAGAGGAAAGTGTGCATAAGAATGAATATACGAGGGAAAACAACATGCACAAATGCATTATATTAGGAGATATTGCTTGAAAAAAATTGAACATTAATCAAAACTGCCTCAAAAATGTGTTTTTTAGAAGAAATTTGCATTAAAATGCTGGAGAATTTTCATGAGTTTTTAAATTGCAAATTGCTGCAGAAATGTGCAGAACTGAATTTCAAACTGGAAGAATGAGAAACCGAGAGAACTGAAATTGCCAGATCTTTCCCTGCCATCACTCTGGTTTGACTTGATGATTTTGCCACAAAATTATGTGTCTTTGTTATAAAGCAGAGATGGGTAATTTTGGGCCTGGGGGGCCAAATGTAGCCCTCCTGACCTCTCTGTCTAGCTCTTGGTAGTCTCCCAAGGCCACACCTCCTCTTCAAGTGACACAGTCTCTCCCAGAACACACCTTTCCCTGGTCCTGCTCAAGACCCTCCTCAAGTGCTTTTGCCTATCTGGAATGTGTCCTTCAGCTGTGATATTGCTTCTTGCTTGCCTGGATTGGAGGAATGGTGAAATGTTTTAAGTATTTAGAAACCTCTAGATTTTGCATAGCTTGAATGTAGCCGAATGTACAAAGGTAAGAGTTTATTTATTTATTTATTACATTTATATACCGCCCCACAGCCAAAACTCTCTGGGCAGTTTACAACAACTTCTTCACAACAACCCTATGAAATAGGGCGGGGTAGTTGCTATTTCTCACTCTAAGATCACACAGTGAGCTTCATGGCTGAGTGCAATTTGAGCCCTGGTCTCTCAGGTCCTAGTCCAACACTCTAACCACTACAAACTACTAGTTATTCAAGAAAGCTGAGCTGATAGGAACATTCAAACAACAAATGCTTTAAATAATCAGAAATCTAGATGAACAGGCAACTAGAAAGAAGGAAACTGCAGAAGGAGGCCAAAGTTCTAAGCAATAAGGCACTGT
The DNA here is from genome assembly GCF_030035675.1 of Rhineura floridana. Taxonomy (NCBI): domain Eukaryota; kingdom Metazoa; phylum Chordata; class Lepidosauria; order Squamata; family Rhineuridae; genus Rhineura; species Rhineura floridana. The sequence continues at coordinate 38,602,126 of NC_084485.1, forward strand.
TTGGTACAAAGACTAATTGCAAACCAAGGTCTGCTAGCATATAGCATATGAGCAAAGGATGGTCTTTAGGCTTTACCTCTTGCATGGAGGCTACAATGTGGAAGACATTGGAAGCCAGCACTTTGTTTTTTCTAGAGATAGAAATAAAGTGAGAGTTGCAGTTATTGCTCCACCTTCTTTTGCCTTTCCTCCACCCACCCCTGGTATGTAGCTCCCAGAAGGTTATCTATGATGTAATGTGGCCCTTGGGCTGACAAGTGTTCCCCATCCCCGTCGTAAAGTAAATGGGGGAGATCAATGCTTCCTGCCTTCACATTAGAGCAGGGGTAGCCAATGTGGTAACCTCCAGATATTATTGGACTATCTCCCATCAGCCGTGGTCAGCACATCCGATGGTCAGGGATGAAAGGAACACCTGGAGGGCACCACCTGCTATATCTGTCCTTTTACTAGTGGCAGCCCTAGACTCTTGGGGGGGGGGCGTGACACTTGCCAGCAACTATGAGTCACAATCACTGCTATTGGTAAGTTTGCCCCACACTGTGTTCCTGTTTGCACCCCTCCTGCATACAGAATTGCCAAAAATGCCCTCATGCCCTTATTGGATACTATAAGCAGGGCAATGAAGTTGGGACAGGGTCTTTTCAGTGGAGGCTCCCTGTTTGTGGAATGCCCTCCCTGGTGTGTCTGTCTCCATCATTATTGACATTAAGGAGGAATTTGAAAACATTCCTGTTTACCCAGGCACTTGATGGCTGAAGGTGACTATTCCTGGCAACCTGGAGATCACTGGATGGAAGAATGTTTTTATCTGCAACTATTTTTTGGAATATTTTGTTTTTTAGAATGCTTGTTGTTAAAATGTTTTATTGTAAATGTGGTTGCCACCCTGGGCTCCTTTGGGAGGAAGAATGGGATATTTAATTAATTAATTAATAATTTTGGTTCACCACTAAAACTGATTCTCTTTCTATGGCGATATTAGCTACAAATAATAACAGTATAGGACGTCCATGTGATGTAAAGTATATCTGCAATTTCACTTGTGTATCATAGACATTGACTGCACCAAAATGATATATGATTGTGAACTAAATTTGGTATTAGTTGTGCTTTTAAAAATATTTATATACCAATACTTTTTTGTGATCCCAGTGCTCTTTTGTACTTCTGTTGATGTCAATAGCAAGTCCTTCAAAAACGCTTGGGGAAAACCTAAAATCATTTCCTCTGGAGTAATTCCATGGGCTCCAGCAGAGCAAATTATTTGTCCTGGATACCTGTACAATTCAAGGACACCAATAAATGTTTAGTTCCCAAAATGGTTCTGTTGGTTTTCCCAGGATATTGAAAAATTTGAAATCATTTCTGAAAATGGGGCACCAAGTCTTCAGCAGATAATGGAGGAATAAACTGAAGGCATGGTTCAGCCAAAGTTAAAAAAAAAATTAATTTCTGTTTATTTCAGTGGAAGAGATTTAAGTATGTGCTTAACTCTCCCATTGAAATGAAAGGATTCCATAAATTCAGGAAAGGATATGGAATAAATATGACAAAAAATAAAAATAAAATAAAAAATATCCAAACAGGAGTATTTTAAAACTGTTTCAGAAAACCTAAAATTCTGATGCTGAGAAACTGTTCACTAGTCCCTTCAACCTTTGCTTGCTTGAAATGAAAATCAACAACAAAAATGGGGGAGTGGAAAGACATAATAGACTAAGCCAACTCTGTATAACAAGACAAACTTCAAAGATTGTTTCCCTTTCATTATGCTCTCTTGCTATCTTTCTTCATCAGCTGGAACTCCCTAGTCCTTTTTCTCCCCTCTCTCTTTTTCAACATAAACAAAGCAGTGGGTTTTTAATAGCGACCTAAGTCACTTCTTTGGTTTGAGTAATTACCAAAATTGTCCCATAAATTGTCCATTTCATGACACTCTGAATAGCCTCATTTATTCTTGACAACATACATCTGTTTCAGCATGCGCGCACATATACACCCACACACACCACTTTTTATTATTATTATTATTTCCACTGTGGGATTATCTGCACGCTGCAATGGGGCCGCATTGAGTTTCAGCCCCATCTCGTGTTTTGGCTGGTTGTGAAGTCCCCATGCCCAAAGCGAAACTGAGCCCTCACTGGGGGAAAGACTTGTAAACATGGCAGTTACATTCTAAGGAGTGGAAAATCTCCCTTTCAGATGTGGCTGCTCAATGAATCTTGTGAGAAAGGCTATATATTTGGTGCTCAAAAGAAACTTTAAGAATACAGACAGAGGGGTTTTCTTCTTTCTCAGCATGGATGGATCCATGAGTTTCTCTTTAGCATCAGAGAGTAGAAACCACGTCCCATCCAAACAACACAGAATACCGAGTGACTCCGTATCCATTTCACCAAAACCTGTCAGAAATTAAGGAAACTTCATTATGTGATTTTACTAATGCACCTAAGAAAAGAATAATTATATGCTGTGTGAACATGGCTGCTTTGCCTGGTCCTGCGGTAAATGCAAATTTGTTTACTTATCACTGTTGAACTCTCCCAATGGCATTGTTTTCCAAAGACTTGTATAGTTTTTTTGGCTTCATGGTAAGTACTAATGAAGACATAACAAAAGCCATAATAAGTACACCACATGTATACCTTTAATAACAAAGAGCACACATGGGGGAGATGTTTCAGAGTGGAAACAATATGTGGTGAGGATGGGATTGCAATGTGCCATACCTTGCTGAGGATCTTGCGTATAGGTATGCTCTATATTTGCATTGCATCTCTCTGTATGGAAACAAAAATGGTGATCAATCTCCATGCTGTGAAAGAGAACTGAGCTGATCAAGCATGGGCATGGAGTGTCCCCATCTGCAACCCCCCCCCAGAACTGGTTCTAAACAATCTCCTTCTAAAATATTGCTTCCCTGTGCTCCTTTTGGGAGGAAGGGCAGGATATAAATTTAATAAATAAATAACTTCCCCCACCCTGTTAGGCAAACCTACCATATGTGTACTGTTATGGGACTGAGGGATGAGATAGATGATTTATTTAAGCCTGTAATCTTGTATCTGAAGTTGGGATAAGCAAGCAAGAAACCTGCTGTACTGGTCAGGGTAGTTTCCTTTGTTAAGCTAGCCTGTGAGTTAAGGGACTTACTGAATGGTCAATCTACATATCCAAAGGGAGCTATTGGAGCTCTTTTCAGGGGAGAGGCGCTCCTCCCTCCATCACCTGGCTGGACCCCCCCCCTTCCTGGAGCCAAGGAAAGGCTTGTGTGTTTTTTATTCTAGGCTGGGTATAAGCTGGGAACTGGAGACAGACAGAGAGGCTTGCTTGCTCTCTGTAGCCCCAAAACGATGGGCAAGGGGGAGCAAGATCTGATGACTGTTAATGCTGTGAACTCCTCCATCTAAAGCTCAGGTTGGAATGTGTGTAAATAAAAACCATAAATCCTATAAGACACCACAGTCTCCGCTGATCTTCTTTCTAAGGAAACAAAGCCCTGGGTAAGCGCAGGAACCCCTGAAAGTCTCACACCACTCAGAGATTGGGATAGTATGCAACAGTACTTTCTGAAACAATGTGCAAACTGAAACACAGCCACCTTTCAAAATATTGTTTCAATTTTGCAGTGCAGTTCAGCCATATACTGTATACAAAAATACACAGAGTAAAGTGCGTGTAAAATGTGCATGCATTAGTGAAAATAGCATGCAAAAATGCATTTATATTGCAGCAAGATGTGTAGTAACCTATTGTGTAGCAACTATTAGTCAAAGTTACATACAAAAGTATAATAGGAGAAATTGGCACAAAATGTTAATGATTTTTTATGAGTATGTTTTTAACAAAAATCGCAGACTGATGTGGAAATGTGGAGGACTGAAGTTAAGATTGGAAAAATGAGAAACTGAGAGAAACCAAAATGGACCGATTCACCCATCTCTAGCCACTGAATAACACGACTTACAATGAAGCATTAAAAAGCTGTATCACAACAAATGTTCTTGACATTTTTTGTGGTTTTGCAGATTAATCTTTGATACTGTATATCTAAGAACAAACCTGTGACTTTTCTCCCTCTCCAAACTGAAATCTCTCTCCCCTTACATGGTAACCACGAAAAGAACATTTGACTGGATTGCACTCTGCTGATTGTTGAATCCCACAGTTTCTGCCCTGCTGGTTTTTCTGATAGGTATGTGTGGAGCTCCTTTCAGTATGGGGCCCAGTACACTTCTATAGAGAGAGAGCAAGAGAGCCATGAGTTCCATATACCCAGCCAGGGAATGAGCTGATTTGGCCAATACTTACCATGATGCTTCCAAAAACAAGGGGTTTTCATCTGTTATGTCAAATTCCTTTCTCATGCTTTGCTAGGCTCAAGATTTGACAGAGTCTCACCAGACCAATAAGTGGTGGAGGAGCTCACTGTGCCTTTAAATCCATATCATACAAACGAAATAAAAATCTGTTATTTCTGTCTGCCATGCCAATGGTACTGAATGTGTGCAAAATTTCCACTAAAGGTTTTTGTAACTTAATTTTACTCTAGAGATAAGGAGAAGCCAGAGTGTTTCTCTCTGGAACTTGGCTTTAAGCCACCTCTCTCTCTCTCTCTCTCTCTCTCTCTGTCTTCCCACACCCCCATTCATCACTGTTAATCATGTGGCTGAATCTTCCCAATATTTCTCTTGTCAAGCTATTAAAGGGCTATGGAAAGAAAAGGAGGGGAAAAGGATGGGCTTAAATATAAACCAGCATTGCTCCCATGGAAAGTTGCTTCCTCTTGAAGGCTGGGATTTCAACTCTAACTGTATGTGCTGATAAAACAGACACACACACACCCCCACACACACACCCCAGTTCATCTATTATTTCAAGGGAACAAAGGAAATGAGTTTTTGTTTTTAAGATTAAGAAAGATGGGCAGTACATTCTTTCATGCTTGAAAAGCCACCAGTCTGCCACATAAGACACAGAAAGAGGATGATCATAAAACTGGTTGATAACAGCGTCTGATCCTCTTGAATAGGCTACAGTAAATGGCAAATGGCCATGTGATTGCTCCTTTGCACGGCCATTTGCTTTCCAGATTGTAATGAGAGGCATGTGGTAATGGGGAAGTTGCTTGCTTAGTTCATTGTCAGCTAAAAAGTAAACTAAATGACTGTAGAACAGAACTGTCAGATGACTGCTTTGCCATACAGTCAGTGTAATACACTCCAAATTCATCATACAGCCAGGTTAAACATTTGGCTTTAAACTCTGCAAAGCAGTATATATAGTACTTGTGAATGGGAGTAGCTGGTTGAATAAGACTGGCACATTGGCATCTTTCAATTCATGAACCTATGAATGTTGAGCATGCTAAGTCACTTCTTGTATCTCAGTTTAAATTGGGATTCTGTGATCACCATTTCAGCACACAAGTGTGTTCTGTTGTGGTGAGCTTAGTCCTTCAAGGCAATCAGGTTCTGTCAAAGATTGATCTTTTAGAGCATTGGGTAATGTTTTGAGATCCCTAATATATATATTCTAGTCTTGGAAATTCTATGTTCCTTCTGTATGTTTTCATTGGCGTCAGTTCATGCATTCAGTTGTAAGTGGTCAGCATCCAGTGAAGATACATATTACTCTCCACACAACAGCCTGCTGTAGTTTATGGGGCTGCCAAAAGGCTCACCCACAGCAATCTGCTCAATCACGGAGGGTCTGTTACAAGCTGCCACAATTATGCAAATTGCAGTCACTGTATGTGCACCTCCATACAATTGATGCTTCCAAATGGCATGACTTTACCCTGCTGCTGGAGACGACAATGACAATGATTTTATTTATTTTCGTATAACCTGCCCTTCTTCACCAAAGAGCCTAAGGCAGCTAACAAAATTAACAAATACAAAAGACAACAGCATTAAAATCACACTTCAAAAATAATAATTTAATACATATTAAAATGCCTTATTTATTTATTTAAAACATTTACATACTGCTTAATCATTTGCATTTCTAATCAGACAGATAGCAATAAAATAAACAAATAAAACAGGCAGAGTATTTTCACTATCTTCCAAAGGACTCAATAAAGACATAAGAAAACTTAAAGAAATAAGTTTTCAAACGATACCTGAATAAGGCCAGTGTGAGGGACAGATGGATCTCTGCTGGAACACCCTCACCAAGAAGACCTTGCTAAGTGTGGTAGCTCTACGGACCACACTCACCTGGAGGTTTTAGAACTTTCAAGGAGCAAACCTGGGATGCCACATGCATTCAAACAAGAATATGCACAATGGAGAGTACTCTGAATGCTTTTAAACAAGGTTCAGACAGAGCCCTGCTCTTCTACCCTAAAAGTACTGCTGCAGCCACTGCCTCCATTCCTTTGCTCAAAAGGGACCAGTACTTTACCTGAGGCACAGCAAAGGAAGGTAATGTGGTCAATGGCTGTGGATGCTCTCTAGATCCTACTGAAGTATCTTTTCTCACCAAAGATGGGACATAAGAACATAAGAAGATCCTGGATCAGGACAATGGGCCATCTAGTTCAGCATTCTGTTCTGTTTTCACAGTGGCCATCCAGATGCCTATGGGAAGCCCACAAGCAGGACCTGAGCAAAGCTCAGTTGCCAGCAAGTAGTCTTCAAATGCATACTGCCGTCAACCATGGAGGACAACTAGGATAACCTATTGTTGCTATTTGCATTATTTCTGCTGAAGAACAGTCAGTATCTCTGTTGCCATCATCACTGTCTTCTCTTTCCTTGTCCCTTAGAGAACACAGTATCCTTTTACATCATCTGGAGGAATCGGGAATAGGAGGCACTGTACTACGGTGGTTCCATTCCTTTCTTTCCGATAGGCATCAACAGGTAGCATTGGGGGAGGAGGTTTCAGACCCTTGGCCTCTCAATTGTGGTGTGCCACAAGAGGCTCTATCCTCTCTCCCATGCTATTTAATATCTATATGAAGCCGCTGGGGACAATCATCAGGAGATTTGGGCTGCAGTGTCACCAATATGCAGATGACACTCAGCTCTATCTCTCGTTTAAATCTTCACCAGAGTCAGCTGTGGAGACCATGTCCAAGTGCCTGGAATCCGTGAGTGGATGGATGGGAAGGAACAGGCTGAAGTTGAATCCTGATAAGACTGAGGTGCTACTCGTGGGAGACAAGGGAAGGCTGGGAGATGTTGACCTGGTGTTCGATGGGGTGAAATTGCCCCTGAAGGACCAGGTCTGCAGCCTTGGGGTTGTTCTTGATTCCAAGCTGTCCATGGAGGCTCAGATTTCGGCAGTGAGCCGGGCAGCTTGGTATCAATTACACCTCATTCGTAGACTGCAGCCCTACCTTCCTGCTCATCAGCTCCCACTGGTGGTACATGCCCTGGTCACCTCTCGGTTGGATTACTGTAATGCGCTCTACGTGGGGTTACCCTTGAAAACGGTCCGGAAATTACAACTTATACAAAATGCTGCGGCTTGACTACTTACAAACTGTCGCCACCGGGAACACATCACTCCAGTGTTGTTCGACCTACACTGGCTTCCAATTATTTTCCGGGCCCAATTCAAGGTGTTGGTATTAACCTTTAAATCCCTATACGGTCTCGGCCCAGTTTACCTGATGGAGCGCCTCCAGCGCCACCAACCATGCCGCCCGACAAGATCAGCTACACAGGACCTTCTCTCAATCCTGCCAACTAAAACAGCTAGGTTGGCGGGGACAAGAGAGAGGACATTTTCAGTGGCGGCCCCCACTCTCTGGAACTCCCTCCCGTATGACCTTCGGCATGCCCCTTCCCTGAATGTATTCCGCCAAGCTTTGAAGACCTGGCTCTTCAGACAGGCCTTTGGGTCTTCCGGGGAGGGTTAAATTTTTACGATGAATAGCCTACTACTCTGTACTGGAATTGTTTTATTGTTTTATTGTTATATTGTATTTTATGATGTATTTTATTATGATGTAATGTATTGTTGTTAAATTGTACGTCGCCTAGAGTGGCCATTGGCCAGCTAGGCGACCCACAAATTAAATTATTATTATAATTATTATAATTATTATTATTATAATTATTATTATTATTATTATTATTATTATTATTATTAACAGGGGTAGGACCAGGGCAGCATGTGCTTTGCAAGAATCTTCCAAGGTTTGTTTATTTTTAACTAATGTTCATCTCAAACACTTGCAAAAAGCTTTATGAGCATTCAGTTTGAACACTCGCAAAGGTTGAACCACTTTTGTGAACCGTTTGTAGAACAAGCAGCAAGATGCTTGTGCATCCCTAGACCAAACTCTGCATGGTTGACCCTAGAAGTTTATATTTGGAGTATCTCAATTGCCTGAACTAAAAACAAGTGGGGAATTATTTCAAAGTCCAACGAATTACGACCTGATAAACCCAGAGCCGAAACCCTATGACTGGATTGATGTACAGTTTTTGGATCCTCAAGAGTATGGGTCGCCAGCTCATAACCATAGCCACCCTGTGCCTACAGAGCCTTTTTTAGCTTCCTGTCCTCCTTATACAAACTGCTGTGTTATGAAGGACTCTCAAGCCATAATGGATACATCAGAGGAGTCGGACTGACTGGTTCCGTTGTCTGCCCCTCATCTTATTAAAATTTTGTCCTGGAAAGTAGCAGGTTGGAGCACTAAAAGCCGGGATTCAAATCTCTTGACTTATTTACATAAATTTGACATTATTATGTTGCAGGAGACCTGGTGTACAGAACATATATATATTGAAGGGTTTATTTCATTCTGTACGCTGGCACTTCCCAGTATAAGTAAGGGAAGGGCTAGGCAGGGGTTGTGCACTTTGATTTCTTCCACATTGGATGTTAAATCGACAGAGCTTTTGCCTATTGGTCTAACTGATGCTGATTCTGTGGTGTTGCTTTTACTTCTAGAATTTAGGTCATTACAGGTGCCCCTACTTCTGTTCAATATCTATTGTTCTCCATCTACAAATAGAGAAGTTATTTTATCCAATTGGCTTAAATTAGAATCCTTGTACGAGTATTGGATGTCAAATTTTAGTGATGCTACCCCAATTTTAGCTGGGGATTTTAATGCTCGGACAGGAACCTACCTGGAGGACGTTCCTTCGACTGGTTTTCTATCCAATGTTGACAGGAAACATTTACGGTGCAATGCCCGACATTCAAAAGATCAATATCTAAATCTAGCTGGAACGGGTTTGCTTCATTTTATTTATAAGTTTGATTTGATTATTTTAAACGGTTCGTCCCCAGGTGATGACTGGGGGCAATATACTTTCATTGCCTCTCAAGGGTCTAGTGTGGTAGATTATATAATTACTTCCAAAGAGATGAAATCTAAGGGCCCTATATTTAAAGTTGCGGTTCATACTGAGAGTGACCATTTGCCCCTTGAACTTTCGTTATCTATCCCTGGTGGTGTTCATTTATACAAACCTTATATGATCTCTTCAAATATGCCTTTACAATCAGATTCTAATAAGTTCAAATGGTCCCTTGAAATCGGCCAGTCTTTTAATAAATTTATCAAACTCCCCTATGTAATTCAAGCCCCAAATCGGTTGGCTCTAGTAAATGAGCCCAGTCTAGCCGTGGCCTGCTATGAGGAAGTAATCCAAGATATAAATGCCTTTTTTTATATTGCCCCAAATTTTACTTTTAAACGTCAGAGGGACAGACATAATAGATGGCTTGATAAAGATTGTAGGAACTTGAAGAGTACCATTCATTCAGTCTATCTCAGCTATCGCAGTAATAATGAACGCCAACTCCCTTATTTATACTATGCATTATGTAAAGAGTATAAGCAACTTATAGCTAAGAAAAAAAATGAGGCAGTAAGGGATTCATAGCGCTTACTTGTAGCTGCAACTGTCACTCATAACACCAAGCCCTTCTGGCAGCTAGTTACTGCAGCTTTGGCTAGCTATAAGGGAAATTCTGACTGTCATATTTCAGCTGATAACAGGGAATGGCATTTTCGGACTGTCTTTAATAATGCTGATTTTACTTGTTCTACCTCCCCTGTTGTGTTACCACCAGACACTCCTGAATGGCCTCCAGTTGACCCTAACAGTGTGGCAGATCTTATCATTCAACTTAAATCTGGTAAGGCATCTGGCCCAGATAGTATACCCCCAGAATTGTTGAAATGTAATATTACCTGGTGGGCATCTATGCTGGCATCTCTCTTTACGATAATTAATAAATCAGGACTGATTCCAGCTTCCTGGTTGAGAGCGTTTATCATTCCTATATATAAAAATGGCCCTAAAACCAATCCAAATAACTATCGGCCTATTAGTTTGCTTTCTGTGGTGGGAAAGATCTATGCCAACTACCTGGGCACTAAGCTGAAAATATGGGTTAGCACCAATAATATTCTGGGCAAGGAGCAGATCGGTTTTAAATCAGGCCACTCAACGATAGATCATTGTTTGGTCTTAGCCCAGTTATCATACAATTATTCAAAGCCTCGCGGAGGTAAATTATTTGCGGCCTTCATTGATTTGAAGTCCGGTTTTGATTCTATAGTTCGCAAACGCCTGTGGAATAAATTAGAATCTCTTTCTATTGAGAAAAGACTTCTGTTTTTGATTTCGGCCTTATACCATAACACCTCGATTCAAGTCCGCTGTAACCATCGTGGACATCTTTCACGAGAAATACGCTCCTGGTTAGGTGTTAGGCAAGGATGTGTCTTAGCACATATTTTATTCAATCTATATTTAGCCGATCTCCCTTCTATTTTGGGAGAAATACATCTCATCCCCCTAAATTGGGAACCACCAAAGTGTTAATTCTGCTTTATGCTGACGATGCGGTTTTAATATCCCAAACTCAGTTGGGACTAAAACGACTACTCCGGGGCTTTGCGGATTACTGTAAATAAAATTCTTTGATTACAAATTACACAAAATCCAAGATAATGGTGTTTTCTAAGAGCAGGCCCAGGTTCTCTTGGAAATTGGGATCCAATAGAATTGATCAGGTAATTTTTTTCAAATATCGGGGGGTATGGTTTCAAGGGACTGGTAGCTGTCAATACCATATTAATTATATTAAAGCCAAGGCGAAAAAGAACCTAGGAGCCCTTACCTGTTTTTATTTTTCCAAAGAAGGCTAATTTGTCCTGGCTGTAATCAACTTTATTAGATCTAAAGTAATTCCGATGTTGCTATATGGGGCCCCGATTTGGACCCCCTTCCATAAGGGACATCTAGAAGGAGTTTTACATGCTTTTTTAAGATCCATTCTGGGTGTTCCCAGATGTGTATCTGGGATACCCCTTATGATAGTTTACACCCGGTACATTGTCTTGCATGGTTGCACACTATTAACTATTGGCTTTGAAGCTTCCTTAATCCTACTCATGATTCTCTTGCCAGACTGATTCTAACTCCATCATACAATGCACCCTGGTTTAATTTGGTTTCACAAAAAATAGTCTCTGTAGGTCTTTCTTTAACAGACCTGCAGGGAAAGCAATTAAATGCGGCCAAGGCAATAGTGAAACAACGCTTGATGGATATTGACAATCAGGAGCTATTCGCAGCAGCCTCTGGACCTTGCTCTCCCTATGCATTGGGCCTGGCTGCAACACCTAACAAAGAAGGGATGCGATATCTATTTTGGCTCTCAATTCCAAAGTACAGGAGGGCATTCAGTCTGGCACATTTTGATGTACTACCCTCTAGACTTTTAGAGGGAAGGTACGAGAAGGTACTGAGAAATGAGAGGTATTGTATCTGTGGTACATGTGAAGTGGAGTCGATTTCTCATGTCCTCTTTAATTGTAAATTATATGCCCAAGTCAGAAATGATCTTCTATTACCTATCATCCATACTATTCCTGGCCGCTCTATGGATGTTCTTTTATCAATTCTCCTTCAGGGTCTGGACAAAGATATCACCTTATCCGTGGCCAAATTCCTGAACCAGGCCATGATGATAAGAAAGGATCTGATAAAGCCTAGCCCTTGATTTATTGAATTTGATGATTTTGTTTGAGTTTATATATTCGTTGTTATCGTGTGGTATGATTGTTTGCCATGTATATGGTCTTTTGTTTTTTCTTTGTGATGGTCTGTGGACTATACAATAAAGTATTATTATTATTTGGAGTATTCTGTACATTTCAACATGCCAAGTCATTGTCTTCATCAACATACTGAACACTAGAGAGAGAAGAAGTGGAAATTCTCTTCCCTCCTGTCCTCTCCAGCATCCAACACTGCTCTACTTGAGACAGAATGCCGCCATCACTGAAATTAAGGCGTTAAATTGTCTGTAAGCGGTTTGGTCCATGAAGAAGTTCTTATCATGCTTTGCTCGCTGTGAATCAATCCTTTCAATTAAGGTAGCTGAGGGAAATAATGATGTTTTTATTTGCAATTACAGCTTTAAATTAGGATCAATAGAGACAGCTACAGCCCTACCATACCAAGAGTACTGAGAGGTTAGTAGGATTTTTGTATAAGAGCTGAAATGAAACCATCCACATTCTAGCACAAAATAACAAGTGCTTTTTTGTGAAACTACTCACCAGTACAGAGGAGGGGTTTTTTTGCTGCCCATGACAAACATTTTATGCTGGCACCCATAGCAATTTGGGGAGGAGAGCCTGGCTGTGAGTCCAAATCCCTGCTTGCATCTTCTGGATGTAAAGGGCCAGCTAAAGATCACCCCCACAGTGAGTGGCTCAGGGGTTATGTGCCTTGCCACCTGTGTCGTGGGCTAGCTGCATAGTCCCAAGGAGCCCAGTTGCCTCCCAGCTAGCAGTTGCGGACAAGAAAGGGGCTGGCTTGTGCAGCTGTGGCAAGCTGAGCAGGCCCTAGCCAGCTGGGGAGGACTAGCCTCAGAGGGAGGCAATGGTAAACCCTCTCTGAATACTACTTACCATGAAAACCCTATTCAAAGGGTAGCCATAAATTGGGATCGACTCGAAGGCAGTCCATTTCCATTTCCAGTGGCACCTCATTTTTTTTATCAAGAAAGCACTAATCATCATCATTATCACCATCATCATCATGCAGAGACAGCAAGATTATAAAACTAATGGAAGTGGAGGACTCAACCTATCCTCCTGTTTGTTTTTATTTTGTTTCTAGGCCCAGAGCCAGCAGGACATTTTTACTTGTGGTTACCTGGTTATAGCCCCAGAGACTCGCCATGGTAACATCCAGGAATGAAAGTGACTGGGCACCCTGCCAGATTAAAGCCAACCTTAAGTGTATTAGTGGAAGAAATAAATCTCCCTATTTTCCCCTGCCCACTAGGCACAAATGAATAGGAATATTCTAGAAACTACTTGTTTAAAATTAGATTGTTATTCTGCAATATCCGATGACCAGTCGATATTGATTCAGGCCCTGCAACAGCATCCAACATTCTCAGTGAGCTGCCAGGGTCCAAGCACCCTGGAAGGGCCCACTGTTGCCGATGCCTTCTGGGTCCAATCACCCTTCCATCTTCCTACAGTCTGAAGGGGAATCTAATTGTAACTTTTATAATGGGGAATCTAACTGTAACTGTAACCAGCTGTAACTTTTTTTCCCCCTTTTCACAGATGAAAAGGATGAAATTTGCAGGCAAAGTAGCCCTTGAAGAATGGATTAAGCCTACCAAATTGTAGGCATTTACATCCTGGTGCAAAGCACCTTTAACATTTGATTTTTGAAAAAAGAAAAAAACAAGCCTCTACCAAATTTCAATGCAATGCTCATGATCACCCCATCTAAGGAGGCAAAAACCCACCAAATTTTAGAATCATGGCTGCAGTGGTTCTCCCACAAGGATACATGTTACCATTTTGAGGTGGGCACAATAGGAATCAAAGGGGATTATAGCAGGGGAGAGAGATGTCCATTCACTTGCATAAGGGAAGGGTGGGGGTGGGGAAACAGCATCGGTCCAAGGGAAAAACAAAGCAGTTTGTAATTTGCTTCAACATTTCCCCTCCAAATCAATGTGATTGGAGTGGCCTGGGAAAATAATTCTCTGTGATTAAAACCTAGACTTGTCCCCACCACTCCACCCCATTCCCATTTGTGTTTCCCTAGTCAGCTTCATTTTGCCTTTTAAAATAAAATATAATAAAATAATGCAGCAGTCACTTTTAAAAATGCAATATGTTTGGACGTGCAAGTCCACAGTGTCTCAGGACTTTAGGGAATTCTTGATTTGACTTGAGATGCCTTGTTAATGGTGCAATTTACTGTGGGAATGTAAAAATCTCACCCAAATCACTCATATTCACATCACAATTTGGAGAGGACAGCAAGCTGAGGCACACACACCTCGTGTCCAACCTGGGCAAGCATTATGTTGCCCAGAAGTATTCTACAGCTCATTCTGAAATATGATTCAAAGAAGAAATCCCTCTCTCACATGGATCCTCAACTCGTTCTCTTACATTCCAACCCTGATTGCTTTATCTAGTGCTGTGCCAAAAAATTATATTGCATTTTTTTCAATGATTTTTCATCAGTTAATGAGAAAATGCATTTGAAAATTATCAAAGGGGAGAGAAACATTTCGGTGAAATTCTCACGGTAGGGATGCAGGGCTTTTGTCATGGTTACCTTACTCTTGAAGTGTCCAGGAAGTGTTTGTGAGTGGTGTTTTTCTTCTCTCTGCAAATAATCTGACCAGTAGTCTACACCCTGCAGCCTTCCTGGGTGCCCACGCTTCAGTTAAAGCCCAGGGTCAAACATCATGAGGTGTCTCCTCCCATCTGGCTTTTTTCAATCAAGAAGTGAATGAGGCTGGGGAGGCTGCAGATTTCTGGAGAAATTATTACTGGAAAGAAAAGTTCCCACAGCACCCTCAACCTCCTCTCAACCATAAAGTAAGCTCAAACCCCACACCCATGAAACTTCTAAAGAAATTCTAGGGCAGGTCCACACAGTTCATGGGAACTGTAGTTTGTTAAGGCTGCTGGAGAATCATAGCTCTGTGAGGGAAAAACCACAGCTCTCAAGATTGATTGGGAGAAGTAATATGCATTGGATGTGCTTTAAATATATGCTGTGGAACTGCCCCTAAAGTGCTCCAAGAAAGAGGCAGAAAAAATAGGAGACTTTCTTGCAGGGAAAGAAAGCATTTGAGAAATTGGAAGACAGATTTTGGTGCAGCACTAGCTTTATCTTTTTCTTAACCTTATCTGGCTGCAGGAACACACAATAAAGCTTCAGATAGGTCCCCTACCTAACTCTCTTCCTGATCCCTGGCATATGTGTCATTGCCATGGCACAAAGATGGAGGAAAGGAAATACTTCCCAGCTGCTTCTGCCTCATGCTTCTGCCTCTATTGTAGCTAGATACAGACAGAGGGGAAGCCTCCTGCAGCAGCTACAACAGCAGCTATTTGAGGTGGGCTTGGCAAGATTCAAACTCCATAACAAAGACGGGGTCTGAAAAGATATCATAGTTTGGGATTGGAAATATCCACTCTATTTACTTGGAAATGTCCAAGCCAAGCGGCTTATGTAAAATACTGTAAATATGTGTCAGAAAATTCCAGTTAAATTAACAGATTTTAAGAATGA
Organism: Rhineura floridana; assembly: GCF_030035675.1. Lineage (NCBI taxonomy): Eukaryota > Metazoa > Chordata > Lepidosauria > Squamata > Rhineuridae > Rhineura > Rhineura floridana. The sequence goes on from NC_084485.1 coordinate 38,617,692, forward strand.
GTAGACACAATAAAAATATATATAATCAACAGAGTTAAGAATAACTATACATAATAAGGCCTTTTCCTCTGCGGTAGGACCTTTTCCATTGTGGCTCCCCGTTTGTGGATTGCTATACCCACCGACGTCTCCTTGGCACTTTCTTTTTGATGCCAGGTAAAGACGTCTCCCCCCCCCGGCTTTTGATATATTAAGATTTATTTATTTATTTATTATTTAATTTTTATCCCGCCCTTCCTCCCAGCAGGAGCCCAGCGCGGCAAACAAAACGCTAAAAACACTTTAAAACAGCATAAAAACAGATCTTAAAATACATTAAAACAAAACAGCATTAAAAACATTTTAAAAAAACAACTTTAAAAAGGGGTTAAAAACATCATTAAAAAACATATCAAGCAATTCTAACACAGATGCAGACTGGGATAGGTCTCAACCTAAAAGGCTTGTTGAAAGAGGAAAGTCTTCAAAAGGCACCAAAAAGATAGCAGAGATGGTGCTTGTCTAATGAAAATGTATATATATTAGGAGAAAATTAGATGATGTTATTTTGTTACTAGTGTGCTGTCAGAGTTTCCTGTGGCTGTTATGGGGGTTGTTTTGTTCTGTTTTTATTCATGTGTATGTTTTTAAATGTATTGTAAGTTGCTTGGAGACCTTTGGGTAACGAGCAACTAATAAGTCTAATAAATGTATGGGTGGGCTTCCCTAACTTTTTTGGGGGGGAGGGGAGGGGAAGGCATCAAAACTGTACAACAAAGGCACCTGATATTAATAGGTCCTTATTTAGTTATTTATTATTACATTTATATCTTACCTTTCCTCCAACAAGCTCAATGTGGCATATAAACAAAGTTCTCCCCCTCTTGATTTTATTCTCACAACCCTGGCCCAATGTCACCCAATGAGTTTCGTGGCTGAGTAGGGATTTGAACCCTTGTCTCCCAGGTCCCAGTCTGACACTCTAACCACTACACCGCACTGGCTTCTTCCTCCATACCTTTCTTCTGAAACCTGGTGCATGTCATTGCCATGGCAGTTACTCAGTAACCTACATATTTGAATGTTTTAGGAAAACATCTCAGTTTGCTGAGCCCAATTTCAAATCCAACCCTGTGTGTCTGCTCCCCATATTTAGGCATTTGTATCCAATGTTTCACGAGCAGCATTCCACTCATATAACAGGACCTCACTCCTCTCCTCTCCCCACCTACCCCCAATCTGCTCTAGAGGGTTCCCCAACCCTTTGGAGCAGATTTTGAGGTTGGGCTGCAGGGGAGATGAGAGGAGGAGGAAGTTTCACTACACAAAGTTGGTTGGTAAGCACACCGGCTGCGTTGGCTACAACCATGAGTGATGAAAATACATGCATGTGAAAACTCACCCTCAGTCAGCCTCAAACCTACTTAGCTGGCTTGTGAATTAGAACATGTAAGTCAGTTTGTAACAGTGCAACCTTACCCTATTTATGTATATTCAGATGTAACGAAGGTACTTTCCAGCCCAAATTATATCTGATTTCATTAATATTTTGAAAAGTATTGTTTTGAAATATATGTCCACATGGCACAATGGAAAAGCCAAAACATTGGATTTCAGGGTTTAGTCATTCAGTACTTCTTTTATAGCTGCTTGAGGATTGTGATTATATCAGTCAACTGTGGTTAGCTAGGTTATGTTTCCATTGAAATTATCCCCCATAATTATGATTCCTTAAGAAAGTCATTATTCATTGTCGACTGAAGTGGACTTCTGTCCCAAACAAACAAGCTCTTATTTCTGTTTATCACTGTGCATTGACCTCAGACATGATGAGGCTGAGGTTACGGGGAAGAAAAGTTGTGCTTGTTAAAATAATTACTACCATACTAAGCAACATTACCTATTTGTTTCATAGCTGAGACTGAGCAAGGATTCTCAGTCCCTCTGCTGGATTCCTCTAGTGTAGCACAAGGGTTCAGTAAACAACACCATTAATATGAAGTTCTTTCACCATTCTGAGAGGCAAGGCTAATAATATGCTGTGATTCTTCACACAAAGAGAAAACGCATTTGACACTTAGTACTGGGCCCAGCAGCAGCAGCCCGAGTACCTTGGTTTTCATTTTTAAAAAAATCAAAAAGCAAGGTTCAAGTCCTCATGTCTGGACAAGAAGCTTAAAAATATATAGGTAGTAGATCTCAGAGGTCAGAACAGTGCTTCTCCACAGAGCTCTTTGCCCTCACTAACGGCTCACTGATGCAGATATTAAATTAATAAATATGTGCATATTTTAAATAAATATTAGCATTTTCTATAGTTCATGGAATTCAGTTCTCTTGGCTGAAAATTTTCATTTTTTTAAACTGCAGATTACAAGCCATCCTGATCAAGTGTATCCATTTCATTGAAGAAAATAATTGTCATATTCTTAACTTATTTAATCTTAGAACAGAATTAAAGTAGCAAATTAAGATCAGCTAAATATGTGAGTAGCATGATATGCTTGCTTTTAACTCTTACATTGCAGCATAAGAATGAGAATGGAATGCTTGATGGATATTGAAAATGGACACTTTTTTGCTCTTTTATTCGCAGTGGGGGCTGTACTAAAGGGCTGCTATAGATTCTCCTGCACAGAATTTAATGAAAAGAATCTCACACCCATTTTTAAAAGCATTTATCAGAAGAAAATACCTCAAACAATTAATTTGAAAACTTTCCGCCTGCCACATGGATTTTACAGAAGAGAACAAAAAGCTTTACCATTGACCTATCCCTTATCCATCAAATGCTTTGATTTATATTTCAATCATGAATATTATAGTGCCCTCTGTGAGATTTATTTCTCCAGACTCAACTGTATTGTTTGGTTTCTTCTTACAGCTCCTGTTGTACAAAAGAAATAATGGCCTTGTTAATCCTGTTAATTTCTGTAAACATCATTGTTTCTGCAATTTAGGACAATCATTTAGGTAATTGTTCATCAAAACCCACCTTGCCATTTGTGATTTGTTCCTGCAGGTATATCATTCAAATTATTCAGTTGCTGGTTTGATTGCAGTTTGGTGTTACATTTGTGCCAAAGGACTGAGAGCAGATGCTAAATTGGGGAAGGATTTTGCAGATGTTGGAGTAAGTCCTGCATTTCCTCTTTCAACAAGCCTTCTAAGTGGAGGTTTTTTAAAATCCCAGTTGGTGTTTGTATTGAATTTGAAATTCTTGTTATATATGTAACTGTTTTAACAGTTTGTATATATGCAATTGCTTTATTTGGGTTGTATCCATCATAGAGCTAAGTAATGGTCCCATCAGAGCAAGGATTTCCACTTGATCAATGAAACTTCCTACTACTACTCCCCCTGTGTGCCCTGTAAATCTGTTCTAGGGGTTCCCCCAACCCTCCAGAACAGATTTATGGAGGGTGCAGATTTCAGCACAGTTCTGTCTTACTTACAGGAGATACATCTGTCTAAGCCTTATTAAAACAAATTATGGCCTACCCATTTCTTTTTAAAACATCTGTTTATGCTTTGTGATTTCAGAGAACAAGATCTCTCCACCTGATGCAATTACCTTTCCGAGCAGCCAGGAATGGCTCTACCATTAGGCAAAGTGAGGCAGCTGTCTCAGGCAGGAGATGCTGGGGTGTGGAGGCAACATCAGTCTCTTGGCAGTTCCTCCTGAGCCCTCAGCCATTCCCTTTTGTTGAATGACACAGCTACGTATGCTGCATGGCTTGTCCTGCCCCACCCCAATCTAGACTGTTGCTCTCTAGTGCAGCAGAGGACGCTGCCCCAGTGTTGAAGAAAGATACAACTGTCAGCCCAGCTGGTTCTGTACATGAGATGGAGATGGAGAGTCATTTTGTCCTTTGCCTTAGGCAGCAAAATGACTTGAGCCAGCTCTGCAAGCAGGCCACATGCCCCTTCCCCTGCAGTTTAGGAGGTCCCCCAACCTTCAAGAGTGGCTTTCCAAGAAGTGAGAGTAGCTAGAAGGGGCCCTTCCATGAGCATCACTCCATTTACAGTACTCAGGACCCAAGCAAGTTACTTCAGCTAAAGTCCCTGTGAGTTGTTGTTTAGGAATTTGTGGCATGGGGACAGTGGAGGACAATGCACATCATATAGTGTCCTCCAGATATTTTGGACTGTAACTCCCATCATCCCTGTCCATTGGCCATGGTGCCTGAGGACACCAGTTGAGGAAGGCTGATGTATTATATTGCTCTTTCTATTCATTTCCCAGAGAAAGGTTTTTGAAGGAAATTCTTGACAACATTCCATTATTGAACTATGTTGAGAAAATAATTCATTTGGCATCTGATGGGGATAACTACATGTCATACAAGATTACTATGTCTGCCTCAGTGGCCCAGAGCATTGGGCATACATTTCTCTTGCAAAAATCTATTTCAGCAGTCATTTTAAGTAAGTTTTCTGGTTTTTCTAGTTTTCTGTCTAGTTTAAACTGATTATTTATTATTAATTATTATTTATTTATTATTTTATTTATATCCTGCCCTTCCTCCCAGTAGGAGCCCGTCTACTAATTCCTCTGGAATTCCCTTCCTTTTGACCTCCGACATGCCTCCTCCCTGATGGGTTTTCGCCGAGCCTTAAAGACCTGGCTATTCAGGCAGGCCTACAGGATTTCTGGGGTGGATTAGTTTTATGATGTATTAATTGAAGGCTGGTTTTAGATTAACTACTGATTGTGGCTTTTTGATTTGTATATTGTATTTTACTATGTTGTTGTATGTCGCCTAGAGCGTCCGTTAATTCGGACAGATAGGCGACTCACAAATAAAATTTTATTATTATTATTATTATTTCAACTTGTACTGTACACCACTTAGAGACTGTGGTGTTAAGCAGTAAATAAATACAAAATAGAGTTTGTTCTGCTGCAAATCATCTATGATAAATGGGAAGGGATGCAGCTCAGTGATACATGCATTGCATATAGAAGGACCCAGGATCAATCTCTGCTTCTCCAAGAAGGAATGGGAATGTCCCTGTCTGAAACCCTAAACAGTCACTGCCAGTCAGTATTTAACATAGCGTGAAGCAGATTGTTCCGTAAGTGGAAGGATTTCTCCTTGTGCAATGGGATGTTGTCACCATTTGCTCTCTCCACATGCCCCCTAAATCTGTTTTGCAGTTTCCCGCATCCATCCAGAGCAGATATGGGGATGGCACAGGGCACGTATGGGGAAAGGAGGGGGGAATCCCCTTGTGCTAGTGTTAGCCCTTGTGCTAGCGCAATGTTTTAGCTGAATACTGTCCTTCGTCCAAAGATAATGTTAGACTACAATTTCCATAATCTCTAAACATTGGTTAAGAATGCTCAGTATGATGGGAATCATAGCCCAACAACATCTGGGGGCCCAAGACTGAAGAGCACTGCTGTAGACAATACTGAGCTAAATGGATCAATAGTCTAACTAGGTGGAAGGCAATCTCCTATGTTCCTGTGAAATACTCTTTTTTGTATATCGCATTTGTGTACAAAACAATGCACTGTGTACACGACATTGGTCATTTTTGCGGTGGCCAATGACTATCAGGAAACAAAACTTCACTGGCTTTGAGGTAACATATACAGCTCACACAGATGAGATGTTTGTGGAACCCACCTGAGACATGTTGCTATTGTTACTGAAACTCTTCTTTGCTTGCCTAAAAACTTCTTGACTGTCCCCTAAGCACAAACCTCTGAATTCATGTTGTTGTTTTGCATTAAGTAAGAAGATGCTGAGAGGCAGGGGACTCCCACAGAACTACTTAATCTTAGCCCTCTTCAGGTGTGAGGAAGTAAAATGGGGGGGCAGCAGGGATAAGCATGGGAGCTCCACCCCTTCCATTGGTGTTTCCATCAATTTCCACCTCCTGGACGGTGACTGGTGTAATGGGGAAATTCTCACACTCATGGAAGCTCCTTGCACATTTTAGAATCCTGGAAAATTGGGGTTCTAAAATGGGTGGGGAACCTTCATGAGCCTCCCCACTCCACACAGTCACATTTTCATGAGCTGGAGGTCAATGTAAAGGGTGGAGCTAGGATGCTTGTAACCACCGTCCCCCTCTTCTGTCTGCTTCCCCCATTTCATGAAGAATCTGCGTAGATCTCATGTAGGAATATGCCGAGCCTTACACACTCTCCTGAGAATTTTCACTCTTTGCATTGAAATGATCTCTGCTTCCCTTGAAAGTCATCAGACGTTTTGTCCAATCAGGGATTAAGAGTAGAGATGCACTTGAAGTTGTGCTGGCTTCAGTACATCTCCACCTCTGTTTTATAAAGTCAGAGACACATGATGCTCGTTCAAACTCCATCCCTTTTTACTCCAAAACCTCAAGAAATGCAGTTTCAGTTCATGTCTCACTGAAACCAGCTTCACAGAGAAATCAAAACTGTTTGGTAGATAACTTGTTGCCACTCTGTGATGTGTCCAATGAAAATGCTTTGCTGTAGGTTGGACAGAGACAGTGATTGGCCCAGTGCTTTGCTATGGATGGTCCTAAAAACTCTGGAGTCAGCAGTATCTTCTCCCCCTCCCCTGTAAAACAGTGTTTAAAGCAGCATAGAAGCAGCAGCAAAAATCTGGGTGCCAACATTCTTCCTTCCCAGGATACCCAGGGACAAAATGCATGAAGAAACTGAAAGCAGCAACAACCTGTGATCACACAGTGCTCTATACAAAATTCAGAAATATGGAATAGAATTCCTAGTGCGTTGGTTTCACTTTAGAAATAAGACTCAGGTGGTGTGACCTCATGGGGTGATGGGGCCACCACCACATTTGTAGCCCTGCCATACACAGTGGCTGGTGCAGGTGGTGGTGGTGGTTGCTGTGCTAACCTGAAGCTGGTGTGGCAAAGGGGCCTGAATTGGACCCAGTGCAGTCACACAATGGTAGTGGGACTGGCTTGGAATCCAATGGATCCTGGATCACCTCAGAGTCCACTTCTCCATCTCTGGAGCACTTCATTTCAGGGCCTTCTGCTGACTGCCATCAGTTGAGATCCCACTGCCTGCACTTCTCTTCATTTGCATATTCAAGGGGGGAAGCTCCTCCCAATTCAACCCTCCCAGCTGAGTGGAAGGAGAGGTTGGATTGCTGTGCTAGGCTCTTGGAATGCCAATGCCTGGAGGGTAGGAATGGGGAAAAATTGATTCAGTTAACATTTAAAGCCAAATCTTTTAAACGCACACTTTCCAAAACAATATGAGAATACAGAACCATCCTTCAAAATTCTCACTTATCAGGATTTTATGATGCAGTTCTCCAACCATTGTTTACAAAAATGCATATATTAGGAGATGTGCATAATATAATATAGTACAGTATATATACAAAATATAATACAAAAATATTTTAGGAAGAAACGGTTGTAAAATGTGTACATTAGTCAAAAGTGCACCCAAAAATATGTTTATTGGGAGAAATTTGCAATAAAATGCTGAAGAATTTTCATGAGGTTTTAAAAAAACACAAATTGCTGCAGAAATGTGGAGAACTGAATTTAAGATTGGAAAAATGAGAAATGGAAAGATACTTCCATCCCTATGGGGGGGGGGAGGGATTTGCAAACAGGCACAGGGTCCAGTCATTGTTCAAGCCCAGCCTTCAGTTCATGCAGCTTCATAACATCCCTTGCCTGTGACCTGTGAAAAGAGATGAAAAAGCAGCACTTCTAATGCCACCAAATGTATTTTACAATCCAGGGAATGGGGTGTTGCGAGACGTGAATTGCAGAACTCACAAGCCTTTACATAGCTCAGCAGACCCTATAAGCAGCACAGAAGATAAAACAGAATGAAGACGACACAATAAGGTGCTCCTTTGTTACTCTACCAGTCATTTTCTGTAAGTGGTAATAAAAGGAAGGAGTAATGAGGGACATTTAGCTTTATAAACTTCTTTTTCTCTTGTAATCAGAATGTCCTAGGCATGCTATTACTAATTGCCTCGAGGACAAATACCAATTCTGTTTAAGCACGAGGTTTTCCAAAGTGAGCACAACTGCCAGTTTTAATAGCAGCCTTCTAGTGCCATGAATATTGAGTCATCCGTTTAAGATATTGCATGAAATCTGTATTCTGGTTCTGTCTCCTAGAGCTGGTACGCAAGCTTCTGTATTCTTATCTGTCACATGACACCACGTTAATTTTTCTCAATGAAGCTGAGATCGCCAGTTATATATTTCACTGTGCTGTTTGGTGAAAGAGGTTCCAGTAGCAGATAGGTTGAGAGAGAGCAATGCTTCCAAACACACTCATCGTGCTCTGCATTCTCAAGTACACCAGCAGGATGGATCAGGCTGGCAGCTGGATCACATCATAAAACCAGTGTGCTTCCAGCAGCTAAACAGAAGTAACAGGAAGGCAAAATGAACTCCCTCCCACTCCCTCCCTCTCTTTCAGGACCTCAACAATTCCTAGGGCAGAGTTGGTTAAAGAGAGGAATCGATTACACCCAGCTCTAGAGAACACAATCATACGTCTTCAGTTTACAGTCTTTAGCCAATTATAAAGGTATCCTGACTGGATCTGTGGGCCACTCAGCATTTTAAAAATGCCAATTAATCTTCAAGCACCTCCCAGTTGAAATTACATCCTACCGTGCCTCTGACAATTATAACTGCATCGGCATCATTTACAGTTTTGCTCTTGCAATGTGAAGCCCCGAGGAAGGATTAGATCAAATCAACATGGTGCCATTAAACTTTAGCCATAGATCAATGGGGCCATGAAACTCTCTGCCAAACACAATAAGAAATCTGTTCAATTCATATCCCTGTCTCAACAAAATGTTATTCTTCCAGGCGGTTACCCTGTTTGTCCCTTTGGTTTCACTATGAAGCCAAGCCTCAAGCCTCCACACGGGGCACTAATTGTGGGGTGGAGCACACCCCAGGCAGCAACGAGAGGGAGGAGTTAGAATCATCCCATCCATAGCCCAGCTCTTGCAAGATCATCCACAATCCTAGGCAGTCTCGCGAGTTCAGCCAAGGAGTGGAGACAGACCCAGGCCTTTAAAGGCCCCAGTCTCCTGAGAGCTGGCCTCTTTCTTCATGTGCCGGCTTTGCAGGAAGGACATCGCTGGTTCAGACTGTTGGAGAGCCACGTGGAGAGCAAGGTCAGTATGGTAAAGTGCTTTATGGCAGCCGCTCCATGGCTTCTTCCCTCCAGGAAACAGCACCCAGCTACGGGCTCTGGGCAGCCAGCAGGCAAGGTGGGGGTTGCTATTGAACGTCATCCTGAACCTGGGGATTGGGCCACCGGATGGGCTCTTTCGTAGGAGCACGGGGGGGGCAAAGCAGGAACCCAGCCCCTAACCCCCCTCCTTTTAGGCAACCACCCTCGCCTCCCTTTGAGCTTTACCTGGAGCATCCATTACATGCAGAAGGCTCCAAATGCTCTTTTTTTTTAAAGCCAGTTGAAGCAGTCAGGCTCTCTCTTTCTTAGGCCACATGCTGGCCACCAGCCTGCAAGACAGACCTTGCAGGGTTTCTCCATCCTGGGCTAACTTTGTGCAAGACAGATAAAGTTTCTACTACCACTACTAAAATTACTACCACTATCGTTATCATTATCATTATTACTGCTGCCGCTACTGCTACTACTATTGGTAATTTTATTGTTGCTATGATGGTGGTGGTTGTGATTGTTATTAGAAGGGTAGTATCACTGAAAACTCTAGGCACTAGGGTGCTAAGCCACATTATGCTTGTATCTAATCATCACCAGCATAAATGAGGCAGTGCTGGTAGGATCCCCCGTGATGAACTACAGCAACATGACTGCTTTCCTGAGGAGGAGGAGGGGGAGGGGGAGGAGGGGGAGGATGCTACTACATGTATCATCATAATTTTACATGGATTCCCACACTGAGCAGAGGTTTGTACTCATTGGCTGTATAGACCCCTCCCAACCCTATTTCCGTTCACAATATCATGAGAGTTGGGCTAATGTTGATACTAAAGCCGTGTACTGCCTGTGAGCACCAGGGTTCTCAGTTCATGCCTTGAATTAACATATTAGTCCTCCAGTTTTTTTTCAGCTGCCATGCCCCCCCCCAAATGCGCCACTGCAGCCCGCAAGCCTTCCCTCTCACTTCTGCGTAAGAAGGGTGTTGCGATCAGGGAGGTAGGCAAGCTACTGCTGCTTCTCAGGCACCCACCGCACCAGATAACATGCCAGACAATGCAGCCCTCTGGCAGGCTATGCAGGAGATGAGAGTGGTGGTGATGCAGTTGCAGCCAGAGAGCTGTCAACATCAGCCAGCCCCCACAGGGGGTGGGGAATCCACTGGGGTCACCGGGGCAGGGCAGCAGGTAGCAGCCTCCCCAACACCCCAGAAACACCAGGGCCAACTCTGAAGGAGCCAGGACAGGGCAGATCCTCATCCCTATCCAGGCACCATTGCTGCAGGAGAGGCTGTAGGGACGGGTCGGAATCTGACACTGAGGGATCATCAGCACCACACAAGGGACTTACATATTGGAGATCCAGAGGTTAAAAATATATATCCCTGCACAGAAATACAGGAAGATGAGCTTGGTAGTTCCACCGAGAGTATCTGGATTAAAATTAATGGGACAAGTAATAAAAGGAATGTGGTGCTTGGAGTCTACAACCGACCACCCAATCAAGGAGAAGACGTGAATGTAACTTTTGAAAAGCAAATTGCCAATGTTTCAAGGAGGCATGAGGTAGTAGTAATGGGGGACTTCAATTATCCCGATATCTGTTGGGAGACAAATTCTGCCAAACACGGCCCCTCCAAGAAATTTCTGACTTATGTTGGAGATAACTTCCTCCTACAGAAAGTGGAGGAAGCAACCAGAGGATCAGCTATCCTGGACTTGATTCTAACCAACAGAAATGATTTGGTGGATGAAGTGGCAGTTACGGGAACTCTGGGGGAAAGTGACCACACCATACTTGAATTCTTGATTTTAACAGAGGTGAAAGTTGAGAGTAGCCATACGTGCACCCTGGACTTCAGGAAAGCTGACTTTAATAAACTCAGAACCATTGTAAGTACGGTTCCATGGCAAGCCACTCTAATGAGAAAAGGAGTCCAAGATGGGTGGGAATTTCTAAGGAAGGAAATTCGAAAAGCGCAATGGCAAGCAATTCCAACAAGGAAAAAAGGGGGAGAAACAACAGAAGAAGCCAATGTGGCTTCACAAAAAGCTTAGAGATGACCTGAAAACAAAAAAAGGACACATACAGGAAGTGGAAAGAAGGCCAGGCCACAAAGGAAGAGTACAGGCAGGTATCACGGAATTGCCAGGATGGTGTCAGGAACGGTAAAGCTGAGAATGAGCTGAGGCTAGCGAGGAATGCTAAAAGCAACAAAAAAGCTTTCTTCAGGTATGTCCATAGTAAAAGACAGAGAAAAGAAATGGTTGCACAGCTACTCAATGAGGAAGGCAAAATGATAACAGATGACAAAGAAAAGGCAGAAGTGCTCAATTCCTACTTTGGCTCAGTCTTCTCCCAAAAAAGGGTCTATGACCCTCCTGGGAAACATGAAGGGGCAGGATTGGAGCATGAGATAGACAGACAAATGGTCAAGGAATACCTAATCACTTTGAACGAGTTCAAATTGGCAGGGCCCGATAAACTACATCCTAGAGTATTGAAGGAACTGGCTGAAGAACTCTCAGAACCGCTCTCTATTATCTTTGTGAAATCATGGAGGACTGATGAAGTGCCAGATGACTGGAGGAAAGCTAATGTTGTCCCTATCTTCAAAAAGGAGAAACCGGGGAACTGCAGACCAGTCAGCATAACATCAATCCCTGGAAAAACTCTGGAGCAGATTATAAACCAGTCAGTCTGTAAGCACCTTGAAAACAATGCAGTGATTACTAGGAGCCAACACGGATTTATGAAGAACAAATCCTGCCAAACTAATCTCATCTCATTTTTTGATCGGGTAACCTCCCTTGCAGACTGTGGGAATGCTGTGGACATAATATATCTCAACTTCAGCAAAGATTTTGACAAAGTGCCCCATGATATTCTGATTAGCAAACTAGCTAAATGTGGGCTGGATGGAACAACTATCAGGTGGATCCACAGCTGGCTCCAGAATCGTGCTCAAAGAGTGCTCATCAATGGTCCCTTCTCAAACTGAGTGGAAGTAACGAGTGTGGTACCACAGGGCTTGGTCTTGGGCCCAGTGCTCTTCAACATTTTTATTAACGACTTGGATGAGGAGGTACAGAGCATGCTTATCAAATTTACAGATGATACAAAATTGGGGGGCATAGCTGATACCGTGGAAGACAGAAACAAAATTCAAAGGGACCTTGATAGGTTGGAGCATTGGGCTGAAAACAACAGAATGAAATTCAACAGGGATAAAGGTTCTAGACTTTGGAAAAAGAAACCAAATGCAGTTATAAGATGGGGGATACTTGGCTCAGCCATACAACATGTGAGAAGGATCTTGGAATTGTCATTGATCACAAGCTGAATATGAGCCAATTTGTTTTAATGTTTTTGATTGCTGTAAACTGCCCAGAGAGCTTCGGCTATGGGGTGGTATACAAGTGCAATAAATAAATAAATAAACAGTGTGATGTGGCTGCAAAAAAGGCAAGCACTATATTAGGCTGCATTAACAGAATTATAGTTTCCAAATCGCGTGAAGTATTAGTTTCCCTCTATTCAGCACTGGTTAGGCCTCATCTTGAATGCTGCATCCAGTTCTGGTCTCCGCATTTCAAGAAGGATGCAGACAAACTGGAATGGGCTCAGAGGAGGGCAACAAGGATGATCAGGGGACTAGAAACCAAGCCCTATGTGGAGAGACTGAAAGAATTGGGCATGTTTAGCCTGGAGAAGAGAAGACTGAGGGGAGATATGATAGCACTCTTCAAGTACATGAAAGGTTATCACACAGAGGAGGGCCGGGATCTCTTCTCAATCGTCCCAGAGTGCAGGACATGGAATAATGGGCTCAAGTTGCAGGAAGCCAGATTTTGACTGGACATCAGGAAAAACTTCCTAACAGAGCCATACGACAATGGAACCAATTCCCTAGAGAGGTAGTGGGCTCTCTGACACTGGAGGCATTCAAGAGGCAGCTGGACAGCCATCTGTCGGGAATGCTTTGATTTGGATTCCTGCATTGAGCAGGGGGTTGGACTTGAGGGCCTTATAGGCCCCTTCCAACTCTACTATTCTATGATTCTATGAACTAGGAGATATAGGGACACAGTGGCCCTATATCTCCTTAATATCTTGCTCTACTCTCAAGTAATTCTCAAGGCCATTTCTTTCTTTCTTCTCCTGAATCTGCATAGTCAAGAATTGAGGGCAGTAAATTACTGGAATGTCTTCCAACTATACTGTGGATATTTTTTTTTCTTGCAGTTTGATAGATTGGTCTTGGCTGCAGGCAGCTGTGGATTGGTTTTAGCTGCAACAATGCAGCCAGTGACTTGTCCCATTATGGCTAATGTTCAATCACATTCCTGGCCAGGTGACATTGTTCTGCTTACTAGGACAATCCCTCCCTCTATCCTGATGTTGCTCTCACAGTTGTTCTATGTACTTTTCTTCTCCCACTCTGTTCCCCTGCCATGTTACATAGTTGGCCAAAAGAACCAGTGGCCCATGGTACATACAGTTCTCCCAAAGCCTATTACATCAGAGAGGGACAGGTCTCAGTCATCACTTCCTGTGCTCCCTGTGCATTGCTGCTTCATGGTAAGTCTTTAAGAGGAGGAAGAAGAGGGGTTTTGGAATCAGGTGCTGCTGGAGAAAGCTGAATCAAAATTTATCAGAAGAGAGTTTGGAGGGGATCTGAATTTTTTTTTCTTCACCCTGCCTCCACCAAAGAAGGCTACTTTGGACTTTTTCTCCAAATATTCTCCCCTTTTTAGTGGCGACAGCAATTCTCTCTCTCTCTCTCTCTCTCTCTCTCTCTGGGCCTATTTACATGCCGAAAAAATCTGCATCTGGTGCTTTTTGCAGATCCTTTTAATTTGGACCGTTTACTTGATGTTTTAGCCAACGCACCTGCATTCTACTGCTTTTGCCTTTAACTCTGGATTAAATGGATGCGACAAAACCCCGAAATTGCTTTTAAAATCCGCACCTGCTTCTACTGTGTATTACCTTTTAAGCACCTTTTTTTGGCTGTGCAGTTTCTTCGCCATTAGATCCTCCCTTTTCTCCACCCCTTTAACTGTCTCTGGGCGTCATTTTGTTTCCTGCCCTTGACAAAGCAACTTCCGGTTGCTCTCGCCTTCCTTTCTCCCACTTTCTCCAGCTTCCCCCCAATACATTTCCTCCCCCGCTCCTTTAAACAAAATCACATTCCCCACCCCTTCATTCTCTCTCTTCTGCAGTGACACCAACAACTCCCCGAGGGTAGCAGGGCTTGAGCTCGTAAAATTCCTTCCTCGGAGCTGTGGTTTTGGCGCTGTTGTTTACGTGTAGCGTGTGTGAGTGCGAGAGAGAGTGTGAGAAAGTGTGTGTGTGGAGGACCTCTTCTGCCTCATAGCATCCCTCTGCTCCCCCCCAAGCTTGATCTCTCCCTCCCTCGCACTGATGCATGTGCCCTTTTCACAGCCATGGCAAGAGGAGGCTGGCGAAGGCGCCGCTGGGGTAATTTATAAGTGCCCAAAAGTGCAGGGAAAAGGGGAGTGGCCTTGGCATCTCATCCCAGGATCTGCTCCACTCATGGAGAGCGATAATATTAAACGGTCAATGCTTCCTTTAGTAGCTGCTTTTAATTTCTCTCTGAAGATAATTGTTTTGGGGGGGTTATGTTTCCCAGAACGCATGCTGAAGCTTGTCCCAGGGTGCCAAAGGCACACCAATCTTGCGCAGGGACAGCCTAACAGCCACAGATGGGAGTGATTCCCTTTCTTTCAAGTGCTTATTCCTTCATTTAGGGAAACACTGCCCCTTCCCTGCCTCAGCAGTTAACATGCTAATGTGTGGGCACGGCAACAAGGAAACGCTGATAGCAATAAACGCACACACGTGTGAATGCTACAAAGAAAAACAGCCAATTTATTCATAGTGAGGGCAGAAGTATGTGAACTGTCAAAATCAATCGCGATGGAAAAAGCAGCATTTTTAATGTGGATCTTGGGTCCCATGTAAACAAACCCTCTCTCTCTCTCTCTGTCTCTGTCTCTCTCTCTCTCTCTCTCTCACACACACACACACAATGCCCCAGAATGATGGTAAGTCCAGAGCATTGTGGAGGATGCAAAAAGGTGGGCAGGTTTTCAATGGAGTTGCAGCTCATGCCATTTGCAGCAGTAGCAGCATGCAACAAAATTCAAGAAAAAAGAGAGTGCTACTACTAAGAACATAAGAACATAAGAAGAGCCTGCTGGATCAGGCCAGTGGCCCATCTAGTCCAGCATCCTGTTCTCACAGTGGCCAACCAGGTGCCTGGGGGAAGCCCGCAAGCAGGACCCGAGTGCAAGAACACTCTCCCCTCCTGAGGCTTCCGGCAACTGGTTTTCAGAAACATACTGCCTCTGACTACGGTGGCATTACTGCAAGTAATAATAATGATGGGCCAACCCCCCCAAAAAAATTTAGAGAATTTCTTCCTCCTCTGTAGACATTTGGTTGCACAATTTCTCTACCCACAAATAGTGTGCAGAATTTTGATGTGCCATTTGCACACTTTTGGGGATTGGGGGTTGGGAAGAAGGGAGAGCAGGATTTTTTCTCTGGATTGGTTTTTAATCCAGAGGAATTCAAGGGGCAGTATAGTTTACCTCTTCTCAGGGGCTAGCATTCTGGCCCCCAAAATCTTATATCTGGATCCCAGTACAGCAAGCTTTGACTGCATCTCATACTGGAGGCACTGTTCAATTCTTACCAATAAGAATAGGAAATGAAGTAAGTATTTTGGGCTTCCTCCTATGGTAGCAGAACTGGAGCCAAGGACTTTGTGCTGATCCCTTGCACTAGTAATAATGACAGATAAATGAGTGCTCCCTCTAATTGGCTATGATTTTTTTTCAAATGGCCTGGAAAGCTTACATGTGACTTTGCAGCAGGATGTACCACCTGTACACACACTCACACTCACACACAGTGCATGCAAGCGTGCATTAAAGGATGTTTGATTTGCAGATGTTATTCAAGCTGTTCGATCAATATGTTTCCTTCCTGCCTGATTACTGAGGCACTTATAATGTTCATGGTGCTATTAAGATCTGTTGACCTTTTGCTCATTTCAGGCAGACCAGCAAATTCTGATCTGGATATTATTAAAATAAAACTAAATGTAAGGATTTACATAGAATAATACTACTACTGGGTGCTTAAAAAAAAAACAACCACAGAGACATGGGAAATAAATCCACCCTCCAGATACTCCACCATCACCAAATGTATTCCCACAATGATACTACTTTCTCTGCCTTGTGTTTGCTGAGTCCTAAGGAAGCAGGAGCTCACAGCAATATAAATGGGTGATCTGCACAACACCCCTGTATCAAAAGGCAACAGGGCTACAAGCAGGAATTCACAAATTTGTCAGCTGCTATCCTGTGTGAGCAGAGAGTTCCCTGGATGATGTAGCTTACTATCACCTAAAAAAAGAGAATATATATTTTTATTGATTTCATCCATAGAAACATACATATAACAGAATTTAAAACACAAATAAAATTATGAACATAACATAAATGAAAGACAGTTTCAGAAACTAATAGGCACAGCAGAGATCACACTAGAATAACACTCTACAAAGCACAGGAGAAAGATAAAAAATGTCACTGTTATCCTTAATATTACTACACTAAAAAATGAACGATGAGTTCCTCAAAGAAGCATATTGAGATAGTGGCTTTACATCATTCATTGTTGTATTCACATACGTTGCAAAATCGATCCATTCTGATCCAAAACTATCCCTCTTTTTAGACCCCCTAGCCAATTTTATTTTATTTGTCAACTCTTCAAACAAAGCTATATCCCAAGCATTTTTATACCAATATTCTTTTGTAGCTCCTTCCAAATCCTTCCAGAAATGGGCAATCGTCAGTTTCACTTGCATTAAAAGAAGACTTATCAACACTTTACTTTTCGTATTGCTGTTTGACAAAATGTTTACTAAAGCTAAACAACAATCTGGTTGTATGTGTTGATTAGTTAGATTAGATTAGACAGACTAATTTCCAAAAATACTGCATCTTCAAACATTCCCACCCCATATTAACTACTTTTATTCATTTTTTTTTAAATTTTATTTTTGCCCTGCCTCCAAGAGCCTCAGGACCAGTGGGGGTTTTCCTGCTTGTGCTGAGTGGAGCCTTGGACTTCTGCTGTTCAGGTAGTATACGTGGCCCACACACAACCCTGTGAATCAGGCAGAGCTTGGAAAAGTTACTTTTTTGAACTACAACTCCCATCAGCCCCAGCGAGCGCATGCTGGCTGGGGCTGATGCGAGTTGTAGTTCAAAAAAGTAACTTTTCCAAGCTCTGGAGTCAGGTAATGGTTAGTCCAACTACAACAGCCTTTCCCAACCAGTATGCCTCCAGATGTTGTTGGACCACAACTCCCATCAGCCTCAGCCAGCATTGCCAATGGCTGAGGCTGATGGGAGTTGTGGTCCAACAACATCTGGAGGCACACCGGTTGGGAAAGGTGGAACTACAATAACAACATTAAAAATACAATAAAAACAAAGGTCAGCTACTGACTATTAACCTAAGATCTACCAATGGCTTTCATGGCTGAACGGAGATTTGAACCCAGGTCTGAGCAGCCCTAGTCCAACACTCTAACCACTACACCACACTGACTTTTCACTACCCTTCACAGGTCTTTGCCATTCAAGTCACCATTCTACTATACCACACTGGCTTTCTGTTACCCATTTTGGTACCATGCCTAGATATCTATTGTGATGGGATATTTTAGGTATCCATCCATCTGTAACACACACATGTTCCTACAAGGTAGAGAGGAAGGCTTTGGGAATCTATCATAAACCTGGCAACCACAACAGTCCTGAAACAGCATTCTGAAATTATGCACCATAACAAATCTCCTCCTATATATTATCTCATAGGAATCAACACATGATAAATCCTTAGCAGAATGCATTTCCCCTTCTCCTGCCTCCTCCCCACTTCAGAAAGATTTAACATCTAATTCAGGTTTTGACGAGCTGCTTCATCACAGTAGGAACATCATTGATCTCTGTCGGAACCTTGTGGCCTTGGACAGAACAAACTGAAAGAATGGGGAGGGGGGATTTGGCCATCAGTAATGATAAATAAATACATTACAGGATACAACTCTGGGGAATGGAGGTTGACACTGACTGAACACTATGACCTCCATGCAACTGCTACGCTTCAGTCATTTAACAGAAGTCTGCTTTTGCTAGCCTACTTCTTAATGTCAATTTCTTAAAGTGCAAACATGGGATAGAAAAGAGAGACTCTCTGGACACCTCCATCTGCAAAGCATTGCACTTTGGATTTGACACAGCCATTCATTTTCTTTGCCTGGTCAAAATCTAGAAGAGGCATAATCTAGCTGCTGAACAAATGTGTCAAAAATAAATATATATTCTATTTAGGATCAGTAAAACTCACTCAGATATTATACATGAAACTGAATGTTTATACAGCTTTTATGATAGGCTTGGGATATGGTGGTTTTAATTGCTCTGTGTATATATTTGTGAACTGTGCTCCAAAAGCTTGGGTTGGCCCTCCCGGAAAGTAAAGTTGCCAGGTCTCAGCTTTGGGGTCCATTCTCAGGTCAGCAGCTTTAAGGCTCAGGGACTATCAGCTGCTCCAGCAAACCTGCACACTCAGTGGTAGAGCCTCTGCTTTGCATGCAGAAGGTCTCAGGTTCAGTCCCTGGCATCTCCAGGTAGGGCTGAGCATGTCTGTTGTCTGAAAGCCTGGAGAGCTGCTGCCAGTCAGTGTGGACAGCACTGAGCTAGATGGATCAATGATCTGACTCAGTATACAGCAGCTTCCTATGTTTACTTGTTTTTAATTTCAAGCCTATCTGGAAACATAATTCAAAAATTTGTTTCTTCTGTGGATTTTATCTGTATTATATTGTTAATTATTTTATTATTTTATGTACACTGCTTAGAGATTTATTTATTTTAAATTAAGTTGTTTATAAAATTTCTTAAATAAAATAAATAAGGATGCAGGTATCCTAAACCAACTGGCACAGGCGTCCCTCTAGTCACTGTTGCACATGTAAATTGCACATGCAGTCATATTAATAAGACATGCACTTGAGTGGTGGATTGCTTTGCTCACATTGTTGCTAACTTGCTGGATGGAGGAGCACATGGAGCTGGGGAATTGTGTACCATTCATCATACATGAGGTTTTCAGTTTCCTCCCCCAAATGGGGTGGAGGTGGGACACATCTGATTTTTCCCATTTTTTGTGGGTCTTCACAACTCTACCTTCACCTTTACCCATTGAGCCTTAATCTCAGGCTCAACCTACATATCAGGTTTCAAACTTTCAACAGATGGCAGCTCTGTAACATCACCAGGCCCCCACCTTATGATAACATCATGTCTCGAATCTAAGGTTTTGGGAAACTGGAGTCTTGACAACCCTACT
Organism: Rhineura floridana; assembly: GCF_030035675.1. Classification (NCBI taxonomy): domain Eukaryota; kingdom Metazoa; phylum Chordata; class Lepidosauria; order Squamata; family Rhineuridae; genus Rhineura; species Rhineura floridana. The sequence continues at coordinate 38,637,289 of NC_084485.1, forward strand.
GGTTCCATTCCAAACACGTTGTGTAGAGAGCAGAAGGAATCCATTCCACTCTGCCTGAATTCCAGAGTGGATTATGACATCTGGAAGCAATGCTGAAATCCACCCCAGGCATGAATGGCGAGACTACCATGGTGACAGGAATACAGGAAGCTTTCTTTTACTGAGTCAGATCATTGGTCCATCTATCTCAGTATTGCCTGCACTGACTGGCAACTAGGGATGGGCAGATCAGTCAATTTCTGTTTCTCATGTTTTCAGTCTTAAATTCAGTTCTCCACATTTCCACATCAGGTTGCAAATTGTTTTTAAGAAACTCCATGAGAAAATTTATCAGCGTTTTACTCTGAATTTCATCTAATATATACATTTTTGCATGCAATTTTCCCTAATATACATACTTTTGCAAAGCAATTTCCCCGAACATAATGCATTTTATATTTTGTTTTCATGAATATATGCATTTTATGCATACTTTATTTTAGCACTTGGCAATACTTGCCTTACTTGGTTGGAGAACTGCATCACAAAATTCAAAGAAGTGCCAATTTTGGAGGATAGCTGTGTTCATGTATTGTTTGGGAAAGTGCAGATTAGATAGGTTCACATTGAAATACTAACTGAATCATATTTCTTCCCCAACCCTTTCTGGAGATGTTAGGACTTGGACCAAGGGCCTTCGGCACACGAAACGAATGTGCTACCACTGAACTATGGCCCTTCCACTTTTTTGAACTACAACTCACATCAGCCCAGTCCAGTGGCCATGCTGGCTGGGGCTGATGGGAGTTGTAGTTCAAAAAAGTAACTTTTCCAAGCTCTGCACTAAGGTTAGTTTTCTCTGAAAACACTTTAAGATCTCTGGTACAGCAAGATGCCAAAGATACTGAAGTCCCTCTCAATGCAATAGAGGCCTCACAACATATGAGAGAGGGTTAGTATGGCCAAAGGGAGATCCCCTGGACCTAACAAGACCTCCTTTCATCTCCTACAAGGCCTCCAGTGCACCAAGCAGGCATCAGTACTTCAGGTTTCCTTTAATGATGTTCTACCATATCTAGCAAATTCATGGCAGGCAGCCACAAATTTTCAAGACAGATATAAAATACGCAATATTTAAAATATATGCAGCACAATCCATCCCTTCCCAAGTATGCAGAGGTGTGTGTGCATGTAGGCAGACCCCCAACAGGAATTCCCTTGAGCTCCCTCCTGTCCTCGCTGACCCTGTCCACGATGAAGGCATTTGCTATTTATCGCTACTGAACAGAGTATGACAACTGAGTTTGCAGTCTGTAATAAACAAATTAATTTTGCACAATTAATTGAAGATTTGAGGGCTGGTGGGGTTTGGGGGTCCAAGGGTTTCTTCTTTGATTAATATTGTGTTCTCTGTTGATTGTTCCTACATGTGACTTAAAATCAATAAAAATGTTAATAGAAAATGTAAAATGAAAATGGCAAGTAGCGGTGCTAGGTTCAAAAAAATCAGGTTTTATTGAAAGAATTACATCCTCAATGGAGAACAGTTGAAATGCAAAACAGTCTCAAAATGTAGATGTTTGGACCTCAGCACAGGGGCATTACTTTAACAGAAGTCTACATCTACACAGTTTTGCTCTATGCAAGTTCTTCTTTGTCAGCAAGAGATTTCCCACTGCCATAGGAGACCACCGTCCTTTACAAAGAATTAAATGTATCAAAATATGCATGATTTAAATAATATTTTTGAGTAAATACACATTTAAATAGGATTAAATTATTAATAAAAAGGAGTATGGTGGGAAAGAATGGTATTATACCAACTTCCTCACCAGTAATATAATGTAAGGAGGGGAGCTTTAGAAATGTGGCAGAAATACAAATGTGAATAAACCCGTTCTTGAACTCTAGTTTTAAATCATAAAAGCAAATCCACAAACTACATTTCTGCAAATGATTGATGGGCTTTGCTAATGTGGTAATAATTCTGTACTGACTATAAGGTGGCATTATGATTTTAAACCATTTCATTTTGTTCCTCAAACCACTCAAAAGGAATATGCGGCATTTAAATGTATAATGCAAGAGATCCATTAGGAACTGTCAATATTTTTTGGTGGAAATGTCTAATTACTATAACTTGCTACAGGCAATTTTGTTAAATTTTACATAAACTGCTAAATATTCCTGAAAAGTTTGATGCATTATTAAAGGGGTAATAATTTTATTATTGCTTGTGTAATTCTGTATTAATTGCATGACAGCTAAATTCATCATTTTTATATCTATTGAAGTTTGGCAAGTTGGTTTTGTGCAATTGTTCGATATATTTGTGGAATTAAATAAAGACTGAAATCTCATACTAATTTGCTTGGGTCAAACATGACAGCTTTTAACTAATCTTAGAATATAATTCACTAACAGGCAAAAACCTTGCGGTTTAAGAACGTACCTATAGCCCACAGATATTTCTATCAAACTTTAAAAAGCAGGGAAATTAGGCAGCTATAGTGAATGCACCAGGGGAGCAGGTGACATGACCTCCTCTCTGAGATATTGAACTACCCTACAAATTTGTCAAAATGCAAACACAATTTGGGTTGGTTTTTCACAGTCCAATCCACTTGCTGTGTAGCTTGTAAGAATTTGGTAACATGTGAGGGGAAGGGAAGGAGAAGAGGGAGGGGATAGGAGGGAGGAGAAGGGAGGGTGGGTTTGATCATTTGCATACTTTTTGAGTTCAATGGGATTTATTTCTGTGCAATCATGTTTGAAAATGAAAATGGACTGCCTTCAAGTCGATCCCAACTTATGGTGACCCTGTGAATAGGGTTTTCATGGTAAACGGTATTCAGAGGTGGTTTTAGCATTGCCTTCCTCTGAGGCTGAGAGGCAGTGACTGGCCTAAGGTCACCCAGTGAGTTTCGTGGCTGTGTGGGGATTCGAACCCTGGTCTCCCAGGTCGTAGTCCAACACTGACCTGGGGGAGGGGGTGGGAGGCGAGGGGGAGAGGGAGGAGATTGGGTGGGTGGGCACTGGGCAGAAGGGAAGCCCCTTTCCTTTCCAAAAGGAAAACTTTGTGAACAGTATCATTGCTTTTCAGTGTTTCACCCACCTTTTTATTCTACAGCAGGCACATGTAGCCTCCCACCCAAATTTAAACCAAAGCTGTCCCTGGCCGCATCCACACCAGGCCTTTATTTCACTTTGGACAGTCATGGCTTCTCTCAAAGAATCCTGGGAAGTGTAGTTAGTGAAGGGTGCTGAGAGTTGCTAGGAGACGCCCTGTTCTCCTCACAGACCTTCAATCAGAGTGGCTGACTGTTAAACCAGTCTGGCCACTGGAGCTCTCTCAATGGAAGAGGAGTCTTCTCTCAGCACCCTTCACAAAATGCACTTCCCTGGATTCTCTGAGGGAAGCCATGACTGTCTCAAGTGAAATCAAAGTCTGGTTTGGTTGTGGCCCCCGATTGGCCAAGCCCAGCAACTGTGACTCTGGCTTTTAGAACTCTGACAGTTGGTTCTTACTGAGCATGCCCCGCATTATCATAGGGTGCTGGCCAAAATTTCTTAAATTAATCAAAAATCGGCCAGGCATTTTTTTAACTTTTAAACTGCAGAAGATGAAGGTCAGAGTATGGGGCAAGGTCAGTATTAGGATTACATGTACTCTGTGAACATGGCTGATTTTTAATTAATTTCAACAGATTATGAGAACTCTGAGAGAGAAAAGTCCAAAAGGTGTCTGGGGGGTTTTCTCTCTTTTTAAACTTTGAACTTATGAAGCCCCACTTACCTGCGCAGCATGGATAAGCGGGGCATAGTTACGAGGAGGGAGCAATGCTGCCGCGGCCATCTTCATTAAGGGCAACGTCATGTGTCACAGCGTTATGTGTGCGTGATGTGCAGCAGGGAGGGGAGGGGCCATGGGCCTATTTAAGGCCAGGCTGCCCCTCCTACCTCCTCTTTCAACAAGCAACGCCCACCCTGCCCTCCCTCTCTTATAGTGTGTTCAATGGTCGCTTCGGGACCGAGTAGGAATTTTTACCCTGTCCACCCTTGTTTGGCGGGCAGGTTTTTTGCCTACTCCACACTGTGAGAGTGGGATGGAATCGGGTTAGGGGGCGTTGTGATTAATAGGTGAATTTGGCTAATTTGGCTATTTTGTTATGGTCGAAGTTTAATTGCCCTAGGAGGGCAGTTTATAATTGGGGCACTGGTGTGGGAAGGTGCGGAAAGGGAAATAGGTAAGGACAGCTCGGTGGCCCCCTTAGGCACCTTTGGAGGTGATTGGCAGTTCCGGAGGGCCTGTCTCTCAGGGCTTTACGGCTCTAGAGCAGGATACGGGCTGCTTCTGGGGCCAACTTATCCTCATCTACCCAGGGATTATACGGTCCCGGGTGGGGATGACGTGGGAAGGCCCCCCTACTCACCTACTGGGTGTGGCTGGCGGAAGGGGTAAGCAGATGGGGCTTGCCCTTGTCCCAAGCAGGGGCTGGTCGCCCGTGAGCTGTATGGCAAGATGCTTGCTTATAGATAGTTCCGCACCTAGGTTTCCCTCTGCAGGTCACTTTAAAAGGTGTTTTTGTATAGTTTAATAAAGTGGCCCTTGTTCAACCCAAGCTGATGTGTCCTTGTCTTATTTTGCCCCTTCACTCGCAATCTATTCTCTCTGACTGTTTTGTGTATTGCCATGAAAATTGACAGGGTTGTTAAGCAAGTGTTTCTGAGTTCAGGACTATAAGTTTTGTAAGGTTTTGTTTTGAAATGAGCTTATGGGAAGCATCAGAATAGCATGGGGGTATTTTCAATTTAACATTGCGGAATGTGAAAAATCCATGCTGGCTATAGTATACAGCCACTCTTGTGGCTGTATAAACACTCTGGACCAGTAATTGATTGTGGTTGAAGGAGCTTGCGTATGAGTTGTCAGACCATTGGTTCTCCTAGCTCAGTGCTGTGTATACTAGAACTGAGCCAAAATTTCTCAAAAGATTTTTTTTTGAGTAAATATCTAAGCTTTTTCTGTTTCTTTGCAGAATTTTCTCTGAATATGCTCTCAGAACACTTGTTTTGGCAGCAACCATGTACTCCGTTCCCCACCCCCTGTGTTGCAGAATGACTCATTTGAGGCATTATGGAGGAAACAAAAATGGTGACCAGGCTGCCAGCACAGAAGTAAAAAAAAGGAGAAGCTACTAATGGTGAGCCCCAGTAGTTCCAAATTGTTGGGAAAAATTCTCCAACTACTAGCAAATAAGACAGGCAAAGGAAAAGTGCATTAAAGGGGAAGGGAAAAGAGCTCTTCTTAAGGGGTGTAGTCATCCAGGGTCTCACGGAGTTTTAAGACACCTCACTGTTTTGGGAATCAGGTCCCAGCAGGATCTCAGTGTGTTCACCGTCCCACGAGCCAATTATCATGAAAGGGGACTATGTTAGTTACTGAGAAGAGTCCCAATGAGTGTCAATTGCAAGAAACCCTTTATTAGTTCCTACTTCAAAAAGCGGAGACAAATTGTAAAGAGTGAGAATTCTGTAAACTGCAGAAGAGGCAGTGAATGCTGGTGATAGCACCCCATCTCCATCATCAAGCAGTTTGGTAGCAGCAGGAGATAAATGTATAGACACTGAATTCAGTAATTCAAGCAACATCTCTGACAGTAAGAAAGGACAGTCAAATGGTGACAGTGATGGAGAAGCAGTATTTAAACCTGTCCAGATTATTCTATAATATTAGAAGGTTGCAAATCTTAGAAGGGGGTGTGGCTGTGAGGAGGCGTGGCTATGGCTATTATGAAGGCCACTACACTACTGTTAAGTACCCAGAGATTCCTATTGCCTGGTGTCGAAATAACTCACATATCAATCACAGCTCTGCCTTCACTTATTGACTAAAAACATTGACAACCAGGAACAGTCAAGCTGGCTCATTTCACAGAAGTTGCTTAGAAGAGTGCCAGTACATTTTGCTTCATAACTTTTTTTCTAGAATGGCTAGACATTTACTTAAAAAAATGTTTACTCTCTTAGCCTGGGGCCCCTACCCAGGGTACAAATGAAAGCCTGCTTGGGCAGCATGGCACTAGTAGGTGCCAGGTTGGTGACTCCTGGTGAAAATGTTTGAGATGCCATTTGTGCACAGTTTTTGTGTGCTCTGAATAGCAGTGACTCTCCAGAGTCTGTCATAGAGACTTAATTTTCTGAAAAACTCAGTATCAAACATATCCACACAGATTTTTTCTAATACCGATCTGTTTCCTTGATCTTGACTGGAAGCGAGATTTTTTAAAATCAGTTCTGCTAAAAATACAGATGATTCTTGCACATTATGTCCATTTTATATGTATTATTGTATGCATTATTACACACATCATATGCATAATATATGCATATATCATATACATATTCACCCCAGCTTTCCTAAAGTAAGTAGCACATAAACAGATAGATACAACAATGCATATAAGTAGGCCTGGGGGAGAAATTCAATTCAGTTCACATTTAAAGCCAAATTTATCAAATGCACACTTTCTGAAACAATTTGAGAATATGAGAACTGAAACACAGCCATCCTCTGAAATTCACACTTTATCCATGGGGATTTTTTTTATAAATGTGAAGAACTGAATTTAAGACTGGAAAAATGAGAAAATTAGAGAACCAAATTGGACAGATCCATCCATCACTTCACGTAAGTGTATAAAAATACAAATGTATTAATATAAACTTATGCAGCAGAAATACAGTAATATATAGGGCTTGACTCTTTCAAACATATTGGAGATAGTGATGGGCTGGCTGTAAGCCAATAAATTAAATCTGAATCCTGAGAAGGCAGAGGTTTTATGTGTTCTGTTCTCAAGTCTGGAAGATGGGAAGATGGCCTATTTTGGATGGGGTTGCACTCCCCTGGAAGGAGCAAGTCTGCAACTTGGTGGTAGTCCTGGATCCACCTTTGTCACAGAAGGCTCAGGTGGTTTTGATGGCTAGGAGTGCCTATTTCTAGCTCCAGCTGATTTGCCAGCTATGGGCCCTTTTTATTTATTTATTTTATTTATTTGTTAAACTTATATACCGCCTGACTAGCAAGCAGCTCTCTGGGCGGTGAACATAAAAACATATACAATAAAATTACAGGATCTGATATAACAAATACATAAAAAACCATCTAAAATGAAATTACAACATTTATTTAAATTAACTTAAATTAAAATGCCTCAGAGAAGAGAAAGGTCTTAACTTGGCGCCGAAAGGATAATAGTGTCGGCACCAAGCGTACCTCCTCGGGGAGACTGTTCCACAATTCGGGGGCCACCACTGAGAAGGCCCTTGATCTTGTTACTACCCTCCTTTTGGACAGAGGTGACTTGTAGGGTTACCATCATTTTGTCATTTCAAAAAGAGTACATTTGGCTTTGATAAGTGAAAAGTAAGAGTATGCTGTTGTACCATCTCAAAAAGAGTACATGTACTCTTAAAAGAGTATGGTTGGTAACCCTAGTTAGCCACTGTACTCCATTCTCTAGTAACTTTAGACTGGTTTATTGCAACACACAAGGGTGGGGCTGCCATTGAGGATGACTGGGAAACTTGAATGAGTCCAAAATACAGCAGCCAGAGTATTAACTGGGGTTCCATTTAGAAGCTGTATAACCCCTGTTTTAAAAGAACTGCACTGTTTGCCAGTTTGTTTCTGAGCTCAGTTCAAGGTGTTCTTGTTAGTGTTTAAAACTCTAAATGGCTTAGGACCCAAATATCTGAAAGACCACCTTCTTCCCTACAGACCCTCTTGGGCAAAGGGGGTACTCTTAATTGTTCCACCACTCTCAGAGGTCTGGGAGGTGGCAGCCCAGAAGAGGGCATTCTCTGTGGCAGCCCCTAAGTTGTGGAATTCCCTTCTCATAGAGGAGCATATGGCACCTTCTCTATGTGGTTTCCATCATATGCTGAAGATGCACCTTTGTATCCTGGTCTTTGACACCTGATATATACCTTTATCCCTATTCTTGCAACTGCGATTTGCTTTAAACTTTATTTAATATTATAGTTTTAAATTGCTTATAACCTGCCCTGGGACCAAAATCATCATCATGATGATGATCATCAATGTATTTTTGTGTATAATTTTGCAAAGAATTAGTCAGACTTTTTTTTAAAAAAATGACCATGCATAAGTGGCTCAGACATAAGTGGACAACTCTATGCAAAGCTCCATTGATTTGGAACTACCAAATTCCATGAATAATTATGTTTTAAATGGGTTCCTTCTCCATCCCTAGCCTCACAGCCCTACTACCTGGGATCTTTTTCACCAGAGATGCGAGGGATTGAATATGGGATGCTGGACCACAGGATAGACCTGCACACCTTCATGAAATTCAGTTTCCTTCAAGAATTTCTCAGCAGATAATTTCTCAATATTTTGTGCAGGTAGATCTCTCTGTCAAAAGGAATGAGGAAGGCCATTGTCTTACAGGAGCCAGATGTGTTCCTACCATGCTGCAAGTGGAAGGTTTTGCGTACTATATGACCTGCAGAGTGTGACAGAATTAGATGCGACTCGGGAGGCAAAACTCACTGGGAAGTTCTCCTGTGCAACATCCACTGAAATGATCTGGAGCTGTTCAAGAATATTGTACCACTGTGCATTGCACAGTTCCAATATGTCAATGGGATTTGTGCAAACCTTGGGCCACTCATTGTCTCTTGGCCTAACCTACCTCAGAAGGTTGTTGTGAGGATAAAACAGGGAACAGCTGAACTGTCTATACCACCTGGAGCTCCATGGAGGAAAGGTGGGATATAAATAAATACTTCCAGTGGATAGTCTAATTAATAGAAGGGATTATTAAACAGAAGCCAGGGTGGGCATTCATAATTAGGACTGCGGCATGCAGGGAGGGGCAGTCCCGATGAAAGATACCACTCCAAAGTTAGTAGGAAAGTTGTCATTGATCCTGCCAGGGCAAATTTTTAAATTGTGTTTTAAATTGTTTTTAAAAGATATATTTTAAATTGTATTTGTTTTTAGTTATTGTAAACCGCCCAGAGAGCTTTGGCTATGGGGCAGTATACAAGTTTAATAAATAAAATAAATAAATAAAATAACTAAGGGGATGATTTTTCTCAGGACCATGATGCGGGGCAGGGTTAAGCCTTCTCTCTATTCACTGCAGTCCCAATCTTGATCCCCAGCCCCTACCCCCATGGCTGCATTTCACATATATTCTTGTTTGGTCCTCAGCTACTACATCATTCATAAATAATGGAAGAAATTCATCTCCCATTGAGGTTTTTTTTAAAACCATATTTTAAAGTCATTTTGATTATGATAATGGATCGTTCATAAACTCTTCTCTGCCTCGTTCATGAATACCCATAATTTTGCAGAACCTTTTCAGTGTGCAGTGTGATTTACCGTGTTTAACACATTTACTCTCCCAGCAAGCCTTGCAGTTGGAAGGTTTTGACCTACACAGGCATTTTGTCCCATTGAACTCTGATTCTATTATCTGTCCTGTAAAAAAAAACTCCTTATGTTTCCTAGTTAAGGTGGCTGTATGATTATTATTATTGTTATTATTCATGATAATATAATAACAATCATCATGGTGGCCTCAGCATACATTCTTCACATCTGTGTCCTGATGTTTCTGAATTGCAACTGATGAAATGTTCTCCCTTAATCTACGCAATGCAAAACCTTGACAAACTGACATCATTATACAGTCAGTGAATCTGAGGTCATATATCTCACTTCATTCCCATTTGAAAGAAGGATCTTCAATTAAGAAAACATTGATTTTCTAATGATTTTTTCCTTTCCTCTGCTCATGACTGGTACACTGCTTGAAACTGCTCCGGCCCAGCAAAGTATGGGTAGAAGAATTAAATATGCATCTTAGTTGACAGCAGGGCTGTTTTTAAGTAAGTGAATACAATTTAGCCTTGTAATTCCCCCTTCTACTGCATGAACAGAATCTTTTAACAGTTATGAAGACAGAAAATGACACTGTTGTTAAATGCTGCAAATGTTACATAACAGGAAGAACTCTGGGATAGACTGGAACAGGTGGGACCTGCAACATTTTGTTGCAGTGTATTCTCACCTCCTAAAAGGAGTGCTCCTGTTCAGAGTTCCAGTCAACCAGCCATGACCTTCTCCAGCATACTTCATTCTATTCCCCCACCTTTTCTGTTCCAAGTTACATTCTGTGGCTTCTGAGCATGCTCAGTTCTTATTTATTTTTTGTGGGATGGGTGGGACTGCCACCATTAGGATTTTTTCAACATGATTTTTGTGTATATTTGCAAGCCTTAGGGTTTCCCCAAACATACTTGTTTCTCAGTGGCTCTGTTTTGGCTCCAATCTAGTCCAGTGTGTGTATTGCATATGTTGACACTCAAGCACCTAAGTTTGCTATGAGAGGGAATGATGGCATCAATCCATCTCTCTTGCCCAATTATTTCCAGTGTTTACCTGTGATGTATACTGATCCCACATTCTAAGTAATTATATCAGGGTTTGATATGCCTGCAGTCACAAGTGGCATCACTGTAAAACCCATGTAATGCTATGGCTTCTGGCATTGTGCTGGAATAGCAGTCTTTATAGCCAACTGTGGATGGGCAAATATGTCAGTTTCAATTTCTCTCAATTTCTCATTTTTCCAGAAAGTGCAAATTTCAGAAAATCAGATTTGTCTTTTAATGTGAACTGAATCAAATTTCTCCCCCATCCTTGTACCTAAGCCTATAGAACTCCTTCCCGTGATATTCAGCTGTCCTCTGCATTAGCTCTATTCAGGAGCAGTTTTTTTTTGTTCAGGCCTTCAGGTCTTAAGTTGATATTAATTCTGGAGCAAATGATGCTGATTATCTATTGCTGCTGGTTTGTGTTTAAAGTGCCTTTGATTATAGGGTGCTTTTTATTGTATAATGTTGTATTCTATATTGCATACTCTATGCTGTGAGCCACCCTGGTGGAGGAAGGGTGGAATATAACAAGTTTTTAAAACTACATAATAAATAAAAACAGTCAGTTAATATCAAACTGCTTTTGGATTAAATCTATAGTCCCAAAGCTGACTACTGCTAAATCAGATGTCTATTTGTCTGACCCAAGATACGCATTGGAACTATATTTCTATTGGAGTTAACTTTCTCAAAATTGGTGGCTAGTTTGGCTGAGAAGCTGATGGTCAAATTGAAACTGGCAAAAAGGAAAGCACCTTAAGTGGGCTATTATGCTCTATGGAATATGTTTGTGGTCTACTTTAGAAAATATCAATCCATATCAGATAGGACAAGGACATTTCTTAGGCTTTGGATAAGGACTAGGAAAGTCATAGACACAGTGCAACTGTGACAATGGAACAATATCCCTTTTGCATTCAATTCTTGGAGGTGCATGACTCTGAAAGAGATCATAGAAGAATCAATTATGAGTAGGGATGAGTGAGAATTTCAATTCAGTTCACATTTCAAGCAGAATTTATCAAATTTGCAATTTCCAAAACAATATGAGAACTGAAATGCAGCTATCCTTTGAAATTTGCATTTATTAGAATTTTGCAGAGCTTGGAAAAGTTACTTTTTTGAACTACAGCTCCCATCAGCCTAATCCAGTGGCCATGTTGCCTAGGGCTGATGGGAGTTGTAGTTCAAAAAAGTAACTTTTCCAAGCTCTGGAATTTTGGGATGCAGTTCGCCAACTAAACATTTACAAAAATGCATATATTAGAATACATGAGTGAAAATAACATGCAAAAAGGCATGAAATGATGAGAAACGGTTTGCAAAAATATGCACCTTTGTCAAAACTGCCTACAAAAATGTGTTTACTTGGAGAAATTTGCACTAAAATGGTGGAGAATTTTCATGAGGATTTTTTTTTAAAAAAAATTGAAGATCACTGTAGAAATATAGAGAATTGAATATAGCATTGGAAAAATGAGAAACCGAGAGAACTGAAACAGACAGCTCTTTCCATCCCTAATTATGAGACATTGAATTTTCACTGTATGTTAGTATACTGTGTTTTTGAGAGTCAGTGTGGTGTAGTGGTTAAGGTGTTGGGCTACTTTTATATTATCTAATGCCATCCTACTGTATTACCTAGGAGGGTCTTTCTGTTGTTTTGATACTTAGCTGTACTTACCAGGTGGTTTTGTATTTTTCTTGGTTCTTTCCTGTAACAGCAAATAATTTTTTTAAAAAATATTGGTAGCTAGTTCTGCAACTCTTTAACACCAGTGTGTTGCCTGCCCTCCAGCCATGTGAAATTAACAGAGTAAGAGTACATTCCGACACCCTCCCTTCATTTTTTAAAAGAGAAAAAATAGACAAAAACAAGGACACATGCAAAAGGTAACTCCTAAGAACACTATGTGGAATAAGATTGCACTCTGATGTGGATGTTTTATAATACAATTTGCTATTGCTATTGCTATTTGCTAACAGTGGTCTTTTCCATAGACTGCCAAACTTCAGCAATTAGCATTGCAAGAACATTAGAAATCCAATGGTCATCAGAAGCCTGATCGAAAGGAAATATTTCCATTAACTGCTGCAGATCTGACCCTCAGGCTGTACAGGGTATCATGCTGGCTTTAAGCAAGTGGTGGAACTTTTAAAAGGCAGTCGTTTATGCATTCATTTAGGAGAGCCCCCGGCTTTCCAGGTTTAGATGTTTTCCCCACACACATTTTGTTTGCCAATTCAACTACTCAATACCTCATAACATTTCACTATATCAATACCTCATCACATTTAATTTACTACCTGTAAATCTGTATACAGCAATATTTGATAGTTAAGCTTTTTTTCATCTCTCTGAAACTAATTTTGCATGCCTTTCAAAGCAAATTTCCATATCACCTTCTCTAGGTTTATTTTTCTGACTCCTAGGGCTTATCCAGATTTTCAGCTCAAATTAGTCACCGTTCCAAGTCAATAGAACTGTATGCTCCCTGGCCACACATAATTGGGGGGGGGGGTAGGCTGTCTTTCTGAAGGGGGAACATCAAACTGCTATGACCCTCCTCCTAAAAAAACTGTTATGTTGTGCTCCAGAATATTAAGTATGAGTGAACACTCAACTCATAAAGTGGAGTTAGAGAGAGACAGTTTTGAAAGCAACAAACAGAACTTCACCCAAGCTTGCTCTGGATCCCTATAAGGATTCCGTTAATCACCTAAAAATATGCATGTAATTGTGATTAACAAAACAGAGGTTTTTATTGTAATACCAGAACGTTTCGGCTTCCGCCTTCATCAGCTGCTAACATATAAAAGTTATAGAGCTTTGAGGATGGAATGCTCAGAGGGGCTTCATTTGCAGAAGCTAAGTGATGCTGGTACTGTCTTCCAGGTTCAGGCCATGTGGTGCCAATATATTTATGTATACACACACACACACACACTTCATTTTGGATGAGACTGAGAAGTTTAAGAACAGGAAGGTGTAAGGCACTTGTCCTCTTTGTTCTGCCTGCTTTTCATTGAATCTGAATTTTCTCAACATCTGAAGACCCATTGCTTGTGGGTAGCTGATACTGAGCAGGGAGTAGCAGATTAAACTCCTATGGGTGGCATAGGTCTGTGAAAGATAGTTGTGTCACTTGCTGCTAGTGATGATAATATTGGCAGTATGCAAGAGAGCTTCAGTCTAACAGTGTCCACAGGGAGAGGCTGGGAATGTAAGCATGTCGCCCTTTTTGAAAAGGTAAAACCCCACCAATTAACTATGTGTTGAGGGATAAATAATAGGGAATTGAATCCAGACTGCTGCTCTCCCTCCCACACAGCCAATCTGAAGAAATGCAACATTTGTGCAGACAATTCCACAACCAGCTTAAAAATAAATGCACTTTCAGAATCCTGCTACCATATACATATCACCCCTAGCAGTATAGAGCATTGACCTAGTTTAGGAAAGAATAACATTTTCCCCAATATCAATATATTGTGGTTTCAGTGCTGGGGAAATGAAGTATCTCCAAATCAGAAATGATCCTCTGGGGGGAGATGACCAACAATGACTGTAACAGTAACCTTATAAATAACTTTATAAATTATCCTTTTTAAAAAAAAAAAAAAAGAGCATTTTCAGTTTACAACATTTCTCAAGACATTTCCTGTTTCCTTTATTCCTACAATAGTTCCTCTGGTAGAACTTGCCACTTGCCCTGTTGAAACTGTTCTGTCCGATTTCAGAATCTTCATACTTCAGCTGCCATCCATGAACTTCTCATCACATGGGTTCCTGAGCCTCTTTCACATGTCCCTCCTAGTCCTAGCTTCTCTCATGTATGGTTTCCGCTGCCTCCCCCCCTTTTTGAGCTTCTTCTTTGTATATCTGTAATACTTGTAATCACCCTAGTCTAGACCATAAAGGCTGATGTGCATATGCTACTAAAGTAGATAATTATCCAGATGCAAATAAGAAGAACCTTGCTGGATCAGACCAATGGTCTTTCTAGTGTAGCATCTTGTTTTCATTGTGGCCAATGCAATATCCATTCTGTCCCCTATGGATTTGATGGACCATCCTTCAATAGCACACAAGTAGAGCTGGATCAAGACCAATTTCCTCCGAATTGCCTACGTTACATATTTGCAATCCTGCTTAGCGCTGAGATGGGAAAACACAAAGAGATAAAAGAGGGGAAATGCTATGAGGATACATTATCACACCACCACCAAGCCAAATGTACCTTTAAAAAAAATCACAGCTATAGAGAGTCATAGAGTTCCTCTTCTCCACTCCTCCTCTGTCACCAAGTTTTCTTCCTAACTGTGTGATTCTAGCCAATGAGGGATCACATGGTGTGCAAGATGATGTCACACCACTATGTAGCCAGTCAGATTTAGGGTACACAGTGTCATAGTGCTATTATTGATGGCAATTGAAGCACCAATGACCTCACAGAGGTAGGGAAGATAATGCTTCCTCACATCTTCTAAGTGAGATGGTGATTCCCCCTCTTTCAGACCATTGCTCCAAGGCAATGGTCATTGTCTGCTCTCCCAGCACAGTTTTGGGAGGAAGAGAACATCATCTAGTTCTCCAGCAATGCAGAAAAGCACCATCTTCCCTTTCCCTGCACAAAAGATGGACATTCCTGTTTACCCCTAGATGCATCACCTATAGGAAGGAGAATGACTGTGAAATTAATAGTTCAATCCAATTCATGTCTACACAAAAGCCTATACACTCCCAGGAAAGTGTATAGAATTGTAGCCCTAGGAACTGCTGTGACTCAGCCCTACTCCAAACCATATGTCATGGCTGTTGAAGTAGATCCATCCACAACACCACAGGCCTATTCATAGCAACCCACCAGGGGCTCAGTTAAGCTGGTGAGGAACCTCAGGCCCGGGAAATAAATGTGGAAATCCTCACTTGGTGGGCTGCATTCAGCTGGGATGGTTACAAGTTGACCAGGCCTGTGCTACATATAAATGGAAAGAAAATGGCACAACAACAACCATAACCCTGCAGTAGCTGGTAGAACCAAATGAAATGCCCAGGCTTGACAATACCCAAACTGGATTCCCTCCATCATTTTCCTACCAGCCTGATAATAAAAGTTTTGAGACTTTTCTATTTGCATTTCCCTAGTATGTTAATTCTCTAAAGCCCCCATATTATTCTGTTTCATCTGACCTGAATCTGACTTATGGCATTTCCCAAGCTACTTTTCACTCAGCGGTTAATTAAAAGATTAAGTCCTTGACACAAAGCTTGTAGCCCTTATTGGCACCCATTAGCCCAGCTAGACTAATTCTCCTGAAAACCAAACCTCATATTCCTGGGGTCACAAGTTTAGCTTCAATTCTCTAAATCTTTAGCACCCGCTGTTAACTTAATTCTTCGAAATAAGCCTGCTGTGGAGAGTTTGTATTCAAATTTAGAAATGAAACATATGCAAGGTAAAACCAGCTTTGTGCATTGTTTCCAAGCAAGTAGGCCAGCTTTCTCAAAGGACTCCTGCCCTTTGGAAATGCAATAGAAAGCTATGAAAATGACGGTCCTGCCCATTTGGTAGGGGCGGGTTTGCCTACACCCTATTTCTAGGAAGGCTCGGGAAGGTTCCAGAAATTGTGTAAGAGGTCAGGTGGGGTATCTTGACCAATGGGGTAAGGGTTTTGAGCGGCTATATATAGCCTGCTCCGCTTTAAGAGCGCGCCTTTTTTGCCTTGCGGCACGTTAAGAAAAGGCTCCTTGGGTCTCCTGCTGCTGACCGTCTTTGGTGAATTTTCCTTGTAGAGGTTTCCTGCTTTCTACTGCCGGTACCCTCGTGCCTTGTTTAACTTTGCTTTCTCATCAGCTGAGAGGCGGGTGTGGGGCTTGCCTATTGGCGTTAGTGCCTCGTCTTACCTACTTCCCGGGCGGGGCGTTCTTCCTGTTTGTTGCAGCGTTCCTCTTTTTCCCGCACGTCAGCTGGGCAGCGGTGTTTGACCGGCTGCCTCGGCTTGCCGGCTGGCTCTGGCGCTGCGGCGCTGAGCCTGCACGTGGCTGCTTCCTGGAGTTCTCCCTCATCGCCTTCCTTTTGTTGGGCCCCCTTTTCCCACGCGTCAGCTGTGCAGCGGTTGCAGTGTTGCTTGCTAGCTCTACTGCTGCTGCGCTGAGCCTACACGTGGCTTTTTATAGGACTTCTCACACTTTGCCTTCTGTTGTTGGCCCCTTTCCGTTTGTCAGCTCTTCCTGGAGCTGGCTGTTTGCAGGTGCGTTCCAGCACCAATCCCACCCCATTTATTTCAGGGGCCTTCCTTGCACCCTATTGGGGCCTTGCTAGAGTGGGTTTTAAGCAAGTGCTTTGCACAAGCAACCCCCCTTTGTGGATGGTAACCTTCATTAACCCCCCCTCCATTCAGCCTGCTACATAATTCTTCCACCCCTTTTTGGATTGTGGGGAGTTGGGTTGTTTACCCCTCCCCTTAGCCCCCTCCCTTATTCCTTTTGCCTCTTTCATGGGGGAGGTGTGAGTTGCTAACAAGGGTGGGGGGGTGTCTGCTTGTTTTGTCTTATTAATTAATTATATATAATATTATTTTATTATTAAATATATAAATAAATAGATACGTACATGAATTAATTTTCAGATATTTCTAGATATATAATATCATTTTATTATTATTAAATAAATAAATACATGAATTCATTTTAATATTTATAGATATGTATTTAGATTCCCCCCGTTCCTTTTGCTTTTTTCGCGTAGGAGGGGTGAGTAGCTTGGAAGGGGGGGTGTCTGCTTGTTTTGATTTCTTAAATTCTTTATTATATATGGAATGATTTTATCATTATTATATGAATAAATACTTTGATAATATATAAATTAATTTTAAAATCTTTATAGATATATGCATAATCATATATAGATATATGAAGCTTATTCTGGTGGGTAGCATTGCGGATGTAGGTTTTAGATTGATCTTCGTTGTTGCTTATCCCCATATCATTTATTTTATATACTTAGTTCTGTTTGTATTCCTGCATGCATGTTTTGTATTTTAAAATGATGTTCTCGATCATGTAGCTTCATAATTTGTTGCATTTCTTATGCATGGAGAAAAAGTATAGATGCTTCTACAATAGCGTCTCTAAAGGGCAATAGTTTATTTTAAGGTGAGTATAGAAAAATCCCACATCTCATATTTCTTTTGCGGTTTTTTTTTTAAATATGTGAATAGGTGTGATTCCGAGAAAGGTAATCTATGCTATGTAAGCTTATAGGAAATGCTCTGCAGCCAGGTGAACTCATTGTTGTGGCGTTCTGAGCCAAGCAGAAAGGAAATGCCCTACAGCCAGGTAAACTCATAGTTGTGGCTTTCTGGGAGCCAATATGTTTAAGGTTAATATATATCTTTCCTGTAGTTTCAAATGCTCTGTTTTATCCCTGAAATATCTAAAATGAAACATTATGCTTAATTTGAGATTGACAGTTTATTGGTCCTTGATTAAAGTGCTCCTCTAGCATTAGGTAAATCTTTATTATGACGCTTTTCCACGGAATTTTAAATCAATTTAACTTTATTCCACAAATATGAATTGTATACTGCTTGTTTCACAAGATACAGGTACCTTCTTCAATTGCATCTATTTCATGGCAGTCTCGTGTACACTGGGCGCTGCTACCAATTTTCTTCAGCGGCCGTTCTTTCTTCAAAGAACAGAGGACTTCCTCCTGTAGCCTGAACGGCAGGTAAGTTTTGATACAGGCTGTAGTTGATAATTTGGTGTCAATTCAGGAGCTTGGGCGTGCCAAATAATGGCTGGCTGCCTTTAGGTGCCTGGGGGCTCACTATAGAATTTATTTTCTTGGATTATCTTCCTACAGTGCCTGCGGTACATATGTGGCCTTCTGCCCTTCAGATCTTCATGATACGTTCAGTGCAGCACTTGGCTATGGTTATGGGGTAAATCCCCAGACCCTCAACGCTCTTTGAGCTATGCGCTTTGTGCATGCGTTTATTCTGCAAAGTATAATACAATATCTATTCATCACTTGGTATGTCTGGGTTTACGTGCAGTCAGGAACCCATTTTATGAATATCATAAAGGGGTTGGTTACATTTCACTCTAATGCCACCTGATCTTATGAGGCCATTTCCCCCCCCCCAATGAACGAATGATGTACACCTTGTTGCAGTTTATTATCTACTAAAGAGGGCAGGATGTTACCATTGGGAATATATCTTGCCTCCTTTCTGCCTTTGTCATTAATTTTCTGGCCAAGTGCATTAGGGAACCCATTTCATGAAAACCAAAGGGTGTTAGTTGCATTCCACCCTGAGACCGCCTGGTCCTATGTGGCCATTTGCCCCGGATGTGCTATCGATACTCCTGCCTTCGATGATTCTTAGTTCCCCCCCCCTTACAGGACAGTTGTCCTGGGCGGTGGCCTTAATAATATTTTCAGTGAGCCTTTTGCCCTGGAAAAATTAGCTTTCTGGGCAAGTCATTGTAAAATTTGAGCCCTGCGCTTATATTGCCGTGCTGTTTTTTTTTTTTTTTTTAGCGCATACGCTTAATATGGATCAGTGGGCTAGTGACTGAGTGGTTAAGCTGAGGGGCTGCCCATCGCCCACTCTGTCTCTGGTTTCCCTCGGATAGAGCTTTTTCTCTGTTAGGCCAGTGGGCCAGTACTATCTTTTCATATTCATTAATGGCTACGTCTTGATTTAATTTTGATTATTGCTATGTTGTTCGTATGGCCATTATGTTTAGAGGTTGCATTTCTTTCATACAGGAGCGGCTGCGACAACTGCCCTAGCGGGCATGCGTTCTGGAAGTATTCTGATATTTATGCTATATTCAAAAGGGCAAAATTAATTCTGTCATAATTATCGCTTGACACTCTCTGCGCTGGCCTTTAATCCAAGGCAAGAGGAATGCAGGATCATTCTGTAGATTTAGGGTCAGAAAGGTCCTTGAGGGTTGGTTGTGTTCCGCTCCCAAGGCCACTGACCGGAGGAGGCTAATCACACCCGATGTCCTCCTTCAGATCCTGCCTTTATTTAGGTCAATGTGCTCATCTCTGTATGAGTCGCACCTGTTCGCCGCAGTAACTCTGACGATGTTCTATGGCGCTTTTCGCCCTAGTGAAGTATTGGTTTCCTCAAAGTGCGATGTGTCCTGTAGTGCTTTATGCTGGCGATTGCACGTTAGGTGCAGATTTAATGAGGTTTTCCTTAAATGTCTTTAAGACTGATCAATGGGGCCGTGGCAGTTCTGTATCTTTATTTAGTTGCCAGGTACCTGAACTATGCCCAGTTTCCGCTATGCGGCAATTTTGTGACTGTGTGTGTGTGTGTGTTTCAGGCCAGCGTGCCAGCGTTATCTCTTATACATGCAGATAGAGTCTTTGGGCTGCATTCCTTTCACATTGGAGTAGCTACGGCCGCTGCCCTCGTGGGCATGAGCATCGAGGACGTCCAGACGATTGGCAGGTGGTGTTCTTCAGCTATAACTTCTGCCCTTGCTCCCAGCTCTCAGAGGGCATACCAGTGTGCCTTGGGAACGTTCAGGCATTCCATGCCAGTAGTGCTTTGCCTCCTGTATGGCCTATCCCTGTTTCACATTTGCTGCAGTTTAAGTTACATCTGAAAGGGCAATCTCATTCTGTTTCTGCCATCGCCGGACACCTCTCTGCGCTGGCCTTTATTTCCAAGGCAAGAGGATTGCAGGATCATTCTGTAGATTTTAGGGTCAGAAAGGTCCTTCAGGGTTGGTCGCGTTCCGCTCACAGGCCCGCTGACCGAAGGAGGCCAATCATGCCCGATGTACTCCTTCAGATCCTGCCTTTATTTAGGTCTCTGTGCTCATCTCAGTATGAGTCGCACCTGTTCGCCGCAGTAACACTGACGATGTTCTATGGTGCTTTTCGCCCTAGCGAAGTATTGGCTTCCTCAAAGCACGATGTGTCCTACCGAGCCTTTTGCTTTGGCGATTGCACGCTAGGTGCAGAGATAGTTAGGCTTTCCCTTCGAGTCTCTAAGACTGATCAAAAGGGCCGTGGCAGTATTATTTCATTGAGAGTTTGCCAGGTCCCTGAATTGTGCCCAGTGGCTGCAGTGCATTTATTTCTGTCAATGAGGCCAGTGGGCCAGCGTTACCTCTTTATACATGCGGATGGTTCTGCCCTGACTCAATTTCAATTTTGGGCCGTTGTTCGACGGGCCTTGTTGGCCAGTGGTCGCGATGCTGGAGTCTATGGGCTGCATTCCTTTCGGATTGGGGCGGCTATGG
The DNA here is from genome assembly GCF_030035675.1 of Rhineura floridana. Lineage (NCBI taxonomy): Eukaryota > Metazoa > Chordata > Lepidosauria > Squamata > Rhineuridae > Rhineura > Rhineura floridana. Next base: position 38,658,026 of record NC_084485.1, read on the forward strand.
CCGCCGCCCTCGTGGGCATGAGCGTTCAGGACATTCAGGCGATTGGAAGGTGGCGTTCTTCCGCTTTCAAGTGTTATGTCAGGTATTGATTCTGATGTATTGTTTTTTCTTTTCTTAGGTGTGCTGAGCCTTCCTGTGCCTGTGAGGGTCGTCATATGTGGCCACTCTATTTTATTTTGGCCACATCGGAGAGCCTTTTCTACGCTTGCTGGGACACAGCTGCAGCTTTCCACTAGAGCAACGGTTGGCTGGGAGGCTCAGAGGGGCATGCTTTGGGATGCGCTCATGCCTTTGGTGTGTCGCCTTATGTCATCGTTTAACCGGCCACATGTGTTGGTGGTTCATTTAGGGGAAAACGACTTGGTGCAGCGGCCAGGTATGGATCTGCTGCTTAGGATCACCCAGGATTTTAATGCTCTCATCCAGTCATACCCGGACCTTGTTATAGTGTGGTCCGACATGCTGGTGCGACATGTTTGGAGGGGTGCAATGCACCCCAACAGGATCGACAGATCCAGAAAGTGGGTAAATAGGAAAGTTAGGAGTTTAGTTTTGTCATTGGGTGGGGCATATATTCCTCATGACAGAATCCGTTTTCATGCACCGCATCTGTTTCGAGATGATGGTGTCCATCTTTCGGATATTGGGTGTGATTTGCTATTGGAGGATTTTAGGTTGGGTTTGGGGGCTTTGTTTTCTTTGGGTTGAGGGGACCAAGCTTCAGCTTATCCCCTCTTGTGGCGTTGGATTCGGGCAGGTGAGGTAATTGGGGTTAAAAATGGAGGTGGATGAGGCATTTGGGTAAAGGGCACTCCCTGGTGAAACATCAAGGCGTAATGCCTGGTGTGGATCCGGGGGGTGTCCACGTGGGACCGGCTTGCGCATCATGGTGAACGCCTGTACGGTGGGGCCAGGATGCGGAGGTTGGAACCACAAACCTGACTCCGATTGCAAGGAGGGAGAAGTTTTCCCACATCCTTGTCTGGGGAGTTGCAGTACGATGTGACTGACTTGCCTCCTGGTTTGGAGGGTCTAGACCCTCATAGATAGGTTGAGCCTCACCTGCCCGAAGGATTTGAGATTATTAATTGGCGGATTGGAATTTGATTGATTATGTGTTATATTTTAATAAATATAACATTTCAACCATACATGTGTCACGAGTCTTCCTTGGTGTGTTGGCAAACAACATGTTTACTTAAATATCCATAGTACCCAAGCCTGTAAAGTAGGGGTAACTAACCTGTAGCCCTCCAGTTGATGCTGCACTCCAACTCCCATCACTCTCAGCCAGCCTGGCCAATGGTCAGGAATGATGGGAGCTGTAGTCCAGCAACATCTGAGAGGCACAGGTCCTCCAACCCCTATTGTAAAAGGATGCATCTTTTTTCTCCTCTCACAGGGAGAATACTAACATTATTAATTTAGAATCTGCAGGCTTTGTAATACAAAAATATCCTAGAACAGGTAGCAAGCATGGTGGAATTGGTATTCAGAAAAATGCCACTGCTGAACCTGGTGGGTCCATCTAGCTACCATGTCTAATACCCATTGATACATATGTCCTCCAAGCTTCAGATGGTAGAGGAGACAGGGGAACAAGAGTAGCATAATGGCCCCACTGTTGGAAGTTGACAGAGGAAAACTGGCTTCGAATCCCTGCCAAGCCATGAAGCTCACTAGGTGACCCTGGTCAAGCCACATTCTCAGCTTCACCTGCTCAACAAGGTTGTGCTGTGGCTAAAATAGGAAAATACATGGATGCAGAGTGGGAAGAGAGGCAGAGTGGTGAAGTTGTTAGAGTATTGGACAAAGTTCAAATCCCCACCTTGCCAAGAAGCTCACTGGTTGACCTTGAACCAGTCACTACATCTTAGCCTAGTCTATCTCACAGGGATGATGTGAGGATAAAAGGGAGGGAGTGAAAACTTCCTTGATCCTCTTGAAGGAAAGGTCGGAGATAAATGTAGTTAATAAACAAATAAATGTAACAAATAAATTATAGCAGCAGAAACTCAAAAGGCTCAAAGGTTGTCTTTGGATTTCAAGGTTTTATTTCATTTACAAGATTTTATAAACCATTTTTCAACACCTTTTCAACAACAAAGTGGTGTACAAGTTTAAATCATAGTAATAAAAAAAGCAAACATACAGATTAAAAACAATTAATAGGTCCGGGAATGCCCCTGGTCTGAACCTCCAAACAGCTGCTGCCAGTCAGTGAAGATAATACTGAGCTAGCTGGGCTAATGGTCTGACTCAGTATAAGGCAGCTGCCTAGGTTCCTATATTTAAATACTCCAGGACAATGACAGAAAAAGCTGTGTTGCATCCTGGCATCCACAAAAGGTTGCATCTACAATAAGGATTCATTAGAAGATCTCATCAGCCTCATCCAGCATGTCACCAAGAATGATGGGAGTTGTAGTGCAGCAACATCTGGAGGGCTACATTACCCATCCCTGATTTATGGATTTATGAATTGGGCCCCCCAAAAAACTGGCAACCAATGAAGTTGTTACAAAAGTATTATATGATTGCACTGATTTATGCCAGTCAATAATCAGGCAGTGGTATCTTGCACCTGCTGACGTTTCTTGAAATATTTTCAAGAACAGCCCCCCATAGAATACTCTGATTTGGAAGACACTAATGAATGACAGTAGTCAGCTAATTTGCCCAAAGCTAAGAACCTTCAGTTCTTTTGTTTGAACTCACCAGCCTTTTGTATAGAGATCAACATAGAAACAAAGTTAATTTTCCCAGGTGTGTGACACTAAAAGAAGACAAAGTTGATAATAATAAATATACAAAAGTAGCTATTCAAGAATTCTATTTAAGTTAAAATGAGTTTCATTAAATTAAACTCTCCCCCCCCCCACATACTTGGCATCTGGAATAGCTCAGGTCCCAGTGACGACCTTATATATTTCTTTTAATTATTCTGAAGTAACCTCCTCCAGTCCCACTACAAGCCCTCAGCTACTTCAAGCAAAGACACTATAATGATTTCAATTAAATCTTGGCCTCTCCCCAACAGAACACAAATTAAAAGCATTACTAGGAGATATAAGCTTCATTGCTTGGAAGTGTTATAGAGAAAGGGGGAAAGTTGCCAAGAGTTTGTTGTCATTTCATAGGCAATGGGGGAGGATTAACGTTTTGATGGCCATTCTGGTGCCTGTCTAAGAAGATAGCACAGTGTCTTTGTCAGCATTCCCAAGAGGCTCCAGACCACTCAGTTGTTTCTTTCCAGTTACAAGATAAACTGGTCTGAATCTGACATCTGTGAAAGTTACAGTACATGGTTATCCTTTTGAAAGAGTGCATTGAAATTATATTGGCCCTCAACTATAACATTTTGAATGAATTCCTACAACTTTATGACTTTCAGTCAAATCTCATCCCTTGTGATATGTCTGTTCTCTTGTGTGTGTACGTGAGCGTGCATGTGTGTGTATGGGTGGCCACACCTACTTTATGCCAACTTATTGGTCACACCCACTGTGAGACCAGGATGCTGGACTAGATGGACCATTGGTCTGATCCAGCAAGGCTCTACTTATGTTCTTATGCAAATGGTAGGGAAGCATTCAGAGCACATGAGTGGCAGGGGCAGGAATGACCTGCATGGCACAGGGATGTCACCCTCATCTGGTGTTTCACTACATGATGTGTGTTTGGGTTTTCGGTCACCTTGGTGACCTCAATCTCTTCTTCTGTCTCTCTCATACTGTGCCTATTGCTTAATCCTTCCTAGTGCTGGCCCAAGACATTTTGCTCCCTGAAACATTGCCAAATGGTGTCTCCCACCCAACTTAAAATGTTTTGCTGCATCATGCAGGCAGCAATCCATGCCTTCATCTGTTCTGCCTTCCACCACCCCCATCCCTGGCACTACCTGAAGCAAGTCACTTCATCCTGGTGCATGACAGGGCCAGCCCTGGTCCTTCTGTGGTTCCATATCACATGTGCCCCCTCCCTTTTTGCACCAGTTGTTGTGCACACAAAGAAATTCTGGGAAGGAAACCTTCCTTCCATCTTTTGGAGGAACATTCTCCCATCAACACCCAAAATAAAGCCCTTGGCCTGGTGCAGACTCAGTAGGCCCTATACCATCATTGCAGGAAGCTCACATTTCATATCAGGAATTGTATGGAATGCACTGATCTGTATTAACAAGCATCTCTGTGTGGGGCCTTTACCCAATGCTGACATAACCATAACTCAGCCATAACTCAGTGGCAGAGCAAATTCCTTGCATGCACAAGAGTCCAAATGGCTTGCATCTGCTGGCATCTCCAGGTAAAATGATCTCTGGTGGGAAGACTGGGGAAATTGTAGCTGTAGATCTTTGGAAGTCACTGCCAGACAGAGTAGACTAAGCTTCTCCAATCTGGTACCCTCCAGATGTTTTGGAATACATGCTGGCAGGGGCTGATGGGAGTTGTAATTCAAAGCATCTGGAGGGTACCAGGTTAGGGAAGCCTAAAGTAGACAGTACTTTGCTAGATCACCCAAAGACCTGAGTCAACAGAGAGATTTAGATGACCACTGCATATATTAGAGGTGCTCTACATGCACATGGAATCCCTAAAACTGAGCTAAACAATCAGAGGATGGAGGCATGTCTGTGATGTTTAGCAATGAAGGTGAAATGCCCACAGCACCCAGTGACATCCCCCACATGTTCTTTCAATGCATGGAGGAATCATCTGTGTTTCCTAACTCAAGGCAGCTAGCTTCCTATGTCCACCGAGTTATGGATAATCCCAAAGTAACAGCACCAGTTCCCTAACTGAAAACCAGGAAAGACCTGGTCTGATAGAATGATCACAAAATAAATATTTGTGATATTTAATAAAGCTTGGCTGTAGAAATTCTTGAAAGCACAGGACAGGCTCAGAGATCTGGTTATTTACAGTCAAAGAAACACTTTGTGTGCAGTGTCTTTCTCCAAGAGATAGAAGGCGTCTGATATTGTATCATATTCCTCCTATTTAAGAGAGGGAAAATAGATATATTTCAAAGTGAGAAAGGCTCCAGAAAGTTTAACAGACTAATCTCCTGATATCTTTGGGCTTTGTGTTGGTTTTGTTTTTGCTAGAATAAATTTGGCTAGCAAGGAACAGCAGGGCGGCCTCAGCTCCCCCACACTGTCTCTGAGCACTACTATATCATCTCCACCATGTTCCAAGGCTCAGAGTTAAACATTTTTAACCTAGATTCCCCTCCCCCTTCTTCTTCAAGATGTTTTGTAAAATACAGTCTTGTTTCCAGTATTCAGTTGGCTGGATTTCTCAATCCATTTCTCTTCTTCTGCATTCATAGAAGGAAGATGAAAGTGGTCTAGAATTTCAAGTCTGATCAAGAAGATATACTGGTGTTAGAAGGCAGCATCATTGGGTACCTGCCAGGGCCCACAAATTTGGGGAGGGGACCACCAACCAGAGACACTGGAAAACAATGCTGCTTCTTGCTGCCTTAATTGTTTTTCCTTGGGCACATCCTCAAATGTGCACACAAAACTGAAAGAGTCTACAGGTCATCACCAAGGGGAGTGAGGACATACAGCAGGGCATGAAAGGTATGGCAGTTGGGAAGAGAAAGCCATAAAGCCTGTATTGGTTTTAAAACCCAGCCAGGTTTTTTTCTCTCCTCTCGTACCTTGCTTTGCTTAACATCCAACCTGATGAAGAGTTCTGGAGAACTCAAATGCTTGCTCACTTTTTTTGTCTGACATTTTGGTTGCCTTAATAAAAGTATTGCACTCATATGGATTTTTCCCCTTATGGACCAACATGGCCACCTTTGCATTTTTAATAGAGTTTTAATGCTTACAATTACCCTGTACTGTGTAGTTCATTATTATCCTCCACAACGCATGAAGGGCTGAGGCTGAGGGAAAAGCCTACAGCCCACTACCAAGTTCATGGGGGAAGTAGGATTCAAATCAAGAACCTCCTGATTTGTAGATCAGTTGCATAGCTGCTGTGCCCTCACTGCACCACACTACCCTAGAGCTGCCTTGGACAGTAAAGCAAGCGATCCAAGCAAGTGATCCATGCTTCTGTGTTTCATATTTCTGCTATAAAATGCAAAGCAGAGTTTTATTGATCTCATAGCAGGTGAAAACCATGAGCTGCAGAAGTTATTGAGGGGAAAAGGCCTGATTCACATGTTAGAGAACAATGGTCTCAAAGTCTGTAGCCTATGAAAGCTTATGCCAACATAAAATTGTTAGCCTTTAAGGTCCCACATGGCACTTTGTGTGTGTGTGTGTGTGTGTGTGTGTGTGTGTGTGTGTGTGTGTGTGTGTGTGTGTGTGTGTGTGTGTGTGTGTGTGTTTATGGTAAACTGGGGTCTGGCAAGAAATTTGATTCAGTTTACATTTCAAGCCAAATCTATCAAATTCACACTTTCCAAAACAGTATTTATTTATTTATTTATTTATTGCACTTGTATACCGCCCCATAGCCAAAGCTCTCTGGGCGGTTTACAGCAATCAAAAACATTAAAACAAATATACAATTTAAAAACATATTTTAAAAACAATTTAAAACACAATTTTAAAATTCAAAACAAGGTAAATTTTTTTTAAAAAAAGTATGAGAACCAAAACACAGCCAACCTTTGAAATTTGCACTTATTTGCAATGCAGTTCACCAACCAAATGATGTTTACAAGAAGTTATTTATTTATCTATTTATTAAATATATATCCCACCCTTCCTCTGAGAAGGAGCCCAGGGCGGCAAATGAAAACACTAAAAACACTCTAAAGCATCTTAAAAACAAAAGACTTTAAAATACAGTATATAAAACAAAACATCGATACAAACATATTAAAACAAAACATCTTTAAAACAATGTTTTAAAACACCTAAAAACCAATTCCAAAACAGACACAGACTGGGATAAGGTCTCAACTTAAAAGGCTTGTTGAAAGAGGAAGGTCTTCAGTAGGCACTGGAAAGATAACAGAGATGGTGGTTGTCTAATGAAAATGTATATATATTAGGAGAAAATGTGCATAAAAATGAATATATGAGAAAAGCAACACAATGACTGCATTATATGATCAGCAATTGTTTGCAAAAATGTGTACATTAGTTAAAACTGCCTACAAAAATGTGTTTATTATGAGAAACCCACACTAAAATGTTGGAGAATTTTCATGAGGACTGTAAAAAAAAAAGCAAATTGCTGCAGAAATGTGAAGAACCGAAGTTAAGATTGGAAAAATGAGAAACTGAGAGAACCAAAATTGACGGATCTTGCAATCCCTACTATAAACATGCTAAAATGGCTAGTACTCCTCTGGAATTTGTCTTTATACTTCTGTCACACTCACTCACACACACACACACACACGTTATGTTCAAATCAAACGAGCAATGAGAAGATTCAGTGCAATGGGAGCATAAATCCCGGTATTGACCAAAGAATGGGTGCAGAAGAAGATTACGATGCCAGCTTTAGCAGATCCTGTATTATTTATTTATTTATTACATTTATATACCGCCCCATAGCCGACGCTCTCTGGGCGGTTTACAGCAATTAAAAACATTAAAAACAAATATACAAATTTAAAAACACGTTTTTTAAAAAACAATTTAATTAGAGCTACTGGTGGTTGTAATAAATCAAGACTATCGCCTCAGCCTCACAAATACACTCCCAGCCTATTCCTAAAACTTGCTGGGACACAGAAGTGCAAGTAATTAGGATGAGGTGTATCAACAGTTATGCTGTTGTGGTTTCACAGCACAGGATGCTAAGACCTTATGCCAGCACCACAGACAGATAGGGCTGCTGATTTATTTATTTTTACTGGCCCTGCTCCTGGGCTTTTAACAGCAGAAAAGAAAATAGGCAGAAAAATTAAGCAGATGAAACTCTGCCTTCCATTCTGTTTATAGGGTTGTTCTTAAAGGTTTGTTGGGCTGTGAACTCTGAAGTGCTGCCAGCCTGCTCAAAAAGTGAAGCATGGCTTTCACTCTCATGGCTGTATTCAGCTTGGGCCATGCTGCTTCAGGCTTACTTAAGGATTGCTTTGACATGGAGTTTTCTTCAAACAGCAGGCCTTCTTTCAATCAAACTGCCCTGTGTAGTTTATTTAGAAGATCAAACCTACCCTTCTTTCCTTTCATCTTTACAGTTCTGGTTTGGAAGCCACTTCAGAAGAAGCCACTGCATCATGAACCTTTCACAGAAATGTATGGTTACACTTTGCTTTCTTCGCTGGAATGCGTTTCCTAATGTCAGCTCATTTCTTTGATGCACCGTTCCTTGCTGGCCCAGCCCTACCATTGGGCAAAATTAGGTGGCTGTCTCAGGTGGCAGATACTGAGGGGCAGATAGTGGACTCAGCTGTGTGGTCGCTATGCTGCCTCCTCTGTGCCCCATAAATTAGCTGCTGTCATCAGGTACAGGGGAGGACACTATCCCATGACCAGTGCAGAAATAAGATTCAACTGCCAGCTTCCGTACATGGAATAGGGGGCAGAACCATCTTGTCCTGTGCCTTTGGAAGAAAAATGTCTCGGGATGCCCTGGTTCCTTACTTTCTGAGTGGTTCAATGAGTGAATTTCTTCACACTGTGCATATTAAACTATGGAGTTCTCTCTCACAAGAGGCAGTGACAGTCACCAACTTGGATGGCTTTAACCCATCCTTGCAGACTTCTGGGGTAGATTTGGACCCCAGGTGCACTTCATTGTGTAATTTACACATAAGCAGAACTGCAGAGTTGTCCTTCTAGGACATTGTCACCAATTTTAACCTGTACACAGTGTCCCCAAATTTCAACCAGTTACCACTTAACATTTTCCTTTTGGAAACAAAAAACTACTAGGGTCCAAATATACCCTGGCAATGCCAGGCAGGGTTGGGAGAGGCTCGTGCCTGAAACTCTGGAAAGCCACTGCCAATCACAGTAGACAATACTGAGCTAGACTGACAAGTGGGTTTGACTCAGGATAAGGCAGCTTCCTGTGTTCCTGTGTACCCCAGCAAAAAAACCCTGGGGACAAAATTCTGCTTCAGGTGCACTTTTATTGTGTACTTTACACATGAGTAGTCCTACAAGGGTTGTGCTTATAGGACATTGTCACAAACTGTCACCCATACAATTTCCCCAAATTCCTGCCACTTACCACTTATAGTTTTCCTTCTGGAAACAAAAAAGAATTGGCGTCCAAATATACCCCAGCAAATATACCCCTGGAGTCAAATTGTACTGTTTACTCTGTATGCAAGGTGAAGGGGCCAGTGTTTACTGCTCGGGAAAAAAATCTACCTCCTGAATAAGGTTTGGTGTTGTTGGGGGGGGGGTTGGTTCAGGGTGCTTTGGTAGTGTCAAGCACACTTGTACAGACAACACAGACAAAAATGGTCTCTGCGGGACAAAGATACCCTATCCTTCCATTGGAAATCTCATTGGGGTACAGATATACCCTAAAGACAGCTAGTATGATTTGTTTGCCTCACTTCTTCCACTGGTTTCAATGGGATTCCGCTTCTAGGGACATCTGTCCGGTGTTTGCACTGATATATCTATTAGGTGCCAGGTTAAGATATTTTTATTCTGTCAGGCATTTTTAATGAATCAAGTTTTCTTTTAGATCTGAGGGGAAAGGAAGCTAAACATGTTTAAAAATATTTCAAATAAATATTTTGTTAAGTTATCCATCCTGTTCTCTTAGGCTGTGTACACACCATAAATTTAACCCACAGTATTTCCCCCAGGGAACCACAGGAACTGTAGGTTTTAAGGGTGCTGGGAATTGCAGCTCTGTGACGGGTAAACAACAATTCCCAGGATCTTTTGGGGAAAATAATGCATTTAAATGTATGATGTGTATGCAGCCTTAATTTGTCCTCAAGTGGTGGCAAATGTGAATAATTGCTTTTCTTTTAATGGGGGGTTAGTATTTTAATTACATAATTGTATTTTACTGTAAATCCTGACTATGTGAACCACCCAAAGATATATATTATATGAAGGGTGGTATGCAAATACCATCAACCAACCAACAATAATTACTAAACTTTACCTAGATTAGAGAGCCAGTGTGGTGTAGTAGTTAAGGTGCTGGACTATGACCTGGGAGACCAGGGTTCGAATCCCCACACAGCCATGAAGCTCACTGGGTGACCTTGGGCCAGTCACTGCCTCTCAGCCTCAGAAAAAGGCAATGGTAATCCCCCTTTGAATACCGCTTACTATGAAAACCCTATTCATAGGGTAGCCATAAGTCGGGAGCGACTTGAAGACAGTCCAGGCCAGATTGGGGAGTTGAGAGACTATTTATTTTTTTCCTCCACTTATTTATTATTCACTTTTCAGGAACAAGCCTTCACAAGCCAATCTACAGAGAGAAATAAAAACTGGAATGCCTATGAAGATCACCTCGGCTTCTTTATCAGCAAGGTTCCAGGGTTCCAGATTCCATAGACACTAGAGATGGGTGAGAATTTCAATTCAGTTCACATTTCAAGCAGAATTTATCAAATCTGCAATTTCTGAAACAATATGAGAACCAAAACACAGCCGTCCTTCAAAATTTACATGTCTTAGAAGTTTGGGATGCAGTTCACCAACTAAACAACATTGACAAAAATGCATATTTTTGGGGAAAGTGTGCATAAAAATGAATACATGAGTGAAAATAACATGCAAGAAGGCATGAAATGATAAGAAATGGCTTGCAAGAATGTGTACCTTTGTCAAAACTGCTTACAGAAATGTGCTTATTTGGAGAAATTTGCACTAAAATGGTGGAGAATTTTCATGAGGATTTAAAAAAAAAATCGCTGATCACTGCAGAAATGTAGAGAACTGAATTTAACACTGAAAAAATGAGAAACTGGGAGAACCGAAACTGACAGATCTTTCTATCCCTAATAGACACATAAGCATATAGGGCTCTTCCTGCATAAGCTTCCTCTCATCAAACTCCCATGCTGGTGCTGAGCCAAAACCTGTCCTTCAGTTTCTCAAAAGCTCCAAGATTTCACCTGCAAAGGAGGCTTCCAGTTTTCTGTCTCTTTGGCAGGGCACTTGAGGATTTCTTTATACTTTTGGTGGTGATGGATAGGGATGGAAGGATCTGTCAAATTCGGTTGTCTCAGTTTCTCATTTTTCCAATCTTAAACTCAGTTCTCCACATTTTTGTAGTAAGTTGCAATTTTATAATATCCTCATAAAAATTGATCAGCATTTTAGTGCACATTTCTCTGAGTAAACACATTTATGTATGCAATTTTCACTTACATACACGATTTTGCAAGAAATTTCTTCTAGTATAATATTTTTGTATTTTATTTTCACTGATATGTTTATTTTTATGCACACTTTCCCCTAAAATATGCATTTTTGTAAGCATTGTTTGGTTGGAGAACTGCAACACACAATTTTGATAAGTGCGAATTTTAAAGGATGGCTGTGTTTCAGCTCAATTGTTTCAGAAGGTGCTAATCTGATAGATTTAGCTTTAAATGTGAACTGAATCGAATTTCTTCCCCCTTCCCTAGTGAGAGATTGAGCTTAATTATTCATTGCAAGATGTCCATGAGTGGAGTGTGTGTTTTTCTTCACATTAAATGTTTTTCCAACACGCTGCAGCTCACCCCACTGCCTGTGCCTACTGATCTCAAAAAGTCCAATGGGAGGAGTTACTTCAGTGTGGGAAATGGGGAGTGGTGGCTACTGAGTTATTTGAGCTTTCAGTTCAGACCATCAAAACCATATAAACAAACCTGTTTACATTTTTGTGACAGTATTAAAACCCACATCAGATTTAGGCTGTGGGCACACTAGTTGCTTCAAAAGCAGTGAGAATAGTTTTTCTGGCTGCATTTTGAAGCAACTCTGCCTGCAGCTGTACACACCTCCCTCCCCCACCGCTGACTCAGACCTTTCAGGACCACCCAAAGTATTGGGCCAATCACTGTTTTTGCCTGAGCCTACAGCAAAGCATTTCCATTTGCCACACCTGGAGGAGCAACAGGTTGATCTACCAATCAGATGCAAAATCTGTGTGAAACAGAATTAAAAAAACTGCACTGCAGCTGATCTGACCAGTTTTCAGAGTAAAAAGGGACAGAGTTTGACTAGGGTCCTGTGCCCCTGTTTTCAGAAAACAGAAGTGGAGACACACTGGGACAGGCACAACAGTGTGCCTCTACCCTTAAATGGGGAGAGGGAATTAACATAAAAACTCAACATTTCTATTGGAATTATCTCAGTGGAGAATGTGGTTATACTAGCTATTTGTCAAATTCAGTAGCACTTTTTTCTACACAATGAAATACAGTAAAAACACCACCCTTTGCCTAAAAATTATAATCCTATCACTTGAATTTTCTGTAGTTGTGTATGCATGGATCTATAATATTCATGCATAAGTAAACCACTTAGTATATCTGAATAGTCCTAATTGATCTAGTACTTGGGTTACACAAAGGACCATCTTTTCCCAGGGCCAGCTCTATCATTTATCTATCTATCTATCTATCTATCTATCTATCTATCTATCTATCTATCTATCTATCTATCTATCTATCTATCTATCTATCTATCTATCTATCTATCTATCTATCTATCTATCTATCTATCTATCTATCTATCTATCTGTCTGTCTGTCTGTCTGTCTATCTGTCTGTCTGTCTGTCTGTCTGTCTGTCTGTCTGTCTGTCTATTATTTTATTTATACCCTGCCCTTCCTTCCAGTAGGAGCCCAGAGCAGCAAACAGAAAACTAAAAACACTTTAAAACATAATAAAAAGATCTTAAAATACATTAAAACAAAACAACATTAAAAACATAAAAAAACCTTTAAAAACATCTTTTTAAAAAAGGGTTAAAGATATTAAAAACCATATTAAAAGCAATTCTAACACAGACGCAGACTGGGATAGGTCTCAACTTAAAAGGCTTGTTGGAAGAAGAAAGTCTTCAAAAGGTGCCGAAAAGATAGCAGAGATGGCGCCTGCCTAATATTTAAGGGGAGGGAATTACACAGGGTAGGTGCCGCCACACTAAAGGTCATTAGGCAGAATGAAGTAGCCACCTCAATCAGTAGATGCTGGGGTGTGTATACAGTATATGTATTGGGGGAGAGCTGTTGCAGTCCATCCAGTCATTCCTCTCTATTGGAGGACAGAGCTGTGTGTGCTACACAGCCTGCCTGACATTCTGGTCTGCAGCTCCCAGATGTGGTACAGGAGAACAGATGTGGTACAGGAATAACATTGAAGTTAGGATTCAGCTGCCAGTCTATTCAGCTTGTGTACATATAATGGGGTGGACAGGGCCTCCGTGCAAAAATCCATCAAGCCGATTTGCTAAATGCATTAAAGTTTGATTTCTGTGTATGCTGACTTAATTTTCATTTATCTTCTTTTTCCATCATCTGAAATCAGTCTTAGAATGTGCAAAGTATAAATGAAATCATATTCACTACTGAATATGTAATGTGTCTGCAAAGTATAGTTGTGATTCCCAAAAGCACATGAAGTGTGCTGTGTTTCAATAAATGAATCCAATTGAGCTGGCAAAGAATGAACTGAAAGGTAGTTCACACATTGTCTTGGAAACACCTTTTTCTATCTACAAGACATGCCCACCAACAATCTGACATGTGTGCAGAGTGGTCAAAGTTCACCACCACAGCAATTGCTGTGATCTCTAAAATACACATCACGGCTTCAGAGACCCTGTGCTTGAGATTGCTAGTTGCAAATACCCAACAGCTGTGATTGAGAAAAGTGTGAACTGATTTTTGTGAATGCCCATAAACAGCATTCACATGATCATTTACACAGTAAAATTAATTGCAAGGGCAGCTGAAAGGCTAGGCAAGAACACAGGCATTTAAATGGCAACATTTAACAGGGAAAGCCAACATACTTTTCAGATGTTGTTGGACTCCAACTCCCATCAGCCCCATGGAAAGGGATTATGGGAGATGCACCCCAATGACTTCTGGAGGACACCAGGCTGGCTATCCCTACTCTATATAGACTCTGTCCCCCATGTTGATCCTGCAAATTCCCTTGTGTGTGGTATGACCTAGCACATTTGCTCTATTGCTTTTGGGATCTGAAATTATAATCTACTAGTAGTAATTTGACTACTACTACTGTTACTAGTAGTAGTAACAACAATTGGTGGTGGTGGTAGTAGTAGCAGTAGTAATTAGATTTCTTACCCATTCTTCACCAGAAGGTCCCAAGCGGGGTTACAACAATGTAAAAATACATTAAAACAATTTACAATCAAAAGTATAGGATGGGTCCTAAAAACATATATCTTAAGTGTCAAAGGCCAAGATAAGTAATGTTGGATTTCCAATAACACCCTGATGTAGCCATATCTGATTTGGCCTAACTTTTCTTTGGTTACAAAATCAAGCTTAGTTCTTTAGCTCAACATTATGCTGAGAAAGTGGTCATAAGGAAAACTGCTGGTTCCTCATTTTCTTTTTCCTCCTCCTAACACAAAGGCAGGTTTTCAAATTAAGAGAAACAGCAAAGAAATAATAAGATAAAAAAGGGGGGAGTTGGAGTGGAAAATTCCTGAACATGAAATTGGAACATAGTCTGTTTAGACAGCTTTTGTAAGCCCTCAAGAAGATCAGCTTCCGAGAGTTTGGAAAATAAATGTGCCCCTAACAGAAAGACTGTGATAGTTGGCCTGCTGTCCCACAGTAAACACAACAGCAATACACAAACATTAAGAATGTAAGCTCTGTTGGAAGGCCTATGTAATCCAGAATTCTGTTTCTAAAGAGGCCAACCAGTTGCCTATCAGAAACCCATGAATAAATGAGAGAAGCTGTTTGAGATTTCTGCTGCTATTATCAAAGATGAAATAAAAGGCAGACAAAACCCAGTATCCTCTCTCAAAGGAAAGGTAAATCCAAGAGAAAAGTCTAGCTTTAGAAAACCACTGGAGGAAAGAAAGAGAGATTTGATTTTTTTTTATTACATTTACACTCCACCTTCCTTCCAAGGTAACATAATTGGTTCTCTCCCTATTTTATCCTCATAACAACCCAGTGAGATGGGTTAGGTTGAACGACGGTGATTGGCCCAAGGTTACCTAATGAGCTGATTGGGGATTTGAACCCTTGTCTCCCAGATTCTAGTCCTTGAACTCCAAGCACACTGGCTCTTTGCCAGATCTGCTCCTAAAACGAGTCTTCTCCACATGAAGCTGATACAGATATGCATTTCTATATGAGAGAATGCCTGCTCTCAAACAGGCCTGCCCATACCTTGAGATTGGTGGATGCAATGTAGCATGGTGCCCAACAGAAGAGCCTTTTTGATGGTGAATACATGACTGAGATGTGCACACACTGAGATGTATCTGACCTCTTTGTTGTGTTAGTTTAAGAGCCTGGTCAAGGTACAGCTCTTTCGGCAGGCTTTAAAGGAGAGATTGGGTAAAAAAATGTTAGGTGATATTTTTTACAGATTTTTACAGAACTGATGAATGCTGCTTTTTCTGTGCGTTGAAGTTATGGCATTGCTTTTTATTATAGTTTATTTATAATCTATTGAACTGTTCTACACTTTTACTGATATAAACTGCTCAGGGACCTTTTGGTGAAAAGCAGTGTACAAAGCTCTTAAAGAAATAAATAATAACACTATGGTGAATAAACTTTCTAAATGTTACTTTTTTATGCAGACTGGGATGTATGTCATCATTCGGAGCCATTGGTTGTTATGAACATACTTGCCCATTTATGCATGGCATGGAGAAAATGGATACAGAAAAGTTTTTCTCCCTCCCTCATAACACTAGAACCCGTGGACATCCAATGAAACTGAAGATTCAGGACAGACAAAAGAAAGTACTTCTTGACTTCCGGGAAGGATTGCTTCGCTTGTGCCTGCCTCTGAGACGAGCTCTCGTCTCAGAGGAAGCTTTTTCAGTTTTAAAACCAGTCAAAAGGGGTTTTTTTTGACTGGTAAAAACTTTCTCCCAGGCAAGGGAGAAACAAAGAGATCATCCACAAGCTTCGTTGTGTTTGTTGGGGGACTTGAATTCATTAGGGTTGCCTATGAACGAAGGACCAGCCAGCAACGTCGGACGGAGCCAAGGAATTTCACGCAAGCTCAAACTGATTAAGTGAGACGTTTTTCTTTTCTTCAAAGAAAAACAGATTTTAACAGGCAAGCATTCTTCTTTCTATCCTTATCATTTGGCTTAAATTGTTGCAGTAAAAGAGATTTGTTAAAAGAATCAGCAGTAAAGAATCCCTGGGTGAGTTATAACTTTTCTCTTTTATACACGGAATTAAGGTGGAAGGAAATCAAAATAGCTTATCTTTGTTTTTATTGCAAAAAGCTGGCCTGGAATTGAGAATTATAAAGATACAAACGGATGAGAGATATCTAATCTGAGGAGAAAATTTTTGATTTATATGAACTTTTGAGTATTATATGTCTGGGACTATTTTTTCTGGTCTACTTCATTTTGACGAATCTGCTTGTTCTTTATGCCACTAACTATTTGGATGCTGTGAACTAAATTTGTTTTGTATTCTTGGACACATAAGAGATAAGGCAGTTTGTGCTGTCTACATTATGATGTCATCAGGTTTGGAATATTAACTCCTTTGTTGCTGGAAAAAGAAATAAATTGCTCTTTGCTTGGGAATAGTGCTATATTGGAAATTGAAGGGGTTTTTTCTTCTTCTTGGTTTTAAAAATGACAATTAAGAAAGTGGCTGAGATCCTGGAAGTAAATATGTTTCAGAAAATAATGGATGAGATTGAGATAACGAAACAAGAATTTAGACATCGCAAACAAGAGATGAAAATTGAATTTGGCAAAATGAAGCAGGAGCTGAAAGAAATAGGGGATTTTATGAGAGAGGAGGTTGATGAGATCAAACATATAACTAGACAAGCAATAGAAGAAGAAAGAAAAAATAAAGGGAAGATGCAAGTCCTGGAGATTGGAACAGATATATCAAATGTGGAACTGGAAAAAGATTTGGAGTTTATGGACCTTAGAGATAAAGATTACTGTTTGGAATTCAGCGTTGTCCCTGAAGAAACTGATGAAGATATCAGAGATAAAGCTATCAATGTTTTGAAAAAATTTCTGGACTGGAATGATGTGATGGAGCTTGAAATAGAGAAAATTTATAGAATTAATTACAGATATGTGACAATGGAAAAACTTTCAAGAGATGTGCTAGTGCATTTCATAAAAAAGAGGAACAGAGATATGACTTTACAACAATATTTCAGTAACACATTCAGAATTGATGGCAAGGAAATATTTGTGAGGAAGGAAATTCCCATCAGACTCTTATTATATGACTGTGACTATGACAGCAAGATTATTATGGATGCAAGGATGGAAGATGGAAGATGGAATTAACACTGATAATGGAAGAATGGCTATTGAAATTACTGGACCTAGCAGACTTGATGAGATGGATTAATCGACATGTTTATTTGGAGAAAAATCGATGGATATATTTCTCAAGGACTGGAAACCTCTCTTTGACTTTTTGCGGAAAGAATAAAGTGATGTTAATGAGATTTGATGATTAATTAAGGATTAATTAATTAATTACTGGAGGAAAGTGATTTTGTAATATATTAAGAGACAGGTTTGTTATATATTATAGACCTATAACTGATCTGCGACAAATCGGAAGTCAACATTTTATTTTATTGTATTAGTTATTAATTTGTTTTTGTTTTGTTTTGTTTTGTTTTGTTTTTTGAAACTTTGAATAAAAAAATTAATAAAAAAAAGAAAGAAAGTACTTCTTCACAATGTATAGCTAAACTATGGAATTCACTCCCCCAGGAGGCAGGGATGACCACCAACTTGGATCGCTTTAAAAGAGATTTACACAAAGTCATGGAGGTTATGGCAATTAGTGGCTACTAGCTATGATGACTTTGCTTTCCCAGTTAGATAGTATGCTTCCAAACACCAGTTGCTGGAAAGTACAGGAGGGGAGAGTGCTCTTGTGCTCAGGTCCTGCTTGTGGGCTTCCCATAGGCATTTGGTTGGCCACTGTGAGAACAGGATGCTGGACTAGGTGAGCCACTGGCCTGATCCAGCAGGCTCTTCATATGTTCTTAGTACCATGGAGGATGTATGAAGTGGGGCATTGTCAGTGCTTTATACCGTTCCTTGGGGTTAAGCAGGGATCTTCACTCAAAAATGGCTATGTCTCTGAAATTCTTAAACTTTTAGACTGGTGTGTACTGTAGATGTTTCTTTTGGATTGCTAGGATGTAAATTGTTGTGTTGATTGGGCACAGCTTAACAAGGCCTTTCAATGTTTGGTTTTATAAGTGTGCCTCTAAGTAAATGGGCCCAACTTTCCCAAAATGTGACATTTCTTCCTGTTAAGATACCAGTCTGCAATGCTAATGTTCCCTGCAGTGGACACCTTTATTTGAAACAATTATCTTTTTGTTCATTAAAAATAGTAATATTACATGAATATATCCACAAAATGTTTAGATTTATTTTGCAAAATAATATCTGACTTAATATGGTACATGAAGAGTCACTTTCATTCATTGTGTTTCTGCTCATCTCTCCAGTGGTCTGCAGTCTGCAGCCTTCCTGGGTGCCCTGTTTCCTGAAAAACCCCATGACATCCACTGCTGGGCTTCTCTGTAGCCATGTGAAGGTGGGAAGGCTGCCTATTGTATGATTAACACTTATCTGTTGTTGTTTTAAAGTGAAAGCTTTTACCTTTAAAGAAATTTGTGCAGGTTTTTTTTAAAGGTAAACACAAAATCAGTGACTACACTGACCTCAGACATTCAGATGCCTGCTTCCCTGGCTTCCCACGCTTCAATTACAGTAATGGGGTCACTTCTCTCATTGGGCTTTTTCAGCTCAGGAAGCATTGGCAGTTGGGGAGGATGCAGAGTGTTGGAGAAATGTTTAGTGGAAAGAAACATACACACCACCCACAGCTTCCTTGCAACAACAAGGTATGCTCAACACGCCCACTGCAATACTAAAGAAGTTCGAACGTACCCTGAGAAAGAGGCAGAAAAGTGGGAGCCTCTTTCACAGGGGAAGACAACTTGAAACAGCAATGGCTTATGTCAAAAGTGTTGGTGTTTGTGTCATACAAGACCTAACTCATCATGAGCTGACTCTGCTTGGATAAGCCAGCTGCATCCCAATATAGTCATAGTAATAAATATATCTTTGTTTGCTATCACTGCCGACAGAGAAAATATAAAATCTCTCCAATATGCAAAGACATCTGATACACCTTCTGCTGAGCCCAACAATAAAATAGACAAGGTGAGGAATATACAAGCCATGACAACAGCTTACCTTATTGTGCAAGGATAAATGAGCTCAGCTGTTGACAAAATACTGGAGGCTTTTTGATGTTAAAAGTCATATTATTGTGGCTTGGGAAGGCAGCATTTATTTCTTACAGCCTTGCCATTTTGAAAAGAAGCCACCCAGTAGTTAGCATATCGATTTACTATTGGAAAGAGAGAGAGAGAGAGAGATTTGCTTGAAAGAAACACTCAATAATAGAAAGCGTCAGAAACTTTTATTGTGTTTGGATTTGTGTTTAACCAAACCTAATGTCTCAGTGGAATAACAAACCACTTATATGAAAATGCTAAGTGGCTTCTATGAGCCTGATCCAACTCCCCTCCAGCCCCTCCCCTGGCCCAGTAATAGTCAGTTGAAGACCCATAGAGGTTAATGGAGAGAAACTGAACCAAACAAACAGTGACACAGAATAGGAAATAGATATGCTTATGGTTTCCTAAGAAAACTAGTGTCTTAACTGTGCTTTTGTTCTTCAAATTGCTGAGTACTTTTCCCTAAACAAGTTTCAGCAAAATAATTTGATTTGGGTCACGTAACCCAAAGATGTTAGGTCCTTGGGAGGCTCTGAATTGGAAATACTTAGAAAAGATATTTTGGAGTCATGACAGACACTTCATTAAAAATACTAAAACAGGGGTAGGTATACTTTGGGTCAAGGGCCACATTCCCTCATGGAGAATCTTCCAGGGCCCACATACCAATGATGGGTGTGGTCTGAGGGAAAAGTGGGAACCGGCATAGGTAAAAGTAGACAGAGCAATAGATGTGACTCTTACCCTTATCCAGCAGGTCTCATTTCAGCCTTGCAAAATTCAGAGGTTTCTGTATACACTCAAACGTCTTTCCATCCTCCATCCAAGCAAAGAAGATGCATTATCACAGCTCGACAACATATTCCAGATGAAAAACAGATAGATAAAGCTAGCAGAGGTACAGAAAAGCCTTTATCATTTGCTCAATAACAAATATTAGCGAGATAATCTTTTCATATGGAGAAAGGTTTAAATAGCTGGGGCTTTTGAGGTTTGAGGGAGCCACATATGGAGGATCACATTTATGAAATTATGGATGGAGGGAATGAACAGAATACTATTCACACATTTGAAAAGCACTTCATGATTTTTAAGTGAAATTGATAATTAGGCTTGAGATTAACAAAAGATCATACTACACACACTCGCAGTTTATGGGTTACATCATCAGTGGGATGCTGTGTGATGGCACTGCATAAATTGCCTTACTTTAAAAAATGGACTAGGCAAGAGCACAAATGTCAGACTCTGAGACAATATGTCTCTGGCTACCAGATGCTGAAGATAAACAAATGGGGATGGGATACTGTCATTGTACCCTGTTGGGGAACTTTCTTGTGGTATCTGGCTGGCTACTGTCAGAAGAGAGAATGCTGAGCTGCATAGACCATTACTCTGAACTGACATGCCAATTCATATATCCCATGGATTACAGTTAACCTGACTGTTTCCATTCTAGACTAGTTGCCTTGCATTAATCTACAAAAAAAAACCAGACAACCATAACCATTGCTCTGGCTTCAGCATATATTAGACTTTCCACTGAATTAAGCCAGCCAGCCAGGGCCGGCCCCAGCCTGCCCCAGGCCCCGGCACGCCCGTTCTGCGATTTGCGGGTACTGCGGATCACAGGGTGGGAGATCTCAAGCTGCCCACCATTCCCCCATTCTACTTACCTTTCCCTGTGCTGTTTTTTCGGTGGCGCACACTGCAGGCACAGGTTTGCCATAATCAAGATGGCAGCCAAGGTTTCCCTAAGGGGCTGAAGCCTCTGCTGCCATCTTGGTTGATGGCACGCATGTGTGCTACACACGCGCATTGCTGCCGTCCACCAAGATGGCTGCAGAGGCTTCAGCCCCTTAGGGAAACCTCGGCCGCCATCTTCATTGATGGCAAACCTGTGCGGGCAGTGCGCGCCGCCAGAAAAACAGCAGAGAGAAAGGTAGGTGAAGCTGGGCAATGGCGGGTGGCTCTGAAGCTCCTGCCCTGCTATCCGTGGCAGGATTGCTGCTGTGGACTGTGAAAGGGGATTGTAGGGGCCCCACAGGGACCCTTTTAGCTCCAGGGGCCCTCAGCCAGTGCCCCACCTGGCCACCCTTTAGAACCAGCCCTGCAGCCAGCTATAGTCATATCCAATCCACACTTTCAGGTAAATTAATCTTCAGTTTCACTGATAGCTTGAAAACAACTTGAACAGCATACAATTTATAAATGCAGAGTTCTTAGCTGTAGGAGAAGGAATAAAGGATAGCTGAATCTGACTGAAGGCGCTTCCAGACTGCCACTGTTTTGTGGGTGGGATTCAGTCACATACCAGCAAATTCAGGTTGCACAATTAAAGTGGATTTGGCATTCTTATGTAACAAATTCATCTGCCCCCCAATGCCATGCCTTTTTTGCAGTAAGGAAAGTGATGGGAAAATGCACTAATAGTCTAGGATTACAATTGATTGGTGCACTATCCTATGTTGCAGGCCCAGCACTAGCAGACAGCCAGGTTGGGCACTGGCCAATGCCCCCTGTGGCTGACAGGGGGCCATGCTGCTGGGGCTTGGCAGGTGTAACTCCCCTCCACAATCCATGCTAGAATCAGTTTGCGGAGCATGCACCACACAATCTGATGCTGGTGCAGATCACGGAGTGGGAACTACCCTCCCAGGCAACACCCCTGATGCTGTTGGTGCAGGCTGGCCACACCACTTCCCATGTCACTACATTGCTGCATTGCTGCATCAGTGCATTGCATGTGTATGCTTGCCATCACCCAAGTTGGGAGGTATCAATATGCCCTGGCACCATCTGGGGTGATAGCAGGCATACACACCCAGCACACTAACATGCTAAAGTGGCCAAGCTTTTCAAAGCCCTCAGTGGTGGCAGTAGTGTCACTCCGTTGCCACCACTGCCTCAAGGGCTCACTGCAGTCTGATGTCGGCCCTAGTATAACCTCCCCACAAACAAATCAGAATAAATACTCAGTAAACAGCTGGTATCATATGACCTCCACATAGATGTTCAATAAAGAAATCAGAATAAATCCTCAATAAACAGTCCATTTGAAAGAGTGGTGTGACATAATTGAGATGGTATGGAGGAGGTGAAAAGACAATGCAAGGCCAAGCCTCCAGACTGCAACTGAGAGAGGCAGAGAACAAGGACAAAGGGAGTCTTTTGTTGCTTTCTGAGAAAAACTGGTTTAAGCAGGATTAGATATACTTAATAGCAATAGTGGAAGCTGGTCCCTTAGGGAAAACAGGGCACTGCCCCAGCAGCCTCTGTCTGCCCTGAGCCAACCCCACCTGCCTGCATTCTTAATTAAATCCAGACAAAGGAGTGGCCCTGGACATCCAGCTTCCTCCTCTCAGTGTTGCCCTTGTAAAGCATGGGAACAAAAGTAATAATAATAATAATAATAATAATAATAAATGTATTACTGGCCATTCACCAGTAGGTCCCAGGGCAGGTCACAACAATTGTTTTTATTTATTTATCATATTTATATCCTGCCCTTCCTCCCAGTAGTAGCCCAGGGCAGCAATATAAGAGACATTATTAAAAAGAATTTAAAACAAATTACATTCACAATTAGAGAGGGTCCTAAAAATTATACAGTCACGAGAGTGGTTATATACTATAGCCAGCATGGATTTTTCGCATCCCACTTTTTAAAATTCAAAATACCCCCATGCCGTTCTGCTGCTTCCCACAAGTTCATTTCATAACAAAACATTACAAAACATATAGTCCTGACCTCAGAAACGCTTGCTTAACAACCATTTAAGTTTTCATGGTGATACACAAAACACTCAGAGAGAATCGAGAGTTCAAAGTATAAAACAAGAGAAAAAGATTCCAGACCCCGCTGGTCTTTTTTCTGTCAGTGGTCTCATAATTTCTGGAAATTAATTAAAAATCACCCATGTTAACAGAGTACCTGTAAACCTATTATTGACCTTGCCCCATACGCTGACCTTCATCTTCTGCAGTTTAAAATTTTAAAAAAATGCATGGCTGATTTTTTATTAATTTAAGAAATTTAAAATTGAACTCTATTATAACATTGGGCTTGCTCAGTAAAAACCAACATCATAGCTGTTTGGCTTGGCTAACCCACGACAGACATTTATTTCACTTTAGACAGTCCTGGATTCTCCCAAAGAATCCTGGGAAGTGTAGTTTGTGAAGGATGCCAAGAGTTGTTAGGAGATTCCTATTACCCTGACAGAGCTCCCGTGGCCAGAATGGTTTAATATTCAGTCCCTCTTCTGTGGATTGTAGCTCTGTGAGGGGAATAGGGCTTCTCCTAGCAACTCTCAGCACCCTTCACAAGCTACACATCCTAGGATTCTTTGGGGGAAGTCATGACTGTCTAAAGTGAAATAAATGTCTGGTGTGGATATGGCCAGGGACAGCTTTGGTTTAAATTTGGGTGGGAGACTACATTTGCCTGCTGTGGAATAAAAAGGTTGGGGAAAACCCAGAAAAACAATGATACTGTTCATAATGTTTTCCTTTTGGAAAGGAAAGGGGCTTTCCCTCTGCCCAGTGCCCACCCACCC
The DNA here is from genome assembly GCF_030035675.1 of Rhineura floridana. Classification (NCBI taxonomy): domain Eukaryota; kingdom Metazoa; phylum Chordata; class Lepidosauria; order Squamata; family Rhineuridae; genus Rhineura; species Rhineura floridana. The sequence goes on from NC_084485.1 coordinate 38,681,986, forward strand.
AATATCCTCCCCTCCCCCTCCCTTTCCCCTCCCCCTTCCTCCCTATCCCTACCCTTTCTCCCCTTCTCTCCCCCTTTCCTCTCCTCCCCCTCCCTGCCCCACCCCCAAGTCAGTTTCACCTATCCTAAGCATGATTGTACAGGAGTAAATCCCACTGAACTCAGAAAGCATGCCAATGATCAAATGCTCAGAGACACATTACTAAATTCTTGCAAGTTACACAGCAAGTGGATTGGACTGTGAAAGACCAACCCAAATGGTGTTTGCATTTTTACAAATTTGTTGGGCAGTACAATATCTCAGAGAGGAGGTCAGGTCTCCTGCTCACCTGGTGCATTCGCTATAGCTGCCCAATTTCCCTGCTTTTTAAAGTTTGATAGAAATATTGGTTGGCTATAGGTACATTCTTAAACCACAAGGTTTCTTGCCTACTAGAGAATTGTAAAACTACTTCTGACTCTTAAAAGAAATAAAGAAAAAGAATATGGACTAAATGAGAGGGGGGAAGCGAGAGAGAGAGACCCTAAAGTCGAGTTCTTTCCAGCTATTTAGCTCATTTAGAAACGCCATATTCCACTCTCTGTCCAAGAGAGCACATGCCAACTCATTCTCTGATATTCTTAGCTTCTCTAGCTAACAAGGAAGAGCAACCCACATAGGACAGAGTGAGTTTCTGTTCAGCCATAGAGAAAGCACTTGTGAATGTTGCAGGAAATGAGATCTTAAGTCAGTGCATAAAACAATCTAATCCATCACAGCCCCTCAAATGGCCCCTCATAACTCAGGGGCTGTCATACCCCTTTGTGCACATGAAGGCAGTTGTGGAAGAAGTGACGAACTGTGCACATATTCTGTTAAATCCGTTCTGGCAGCTGAAGTAATATATTTTCAATGCCAAGTCACATAATTTTACTTTAGCTCATTTGACTTCAGGCTACAAAGCTATTCCAGAAAACAAAGGGATGGTGTTTGAATAATGAATAATAATGAATTTAATTCGTGGGCTTGTACTGGGCTAGAGCCTGTGGGAGGTTAAATATAGATAAAATGATGCAAAGTCAAAGTTTTACAAGAGACACAGAGAGGGAGAGAAATCTACAATGATGTTTCATGATAGTAGTTTTATCCTCAGATTTGTGTCTGTGATTAATATGTGCAGCTGGGCATATTACATTGCTGTATCATAAATCTGATCTATTTGTAGGATAAGAAGAAGAAGAAGAAGAAGAAGAAGAAGAAGAAGAAGAAGAAGAAGAAGCAGCTATTTTCCCCTCTGCTGATTTCTTCTTATAATGGACTAGTTTCTATGTGAGAGCTTCAACATAAATTGCAAACTTTCAAAATTTGTGACATGCAAAACTTTAAAATTCTGCCATTTATGTTTCAATGTTGACATCAACATTTGCCATTTGGTTTCAGATTTGAATTCTGACATCAAATTCCATATGTTTTCACTTTTCTCACTGATTTAAGTGGATTTTCCTGATTGGTTAAATTAGCAGATGAAATTAATATAGAATTCAATTACAAGTCATTTGTCTAATCTTGCCTGTCACTGCAAAGTCATCAGATATCAAATGCTAATATAAATGTCAAATATTTGTGAATATTCACTCAGCCAGAGAATATATGAACATTCACAAAGGAGAATTTGGGAGGAAGACAGAATGATTGTTTGCTTGCTCTAGCATCCATACATAGTAACTTTATTTTTTGCACACACACATATACATTCTAGGAGCAACCCATAAATGCTTAATTACTAGTAGCTTTAATATTTTGGGTAGGAGGGGATTTTGGAACATAACATTCATTTGCTAAGATGTTGATGGCTTGTTTATTTTTCTCAATTAGGGTTGAAACTTCAAAATGAAAATATATTCTCGATTGGAACAAAGTTGTCCTATTCTGGGAGACTTTCAGGAGAAAATGTTTTCATTCAGAATCATTCTCTGACATTAGCAATATGATTCAACACAGAACTTAGTGTGTTTAGGCCAAGGGCAGGGAAGCTGGAGAACTGCATGCTTTCATAAAGAACTTTCTGGAGGCCACGTGTCAGTAGTGGGCATGGCCAGAGGCATAAATGGGCAGTGCAATGGATATGACTCTTGCCCTTGTACTGTCCATGCAAAAGCCAGCAGTGTTTGCATACATACACATCCAGGGAAGCAAGAGGTACAATCACAGTTCAAGCCAGCAGCACTCGAGGACAGTGTGGACTAGGACCGATGAAGGGTGTGGCAGGCAGACAATGAGATAGAAAAGCCTGGGGGTTGCATTTGGTTCCCACGTAGGGTTGCCAGGTGTCCGGTTTTTGCCCAGAGACTCCAGATTTTAGGGGTCCTCTCTGGATCTCCAGGTGAGTCAACTTAATCTCTGGATGCTCAGCTTTCATTTTTTTTAAAAAAAAAAGTTTGTAGGTGGTCTGGTTCACGAGATATACACCAAAACATCAGCCACCCCACCCTGCAACTTCTGTTAAATCAGCTCCTAGCAGGCTTCTCTAACCCCAACCTTTCAGGTTTGTAGCCAATACGTGATGTCAGGCTTTTGATTTGTTGACCTCCAGGCAGTGCCTAGACCCCATTTCAACACTAGGAAATGGTTGTTTTAGCCTGTTTATCTGAAAATCTCATAAATTAAGTATATAGCTTTCAGGGGGGGTTTCTCTCTTGCGTGCAGGAGTCAAACAAGTTTACATTTTCCTGGGCTATTGAAGAGGGCCAATGCTTTGAAAACCTTCCCAATATGAAGCTTTCATCCAGTATTTGCTTTTCTGGGAGTAAAGCTACGATGCTAATCCCACATACCTAGAGTAAACCCCACTGAATTCAATAGGATTTACTTTTGAGAACACATGGTTAGGATTGTGCCGTAAAGTAATGGGACTTTTGAGTGAACATAGCAAAGAATTGTGTTTGTGTTGTAAATCTTTCTCTCCCCCTCCAATCCTATTTTTAAAGATTTTAGGCTGGGCTTACTTATGTATCACAGTTTTTATTATGTAAGAAACTAATACTGATATTTTTAAAATGTTCAGCAATGACCAACTGGTTTGACAATAAAGTATCATATGGGGTGTATGTATTTTTACATCTCCAGTGTGTGTGTATATATGGAGTCTTTCCAACAACCCTGTGAGGTAGAGTTGGTGATTGGAAACCAAGGCAGCTCACAATAAGAAATAAATCCCTTTAAAATCCAATAACATAAAAACAAGTATAAACAGTTGCAAAACAGCTTAAAGTAGCATGATTCTGAATTTTGGGTTGAGTGAATGAAGTTCCTTACTACTTGAGGTTAGAGTTCTCTGCACACTTCCTTGTTTGAGTAAGCCCCATTGAATGCATTGGGACTTGCTTCTGAGTAAACAAACACAGCATTGCACTATAAATATATTTACAGGTTGTGTAAATAATAAACATATTTGATAGTCATGTTTGTACAAATATTTATTCGTACTGTGTTCCAATAAGTATTTGATTTCACACTATGATTGTAGATTATTATTTCCTCTACATTTTAAGTCTGCCCTTCTTCCTTGGGGTGGTCATGGTTCCCCTCTGTTGTTTTCATCCTGAGGGGCAGATAGGCTGAGAGATGGTGAGTAGCCCATGATCATCCAATAAACTCTATAGCTCATTTCCATTTTGAAAAATTAATTAAAACAATTTACATGCAGGCAAAGTTTATTAAGTAGATCCACACAACGCATTTAAAGCACATCCAACTCACATTTAAAGTGCATGACTTCCCCTAAAGAATCCTGGGAAGTGTAGTTTCCCCCTCACAGTTATAGTTCCCATCACCCTTAACAAACTACAATTCCCATGATTCTGTGGTGGGATTCATGTCCTTTTTAATATGTGTTGAATGTGCTTTAAATGAATGGTGTGGATATGCCCTAGGTATGATGTGCATTTCTTAGCTAATTGAAAATAACAATTTTAAAGGATACTTTTTTAAACAAGGAAAGGGTTGTAGCTCAATGGCAGGGCATATGCTTTGCATGCAAAGGTCCAAAATTCAATTTCTGGAAAAGACAATTGCCTGGAATCCTGGAGAGCCAATGCTAGTCCATGTCATCAGTACTGAGCTAGATGATACCAAGTATCAGTATAAGGCAGATTCCTTTGTTCCTAAAAGTGGGAAGAGACTCAGGGGCCATAGTGACTCCAAAATGTATTTATGTATTTTATTAACAACATTTATATACCACTTCATTGTAAAAAATCTCAAAGCAGTTTACAGAAGGAAATAAAACAATAAAATTATTGGCAAAAACAGTTAAAGACAGGTATTTTAAAATGTTCAAAATAATAAAACCAACAATGAGTTAAAAACAGATAAAAAACACAATAGCTTCTACATGCCTAGATAGGCAAAACAAAACAAAAATTATTTTAGCAGGTGCTGAAAAGAGTACAGTGAAGGTGTCTGCCTAATGTAAATAGGCAGGAAGTTCCAAATTGTAGTTGGTGCCACACTAAAGGACTGATTTCTTACAAGAACAGAACAAGTACTATGTGGCAGCTGTAACATGGAAAGCACACCTTGAATCTGGCCTGGTAGCAAACTGGCAACCAGTAGAGATTTCAGAGCAGAGATATGTGTTGACAGGGTCTCACTCATGTCAGCAATCGTGCCACAGTATTCTGCATTAACTGCAGCCCCTGGGTCAGGTTGTGCTGCATGGGGATTTCTGTGACCTTGACTGACTGGCTGCTAGGATTTTTTTAGTTTTGGGTTTGGTTAGGAATCCTGACTGGTTGTGGGATGCTGAGTTTTCTGCCTTACTCATAGGAATCTTATTGTGGTTGGTATGGTATTGCATTTAGGAAATCATCACTGTCTTTTGTTTTTATTTTCTATTTGCATTTCATTTACCTTTCCCTCACTCCCTTACATCCATAAAAACAACAACTGTGGTTCCATGTGGTCAGCTCAGCCCCCTTAAACCCACTGATAATGCATCTTGTTGGATGCATGACAGTTTGTTTCTTGCCCAATAGTGGTACATATTGGGAAGTGTGGCTGCAATTGTCATTGTTCCCAAGCTGCTGCCTGTGAAGGTAGACCAAACCATGTGTGATTTCTCTCTGTCAATTATTACTCACTGGAATTGGGTTGGTGGTCAAAGTGAGTTTATAGCAGCCCACAGGGTAGACAGAAAATGGTAGAGAATCTTCTTACTCATTTCCCAAACCTCTTTCTGAAATGAAGGGTCAAATCTGTAAAGAAGTTTGGAGCAGCCACATTAAAAGATAAGGGCAGGGCATTACAGGCAGGGGTTTGCCAATGCTGCTTGGATATGGATATCTTTGCAGAGGATCCCTAGTCAAACTTTACCAACAGCATAATCCAAACCATATCTACTCAGAAGTCAGTCCTATTCAGTTCTATGGGGCTCAGTCCCTTAGTAAGTGTGTTTAGAATTGCAGCCTTCAAGGTCATCCATCTTTACTCCTGAGTGCTCCCATCTAACATCTCCACAACACTAGGCTGCTTTCTTCCTACAATGGCCTTCTGGTGACTGGCCTGGTGACTGAGGGCACTGAAACCCTTCTTGCCAGAAACAAGTAGGCTAGATTAAATGTTCCTTACACAGGCTCCATCTTTTAGCTAAGATTTCTATCTTAATTTCCAATCACAGAAATGTTTTTGTTTTTGTATGCTCCAAACAACTGTGATTGATGCTTAATGTATCATGCTTAATGACATCACTCAGGTCCACCCCTGTGACATCACTCAGGTTCACCCCATGACATCACCAGGACCCACCCCTCAAATCTCGGGGTTTGAGATGCTTCCGACCTGGCAACCCTATTCCCAAGCCTGGGGTTTTTCACTTCTGGTTTAGGCCATGCCTTCATTACTATTCCCCTCACAGAGCTACAATCACCAGAATATGGGCTGACTGTTACCAAGCAGAGGCCTGGATGCATGTGTTCATACAGTCAGATAAGCATACTCAGCATCAGTTAATGCATACATCCTTTTGAGATACTTGAGGAATGTGTATGTGTGTGCGAGAAGGGGATTAACATCACACTAGGGTTGCCATAATGCCCAGTTAGCCGGGTTTTACCCGGATTATAGCTCTGCTACCCGGCACCCGCTTAGCCCATTAGGTGGCCCGGATTTTGTGGGCAGGTGCCGAGCCACAGAGAGGGAACTACTGTGCCTGCATACAGTTCTCCCCTCCCCAAGATCGCACCAGGGAAGGGAGAGGCAGGGATTGTAGACTCATAAGGTTACCAGACCTCCAGCTTTCCATGTCCCTGGATCTCTGGTTTTCTAGACTGGCCGCCCAGCCGCGCATCCTTGTTGGGATAGAGAAAGCCAGAGGGACGCGGCACAGGAGCACCAGCCTGGCTGCCCACCCTCCCACTTTCCTCCATTTCCCTCGGCTGGGAAGAATCTCCCTCCCCTGCTCTCCTCAATTAACTCAGGGTGGTCTGGAGTGCGAACAGGAATTCCCTGTTTGTGGTGAAGCAGGAACCCTCGCCCGACAGCAGCAGCAGCAGCAGCAGCAGCAGCAGCATCGATGACGTGCCTGAGCTGGTGTTTCGCGTCCCTGATCTGTTGGGGAAAATACTTTTTCTTGTACCTCCTGCCCCTGTGATTCTGCCTGCACCAGGAGGTAAGGGGTGGGCTGGATTTTGGGCAGGGGTGGGCAGAGTCCCAGTCACATTCCATACCCTCTTACTGTCCCTATTGTTTTTTTTATCTATCCCTGGGTGAATCCATTGCTTCTGTTTTGCCTTTTGGAAAGTTGCTGGGTGTGGATTTTTTTTTTTTAAGTGTGTATTCCCATGCACTAGAGGTCTTCATATTTTAACTCCTCCCCTAGGTTTGTAGAAATTTAATTTTCAAAGTGTATGTGTGGAAATGGGGAAATGTAGCCATAAGTCTGCAGCGCAGGATGGGAAGAGGGCCACTTCATTGGTGTTAAGAGATAAGCAATTTTTGGCTCACCACCACCACCATCTCCTTGGAGCATTGCTAGGTACTTAAGAGACTCGGCACAAACTGGCCTCTGGAGAAATGAAGATGGTGGGTGCATTTTTTTAAAAAAGTGGCTTTAAAAAAGGAAGAATGGACAGGAGATGAGGGGACTAGTGCAAGAGACCCAGGGCTTGCCTGAATACCCATACCTGGAACCATTTCCATTTCAGTTGGTCATAAGAAGAACCTGTAACTATCAACTAGTACATGAGCTTGCTTATTTCCTTCTCCCTCCTAGTCTGTTCCTCTTTTCTGTCATATCTGTTTACTTAAATTATAAACCTGAGGGCAGAGACTTTGTTGATCAGTAAGCTTCTCTGGGAGCCTTTTGTGGCAGAAGAGCAGGGTAAACATGTTTAAATAAATCTTGACTAGTGCACACAGTGATGTATGTAAATGTGTGTGCATGGACACAAAACAGCAGTATACTGATTTTTCCTGTCATCCTCCATAATGTCTGACACCCCCTACTACAGAAGTCATTTCAGAATTGGCTATTGCAGAGTACTGCCATCTCTGTTGTCTTTTCAGCAGCTACTGAAAACCTTCCTCTTTCAACAAGCCTTTTAAGTAGAGGCATCTGTACTGGAATTAAGATGTTTTAAAATATTTTTTAAAAAATATGTTTTCAGTGTTTTATCACTTGTTTGCTGTCATGGGTTCCTTCTAGGAGGAAGGGTGGGATATAAATTTAATAAATAAAATAATAAAATAATATTAAATGGAGAGCAGGCAATGAAAGCAATGTGTAGTAAGGTGTAGCATTATGGGTCTCAGGTAGTAGTCCATATGAAATGAATGGTGTGGATCTGCACTAGGTGTGATGTGCATTCACTGTTGTTGTCTTTATATGCAGCAGGAGCAGCAGCAACGTTTCTCTGGTGCAGCTGCCCATTCTATGTACCCCTTCTGCTGTGTGTGTGTGTGCACGTATGCACTGAGCTCCATGCCTTGGCAGACCGCAGCCCTCAACCAAGCAACCGGGGATGGGGGAGTCACCTCCAGACGTCTTCCTGCTCCTTTGCTTTAAAGTATCTGCAGCTCCCACCCACTTTCCTCCTCCTCTGGCCTGCCGAGCAACTTGGAGGCATGGTTTCCCTTCTTCTCCTCTCCCCCCCTCTGCCTGGTTCAAGCACCTTGCTCTTCCCAGGAGCCTGCTGGTGGTAATAAAGTCTCTCTTTGTGCCTTGCGTGAAGGCAGCCCGGGAGAGGGGGAGAGGACATGGCCAGCTCAGACCTGTAAATGGATCACCTGTTGTCTGCAGGTCTTGCTTTCTTTGAAATCGGGGGGGGGGCGAGTTTTAAAAGTTGAGCGCCAGTGTGACATAGTGGTTAGAGTGGTGGAAAAAGACCTGGGCAACTAGGGTTTGACTCCCTACTCAGCCATGAAGCTTGCTGGGTGATCCTGGGCCAGTTGCTACCCTTCTGCCTAACCAATCTCACAGGGTTGTTGTGACAATTAAGAGAAGGAATAGAACTGTGTAGTCCACCTTGAGCTCCCTGGAGAAAGGTGGGATTTAAATGCTGCTGCTGCTGCTACTGCTGATTTCCCAAGAAAGAGCTTCCTCCTCAGAAAACAAAAACACACTTTGTTTTTTGTTTCGAGTGCCCTGTTGTCTGTGTCTTGGTTAAGGTGTGTCCAACCTTGATGTGCTTATGGCAAGGGTGTGCAAGTAGTGCCCCCCCCAAGTATGAAGGCTTGGACAACCACTGTGTTATGGAAAACCAAAGTCTGTGTGAAAGTACATATTTGGAAATGCAATTGGTGCAGTCCTAAGCATATTTACTAAATGATGTCATATACAACTTGAACTTCACAAAATATTTTACGATCACGTCCATAAACACCTATGCAACTTTGTGTCTGGAGACCTAGAGCAGATAACACATTATTAAGAATCACTTTCCATAACTGTAAAGAGGTATGTCTACATGCATCCATCCCAGACACCTAACTGAGGGGTGAGAGCAGCATAGGAACATAGGTAGATGCCTTACACTAGGGGTTCCCAAACTTTTTGTGATAAGTTACACTTCTATTGTTTTTATTACATTTGTAAGCTTCCCTGAGAGCTGCCCTAAGAGATCCAGTGTGGTGTAGTGGTTAGATCGTTGGACTATGACCTGGGAGACCAGGGTTCTGATCCCCATGCAGCCATGAAGCTCACTGGGTGACCTTGGGCCAGTCACTGCCTCTCAGCCTCAGAGGAAGGCAATGGTAAACCCCCTCTGAATACTACTTACCATGAAAACCTTATTCAAAGGGTTGCCAAAAGTCAGGTTCAACTTGAAGGCAGTACATTTTAAGCTGCCCTGAGCTCTGTTGTTAACAGTGGAAGGGCAAGATATAAACCTTCTTAATAAATAAATAAATAAATATTCTATAGTGTTGGAAACTAGAGCCTAGGCATTTAAGGCTGAAAATGTACATTTTTTTAAAAAAAATTCTCACATCTTCCTTCAGTTTTAGTTGGTAATTACTAGGTACAAAAACAAAACAACTTGATAATGCAACTATTAATATGCTTAATTTGCACAATTAGCAAATAATTTACATAATTAGCAAATAGTTTGCATAACATGCAAAATAGCTGCCCGGATTTGTGGGACTGGAACATGGCAACCCTACATCACACCCACTTTACACACTGGTAGCACACATTTGGTGTCAGGGAGAAAGGATTGTATATGTGTAGGGTCCTTTCTTACTAATGTTTATTTATTTATTTTATTATTTGATTTATATCCCGCCCTTCCTCCCAGCAGGAGCCCAGGGCAGCAAACAGAAACACTAAAAACACTTTAAAGCATCATGCTAAAAAAGAATTTGAGGAGCACATTGCTAAGAACATAAAAACCAACAACAAAAAATTCTATAAATACATTCAAAGCAGGAGACCATCTAGGGAGACGATTGGACCCTTGGATGATAAGGGAGTCAAAGGTGTACTAAAGAATGATCAGGAGATTGCAGAGAAGCTAGATGAATTCTTTGCATCTGTCTTCACAGTGGAAGATATAGGGCAGATCCCTGAACCTGAACTAACATTTGCAGGAAGGGATTCTGAGGAACTAAGACAAATAGTGGTAACGAGAGAGGAAGTTCTAAGCTTAATGGACAATATAAAAACTGACAAATCACCGGGCCCGGATGGCATCCACCCGAGAGTTCTCAAAGAACTCAAAGGTGAAATTGCTGATCTGCTAACTAAAATATGTAACTTGTCCCTTGGGTCCTCCTCCGTGCCTGAGGACTGGAAAGTGGCAAATGTAACGCCAATCTTCAAAAAGGGATCCAGAGAGGATCCCGGAAATTACAGGCCAGTTAGCTTAACTTCTGTCCCTGGAAAACTGGTAGAAAGTATTATTAAAGCTAGATTAACTAAGCACATAGAAGAACAAGCCTTGCTGAAGCAGAGCCAGCATGGCTTCTGCAAGGGAAAGTCCTGTCTCAGTAACCTATTAGAATTCTTTGAGAGTGTCAACAAGCATATAGATAGAGGTGATCCAGTGGACATAGTGTACTTAGACTTTCAAAAAGCGTTTGACAAGGTACCTCACCAAAGGCTTCTGAGGAAGCTTAGCAGTCATGGAATAAGAGGAGAGGTCCTCTTGTGGATAAGGAATTGGTTAAGAAGCAGAAAGCAGAGAGTAGGAATAAACAGACAGTTCTCCCAATGGAGGGCTGTAGAAAGTGGAGTCCCTCAAGGATCGGTATTGGGACCTGTACTTTTCAACTTGTTCATTAATGACCTAGAATTAGGAGTGAGCAGTGAAGTGGCCAAGTTTGCTGATGACACTAAATTGTTCAGGGTTGTTAAAACAAAAAGGGATTGCGAAGAGCTCCAAAAAGACCTCTCCAAACTGAGTGAATGGGCAGAAAAATGGCAAATGCAATTCAATATAAACAAGTGTAAAATTATGCATATTGGAGCAAAAAATCTGAATTTCACATATACGCTCATGGGGTCTGAACTGGCGGTGACCGACCAGGAGAGAGACCTCGGGGTTGTAGTGGACAGCACGATGAAAATGTCGACCCAGTGTGCGGCAGCTGTGAAAAAGGCAAATTCCATGCTAGCGATAATTAGGAAAGGTATTGAAAATAAAACAGCCGACATCATAATGCCGTTGTATAAATCTATGGTGCGGCCGCATTTGGAATACTGTGTACAGTTCTGGTCGCCTCATCTCAAAAAGGATATTCTAGAGTTGGAAAAGGTTCAGAAGAGGGCAACCAGAATGATCAAGGGAATGGAGCGACTCCCTTACGAGGAAAGGTTGCAGCATTTGGGGCTTTTTAGTTTAGAGAAAAGGCGGGTCAGAGGAGACATGATAGAAGTGTATAAAATTATGCATGGCATTGAGAAAGTGGATAGAGAAAAGTTCTTCTCCCTCTCTCATAATACTAGAACTCGTGGACATTCAAAGAAGCTGAATGTTGGAAGATTCAGGACAGACAAAAGGAAGTACTTCTTTACTCAGCGCATAGTTAAACTATGGAATTTGCTCCCACAAGATGCAGTAATGGCCGCCAGCTTGGATGGCTTTAAAAGAAGATTAGACAAATTCATGGAGGACAGGGCTATCAATGGCTACTAGCCATGATGGCTGTGCTCTGCCACCCTAGTCAGAGGCAGCATGCTTCTGAAAACCAGTTGCCGGAAGCCTCAGGAGGGGAGAGTGTTCTTGCACTCGGGTCCTGCTTGTGGGCTTCCCCCAGGCACCTGGTTGGCCACTGTGAGAACAGGATGCTGGACTAGATGGGCCACTGGCCTGATCCAGCAGGCTCTTCTTATGTTCTTATGTTCTTATGTTAAAAACAGACATCAAATACATTAAAACAAAACAAAAACATTTTTAAAAAGCTTTAAAAACATCTTTTTAAAAAGGGTTAAAAACATATTATTTAAAAAAAATGTTGTATATGTGGCCACCAGTAGGATTCAGCCAGCAGGCAAGCTGATGAGAGTATGTTCTTGCTTCCCCTTAGTTTTGTTTTTAGTGTTGTGTTACTTATGTCATGCGATATTAGGTGACTGAAAGGTATCCATGGTTTACCCAAAATGTCTGTGGAAGGCAGATTCAGAGGGCTAGTGGGCCTAATTAGGCCTGCAGGCTGGAGGTTTTCATTGCTGGTATACATCATCATTTTCTGTTTCCATTCTGCTGCAGTTCATCTTTCACTACTGTCGGCAATGGCAAAATTACATAACTTGCATAATTTATGTAATTAATTACATAAATTATATTGCCATTACATTATTCCACCCCATTTCAATGCAAAAGAAACACAATGCAAATGGGGTGGGGGACATAACCAATTACATATTGTTTGTAGACTGAAAGCAACGACAACACCAAATACTGATTGTTTTCACTGGCTTGATTTCTGTTCCAGACATGGGACATATAAGCAATTTCTCCTCTCATTTCCATTTTTGTTGGAATTCTCTGACATCACTAACTGTGCAGAGGTGCTATTCAGTGCAGCAGTGTGGGGAGGAGAAACTGGGCCCATTTCTGATTCCCAAATCCTAAATATAAATGTGCAAACCTACTCAAAACAATCCTATGGAATGATGTGTCCAGAGCTTGGAAAAGTTACTTTTTTGAACTACAACTCCCATCAGCCTAATCCAGTGGCCTGCTGGCTGGGGCTGATGGGAGTTGTAGTTCAAAAAAGTAACTTTTCCAAGCTCTGGATGTGTCCAGTTGGATACAGTGAGTTTGGTTATTCTGCTGAACTCGAGAGGTCCAGTTGATCCATGCTGCCTCTGAGCCGTTGCTGCTTGATAGCATAAACAGACCCTCTCTACCCATTTTGCCATATAGAACTGCCACAGCAGCTCATCAGTCCACTTCCTCCACTTCTCCTTGGGCTATCTTTCAGTTGGCCTCCTCCTCGGTGCTATTTAGCTCCCATGGCAACTAGAGTTGGCCAACACCCTGCTCTCCTACAGAAGTACATTCCATCTGGCAATGGTCATAGTGTCTGAAGCCAAAGGTTGATGTCATATAATGCTGGCTAGTCTGGGGGTTTTTTTCATAATTTTTTTTCCTGGCCCAAATTTCTCAGTGTATTGCTGGGACTCAACATCAAGCCCTGAATCAACTATTTCACAGGAATTATTTTATCTGACTATCATATCAGTTACTGGCAAATGATGAACAGAAGCATACACTCTACAACTGGCGTTTTCATAACTAGAAACTGAACATTTTCTAAAGGGAGGTCATGATGAACTTGGAGCCAAAACGCAGGAGTGGCTTGCTTCTCACTTCCCTTAAGTCTAAATGGGGTGGAAGAAGAACTGAAAACCTGCATTCATCTTCAAAACCCAATTCACCTTCAAGGGATCCTTTAAATCAGGAGTGGGCAGACTTCAGGCTTGTGGGGTCTGCTTTGTTTCTTTCTAGAACCCCAAGGTCTATCAAACTGAGTCTGATGCAAAATAGTGGCTCAAAGATGCGTGTGTGGATGTTCACTGAGAATCAAAGAACAGAGTTCCTCAGAGCACATTCTCAGCCCAGGATTCTCCTCTTCTCGAACTGTGCTCACAGTTTTTTCACTATGAACTCACTCCTGGTTTTACCCCAAACTTGATTTAATCCAGGACACTAATTTAGAGGGGGGTGGGAAAGCCTATTTGTTGTTAGCATTGTTAAACACTTGAGAGTCAAAAATCCTTGCTGATCTATCTAGGTCATCCAAAAATCGACCAGCAGATGCCAGTCTTTCTGCTGCTCACTGGCACGGAGGGCTAACAATATGCAGATCAAGGGACTACAGGGAGAGAGATTGGCCATGGATGACAGTCGAGGAAGTAATGGACACTGAGGTCAGTTGCCTCTCTGCTGCTTCACTAGTGATATTTTTTTCCAAGGTCTGCATTGTACACATCTATTTACAAATTTCTTCAATGAAGTTGCGCCTGGTAACAGTTATGCAAGTGCATCATCAGTGTTCTGGGCTGCACAGTTGTGGCACAAACATGTCTGCAAGCAACACTGAGTTCTTCACTTTTGAAAAACAAATCCCATTTAGTAATGGAAACAAAAAGATTCAAACCATCCCATCACACAAAGGGAAAAAGTTTAGTCAGTTTGCTTTGCCTTGTGAGGCTTTGAAAGTTTCATGCTGCTGACTTCATAGAGTTTCCATTCCCATCACTTTAGAGGCATGGTTAATCGTGGATGAATAATTGTTTTAGGAAGTGGCCTACGTGGACAAAAAAAAGTGATGTTATTGGAGGCATGCTGAGTAGCGTGTCAATAAGGATTTCAGCATCATTTGTGAGAGGATAAGATTTGCTTTTTCTGGAGCCTGAGAAAAGATGAGCTAAAAACCACTTTGACTTAGGAAGATTTTATATACGTCTGCATTGCATAAACCTGGGTGAATCTCCATAAATATGTTCCTTATATTAACTATAATTATATTACTAGAGTATCTTATTAAATAAATAATAAAAGAGCAATATCCAGTTGCACTCTTGGTTATTAGATTTCAATTTCAATTGATTGTCAAGAACACGGTCATAAAGATTCAACATCTGTTTAATAACTATATCATATTACACAGTAATACTTAAGTCCACACACAACATCTGATTTTGTACGAGACATAGTTTAAATAAACTCATTATGCAATCATGATCTACAACCAAGCTAAACACAGACCTTTGAAAATGACACATGAGTTTAATCAAAGCCTGTGCCTCAAAGTGAGCAGAACTTAACCACTAGACTGAGTCATACCCATATTTTGATTTCACAGCTGCAGCTAGTGAAGCCAGCACTCTCTGTGAGCTTCCTGACTCCACAGAGTATCTCATTCTCCAATGGATGAGAAAGAAGCATGTATCCTCTTTGTTTTGAAAAACAGTAAAGATTGACATATTTCATATGGGGAAGGTCCCACCATCACCTGTCACAGAATAGAGCCCCTTTGGTATTTTTGATGTGGTTAAATCAATGACAAGCAACATAGAATAAAGATGTTTCCAAAGTTTACCTGGCTCAAATTTTAGATTCAAAGCAGTAATTTGGAGGGGCTGAGAAAAACTCAGAAGCTTAATGTGTGGACATAACTGTTCAAAAGATACATGGTTCAGCAAAATAAGAGGCTGGAAAATGAGGAAGGCAGCTTGAAACACTCTAGGCCAGGGGTAGAGAACCTCAGACAGCATGGTGGGACAGCAGCACTCATCTGACCTCCCAATAGCTGAGTTCTGCGGCTTACAAAGGAGATTTTGAGAGTCACCTAAAGAGCATGGCCCTTCAGGGAATACCTTTCACTAAAATGTTTTCCAATTGTACCCATCTTTTCACCTTACTATCTAAAATCATATAAATTAAATGATACAATTGATTGGCATCATAATAATGTTTTAAATGAGGAATTCCCCAGCCCCTTTTTCTGGATTGTCGGTACAATAATGTTTTCCTAATGCTGGGTCATTTTTTGTTAAAAATAAACCTCTGTGTTTCCTTTTGCCAGATTTTTAATTGCCTATTGGGAATATACACAGGAAGCACATGAAATAAGAATATTTGTTTTGGTGGGAGGGTCATCTTCACTGCTGTCTGCATCTAATGGCTTAAAATAACCCATTAAATCTTCTTCTTTGGTTCTGGGAAGGGTTCTGGGTTTGTAACATTCCCCGCAGGCATTAAAAGGCTCTTGAGATAAATAAATAACATATTGGTGCTGTTCAAGGGGCCTTTTCTCCAAGGAGAAGCCGAGTGGGGAAATTAAACAGCCATCTCGCAGCTCTGCAAGCCACGCCCCCATGTCTGCTTGTTTTGTAATGTAAAACCGTTACCTTAAATCACAGTAACAATGTGTTTGCCAGTGCGGCTCCCACTGGCCTACATGCTTCCACAGAGGCCTTTCCTGGAACCTGCAGGGCCCTGTCCTCCCGTCCCTTCCC
Organism: Rhineura floridana; assembly: GCF_030035675.1. Taxonomy (NCBI): domain Eukaryota; kingdom Metazoa; phylum Chordata; class Lepidosauria; order Squamata; family Rhineuridae; genus Rhineura; species Rhineura floridana. The sequence goes on from NC_084485.1 coordinate 38,697,932, forward strand.
CTAAAATCAGACTTGGAAGAAGCCTTCTGTTGTAACCAATAGAATATGATTTTTCAAGCCTATTGTTATGGAAGAAGAGCAATATTCCTGAAGACTGCAGCTGGGGAGAGAAGGTTAACTCTCATCTCCCCAGCTGCACTCTCTCCAGGAAAATCACCCTCCCCCCCCAAAAAAAATAGGGCTCACATTTTTACAAACCTAATTGCTGTGGGAGAAGGTGATTGCATGTGTGTGTGTGCATGGATTTGGTGTGTGCATGCATGAGTGTGCTGTTGCAGTGCATGTGTGGCTGTGCTATGAGTATGGTGCCCACAACAGTTTCTCCAGTTAGTAAATGTGCCCATGAGCCTAAAAAGGTTGACTACTGCTATAAATCATAATTTAAAATAGAATTTGAAAATTTCATAAAATGCAAATGCCAGGCATTTTCCTCCACACAAACATGTACTTCTTCCAAAGCATTATCTCCTCTCCCTTTGTCTCATTCCTTTTCAGGACTTGTAATCGCTCGCTCGCTCGCTCGCTCACTCACTCACTCACTCACTCTGTCTATCTAATCTGTCTGTCTGTCTCCTCTTCTCTTGTGAGTTTTCAGGAGTCTCTTGAATGATATCATCTGATGTATTCTGCTGCCTTTTCCTGTTGCTTGAGCCATCATAATATTCTGCTGCCCAAGCACGGCTTGGATTGTTTGTGCTATTGAGCTGTCCCTCAAGAAATCATATGTGGGCAGAAATTACTTCAATGGAATCTACGGACCAGTGCTCATGCATCATTTAATGTAGTGTGGTGTGTCCCAGAGACCTATGTCTTTGATTTCCAAGTAGAAATTAAGCAAATATAAATGACAGGAAGAAAGCCATGAGCCTGAAGGCTTTCCATCTTGCAGTCAATGAATCAAAGGTATGCACCTCAATGAAGACCCTGGGAAGTCAATCAAGCATTGTGTACTCACTTTGGGATAGTTCATAGCTGAACATAGATCTGAACTCTAGCTCATTTTTCTTAGGAATATACACCAGAATCTGAAATAAAATCTGACACCCTTTGCCTCACTAAAGACTGCATCATGATTAATGTGTTCATGATGAAAAGCATCGGGACTGAAAATGATTTGCAACTGAATCATTAAAACAGCATAAATCATAGTAATTGATTGGTTAATTAATTATGACTATAATATGGGCATTAAGTGTTTGCAGAGCAATTCACTGACAATTGAGCTTTGTAAAAATAAAATAAAGTCCCTGACTCTTTTTAACAAGTTTACCTGTACTTGCTTGCATAGACTTGTATTTCCTAACTCTTCCCTCCACTCAAAACACTAGAGTCTGTTTCCTATGTTGGCATTTTTAAAGAAAAACGTAGAGCTAATTAATACAAATATACAATAATATATACCCTACAGACATGCTTAGCACCTCTGCAGTGTCAGAATTTACACACACAAACACACACACTTTTTACCACCCAAAACCCAGAGCTTGGAAAAGTTACTTTTTTAAACTACAACTCCCATCAGCCCCAGCCAGCATGGCCACTAGATTGGGCTGATGGGAGTTGTAGTTCAAAAAAAGTAACTTTTCCAAGCTCTGCACCCCAACAAAACTTGGCAGTGTTGTCAAAAAGAGGGAGGGGGAGTAAAGTAGACACAGAGGAGTTTAAACCTCTCTGCCCAGCCCAAAGCCCTGATGAGGCTGCAAATGATTTATTTATTTATTGCATTTATATACCGCCCCAATCAGAGCTTGGAAAAGTTACTTTTTTGAACTACAGCTCCCATCAGCCTAATCCAGTGGCCATGTTGCCTAGGGCTGATGGGAGTTGTAGTTCAAAAAAGTAACTTTTCCAAGCTCTGCGCCCCATAGCCAAAGCTCTCTGGGTGGTTTACAACAATTAAAACATTAAAAACAAATATACAAATTTAAAAAACACATTTTTAAAAAGCAATTTAAAAACACATGCTAAAATGCCTGGGAGAAGAGGAAATGATGATGATGAAAGAGGGAATCTCACACTGTCCTTAACTGATCTGAACAGAGGTGGGTTGTGTGTGTACACCTGTGTATATATCCTGGAGAGGGGAGTGTGGTAGATAGAGAAACACTGTGTATAAAACTGTAGAGTGGCCCACAACAGCCACTGGCCTGGAGCCCCTGGAGGTTTGGCCAAGGGTGAATGCAGCCTGCAGACTCAAAATGGTTACCCACCCTGCTATACACACTTGCTTGGGAGTTAAGTCCGATATGAGTACATATGTCTATGACTGAACCGTTAGTCATGGAATTTGGATGCAAACAACTAAGTAGCTGCATTGGGACCATTCTAAATCTGACCATGTGTCTGCTTCAGGAATGAATGACTTAGATGCTAGCTGTCTAGTTCATGAATGGACAGATGCTGCTGAACCATGAACAGATGCTACTAACTGTATCCTTATCATGCTTGGATATTGTATGAATGCAAATTTACATTTAGATTCACATTACCTAAATTGTATGATTCTATTAATTGTCAGCTCAAGAACAGGGAGAAGTTCAAGATATTGTGTTGTATGCTGCAGTTGCCTGAAACAGAGATATTTTGTTTCTCATCAGTTCCACTCTTTCCCCTGGTTCCAGCTGCTTCAATTGTATTTCTCCTGTGGCTGCTGTTGCTGCTTCCTTCCTGGAGAAAATAACCAATCAGGGATCACACATCAAATAGGGTTGTCACAACACCATGTAACCAATTATGCTATGTAATGACATCAGTTAGGACAAGAGAAAGGAGCTGAGAGTCATAGTAAATGCAGACGTGTTTGTTTATTTGTTGGGAGTGGGGGAATCACCAAAAATGCAATGTGGGTTTTTTTGACATTACAAAAAGTGTGTGCAATACTGTGCAACTCATAACTTCTGCATTTGGAAATATAAGCATTTGTTTCCATAGGTAAAAGCCCCAGTGCAAATGCTTCTTCTTTTGTCAAGAGAGGGAAATGGTGTTCCTGCCTTGTGCGGGGACGTGTTTGCCGCTACCCCCCATTCTTCAGAAGACTCGGGAAGGTTCCCGAAGGTTTTGAAGGGATCAGGTGGGGTCCTACGACCAATTAGATGAAGGGCTGAGTTGGTATAAATATGAACGCTCTCATGTGCTCATTTAGGGGTTACCCATTTCCCCTTCTGACTGCAAACTCTTACAAGAGTGAATCGTACTATGGAGCATCTGAATCTTGAATCAGATTCCCCTCTTCAGGTAATGAAGCCAGGAATTTAGAGTGGGAGAGGGAATTGCCCTCAGATATACATGCTGAACCAGAGGCATTGCCACGAGAGGAGCTTGTTGAACCACTGCCTCTCCAGCCCTATGAAGTTGCACTGCCCTTCTCTAACTCTGATGTCTGCAGCTCAGAAGCCCTAGCCTTCTCCATTCCATCAGAGTGACAAACTGCCCCCCTTGAAATGAGGAAGATCCTCTTACCAAAGGCAGAGCTAGCAGTTGAGATATGATAGCAGCTCCTAGTATTTAAGGCTCAGTCTGAGGATGATAGTTGCTGAAACAATGTCTGATCATTCTCCAACATTTTCAGGCACATGGACATATTTGGAAACTGGAGACACTGTGGGCATCGCATGCACTTGACGCAACCAAGCACACACTGCAGCCTGTTCCATTGGCTACAATAGACCCTTAATTTCATTGATGGGAGGGTGGCAAGGGGAGAAAAGACAACTGATGACCATATGAATATACTTGGTCTTTTCTTTCTCTGAGGTCCATGCTTCTAGTGTGGGATTTCCAGTGGGAAATCCTTGGTATTTTATACTTGAGCCATCTCTGACAATTGTTTCCTAGCTATGAGGTCCCAGAAGGTTCCAGAGAAATGGAACAAATGTCACATGTCCAAGCTGTTTGAACTCTTTTTTTAAAGGAGAAAGAGAGAAAGACCCCAAAAGCAATAATCTTACAACATAGTCCCTCTTCTGATCATGGGCAGAAGGGGGAAAGGCCCCTTTTGAATTGACAGTCTAAAAAACAAAGATACTTTTAAAGTTGTCTAATACCATATGAAAAACTAACAAGTTGATCAAGGAGAGGAAGGGAGAGAACCAGGCCTCTGCTCTGCTTTCCCGTTACCCATGTCTTCTCCCCCTTCCTTTCATATTTTCACCTCAACTGTCAGCTGTTTTGAAAATGGGCTGGCAGTCAGGGAGAGGGAGAGTATCCAGTTCAGTCTGGTTCCTGGCTCAGGGAAACATTTTATTGGATTTGTTACTCTTTGATGCTGATTAAGCCCATGGGGTAGAAAAAGCAAAAGAGAGGAGGAGGTGGGGGGGAACGTTGCAGTTTCCCTGTGGCTGCAGTGTTTTTAATTTATTATTAACCATCTCTCATGTGTTATCTGACAGGATGTGAGGGGAAAGCAGAGCCTGTGTTTCTCATTTTTCCAAGGGCAGATATTGTCGCTCTTCCCCAAATCAAAGTCTAGACGTCATCTCAGGAGTTAACTTTGTAGCTGCTAATTTATATATAACAAATAGATTATTACAGAATTAGTTCCATGGGACTTGGAGGGTCGAATAGTTACAAAGCCAGGATTACACAATGGAAACTTTAATAATAGCCTGGGAGCTTGGGTTGAGTGCAAATCTGGGAGTTGGGCGAACCAAATGGAATGTTGCAAAATTGCCCATGTCTTCTGTTTAAATCTTCGCTCCCTGCACTACTCAGCTGTTCCAAGGCCAAATGCATTGATCTAAGTACCATGCTTAGGATTAGGAAGACTTTCATGCTGCTTTTAACATCCCCTTCTTATTCATTTCAGATTTCAGTAGGAGGGCAATTGAGAATAAGGTCCAAAGACTCCTTGGACCATAGTGGTTTTATTAACACAGGACAAGAGTAGCCCGTGCTTTGCACAAAGCGGATTTGTGCTTTTTGCAGACATTTGCATGAAGCATTTAACTGTTTTTAACAATCGCCACCTAGGTCCTAACTTCCGGTCCATGCTGCTTTTAGGAGATACTTCATAAAAGCAATCAGCCATTTCTGGACTTCCCGGAAGGAGTGCTGGCTGGTGATTGTCTCTGAGTGAGCTCTATCTCAGAGGAAGCTTATTTCAGTTAAAAGCCAGTCAAGAGGAATTTTTGACTGGCGTAAATGTTCTCCAAGATAAAAGGGGAACCGAAGAGATTATCCACGGAACTCCGTCGAGCTGTAGATTGCTAGATTTGATCAGGAATCCCCCTGAGATAAGAAGGCATTTCTAGCAGTGGAAGACTGAGTCTGGATTTCCAACAGGCTGTGCTGAAAGTAAGCGAGACTTTTTTTCTTTCTCTTTTAAAAACGTTTTTAACGAGCTAGCCTCCTTCTGTCTAAATCTTATCAACTAACTTAAATTACTATCGTAAAAGAGACTTGTTTACGAATCGGCAACTCAGAAACTTGGGTGAGTCACACTTTTTTCGTATTATACAAAGCTAAGGAAGAAGGGAGCAATTCAAAGAACCTGCTTTATTTTTTATGACAAAAAGCTGGCTTAAAGCTGGAATTACAAAGATTAAACGGATAAGAGGCAACTTATTAGATAAGATGATTTGATTATTTGAAGGAAATATATCTGAGAATATTTTTTTTTATTTTGGATTAAAAAAAATTTTTTTGAATGAATCTGCTGTTCGTGTATCTTACTAACTGCTGGATGCTGAGAACTGGATTTGTTTTACATTCCTGAATGTGCTGGAGATAAGAACTGTGTTGGTTAAACAGGCCTGGAATATTAACTTTTTTGTTGCTGGGAGAAAAGAAACTGTTTGCCTCTACATTGGCTAATAATAGAAAAGGTTTTTTTTTCCCAAGAATGACAACTAGGAAAACAGCCAAAGTTTTGGAGCGAAGAGTTTCAATTGATACACAGGAAGGGATGGACATGTTCCAGAAAATTATGGAGGGATTTAGTGATTTTAAACAAGAGTTGAAACAAGAGATGAAACAGGACAGACAACAACTTAAAGATGAATTTTGCAATATGAAAAAGGATTTTAAAGATTTACAAGATCATATTAAAACAGAAGTGGGTGAGATTAAAAATAACATTGGGCAATTAACACAGGATGTAAAAAATGTTAAAGATAAGGTGCAAACCTTAGAGAATAGAATAGATATTACAAATATGGAATTGGAAAAAAATTGGACTATATTGCTGTTATGGAACTTAGAGATAAAGAACATTGCTTGAGATTCCGTGCAATTCCTGAGGAAACAGGTGAAGATATCAGAGAGAAAATTGTTAATGTTTTGGCAAAATCCTTCGACAGGAACGAAGATCGGATGGAATTTGAAATAGACAAAGTTTATAGAATTAATTCCAGATATGCAACAATAAAAAAAATCCCAAGAGATGTGCTTGTTTATTTTTTAAAAAAGAGGACCAGAGATATGGTTTTGCAACATCATTTTAACAATGTCTTCAAAATTGACGGTAAAGAAATACAGGTGATGAAGGAAATTCCTGTTAGGCTTCTACGTAAGAGAAAAGATTACGCTTTCTTCACAGAAAAACTTAAACAATGTAAAATTCAATTTAGATGGGACGTTCCAGAGGGAGTGATTTTTACATTTAGACAACAGAAGTATCGATTAAATACTGTTCAAAAAGCAAGGGATTTCTTGAGAAAAGCTTCAAAAGACATGGAAGAAGATAAACTCAAAGATATGGATATAATTCCTGGGAAACAAAGTCAACAGAAACAGGTAGAGGAAGAAAAGGATGATGATGGATCAAAGGGAGCAACAGGCACAGACTTTTCTAAAATACATGCTTAAAAATTGATTACAAATATCTAACTTGGAATATAAATGGAGCTAATTCGTCGCAGAAGAGAAAGAAAGTATTTCATTATTTTAAAAAATTAAAATTGGATATAATTTGTTTACAAGAAACTCATATTAAGAAGAAAGATTCTAAATATTTAATTTGTAAAAATTTGGGTGAAGAATTTATTTCGGCAGGATTAAAAAAAATGGTGTGGTTCTTTATATTAATTCACAATTGTCTCCTAAATTGATATTATTGGATGATAGTGGCAGATTTGTGGGAGTTGAAATCACCATTCAGGGTACAAAAATTTTGATTGTGGGCATTTATGCTCCTAATGAAGATAAAACAAGGTTTTATACTGGACTTATGGAAAAACTATCAGAGTTTGCATATGATCATTGGTGTGTCATGGGTGATTGGAATGGGGTAATTTCACCAAAACTGGATAGACTTTCTGAGAAAAATATTAAAGAGACACAGGGCAAATTGCCGAAGATCTGTTTCGAATTGATGGAAAATTTAGAATTGGTGGATGCTTGGAGATATATAAATGACAATGCAAAGGAATTTACTTACTTTTCAGAAAGACATAAAACATTTTCGAGGATTGATATGATTTGGATGTCTAAAAATTTAGTGAAAGATATTTCCAAGATGGATGTGTTACCAAAAACCTTTTCGGATCATAATCCAGTGATATTGACTTTTTTAAAAAAAATCTTGGATTTAGATGGAGACTAAATGAATCTTTATTACAGAATGATAAAATAGTGCAGGAATGTAAGAAGAAATTAAAAGAGTTTTTTGAACACAATTTACATAAAGGAACAGATGAAAATATTGTTTGGGATACAAGTAAAGTATTTATGAGGGGATATTTTATTAAATGTAATTCTGAATTAAAAAAGAAGAAACAACAGAAAATGCAATTGATCTTGGAAGAAATAAAACAAAAAGAGGAAGAATTGAAAAAGAATCCAACTAAAGCTTCTACTGTAAATCAAATTAAAATGTTACAGAAACAAGTGTCAATGTTGACAGTTAGAGAAACTGAAAGGAAATTAAATTTTGCTAAACAAAGGACTTTTGAATTTGCAAATAAACCGGGGAAAATGCTAGCATATAAATTAAGAAAAGAACGACAAAAAAGTCTTACTTTAAAGATACAAGAAGGAGATGAGATGTTGACAGACAATTTAAAAATCCAAAGGGTTTTCCATCAATATTATTCAACTTTGTACAAGTGTCAGGAAATTCCCTCAGAAAAAATAGAAGAGTATATATCCAAACAGAATTTGCCCAAAATTACAGATCTTCAGAGACAAGCTATTAATGGTCCTATTACGTCAAGAGAAATATCTGAGGCTATAAGTAAAATTAAATTAGGAAAGGCGCCAGGACCGGATGGACTATCACCAATGTATTACAAATGCTTGGAGGAGGAACTTTTACTACCTTTACAGTATACAATGAATTCTATTTTACAAGAGGGGAAGATACCGGATAGTTGGAAAAATGCCAATATAAAATTAATACCGAAAGAGGAGCAGGACCTAACTAAAACAAAAAATTATCGGCCAATATCTTTACTGAATAATGACTATAAAATTTTTACAATGATTTTGGCTGAAAGAATGAAAATAATATTGCAACAATTTATTCAGGAAGATCAAGCGGGGTTTTTACCTAACAGACAATTACGTGATAACGTCAGGAATGTTTTGAATGTGTTGGAATATCTAGAACAACGAAATGACATACAAGCTGCTTTGATTTTCTTGGATGCTGAGAAAGCATTTGATAATTTGAATTGGAAATTTATGTTTAAGGTTCTAGAGCAAATGGACTTTGGAGATAATTTTATAAAATGGATCAGATCGATTTATACATCACAGAAGGCACGGATAATTGTCAATGGGGATTTAACGGACTCATGTGAAATACAAAAGGGTACAAGACAGGGATGTCCATTGTCCCCCCTTCTATTTATTCTGGTTTTAGAAGTGCTGCTTAGAGACATAAGGCAAGACAAAAGGATTTCGGGAATAAAGATAAAAAAAGAGGAATATAAATTGAGAGCATTTGCTGATGACTTGATAATTGTATTAGAAAATCCCTTGGAAGGAATCAAAGTATTGATGGATAAATTAGAAGAATTTGGACCATTAGCAGGATTTAAGATCGATAATCAAAAAACGAAGATGCTGGTGAAAAAATTATCTTTAAGAGATCAAAAAGAGTTAATGGAGAAGATAGATTTTAAAATAGAAGAAAAGGTGAAATATTTAGGTATCATTATGATAAATAAAAATTCAAAGTTGTTTCATAATAATTATGAAAAACTATGGACAGAGATTAAGTAAGATTTGTTAAGATGGGATAAATTACAGTTGTCATTAATGGGTAGAATATCTGTAATAAAAATGAATGTATTGCCGAGAATGATGTTTCTGTTTCAAACAATACTTGTCATATCCTCTGATCTACCTTTCAAACAATGGCAAAAAGATATTTCTAAATTTGTTTGGCAGGGGAAAAAACCGAGAGTTAAATTTAAATTATTACAAGATGCCAAAGAAAGAGGAGGGCTGGGATTACCAAATTTGAGACTTTATTTTGCTGCTTGTTGCTTAGTCTGGATAAAGGAATGGATTCTATTGAGGAATAAAAGATTATTGGATTTGGAGGGTCACAACCTGAAGTGGGGATGGCATGGATATCTATGGTATGATAAAGTAAAAGTTAATGTGGATTTTAATAATCATTTTATAAGACGTCCTTTGTTGAATATATGGAATAAATACAAAACAAGGTTTTTTTCGAAAATACCACTATGTGTTTCAAGTCAAGAAGCATTTTATAGAAGAGAAATGGCTGGAAAAGAGAAATGGTTAACTTACCAAGAACTATTAGAAAATGTGCATGGTGAATATATAATGAAAGAGAGAGAACAACTAATAAAGGAAGGATATAGTTCACAATGGTTTGCCTATTTACAATTGTTAGAAAGATTTAAAATGGACAAGAAAATGTATGGGTTTGAAATAAATAAATCTGATTTTGAAATAGGTTTGTGTACAAATGATGAATGCATAATTGCAAAAATGTGTAATTTTTTATTAAAAATGGACATGGAAGAAGAACAAGTAAAAGAGTGTATGGTTAAGTGGGCAAAAATTTTTGGTTATAATATACAAATGGATCAATGGGAAAATATGTGGAAAAAAGGTTTGAAATTTACATTATGCTATAATCTTAAAGAATTTTTTTATAAAATGATGTATCGTTGGTATATGACTCCAGAAAAGTTGTCAAAAATGTATAGTAATGTTTCTAATGTATGTTGGAAATGTAAACAACAAGAAGGATCTTTTTATCATATGTGGTGGTTGTGTAAACAGGCAAAATTATTTTGGGCACAGATAGGTAGGATGATGCAAAAAATCTTAAAGATAAATATTCAGTCAAAACCAGATTTTTTTTTATTGGGTTTTATGGATAAACAAAAGGAAAAGAAATATGGAAGAATAATATTATATATGATCACGGCATTACGATTACTATATGCACAAAAGTGGAAAATGGAATCGATACCAACAATGGAAGAATGGCTATTGAAATTAATGGACTTAGTTGAGATGGACAAACTGACATGTCTTATTAGAGAAAAAACAACAGATACATTTCTTAAGGAATGGAAGCCTCTTTTGGACTTTTTGTTGAAAGAAAAAAATGAAATGATGATAATGGGATTTGACGATTAATTAAGATAGACTTTGGAAAAAAGTGAATTTCGTATGTTCTAGGAGACAGGTTTGATATATATTATATACTTATAGCTGATCTGTAACAAATCGGAAGTCAAGTTTTTATTTTTATTTTATTTTTTTCTGTTGTATTGTTTTTGTTGTATTTGTATTTGTTTTTATAAAAATTTGAATAATAAAAAAATTATTATATATAAAAAAAAAGCAATCAGCCATTTCCCTCTCCATAGGCATTTCCATGACTGCAACAAAGAAGATGTTTAGAACAGCCACATATACTTCCAGAATGTTAGGTCAAGTTAGATTATGGGTTTTTTTATATACAGTTCTTTTGTCAAATGGTTTCCAAACCTGTGAACAGTACAAGAAAAGAGACAGAAAAAGTACAAAAATCAATAATCAAAACAATATAAAACAGCAAAATACTTTACAGTAGCCTATCCACACAGTGAACTGGCCAAAATATTATGGTGATTGATCAACTTAGGGCTGTCTCACTCAACCAGGCATCATCTTTCCCCTCAGCCTTTAGCCCTAAAGCCACTGTCTCCCTCTCACTACAAAATGTGGTCTGCAGGATACTGTTCAAGGAACTCTACTGCAAGCCAGGCATTTAACTGAGTAGGCTTACTTCTGAATAAACAAGCTTAGGACTATGTCAGCCTTTTCCAAGCTGGTGCCCTCCAGCCACTTTGGATTTCAGCTCCCATCAGCCTCAAACAGAGTGGCAACAGTGACGATAGAAACTGCAGTCCAAAACATCTGGAGGTCACCAGGTCAGGGATGGCTGTACTATGCCCTATCCTGAGGAAGAAGTTGGGTTATATATGATCCGTTGGGATTCTTAGAACTCTTGTGGTTGTTCATTTCCAAATACTACAGTACTCCTCAAATTTTGCCATTATTGCTCTGAACTCCAGATTTTCTCCTTCTGACATTTGGAAATGGTTGTAAATCTCCAATGCTTCCCCCTTTCACCACATGCAACAAGATAGATGGTTTTATTTTATCAGGTTTTTCTTTAGCCCTTATGGCAGCCAGATAAAGTTCAAATTTTTCCCTGAATTTTCTCCAATTTTCTGCAATGTTGTCAGACATCTGTAGGCTGAATGGGAGTTGCAAATGCTGTGTTGAAATTTATCCTACACCTTCTTGAAAGTTTGCTTCCTTCTTTCTTAAGGTACTTGAAAATTTCTTGAGAATTTCTTAATGATTTTGGTTAATGCGGGGGTTTGAGTTTACCTTATCATTGTGAGGTGGCTGAGGGTAGCATCAGTGTTTTTCTTTCCAGTAAACATTTCTCTAACCTTTTGAAGCTTACCTGGCCACCTGTATTTCCTGATCTGAAAAAGTCTCATGGGAGGAGTTACCCCATTATGCCTTCCCTGGGCTTTGATTGAGGTGCAGGCAACTAGGAAGGCTGCAGAATGCAGTCCACTGGTGAGATAATTTATAGAATGAAATAAAGGGCATTCAATCAGAGACACCTTAGCCACCTCAAAAGTAAGTTGAGTGCATCTAACAACCCACCCATGAGAATTTCACTAACACATTATTTTCCCTTTTATAAATGCAATTTATTTTCTCAGTAATTGGTGGAGAATGAGCAAAAAATGCAGGAGAAATTTTTGACACACTACCATAATCATATTTCTGCTAAATGGCAACCAGACCTCAGGTTCTCGGGTTGGAATTCCTCTTGCCGATAATATTCAGCTGCCCCTACCCTTGCTTCAGAAGTCTGTTTGGTTTCCATTTCTGACAACATGTGGCCCTAGGGTATGGTCTGAAGGCACATGAGGCCACCACTTTTCTGAAACTAAGCAGGTCTGGGTCTGATCTGCGCCTGTGTGGCAGAATGCCTGGGGACCACATGTACACCACCTTAGGTTCAAAGAAGTAGTCTAATATATTGTTTTATTGCCAAACAGATATAGTTATGAAGAAGCACAGCTTCTGTTGGTGCTCCTCTCTCAGACTGCTCATGGCTCCACCTCTTTCTTCCAGTGGTGATCTCTATACTTTCATTCCAATATTCCCTATAAGGAAATATATCTCTAAATTACAAGAATCACCGCAACAACCTTCCCTGTAAGAACATTGGAATGCACTTAAAGAACTGCCTTAGTGGATCAGACCAAGGTGTGTGAAACCTGTAGCCCTCCAAATGTTTCTGAACTGTTGTTGTTGTTGTTGTTGTTGTTGTTGTTTGTTTATTTATTTATTTACTTATTTATACCCCGCCTTTCAGCCAACGCCCTCAAGGCGGCTTACAGAAGACACAAATATCAAAATACAATATAAGAATACATCAATAAAACAATACAGCAATACGATTTACAAAACACAATTTACAAGAGTTAAATAACAATAACCATCACAATCTACATTTCCAACTTAACACTTGCAGTGCTAAAATTGGTCCCAAGGTACTGTCTAAAAGCACATAAGTCCATGAGTCCACTACCTAGCTGGAACTAAGCAGGTCTGGGTATGTCAATGGTCAGGGATGATGGGAACTGTAGTTCAGCTACATCTGGATGGCCAAAGGTTCCCCACAGATGATCTATTTAGTCTAGCACTCTTTCCTCCAACAGTGGCAAACCAGATGCCTCTAAGTATCTCACAAGTGTCTCCAGCCTATGGTTTTTAGAGATATACTTTCTCTGAACATGAACATTTAATTTTGTAAGACAAGGAATGTAGCTCAATGGTAGAGCAGATGTTGTGCATGTAGAAATTCCCAGGTTCAATCCCCAGCATCTCCAAGAAGAGCAGGGCGGGATTCCTGTCTGAAACTCTGGAGAGCTGATTCCCATCAGAGTTGACAATATCTAGCTTCATGGACCAAATTGCCCATAATGCAGCTCCCTCTGTTACTGTGTAATAATAGATCATAGCTGCTGATAGACCTAGCTTCTATGAATGTTTCTAGTATACTTTGTACAAACCATCTAAGTTAGTGGCCACCATCCCCTTTTGTAGCAATACATCTACAAGAAATTGCATCCTGATTTATTTGTTTTGTTTTATGATTATAATAACAAAAAAAACACCACCCAGTTTCTCACAGGAAAATGCTACCTGGTCCTTTTCCCAAGATTTCATAACCTATACATTCAGTTCATATAATTTATGAGATCCTTTCAAATCATTGCCCTCAGCAATATTATGCTGCACGTCAGGAAGACATTAAAGTGAATGTGAGTTACAGTACACGATACAAATGGATGTAAAGCTAGAATCCATATTTCTCCATGCCTTTGAACCATGACATGATCTGGGCCTTTACTCGGCTTCCTCAAAACAGTTGTGTTTCCTTTTGGCAAAAAACCCTTCACACGTTTTACTTCTTAATTTCACTGCTAAAAATAAATCACTTGTAAATTGTTTTATAAATTATGTACAAGCTGAGACCTCATGATGTAAGAAATGCTACCAATGTACTATGCTTCTTTCCCTTTAAAGAGGGGAGGGGTGCATGTGCGCATGTGTACATTCATTCCATGTTCACAGAGAAAAAGCTGTCACCTCTGGTGAATGTTTGGAACTCATTGTGCATGCATTATAAAGTCCCACAGACGCAGTGCATGATAGTCATATCTGGCTCCTAGTGAAACAGCCAGGAACTAAGTGATTATTGGTGTCACTTGTTTATTTAAACAAAAGCTAGATTGCCACCTCTCATTGTTGGGATTAAATGGCTGATAGGATGACAAGCTGCGCTGGAGGAAAGTTTTTTTTTTCTTTCAAAAGAGGCATCCCCATCCTGGTGGGGATTTCATTTGTTATTCATTATAATAGCATGGATCTTAATGAATTCATTTGGTATTCATGCGGGTGTCATATGGATATCCAGAGATGTTCTACTGTAATTTAGCATTGGTTAATGGACACCTCTATTAAACTGTTATTGAAAGTTTGACATTCAAATAACCCAGTCTAAAATCAGACAAACTTAAATATTAAGGCTGAAGGGGAAAGAGGAGGGGGAGAAAAAAACCCAAGCACATTTGCAAAAGTTGAGTATGACAAGCCAATTTAAGGCACTTATATTGTGCCGGCTGGAGGGACAGCAGTTTTATAGCCCACATCTATAGTATGCTTTATGCTACTCCTTGTACTAACTCCAGGGTTAGCTACTTTGCTGTAGGAATGACACAACCAGGTGTACAATTCTATTGCTGTTGAACTACTCCTGTGAATTTCATGTAAGATCTCCAAGAGAGGCCCTTCTCTGTGTCCTGCCTACACTTCATGATGCTAATGGAGCATAAGATGGAGCAGGCAAACTGGCAGCACACTAGGGGTGAAACTAGGCTCAAGAATCTAAGAGCTTTGAGGACAGTGCTGGAAGAGATGTTTGGAAAGAGACTGAGCAATATCAAAACTGTGAGGGTATGTGGGGCTTAAACAGGACTAGGTGAGAGATGGGGAAGTCATTGAGAGAGGAGACCCAGAAGAGAGCTGGAAGTGAAGGCTGCCACAGGTGGTATGGCTACCATCCAATGCATCAGTTAACTTGCTCCTGGGCTCCTTTTGGAAGGACAGGATATAAATTTAATGATAAATACATCATAATTGTGGTGAACTTTTGTGGAATGTCTTTTTGGAATAGTGACTACCCCCTTCCTAAAAATACCTATATCTGTGTTGGGCATTAATCTCTCTGGTTTAATTTTTAAGCTGATAAAGTAGGTTAGCTCATTTCTGTTGTTATGTTATATAGATTTATTTTCTGAATTTATTGATGTGATGATTTTAAATTGTTCTCAATATGGTTATTTTGAATAGTTATATTTATTGTTACTCAGATGATATATTGCGAGCCATATTAGGCACAATTCTGTGGAACAGTAGCATGCAAACAAACAGATAGATAGCAGTGATGATGTAGGGATGGGCAAATCTGTTAATCTTGGTTTCTCTCTGTTTCTCATTTTTCCAGTCTCAAGTTCGGTTCTCTGCATTTCTACATCAGTTTGTGAATTTCTTTTTTTTAAAAAAACTCCTCATGAGAATTCATCAGCATTTTAGGGCATATTTTTCTTGACAGACACATATTTGTTCACAGTTGTGCCTAATATACACATTTTGTGCAAGAAATTTCCCAGTACAATGAATTTTTGTATGCCATTTTCACTGACACTTTAGTATATGCATTTTTGTATACATTACTTGGCTGGACAAGTGTGTATTTCAAAGGATGGCTGTGTTTTGGTTCACGCAGTGATTCAGAAACTGCAAATGGGGAGTGTTTGCCTTTAAATACAAATTGATCTGAATTTCTCTCTCAACCCTATGCTGAAGTGAGGTTGGCAGAGACGCTAGAGAAGGTCTTCTCAGACCAGACAGTGGAACTCAGTTCATAGGGAGGCTCATTTAGCTGCTCATGTAGCCCTTTCAGGTGGCCTTTCCTGCTGATGCTGTCTTTTGTTTAGACAAACATTTGGACTATTGCATTGATTTGTTCTACAGCGCCTGGTTTTAGTCAATTGCTATTTCTATCTCCTGTTTTCATCTGATCTTGGGTTTTTAAAAATAAATTTCTATCTGTTTTTGATACAACTATTTATACTGTTGTTTTGTTATTGTGACTGGATATTCTTGTTGTTAGCTGCCCTGGGAGCCTGGTGTGGAAGGGTGGGCTGCAAAAATTAAACAAATAAATGTGCAGAGCAGCAGGCCCGAGTCTGCCACTGACTGTACACTCCATGGTAAGGATGTGGGAAGAATCTGCCGAACTCAGACTCCAAAGTGGACTCAACCTGATTTGGACTGGATGATGACCCAGATCAGAGCATGGGTCCAATTCAGAATCTGTAGTCTGGTGAATGCCCTGATGAAGCAGTCCAAGGCCTACAGCACTGCTCTTGTCTTATAAAACCTATTATCTTGCCTTTTTCAAAAATTCAAAAAGAACCTGGAGCGGCTAGCACATGGAGCTTCTTTACAATACATGCTTTGAATACACTACAGCAAATCCCCCTGGAAGTGACAGGACTTGAGGGCAGCATGTTATTTCCCTGTGCAATTCCTCCTAAAAGAGATGGAACTTCATCCAGTTCCATTGCTCCCAGAGGGGCTTGCTGCATTGTATTCAAAATATGTGGCAGCAAGAAGTCCCATGGTCTAGCTGCTCCATGCTGTGGGTGGCTGACTGATCTGTGTTTGAACTTTTAGAAAGGCAATAAATAGCTTTTTGAGGCAATGCTGCAACCCCCCAGATCACCTCGTAAGTACTTTATTTTTGAAGAATGTTCCCTTTAAATTATGCATAGGAATGGGACAGAATGGATCTAGTCCCATCCTAGTGCAGAACTGGAATGGACAGACTTTAATGGGCCTGTACATCCCTATTCCACAGGGATCTGTGGGAAATCTTGGCTCTCTGATGTATGCATTTGTAAATAGGTGTCTCATGCATATGTGTATCCCATTCACATTTTACATTATTAGGTATACACCAGTATGTGCATTCAGCATAACTAGCATATAAACTGTATATACAATCAGGGATCCTTGAATAAACAGGTTCCCTGCTTGTATAGTTTGTACATCTATATAGGCTCACTGACATGTTATGTTGGCTGAACATGTATAAGGGATGGGGTGGGCCCAGCATGCATTATCCCACTTCCTCCACTACTTAAGGTATGTGCAACCCTGCAATCTCTATAGAAAAGCTGCACTTTCATTTGCCATGGAAGAAATGACAGTCCATAGAATAAATGGATTTTATTCTGCACTTTTGGGACATTATTAAGCTACTCTCCCATGCTGATGTGGTATGGCTGTTTCCATAGTTAAGTAAGATTTTCAGTGGAAGAAAACAGGCAGAGACAAAGAATTACCACAAAAACCTTTAAAAATTAAGAAAATATATATCATGTAGAAGCTACGTGATGGTGTGGTTTGCTACTAAGGATTATTAGCCATTTCTATGTCAGGACCTTTGGTATCTTGGTGAGTAATGCAGTTCTCCTACAGTCATAACTATAAAAGCTTAATACTACCTCATCATGGATTCTCTGTGTAAGTACCCACAAATAAAAGCCTAGGCTACATAAAACACAGCATGTACTATTAATGTTGTTTTTAAAAACCCAATAACCACCAAATCACAGATTCTTAATGTAAACAGCAAGGTTACCTACCATTAGCTATGCATCCGAACAGTGAGAATCCCTCCCCTCCCCCAGCCTACACAAAGTACAAAGCAGTTGTGATTTCAGTGGGTACAGATATCTTTGGCTGGCCTTTCTATGGCTGGCCTCTTCTAGAAAGAAAAGTTGGGAAGAGACAGATAGGCTTCCATTCACCCATAATACAGCTAGTAGACTACTCAATGGGGAAGTTTTGAGTAACATATTTCATCAGTACTGAAAACAGCTGCACTTATTTCAGGTCCAGTTCTAAGCACAATTCAAAGAGTTGGCCTCTGGAGTAGCAGTGGAAAACCAATGGCCCATGGGCTTAATTAGACCCACCAGGACTCAGTGGTTGGCCCATCAGGCCATTTTGGACTAACCATGCATTTTTCCTGGGTCTGATGTCACATGCTGTCAGGTGTAAGGATGGAAGGATCAGTCAATTTTAGTTCTCTCGGTTTGTCATTATTCCAATCTTAATTTCAGTTTTTCAGATTTCTGCAATTTGTGAATTTTGTTTTAAAAATTTATGAAAATTCTTCAACATTTTAGTGTGAATTAACACATTTTTGCCTACAGTTTTGACTAATATACATATTTTTGCAAGCATTTTCTCCTAATGTTATGGTCTTGGTATATTATTTTCACTAATATATTCATTGCACACGTTCACCTAATCCATGCATTGTATTGTTGAAGAATTGCATCGCAACATTTGGATAAGTGTAAATTTCAAAGGATGACTGCATTTCAGTTCTCATATTATTTCAGAAAGTGCAAGTTTGATAGATTTGCCTTTAAATGCAAACTGAATCAAATTTCTCTCCCATCCCTCTTCAGACATGAGGGGTTACTGGGGGAAGAGAAGGTATGAATGTAACCTTCCATATTATTTCCTTCTGCCAACCTCCTTCCACTTTTCAGGAACTAGCTGCTGGATGCTCATTATTGCTCTAAAGATAGTTTCACTATTGGGCTTCTGGAAAATATGGCCCTAGTATATCATCAATACATATTCTATGCATAGCATGTTGAATGAAGCACTGCATCTTGCCGCCCATTCCTTTTCAGAGCCTGACAGATTGTTGTAAGTGTTTTCAGCATGTGAAACCCGCAAAGGAAAGCCAAGCATTTTTGCTACCCCAAGGAGGTACAGAGTCCTGCTTCAGCGAAATTCCCTCTTTTAAATACTCTTCATTTAATAAACACATTTTGATCTAGAAACCATTCTTAATACCCCGTGAACATGAGCTTCCCAGGGGAATAATAATAATAATGAAAACCAGTGTCTCCTATCAAGAACAAGGCAGTGCTTTCCTTGACCTGTCCAACTTGAAGGATAGCTACAGAAAGAAAACCAGAAAAGAGAGAGACTGAAATATATAGGAAACGTTGCCCATGGAATTCACTAAAAAAGCAAAAGGAAACCCCTCACGCCAAACCAGCTAGGGACCATATGCATGCAGAAGTAGGCTTCTGCCTGCACATGCTTAGCTGTCTGCATGAGAACATAAGAAGAATCCTGTTGGATCAGACCAAAAATCTAGTCCAGCATCATGTTCTTACAGTGGCCAACCAGGTGCCTATGGGAAGCCTGTAGGCAGGACATGAGCACAACAGTACTCTCCTCACTTGTATTTCCCAGCAACTGATATTCAGAGACATATCACCTACAATACTGGCAGTAATACACAGCCATCATGGCTAATAGCTATTGATAGCCTTATCTGCCATATATTTAGCTTGTAGTGGAATTATACATGAAAATGGGTGCTGCATACAAAGTTCATCAAGTAGTCAAGGCTATGTGTGCAGATCCTTCCTAAAAAAACAGTAATTCTACTGATCAGCTGTTCAGAAGTAGATAGGAGGTGGAGAAGATTTAAAGAGCCAATCTCTACCCAAAAGGTGATCTGTACAGCTTTTGTATTTTTAGCAAGACTCTCTGCATGAGCATCCCCAGGCAATCCATAAACTTAGCCAACATGCCTTAGGAGCCAGTTTAAGAATAAAAAGTCTTCTAACAATGCTTACTCAGAAGTAGGTCCTATTTGCATGATCACATGCACTGGATATTCTGTAATGAAATGTATATTAATAAAAATATTATTCAGTAAAAGTACATCCCTCTATGTTCTGTGGGTCTTACTCCAAGATGAGTGTGTGCAGAATTGCAACCTGAAGCTTGTTCTATATCCTGCCTACCAGAGTATGCAGTGAGCATGGCTTAGATGATTTCCAAGTTTCTGGCTGAGTCGTCCTGCCAAGTTTGATCTGAAACTGGCTCTCCCTGCTGACACTGCTACAGACAGAAGAACTGAATATTATGTGCCTGACATAATCTGAAATGTGGTTAGGTATGTGTGTCTGGCAATTTTCACAATGTCTGTGTTAAACCCTCATCGATGCATTTTTATCCCATTGTTTTGTGCTTAGAAATTTGCCCCTTTAGCTGTAGTTGGGCTTCCTACGAAAAGGGTAAAAGGGTAAAGGAGAGGGAATACTGGAGGGATGAAGGGAATTGGATAAAATACCAGGAATCATGGGGCATGATTGATCAGACAGTTACCTAAGTTAGTCCATAGGCCAGTCACTCAGACTGGCTATCACACCACACTTGTGTGTGTGTGTGTGTGCATGCTAAAATATTTTTATTTCACCTTTCACTTTGGGTCTCAAGGCAGTGTACAAGAATGTTTAAAACACAAGCTTAAAAATGTTGGAAATACAATACAAGCAAAATGCAACTAATCTCTGATGGTAGGGGCACCTGGAGAAGAGCCTGTGATGAGGATCTTAATACACAAATAGCTACATGCAGGGGGAAGACTGCCCATCTGTCAATCACCTGATGGCATACTACTGCTACTACTGCTACTACTACTATTACTACTACTACTACTACTACTACTAGACTTGTTAGTTATCCGAAAGTCTCCAAAAGTGAATTACAACACTTTTAAAACATAAATATAAATACATTATACCATAAAAAGCAGAACAAAACAACCCCCATAACAGCCACAGGACGTTTTGGCAGCACACTAGCAACAAAACAACATCTTAGTCTATCAAACCCTGGTACCAAAAAGGCACCAGGCAGACCTTATTGGGGAGAGATTTCTACAGACAGAATGTCTGTACACAGACCTTGTATCAATAGCAATGAACTAACCCTGGGTTCCCAGATATTGTTAGAATACAGCTTCCATCATCCCCAGCCAGCTTAG
Source organism: Rhineura floridana (assembly GCF_030035675.1). Taxonomy (NCBI): domain Eukaryota; kingdom Metazoa; phylum Chordata; class Lepidosauria; order Squamata; family Rhineuridae; genus Rhineura; species Rhineura floridana. Next base: position 38,718,879 of record NC_084485.1, read on the forward strand.
CCAATGGTCAGGGATAATGGGAGCTGTAGTCTAGAATCCAAAGTTGAAGAACACTGAACCTATTGCAGTAAAATGACATCCTCTTATCAGCCCAATGTTATCCGTCAAGCATCACTGGCCATACAATGTGCTGGCACAGTGCTCATTGTTAACATCCCATTCTGACTGCCTCAGACACAGCAGTCCATAACACTAAGTCCACCCAACTCTGCTTCTAAGGCCTAAACTCTGTGTCATGTGGGATGGGTGGATTCTGCTGACATATGTCTGCCTCTCACATTTGCCCAAAAGCTGGAAAAAAATATGTTATGTAACATAATGACTTCACCATTTCCCTACCCCCTGCAAGTCACAGCCAACCACAGCCTAAAGAACAGCACCTGAAGAACAGCAGCCTACTGGAGGACCCAGAAATATTTGGCCATCAAGTCTCTCCCATGAAGAGCAACAAATGTGCCATAGCTGTAACTGTTTTCGGGGTGGGGGGAGCCTATTTATTCGGAGATTGCCATTGTCAGCAGGGTGGCCAATGATAGGTGAGCCATGGGGGGCAGCCTCAAATGGGGAAACACAAAAGATGGTCACTCCTTTGGGAAGTAATGAGAGTAAGGACACTATTCTTGGGTGACTGCTTGTAGATGAGCTTGCTCCTAGATAGGGTTGCCAGGTTCATGGCCTGATCCTGATCCTGTATCTTTAGGAGAAGAGAAAGTCAGCCAAGTGCAGGTGTTCTTGCAACCCTGTAATGGGAAAAACCACAAGGTGGAATTCTCCTTTCCCCTGCACAACTTTTAAAGATACAAAAGACTGGGCCTTGCAACCAAGAGGTCTTCTGTATCTTTAAAAGTTGTGCAGGGGGAAGGGAGAATCCCGCCTTGTGGTTTTTCCCACTACAGGGTTGCAAGAACACCTGCACTTGGCTGACTTTCTCTTCTCCTAAAAATACAGGATCATGCTCAGGCCATACAGGATCATGCTCCTAGATGAGAGACTGGAGAAATGGGACAGGAGGAAGGATGTGTGTTTCCAAGTGAGAGCTGGAATGCAAGAGAGCTGCTTCTATGATGAGAGCATGAATGAAGCTCACAAACATATATCTTGGTGAGTGGTGATTTTGCTATAGTTTTAGTAGATGTAGGGCATTATATTCAATGCTAGTCCTACTCAGAATAAACCCATTGAAGCTAATGAACATGACTAAGGCTGCAATCCAATGCAGAGTTACCTGGCAGTAAGTCCCATTGAACCCAATGGTGCTTACTTCTGAGTAGATATGTATTGGATTGCAGCCTAATTTTTACTACTTACTTAAGCTTACTAATTTTAACTCTGAGTAGAATTTAGATGAATACACTCCACTGCATTTTGTATTAATACACTGGAGGGCCTTTGGGCCAAAAAGCAGTATATAAATAAGCCATAACATAATATCAGACTTTTGTTTTCAATTACACATGAACGAGGAGAGAGGAAAGAGATACACAGGTTAACAGGACCAACAGATCTCCCTACAGCACAGAGATAGCCAACATGGTGCCCTCTAGATGTTGTTTGACTACAGCTCCCATCAGCACCGAAGGCCAATGGTCAGGGAAGATGGGAACGGTAGCTCAGTTTCACATATACCCTCATGGGGTCTGAACTGGCAATGACTGACGGTGAGACCTTGGGGTTGTAGTGGACAGCTAGATGAAGATGTAGACCCAGTGTGCGGCAGCTGTGAAAAGAGCAAATCCCATGCTAGGGATAATTAGGAAAGGTATTGAAAATAAAACTTCTGGTTCATAATGCTGTTGTATAAATCTATGGTGCGGCCACATTTGGAATATCATGTACAGTTTGGACTGCCTCAAAAAGGATATTGTAGAGTTGAAAAAGTTTCAGAAAAGGGCAACCAGAGTGATCAAGGGGATGGAGCAACTTCCCTATGAGAAAAGGTTGGAGCATTTGGGCCTTTTTAGTTTACAGAAAAGGCAAGACAGAGGCGACATGATAGCAATGTGTAAAATTATGCAGGGCATGGAGAAAGTGGATAGAAACTCTCATATAACACTAGGACTCCTGGACATTCAATGAAGCTGAATGTTGGAAGATTCAGAACAGACAAAAAAAATATTACTTCGGCATGCAATGCATAGCTAAACTATGGAATTCACTCCCAGAAGAGGCAGTGATGGCCACCAACTTGGATGGCTTTAAAAGATTTGACAAATTCATGGAGGACAAGGCTATCAATGGCTACTAGCCATGATGGCTCTGCTTTGCCACCATAGTCTCAGGCACCAGTTGCTGGAAGCCACAGGAGGGGAGAGTGGTCTTGTACTCAGGTCCTGCTTGCAGGCTTCCCATAGGCAGTTGGTTGGCCACTGTGAGAACAGGATGCTGGTCTAGATGGGCCACTGGCCTAATCTACAGGCTTTTCTTACGTTCTTAACATCTGGAGGGCACCACATTGGCTAACCTTGTGCTATAGCACATAGGTTGGATCTAAGGCTTGCTGTTTCTAGCAAATAAATGCTTAAGGTAACTTATACCTAAAGTCAAGCCAGTGCAAGATGATATAACATGATGTTATAGTAGTGCTGCAAAGACAACATTAGTACAAATCAAACTGGGGCATTAGAGAACTTATAAAAACAAAAACCAAATAAATGATCCAGATTTTTTGAATCTCTGGCAAGTCTACAAACTGGCCCAGGAATGCACATATGAATCCTCAGAATGAGCAAGGAACAGTCAATTAAATGTACTATTGTAATGTCACAGAGTGCTAAACTGTGTTTTGTGCTTAAAAGGATAGGAAGAATTGATGTGATACAAGATATATATCCAGTCATCCAGACACACAGATGTTTTTTATTGGCTTTGTTGTTTTTCAAACACACAATGCCTAACACTGCATGGAAGCATGCAGAACAGATGCACACTGAGGTCAATCAAAGCCAAACTACTCAGTACACAGCTTTAAAGCATCATGACACTGCACTCTGGGGTGATATATGAGAGATCATGCTAGGCTGCCCCTGCTGAACAGTTCTGTGAATGATGTATGCTTGGGGAACAGTGTCAATTGAGGGTGGGGGAGCATCTTAGCAACAATTCAGCCTGCAATTCCAACTCACATGTTTGACTGGTTTCCTGGAAACCACAGGAGTGTGAAGTCAAACAGCAAGTCTAATAGCAAAATGATGGACTCTGCTAATTGTACTGGTCCACCTGGAAAAGGAGCATTTTCAGATATCACATTTACCATTGCTCAGAATAAGGATGTGTTTGCTCTGCAGTGTAGCAGTAACATACTGCAGTGATTTGTGATAACTCTTCATAGCCTTAAATCTGGATGGATTATCACTGATGTTTTGCCGTAAATGCAGGATAAATATAAAAGATCATTGAGCATTGACCAAGAGCCCAAACAGGTAGCCAAACTGCCCCAGCTGTTAAGTATAATATATATTATTTTATTTAAATCTAAGATTTGTGTGGCCACAAAGGGAACAAAGCATCCTGCAACACTTGACAATGCTCTTTATTACCCTAAAATAAAACTCTGTATCATGTTCCCTACTACTGGATATTTTACATATGGACAAGTGATAAGGAGGATTTTTCCACACATCAGCATAGTAAAGTGTATGGTGGAATGTATGGTAAAACTATCATTATATGCTAGGGGTGCTCACAGGTACCCACATGTACTTTGTATCCCTGAGCATTTCTAAAAATTCTGATCTGTTTCTGAGTTGCACTATGCTGTCTCAGCTTTGATCTGTGTTTTGGGTTCTAAGCTATTCTGTGTAAAACAAAGCTTTATACAGCTTTCCCATTCACTATAACCTAAAAACAACTATTTCCCATTTGGACAAAGTGGATGAAATTTACAGACACTTGAGACCCTCCAGAGTAGTAGTAGTAATAATAATAATAATAATAATAATAATAATAACTTTATTTCTACCCCACCCTTTTTCCAATAGGACTCAGAGCGGCTTACAACTAAAAACAACACCATTAAAACATATAGAAGTATACAATTAAAAAAGAATTAAACTATGAGAAAAATTAAAACCATAAAACATACGTAAAAAACAGCGGACAATTTAAAATAATAAAATATTAAAATATTTAAAATAATAAAATCATATAATATAGTCACCAATCCTATGACAATCCTGGTCGTTCTCTATCCCAAATGCCCATTGAAATAAAACAGTCTTTACTTGTCGCGGCAAGGAGGGAGCTAATCCCACCTCACTCGGAAGGGAGTTCCACAACCTAGGGGCGGCCACCGAAAAGGCCCTATCTCGTGTCCGCGTCATATGTACTTGTGAAGGTGTGGGGAGCACAAGAAGGGCCTCACCTGAAGGTCTCAAATCCCGGACAGATTCATGTAGGGAGATACGATCTGTCAAATAACCTGGACCTGAGAGCCATATAGGGCTTTGTAGGTCAAAACCAGCACTTTGAATTGTGACCGGAAACAAATTGGCAGCCAGTGGAGCTGTTGTAACAGGGGGTTGTATGATAGATTAGTAGATTAGGAGTGCCAAATTGCAGGCAAATAGATTCAGGGTTTTGTGTATGTGTGTGAGGGAAGAAAACGGGATTCACTTTCCTCCATACTCCCTTATGGCAGGGTGAGAGTTGTCTGTTAGCTTAAAGTAATCAAGGAGTGTTAGTGGTTTGTATTCTTGCTTGTCACCAGGAAACACAAACTAGCAAAAACTAGCAGACATGCACACATTATGACTTTCAGGCAGAGCAATCCAAAGTAAAGGAAGTTGGCATAAGTTACCCTTATTCCAAACTCAGTTCAGGAGCCAGACTACTGCCAGCTGAGCTGACCTGAGCCATGACTGAGCTGAAAGAGGTTTGGAAAAGATGTAAGTCTCTGCTTGCCCGGTCCCACCCCACCATATCTGCCAGCTTAAGTTCCACCAGCATGGCCCCGGAGGATGAGGGAGTTATGCCAGCATAGTCCTGGCTGAGTCCAGGCTCAGCTAGGACAACCCAAGACCCATCTATTCCGAAGTTGCTCATTCTGGTGGATCTTGGATTGGGATTGTTGCTTCCCGGTGCCTGCATTTAAAAACACAGCTAGGAAAATGGAAACTGGAAAAAAGTCCTATTATTCCGTTTCTGATGGCTTATCACTCCCCTTAACATTAATGCAAGCATACTGCTGTTTGCTTCCATTATACTTCTCATGTGATTAAAAAAGGGTAAGCATGCACTGAAAAGTTTTGTTGAAATCATAGCTCTTACCATATATATAAGCGTTGTGCATTTCACATACACGACCACCACTTTTTCCTTCTCTTTTGTCTTAACCTGCAAAGATGAGCCCTCTCCCTTTAAGATCCAGGGCCCTTGCTTTCCTGGCAGGTTTCCATTGGCAACTCCAGAATCCTGCAAAAGGCTCTCAACACCTGATTAAATATTAATCCAGAGGTGGGGGCCTCCCTCTTTTATGATCCTTTCCCTTGAAACCCCTATTAGTAAATCACAGTCCAGCATGAGAGGAAATGTGGCCATTCCATTACCCTCAGTTCACGAAGGGGCATTAATTCTTAATAAACTGGCCTGATTATAATAATACTTGAAGGATGCAAAATAATGGATAGACAGGTTTACGTCCATGCCTAAGATTAAACACATGTGTGGCCCAGGGAGAGGGAGATGGGGGCAGCAGGCTGAGAGGGAGATGGATGGGGAACTGTGGCTCGCATTCTCAATGAAAGTGGGTGTTGTGCTGCTAAGTTCTCTATAGGTCCCTCATGAGCTGTTCATTTCCCCTTTTTTTCCAATGCTGCAAATTTCAAGCCATCTCTTTCTCTTTTACTGTTTGAGATGCTGTGAAAGCACAACAGATACCATTTTCAGCCCCCTAAAATTATCCCAATACAGTGTGTCTGAGGCAGAGGGAGGGACCAAACTGGGCAGGGGACACAGGTGTTTATTTCTCTAGATGAGCCGGACAGACAGTAGCTCACTTTCCCCCCCTTAAATAAAATTTAAAAAGTGGTATGGCCACAAAGGTGCTTCTGTGCATCTTGCAATACCTGCCAAAACCGCTTCCTTCCTCTAAAAAATAATTTTGTGCCATATCCCCCACTAGCAGATGGTTTACATATGGGCAAAATCACCGGGACATCCTCTTATACACACCCCATTCAAAGGCATGGGATGTGTTAGAAACGGAAGAGAAGTTTGATTCATTTCACATTTAAAGGCAAACCTATCTAATTTGCACTTTCTAAAACAATACAAGAATCGAAACACAGCCATCCTTTGAAATTCACAGTTCTCCAAATTTTGCAATGCAGTTCTCCTGTCAAGTAATGAGTAAAAATGAATATACTAGGGGGGGAAATGTGCACAAAAATGCATATATTCATGAAAATGACATACAAAAATGCATTATAAGACGAGAAATTATTTTGCAAAAATGTGTATATTAGGCAAAAATGCCTACAAAAATTTGTGCACGTGTACATTAGGAGAAATTTGTGCTAAAATGATGATGAATACTCATGAAGACTTTTTAAAAAATACCACAAACTGATGTAGAAATGAGGAGAAATGAATTGAAGATTGGGAAAATGAGAAACAGAGAGAAACCAAAATGACAGACTCACTTATCCCTAGGAGCTGTGGGAGATCATAGTCTTAGGGCAGCCAAGCTAGATGATATGTTAAATGCATTTGTGCATCTTCATGTTTTAAAAATAATTAAAAAATAGTATCCAATTGTACTATCCAGTTTGGGACTGCACTGTAGGAGATGGTTTTGCTTTGCTTTGCTTTGCTTTTTTTACCCTTTCCCCTCATAAAATGTATTACCTAACTTTTTTAATTTTTTAAAATAATTTGCATTGATATAGGCTGCCTTTTAGGACTGCTCCTCTCAAGGTGCCTCCCAACAGGTTAAAAACAATCTATGGCATTACAAACCACAAAAAAAATTATAAAAAACATCATCTCAGACATAATAACACATCTAAAAATTATCACAGCAGCAGACAAAAAATAGTATCAGCAGACTAAAATAATACATGTGTAAAAGCAGACAGCAAAAATAGCACATTAGAAAACCAGCAGCAGCAATGTACCAAAACAACTGTCAATTATAAGCAGTTTTGAATAAAAGAAAGTGTTCATCTCCGATTCAAATGTCATAAAGGCCCAGACATACTGATATATGGAGGAAGTTCTATGGTGGCCATGTGTCCTACTTTACAGAAGACAACCCTCTGTTTTGAAGGTGTTCTCTATTTGAGGGCTGTTGAGTCCAAGTCCATTTTAAAGATAAAACCATAAAAAGGAAGAGCAGGAGCCTTGAAGTTGCCCCAAAGTTAGCAGCACCTGCTCAGTGGACTGGAAAGGCACACAAGCTATGTGATGTCTTCCCCACTATGGTGAGATGTATTGTATTTTATTAGTATCCTCTTTTGTCCTCTTATTTTGGTGATGCAAATCCTCTTTTTGGGCAATGAATAATCAGCCACCCTAGGCATGAGGCCACTACCGAAAGGCCCTGTCGAAACTAGGGTTGCCAGGTTCAGGGCCTGAGACTGATCCTGTGTCTTTAGGAGAAGAGAAAGTCAGCCAAGTGCAGGTGTTCTAGCAACCCTGCAGTGGGGAAAACCACAAGGTGGAATTCTCTCTTCCCCCTGCACAACTTTTAAAGCTACAGAAGACCTCTTGGAGGCCAGGCCTGGCAACCAAGAGGTCTCCTGTATCTTTAAAAGTTGTGCAGGGGGAAGGGAGAATTCACCTTGTGGTTTTTCCCATTACAGGGTTGCAAGAACACCTGCACTTGGTTGACTTTCTCTTCTCCTAAAGATATGGGATCAGTCTCAGACCCTGAACCTGGCAACCCTAGTTGAAACTCTCTTTCAGCAGCTGAAAGTTGCCCACTTGCTATTTGCCTCCAGAGCCACTTACCTCCCAGGACAAAATAGTATGGAGTAGGGTGCATTTTCAACAGTGATAGTATAAACGGTCGAACCTTCTTCTCCACACCATGGTCCCAATCTAGATTCCCCCTGCCCTTTCCCTGCCCTTTCCCTGCCCAGCAGCTTTTTTTTTTGTATTTTAAATAGCTACGCAAATACTACCACACATGTTGCATAACATCTGGTTTGGGCCTCACTGACCCTTCCCAGTGAATAATTCCTATATGATCAGTTGTTGTTATGAAATCTCCTTCAGAAGTTTTCAAAAAAGGCTGAGCAGACATCTAAAGTTGGTTTGGGTATTCTGTCACAAGGCAGATAAAACATGACTTCCTTCCAGATCTATGAATCTGTAAGATAATGCATATAGTAGGGTTTGATGGTCTCTTTAGGCCCTGCTGATGACTTGCAGAACAGGCCATGGCATCTTCAGATTTAATTTTCTTACTTCTAGCAATGTTAAATGGTGTTCCTGCAGCCTCAGGCAAGCCTAATGCAGATTAATCAACTGAAAGGGGAGTCTTGGATTTACACTTTTTGCTTCTAGCTACAAAACAGTAGTCCTAATAACAGCTGCAGCAGTACAGAAGTTGCATGGTACAAAGAAGCTAGGCATAATTCTTTAAACCAGTGGCTCCCAATTTTTTTCTCACATGGACCACATGTTTTTCCTCATGGACCACTTGAAAGCTGCTGAGGTCTTGGTGGACCACTTAATATATGTTTTTGCTTGTTGTAGCAATTGTAATGCACTGTGCTACATCCTATATGATTTTTAATTGTATTTTAATTGCTTCTTTTATTTCTTACGTATTTGTTATTGTATTACATTTTTTATTCCATAGAATTCAAAATGTAATACAATACAAGAAATAAAAGAAACAATAAAAATCAATATGAATAATTTAATGCAATAGATGTGCCATCTCCCTTCTTCAACCACAAATCCACAGACACGCTGGGGACCACTTGCACGAATTTCATGGACTACTGGTGCTCTGCAGTTCACTGTTTGGGAACCCTTGCTTTAAACCCATTATTTTTTAAAAAAATATAAAAATAAACCAAGGCTGCAATCCTAAACACACTTACCCCACTGGACATTTCTGAGTAGACGTGCATAGGATTGGGTTGATAGGTTGCACATCACAGCCCAGTGGAATCAATAGCAAGACTCTCACTATAATAATCACTCAGAACTGTAATTTCAAATGTAGAAAATAACCACCCCTGACCCCACTCACATGGTTTTGCAGGGGAACAGACCAAAGGCATGACCGCTGCTGCCTTGATGAGTAATGACCATACCATGCGTGCCTAAACACATTGTAAAGGATTAATCATGCCCAAAAGCAGGACACAAAGGCAATAGCCTTTCCCTTCTGTTGCACTCCAGCAATTGGGATCCAATGGTGTGGTGCATCTTAACCTGGAGGTCCCTAAGTAGTCATTGATCAACCATTCCTCCATTAATTTCACTAATACCATCTTTAAAGGAGGCCAAATAGTGACAGATTCGTATTCTTGCCAGGAGTGCAAGCAGTGCAGGAGTACAAGGGAGATGCTCTAGCTGTGGATTTCCTGCTGTGAGCAGGGGGTTGGACTCGATGGCCTACAAGGCCCCTTCCAACTCTATGATTCTATGATTCAGTACTTAAAATGTTGCTGGGACTTGTGAGTTGTATTCAACAAAGTCCCAAGTAATTAGTTCCATCAGCACAAGGATTTCTGCTTGTGCAATAGAACTTTCCCCCTTTCCTCCATCCATGCCCTCCACAAATCTGTTATAGGGGTTCTCCCAGCCCTCCAAAGCAGATTTGGGAAGGGTGCACATGAAGGAAGAAGAAGGGGGAAGTTTTGTTGTGCTAACAGTAATCCTTGTGCTGATGGAACCAGTTAGTGGTATACCGCCCACCATATATATTTCTAGTAATATATGACAATTCCTTTCCTGCCCTTCCTCAGAGATGTTCAGAGTAGCACACATGGATTCATTGCCTCACTTTTATCTTCACAGCAGCCCTATGAGGAAGCATAGCAGAGTAACTGGCTCAGGGTCACCCAGTAAATGTTCTGGTTAAGTGGCAACAGGAATCTAGGTCTCCCCAGTCTAAAGCTGCAATTCAATACATGTCTACTCAGAAGTAAGCTCCACTGGGTTCAATAGGACTTACTCCCAGGTAAGTGCCGCCTAAGTCTAGAGATGCAAGTGGTGCACTGTGCTCATCAGGTTTTTTTAAGTCTCTCTCTCTCTCTCTCTCTCTCTCTTAAATAAGCAAATAACGTTCTTTTGTTGAAAATGACTGCTGTAATACCCAAAAGGTCTAAGATCTTAAGGAAAATATATGCAATGTAGGAAATTATGCTGTAAACCACTGTGCTAAAGAAACCTTCAGTTATTGTGCATGTTTGTTAAAAATGGGGCAGCCATCCAATCAATGTTACAGGGTTTTTTTCTTTTTTAAATTATTTGGCTTTTGGTTTTAAAACACTCAGTGGGAAAAGTTTTAATGCTACCAGAGGTACAATTTAAATGGTGAAAATATTCCATACCACTGTAGTAAAATAAAATAAAAGATTATAGCAATTTTTTGCCACAGTCATTTTTGGTTCATATGATACATTTTTAACATTTTAAGTGCCATCAGTTGTAGGGTTCCCCCCCTTTTTTTCCTTTTTGTATTTAAGAGTGATTTAACAGTCTGTCCCTCTCTCCAGAGAACTCTTGAAGATTGTAGCTCTGTGAGAATAGGAGTCTCCTAACAACTCTCAGCAACCTTAACAAACTATAGTTCCCAGGATTTGTTGGGGGAAGCCATGAGTACTTAAAGTGGCATAATACTACTGTAAATCCATGATATGGATGTAGCCTATGATGTTGCCTGTCCTGGCATCTTCTGAAGTGGAGTGAAATTTGGTATGTGGTGTTTGCATCTGGAGTCCCATGAGGAGGTTGGTGTTCAAGGAGAAGAAGTGTTAGCAATGCATTCAAGATCCCATTTGTGTGGTGAATAGGAACAGGGGGGAAATCATTCATGTGCATTCATTGTCATGTACATTCTTTAGTAGGTTTCCTATCAAATTTGCACTTCTTGAACCAATACAAGACCAGAAATTCCACTCTCCTTTGAAATTCACACTTTGCCAAATCTTGCAATGCAGTTCTACAGCCAAAGAATGCATGTGATAATGCATATATTAGTGAAAAGCATATGCAAAAAAAAGCATATGCCCTGGGCTCCTGCTGGGAGGTAGGGAGGGATATAAATCAAATAATAAATAATAAAAATGTATATATTATTTAAAATAATGTACAAAGATGCATTCTATATGCAGAAATGTGTGTGTGATGCAAAATTGCGTTAAAATGTGTATATTGTGAGAAATGTGCAGATTCTCATGTGGACTTTTTGTTTCAAAAATTCACAAACAGGCATGAAAGTGGAGCAAACTGAATTTAATGTTGGAAAAATGAGGAATTGAAAGAAACCAAACTGGACAGATTTGCCCATCCGTAATTGTGAAGCCAGGCTGTTTTGTGTAAAGTCCTTCTTTTTTGTGCTGTGCTATTTTCCCATTGTTTCCCATCTCCAGAGTTCCCTTTTATGAGCAATAAGTGTTTGTGACATGAGGCCAGAGAGATACCACCCCATGCCACACATCCTTTCGCCTGACTTGTGGTTTCCCTGTGCAGGGTTTATATATTGGCAGTGGTATATTATGGCTGAGTGTTGAGCTACACCATATTCTAGGCTCCATCATGGCAACGTGGGTAAAGCAACTTTTTATTATTATTATTTCACACACATACACCCTGCTGCTGCCGAAGTCAATTGAAAGGAAAAAATGTAGGTTTGGGGCTGGTGCAAAGTTGCACCATCAGCAATGGCAGGCTGTGGGTTAAAGGGTTATAGGATACAATGTAAGCATGCTTCTCCTCTGTGGCACCCCTGTTCTGCCCATGACTCAGCTTCATTTTAGCTGTTCTTCCAACATATCTTTGCCAGCAGAACAGCTCCACCAACAGTGTTTGATTAGAGTATCGTGGGTGTTCCACTGGTGTGTGTGTGCTTTTTAATATGTTTTTAAACCTACTTTAAAAAAAAATCCTGAGACTAATCCTGTTTTTAACCTTTTTTTAAAAGGAAATATGTTTTGACAGCTTTTAAAAAAAATGTTTTTAAAGATGTTTTGTTTTAATTTTAAAGTATTCTAATGTCTGTTTTTATGATGTTTTAAAGTGTTTTTTAGTGCTTTTGTTTGCCACCCTGGACTCCTGCTGGGAGGAAGGGCAGGATATAAACCAAATAATAAATAAATAAAAATTTTAAAATGAGATGCTGGTACTCATACCTTGATAAAAGCGGTGTAGGTGCCAGCACCCAATAGTTGCCATAGACAGCAAAAAAAGATGTGCCAGTACTTCACACTGGTGGGTACCATCACAAAAGCAGCCCTGGCGGTAGCTGAATCCTATAGCCAGTGAATACAGTATGAGACTGCATCCTAATTTATCCAATTAGCTTTGTGAGAAAAACTTCCCACAAAGCACCTTAAAGAAATATAGAATTGCTTTTAATATGTTTAATATGTTTTCTTTAATAATATGTTCTTAACCCTTTTTTTAAAAAGATGTTTTTAAAGCTTTTTTAAAAAATATTTTTAACATTGTTTTGTTTTAATGTATTTTAAGGTCTTTTTATGATGTTTTGGAGTGTTTTTAGCACTTCTGTTTGCTGCCCTGGGCTCCTGCTGGGAGGAAGGGCAGGATATAAATCAAATAATTAATTAATAAATATACAGCAATCAAAATAGCAATAACAATAAAAACAATAAAATAATAAAAGAGCACAGCTGTATAAAGGTCAATCAACACAGACAGCAGAGAGAAGGGGGCTTGCTGGATTTCCCCAAGGCTGAAGATGTACCATAATTGAGGTGATCCTGTGAAAAGGCTAGGGTGAGCGTGTGTCCTACTTTACAGAGGAAAGTCCTCTATTTGAAAGTGTCCTCTATTTGAGCAACAGTCTGGTCCTAGTCTCCTGTGTTTCCGTTCTTTTTTTTCCCCCGGATCTCAGGATCTTTGACTACTTTAATGGACCGCTGCTTATGCTGATTTTATTTGTGCACATGCTGGCACTTGAATTGGTTTTTACTCCAAGCTGCTTCACATGGTTTCTAAGTAGAAAAGTGGCATATACATTTCATACAAAAAAAGCATAAACGATCCAAAAGGTACTCATATTAATGTTGTTCGGTAAGATAGTCCTTCTGCCTGATTTGGAGGAAAGCAACATTTATTTGATTGACAGTGAACTGATCTGGCCCTGGGGAATAGCTTTAGTTGGGTTTACTGTGTTTTATCTTGGGGCATTAACTCATTTCCTTTCTGTATGTACTCTGCCTCTTATCCTGGTCTTTTGTATCATTATTTCATTATCTATGTTTTAGCAAATTAGAGAAAGTGAATAGCAATAAAAAAATAACTCGGAGAAGGCACCTGAAAGCAGGGGGTGGAGTGTTTCCTAGGGTGAGCACACCTGATCACTTTGGCCACATTTCATCTTGAACACAGGAAGCTGCCTTATACCAAGTCAGACCGCTGGTCCATCTAGTCCAGTATTGTTTACACTGGCTGGCAGTGTCAGGGAGAAATCTTTCCCAGCCCTACCTGGAGATTTCAGGTACTGAACCTAGGACTTTCTGCATTCAAAGCAGATGCTCTGCTGCTGAGCTATGGCCCTTCCCCAGGAATGGGGTGGTTGCTTCCTTGCCTACTATTATATCAGCAAACAGGCTCATCATCCATTTTGATTAACATTTTCTGGCCTTTCAGGAGTACCTTATTAACAGGTACTTTAAAAAAGCAAATGCGCGCACACACACACACACACACACACACACACACACACATTGAATTGAATTGAAACTTTATTTTTACCCCGCCCTTTTTCCAAACTGGAACTCAGGGCGGCTTACAAATAGAACTACATGCAGTTAAAAACATAGAAAAACATACAATTAAAATACAGTTAAACTATGCACAACCTTAAAACTGTAAAAGGCACTTAAAAATCTAAAAACAATTTAAAATAATACAAATAATAATATAAAACAATCAAACAAGCCTTGTAAAGCCCAATCCTAAACACCTTCTATCCCAAAAGCCTGTCGGAATAAAAAAGTCTTTACTTGCCGATGGAAGGATGGCAAGGAGGGGGCCGTTCGTGCCTCCCTAGGAACGGAGTTCCAGAACCTAGGAGCAGCCACCGAGAAGGCCCTATCTTGCATCCCCACCAATCGCACTTGTGAGGATGTTGGGACTGAGAGAAGGGCCTCTGCTGAAGATCTCAGGGCCCGGGCAGGCCCATATAGGGAGATACAATCTGACAAATAGCCTGGACCTGGTCCGTATAGGGCTTTAAAGGTCAAAAACAGCACTTTGAATTGTGACCGGAAAGAAACTGGCAGCCAGTGGAGCTGTTGTACCAAGGGAGTTGTATGGTCCCTGTAACCAGCCCCTGTTAATACTCTGGCTGCAGTTCTCTGTACCAGTTTAAGTTTCCCAACAGTCTTCAAAGGCAGCCCCACGTAGAGTGCGTTACAGTAGTCTAAACGGGATGTAACTAAGGCATGCATCACCATAGTCAAATCAGGCATTTCCAGGAACGGGTGCAGCTGGTGCACTAGTCTTAACTGGGCAAAGACACTGATTAGGTTCACACTTACTTAACATCATCATTGCTGTAGCTCTGGGTCCCTTTCCAGATCACACATTATTTTGAAGTTAAAACATGGCATGATAGATAACCCTTTCAAAATGACATAATTTGGTGTGTCCACTACTTGCCATGATTCCCACTTAGTGTAAAACAAGTGTACACATTTTCTGTACCCCAAAGAAAGACATGGTAGATTTTGGTACAGGAAACATTTTTCTAGTGTGAAAATAGGGAGCATAATTCTTTTTAAAAAGCAGTGCATGAAGAGTTAAGCAAGGCAGTTACATTTCTTGCTTTTCCTGATCACGTAGCTGGTGACCAAAAATAGACCAAGAGCGTTAGCATCACTCATGGCTTGTTGTTAATTGTCCTGTTTTAGATGCAGATGTTTTTTCACTTCCAGAGACGGACTTTTTTTCTTCTCTCTCTCTCTCTTTAGGAGTACAAAATATGCTGCTTTGGCATTTCTGAACCCAGTAAAACTTTGATTTGCAATGCTGAGATAAACATCAAATCCCAGTAAGCAGTTGTCTTTTTGTCTTTCATGAGCTATAAAGTAACAAGACCTCTTTTAAGCAAGAGCATCTGTGAAATCAGGAATTTTCTTTGTTTTCCCAAGAAGAGAGTGTTGTTGTTTTTAAAAAAGTGATTGAATCTTTTCCCTCCTTTTCTGTTTTTTCTCCCTACATACCCTATGTAGAAAAGAAGAAAGAGAAGAAATTAGCATTGGAATTGACAGTTCAGTTGGAAAGCTATTTGGTTAACAGGCCAGCTTTGGTTAATTTGCTGTGATTTTCAGTGACGGTAGAAGACAGGAGTGTCTTTAATCTGCCCCCAATCCTTAAAACACTGGTGCATAAAAAGGAACTATCAGCAGTATGCTTGATCCTCAATGTGGCAATTAAATGCATCTGTACTATTGTGTAGGCCAGCCAGAAAAATACTTGCAGATAAGAGTTAGCTTTTCTGCAAGCGTTTCCATACATGAAAGTTAAAGTGGCTCTTACTTCAACTGCATTTATAATGTGAACATAAAATCTACACATACCAGGATGTAATGTCTGCCTTTGTTTTATCTTCCATTTGAATAATGGGTAAATGTTAACTTCACATGCACATATGTATATTTACACACACATAATAAAAGAGGATCAAACACAATTTAAGTGAACAATCCTATGATGCTCCGTTGAAGACTGGCTGAGGTAGGGATAGAAAGATCTGTCAATTTCGATTCTCTCATTTTCTCATCTCATTGTTAAATTCAGTTCTCCACATTTCTGCAGAAACTTGCATATTTTTAAAAACAAATTTGTGTGGAATTTTTTCAGCATTTTAGTGCTGATTTGTACCAATAAACACATTTTTGTATGCAGTTTTAACTAATGTACATGTTTTTGAAGGAATTTCTCCTATTAAAATGCATTTTTGTAAATGTTTGGCTGGAGAACCAATATTCATTAATATATTCATTTTCACTAATATATTCATTTTTATGCACACTTTCCCCTAATATATGAATTTTTGTAAATATTCTTTGGTTGGAGAACTACATTGCAAAATTTGGATAAGTCTGAATTTCAAAGGATGGCTGTGTTTCGGTTCTCATATTGTTTCAAAAAGTGTGAATGTGATAGATTCATCTTTAAATGTGGACTGAATTGAATTTCTCCCACATCCTTAGGCTGAGGGGGTCTGGATGTTACAAACTCCTCTCCCACATTCAGAGACCTCCCTAGTGTGGCGTTGGAAAGCTCCACTAGCATTGCATGTGTATAGACACTTGAGGAACCATGCAGCGCATTCCTGACTATTTCACCTGCTACAGCTAGTGAACTTGGAGGTATACTGCAGGACCATTGCATTTTTCTATTGTACCTTGAACCCCAAAGAACAAACATTCTCTTGGCTTGTTAGTCAGTAGAGGGCAGCCTATTGTATAGAGTAAAAAAGAGTCCCCGCACTTATAGTGCAAGTCGTTTCTGACTCTTAGGGTGATGTCTTGTGACGTTTACTAGGCAGACCATATATATGGGGTGGGATTGCCAGTTCCTTCCCCGGACTTTCTTTACCCCCCAGCATATGTCGGGTACTCATTTTACCGACCACGGATGGATGGAAGGCTGTGTGGACCTCGACCCCTTTTACCGGAGATTCAACTTCCTCCTTCCATTGGAATCGAACACCGGCTATGAGCAGAGCTTCAGCTGTGTTACCACCGCTGACCACTCTGCACCACAGAGGGTCAGTGTAGAGTAAATTAATGTGTTATACCATGGACATGCATAATAGGGGAAGGGGCTTTGTCAGTGATCTTTAGTGAAGTTTGGTGTGAAAACAGGAGTGTTGCAACTGTGTCCCTGTTTTCATCAGTGAAATGTCAGAGGGTAAGAAAATGGAAGAGAAAGATAAGTGATGGGAGAGGTCTGACTCTACCATTTGGCCAAGTGAGGAGATGCTTCAAGTGACAGACACTGGAGGACAGCACCCGTGCTCTGCACCCGTGATGGGCAATTCCTATCCTCCTGAGCCAGTGCCTTAGTGCTGTTGACACTCCCTGGTTGCTGGCACCCACCAAGCTAGCCTGTTGCAGTCTCAAACAGTAGAAGATGCTGTCCTATCACCAGTTTTGAAGTAAGTTTCATCTGCCTCTCAGGTTAGTTTCAGCTGGAATGGGCTGGTGGCATCATCTTATCCTTTGCCTGGGATTCCTGGGATAACAAATTTCTTGGGTGGGACTTGGGGCATAAGAGATCTAGAAAAATGATGATTGCATCCCCCTTTTATTGCTGTGGGGCTGGTAAAGAAAAAGGCTTTCCCAAAGATGTTTTTAAAGCTTTTCTTAAAAAAATATGTTTTTAAATACATTTTGTTTTAATATGTTTTAAAGTCTGGTTTTTATGCTTTAGAGTGTTTTTAGTGCTTTTGTTTGCCAACCTGGGCTCCTACTGGGAGGAAGGGTGGGATATAAGTCTAATAAATAAATAAATAAATAAAGTAAGTGCCATCAACCAATGACAATAATGGGTGATTGCAGCCTTCCCCAACTTGGTTCCCCCAAGATATTTTGGAGAACAACTCTCATCAGCCCCAACCTGCATGACTGTAGTCCAAAGGCTGATCTGGAGAGCAAAGGTTGGCCAATGTAAAGAGCTGCAGGCCGAGTTAAGGAGGGAATTAGGGCAGAAGTGTAGTGAGACAATTTTCTTTGGGGAGGGCAGAAACAAAAATTGGGCAGGAGCAGAAGGGCTGGGGCATTGGTCACTACAAAAGAGGTTTCTGGAAGGGGAAATTTTTCTTAGTTAATGACAAAAATAAACCCCAATTTGTGCATTTTAATTAGGAACTATGAAGTTTACAAAGAAACAAATCAAAATACAGTATTTTCCACAGGCAAAATAGTTATGTAAACTAAATAACAGTGACTAGGAAGTAAATGTATATTGTGCAAGTCACCCTACCATAATTATCTGAACTATTAAAGTCTAATGTGCTGTGATTTCTCTGAAAACTTGCAGAGGAACTGTTCACTTGAAATTCCTTATTTCCTTACTTTACCCATCTTTTTTTTTTTGCTCACTTACTGCCTTGGGCCAGCCACTAACTCTTGGCCTAACCTATCTCATATGGCTGTTGTGAAAATATAAACTTCCTTCTGAGTAGTCCTGGTTAGGATTTCAGCCTAAGTCCTTGTAATTTTTTATTTCCTTTAACCAGAATGATGCATCTTTTTACTATAAAGCCCCATGCCTCTCCGCAAAAAAAGTAGTACAACTTCAGAGCTTCAACAGAATCTTAATCTGGTCTGAGTACTACAATTTGATTTACCTGGGAGTAAGTCCCATTAAATATGAAGAGGCTTCTGAGTACACATGTATACATTGTATTGCACAGTGTACAGTGTGCTGTATAGTTAACTATGCAGTGAATTTTTAATCAGTGCCCAGGTGTGTATTCACAGGGGGGTGCTCTGGGATTCCGTCCCATTACTTTTGTGGCAGGCAGTCCGATCCCGGGGTCCCTCTGCCTCTACAGCCAGAGCCAATCAGTTAAATCAATCTTCCATCACTGCCACTGACAAAAGGGTGGGTAGAGGCACCGGAGCTTACATAAGCCCAGCTGTCCCCTTCTGTTGATGCATTCACACCACACATGCCTCGCTTGCTTGTGTGCTATGCTGCTCAGCTATCTGTGTGGTGGGAACTGACTGTGCCAGAGGGAAGGGGAGGCGGAACTGGCTGCATACATGCAGTGCGGGCTCACAGGTTGGTGGTGCACAGATAAGCCATTCATTTTAAAATTAATAAATAATTCCTCTCTTGGTTCTTTGCAACCCCCCCCGGATGACTTCCTGACCCCAGGTTGGGAACCATTGCCCTAGAGCAGCCTTTCCCAACTAGTGGGCCACCAGATGTTGTTGGACCACAATTCCTATCTCTCCTGACCATTGGCAATGCTGGCTGAGGCTGATGGGAGTTGTGGTCCAACAACACCTGGTGGCCCACTAGTTGGGAAAGGCTGTCCTAGAATATTGAAGGAACTGGCTGAAGAACTCTCAGAACCACAGTCTATTATATTTGCAAAATCGTGGAGGATGGGTGAAGTGTCGGATGATTGGAGAAGGGCTAATGGTGTCCCTATCTTAAAAAAGGAGGAACCTCAGAACTATAGACCAGTCACCCTGACATCGATCCCTGGGGAAATTCTGGAGCAGCTTCTAAAGCAGTCAATCTGTAAGCACCTTGAAAACAACGCAGTGATTACTAAAAGCCAGCATGGATTTATCAAGAACAAATCCTGCCAGACTAATCTTATCTCATTTTTTGATTGGGTAACCTCCCTGGTAGACTGTGGCAATGCTGTGGACATAATATATCTCAACTTTAGCAAAGCTTTTGACAAACTGCCCCATGATATTCTGATTAGCAAGCTAAATGTGGGCTGGATGGAACAACTATCAGGTAGATCCACAATTGGCTGCAGAATTGGACTCAAAGAGTGTTTATCAATGGTTCCTTCTCAAATTGGGGGGAGGTAATGAGCAGGGTACCACAGAGCTCGGTCCTGGGCCCAGTGGTCTTCAACATTTTAATGAATGACTTGGATGAGGATGTGCAAGGAATGCTTATCAGATTTGCAGGTGATACAAAAATGAGAGGGATAGCTAATACCCTGGAGGACAGAAATAAAAACAAAATTCAAAGTGATCTTGATAGGCTGAAGCATTGGGCTGAAAACAACAGAATGAAATTTAACAGGGTTAAGTGTAAAGTTCTGCACCTAGGAAAAAGAAACCAAATGCACAGTTATAAGATGCAGATACTTGGCTCAGCAATACTACATGTGAGAAGGATCTTGAGATTGTTGTTGATCACAAGCTGAATATAAGCCAACATTGCAATGTGGCTGCAAAACAGACCAATGCTATTTTAGACTGCATTAACAGTTAAAGTATAGTTTCCAAATCACATGAAGTGTTGTTGTTGTTGTTATGTGCTTTCAAGTCAATTACGACTTATGGGAACCCTATGAATCAGCGACCTCCAATAGCGTCGAACCACCATGTACGAAGTATGAAGTATTAGCTCCCCTCTATTCAGCACTGGTTAGGCCTCATCTTGAATACTGCATCTAGTTTTGAACATCACATTTTAAGAAGGATAATAATAATAATAATAATAATAATAATAATAATGAAGGATGCAGACAAACTGGAATGGGTTCAGAGAATGGCAATGAGGTTGATCAGGGGACTGGAAACAAAGCCCTGAGGGCAGATATGATAGCACTCTTCAAGTACTTGAAAAGTGGTCACACACAGGAGGGCCAGGGTCTCTTCTCGCTCATCCCAGAGTGTAGGACACGGAATAATGGGCTCAAGTTGCAGGAAGCCAGATTTCAACTGAACATCAGAAAAAACTTCAAAACTGTTAGAGCAGTACGACAATGGAACCAATGACTTAGGGAGGTGGTGGGCTGTCTGACACTGGAGGCATTCAAGAGGCAGCTGGACAGCCACCTATCGGGTATGCTTTAATTTGGATTCCTGCATTGAGCAGGGGGTTGGACTTGATGGCCTTATAGGCCCCCTCCAACTCTACTGTTCTATGATTCTACAAAGTTTGTTTTTCTGTGACACCTGTAAGGTGTCAACACATATGTCAAAGTTGAGAATGAATTTTCACACACAGCTATAGAAGCACCAAAGGTGAGTCCTGCAGCATACAAAGGATACATGTGTGGAAAGGCTTCCTGGTACAGGTGTAATGTTTTAGTAAGCTCATGAACTTTGAGTTCAGTTCTCCTCAGGCACCTGCTTCCTGGAACTAACTACTCTGGTCTCCATTGCCATGTCAGGAAAACAATTAAGAAAAGTTTCATTTTAAAAATTAAATCAGTACCTATAAACATCACTTTTCATCAGGCAATGCTTGACAGCATGTCACATAGGAACTATACATCTCTCCGAACTACAGGTGCTAGAACCAACTGTACAAGTACACAATCTTTGTTCTACAGAAAAGTTAGCCAGTTAGACGCTAACAGTTCTACAGTTAGCCAGTCAGCTAAGTGTGGATATTAACTCAAATACATTTTGGCGTACTGTGCTATTAATTCACTTAGGCTCCAATCATATGCACACTTACCTGAGAGTAAGTACCACTGAAATTTCAGTATGGCTCCTTGTTTAATATTGTAGCCATCTAAAGAAGAAATCCCAGAAGAGGAGGAAGACTACTGAAAAACCTGCCACCCAGACCTTCTGCTATCTACAGTAATGGGACTTATCTGAATGGGGAGGAGTAAGAGGAGAAGGAAGAGCATGCCTGCAAACCACTAGGTAATACTACCCAATTTGCATTTTACCGATTCTACAGCTAGAGTATCAGTCCAGGAATCCTTTCGGGAGGAAGGCAAGGGATTTAAATAAATAAATAAATCAGCTTTAAAGACTGCCATGTTTTTCTTTAGTCCTACTCTGTACCTTGGTGTCTAAATACAAGAGAGGACCGGTTTCCTGAATCTTTTATAGTTGTGGAAAAGAATATGAAAGGTGCAGGAGTCCTGTTCTCTTTCGCATCTGGTCATTCTTCTCAGAAGAGTTCTGTAATTTCAGATCAATGGAAGAGACATATTCAAATAACTCTGTTTTCAAAGAAAGAGGTTGCTTCCTTGCTTGCAATCGTTTCTTTGTCTCAGCATGTCTTGCTGCCACCTGAGGTGTTGCTGCTGCTATTGTTGTTGTTGTTTAACATTAGATACAATCTCTCAGCAGATGCTGGGAGCCAGGGGGGCAATCCCCACATTCTCTCAGAGCCTTCTACACTAATATGCCCTGCACCCACCAAGTTGGCTGTTGCTCCCAGTTGTGATGGAATATGTTGTACCATCCTCACTGTTGAAGTATGATTTGATTGCCAGTCCAGTTGGATTCTACATGTGGAATGGGAGGGTCCCATCTTGTCCTTTTGTGTCAGACTTGGGCCGGTCCTGGATTTCTTGTTGTTTACTTATTTATTGTTGCTTAACCTTCACTTTGAAGAGCTCAAATGTTTTCAAACTGTTTTAATATTTGGGAGTTGATTCTTGTTACATGATTGGGGGGTTGATCTGGACAATGTCTTTGGGTCCCCTTCAAGGATCTGTAGTGAAAGAACCTGCTAAACTAGCTAAGCCAGTTTCTTTGTTAAATTAATGGGCCTAACTGAAGCTGTTAAGCACCCTATTTACATGTCTAAAGAGTTGGTCACTAACAGATGTGGTGACATAGGGATAACTGGCTGGTGAAGCTCTTTCAGGAGGGGGTAGGCCACCTCTTCTCGGGGTCAGAAGTTAGCCTTGCCTAATCTAGTCTGGTCTGGAGCTGGAAAGAGACAGAGGTTTGACCTCTCATTGTGCTGAATCCAAAGTAATAGCTCTGGGGATTCCCCTAGAAACTTAAAGGAGAAGCAAGATCTATTGGAGTGCTGATACTGTGAGGCTTCCATCTTATGCTCAGCTCATATATATGTGTAAATTGTTGTTGTTGTTATGTGCACGACTTATGGCGACCCTATGAATCAGTGACCTCCAAGAGCATCTGTCATTAACCATCCTGTTCAGATCTTGTAAGTTCAGGTCTGTGACTACCTTTATGGAATCAATCCATCTCTTGTTGGGCCTTCCCTTTTTCTACTCCCTGCTGTTTTTCCCAGCATTATTGTCTTTTCTAGTGAATCATGTCTTCTCATAATGTGTCCAAAGTATAACGTCAGTTTCATCATTTTAGCTTTTAGTGATAGTTCTGGTTTAACTGTTCTAACACCCAATTGTTTGTCTTTTTTGCAGACTATGGTATTCATGGTCTGAATGATCCTGACTTTAGTGTTCAGTGATATATCTTTGCATTTGAGGACCTTTTCTAGTTCTCTCAGAGCTGCTCTCCCCAGTCCTAGCCTTCTTCTGCTATGTGTAAATAAAACCATATATTCTAACGGCAACACAGTCTTCACTGAACTTCATTCCAAGGAAACCACACCCTGGATAAGTGTTGGGACCACTGAAGACTCTCACTGCTCAGAGATTGGGGTGTGCACAACATCCTAATAAAGGTATTGTTTTGTGAACCTTGTGAAGGGTAACTTAGGAACATTAGCAAAAGTTAAGAAATGCTTAGGTCCATATGTATTCATGCAAAACCTTAACTTCTCCCAGGCATTTTAGCATGTGTTTTAAATTGTTTTAAATTTTTAAATTGTGTTTTAAATTGTTTTTAAAAGATGTGTTTTTAAATTTGTATATTTGTTTTAATGTTTTTAGTTACTGTAAACCGCACAGAGAGCTTCGGCTATGGGGCGGTATATAAGTACAATAAATAAACAATAAATAAATAAACTGTCTTTCAGCTTCTATTATGGCTTAACCTTTAAAACAGTAACAATCTTGGTGAATTTGTAGCATCAACTTTTAACAAACAGAAAGTCTTATGTTATTCTCTCCTGCATGCCCCCTCACCCCCAGTTCCATGATCATGACTGTTTTCCAGTTGTTGCAGACTGAATAGCCATTTTGCCACTGGCTACTATAATGCTAAATTCACAGGCTCACTTTAAGAACTAGCAAACTCCTAATTAAATTATCACCACTTGGCATGCCTCCTCCTTTAGGCAATTGCTTGTTGTGATTGGAGACAATGATCTGTGATAACTGATCCATAAAGACCATTCCAAACATTTGAGTTATGAAGCGGTACCTGCAATTATCTTGCAGAAAGCACATGTGAACTCAATCTAAGCATGGAAGGCTTGATTGCAGTGTGTTAGGGGCAGCCAGAGTTTACCAGCATCATATGATACTATCCAGGCAAGTGGGGGAGTTCCATCGGCATAACACAATGCCCATGCCTGCAAGAAGTTGATAGAACAGGATACATATTTCCAAAGAATTAAAGGCAGAAAGCTCATGGCATAGCAGCAGTAACAGCAACAACAGTAATAGAAATGCTGGTGCTGATGGGTTGGAACCAGAGTACTGTGAGTGGAGTTCTAATCATGGAATTGGGTACTGTCAGGACTATGCTTCCCCCTGCAGCCCCAAAAAATCTTCTCCAGAGGGTTGGGGGACCCTCCAGTACAGTATAGGGAACACGCTGGTGAAGCAGACCCCACCCTTGCTGGTCAACTTTGACAGGGGACAACGGCTACCCACCTGATGTCATCATGACATTATATGATAGCCACATCCATTTGTCAAAGTTATATCTGCAGCGTGGGGGAAAATAAAAATGTGGCCCCTTGGGCCCCCACCTCTGCTGCAGGAGGAACTCAGCAAAAACAAACAAATATACACACAAACAAAAGATGGGATGTAACTGAATTATTGTTGTTGTTGTTGTTGTTGACTGGCAGTCAATCTCCAGGCTTTCAGAAAGAGAATATTCCCAGTCTTACCTGGAGATGCCGGGACTTGGATCTGTGATCTTCTGCACCCAAAGCAGATGCTGTGCCACTGAGCTACAGCCCTTCCTAGTCATGGAAGTCTCCATTAGATCCACACCCCTTCAACAAATGGAAGGACTCATTTTGGTTTTAGATCCAACCCATAGCACTTTAGTGCAGACTGTCAAGATGCTGTTGGACTCCATCAGCCCTAACCAGCACAGCCAAATGAAAGAATGATGGGAACTGTAGTTCAGCAACATGTGAAAGACACTACATTGGCTACCCCTGCTTTAGAGTGTTCAGAGTGCTTCATGTACTTCCAAGTGGTCCTTACGGCAACCCTGAAAGGTAGGTCAATATTACTGTCTGTGTATTGCAGGTGGGAAGCTGAACTAAGAGATAGTTGTCTGCCTATGAACAGTTACTGGCTTTTCATTGAGGTAAGATTGGAAACAGGACCAACTACACTATACTTAGTCTATACCTTACTATTCTTTGACAATTCCATAGGAAAGGGAAAAGTAGTCCCTGATTTTAAGTCACATGAGGAAAACAATGTCCATGAATAATACATGTCCTACATGAGTCCTATCTAATAACTTTAAATAAGATTAGAAATAATTGTATACCACATACTATGTGTGTCTGAAATATCTCAGCCAGTTTTCCTAAGTTTTGCATCTTGATTTTTAAAAAAATGAGAGAGGAGAAGAGGGGAGGAAGATGGCTATTTCTTTTAATCTACAGACAAAAAGGAGCCACTTTTACATCTGAAAATCAGCTTATTATTGATTGTATTCTTGTTAATATTCATGAAGCTCTATCACAGGACTGGAGATTTTAACACAGTGCCCCACACTCTAAATCAATTCCCATTGATTTCAATCGGCTTCTCCCATCCAAGCATCGACCTTCCCCCCTCCCTTAGAAACACACTCCCAAGGTCCTTTCAAGCACACTTGCAGCATAATGAGCTCAGAGGGACCATACAAGGTTCAGAGTTGGCAGTTTGCTTGCTCCGGCAGCTGATGGGTGGGTGCTACTCTCTAGCAATACCAGGGTGGATGCATAGAAAAGTCTCACCCAAAACAAACTCAATTTTTCTTTGTTTTTCTTTAAAGGTCTCAAAGCAGGTATGGCCATTAAACAGCATCCTTTGATTTCATCATATTACTAGGAGCTGAAACAGTAAGAACAAGGTTCTTGTTCTATCACCCTACCTGACTTTCCATCTTAAAGATCCTATTGACTCCAACTTAAAACCATAGAAAGTTGTCTTTGATGGAGTCACTTGGTGCATGTCAAACCATTGCTCAGTGGTGGGGAATCTGCAGACCTCCAAATGTTGTGTGACTCCAGCCACTATCAGTCCCAGCCAACATGGTGAGATGTAGTCCAGCAACATGTGGAAACCCACAATTACCCATCCCTGATCCAGCTCATTATTGTGTGCATTAGACTCCATCTCCCACCAACCTGGCCAGTGGACAAACTGAAGGGAGTTAGAGTCCAACAACATCTGGAGGCAACCATATTGCCTATGCCTAGTTTACAATAACTGGCAATGACTCGCTAGGATTTCAGACGTGGGTCTTTCTCAGTTGTCCATGGAGATGCTGGGGATTTAACCTGGGATCTTTCATATGTAAAGTATGTGCACTACCACTGAACTACAGCCCTTCCCCAAAGGGCCAATGAAGAATTTGCTGTTTTCTTCACCCAATTTGGAATTTCCCTTATTTAAACTGAAAGTGATTCTGATACACAGTGCTTTTGATCCTTATTTGACTGTCTTTTCATAAAGTGACTGGTTTTCTTGCCTTCTGTTTTCCCTTTCTGGAGATCCTTCCTGTGTCCAAATGGACAACTCCTATCTTTTTTTGCAATCAGAGAAGGCCAGACACGGCTGCACTCAGTGGGAGGAAGGCTCTGTAATTAAGTAGATCCTTTGCTGTTTACGAAAACACTTATAAATACACAGGCAGACTAAAAGGTCAGTTTCAAATACTAAATTTAATTAAATATGAGGTGGGGTGATGACAGGAAAGGGGTTGGTATGAAGCATCGTGGACAGGATGTAACCACTGTGCAATGAATGGCGTCTTGATCATCTTTGCGAAATGGTGCCAATATAAGAAGAAAGATTTGTACAAGAAATTGCTTCTATACAACATTTCTCTGCTACACCAATAGTTTTAGTCCAAAGCCTATGCTTTACAAATCAAGTTAAAATATCCTTTTATAATGGCAGGGCAAGACGATGTTGGGAGGGGGAACCTATTGTTTAGCATTTGTGAGGATCTTAGTTTGGTTTTATTGCTTTTACAAATATTAACAAGTTATTTGGATTCTCTCAGAAAAGATAGCAAATTTTGTGAGATGTACAGGCAAACATTATCCAACACATTACATTTGCCACCAGATTTCACCTGCGGAAAAATGGAGTGAATTTGCAGGTAAAATATTTGTCAGAATTAGGGATGAATGAATCTGTCAGTTTTGGTTTCTCTCAGTTTATCATTTTCTAATGTTTGGTTTACCCTATTTCTGCATCACTGCATTTATAAAAAGAAAAGCCTGCATGAAAATATATATGCATTTTCATATGAATCCCTCCCAATGTAGTAATATTTGCATGTAATTTTTTCATAATATACATAACGGGTTGTATTCAATGTAGTGCTAAGGAAATTTATTTCTCCTTGCGCAATGGAACAATCTCCCCCTTTCCTCCTCTGTTACACCTCCTAAATTTGTTCTGGGAGTTTTCCAAAGCCTCCAGAGCAGATTTGGGGACAGCACAGCATGTACACAAGGGAAGGGGAGAACCCCATTACACTAGCACAAAATGTTAGTTGAATACTGCCCAATTTTTGCAATAACTTTTTCCTAATGCATTTTATATGTTATTTTCACTAATATGCATATCGTTATGCATGCTTTCCCCAAATGTACACTCTTTTTTTTGTATTTTTTGGCTGGAGAATTGCACTGCAAAATTTGGAGATGTGAAAATATCAAAGGATAGGAATATAGGAAGCTGCCTTACTGTATATTGAGTCAGAATGGTTCATCTGCCTCAGTATTGTCCGCACGGACTGGCAACAGCTCTCCAGAGTTTCAGATATTCCCGGCCTTACCTACAGATGCTGGGGAATGAACCTAGGATCTTTTGCATGCACAGCAGATGGTCTGTCACAGCGCTATGACCTTTTCTCTTGCTGTGTTTCAGTTCACACATTGTTTCAGAATTGTGTCGTGAAGATCTGGAATACTGCGTTCAGTTCTGGGCACCTCATTTTAAGAAAGATATAGACAAGTTAGAGAGGGTTCAGAAGAGGGCGACAAGGATGATAGCCGGTATGGAGAACAAGTCTTATGAGGAAAGGTTGAAGGAACTTGGCATGTTCAGTCTGGTGAAGAGAAGGCTGAGGGGTGACATGATTGCACTCTTTAAGTACCTGAAGGGCTGTCACATAGAGGAGGGTACAGATTTGTTCTCTGCTGCCCCAGAGGGTAGGACTAGGTCTAATGGTTTTAAGTTGCAGGAGCGTAGATTCAGATTGGACATTAGAAGGAACTTCTTGACAGTAATGACAATGGAACCGACTGCCTAGGGAGGTGGTGGGATCCCCTTCGCTGGATGTTTTCAAGCAGAGGCTGGACAGCTATCTGCGGGAGATGCTCTAGCTGTGGATTTCCCGCTGTGAGCAGGGGGTTGGACTCGATGGCCTACAAGGCCCCTTCCAGCTCTATGATTCTATGATTCTATGAAGATGAGCCCATCCTTTCATTCACTGCCTGTGTGCACACAGTTCATCACACTGGATCAGGCCTGTGCACAGCTGATGCCTCCCAGAGAGATGGTCAGTGCTGTCCACTGATATAGCAGTATCAATCCCCTGTTTGAGCAGCAGAAGAAAGAATCTAGGCAATGTCAGTACTGATCCCCATAGTTAAAGCTGATTGTGCTAACCTTTCATTCATCAAGGTGCATGTCAAAAATCACGAGTGCTTCAACATATTAAGCTGTTTTGGAAGCAGAAACATTTGGCAACCCTTTCAATGTTATCTTTTTAGACTCAGAAATGGCATGCACAACAATTTAAAAAAATGTAAACTGTGGAGAAGCCTATGATTTTACCATTATCTGAGAACAGAACAAAATGATCAGTGATGAGGAAGGGGAAAAGCTAGCATTCCACTGTGTTATTTGTTGGAAGCAGCATATGTCATTTTCCTGAGGTTGTCATCTTTGTTCATTTATTCATTGAGTCTCCCTCTCTCCCCCTCTCCCTCTCCCTCTCCCTCTCCCCCCCCCCTCTCTCTCTCTCTCTCTCTGTCACACACACACACACACACACACACACACTTCTGAACTGCCAAAAAAACAGAGCAAGCAGGTGCTGCTTATACCCAGGTTGGACTGAGCCTCACCCCCAATGAGATATCTGCAAGTTCCTGCCTCTCTGGGTAGACACACTTACTGTTGTGCCAGTTCCAGTGCATCTCCACCTCTGTTTTCTGAGAATGGAGGCACATGATGCTAGTCAAACTATCCATTTTTACTCTAAAACCTGGTCAGATCAACTTGTGTGTGTGTTCAAAAAAATAAACTTCAGACAATTTTTGCGACTGATTGGTAGATCAACTCATTTCTCCTCCAGTTGTGGCCAATGGAAACACTTTACTGTAGGCTCAGGCAGAGACGTTGGATATGTTGGATAATGGAACGGACCAAGGAAATTCAGAAAATAATCACCCTGTGCTTTATAGATTACAGCAAAGTCTTTGACTGTGTAGATCATGAAAAACCATGGAATGCTTTAAAGGAAATGGGGGTGCCACAGCATCTGATTGTCCTGATGGCCAACCTATACTGTGGACAAGAGGCTACTGTAAGGACAGAATAGGGAGAAACCGACTGATTCCCAATCGGAAAGGGTGTGAGACAGGGGCGTATTTTATCACCCTGTTTATTTAATGTATACGCAGAATATATCATATGGAAAGCGGGATTGGACCGAGATGAAGGAGTTATGAAAATTGGAGAGAGAAATATTAATAATTTAAGATATGCAGACGATACCATACTACTAGCAGAAACCAGTAATTATTTAAAATGAATGCTGATGAAAGTTAAAGAGGAAAGCACAAAAGCAGACTACAGCTGAATGTCAAAAAGACTAAAGTAATTACAACAGAAGATTTATGTCACTTTACAGTTGACAATGAGGACATTGAACTTGTCAAGGATTATCAATACCTTGGCAAAGTCATTAACCAAAATAGAGACAATAGTCAAGAAATTAGAAGGAGGCTAGGACTGGGGAGGGCAGCTATGAGAGAACTAGAAAAGGTCCTCAAATGCAAAGATGTATCACTGAACACCAAACTCAGGATCATTCAGACCATGGTATTCCTGATCTCTATGTATGGATGTGAAAGTTGGACAGTGAAAAAAGTGGATAAGAGAAAAATCAACTAATTTGAAATGTAGTGTTGGAGGAGAGCTCTGTGCATACCATGGACTGCGAAAAAGACAAAGAATTGGGTGTTAGAACAAATTAAGCCAGAACTACCATTAGAAGCTAAAATAATAAAGCTGAGGTTATCATACTTTGGACACATGAGAAGACATAATTCACTAGAAAAGACAATAATGCTGGAAAAAATAGAAGGGGGTAGAAAAAGAGGAAGACCAAACAAGAGATGGATTGATTCCATAAAGGAAGCCACAGACCTGAACTTACAAGATCTGAACAGGGTGGTTCACAACAGATGCTATTGGAGGTCACTGATTCATACGGTCGCCATAAGTCGTAGTCGACTTGAAGGCACATAACAACAAGCAGAGACAGTTATTGGCCCAACACTTCACTGTGGGCAGTCCTGACAGGTGTGAAGTCAGCAGTGGGGAAGGGAAGTGGGGCCAGCAGAGGGCAGAGATGCTTCAAAACACAGCCAGAAAAACCATTATCATTGCTATTGAAGTGACTAGTGTGCCAACAGCCTCATCTGTGAGACTCAGATACTGTGGATGTGGATTATCCTTGTCCCATTCTTCTCAGCAGCTCAATTCTTTGAAATTAGGGAGGTCTGTGAAGCCTCAGCACCTCCACTTTCTCTCACAGACCTCTTAAATGATTACTTGACAGAGAGTGTTCATTGTGATCTGTTTTGGGAGTGGAGGAGGATGCATGATTGGGGAGGAGTGGCTAAAGTTTTGTGAGGTTTTGCAAGGGGGAATGTCAGAATTTCCAATAGAGGCTGGTCCATGACAGTGAATAGGCCACTCTCCTTCTAATCTCAGTCTGTTCTTAGACAGCCACTACCTGCCTGCCTTCTTACATACAACCAGTCCAGGGGGTGGCACTGCCTGTCAGCTTCCTCCTCAATCTTTGTCTTATCCTTGTGGAACTCAACAGGGAGGAGAAGGAGGATAAAACTAGAATTACTTGGCTCTGTCTGACATTAGCTCTGGCTCCACCTTCTGTTGGTCTCCCTGCCTTCTGCCCTACTAGTTCCAGTGGGCACTAGCCACCGCTGAGCATTTCCCATCAAAGCCCCAAATATCTAAGGTCAACACTGATGGACAGCATGATTCTTTCTGGGGAATTTTCTATTATCATGTCTCAATTGGCAGTACTACTGGAAGGAACCCGTTTCTACCTGAGACACACGAGAGCAGTATTCATCTGTTCCTGTCCCATCCTGAGGGCTTTTAAATTTTGATCATCTCCTTTTAGCCCTTTCAGTCTGGAGCTGCTGAATGTCAGAGCTCAAACAAAACTGGGACCTGTCGGCCCATGTTCAGACAAATAGCCCCAACCAAGATGATTTATTTACAGCAGTTAATACAATTGGTAGTAACGACTTTATAGGCAACCTCTAAGTGCAGGCAAGATGAAAAATTTACTAAATTGGAGTATAAAAATTCATAAGAAAATGTACAGAATCAATATTTCATGGGCCTTGCTTTACCTTGCCTTACACAAATCTACTCCAGAACTTGCATTAAAATTTAAACTAGCTCTGTGCGACAAGTTCAAATACAGGGGCCATTTCATATTAGTTTAACTTTGGAGGATATTTTTTCTTTTGTTAGTTTGTTTCATAAATTGGAAAAAAGAAAATACTTGGGGAACTCAACATTTAAATGGCCTCAGGGAAGGATATTCTTCCTTCCTTCCTTGTGATTTCTTCTTTTGAACAGAATGAAGACTAATATTGGATGCCCTTCTACTTTATGGGTGATTGTATGTTAGAAAAATAGGAAGCATAAATTATCATTATCCAAGATAGACAACCTTTTACAGACCTTCTCCTTTTGCAGTCTCATGGCACTGGGTTGACTGCCAGCTGAGATTTTGGTTTGGCTTCCTGGCTCTGAGAATGGGGGAGTTCCATAGCTTAATGTTAGACCATGTGCATTGCAAGCAGAAGACTATGGGATTAAGCCTGCTCTGCTCCCTCCCTGATGGTGTTCTGGAGACTGTCGAAAACCATCCAGCTCCAGACAGCCTTTGGGAGGGACTGAAAGCAGAGCCTGAAACTGATTTTATTTCCCCCCCTTTTAGTTTTACCTCTTTAGTCCCCTTTTAATATTACTCTCCTAGATTTCTTAACTGTATTTTATGTATTTTTACCCATTTTAATGTTTTTTTATGTTTTTATTGCAGGATTTTATTGTCAGCCACCTTGAGTGCCCTATTTTAGGTTACAAGGGTGGGACAGAAATATTTTAAATAATAACAATAAATCATAATCCCGAACATCTTCAGTTTAAAAGGGTTTCAGGTAGCAGGGCTGAAAAAAATCCCTACCTGAGACTTGGGAAAGCAGTTGCTAGTCAGGGCAGGTGCGGCCAGTGTGGTGGGGTGGTGCTGCAGAGCTGCCCCCCTATGTACCAGAATGATGCAGGAGTGGGCAGGGAGGCAGTGGGGCCAATGCCATATTTTCACACTGGTGGGAGCACCAGATTGGATCCACTAGTGTGCCCATGCAACCCTGACCTCACCATCCTTAAGAGTGTTGAAGGTCACTTGGAGACCTTTGGGTAACAAGCAACTAATAAATAACATCAATTTCCTGCCCTGCTGTGTCCAGGAACATGGCAACGACGCTGTGTTGGGAGGGTGGCTCTATAGCACTGCCCCACCACACTGACTACTCCTGAGTCAGGGTAGATAGTGCTAGGCTAAAAGGGAAATGCTCTAACTCAGTATAAAGCAGCTGTATATGTTCTGCTTTCTCTAATGCAGAAGACCATATCTGGATGTTTAATCACTGAAAGGAGTCCTTGCTTTTCTTGTTCTTTCCTCCCCAAAAGACTATCCTTTGCCTTCAATTTAGAAGCTTTTACAAGCCAGCCATTCTTGGAGCTCATCCGGATTACCCGAATCATCCCTTTTGTGTAGGATAAGCACTGCCCATTCTACCTGTGCCAACTCCACAGTCTTTCTAATTCTCTCCTGAACCTCCAATGTCTACTTTGCATATGACTCAGAAACAGTTAAAAGTAGTGGGCAAAGGGGGAAATTTTGCATTTCATCACAGGGGAACATGGAATCCTCCCTTCATATAAAAGAGAAACCCTAGAACTCTATGGAACATATTTCATGATACTTTTCCCATAGTGTGACCCAATACATGAGACCAAATATGTGGAGTTTCTCCCATCCACCATGTCCTGGCCTGTCTTTCCAGCGGAAACAAATCATCTAAACAATTCAGTCATGTAGTTCATCTTCTGATTAAATGAGAGAATCCACCACATGATTGCTGCCTCCTGCCATTGAACTGTATGCATATAGGAGATATTCAGATGATTCATTATTTTGTGTACAGGTGGTGCCAGCACACCTGGTTGGTGAGGAACAGAGGACGCTGCCTTATACCAAGTCATTGGTCCATCTAGCTCAATATTGCCTACCCTGACCGGCAGCAGGTCTGCAGGAGTTTAGACAGAGCACATTCCCAGCCCTACCTGGAGATGCCTGGATTGAACCCAGGATCTTTTGCATGCAAAAGAGATACTCTGCCACTGAACTACAGCTGTGCACAGTCATTTTCCTGTATTCATGGACCAGATCAGGAGAGAAGTATAATAAGAACATAAGAAGATCCCTGCTGGACCAAACCAAAAGTCTACCTAGTCCAGCCTCTTGATTCCCACAGGTTGTGCACATCCGCAGTGCACTGAAGTGAAAAATGAATAATCTGCTTTCTGCAATTAAAAGTTTGATGTACTGAAATATTTAACTCATAGTCAAACTCCATCATAAAATGTAAATCAATTTTGGCCCAACCCGGCTGCATAGCCATGGATACTGAAAAAATTAATTGCATGTTCATTGGGTGCCACTGCAATATTTCCATGAAGAATAGCTATGCCATGGCACCTATGAATATTTTTTCTTCAGTGATTAGTGATCTCACTTTGATAATGATGCCACTCTAGAATTGATTCAAAATGGCATTGGGACAATTGTGAAGATGATTGGATCACACTTTAGCTGCAATGACTCAACTAACCATATTATTTGCACTTCCGCAGATTAAGCCAATCCACAAGAACAAACTGCGAGAGTGATTACACCTTCCACCATACAATTATCTGGTATTATTAATCTCCAGTGATTGCAATACAGTTGAAACGTGTGGTTAGGATTGTGTCCATAGACCTTCTCTTCTGAAAGGAAGCTAAGCCTCGTATACTTTGGGGAAAAACCTGGCAATCCCTTATTACTTATTATACTGTAATTCATTAAGCTGCTAAAAATATTTAGATACTTAATTGGCATTTAACAAGATAGCTATAGGATGTAAATGAGACATTAAATCCTCTTTTAAAACGCTCATTAGTTTCGTGTTAGAAATTAATTGATCTGATTCGCTTGCTGTAAACTATTTTATTCTCCATGCCAGCTGAGAAACTGTGCATATTGATGAAGAGTTCAGAGAAGGTGGCAGTGACTTCTTATGGGTGCTTGGCTATGGGATGGATCACTCAGGCTCCATGAAAAGGACAATGCTTTATGGATCCACTTGCTTCCTACTGATCCCATTAAAAGCTAAATTCAGCTCAAAATCTACAATTTGATTTAAATGAATTAGAACTCTGATACAGTTGGTGGACCACCCAAGTATAGCTGCCTCGGTGAAGAGATGTGTCTTCTGCTAGCCTTGAAACCCATATAATGTAGTTGCCAATGGTATTTCTGATGGGAGGGAGTTTCATAGCCCATTGCCACCACAGAAAAGGCCCTCTCAACATACCACATACTTGCGGGACCTCCAGACAGACCTCTCCTGCCAATCTTAGGGCCTGAGCAGATTGATGTATCCATGCATTTGGGTTCCAAGTCAGTCAGGGGGTTATATATCAATAGCAAGACCTTCAGTGTGGTTGAGTAGCATAAGGCAACCACTGCGCTCTCATAAAACCAGTATTATATGGTTATGATAAACCATACTGCTCAGCACTCTGGTGCACTAGTTGCAGTTTCTGAACTGTTTTTAAGAGTAGCACCACATAGAGTGCATTATTCACTAATAGGCAAAAAAACTTGAGGTTTAAGAATGTACCTATAGCCAACAGATATTTCTATGAAACTTTAAAAATCAGAGAAATTGGGCAGCTATAGTGAATGCACCAGGGCAGCAGGAGACCTGACCTTCTCTCTGAGATATTGTACTGCCCTACAAATTTGTAAAAATGCCAACACCATTTGGGTTGGTCTTTCACAGTCCAATCCACTTTCTGTGTAGCTTGGAAGGATTTGGTAACATGTGCCTCTGAGCATATGGTAAGTGGTGGTAACACCTGCCATCTCCAAAGATGGAGAATTACATTTTTGTATGTTTGTTCTTCTTACTTTGCTTCTTTTCTGTGTTACTACTGTTTCTACAGAGAATCTAACCTAGAAAATTATATTTCTCTCATTATTCATCCTAGAAATCTGTGTCAAATTTATTTTTATTTGTTTTAAAGCCTTTTTATTGGTTAATGTTATATGATGGTGAAGACGGCCTTTTGTGTTTCAAACTGGAGGTTATGCTCTATTTCTATCTTGGGCGCATTAACAGTTGAATCTGAAACTGCAGTTTGATGTAAAATCAGACTGATTACAATATGTTGCTACTTAAGCAATGACTAGCTATTGGAAAAAACAAACTTGGCCTGCCCAAGATGCATGTTTTCAGTCTGCTATGCTTAAACTGCTCCACTTAAGGAAAGGTGGGCACGGTCAATTAAAAACATAGAGCACACCTAGAATTTTGCTAGACTATATTTCACCTTCCCCTGTTTTATCTTGCGCAAACTAAGACACTTCTCATGTCTATTGGAAACTATTCTGCAGAACAATCAGTGCCATTATTCCACAATTGTTTTTGGAGCTTTTTTTAAGTGTTGCAAAGTGTTGCTGTACTTCACATATTTACAGAAGCAGAAGCAAAATAGAATGATTTACTATAGGAAACTTCACTAAAATTGCAAAGTAAATCAAACATATTTAAAGTGACTATCTGAACGATATAAACTGTTTTAATATAGTTGCTTCCTCCCTGCTAAAACAAGATCAGCACAGCACATGTCTTGTTTCTGTTATTTGACTGACTATCTATTGGATATAGGTATGTTCTTAAACCACAAGGTTTTTTTGCCTGTTAGTGAATTTATCTGCTTTTTAATCCAGGAGGTAAGAAATGGGATCCTGTGCAAGTTTGCTGAGAATGAGCTGATCATTTGCATGCTTCTTGAGTTCAGTGGGATGTGCTTCCCTGCAATCATGCCTAGGATAGGTGAAACTGATCACAGGGGATGGGGAGGGGAAGAGAAGGAAAGGGGGAGGGGAGCAGGCAGGATGGGGAGGGGAGCAGGCAGGATGGGGAGGGGAGGAGGAGGGCAGGTTTGATTATTTGCATACTTATTGAGTTCAATGGGATTTACTCCCATGCAATCATGCTTGAAAATGAAATGTACTGCCTTCAAGTCAATCCCAACTTATGGCAACCCTATGAATAGGGTATTCATGTAAGTGGTATTCAGAGGTGGTTTATCATTGTCTTTCTCTGAGGCTGAGAGGCAGTAACTGACCCAAGGTCAGCCAGTGAGCTTCATAGCTGTGTGGGGATTTGAACCCTGGTCTCCCAGGTCATATTCCTAGGATAGGTAAATGACCGGGGGGAGGAGGTGGAGGGGATGGCAGAGGGAAGGGGAAGGAGGAGGAGGAGTGGGAAGGAGGGGATTGGAAGGCGATGGGGAGGGGAAGGGAAGGGAGGGGTGAAGGAAGGGAGAGGGAGGGGTGGGAGGGAGGGAGAGTGGAGGGCAGGTTCGATCATTTGCATGCTTATTGAGTTCAGTGAGATTTACTCCTGTGCAATCATGCTTAGGATAGGTGAAACGGACCTGGGGGAGGGGAGGGAGGAGGAGGAGGGGAGGAGATTGGGTGGGTGGACACTGGGCAGAGGGGAAGCCCCTTTCCTTTCCAAAAGGAAAACATTGTGAACAGTATCATTCTTTTTCAGGTTTTCCCCCACCTTTTTATTCTACAGCAGGCACATGTAGCCTCCCACCCAAATTTAAACCAAAGCTGTCCCTGGACACTTTCACACCAGACTATTATTTCACTTTAAGCTGTCATGGCTTCTCCCAAAGAATCCTGGGAAGTGTAGTTAGTGAAGGGTGTTGAGGGTTGCTAGGTGAGGCCCTGTTCCACTCACAGAGCTTCAACCAGAGCGGCTGACTGTTAAACCACTCTGGCCACTGGAGGTCTATCAGGCAAATGGGAGTCTCCTCTCAGCACCCTTCACAAACTACACTTCTCAGGATTCTCTGGAGGAAGCCATGACTGTCTAAAGTAAAATAAAGGTCTGGTGTGCCCCCCTGATTAGGCAAGCCAAACAGCTGTGAGTCTGGCTTTTAGAACACTGACAGTTGGTTCTTACTGAGCATGCCCAACATTATCATTGAGCTCAAGCCAAAATGTCTTAAATTAATTAAAAATCAGACGGGCATTTTTTAAACTTTTAAACAGCAGAAGATGAAGGTCAGAGTATGGGGCAAGGTCAGTAATAGGATTACAGGTACTCTGCGAACATGGCTGATTTTTAATTAATTTCAACAGATTATGAGAACTCTGACAGAAAAACAAAACAAAAGGGGTCTGGTTTTCCTCTCTCTCTTTTTAGACTTTGAACTCTCTATTCTCTCTGACTGTTTTGTGTATCACCATGAAGATTTAGAGGTTTGTTAAGCAAACATTTCTGTTTTGTAAGGTTTTGTTTTCAAATGAGCTTATGGGAAGGATCAGAATGGCATGGGGGTATTTTCAATTTAACATTGCAGAATGTGAAAAATCCATGCTGACTATAGTATGCAGCCACTCTTGTGGCTGTATAATAATAATTTAAACA
Organism: Rhineura floridana; assembly: GCF_030035675.1. Lineage (NCBI taxonomy): Eukaryota > Metazoa > Chordata > Lepidosauria > Squamata > Rhineuridae > Rhineura > Rhineura floridana. The sequence continues at coordinate 38,756,901 of NC_084485.1, forward strand.
GAAGGTTACCAGAGCATGTGTCACTACAGGCAGTCTATCTTGATCCAGGAATGACCATTGCTATTGAAGCAGCTAGAACTGGAAAAAGGCATTCTATGCCATGGATCAAACCTGCTCCTTTAAGGGAAATGCAACCACTTCTAGAACAGGTCATCTACCTACTTTTTGAGCATGTATAGACCATCAGCCCGTAACACCTTTCTTATCAGAAATCATTCTCAGGCTGTTTTCAGACATGGGGCTGATAGTGTTAGTTTAATGGATTTAAATGGAAGAGCATCTGTCTTGATTCCTAAAATTCCGTTCACACTACAGTAACTGTTGCATTAAGGAACTGTAGCTTTTTCAGCTGATATAGCAACATTTTACACAAATGTTTTTCACACTGCTGCAACAAACAATGTCTTGTTTTTGTCCATCACCTGTTCTACACCTGTGCACCATAGTTCCCCACTGAGTAGGAAGTCTAAGATGTCATCCCATTGCGATGCAATCTCTCTCCCTTTAGCATCTGACCTATTTTTTTAAAAAAAGTTGTATAGACAGAGGGGGGATGGGAAAAGGAGGAAGGGAATGCTGCTACCCATGCCTATGCTGGAATACTGGCACACACCTAAAGGGTAGGAATACATTCCATGCCGGGATGCCTATCATGTGAGCAGCTGCAGCTAGTGCAAAACTCCCACAACTTTCTGGGTCCCCAAGCTTGCAAATGGATTACTTCTGGAATCATTTCTCTCAAAAATTAGCACGAAACTTCCACATTCTATTCCACTGTATTTCCGGAACTAGCTTTTACATCATATGAAAGGTCAAATAAAATGCGCAAATTGCTAAGTAAGAAATTGTTGGGATAACGGAATAAAGTGCAGCATGAAAGCAGTCTCAGTTTATTGGCACTTATCCAGCCCATTACTGCCTCCAAGCACTGGTCCAGCACTTGCACAGCTTCACCTGATACTGATGACAAGGAGAAATAGAGTTGATGCATATTACATATTGATGACTTTCAGTGAGAACACCTAGGCAGCAGCAGACAGAATTGTGGGATGGCAGCACTCACCTGTCCTCCCAACTGCTGTCACTGCTGCTACCAGGAAGAAGATGCAGGCAGATAAGCATGGTGGAAATGCACCAGTGGAGAAATACAGCACTCCTGCTCATGTATTTGAACAACATCAGCCTCCACACTGCCTCCCCTCCCCCTTTTCTTCCCAGAAAGCAGCAGTGGCTCAGTTGTCAGGAGGTAAGGTTAGCACTATTGCTCCACCTTACCATCCACTACAGCTCCTAGGGGTTCATTCATCCTAGAAATGGTCTCATGCTTTCCATGTCACCATCATGAGTATTCTATATTCTTATGTTACCTTTGTTTTCATTATATTTTAACCATTTCATACTGGAATTTTTTTTACATACCCACAAGACTAGAAAACCTATGATGCAATGTGACTACATGAAACATGCGTGGACAAGAATGTCTCTGTTTACTACAATGACATATAATGGGATTTTTATCCCATTTTCCCTGTTTTGTGGCACTGAGATATTTGGTTCAAAATATCTGAGGCCTTACTTAGAGTGAACAAATGATAGCAGTGAAGGAATTGCAGCAGAAATGTAACCAGCTGGAATTTGAATGAGAATTCGATTTTCGAGTAAGAGACAGTGAAAAAGCATATTTCAAAATGGAATGTTGATTTCATTGTTAATTGCAAATTGTCTACTGATGTGTTACTGGGGACCTCTATGGATGGTCTAAGTGACAAGATGGTACATATGAGATCCAACACTGGGAAGGAGGAAAATCAGTCCTAGGGAGTGCTGAAGATTGACTTGTTAAGGCAGTCATTCATTGCCTGTGCTTCTCATTCCCTTGTATAGCCCAAGTTGGTAGTCATTCATATTCTCCACAATTCACTGTTTGTGTCCCTACTTTTACAAGCTGTGAACTATGCGTCCCAGAGCAATTAGTGGGTTAATACTGTCCTCCCTGGCTCTTTCACAGATGCCAGACCAGTTCAGCATCAATTTGAAGCAGATTTCTTTAGGGGAATCTGGGCTATTATTTCTGGGAGTGCTGTCCATTTGACAGGAAGGAAACTCACAAAAGCACCATCAGCATCCTTTTGAGTGTCTGCTGCAAACGTATCTCAGAACTAAACATTTAAAACTGCAATTAAACCCCCACCTTCCCCAAAAAGCTGCAATCTGATGTTTACAGAATGCCATAGGTAATTTATAAAGATTTTAAAAAACTTATTCTCCTTTTTGCTTAAAAATGCAGTTGGGAGGGAGACTGCATCTTGGATGATGCCAGAGGTTTATTGGAAGTCACTCAGGGATGACCAATGAAAAATGCAGAAGGATGTGTGGAGATCACTGAGGTGGTTTTAGACATGTATCTGGTTTGAAACAGCTGTTGGGAAAATAATTGTCATTATTTTTAAAAAGTGTGTACATGTGTGTAAAGCAGAGTTCCCTCAATCCAGGGATCTATGAATACAGTAGAAAGGTGTTTGTATATTTCTCTGCTCATGGAGGTTTCTAGCCTTATTGAAGGTGGGGAGGACAACTGGCAGAAAAGGAAGAGGAAACATCCATATCACAATAAATCTGGGTGCCACCAGAGGCTACTTATGCAAATAACATCTGATGCAGGGTTCAACAGGGACTTGATCAGTCAGTTCAGGCATCTGCATCTGTGAGAAAACCAAACTGATTCTCACTTCCCAGACTCATTTGTGTTACAGTTCTTGATGTGCACAAATACTGTATATAAAGAGTAGCTGATGCCTGTCACCATTAGCTCAAGGATTTACACTTGTGCAACAAAGCTCCCCCCCCCCACAATCCTCCTCCAGCACACAAACTACATCCTCCTGAAATCTGTTCCAGAAGGTAAGGGAAAACCTAGAACAGATTTAGGGGGTGCATGTGGGTAGTTCCTTTGCACGAATTCAAATCCTTGCATTAATGGAATAAGAGATTTAGCACTACTTTGAATACAGGACTAAATGCTACAGACACACACACACACACACACACACACAGCGAGAGAGAGAGAGAGAGAGAGAGAGAGAGAGAGAGAGAGAGAGTTAAAATGAATATTTTAGAGTAAAATACATACAAAAATGCATATTTTATAAAAATGTAAAAAATAATGTGGGTGTTCATCATCATCATAGCAGATTGATGCAGAAATGGGGTGGGATGGATTTCTGAATGAATAGATGTGAAACTGACGTGAACCAGAAATAGAACGATCCATCCATTTCTGATCTGAAAAATCCATTGTAAACTTTTTTTTCCTTCCGCAGAGGAAAGAAAACTCAAGAAATTTTCAGGAGTCAGGGTAGTGAGACATGTGGCTGAAGAAAAAGTCCTTTCCTTTTCCTTTAAAAAATGAAATTTGGCTGCTGAAATGAAGATCAACAGCCCTGCTATCAACAGCCTCGCAGGGCATCATGTTTCCTCACAATCCTTCACTTATGCCAGGAAAGAGCATCATTCCAAGGAAGATTTTGTGGGTCATCAAGAGCAGGGCTGTTGCCATTTGTGGTGGACAGTTATGTTGTAAAAACAAAGAGGAAAGCAACTGATGTCATGTCCTATGCCTCCGCACCCCAGTGTAATCCTTACTGTGGGCCTGTTATAGCGGGAAATGGCTGGTGCATATTGGTTTTTCATACAGCCAGCCATGGGTTGGCAGAGAGCAATGAAGAGAAAGAGACTTCATTAAGTCCTATGAGGGTCCGCTGCCACATGCACATGTAGGAGGGTGGATAATATGTTAAGCCACTAGAGGCATTTCTCATGTCTCTCTGGGTGCTAGGTCAGAGTAAGCAAGCAAACATGGCCACCTAATAAACAACCAGTTAGGTTTAAGCTTCATCTAACCTCAGAAAGCATTTAATAAAGCTAGCAAATGTAACAGTTAAAATGTAAAATAAGCACTGCAACATTTCAGGAGGAGATTTTAAAGAATGAACAAATAGATTTCCTACTAGGCTAAAACAATCAAAGCTGTGGCTTACCCAGCCAGATCCAATTCTCAGAGAAATTTAAGGGAAGACTTTTCATATATAAATAAATGTAACTATTATGCCATCTCATGCTAAAGATAATCTAACTGCTGAAGAATGGAGTGTTTTAAGTAAGAGCAACACAATATATCCACGGAAACTATTTTCATTCCAATCAAAATGAAGCTGAAAAATCCACCAGGCACTGTTGCTGGGCATCTTCCATTTATTTCAATGGGATTGGAAAGGAAGACCAATTAAATGACATACAATTGTGACATACCAAAGACTGTCACTTTGCTTCCTTTATTTTATATGTATGTGACAGAAAGTGTGGATATGGGAACATCTGTGAATGGAGACTGTAGCCTTATCCCTAATTCTTGACATCAAAGAACCAACTTGGTGATGCAAAGTGCCGAATTGTACACACCTGTGGGCTGCTTTTAATCTATTACCAGCATTTGGCAGAAGCCTGTTACCATGTAGGAAAAAAAACAGGACTCAGTCTGTGTAATCCAGCATCATAGGTTCATGTTGGCTCCATGTGCATTCATTTCCAAGATTTGGGATCTGAATAAATTCAAATTGCAAGTTTTAGCAGATTAAAAAAATATGTGACACGTGACAGAAACTACATGAATACAAGGTTATAGCAGGACATAGTAAATGGCATACAGTTAGTATCTGATCTCACTGAGAACCCACTCACACACACCCCTATATACTTTGATGTATATTTTTTTTATTGCTACCTTTTTCACTCTGCCCTATAGTCTCATTCTATGAGCAACCATTCCAGGAAAGTAGAATATATATTATACAATTGAGTGCAGTTGCAGGGGGGCATCTGCTGGTGTTCTGCCACCCAAACCCAAACCACTACTGGTAGAACATCAGCAAATACTGGTAGTGTAGTATCAGCAGTTCCTTCTTGCCTTTGGAGAAGACCAGCAATGATGCATAAAGGCAATTCTTTCTGCCATGTTGCCAGAGAAAAGGAGAAGGGGTGACTTTCTTTTAAGTCTGAAGATTTTCTGAGGGGATGGTGCAAATCCGGAGAAGGGATGGTGCCAAAGGGAGCGTTGCTTTTCCTGGCAAAGAGGCAGGCCAGATGCTGTGATAAATAAGAGCACCAAATCATGGCACCGCTAGAGTAAAGCAAAGGTTCTTCCAGTCCAGCATTCTGTCTCCAGAATCAGCTACCTAAATGCTCCTGGGGATCCCTCAAGCAAAATAAAATGGAGAGAGCTTCCATTCCTTGCCTCTGGCATCTGGTAATTAGAGGTGTGCTCCCTCTTAACATGCCTAATAACAACTGGCAGACCTATCTTTCATGAACATGACTAATTGCTTTCTAAGAGCCATCTCGGCCACCGGCCACCTGCCACCCCACCCCACCACTTGTAATGGATTTATGTGTTAAGTATGTGCTAGTTAATGAGTGTGGTGCTACAAGCCACAGTTCACACTGCTGCAGGGCCGGATTAAGTTGAGGAGGGCCCCTAGGCTGATTGGTGTTTGGGGGCCCCTTCTCCTCTTAGGCAGATCCACGGAAACAGCCGCAGGAGGGATCGCAGGACAGGAGCTTCTGAGCTGCCCTCTGTCCCGTCCCATCTCATCCCATCCCCCCCACTTCACCTACCTTTACACCTTTTTTGCGGCTGCACGCACTGTACGTGCAGGTTTGCCATCAATCAAGAGGGCAGTCGAGGTTTCCCTAAGGGGCTGAAGCCTCTGCTGCAATCTTGGTTGATGGCAGCAATGCGCGCATGTAGTACGCATGCGTGCCATCAACCAAGATGGCAGCAGAGGCTTCAGCCCCTTAGGAAAACCTCGACCACCATCTTGATTGATGGCAAACCGAAAAAACAGCGGAGAAAAAGATAAGTGAAGCGGGGGGATGGTGGGCAGTTTGGAAGCTCTTGAACGGGCCCCCAAGAGCTCCGGGCCCCTAGGCTTCAGCCTACTAAGCCTAATGGATAATCCGGCCCTGCACTGCTCTAGCTTCCACAATGGCATAAGATCAGGCTGTCAGGCAGTGCACATAGCATGGCTGTGCACTCCCCAGCTGTTGGTAGGGATGGGCAAATCTGTCCATCTTGGTTTCTCTCTGTTTCTCATTTTCCCAATCTTAAATTCAGTTCTCCAAATTTCTAAAGCAATTTGTGGATTTTTTAAAAAAATATCCTCATGAAAATTCATCAGCATTTTTGTTTGACTGTCTCCTAATATACACATTTTTATATGCAATTTTGCCTAATATGCATATTTTTGCAATGCAATTTTCCCTAATATAATGCATTTTATGTTATTTTCACTAATATATGCATTTACATGCACACTTTTCCCTAGTATATGTATTTTTGTTCATATGATTTGACTGGGGAACTGCACTACAAAATTCAGAGAAGTGTGAATGTCTAAAGCTATGTTTCAGTCCATGTATTGCTTTGAAAAATGTGAATTGGGTAAGTTTGCCTTTAAATGTGAACTGAATCAAATTGCTCCCCCACCCCTAATAGGAGTGAGGGATTGGATTAAGTACAGTTGCCACAAGAACAATGCTAATTTCACACACATACTCCATTATCAGTACCAGTTTTGTACTTTTTGCCATCATGGACACACAATCCTGTAGGCCAGCCTCTCCGAACCTTTGGGTCCCCAGATATTGCTGGACTACAACAGCCCCAACCTGCATGGCCAATGGTCAGCAATTATGGGAACTGTAGTCCAGCAACATCTGAGGACCCAAAGGTTGGGAAAGGTTGCTATAAGCACAAGCATGAGAATTTGAATTCACTTTCTTCAGATCACCAGGCAAAATTGCAACAGTCAACAGCCTCAGGAACAGCAACACAGGCATAGTTAAAACAGAGCACCTACTGATCCTGGCAGAAATAAGCAGCCAGAGATCCTGGAGAAAATTCAATGTAAGCTTTACTTCCTTTGTCAAGTGTTACCAAAAAGGCATATTTGATTTCTATTCATGCCAACATTTGCCCACATTTCACAGAACTGCCTCCAACCATCTTGCAACCAATCCCTTCTGCCCCTTTAGTTTGGATTCCTTTTCTTCTTCTTTTGCCAGGAACCTGTGGGTACAGGGTCTCTCTTGGCAACTCAGCACATATTGTCTGACAAGAAAACTGAAGTATTTTCCCAGAAGCTCTTATCAGGAAACAATGTGTCAAACAAGATGAAACTAGTTCTCTGTTCTTGGAAGACTTACTACAATTCCCCTTATGCTGGCAGAAGCAACGTTAACACTAACCAGCTAGGAAGGCCTGCAGTGTGAACATGGTCTCTCTCTCTCTCTCTCTCTCTCTCTCTTGTTAACAAATGCTATAAATGCTTTTCTCAGGTAAAAGCTGTGCTGGCTTCGAATTTTGCTGTCTGAGAAACATCTCCACAGGGGTCTGATAACAGTGATCTCTCAAATGTAGAATTATTTGGGAGGAAAAGAGCAAGGCATCAAAACCTGTAGTGGATCCATGTCTACACCTCTCTCTAGCTTTGTTCTTAATGAAGAAAGTATGATGGGGGAAAATGCTGCCATAATCCATTAGCCTTTCTTAAGACTTTAATGGCACTTGTAGGAGGGAGGGGACTTGAGGGTTGTAGAAAACTGAGGGGAACAGATGTTGTTGGTTTTGATTTGATGTTCTCATAACAGCCATGCAAATTTACCCTGGAGGGGGCGGGGGGAGCGGGCAGCAGGGAAAATGGTAAATGGAAAAACTATGTAAAGGCTCACCTGGCACCATTTGTATTGAAGTATTTATGACCAATTCTCTTCTTGCTTGCAATCCAGGGATTCAAGTTATTATTTGCTGTTCTGAAAAATAAATGTCCATTCCCAAATAAAAAAAAGAAACTCAGATGGATTTTTGCTCACAAACCTACTCTTTTGTTTTACACACCAGGCTTTTCAATTTCAGTCGTTTTCTCCCACACCCTCCACATAGCCAGAGCAGAATTACCTCCACACCCTCAAAGAAGGCTTATGAGAATACTGGATTAAGGTTATATTCAGTAAAATATAACAAAATATAACCTGCAGACCAAATAACCGAATTAACCAAATTCAGAAGACAGGTAAGGAATTTAATTCTGGAAAGGAAGCATCCCTCCAGACCCCTGGGCTTGTGCTTACCAGCAAAGGATGGGGAAGAAATAATCCTTGCTAGGTAAACCTTGAGTATGGACCCAACATGTGCAGCCAGACCCATGTTCACCTGAACAGTACATGTCAGGTCAAAGGGCATTCCTCAGGTCGCCTCAGGCATACAGCACTAACACATGCCTAAATGGTATCCTTAACCCAATAATGCCTCCTCATTGGCCAATTTGACCCCATGACCACCCCCAGCCCCCTTTTTGGAGTCCAGCCCCAGAGTCATCTGTGACTGAGAGGGGAGGGTAAGGGCAAACCCACCCCCACCTAAGAATAGGAATGATAGTTCAGGATGCCAGAGGACAGCAAGCAATGGAGCTCCGTAAAGGAATACTCTTGTGAACAGGGGTTAATCTGGATGATTAAAACAATGTTAGGCTACAGTTAATCAGCAAGCCTTTGTGCTACTTCAGCACAGAGTTAAGTATAGTGGTGGGCAAGTTCTTCCCAGGTCACCTCAGTTCTCTTTTCCAAGATTTCAGAGAATTCTCAGGAAAGTTCAGGAAAACCCCAGAAGACCACCAAAGATTTGGAGAACTCTCCTTTCACCAATCCTCCCTGATGCCACTCCTCCCTCCCGAAAATTTACCCTGACCAAAAGGGGACCTGTGGAAAGGATTAATGCTGGGAGCCAGTATGCACTGAGAACTCTAGGTAGTATTACCTCACATTAAGGCAAACATTCTGTCAGCACAAGGATTTCTCATTGTGTAACAGAATGTACTCCTCCTCTCTTATCTATGTAAACCCTCTAAATCTGTTCTGGAGGTTTCCCCCAACCCTCTGGAGCAGATTTGGGGATGGTGCAGGCAGATCTTGGAAAAGTTACTTTTTTGAACTACAACTCCCATCAGCCCCAGCCATCATGGCCACTGGATTGGGTGCAGGGCACACATTGGGTGCAGGGCACATATTGGGGGAGGAAAAGGGGGAAAGTCTTACTGCACTAGAAGTAATCCTTGTGCTTGTGCAATCCTTGTGCTTGTGCAGCCAAGAGAGTGGCTATATGCTATAGCCAGCATGGATTTTTCACATTCCGCAATGTTAAATTGAAAATGCCCCCCATGCCATCCTGATGCTTCCCATAAGCTCATCTGAAAACAAAACCTTACAAAACATATAGTCCTGAACTCAGAAATGCTTGCAAAATAGTCAGAGACAATCAAAAGTTCAAAGTGTAAAAAGAGAAAGAGGAAAAACCAGACCCCTTTTGGACTTTTTTCTGTCAGAGTTCTCATAATTTGTTGAAATTAATTAAAAATCAGCCATGTTCACAGAGCAGCTGTAATCCCATTACTGACCTTGTCCCATACTCTGACCATCATCTTCTGCAGTTTGAAAGTTAAAAAATGTATAGCTGATTTTTTATTAATTTAAGAAATGTAAAACTGAACTCTATTATAACATCGGGCATGCTCAGTAAAAACCAACTATCAGTGTTCTAAAAGCCAGACCCACAGCTGTTTGGCTTGGCTAATCAGGAGGCCACATCCATGACAGACATTTATTTCACTTTAGATAGTCATGGCTTCCCCTAAGAATCCTAGGAAGTATAGTTTGTGAAGGATGCTGAGAGTTGCTGGAGACTCCTATTCCCCTGACAGAGCTCCAAGGGCCAGAGTGGTGTAACAGTCAGCAGCTCTGACTGAAGCTCTGTGAGGGGCACAGGGCCTCTCCTAGCACCTCTCGGCTCCCTTCACTAACTACACTTCCTAGGATTTGCCATGACTGTCTAAAGTAGAATAATAGTCTGGTGTGGATGTGGCCAGTGACAGCTTTGTTTGAAATTTGGGTGGAAGATTACATGTGCCTTCTGCAGAATAAAAAGGTGGGGGAAACATTGAAAAAGAGTGATACTGTTCACAATGTTTTCCTTTTGGAAAGCAAAGGGGCTTCCCCGCTGCCCAGTGCACACCCAATCTCCTCCCCTCCCCCTTCCTTCCCCGTACCCCCTACATCCTCCCCTCCCTATCCCCCATGTGAGTTTCACCTTTCCTAAGCATGAATAAATCCCATTGAACTCAATAAGCATGCAAATGTTCAAACCTGCCCTCCCCTCCTACTCCCTCCCATCACCTCCCTTTTGCCCCCTCCTTCCCCCTTCCTTTGCTCCTCCTTCCCCATCCCCATCCCCTTTCAACCCCCTCCTTCCCCCTACTCTTCCTTCCCCTCTCCCCCCTACTCTTCCTTCCCCTCTCCCCCCATGATCAGTTTTACCTATCCTAAGCATGATTGCATGGGAGTAAATCCCACTGCATTCAATAAGCATGCAAATGATCACCCCATTCTCAGCAAACTTGCACAGGATCCCATTTCTTACCTCCCAGATTAAAAAGCAAGAAATTCACTAATAGGCAAAAAAAAACCCTTGCAGTTTAAGAATGTAACATGTGCCTCTGAGCATATGGTGAGTGATGGCAACACCTGCAATCAGTCCAAATAACAGAAACAACGCATGCTGAGCTGATCTTGTTTAAGCAGGGAGGAAGCAACAATACTGTATTAAGACAGTTGATAGAGTTCAGATAGCAAAATTCTAGGTGTGCTCTATGTTTTTAATTGACCATGCCCATCTTTCCTTAAGTGGAGTTTAAGCACAGCAGGCTGAAAACATACATCTTGGACAGGCCAAGTTTGTTTTTTCCAATAGCTAGAGTCATTGCTTAAGTAGGAAAATATTGTAATCAGTCTGATTTTACATCAAACTGCAGTTTCAGATTCAACTGTTAATGCACCCAAAACAGAAATGGAACATAACCTCCAGTTTGAAACACAAAAGGCTGTCTTCACCATCATTTGACTTTGACCAATAAAAAGGCTTTGAAATGAATAAAAATAATTTTGACACAGATTTCTAGGATGAATAATGAGAGAAAATTAATTTTCTAGGTTAGATTCTCTGTAGAAAGAGTAGTAACACAGGAAAGCAGCAAAGAAAGAACACCAACAAGCATACAAAAATATAATTCTCGTACTTTGGAGATGGCAGGTGTTGCCACCACTCACCATATGCTCAGAGGCACATGTTACCAAATTCTTCCAAGCTGCACAGGAAGTGGATTGGACTATGCAAGACCAACCCAATTTGTGTTTGAATTTTGACAAATTTGTAGGGCAGTCCAATATCTCAGAAAGGCGGTCCGGTCTCCTGCTCCCCTAGTGCATTCACTATAGCTGCCCAATTTTCCTGCTTTTTAAAGGTTGATAGAAATATCTGCTGGCTATAGGTATCTTCTTAAAGTGCAAGGTTTTTTTGCCTATTAGTGAATTTAGTTGAATATTGTTCCCTAGTTCCCTGAAAGTAAACTTGAGCATGCCGGAAAAACTACCAGCATCTACCGTAGGAATGGAAAATCTCTGGCCCTCCAGACATTGTAGCCAGATGTCCAGTAACATGTTCTGGGACACAGGTTCTCCACCTGCACTTTAAACTCTTCGTGCAATAAATACCCATTATAAACCTTAAGGGCCAAATGGGGACAAATCACCACAGGGAGATGTTTTCAGCTTCATTTCTATAGTGACATTGACATGTACTTCCCCTGTCAGTTATGCCTACAAATGTGGGTGATTCTGGTTGCAGACCTCTACATGATTACCTGGGAGTAAGTCCCATTGAACAGCAGGGCTTACTTTTGAATACACATGTATTGGCTCTGTCTCTTTTACTTTTCTGCATATGACATCAAATAACATCTGCTAAACCTGCAGCCTTTTGTGTGGATGAATGTAATTGAGCTATCCACTAGCACCTGATCCTTAAAAAAAGTTATTAGTCAGTTGGTTTGCTGTTAAATAAAGGTGGTATCACACATAAATATTTATGTCTTTGAAGATGTCAAATACTTTAATTAGGAGCTACACGTATAACTGGATTGGGCTTAATTGAATCTCTGAGCCAGACAAAGCCAAAGACTTTAATGGTCTGTAACACAAATATATTTGATCGGTGGTTAATATTTTTGTTGTTTTCCTTTTGACAAGTAAACATTCTCTTTCATCCTTATAGCCTTAGAGGACTTAGTGCTAGTTAAAGAGGCTAAAATAAACAATTATAGAGGGGGAAATGTTCAATTTCTTCATTAGATGTGGAGGGGAAAGACCAAAATAGGAAAGGGGGAGTAAGACTCTACACTCCCCATTCTTTGAATGGCATGCATTGTTTGTGAATAGATTCCCAGAGAGTAATTATTTTCAATGCCAATTCCAAAAGGAACTTTTAAATGGAATTTAAATTAACCTAATTTGCACCTCCTGGACTAATACATAGATAAGAACGTAACTATCCTTTGGATTTTGCACTTCTCCAGATTTGGCAATATGGTTCTTGGCTCAAAAATGTATCAAAATGCATTAAAATATACTTTAGAATGAAAATGTTTAAAAATTCATACATTGAGATGAAATATGCACTGTAATATGCATTTTATTATTAACTGCATATTCAATACATATCTAAATATGTACCAGGAAATCACAGACTGATATAAAAGTGGGACAGAACAAACTTATGGATGAATGTGAAATGGACATGGACCAGAAATAAGCTGATGCATCTATCCTTAATCCTGACTCTTCCACGAAGTTTCTCCATGGCCATAGTCAAGGCACAGATGTCCTTCATATGTAGAGCTAAAGTATTATTGGTACCAGGGGCAGTATCCAATGCATTCGTTCCATTAGCACAAAGATTTACATTTGCACAACAGAACTTTTCCCCTTCTGTTCTCTCCACACATCCTGTGCCCTCCCCAAATCTGTTTCCAAGAGTTGGGAGAAAACCCAGAACACATTTAGGAGGCATGGGGGGCACAAAGAGATAGAAGAGGGAGGAAAGTCCTGATGCACAGCCAAAAGCCCAGGGGTACAATACCATTCCAGGGTATCTTTCCCCCACTTTGGGCTAAAAGCTATTGCTGCTTCTATTTCAAGTGATAACAGTAAAAATTACAGGAGCAAGCACCACCAGTGGTGAAATGCCTGATTAGCTTATGGTTAATAGGTTGACCCAAGGGGAAGTGATCAACGTTCTCCAACTTCACACCATTAAGCTGGATTGATGGTGCTACAGAAGGACTAGTTTGCACCTGTTGATGAAGCACTTTGTTTTTTTTAATATTAAGTGAGAGCCCAGGCTTTCCATATGCTTCTGCGAAGACATTTAGGATAGTTTGAAGATCTTTCTCTGAATGTGCAGAGACTACATTATCATCAGCATATTGAAGTTCTACAACAGAGGTTGACATTACCTTACTTTTTGCTTTCAGCCTACTGAGGTTAAAAAGCTTTCCATCTGTTCGATATATGATTTCCACACCAGTAGGAAGTTTCCCCTCAATAAGGTGTAGAATCATAGCAATGAAGACAGCAAATAAGGTGGGAGCAATGACGCATCCCTGTTTTATGCCTGATCCTAAATGTCTTCGCATACTTGTGATGGACTTTTTTTTAGGTCTATGCCTATGATTGCAGCCTACTCTATAAGGTCATCTGATTCACTTGTCACAAACAGAGCTTGGACATATTGCATTACATCTCTGCAAGCCTCCACAATGGGAGCTCAGTAGTGGCAGAGACTGTTATATTGATCAGGATGAGACTGAGGATAAAATAGAGCGTCTTTGTGTAATAATTCTTAACAGTAAAACATCTGAGCTTGTTCTGTGCCAGGCCTCACCCAGCACACACAACACTGACTAACCCCAGTAATTAAATCAGTCTAGCTCCCCCTAGCTTTGCCATGCATCTAATCTAAAAGACACATTTCACCACATTTCCCTTTCTTTGAGTTCTAAATTATTTTGTGTGTGTTTTTTCTATCAGCAAACATTGTGTAGAATAACATTTAGTCTCTATAACGCTCTGGTTTTCGAATTACTCTTGCCTCTGGAGGTCACACTCTTCGGACTCTCAAGAGATAGGCTGTCTTTGGCAGGTGATGCTTGCTCTCCAGAATTTGTCAGTTCTTTGTTCTCAGTCTTTTGAGATTGTTCTGGCAATAAATTCTGCTCTTCTGGGATTTCTGTCTCTGAATTCTCACTTTGTTGTGAAATTGGTTGTGGTTTGGAAACCAACTGTCGATGCCTCCTGTTCCTTCGGAATGTTCCATTGTTGGTAGTGACAATATAAGATCTTGAAATTTGACTTTGGCTCTGGACTGTTGCTGGTTCAGACCATCCTTTCTGGTCATCCGGTTTCAGTCTTACTTGAGAACCAGGTTGTAATTTTGGAAGTGTCTTCACTCCATAACGTCTGTCGTAGTAATATTTGTAGTTTCTTTTAGCCATGTTGTCTGTGACATGGACTTTTCCCAAATCAGGCCACTTAGGATACAAATTTGCTTCTAAGGTTGGAATTGGTGTTCTTAATTGTCTTCCCACTATCAGTTGTGCAGGACTGCACTTTGTTGCATTGATAGGTGTTGCTCTGTAACTTAGCAGTGCTAGCAAGGAATCTTCCTGACATAAGATTCACTTTGCTGTTTGTGCTGCTCTCTCTGCTTCCCTGTTGGCTTGTGGGTAATGGGGACTGGCTGTAATGTGACAAAAGTCATATTTCTTTGCGAACAAAGTAAACTCTTTTCCTGCAAATTGCGAGCCATTATCTGTTACTAGTTCATTTGGACATCAGGCAAAGATGTTCTTCAGACAACTGATAAGTGTAGAGCTTGTTGAATTAGGCATGTATGCAATCTCTATGTATCTGGAGAAATAATCTATTGTGACTAAGTACTTTTGTCCTCGTAACTCACAGATGTCTGCTCCCACTCTCTTCCATGGTGTATCTGGCAATGGAGTGGTAATAAGTGGTTCCTTCCATTGTGAAGGCTTATTTGTCTGGCAAAACTCAGTTTGCTATTATTGCCTTGAGGTCTTGCCCTATTCGTGGCCACCAAACAGCCATTCTTGCACATTCTCTGCACTTAGTGATTCCTTGATGACCTTCATGGAGTATTTCCAACATTTCCTGTTGCACTGTAGCAGGAATGACACTTCTATCACCAAATAGGACTGTTCCTTCCAACTCTGTAAGGCTTCCCTTTTCTGAAAAGAAAGGTTTAAGGTTAGTTGTCACTTCAGACTTGTACAATGGCCAACCAGTTCTGACACATTTCAGCACTGTTGAATGGTCTGGGTCAGTGCTGGTAGCTGCTTGAATGTGTTGAAGGAGTGTGGTAGATATTGGTTTAGAAGCTTGTAGAAGATTTACATAGACTTTGATTTCCTCAACTAACTGGGTTGTTTCAGGGTCTGGAGTTCCCAGTGGATTTCTTGATAGTGTATCTGCTACAACAATAATCTTGCCTTGTCTGTATTCTGTTTGAGGACTGTACCTCATCATGCATAAAAGGAGTCACTGACATCATATTGGTACTCGATCCAGGTCTTTGCAATTTATCAGCTGTACCAAGGGTTTATGGTCTGTACAGAGTGTAAATGATTCTAGCCCACAGAGATATTTTTGAGAATTTTTCACAAGCCCAAATAGCAGCTAGACATTCCTTTTCTATCTGAGAGTATCTGGTCTCAGCTTCTGTTAGTGTTGTTGAGCAATAGGCCACTGGTTTCAGCTCTTCATCATGATTTTGGCGTAGTACTCCAAAATGGCCATAACTGCTGGCATCAGCACTCACTACGGTCTGTCAGTTAACTTATTTATTATTTATTTATCATTTAATTTATATCCTGCCCTTCCTCCCAGCAGGAGCCCAGGGTGGCAAACAAAAGTGGTAAAAACACTTTAAACTTCATAGTAAGCAAGTACTGGAGCCTCTGTTAAGAGTTTTTTCACTGTTGAGAAGGCCTTATCTCAGCTTGGACCCCAGCACCATGTGCTGTCTGCTTCCAGAAGTGTATTTAATGGGTGTAGTTTCTCTGCCAAATTTGGCAAGAGAATGAATAAAGTACTAAATAATGTACCATGCCCAAAAATCATTTCAGTTCTGTGATGGAGTCTGGAGGTTTGGCGCACACCAATCAGTAGGTTCTGTGATAGGTTCTATGACTCCACAGTGAACCATTTTATCCAGTTCTGCCTTTATCATAGGTAGCAGTGGAACTAATATTGTTCTGACAGTGTGAATAGCAAAAAGTATAGCCCCTTACTTGAGCCTTATCTGTATAGGTGGTGTCTTCAAAGATCCAACTGTGTCACGAATTTCTGCAGAAAGCTCATCTAAATGTTGCACCAACCCCATCATAGTTGCAACATCTCCGCTTAGGAGATTATTAGTCTTTGCACAGATCATATAGACCTTAAAGTCGTAGTCATTGTCTCTATAACAGGTTCTTGCTATGAAGTATCCCATGAATATAGATTCTGTCTTCCAGGACCAGTTAAAACTGCTGTTGTTTGCTGGAGACTAGGCGGGTTAGAATAAGACTTGTAAACAGACTCAGAAATTATGCTGACATCTGTACCAGTGTCAATTTTAAACTTTATCGAGAGCCCACTGATTTGTAGTGACACTTCCCAAGCATCTGTGGAATTTTCCACCTGTGTGGCTGGACCCAGAAAAAATTGTCCTTGACTTTTCTGCTGCTCTACAGTTTCACTCGCCATTCTAGTGCTGCACACAGTGGCAAAATGACCTATCTTCTTACATTTGTGGCATTCTGCAGCCTTTGGAGAACAGACTGCTCTTTGTGTATGCCTTTTCCCACACCTTGTTTATCGAGGGGTTTTTATTTGAGCATTAGATGTTTGGCTGTATATTTGTTTCTGGTATTTTGGAGTTTGGGGTTTCCATTTCTGCAGGGGTTCCTTGACTATTTCTTGCAGCCCTTTTAAAGCACTCTGGTCTTGGACCTGGCCTTTTATAAGCTCTGAGTTTCTCCTCATCTCCACAGCCCTCTCCAACGTGAGATTGGATTCCATTTGCTGCTTCTGGGACAGGTCTTTATCCAAAATTCCCACTACCAATCATTCTCTGGGAAACTTTTGCCATTGCTTTCCTTTTTTTTTTTTCCTTCAGTTGTCCCAGGAGCTCTGCTACTCTGGAGACACTATGAGGATTTCTTAACTCCTGACACCATGTTATATTGATCAGGATGAGACCGAGGATAAAATAAGAGTTTTGTCATTTGATAATTCTTAAAAAATAAAACATCTGAGCTTGTTCTGTGCTAGGCCTCACCCAGCACACACAACACTGACTAACTCCAGTAACTAAATCAGTCTAGCTCCCACTAGGGTGTGTAATACCCTCTAGAGAAAGTTAACTATTTCTTTGCTGTGTATCGAACCTAAAGACACATTTCACCACAAAGACAATCTCGGCTTTTGCTTGAAGTGCATGAGTCAGCTGGCCCAGCATAAAAAGGAAGGCGCTATGGGCACTAAGGAGCCTCCACTGGTAGGGAAGTTTCTGTACACTGACCCTGACTGACATATGTTAGGTGAAAGTTACAAGAGCTGGAGATTCAGCCACTTCTGCAGAAGAAAGCCCCACACAATTCTGTACATGCTCTGTGCTCCTGCATTATTTAGCACTGTGAGGCTTTTTGTCTTCTTCTAGCCTTTTTGCACACAGAGATGTTTTAATTACTAAGGAAAGAGAGCAGATTATTCTGGCCATATGTCTCCATTCCACATAAATAAGGATTGTCATTGGCCCACCATAGTTTCACGGGACTGTCTATGATCCTGCTGACACTGAAACTGTCAGGCTAGATAAGCATCTTCTACCCTTCAGTGAGCATGCTAATTTAAGGTACACCGAGACTGATATGCCATGAAAACATTCTATCTAGAAACAGTTAGGCTCACACTGCAGAGAAGAAGAACAAAAGGTTCCTTTAGGAATTGGGGTTCTTGCTTGGTTTGAAACATGAGCAAAGAGGGGTCTGCATAGCAAATCATGTGTATGGTGTATATCAGATTCAGGAAGTCTTGTAGCTGAGTTGTAAAAGTGCATGCTTTGCAAGCAGAAGGTTCCATGTTCAATCCCTAGCATCTCTAGACTGAACTACAAAAGATTCTTGCCTGAAATCCTGGAGAGACGCTGCCTTTCAGTGTAGATAGTAGGGAGCTGGATAGACCAATAATCTGACTCATTATAAGGCAGTTTCCTAGATTAGATCCCCAATATTTTTGGTTCAAGGCTGTCAGGAAGAAGGGCTGGAAAAATCCTTTCTAGGAATAGCCTCTGCCTGTCAGGACTGCTTTGTGTACAATCTTCAAGTCTACTATAACAACTATCTCTGCTTTAAAGTTCGTTTACCTAAGTCTTTCTGGCTCCTGATCTGGATTTTCCAAAACTTCGTCTAACCACAAAAATGCAGCCCTTGAAAACACAGATGCTGCAATAAATGCACGTGCAGACAATGCTGTCGCTTCATGGACCTTTTTAAGTGCCATGTCTAACTTTAGTTCTGTAAGATCCTTCAATCGAGCATCCCCATCTCTTGAAAGGAAATTTCTAGAAACTAAATCAGAAATCAGGGAATCATACGTCAGTGATTTGGTAGACTGAACTGGTAAGTCCCATCCACACTTTACTATATTTCTGAGCAGTGATGGTTCCTTAATCACCTTATCACTGGGATTTGTTTCGGGAAGAACAGATGAGGTAGAAGCTGCCTGTTCTGTAACTGCATCATTCAAACTTAAAGCCACCATAGCCTTGCGTAGCAGATGCATGTAGTAAGCTCTATGAAACAACCTATTAGAGTGCTGCTTCTCCGGTTGTGAACCATCACTCCATTAATCTGTTTCCTTTTCCAGATCAACCATTGAATCATTGTGCATAAACTTTAGTATTATATAGCCATGAGAGTGGCTTTATACTATAGCCAGCGTGGATTTTTCACATTCTGCAATGTTAAATTGAAAATACCCCCCATGCCACTCTGATTCTTCCTATAAGCTCATTTCAAAACAAAACCTTACAAAACTTATAGTCCTGAACTCAGAAATGCTTGTTTAACAACCATCTCAATTTTCATGGCGATAAACAAAAGAGTCAGAAAGAATCGAGAGTTCAAATTCTAAAAAAGAGAGAAAAAACCAGACCCCTTTTGGACTTTTTTCTCTGAGAGTTCTCATAATTTGTTGAAATTCATTAAAAATCAGCCATGTTCACAGAGGACCTGTAATCCTGTTACTGACCTTGTCCCATACTCTGACCTTCATCCTACAGGATCTGAACAGGGTGGTTCACAACAGATGCTGTTGGATCGCTGATTCATAGGGTCACCATAAGTCGTAGTCGACTTAAAGGCACATAGCAACAAGCTCTGATTGAACTGCTGTGAGGGGAACAGGGCATCTCCTAGCAACTCTCAGCATCCTTCACTAACTATACTTCCCAAATTATTTGAGAGAAGACATGACTGTGCAAAGTGAAATAAAGGCCTGGTGTGGATGTGGCCAGGGACAGCTTTGGTTTAAATTTGGGTGGGAGGCTACATGTGCCTGCTGTAGAATAAAAAGTTGGGGGAAACCCTGAAAAGCAATGATACTGTTCACAATGTTTTCCTTTTGGAAAGGAAAGGGGCTTCCCCTCTGCCCAGTGCGCACCCAATCTCCTTCCCTCCCCATCCTCCTACCCTCCCTGCCCCTCCCCCAGGTCAGTGTTGGACTATGACCTGGTAGACCAGGGATCGAATCCACACACAGCCATGAAGCTCACTGAGCATATGGTGAGTGGTGGCAACACCTGCAATCAGCCCAAATAACAGAAACAAGATATGTGCTGTGCTGATCTTTTTTTTAGCAGGGAGGAAGCTACATTATTAAGACAGTTGACATAGTTCAGATAGTCAATGTAAATATGTCTGATTTCCCTTGCAATTTTAGTTCTGCAGAATAGTCTCCAGTGGACATCAGGAGTATCTCAGTTTGCACAAGATAAAACAGTGGGAGGTGAAATATATTCTAGCAAAATTCTAGGTGTGCTCTATCTTTTTAATTCACCATGCCACTTTGCCTTAAATGAAGTGGTTTAAACATAGCAGGCTGAAAACATACATCTTGGGCAGGCCAAGTTTGTTTTTTCTAACAGCTAGAGTCATTCCTGAAGTAGCAATATATTGTAATCCGTCTTATTTTACATCAAACTGCAGTTTCAGATTCAAGTGTTAATGCACCCAAAATAGAAATAGAGCATAACCTCCCATTTGAAACACAAAAGGCTGTCTTCACCACCATATCACACTGACCAATAATAAAGCTTTGAAATTAATAAAAATAATTTTGACACAGGTTTCTAGGATGAATAATAAGAGAAAGGAAATTTTCTAGATTAGATTCTCTGCAGAAATAATAGTAACACAGGAATGAGCGAAGTAAGAAGAACATCAACAAACATACAAAAATGTATTTCTCCATCTTTGGAGATGGCAGGTATTGCCACTACTCACCATATGCTCAGAGGTACATGTTACCAAATTTTTCCAAGCTACACAGGAAGTGGATTAGACTGTGAAAGACCAACCCAAATTTTCTTTGCATTTTGACAAATTTGTAGAATATCTCAGAGAGGAAGTCAGATCTCCTGCTCCCCTGGTGCATTCACTATAGCTGCCCAATTTCCCTGCTTTTTAAAGTTTATTTATTTATTATTTATTTATTTATTGTATTTGTATACTGCCCCATAGCCGAAGCTCTCTGGGCAGTTTACAGTAACTAAATACATTAAAAACAAATATAAACACTTAAAACACATCTTTTAAAAACAATTTAAAACACACTTTAAAAAATTTAAATCAATTTTTAAAAACACATGCTAAAATGCCTGGGAGAAGAGGAAAGTCTTGACCTGGTGCTGAAAAGATAGCAGTGATGGTGCCAGGCACACCTCGTCAGGGAGATCATTCCATAATTTGGGGGCCACCACTGAGAAGGCCCTCTCCCTTGTTGCCACCCTCCGAGCTTCCTGCGGAGTAGGCACCCGGAGGAGGGCCTTAGATGTTGAGCCTAGTGTATGGGTGGTTTTGTATCAGGAGAGGCGTTCCATCAGGTATTGTGGTCCCAAGCCATGTAAGGCTTTATAGGTTAAAACCAGCACCTTGAATCGAGCTTGGAAACGTACAGGCAGCCAATGCAAGCGGGCCAGAATTGGTTTTATATGTTCGAACTGTCTGGTCCCTGTTACCAATCTGGCCAATTTTTTTCCGGAAGTGCCTAGCAAATTCATTACAGCGGGCCTCAGATGGTTCTACCATGTCCCTGGGGCCAGAGTGTAATAGCCCCTGGACAATTCTGAAGAGCTCCGCTGGGTAGCAGAGTGATGATTTGATAGTGGCAGCAAAATATTGTTTTTTTGCTGCCCTCACTGCCCCTAAATACAGCTTACCATAGGCACTTACCAGTGTATAATTGTATCCACCAGGAGTTTGATAGAAATATCTGTGGGCTATAGGTACATTATTAAACCGCAAGGTTTTTTGCCTGTTAGTGAATTGATATGGAACCATTGGTAATTGACATTGTGTTATTTTTAGTGACTGGTGTTTAGTAATGAAATGTTATTGTAATAATGTTATCTGTATTATTGAAAGAAATTGTTGATTTATCATTTTGGAGTTGCTGTAGTTAATTATGGTTTGATTGAGTTGCTATATTAATCATGCTCTGAATGAGCTGGTGGTATATTATGATTGTAATGATGCTTGATATGTCTTGCTAAAGTACTGTGGTTTCTGTGCTGCAGTGAGATGCTCTAGGCAAGTGTATATGGGAAAGTGGCAGAAAAGTTTAGGTTGCCAACAAAAGCAATGATAAATTCATGGAAGTGGGTACTGAGGTGTGTGGATGTTCACCATATATTAACATGAATCTTTAACATGAACCTTTAAATAGTAACAGGCAAAAAGAAAGAGTGATTTAAAACTGAAAAATGTATTGTAAAAACTCAACAGCCCTTTCTGGATGAAGGAGAAGATTTGATTAAATTAAAAGAACAATGAATGGGATGTATTTCTAGCTTCAACCTTTAGTCCAACCAAGACATGAACAGCTATAAATCATCAAGTGCAGCAGCTGTGTTTCAGAAAACTGCTCTGAACCTCAGTTAAAACATCAAATCTTACCAGGGTGTTCTGGATTTAATAGAGTTCAGCGCTACCCAAATTAAGGAGATAGCAACAGCAACAGTTGAAATAGCAAGTTTCAGGTTTCAAAATAATTATCAAAAGGTCAGGAAGAAAGCTTTCTTTGTTGGCTCATACTTTTAATGGCTTCTAATTCATAGGTTTGGTGCAAGAATGCAGTTGTAGAGAATATGTTATGTACAAGAAATCAATTATGTTTTCTTAACAACTTCCTTTGGCCTTAGAATGCAGTGAAAATATTGAGAAGATTAGGATAAGCAGCTGTGAGTTGTAGCTTGAATCCCCTGGTCTTTGGATGGCAGTCTATAACTTACATTGGCCCTATTTCTCACAGAGTTGATCTAGGCTGTATCTGCCAGTGGGGGCTCATTTGATCAAGTGTTCCCTCCTGTAAGAACAAATCCCCTACACATAGAAAAGAAGCTCTGGAGAAGACTAGGCTGTAATCCTGTCCTACAATAAGGGATTTTTAATATATACACATGAGCAATCCATCATTTGACTTTCACTGGCAGTCGGAGAGGTGCAACCCAGAGAGAGAACTTTGCTAGAGAACTCTACTCAGCCTGACAAGCTGGTCTCTCTTCTGGGCTCCTTTTGTTCCCATTGGCATGGTCATCCATCTCAGAGTCTGCCTGCACCCCATATATGCCTGATGTAACAGCTTACATATACAGCTGCCTTGTATTGAATCTGACCATTGGTTCACCTAGCCCAGTATTGTATGCTTGCAGCCTTGATCCTACAGAGTCTGTAACTATACCTACTGTGGATTACAATCAAGAATGTATGCATGCAAAGCAGGTGCCCCAATGCCTTATGTCAGGACAAATGGCTAAGAATGTAAATTTTGGAAACACTAGTGGAAGAAGATGGATAGAAGAGATGATAGATCAGGAATAGAGATGGAAGGATCTGTCAGTTGTGAAGGCAGCTGGTCTGCCTTCACAATTTAATTAGCACAGATTTAACCTAAAGTCTTGGTGTTCTGGGTGTTTGTAACAGCCACCTTGCCCCCCATCCTGGTAAATACAATGCTACCACCAAAATCTGCTGCTACTGTTCATGTACCATAGCTGTCAGTGCAACAACATCTGGGAACCCAAGGTTGGGTAAGACTGCTCAAGAAGCAAACAGAAACACTGAAGCACAATTCCCCAAGTGGCTTAACAATCAATGCCTCTTCCCACAGAACTCTCTGTGAGGGGACAAGGAGTCTCCTAACAACTCACAGCACCCTTAACAAACTACACTCCCCGAGATTCTTTGGGAAAAACCATGACTGTTTCAAGTGGTATGATACTGCTTTAAATGTATAGTGCAGATTGGGCCTTAGTCTGGTCTCTTAGTGTTTCCTGGTGAATTTGTTGCTTAGTAAGCTATGACAGTCTTTGATAGACTACTACAGTTTGTTTAAAAAATGTGCCTATTCTCACTCATCAAAAGATCTAGCATCCGCCTGTTGCCAAACATATGCTAAACTTAGTTCTTCTACAAATATTGCAGCATTGCCGTCTTGTACCATAATATTTTAAAAAATAAACAAACCAAGGTTTTATTTATGACATACTTATTTTTTGTTTTAAACCCACTTCAAACCTTACTATAATGTTTTGGTTAGTTTGAGTCATCCATTTGAAGAAATAAAGGGGGGGTAACCATCATTTTATTTATCTAAGAGACATAAAAGATGTCTCAGAGGACAAAATATTTAAACTTTGATTTTGGGTTCCAACTCAAAATACCCCAGGTTCTACTAAATACAATATTTCCTATCCAAACCCATTAAAAAAACTTTGAAAATGGATTATTGATTCAGATTAAAGAGTTTAGATTCACCACAGGAATCTCCTTGAAATTTATATAACTTTCACCTAATTGATCTAGATATATAGTGACGCATATGTTTCCCTTTAGCTAAACAGAAATACACTGTTCATCATTTATCCAGAAATTCTGGTTTGCAATGTCCTTTCAGAATGCTTCTGTAGGCTCAGTTAACATTATTCCTATATTATATTTCAGGAATTGGCTGAAAAATTGTGACATGTCCAAAACTGCATAATAAGCTCAGATGACATTTCAATTTGCAACCAAATCTAGAACTCTTTTTCTATCCATAGGGCCATATTAATTCTATTTCAAGATAAATCAAGATAAATAAAACTATTAAGGATACACCGGCGATTCCACAAGTTGGTTTATCACCGACTAATGCTGATGAGTTTTGTTATGTGCCTTCAAGTCAATTACGACTGATGGTGATCCTATGAATCACTGACCTCCAATAGCATCTGTCGTGAACCACCCTGTTCAGATCTTGTAAGTTCAGGTCTGTGGCATCCTTTATGGAATCTATCCATCTCTTGTTGGGACTTCCTCTTTTTCTACTCCCTTCTGTTTTTCCCAGCATTATTGTCTTGTCTAGTGCATCATGTCTTCTCATTATGTGGCCAAAGTATGATAACCTCAGTTTCATCATTTTAGCTTCTAGTGATAGTTCTGGTTTAATTTGTTCTAACACCCAATTATTTGTCTTTTTCACAGTCCATGGTATGCGCAAAGCTCTCCTCCAACACCACATTTCAAATGAATTGATTTTTCTCTTATCCAGTATTTTCACTGTCCAACTTTCACATCCATACATAGAGAATGGGAATACCATGGTCTGAATGATCCTGACTTTAGTGTTCAGTGATACATCCTTGCATTTGAGAACATTTTCTAGGTTTCTCATAGCTGCCCTCCTCAGCCGTAGCCTTCTTCTGATTTCTTGACTATCATCTCCATTTTGGTTAATGACTGTGCCAAGGTACTGATAATCCTTGACAAGTTCAATGTCCTCATTGTCAACTTTAAAGTTACATAAATCTTCTGTTGTCATTACTTTAGTCTTCTTGATGTTCAGCTGTAGTCCTGCTTTTGTGTTTTTCTCTTTAATTTTCATCAGCATTTGTCACAAACCATTACTGGTTTCTGCTAGTAGTATGGTATCGTCTGCATATCTTAAATTATTGATATTTCTCTCTCTAATTTTCACACCACCTTCATCTTGGGACCCTACTCCCAAAAAAGAAAGGGGTTTAAGACCCTCCAAGACCCTGGACCACTACACCACTGCTCTTCCCTCAATAGAAAAGAATGCATCCTGTAATGAGTTTGAAATGAGTAGTGCTGCTTTTCCATTGATGCTTATCCAGAACTAGGCAGCCAGCCACTTATCTATTCACAATAACATGGGTTAGAAACTTGAATTATAAAACAGAAAGGTACGTTTGCAGGATGCTACATTTCCCACAATTGTGATTTTATTTTATTGATTTATTAAAATAGTTCTATGCCGCATAACAAAGTGGTGTACAAAAAAATCAGAAGTGCCATAAAATTACAACTGAGAATAAAATGGCAATAGCAAATAAGTTAAAGAGAAACCAACTGGTATTGGTGGCTAGCAAAAGCCTCAGAAAATGAATGGGTCTTCAGCAAGCACTGTAATTGCATTTAATGTAGCCACTTCTGCAATTTAGATGGGAAGTGGCTCCACAGAGAGGGCACCACAACTGAAAAGGCCCTCCCCATTGGTTGCTGCTAAATGAGCTCTGAAGGTCATGGTATAACCAGGAGGACCTTATCCATTAATCTTAGTTACCAGGCTGATTAATCAGGGGAAACTGGTCTGTTAGGGGAGCTGGTCCCAAGTTGTTTAGAGCTGTTATAGGTCAAAATTAAAGCCTTAAACCTGGCAGACAGTGCAGTGTGTTTAAGAGTGGTGTAGCATGTACATTGTAGCATGCCCAACTCATCATCCTATCCATTGCATTTTGCACTAGTTGTAGCTTCTGGAGCAGCTCTAAAGGCAGCCCCACATAGAGTAGTCCAGTCTTGAGGCTACCAATATATGAATCAAAGTAGCAAGGTTATCCCTGTCTAGGAAGGGTCATAGCTGGCACACTACCTGAAGCTTTTGCCACAAACTTGCAAATGCAGGGAATATCCTCTGCTGTACTTCAATCTCATATAAATTCTTCAAACCTGATTACTTAAGGATGCTTTTGTTGCTTCCCACTGATAATGTGGGAAGGCCAGGACCCGATATCAGAGACCATAAACTCTTCCACCTTGAAATAATACTGACCAGGACAAATGTTGCTGTTTAACAATACAGAAGAAGGGCTGTACCTTTGATGATAAAGCAATTCCCAAGCGGAAACTGGTTTGTTTATACTGTGACAGGGTCTGCCACCATAGCAAGAATGAATGATTTCAACTTTTCAACATGATATTGCTCTGCCAGAACAATTGGCTCAACCATGAACAATTGAATTTTTACAGGGGCTACACTGAGCTGCTTGCTGTTAAAGAAACAATGGCTGGCCACTGTAGAAGAGGCCAAGAGGAAATCTCTTAGGAAAGAGGCCTTAGATCATGCACTATGCACATACATTCAATACCTGTCATTCTTGATTCATATCTCAAGTATTTCTGGATCTGACTGCTCTAATCTCTACCATCTACTACCAGGAGCAGCTGGCATGATGGGACAGTGTTGAAGAGATGCCCTGGCGACACCGGTGTTGCTGCCACTTATACAGGTGGTGCTGGGCTAGAGGGGTGGCAACACTGGAGCTGTGCAGGCACCACCAGCGGAACCAACATTTTCAAGCCTTAATTTTTGCATAAATCAAATATTATCGAAGCAGCAGTTTTCAATGTGGTGCTTTTCTATTTTTTTACAGCAGCAGCACAAAAGTGCAAGTACACTTCCTTTATTGTTTCTCTGGTTCACTGTGCCATGTGTTGCACAGATTAATTAAGAGAACTTCTAAAATTAATTCCAGAATTAAAACATGCATTGTTTGTCACAGATTTCAGCTTATGTGCATTTTTTCTTCCTCTACAGTACTGATATATGTGCACATGCACATAGAAAAAATGCTGCAAAAAAAAGAGAGAAAGAATATTAATGTGATAATATCTATGTTTGCATCAAGATTATTTTGGGGTGATGTTTTACTGATGCACACATTGGGGTTGCTCAATGATTTCCTTCAAGCTGCACTTGATTTGCTCTTCCCAGACTAATATCTGGATCAGAATGCAGCTATCGTTGGGGTTTCACACTTCTCTGAATTTTGTGATGCAGGACTCAGCACAAAAAAATACCAATATAATTCTTTACGTTAAAATAAATATTTTACGATAAAATGCATACAAAAATATATAAATTTTTTTTTATATAAAATGATCTCCGTCATGCCCCTTCTTTGATGAGCTTCCGCCAGACCCTGAAGACATGGCTCTTCAGGAAGGCTTTTGGGATGGCCTAGGCTTTTACTGTTGTTTCTAAATTTTAATGTTTAATGTATTGTTTTTATTCTGTACGTCGCCCAGAGTGGCTAATAAATTCAATAATAATAATAATAAAATGCACCAAAATGCTAATTTTCATGCAGATTTTTTTCTGGTGCAGAAACAGGAAAAAATGGACTTATGAATGAACACATGTGAAACTGACAAACAGGAAATAGATTGATCCATGCATTGCATTGATACACATGCTCCTGGGCATTAGGAGAACACCACACAAGCAGAAACATGATTCAGCCATGTACACAGTCACTCCAACTTTGCATCTTTTTATTGTTTTATCAACGCACACAACTGTTGATGTGCAGCAGTATACTCCGCACATACAAAATGTTAATAGAATCTGCATACGATTACATCAAGATCACATCAAACAATTTTCCCTAATAAAATGTTGTTTTCACAAATATATGCATTTTTATGCACACTTTATCTTTGTATATGCATTTTTGTACATGTTACTTGGCTGGAGAACTGCATTTCAAAATTCAGAGAAGTAAGGATTTTTAAGGATGGCCGTGTTTTGGTTTGTGTATTGTTTCAGAAAGTGTGGATTAGGTAGGTGCGCCTCAAATGCAAACTGAATCGAATATCTCTCCCATACCTAATGAAGTATGGAGAATTCCCAGTGCATCAGTTTCATTTCAGAACTCCAAATCTGGAGGGAAATCTGGATGGTGAGCATTTTGGGAGCATCCTGTTACAATTTCAGTAATACTTTATGTGCGGCTGAAGGTAATATGAATATCTGCATGCCCAGTATGACCACCCTTAGCCCATGAAGAACTGGAGAGCCAGTCAAGGGCTTTTTTTGAACAGAACTCATCATGTATTCAGCCTGAGTCACTACTGGCTACTGACTGAAGGTTTAGCGTTGTATTCCTGCCATTTCAAATGGAAGCATCCACTCACCCTGCCAACCAGTGTTTAAATCCAATAGAATGTTCATAGGTGACCCACATGATTGGGAGCCCTGCAAACCTGTGTTCCTAATTTTATGGGGAGCCTACACACATATATCTAATAGCAGTGGCAAAATCTGAAGCAGAGCCTTTCTGGTTCACTGTTCAGTCTTTTATAAACTAACTTATACTAACTTATTTAAGATTTACAGGTCCATAAAGCAGCTGGCTGGGTTGGAAAAACATCGGGATTTAACTGGCAGATCTCTTAAGCCCAGCCCCCATCTTTTTCTATGCTGGCTTCTATATTCTACCCAGAGCCATTTAAATGGAGGGACTACAGTTTTGTGGACAAATGGTGTTTTTAATAATACTCTCCTACAAACCAACACCATCTTCATGAGAATATGTTAAATAAAATGTATGGATGATAGAGACTGGAATGCCACAGTTCATAACTACAATTAACCACTATTAATTAAAGGCTGAAAGATAAATGAGCCACGAGATCCATTTATTCCTAGGCTGGGAGTATTTAAATTCACAGTAGGATGCTAGTCCATTTTTCACTGCTAGCCCTGACACTGCAGGGTAGGAAAGCAGCAGGGATCACATTTTCTGTACTTGAAATTATCAAAGAGGCAGAAGTGGTGAACATAAGAAGAGCCCTGGTGGATCAGATCAGTGTCCCATCTGGTCCAGCATCCTGTGTTCACAGTGGCCAACCAGATAGCCACGAGAGGCCACAAGCAGGACCTGAACGCAAGAGCAGCCCTTTCTACTCATGATTCCCAGCAACTGACATTCAGAGGTGTACTGCCTATGACAGTGAAGACAGAACATTTACACTGTGACTAGTAGCCACTGATGGGCTAACACAGCCTCCACATTCAGGCCAGATAATGTGATTTATGTGGGAATGCACTTTGAAAGATTCCTATAAAATGTGCCCAAAATCCATAGTTGTGATAGATATGTATTGGGACCAACCAAAATGTCACAAAATAGTGACAGGGTTTTTGAGTTCTCCAGAACTCTTCATCAGACAAACTATTAAACAAGGAGGGAGGGAGATAGAGGGGCAAGGAAAAACAAAGACATACAAAAAATACATTGGATATAAGATCAGCTTTTAGACTCAATTCCAAAGTGGAGATTGCAGACTGAATTAACCTCTCCTAGGTATGTAGTACAGATACCATGTTACAAAGCTTGGATTCTGGGATAAAGCAATGGCTGCTCCCCAATCCATTTTTTCCCTCCTCTGATGTAGACTACCTGAAGACATAATCGCTAACACTGCTGGGATTTGTTTTACAAAAAAAAATATTGACTGGATTCCAAAGAGCTAATTAGGCTTATGCAAGGGGCTTGTACTGACCCAGTGGAATCCTTGATGATCTGTTTCTTTGAATAGTTATTCTCCATGTCACTGCACAAACTGCTTTTGAATATCTTCCCAGATTCAAGAATATGTGACATGGAGGGGCTCACAGAACTACTTTCATAATACTTTGGATCCTGCTATAGAAGTTAGGGAAGCAAATTAAATATCTACAACATGGACAAATAATCCACTGACATCCTGCGATTAATATATCACCTTCCAGTAATTATACTTTCATCTACTTATCTAGTACTTGAACATTTTGGCCAAGTGCTTAAGCTGCACATGCTTATCCACATAGAACCACATCCATCTTTTCTTTATCCAAAACCACTGACCTATAGCATGGACACAACTCCCCAATTTCATTCATTCATTCATTTGTTCATTCATTTGATTACATTCATATCCCACCTTTCCTCCAAGGAGCTCAAAGTGGCATACCTAGTTCTCACCGTCCTAGATGGGGAGGGGAACATGGAAAGGGACAAAGCTTGTAGGGGCCAGAACCCTCCCAACAATCCCACATCTGCATATGATGGGTTTTTTTTAAGTCCATCGAAATGTAATTTAACAGCCAGTGCAATCAGTTTCTCTTCATGGGATGTGTGAGGGAAGGGGGATCTTGTCTTTGGTCTCAGCAGCAAAATGTCTTGGAGCAACCTTACCATGGCACAGCTAGAGTCAGAAAAGTAGGACCAAGTATACATTTGTACCAGGCCCAGAAAAAACTGTTGGGCTGGCAACCCTGACTGTTTACAGAGTGTTTGGTTCCAGTGTTCCAGTGAAAGATAGCTAGAGTGTTGGACTATGGATTCAGAGAATGCTGCGGCTTTCTATATTCACTGGTTAAATCAGCCTTTCCCAACCAGTGTGCCTCTAGTTGTTGTTGGACCACAACTCCCATCAGCCTCAGCTAGCATTGCCAATGGTCAGGAAGATGGGAGTTGTAGTCCAACAACATCTGGAGGCACAGTGGTTGGGAAAGGCTGGGTTAAATGGTCAGAACAGAGAATCAATGAAATACAACTCCTTTCAATAATAATAATAATTATTATTAGCATTTTATACCACTTAATACATAATATCTCAAAGAATATACATCAAACTAAAGCAACAAATGTTACAAAAATACACAATAAATTGCATTCAGTGCTACCTATTCAGAGTAGACCCACTGGGCTCCTTCTGGGAGGAAGGGAGATATATAAATTTAATAAATAAATAAATAGACATGACTAACTTAGACTTATTAATTTCAGTGGATTTACTCTGAATAGCTTGTAGCTGAATACAGCTCAAAACCATTAATACACATTACAAATAAACAATTAGTAATAGCAATTCATTCTCCAGACACATGTCCCCACTCAACACCTCTCAGCCTCCTGAATCTCACCCAGGACTACACCCATCTATCCGGGCTCTCACCCAAACAAAGTCATAGATCACCCCAAAATCTCACAACAAAGAGAGTCCCTGAAATTTGCTCATCACCCTAGCCTTCCAGTCTAGTCTTGCATTTGTGGGCAGGCACCAAGGTTGATGGTGCTTCCTTGGATGTCCACAGCTGTGCCCCATTCAGCACTCAGTCAGCCGCACTCCACACACCCCATTCCAGGCTACAGCAGGTTTGGTTTGCAAGCTTCCCAGCACATCCCAAGGATGGCAAATAGGATACCCTCCACTCACAGTTCTTTCATTGCCCTTTGCACACCTCTCTTCTCTTAAGCTACTTCTCTAGATAGGCTTTGACACCTAGCTAAGGGCCTAGGCTGGCCCATCTATCTGCTGGAAAGCAGATATCTTCCTCTGCTCCCTATCAATGGAACATTGCAACAATATGCACTAGCTCAACAGGGGGGAATACAGTGCATTAAAAAGAAAGCGAGGGCTTGTCTTGGATTATGATTTTTCATCACCAGTCTTGCTCTGTTATTTTTTTACAGCATGATCAACTGCAATTACAACCAACAGCCAAAGGTCATTGGCTCCTAGTGACAAAAGGACCACTTGGAGCATATGAACTCTGAAGTGGAACATATGGATTCTTCTCTAAAACTTGTGGCCAGCCATATGCTTGTGGATCCTAGCTCAAAAGAAAATCCTCTTCCCTCTTCCCTGTGGCTTTCATTAGGTCATGAATCAGCTGCTGCCCAACATCTTGTGCCATTGGGCAACTTTGCTTTTAATTAGTACAGTGAGTTTCAACACAGTGTGAGGAGAATCCCAGGTAGAAACTGGACATATGGCTTTTCCCAGTTAGTCAGGTAAAGTCTGAAGCTGAATGTCCTTCTTGCCCTTCTTTCTGGATCTTATACTTTGTCCCATACTAGCTGCAGTTATCTTACTTGACTTACTTTCCACATGTAAAAGGAATATTGTTCTTAGTTCCCTTGACTTATAGTATTGAGATACAAGGCTTGCAGGGAACATCAACAAGCTGTTCACATAGCACATGATATGGCATCCAATCAGCTAGCAGAGAGTCTTCACCCTCTTCCTGCTATAGCCCCTCTCTTATGCTTCATCAGCCTTGACTGACCCCATCTGCCCACAAATACCTAGCATATGTTACATGCCTGCTGCTTCTCTGCTGGAGGTGGCTCCTTGCAGCTTTCTTAGTGTGTGCCATACAAAAGCAAGCAAAGCCAAGGATGTATGACCACTGAAGTGTCGACAAGAAGGATCAGGGATGTAAGACTGGCAGAAATGATAGCGTCTTCCCTGGCGCACACGATGATCACTCCTTGCTTTGAGAGAAATGTGCTCGAAAGCATAAGCCTTAAGGCTAGGAGCAGAATGCTTTAGGGTACAATTGTAAACTTCATTCAACCAGAGCTCTACATTTTGGAGGCTACTGACAAAAACAGCTGCTCCACATCTCATCCTCCTCTCTCCCTGGTAACATCTAGTAATACAGCATGTGTGACATGTGATCATGTTTCCTCACTCCTAGAACTAGCAGTAATGAAGCAGAAGAGGGGCAAGAAACTGGGGAGGGGGCTGATGACGTGACATTGCCCATTTTGTAACAGTAGATATTCTAGGGTAGGGATGAGAAGGAGATGCTTGGCTGCTGTGTTCAGGGCAGCCAACCATGCATCTCCCATCCTAACCATGTCTACTCTGAAATAAGTCCACTGAATTCAATGGGTCTTGCTTACTCCCAGGTAAAGGGAGTTAGGATTGCAGCTTTAGTCCCTTACTTAGACGAGTCCCTTTTAAATCAACAAGTAATATGATAATGAGCTAGCTGTTAATTATTAAATCTGTTCAAGAGTAGGAACTTGCATATGCAATTGACTAAGCCCTGGGTCAAAAGAAATCTTGGTCTGTACGTCCTCTGCTGTAGGACTTCTGTTTGCTGATCAGGATTCCACAGAGCAAGGGAAGCCAATGTGGTACTTTCTAGACATTTTTCGACTACAGCTCCCACCATCCCTTTCTATTGGCCTGATGGGCCTAAAAACAATCTGAAGGGCACCATGTTGGCTATCCTTGCCACAGACATTGGCAATGATTCCTGTTGAGAAGAACCAACTGCTTCCCTGCAAAGCAGAAAGGTTTGCTGTCTGAAAAGCTAGACAGTTGCCCATGAGAGCTGGTGTAGTGTAGTGGTTAAAAGACTGAGCTATGAACCAAGAAATCCAAAGTTTTGAATTGCACCTCTACAATGCCATTTCAGGATAACAACACTAACTTGTTAACTTAAGGGGTTTTTGTAAGGGTTATAACTAGATATTTATTTATTTATTTATTTGATCTTATATATCCCGCCCTTCCACCCGCCTGAGACAGCATAGTCAAAAGTTCAAGATGCTGGGAGTGGTACAAATAGCCCTCTTCAGAAGAGCACCTCAAATCAATGCATGGGGGGAGAGATACTGAGGCTGAACAGACTCAACTCGGCCTCAGTGCAAAATGCACGGACAAGCCCCACTCTAGCATCGGCAAATACAGTGAGAGCATCTGTTGAGAGGGAGCTTTAAGCTGGAAGCTTAAAGCTGCGCACACAAAGTCTCGTATGCAGTCTGAAACCTCACACAATCAGGGGTCCAAACCACGTAGAAGCCTTTGCAAATATAATCATACATAGGTATGAAGGCTCATTCCTTGCAGACATGGCGTACACTTGGACACCAGCATGTAGGTATAGGGGAGAAATGTGACTCAGTTCGAATTTAAAAGCAAACCCACCTAATTTGCACTTTCCAAAACAACAAAAGAACCGAAACACAGTTCTCCAAATTTTGCAGTGCAGTTTTATAGCCAAATAATGTGTACAAAAATGCATACAATGGGGCAAAGTGTTCATAAAAATGCACATAGTGAAAATAGCATACAAGAATGCATTGTTTTAGGGGAAATTGCTTTGCAAAAATGTGTCTATTAGGCAAAATAGCATACAAATATGTATACTTTAGGAAAAATTGTATTAAAATGCTGGATGAATTTTCATTAAGACTTCTTTTTCAATTATAAGCTGATGTGGAAATGTGGAGAACTGAACTTAAAACTGGAAAAATGAAAAAAAAATGACAAACTGAAATTTGATAGATTCACCCATCCCCACCAGCAGGTGAAGTAGAAGTTGGTATGTGCTATGTTGAGCAAGAGGCTAGTCAGCATAGTCCTGGTCCCCTTGTAAAAAGTGCCTGGAGGGCACCAGGTTGGGGAAGACTCTCCTAAAAGATATGACCTATGGATCTTGACAAAGAGTACTTTCTCTGAACATGGCAAACATACTAAAATAGCCAGGACATGCAGCTGTTTTCCAAAAACATTTCTTAAAATAAACCAATGATGAAGAAGGCCAGTATCTCAAAAGTCTGAACAGAAATTTCAGCTTGCCTGGGCTGTTTTATATTTTCTTTTGTAAAAAAATACCTCAATGCCCTCAGAACTGGTTGCTATAGTAGACAAGATAGAGTGGAGGGATCATTCATATGACTCAGTAAATCAGTTACTATATTAGTATGTTTTGTATTTCTTCACTTTGTTTCCAAGAAAAGTACAGATAAGGAATAGCAAATAAATCTCAGAAAACTGGAAAGGGACCAAAGAAAACAAAATGTCCTTTTTGAAGACATTGCTAACCAATAACTAGCTTTCCCCAAACAATCTCTTACCCTACAGGATTACCCCTTATCCTGATAAAATAAATAAGTGGTTTTCCACATTTGAGTAAAAGAGTGAGGGCTTGAGCCAACCCTTACCCTGGGGATGCCATTGGGTGCATACAATTTGGCAGAGCTTGGAAAAGTTACTTTTTTGAACTACAACTCCCATCAGCCCCAGCCAGCATGGCCACTGGATTGGGCTGATGGGCATTGTAGTTCAAAAAAGTAACTTTTCCAAGCTCTGCAATTTGGACTGCACTGTTGTATGTGTGTAGAAAGGTTGCTGACAGAGGATTGGCAGTAAAGGACATCCCTGCACATAGCAGCATGTGTGGGAGGTCGGTCAGTTCAGAGGGTGTGGCCTGGGATTGAATGGCCACCTGCGTGTCTTATGTCATTGTGTTTGATGCAGTTTTTATTACTTGTTTTTAGGCTGACCTGAACTCCCTTCCCCACCTTCCCCAGCCTTTTCCCATTGCATGAAGTTGGGGCTAACATTTTGGCAGACTGTGAAAGGGGGCAGAGCCAATAAGTGCCTCTCAGTCTTGATGCTTCCTGAGATCTCACTCAGCCCCCCCTTTCCCCCCCTTCTTTTTCCTGGAGGGTAGGAAGCATTGCCCTTAGATGTCAGACTACCTGGCTTAAGGACAGTGCTACATTGTGATGCCAATCAAGCTCACTCCAGTCATTCTCCCCTGTCACATCATTACTATTGTACAAGAGGGGGGACCAAGAATGAGCCCATTGACCATCACCCAATCCCACATGCCTCCATCGTCATTTCTGCTGCCCCCATCCTATGTAGACCAGGAGACCTTTTCTACTTGAGAAAGTTTTCCACGCAATTTAGAACTCTGGAGATCCAGGATCCTAAACTGTGTCTACTCAAATAGAACATAGGAAGCGGCCTTGTCCTGAATCAGACCATTGGTCTATCCAGTGGAGAACTGTCTACACTGATTGGCAGTAGCTCTCCAGGGATTTAGGCAGGAGGGTCTATCAGCCCTACCAAGAGATGCCAGGGATTGAGTCTTGGGCCTTATGCATGCAAAGACGATGCTTGGCCATGGCGGGATGGCCCTTCCCCAAACTGCAGCAGTTCAGCCCTCAACAGGTGGGGGCTGCAGAAATGACAGAGACATATGGGAGGGGACAGGGCCAGCAGATACATGCCTGCTCTCCCCCTCGCATGATGGGAATATCCTATAAGGGGGCATCATGATGCAGCATTGTTATTAAGCTAATCAGTGTAAGGATAATGCTTACTAGCCTTAACGCAAGGGAGATTTGGTGGGAGGGTGGTCTCTACCAGCTACCAAAACTCCAAGGAGAGCCATTGTTGCCAGCAGCAACAATGCCAGCAGAAACATGATGGCAGTGGAAAATCTATGGCAGGTGTGGTTTGAGTAAATCTTGCCTCTCCAAAATTTCAACAGAAACCTTCAACAAACCTCAGTTTGGAAGTTCAATGTATAGTTTTGTTTTTCACATTGTTTGCTGCGTTAAGAAACCATGGGAGTGTTTTTTTTTTTTGACAAAAATTGATCAACAACTCTTAAATAAATAAAATATATCTTGAGGCAGAGTTACCTAACATCAAACCTGGATTATTTCAAAGTGATGGAAAGGGACAACTCAAAACTAAAATAGCTTGTCTCATAATAGGACTCAGTGGCAATCTGGTGTACCACTCCTCATTCCCATGTTCCCTTAAGATTCTATACTTCTGCAGCAAATAACTTTGCATGCAATTGACTTCTACCAAATCTCAGCATAAGCCACTTTGTGTTTGTACTACATCATGATGATCATAGCAGAGGTCAAATGGGAGATATTGCACAGGTACCAGAAGGTTAGGAACAAGTGACTTATTTGCTGTCTTGAGGGGGAAGCTAGTGTTTTTCTCCCCTGTCAGGTGATGTAACTTGAGAGGGACATTGCACAGTTATGTACACATGCACATGCATACAATACATATAATATCCCTCATTAGCAGATGACTAGGGAAATAAAGTCAGTATTACCTTACTTTATGAGAGTCAAACAGCCACATACTGAAATAGCTTAATAATTACATTGTATTTCCTGGCTTATGGGAAGTATCAAGAGGTTCCCCTTACCCTGACAGCTAGCCAACTGAATTGCATATGCTTCTGTGAAAAGAACATGCCGTCTAGAAGACTTGTATTATTCTGCACTTTGGACAGCCTGTAATATCAATCACCATACATTACCAGACAGAAAGCATGACAATGCCAAGGACTTCTATTTAAGGAAGAGGGTGAGGAAGATTGCCAATAGCTGGCTATTTCCATTTCCCCAGTTAGAAGCTGAACACAGGGTTACTGATCAGCAATATGCACATGCCAGTTAAGATGGGACACTTAGATTTTGGCCCTGGAGTCAGAGGGTTTCAACTTTTGTGTTGGGCCTAGAAAACTGTACTGATGGGTCCTGAATACATGCAAAATTGAGTTCAAAACTCCTTTTGCAACTAAACTCACATGTATTGATTGGACTAACCTTCAATCCACTTTGTAAGTAAACTATTTGTTTATAAAGTATGGATGTTTGTATTAATATATAAACAGGAAATTCAATACCAAAAAAAGAGGGTACAGATATACACAAATTTGCATATACTAATTTGTATGTATAGATGCAAATGTATACATAATGACTATGATTATAGAAATACAGTACATCTCATCATAGTGGGGAGGAATATGACCAGGTGACCTGTGTGCCTGCTCTGTCTGCTGTCCAGGTGCAAACTGTTGATAAACAACTTCAAGGCCCCTACTCTTCCTTCTTACGGCTCATTGTCCAACGTAGTGCTACATGAATGTTTTGTCAGCACAAGGATTTCCCCAGCCCTCCCTGCTGCCACTCCTTCCTTCCTAAAATTTACCCAGACCAAGGGGGCACCTGTGGAAAGCTGCTGAGAACGCTGGGTTGCATTCCCCCTAGCGCTACTGCAAACATTCCATCAGCACAAGGATTTCTCAATGTGCAAAGGAACACTCTCCCCCTCTCTTCCCCTGCCCCCTAAATCTTTTGTAAGGGTTCTCTCAACCCTCTGGAGCATATTTGAGGAGGGTGCAGTCAGTGCACATGCAGGGGGAGGAGCGGGGGGTCATTCCGTTGCATAAGCAGAAATCCTTGCATTGATGGGATATGTTAGTTGAATACTGCCCTTAATCTTTAAACCAGATTTTGACTCATTCATTTCTTCTTTTTTGGCAATGTGAAAGTGGTCACCCTATCCAGTGTGCTTCAGGGCTAAGTGGTGGGTGCAATCTTGGTCTCCCCAGTCCAGCACTAACCACTAGACAACACTGTATATCTTTTATATGCAGTCATGCTGGCATTCTTTGATATTTTTCTATCAACAGCCTTAGAAAAAGAACACAGACCCAATTCATGCTCTCTAAGAATTTCCCTGTGGATCTCCGTGGATCAGCCATATCAGCTCACACCACTACAGTAAATTCCCACTTCCTGTAGTATATGTAAGTTAACACAGGTCCCAGGCCCAAATCATCATCTGGATATGTTTTCTTAAATAGCTACCTTGGTCTTATGTCTGTTTACTCAAGGGTAAGTCCCGCAGAGATCAATAGGACTTACTTCCAAGTAATGGCACACCTTGCTTACTCTTTTGTTCCCTGATTGCAGAGCACTTATCTGGCAGTTGTGGTCTATTCTGTAAGGCATGTTTGGGTGTAGGAGATCTTGCTGTCAAGCATATTCAGGAAAATGCATGAGCTGTGAAATGCAAGCAGTCATATCTACGCACCCCCAAGGCGAGTTGGCCTTTACAGCAGTTCAACCTTGGATCATTTAATCCTGCTCTCTCTGTTTGAAAGACCAAAAAAAAATCCCCTCTACCTAAGGCCAAAACAAAAAAATACTGATAAAACATTGTGCCAAAAAGTGTGTGTGTGTGTGTGTGTGTGTGTGTGTGTGTGTGTGTGTGTGTGTGTGTGTGAGAGAGAGAGAGAGAGAGAGAGAGAGAGAGAGAGAGAGAGAAGAAATGACCAGTTCAGTCTTCACCACTTTTAGAAGATTCTAATTAGGAAGTTGCCTGTGCCAGCCCCACAGCAGGAAGTCCACATTATTAATGCTGGCACCATGCAAAAGCTGACTGCAAAGCGGCTGCTGAACTGGCACAGTGTTCCCTCCAGATTTTGGCACAGGAACCAGAACAGATGTCTAAAGGTTTTCTCTCCCCCCCCTCCACCCCTCACTGTTGAATGACCTTATGCCAGAAGGCTACATGAGCCAAGGCAAAGGTGACAAAAGGGTCAAAGAAACATTCTCCATAGACGAAAACATGAGACTCTAACATGAGACCAGGCTTTGGTCAAGGTAGTGAAAGCTAAGAACATAGGAACCTGCCTTACATCCAACCTTTGGTCCATCTATCCTGGTATTGTGGACACTGACTGGAAGCAGCTCTCCATGAACTCAGATCTCTCCAGTCTTACTTGGATATGCCAGAGATCAATCTGGGTACCTTCAGCATGCAAAGCATGTGCTGATACCCCACTTTTGTTCCATGGTGGAACTCAGCAGCATACAGGTTATTTCTACGCCACCTTTAATTTATTTCTATGTTGCCTTTCAGCTAGGGCTGGAAAGATCTGATCATTTCGGTTCTCTTGGTTTCACATTTTTCCAATCTTAAATTCAGGTCTCCACATTTCTGCAGCGATCTGCAGATTTTTTTTTTAAAAAAAATCCCCATGAAAATTCTTCAGCATTTTAGTACAAATTTATCCTAATAAACATATTTTTGTAGGCAGTTTTGACAAATGTACTCATTTTTGCAAGCCATTTCCTGTCATATAATGCATTTTCCATGTTATTTTCATTCATATATTCATTATTATGCATGCTTTCCCCTAATATATGCATTTTATAAACATTGATTGGTTGGTGAACTGCATTGCAAAATTCAAATAAGTGCACATTTCAAAGGATGGTTCTGTTTCAATTCTCATATTAGTTTGGTAAGTGCAAATTTGATAAATTCAGCTTTAAATTAGAACTGAATCAAAATCCTCACCCATCCCTATGTTCAACCAAAAAAGCCCCCCAGATGGCTCACAAAGGAAAATCGAAAGGATAATGCAAGCCCCACCCCCCAAAAATGCAAAAAATTTAAACAACAAAATCTTAACATTTCACAAAAGACTAAAATACATAAATGTTCCTGACAAAGAGCAGTCCCCAGAAAGGTATCACAGAGAGCAGGAGCAGCTCCTTCTTACAAGGGTCTGGGCAGGGGGCGTGGAAAGGACAGGGCAGGTGGAAAAAATTGCCTCTTGATGGACCCAGCACAGTCTCTCCCCCACAGCCTACACAGGGTTCCCATCCAGGCATCAACCACGCAGGTCCGCTTAGCTTCAGTGGGGTTACAGCATCATGTAGCGCTGGGAGAGAAATTCAATTCAGTTCACATTTGAAGTTAAATATATTGAATTCACGCTTTCTGAAACTAGATGTGAACCAAAACACAGCGCTCATCGGAATGTTGTGATGCAGCTCTCCAACCAACATTTACAAAACTGCACTATATTAGGAGAAATTGCTTGCAAAATATATGTACATTAATCAAAGCTGCACAGAAAAGGGCATTTGTTAGGAGAAATTCACACTAAAATCCTGAAGAATTTTCATATTGCTATAGAATTGCAATTATATAATTGCAAATTGCTATAGAAATGTGGAGAACTAAATAACGGATTGGAAAAATGAGAAATGCAGATAATCAAATGGACAGATCCTTCTATCCCTATTTTGAGCTATGGGCTTTCAGTGAGGAGATTTTCTTCAGTGGGGTGTGTTAACTGTGAGCTTAGAGCTCTTCAGGAACAGAAACTTGACTTTCACTTAGGTTACTCTATAATAAAGTATAAATTTAACAAGAAATGTGTGCACTATAGGGTTTTTCATTTTTTTCAAAAAAGAACATTTCAATGAAGTGGATATTTTAGAGGGAGATGCCACAAAACATGATTTGAAGTCTTGGCTCAGAGAAGATCTGCAAGGAAACTGGCATATTTCATCCCACAAGAATATCACAGACAGAGAACACAGCAGAAAGGTTCCTGAAAACTTGCAGAAGGGATGTGTCTCTCCTTATTTGTGTATGCAATTGTTTTTAACCTGCTCCCCACTTCATTGAGATCCACGGGGGAGTGGAGCTGCAGGTTACCTGGACGGGATAGAGCAGTAGCGAGGTTGGGGCCATGTTGTTGGAACAATGGGACATCCACTGCCAATCTGGCACTCCCATCAGTGCACCCACAAGGCCCCAGCCTTGCTGCTGCCACATACCCATCTAGATAAGTAGCAATTATGCTTGTGTTGGGAGGATGGTTCTGCCATATCTATCGCTACTGTGGCTCTCAGGATTCCTTGGACATAGGTGCTCATCACCCATACCTACTGCCACGAACCCCCTTGTGTCCCACTGCCCAGCTCTCATCATCATCATCATCATTTATTGAATTTATATCCCGCCCTTCCTCCCAAAGGAACCCAGGGTGACAAACATAAAGAAAAAGAAGCATTTTAAAGCATTCTAAAACCACAATTAAAACATTTCAAACACAATTACATTTTAAAACTTTCTAAACATTCTAAAACACAGTTAAAACATTCCAAAAACAATTAAAATATTCTAAAAAATACAGTTAAATCGTGTTTCCATCAGTGATCTTTGAGTTGCCAGGAACTATCTACTTTAGCCATCAAATGCCTGGGTAAACAGGAAAGCTTTCAAATTCCTCATGAAAGTCAAAAGTGATGGAGACAGGCGCACCTCACTGGGGAAGGCATTCCACAAATGGGGAGCCACCATTGAAAAAGCCATCATGGGTTACCAATTGGGCAGCACTCTGTGGTGGCACCACCAACAAGGCCTCACCTGCCAAATTGTAGGGTCCGTAGCATGTGACTCATTAATCCATCTTAATCCTGTTATTCTCAAACAACAGAAGCGGAATTACATGCTAAGCAGCATGCCATCATGTAGAAATCCCTCTCTCCTTAGCTATATGAGTTGGCTATACATGTGATGTAGTAAATAAGGGTAGCTCTTGATGAAAGAATTTGGAGTCCATGTACCTTCCTTTTCGTTTGTTTTAAGTGGATGTGAAGACATGATGCTTGTGGAACTCAAAGATGGAGGCTAGGTTGGAATTCTTAGAAAAAATCTGTCCTGAAGTGTTAAAACAAGTTTTCAAGTCCTTATTTCCCAGAATATGTCTGGGAAGCAGCATTTGGACCTGCAAAGGGTCTGTACCATGCTGTTCCTCATGAGCTATTGTCCCAGAAGCCAAAACACAGCCCCTTTTTTAAAAGAAAAAAAGTGTAGAACAGCAGTTAAAGAGAGGTTGAGATGTAAGCACTAGAACTCTTTGCAAAAGAAGTGGAAAGGGACAACTAAGATGGCTCTCTGAGGAAACCTTTAAACCCTTTCCAATGGCCTGGCCTCGTGCTGAGTCAATGAGTGATTTGCTCACATGAAGAGGAAATGATGTTATGCAGTACAGTTCCTCCCAATCAGCTTCTCATTTACTTGGAGAAGAGCTGAGGAAGAAGTACACTTCATTCCAGTTAGCAAGAGTGATTTTCCCCCTGCTGTTTGTTTCTTTTCTCAAGCCAAGATTCAGGCAGGAAACCTTCAACAAGCCCACTTTCCACTGAGGGCAGGCAGGGTGCACAATGGGCTTCCTCCATTGGCTTGTGAAACCATGATTCCAGGATCTGAAAGACGTTGTGAAAATGTTGCTGTGGACCACCCACATCCTCACAGCAGAGTCTCTCCTGAGGCACTCTGTCCAGTCCTAGGGAGCAGGGAGCAGGGGAGACGTGGGTGGGCCTTTGAGTTCCAGACCCCTATGAATGAGGGAAGCAAGACTTCAAAAGCGAAGCAGCTGAGGCACTTTCGGAAGCTGCCTAACTTGGTGGAAAAGTTGGTTCATGGCTTCTTGCACTCTCTTTCATTTCTTTTTAAAAGGTATTGATTTTGGATGCAGTGCAGGAACTCTTTGCAACCTCTCCCCTGCCCACGAGTGCCCACAGGGGTCAGGAGAGCCAAAAAGAAGCCACAAAAGAACTCCCAACAGCAGACCTCTGGAGACCCAGCAAACATGCAAGACTCCATAAGCCATAAGGCTAATTATGACAAGGATATTGGATACAAACATCTGTATATCAAGCTGCAGTGTTAACCTACTGCAAGAAAACAAAACTGATGCCTCTGTCTAGACTGGAGCCCAATTAGCATCACAGCACAAAACAAAAGTCCTGTGAAGCAGAGCACCACTTTCATTTAATCGGAGAAGACCACTCTGTGCCTGCAAAGAGATGGACTGGCAGAATTGTTCTTTAAAATGGAGGCTGTCTTGTAGATTCCAGATGAGCTACTGATCATCACTGAACCAGAAGCACGTCCTGTTGTCAGTGTGATAGTGATGCCTTATTATGAACATTATTCTTGTTTATTTTGATTGTCAATAACATATTGAGACTTAATGAGCAGCAAATGCTTTGCAACTTTTTTGAGAAAGGAAACTGATCCAAGTTAGGGAGAAGTAGATAAAATGAAAAAAGAGTAAAG
The DNA here is from genome assembly GCF_030035675.1 of Rhineura floridana. Lineage (NCBI taxonomy): Eukaryota > Metazoa > Chordata > Lepidosauria > Squamata > Rhineuridae > Rhineura > Rhineura floridana. The sequence goes on from NC_084485.1 coordinate 38,800,574, forward strand.
TACCCCTAATGTGTTGATCTACTGAACAAAGGACAAGGGGCTAAGCAGTCTTCATTTCTATTAAATGGGCAAGAAGTATTTTGACATGTGGAGAAACTGAGGCATAGTAATGCAAGCAGTTAGCGGAGGATTATGGTATCATGAAAAATTCTGGAGGCTATAGGCTACAGACAGTTCCTATTTTCATCTACAGATAGCCATGGAAAGCAAAGAATCACAACCACAAACAATTCATTAGCAAATGCTAGGAGGAAAAAAAAGGTTCTGCTCTTTCAGAATTGACTCACATGGCCATTCTCTTTTTGATGTGCGTATTCCATGCACAGTATAAATATGCATATGCCAGATGTATAATACTGAAAGATGCTATCATAAAACCATTTATTTTCTAATTATTATACACATTATGTCTATTGTCAAATATGTGATTCATAATTCCATAGTCACCTAAATTGTTCAGTTCCTGTATTTTCTTAGTACCACAGGCTGCAAACCTCCCTCCCTCCCCTCCCCCATTGATGGCTAGGGGAGAGATAGGATGCAACACAGGTTCCTCTCTGCAAGTCTCTGCCACCAATGGGGGGGAGCTCTACTGTGGCAGAGGCCCATCCTACACCAAGGCAGGTGGTAAGCTACCAGTGCTGGTCCTTCCACCAGTGGTAGCCAGTGAAAAGCCCATAAACATTTGGCAGCACAGATTGGGCACTGGAAGTTTGGGATCCATGGGATCCCAAGCCCCACAGATCTCATGAGGAGCCTGATCCTTAGTTCCTCCACTGTGCCAGAGGTTAGCAGGGCTTCGAATGTGGTGATAGCTTTGGTGTTCCATTTGTTCTTGCCCGTGGTTTTAGGGTCACACCTCCCAATATAATAATATTGGGCCAAGTGAAATTCTTACACACATTGCCACTTTGATTCTCCCTAAGATACTAGATTTATCCCAACTGACTTTCTCTGTGTGCAAGAATTTCCATCCGAGAGCACTCCCATCTTGAATATTATGCCACAATATTATGCACTGCCTCTTATTTAATAATGTGTTTTGATATTTTGTCTTGTGCAGTAGAGCCACATAGGGACCACTGTACATAGAGTGTAGCAGAACTGCTCAATAACATCAATGATTTTCTCTCTCATCAAAAATTTGGTAAGTAGTGCCAAGACAAGAGGTGGCTCCAAGATGGTCAATATCCAAAGATAATTGCATTGTGTAGTTTCATCCTATCCAGATGTGTAAGCTCAGGAAATAAAAAATAAAATGCAGGGTATGTGGGGGGGGGGGGAGAGAGAATGCAGATCTTTCTCATGTCCAAAGGGAAATGTCTTAATGTTGAAAACCCATATTCAATAAATCATTGCCAGACCTTGCCAATGGATTGCAATTTGAGGTTAATTTCCATGTAGTAACTAGGACAAAATCCATGACTCAGGAAGTGGTGCATTGATGACTCAACTGGCGCTGCTCCTATTTCTGACTAAACCAGTGCCCCAGTCTAGCATTAAAAAAAGGCATTGTTCAATGATTTTCAGTCATACTCTTAGGGCAGCTGTTGCAGGGCCCTGATGACTATGGGCACACTTTGCAATAGCTGAATGTTGCCACAAGGTTAAATCACTTGGTTTCTTAGGAAAAGCCGTGAGGCACAGCATAGGTATTTGTCATGTTTTCTGTTGGAATGGGGCAGCCTCTGACCTAGGCTAACAGATTTTGTAAGATCTCTAATTTAGCATCTCTAATTGAATTTGTATTGAAGCACATGGAAAAGCAACCAAACATCCACAGAGTCCTTGTCTACTAGGTCTTTTTCCCATAGCTTCAGAAGGACTGTAGAAGAGAAAAAACCATAGCACAGTGGTAGAGCATCTGCCTTGCATATAGAAGGTTTCAAGTTCAATCCCCAGCATCTCCAGGTAGGGCTGGGAATGTTCCCAGTCTGAAAACCCTTGAGAGTTGCTGCCAGACAGTGTAGACCCTACTGAGCTAGATGGACCAGTATGTCTGACTCAGTAATAAGGCAGCTTCCTATGTTACTAGTGGCAACAAACCATGCATCAGAATTTGGTGGCATAGCCTAGAAGCCTGGCTAGTCTCATTCTTTGTTGCTTCTCTTTGTCAAACTTCATCCATGACAACTTTATGGAGCAGGCTACACACTATGGCAGCCTTTCCCAACCAGTGTGCCTCTAGAAGTTGCTGGACTACAATTCCCATCTTTCCTGACCATTAGCAATGCTGGCTGAGGCTGATGGGAGTTGTGGTCCAACAACATCTGGAGGCACACTGGTTGGGAAAGGCTGCGCTATGGATTGGAACTGTTGGCAAGTGCCAGTTCAAAAGCATTCCATCAACCTAACAGACGGAAATCAATTCAAGTTTGTTCTTTGTCAATATTGATATTTTGAAAGGAAATATCAATAAATGAAAGGAAATATTGATAACATTATCATTCTTAATAATGATATTTTCAAAAATAGTCATGGAAAATTGTTACATAAAAATCTAATCCTCAATGATAGGGAACTGTTTGAAATCAGCCCCTTTTGTGTTTGACAAAGTAAACACATTTTTGACAATAATCTTCTTTGTTTGTTTTTGTTTAAGTAAGGGTGCAAAAATCCTCTTAGGCTACGAGCCAACCATACACAGACATTTGCCTCAAGTCTGAAAGGGTTGTATAGTTGTTCATGAAAGAGTCCTTCTTGTTTCAGCCATATCACATACTCACAAAAGATGCAGCAGCAGTTTTGAAGAACAGGACGTCTTGGGGACAAGGTATCCTATGCTGAATGCATCCTCCACGTATGTTTCTCTGACATTACTGACATAACACAGGTAAACCACTTGCATGAGCAGTTCTTTGTATATATCTGAGCTAATTCATGAAGTATGAATCAGTGCTGGCCCAGTATTATATTGCCGGGGGGGGGAGTTTAGACAACTCATTCCATGCATTCTGGTCATGTGGCCATGTAGGCTAGCCATGCTGCAAATGCACCTGGTGACCACACATCGCACTGCCGGCACCATTTAATGTCACACTATATGTTAATTAAAAAAAACAAATTCAACAGTAAAATGCATAAAATACACAACATTAAAAATACACAGAAGAGATCACAGATCCTTTACGGATAATGCTAAGCAGGCAAATGCCTGCTGGAATAAAAAAAAAGTCTTTACCAGCCACCAAAAGACAGCCAGAGAGGGGGCCATCTGCACTTCATGGAGCAAGGTATTCCACAACATTGGTGCAGCCACTGAAAAGGACCTATCTCCTATCGTCGTCATTTGTGCCTCCATCCTAGGCGTGACACAGAGAAGGAACTCTCCTTCTGATCTTAGGGAACAGATATGGTATGGAAGGAAGATGGTATGGAAGGTGGTGATCCTTCAGGTATCCTGGACCCAAGCTATTTAGGGCTTTACATAATCATTTAACCCCCTCTACCAACAGCAACCCTCCAGGGTCCTAGGCAGGAGTTTGCTCTAAGCCAGTTACTGAAATATTTTTAACAGATGTTAGGGATTGAACCTGGGAGTGTACATACAAATAATAAATAAATAAATAATACAAAGCATGTGCTCTGCCACTGAATCTGTACACGGTTCTTGGGACCATAGTCTAGCCCCAATACTGGCACAGACCAATAATGGCTTATATCAACATTTAAAACACAATGAAATAAAAACCTTTTGTGCTATCATTAGCCATTTCCCATAAGAAAGAAAGAAAGAAAGACTGTAGGTGTACAGTAGGAAGTACTAAAAATATAATAAATGTTAATTTAAGGAAACAGTGTGGCAAAAGTTAAAACAGCATCATGCAAGGGAACTGTGATCAGAACTGTACTTTGTATTTGGACAGATTCTTCTGATTTCCCCATATATTGCATTCAACTATAATGAAAAAAAGAAAAGGAAAAGAAATTATGTAAGACATTGGGAGCAGTAATTTATGAATGAATCCTTGGCAGAATGGCTCCATGCTTGCCTGGGGAACAACAGGCCTCCATGCAAAGCTGTGAAGCCTCCTGATCAAAACAGTGTCAGTTATGTCTTCTGACTGGGCCTAATAAAAGTGTGGCACTGAGAGGAACGGCAGTGTTTCTTAGCCAAGGAATTTGTAGCATCTATGCCAAATTACATCAAGAGATTCAGGTGGTCACACTTCTGTTCCTGGTACGGTTATCAAGCTGATGCAACACTCTGAACAAGCAGAAAGATTAGCCTTTGCCAAAACTCAAATTATTCATTTGTTATTTTAGGATTAAAGTAACATCTTGCTTGCATTGTATGGCTGGCGTGAGAAAAGAAACCTTTCAAATGCTGGAAAAGTCTTCCAATAAAATTCTACCCAAATATCATTTGCTATCAGTGAAGGTAAAAATAGATTAATCAGCCAGACAAATCAGATATTTTCTCTTTTCCCTCACACAAACACACTCAAATAGTGCTTAAATTATTGTGGGGGCAGGGAGGGGGAACCCACAAACTCTACTCCCTGACTCTCACAATTTTAGCCAATTCATGGCCTTCATTGTAGCCTTCTAAAAACAGTAGATGAAAATGGCAACACAAAAGGTATGGGGGCGGGGGCCCCTCTGCACTCCCTGGTAATTCAAGCACACACACACTGCAAGAGCCGCTTCACTTGGTCTATACCAGTGTTCTTCCACTTTGGGTATGCAGATGTTGCTGGACTACAACTCCCATCAACCCCAGCCAGCTTAGTCAATGGTTAAGAATGATGGGATTTGTAGTCCAACAGCATCTGGGGACCCACTGTTCTTCAACCTTGGGTCCCTGGCAGTTATTGCACTACAGTTCCCATCATGCTTGGCCATTGGCTAAATTGACTGGGATTGATGGGAATTGTAGTCCAATATCTGGGGACCAAGGCTGAAAAACAGTGGTCTACACTCTGCTGGAAGGGAGAACAATGATCCAGTTCGAAAGACCCATGTAAACAGCCCACAACATAGGCCTTATCTTGAGTACTTCATCCAGTTCTGGACACCACACTTTAGGAAGGATTCAGACAAACTGGAACAGGTTCAGAGGAGGGCAATGAGGATGATCAGGGGACTGAAAACAAAGCCCTATGAGGAGAGACTGAAAGAACTGGGCATGTTTAGCCTTGAGAAAAGAAGACTGAGGGGAGATAGGATAGCACTTTTCAAGTACTTGAAACATTGTCACACAGAGGAGGGCTCAAGTTACAGGAAGCCAGGTTTCAACTGAACACCAGGAAAAACTTCCTAAGGGCTAGAGCAGTGCAACAATGGAACCAATTACCTAGGGAGGTAATGGGCTCTCCAACACTGGAGGCTTTGAAGGGGCAGCTGGACAATTTGGATTCCTGCATTAAGCAGGGGGTTGGACTTGATGGCCTTATAGACCCCTTCCAACTCTATGATTCTATGTGATATTAGATGATTTAGGATCACAGCATAAGAGAGGCAGCTCCATGCTGGGCTATGTGTGCTAGGCAAAAATGCTATTGGCCCTTGCAAGGCAATTAAGGGAAGAAAAGCATTCCCTGCCCTTACCTTTCAGCACTGAAAGGTGGCAATAGAGACAAAGAGAGCCATAACCAGCCCATGCAAGTACTTTGTTGTTGAATGGATAGCTACTTCTCTTGGAACAACTATCCACTAATACAGCAATCCTAATTAATGGAAGCTGAAGTAACGCAGGCCAGCATAATTTAGGATTGCATAAGTTAACCCTATTCCAAACTCTGTTCAGGAGCTTCTAGAAGGGGTCTACTGATGGTCAACCCAGCAGGTGAGTGTGGGCCCAGGTTTTGAGGCTCTAGGTTACATGCCTGAGCTGAACAGGGTTTGGAACATGTTTAAGTCTTTTCTTGCCCTGTCCTGTCCCCACCATGCCTCCAAAACACCCCTTTGGGGGGGGGGACTGATACTGGTGCAACTTATGCCAGCTTAAGTTACACTAGCAGAGCCTCATTTGAGCCAGGGTGAAGGACTTATGCCAGTATAGGCCCAGCTGAGCACCAACTCAACCAGGAAAACCCAAGATCTACTGAATCCAAACTCTCATTGGTTTGGAATGTGCTGTAAGTAACCATACACTTGCATGGTGCTGGATTCCCTTCAGCCCTTGATCACACAGCGGATAGCAGCAGTTTCTAGTAAACCACTTCATTGGCCACCACTGTTCCTACAGTTATAGAGTAGGGGTAGCCAACATGGTGCCCTCCAGATGATGCAGGACTACAACTCCCATCATCCATCTCTATTGGCCTTGCTCACTGGATTTGATGGGGCTTGAAGTCCAGCAACATCCGGAGGACACCATATTGGCTGCCTTGTTAAAGAGGATATTGGGACTATCTTGGATTGACTCGTAACATCTGTAAATTCACTCTAATCAATACAGCAGAGATGAGAACATGCCCTTAGGGAGGTGAAACAAATGGAATGATGGAATGACAGCGGGGAGAAAGCCCACTCCTGCAAGCAGTCAGTTCAGACCTTTGACAAGACCAATCTTTTGCCAGTAGCCTAGTGGGTGGGAAGGAAGAAAGAGAAGTGGCCCCACCCATATTTAGTTCTGGCCCTGCCCACCACCAGTTTTGGGCCCGCCAGCTGCTGACATACCCCCATCAACAGATTATTCCTTAGGGAATGTGTCCGCAAGACAGAAAAAAGGTTTCTCACCCCCCTTTATATTGTTCAGGAGTTACCAGAGGAAGGGCTGGGGGCATGTACAGCTATGTACTACTATCCCATGCAATTAACTACAGGCATGGATGTTCCCTGTTTCAAAAATGGCCCTACACACCAAAGCTAACCATTGGCTGCCCAATGGCTGGGAGGACTATAAAGGATTCCGGATGAGGCTGGAACTTTGTCAAGGCAACAGCAGCAGCTCTTGACCCCCACCCAATGGCTACGTAAGGCCCCATGCTGACAAATTGTCTCTTTCTACAGGACAAGTTGTACTCACCCTGAGAAACTTGCTAGTTTTGTTCAAACCTTTTTGTCTGCCCTCAAAACTGCTCAGATGTTTTCAAGTGAGGAATCACCTTCCCATTCACTTTGAGTTTTATGTGAGGCAAGATTTTGGTGGCAATCCTATTAAACACTGTGGATCCTTGAGCCAAAAAGAAGAAGAAGGATCTATTCAACACTTGGATTCACCCCTGAACCCCCAAAACACCACGCTTACAATCTCCACCAGTGATTTGCCATTCCTGTTGCTGCAGGGATGAATTTTAACTTGATATTGATCAAGGGAATTTTAAAATCAATTTTAATTAAATGAAACATTTCTATCTTGCCTTTTTTTGTGTGGAACACAAACTGAACCACATGTGTTTATATATGTACGTGCAGAGAGTCTGATCAGGCAAAATGCATCAAGATTTCAAAGCTCTTGGGTCCCATTTGGAGGTGGGGGAGAGACTGTGGAACAGCACAGGTGAAAGGAACACCATGTGTTCCTTCCAGCCATTATCTTGGTCTGCTTCAATTTGTTCTCAATTGTTCCCAAAGTGCAGAATAATCACCTCTGCTTTTTCCTAGCTGCATACAGTTTGAATAAGAGCTGACACTGACAAGATAGAGCTCCATTCTGCTAAACAGCTATCAAGAAATGGAAAGTTGCATAGCGGTATGAACTAATCTCCTCAAACAGAAGTCCTGTTTAGAAGTGAAAAGGGATTTATTCGCTTATTTATCTATTTAGTTAATCAATTTTACTCCACAAAAATATATATAAACTCCAAGCAGTTTACAAAGAAAAAACTATAAAAGAATAAAGCAAAAATACAGATAACAGACAAGGAACACGGACAGTCAATATCACAATTCCAGAATACTGAGGCATGATACCAACCAGTGCATTCTTAAAATTTACGCTCAGGAAATGCCCAAACAAATAAGTCTTTAATAAGAGTCTAATAAAATAAATAGATAAATAAAATATATCCAGTTGATGCCTCTTGGATTACCGGGGTGTGTGTGTGAGGCAACATATTTGGGGATAGCAACATTTCAGCAGCCATCTCAGTCCCCTCCTATGAGTTCATAATAACCACGAACTACCTGAGTGAAGCTAGTGGACTACTCATGATCCACAAACCACAGTTTAGGAACTCCTGGAGTAGACTATACTGGTGCATTGCTATCTTCCTACTATTAACAAAAGGTTGTCCTATTGGAAACAGTACCTGTCCTTAGCCTGTGTCAGACTTTCAGGTTCTCAGTGAATTCAGTGCATGAATTCAGCTATCCTTCTTTAGGATATTTAAATCTTCTTTTGAAAGATATTTATATCAGTTCCTGGTTTAAATTCTTTATTGTTAAATTGCATTTATTAGGTTTTTCTTTTGATTTTATTCATACACAAGACTTTAGGACTGCTGAATTCATTTTAGATCAAAGAATTAAGGATATAATATTAATTAAGGATATTGATTTTCAATTTTCTGTATCAAATGCATGTAAAATATGCTCCCCTATTCATCTTGGTCTGAGTTTCCGGTTTCCCAAATACACTAATTATTTGGAGAATCTGACTATTCCTAAGTATCGCCATATATTTTCTAGAACCAGGTTTAACTGTCTCTCTTCTGCTGTCTTGGAAGGGCAGTACCAAGGTGCCCCTTATGCTGATTGGCTGTGTCCCTGTGGAGATGAAGTTGAATAATTGGATCATGGTTGTATGTAACTTTTTTAGGGAGGATTGTAATAGACTACTTGGCCCTATTATGAGGAACTTTCCTGGTAGGTCTGTGGACTGGTTTCTGAAATATTTCCTGGCTGATTCTAACAAGTCTACAGCAGAGACAATGGCCAAGTTCCTCTTTTCTGCTCAAAGGAGTCGCAAGAGGATTCTGTTTTCTTAACTATTATTTCTTTTATGTTATACTTTTATATTTCTGTATTTTAACAGTTTTGACATTTTATTGATTATTTTATTTGAATGGGTCTGTGACCGTATATCAAGAAAGAAGAAGAATTCAGTGCATGTCTGTAGTGCAGAAGGCAGTATCCCATCAGCAGGCTTTGCCATACACTTGTTCATTGGCATGTCTTCTGGGATCCTGATCACATGGAGAGGTGCATATGCATGAGAAACTGCAGACACGCCACCCACTGTGTATACAGCAGTGACAGAGCTTTCCCCACCCGACAGTGACAGATGTTACTGAGGAGTAGCCTGAACATCTGAAAGGGGTTCCCATTCAGACATACTTCCAAAACTTCTCATTGAGCACAGACAGTTCCTATATAGAAACACGCAGATTTTTTTTGGCATTTTTAAGTCCTCGTGAAAATCTATCAGCATTTTAGTATGAATTTTGCCTAATATACATGTTTATATGCAATTTTGCCTAATATACACATTTTTGCAAAGCAATTTCCTCCAATTTTCTTCAATTTTTCTGTGTTATTTTCACTAATATATGCATTTTTATGCACACATCCAAATATATACATTTTTGGAAGGGTTCACACAGTATGGGCAGTATCTATCCAACTAAACAGTTTCAGTAGGGCAAGAAGTTTTAGCTGTGCAATAGAACTTCTCCACCCCCTCCTCTCTTCATGTGCCCCATGCACACTGCATATATCTGCTCTGGAGAGTTCAGGGAATCCCCAGAACAGAGTTAGGGGTCATGTGGGGGGCATGGGGAGAGGAGATGATGTGGAAATTCCGTTGTGCAGCTAAAACTCCTTCCGCTAGCAGGACCGTTTAGCTGGATACTGCCATAAATTTTCTTGGTAATTTTTACTTTTGGTTTTGGATTTCTGTTTATGCTTATAGAAAGCCTCTTTGACTAGATGGGCTAAAAACACACACTCTCCAATCAATCAGTTCTATGTCTCCAGTTCTGTAGGATCAACATGTCAGTGATGCACTAGTTAATGACTTTAGAAACAAACATTTATATACAAAGCATCCATATATACGTTTCACCCTTCAGCCTAAAGCTTTGTTCTGAAATAACCCCATAACACACACAGCTGCTTAAATCAACGGTATGCCTCAAAAATGTCACTTTAAAAAACTTGTGGCTTTTGTTTCCATGGTGGTTAGAACTAACGTGGACAAATACATTTACAGAACAACAAAACACACATAATACCAAGCAATGGAAAGGCTAAATGACTTTTTCAAGGTTATGGTACTCATAATCTCTTTCAAAGTTAAACAACAGCAGCAAGCTTGCATTGCAGATTCAACTGTAGTTCTGACAAATTAAGAGTCAGTAAACTAGACTATGGTTGGCTGTAGGGTCAATTCTGAAGACGGTGTTTTCAAAACAAAATCTACCCACTATGGGAAAAGATAGAAGGTCATACTTCTCCCAATGGAGCCGTAAATAAGAAGAGATAAGGATAGAAAAGATGCTGAAAACATGCTCATCTCAGGACAACAACATGTTCTGTTCATCATCCCAGTCCCACAGATGCAATCTCCAAGGGCTCAGTCATGTGCCACTGACTCATAGGACGCTGATACTGGTGAAAATTAAGACAGGATTATGGTTCTCCTCCATCCCCACCTCTAATCTTGTTCTTTATTCTTCCTGTTTTAAATCCCTAAATCACATGTAAAAGCACTAGATTGATGACTGTGAGGATCCAAGAACTTGTGGCCAAGTTCACTCATTCATGATGAACTAGAGATGTGCTTCTCTTGCTGCTTCCATGTTCTTTCACTCAGACAGATCTCTGAGAACTATTCATTATTGCTATTGTTAATAACACCCATTTGTATATAACCATAGAATTCTGCTCCCAGCAACATATGTTTAGTTCCACAGAAGTCAATGGATGAACCCTCCTGAAACAGAACACAGGAAGATTGCAGGGTTGATGTGCTTTGCAATGGTTGTCAAGTTGAGTCCCACATCACATTTTGGATTTACAACATCTAATGAAGGCTTGCAACAAAAAGTCAACTAAAATAGCACACACACACTGGGTTCCCTCCCCCCCATTTAAAAAGTAGCCATAGCAATAGCAATCAAAAATGGTGCCAATAACAGCCACTTTTCCAACACAATGAGATGCTTGAGAGGACAACTGCAGTGCACAGGTAATGAGTTTTAAAATGCAGTCCTGCCCCTGATTCCCCCCGCAACCAGTAGGGCAGAGTTGCCCTCCTGACATCAGTGTCACTGAAGCTTTCCTGGACAGATCAGAAGTGGGACGGGGGGGGAGCAGGAAGGTCTGGATTGCCTCTGCTGGTGTGTCTGTGCAGCCCTGACAATGCCACCACCCTGCTCTGTCCCGGTAAGTTGCAGTGATGCCAGCATTAGAAGAGTGGGTCTGCAGCTCCACCCCACCCCACAGGCCAGTACCAGCAACCACTATTAAAAGGTGTTGGTAAAAAATGTGGTAAGATTGGTCACATTGGGGGAAAAGTGGGTAAGGATTACTGGTTTGCACAAATGATGTTGAAGAAGAAAAAGATGGAGAAAAAGAATTAAATTTGTATCCCGCCCTTCCTCCCAAAGGAGCCCAGGGAGGCACACACACAAGTGATAAAACAATTAAAACCTCTAAAAACAATACCAGTGCAGATGCACACTAGGAAAGATATCTACTTAAAAAGCTTGTTGAAAGAGGAAGGTCATCAGCAGGCACTGAAAAGACAACAGAGATGGTGCCTGTCTAATATAGAATGGGAAGGAATGCCAAAGGGTAGATGCCACAACATACTAAAAGCCCAATTGCTATATTGTGCAGAATGGGCCTCCTGGTAAGATGGTATCTGCAGGAGGCCCTCATCTGCAGAGCATAGGGATCAACGGTATATAAGCGGTTAAAGCGATCTTTCAGCTACCTTGCTCCCAAGCTGTATAGCCTGGGAGCAAATTGGTAGACACCCTTGCTTTTGACTTTCAGGTGTCTCTTGAAGACTTCTTTGTGCCAATAGGCCTATGCTGCTGTTTAAAATACCTGTGTGTATGTGTGTGTGTAGCCAGTCATTTGAATGATTGTTTTGTATTGTGTTTAAATGTATTGTGCTGCTGTACACCACCCTGAGGGCTGTACATAAATACTTAATAAATAAATAAAGCCTGCATACAAGCCCATTGCAAACAACTCTTTTAACTTGGTCTGCGTGTCCCAGGAGCACACATGTTTGCTGTACAACTTTTGCTGTTTGCAAATGGACAGCTGCTACAGCCTGGTTCTTTCCCAATGATAACACAAAGAGGACAAGCATCAGGGCTAGCTCAAGACATTTAATACCGAGGGGGATCATGATGATACTGCTTTTATAGTTTTGAAGTTTGGATCTGTGTTGTATTACATTGTAAGCTGACCTGATGATGTATTTAAAAGATGGGGTACACATCTAGTAATACCAGTAAATAAATAAATAATGCATGTACAGCAAGGGGTAGGAAATTTTGGCCCCAAGGACTACATTTGGTAGGGAGTGGTATTAGGGGGGTGATAACCATAAACACACCTTCCCACTCATCCCTCTCCTCTCTATTTTTCTCATATACAGGTATATGGACACAGACGGACACAGAGACAGGCAGGCAAAAGGGGAAAATGTGTGATGTGCAGAGATCCCATCATGCACGTCCCTACCTCTTCCCAGTACAAATCAACTTGGAAACAGGGAGGGAGAGGTGCACCATGGGCAGAGATTCCATCACACATCCTTCCCCTTGTTGCTTGACAGTCTGGAAAAGCATAATTGTTGGGGTGAGGTGCAAGGCACGGAGGAAGAGTCATCCCCTTACTTGCATGTTTCACCTATAAATCACACTCCCCACAGCTTTTTTGTGAGCTGAGAAGAGTGTGGAACTAGGAATTAATTTAGTGGCAGCAGAGGGGCTGTGCAACCTATAGCAGGCTGCAAGTTGGAAGCCTCTGTGAGCTCCATGTGGCATGCAAGTTGCCTACCTGTGATGTAAAGCATAATCAACAATGCAGCTATGTTTGTGACTGTGACCCTACTTAAGATTTGGAGAGATCAGTCATAGGATCTTTCTTCAAAAATCCATACAATGTAACATTTTTCATGTGAATTTCCCCATCGGAATAATTTTTAAATCACTCCCAGAGAGGAAAACATTATATCACAATAGACCCTGCTTATACTTAAAATTGCATAACGTGTTCTCTTTGTGCTGTGATGAAATGTGGTTTATCTTGTTACTCTATTTTTTCCAGTTCTATCAGTGGCTTTGCTTCAGATGCCTTGCTGCCCATTCAATGTTTTTTTTCTAGTGTTAATGCAACCTACAGTCTTAGGTACTGATGCCCTGTTTGCTGCAGATCCTCACATTTACAAATCATCTAGGATAGATGTTCTGCCGGTTCCAGTGCATCGCCACCTATCTTTTCTAAAAATGGGAGCACACTGTAAAATCTGGTGGGATCAGCTTGAGTGGGGTTTTTTTAATCGCTTCAAGGAGATTTTGCAACTGATTGACAAATCAACCTGTTCCCTCTCCAGGTATGGCCAATGGAAAAACTTTGCTATAGGTGATTAAGTGCGCTGACAGCCTGAGCTAATTCAGAAAAACTTGAAATTAGGGGAGAGTGAAGTGTAAACTGGCATCTTACATTGGACACTGTCTTACATAGTGGGAAATTGTGTTGAATTTGTTTTAATGTGATGTTATATTGTATCAGATCCTTTGATTAGAGGGACCTGCAACAAGATTTGCAACACAGAATGTTGTGCTCAGCCAGCCATGCCTTTTATCAGGATATTCCATTCCATTACATTCCCCTGTTTTCTGGCTGTACCTCCAACAGACAGTTTGCATTCTGGAACTGCTGAACATGGTCCGTTCTCCTTGGACTTTTTAGACTTTCCCTGCCCAGCTTAGGTGATTCCCCCCCCCTTAAAGATTGTTCTGTGTAGTAAAACTTGGCATTGGAGGCTGACCCCTTCTTACTTACAATCAGTACAAGGGATGGCACTGGTTGTGGGCTTTCTCCTCTCTAGACTCAGTGTTGCCCTTGTAGAACTAAGCAGGGAGAAGGATGGGGGCAAAACTAGAATTACTTGGATTTGCCTGCCATTGGCTCTGGCTCCATCTACTGTTGGTCTCCTTGCCTTCCACCCCATCAATCCCAATAGATATCAGCCACCACTGAACCTTGGGAATCCCTTGAGCACGCTAATACTTCCCACTTGTTCCTCAGTAGCCCTGTTTTAGCTGTATCTCCATCATAATTCAATGTCCAGATGTTCACACAGACATTTATTTATTTAAGTATTTCTAAACCACACTTTCATAAAAATATAAGGCAGTGCACACCATATAAAAAAATTACAATTTGTTGTTGTTATGTGCCTTCAAGTCGATTAAGACTTACGGCAACCCTATGAATCAGCGACCTCCAACAGCATCTGTTGTGAACCACCCTGTTCAGATCTTGTAACTTCAGGTCTGTGGCTTCATTTATGGAATCAATACATCTCTTGTTGGGCCTTCCTCTTTTTCTACTCCCTTCTGTTTTTCCCAGCATTATTGTCTTTTCTAGTGAATTATGTCTTGTCATGATGTGTCCAAAGTATAATAACCTCAGTTTCATCATTTTAGCTTCTAGTGATAGTTCTGGTTTAATTTGATCTAACACCCAATTATTTGTCTTTTTCGCAGTCCATGGTATGCACAAAGCTCTCCTTCAACACCACATTTCAAATGTTTATTTTTCTCTTATCCACTTTTTTCACTGTCCAAATTTCACATCCATATATAGAGACTGGGAATACCATGGTCTGAATGATCCTGACTTTAGTGTTCAGTGATACATCCTTGCATTTGAGAACCTTTTCTAGTTCTCTCATAGTGGCCCTCCCCATTCCTAGCCTTCTTCTGATTTCTTGACTATCATCTCCATTTTGGTTAATGACTGTGCCAAGGTATTGATAATCCTTGACAAGTTCAATGTCCTCGTTGTCAACTTTAAAGTTACATTAATCTTCTGTTGTCATTACTTTAGTCTTTTTGACGTTCAGCTGTAGTCCTGCTTTTGTGCTTTCCTCTTTAACTTTCATCAGCATTCGTTCCAAATCATTACTGGTTTCTGCTTGTAGTATGGTATTGTCCACATATCTTAAATTATTGATATTTCTCCCATCAATTTTCATGCCTGCTTCATCTTGGTCCAATCCTGCTTTCTGTATGATATGTTTTGCGTATAGATTAAATAAATAAATTTCTAAACCACATTTTCATAAAAATACAAGGCAGTGCACACCATACAAAAAATTACAATAAAAACATCAATAAAATAATTTGCTCGGGAGAGCATTTGTGGAATGCTCATCCCAGGGAAACACAGCAGGCACCATCGTTGTTAGCTTTCAGATGGCAAGCTAAGACATTTCTATGTGCCTAGGTTTTTGGTTGTTAATTTGGATCACACCTTGGTATGATTTTAGCCTTTTTGTGGGGCTTCAGTGGGGTGGGGTGGAAAGGATTTTTCCTTTGGTAGTTTTTGTCGATTAGATCTTTCTTTGTGTATCAGAGTTTTAACTGGTTTTTTTATGCTGTTTGTGTTTTATGGATTTGTAAGTTGCTTTGAGACCTTTTTTTAAAAAAAAGCAAGCAACAGATAATGTAAATAATAATAATAATAATAATAATAATACGTAGCTTATGGTTAAAATTCAGTGGGCTACTGTGGGTGGAAATTGATGGAATTTTATTCTGTTTATTGCTTTATTGGTGTTTTATATGCATTTTATTGTTGTGATCTGCCCTGGAACCAGAACAATGAACTGTGGTATAAAAAAATAATAATAAAGAAAAATAATAAATTAACAAATAATAACTCCAAACTTCAGTTTACTTTTAGTAATATATGAAAAGCCAAGAAAGTGTAATATAATGCTAAACACTCCCCCCAAAACAGTCCAAATACCCTGTTTAATTCATTTGTCCATCAAGTTGATTCCCTTCTCTTATATAGTATCATGTTAACCTCTGCTGTATAAATGGAAGTGACACGCCATGGGTTAAACCAAATTTGAGCTTTGTAGGAAATTGAGTCTTCATTTCCGTTTCTGTTCCCCATAACATTTACAAATGACTGTTCGTTGCAGGAAATGTCCAGCGGTTTGCAGTGAAGAAAAGCAGCAGTTAACGCTGTTGACAGGCTCAAGGAACACCTTGAAGTATTTGTGATTATGGTAAGCCTATCATTTCCCATTGCTTTTCAAACCCTCACAGTCAGGGTGACCTCTCTGTCTACAGCCTTCAAACAAGACTTCCAAGATGCCTTTCATGGGGAAACCGCTGCACTCGCTTCTCATTGTGGGTCTTCTGAGTGAGTTTCAGCCTGCACACTTTTTACAATACAGATGTGATTTAACGCAAATGAGATTTCATATAATCCCAAGTGTCATTACTACTAGGGACAGTCTCTATTTTCTGGTCCTTGTCCCTGGTAAATCATTTCCCCTGTTTTGTGGTTCTATGCCTATAGGTCGCCATAAGTTGTAATCAACTTGAAGGCGCATAACAACAACAACAGTCTATTTTTTGCTTTGGGGGCAATGCTTTGTTAAAAGTTTGTCAGTGTTAGGGTCACTAGATGCAACACAATTAGCAAATGAATGGATGATTTTTAAAAAGAAAATTGGGATGGGGAACCAGATTAGGACCTTGGCACTGGAGACAGGGGTTTTTAACCCCAGTTGTGGTCTCAATATGGATCAGATGCCCCACATGTACTATTTTCACTGTGGGAAAGCTTCCATTGGAACAAACAGGAGCTTTTTTGCAGTGCAGCTACCAGGTGTGGAGGACCTAATCCAGATCAGAACTGCAAGGGAGGCAGAATGTTGTGCAAGGCCACAAGTCCAAATCAGGTCCCCTGCACCCGCAATTCATTTTTAAAAAGCAATTTCCATAATTGCTGATTCCTTGAGTGATGCCTCATGGAGTTTGGCCCTGAGTTTTTACAGCTGTCTTCAATATACAGCTCCCTTGCTAAAATATCTAGATGTTAACAGAGCAGTCCTATGCATGTCTACTCAGAAGTAAGCTCCAATGAGTTCAGTGAGCCTCAGAGGTACATGTGGAACATCACTGTCAAAACAGCTGCTACAGTTTTTAAACTAGTAACTACATAATTTTTTTTTCTGATTTCCCCCATACACACAAAAAAATGGAATAGCTTCTGAACCTTTGTGTCTGCATTCAGTTAAAGAACTTGTGGGCATTTGCAAGACATTTTTTTTCTAACTAAATGTTTTAAAAAATGTTTTTTCTAGTATTACAGGTTTAAAAATAGGGTTGCATGGGATGGCATATTAGCCTTATTCAGGAATTCTGAACAGGGCTTTAGGCAACATGCAAGCTGCCTTGGAAGGATGTATATCCTAAAAGACAGGATATAAATAATGGCAGTAAAACAATTAAATAAAATACATATTTTGGTACTTTTTAAAGTATATCTCAAAATTTAGAGAAGTATAACCTGTGAGGGATAATTACATTCCAATTCCCACATTAATTTGTGACATGCAGATCGGGTCAGTTCACACTGAAATTCACAGAAATCACTTTAGTTGAGAATTTTTAGCCTAAGTACATGCAAGTTAAATAACTTCCCACCACTTCTCCTGTTGTTCCCATGTCGAATTTTAGATTTTAAACTCCTTGGGGCAGGGACTGGTCCTCTTTTACTCTGTAAAGTGCCATGTGTACTGATGTTGCAATAATAATAATTCACTTTTTAAAAAGGTTTTTGTTTAATATGTTGTTTCCATGTTAATTCAAGCTCCAAAATGCCAGGAAGTTACAGCTGTCAAAAAAAGGAAAGAAAACACTTATATCTCTTTTTCTAATTTCCTTCAACATCTTCTCTGGTCCTTTTCCCTCAGAGGAGGGAGATATCCCTTTTGTGTCTGTCCCCCACAAGCTTCTCAGTTTGCTCACCATTCAGGGAGTTGCTGGTGTTGGCATCTAACCAAAAGACTACAGGGTGTCCAATTTAATCCCTCTCCCCCTATTTAAACTTCTCTCACAACAGGTTTATACTGACCATGGCGGGCACTCTTATGAATTAACATTGGTCACAAAAAATGCCTTTTTAATTAAAAAAAACACTACAAACAAGTGCACACCTATTAGACAAAATCACATACTAGACATTCCTCTTGACCTACACAACAACACACTCCAAAAGATGCAGCACAAACTGGGGGATGCTTCTGGAGGAAAAACACCCTTGCAAACTCTACGGAAGTAAACACAGCACCTGTCAACTTCTTATTTATTTAATTAATTAATTTGCATCCTGCCCTTCCTCCCAGCAGGAGCCCAGGGCAGCAAACAAAGCACTAAAACATTTTAAAACATCATAAAAACAGATCTTAAAATACATTAAAACAAAACAGCATTAAAAACATTTTTAAAAAAACAACTTTTAAAAAGCGTTAAAAACATTATTAAAAACATATTAAACAATTCTGACACAGACGCAGACTGGGATAGGTCTCAAATTAAAACGCTTGTTGAAAGAGGAAAGTCTTCAAAAGGTACCAAAAAGATAGCAGAGATGGTGCCTGTCTAATATTCAAAGGGAGGGAATTCCACAGGGTATGTGCTGCCACACTAAAGGTCCGTTTCCTATATTATGCAGCACAAACCTCCTGATAAGATGGTATCTGCAGGAGGCCCTCACCTGCAGAGTGCAGTGATCGACTGGGCATATAAGGGGTAAGACGGTCTTTCAGGTATCGTGGTCCCAAGCTGTATAGGGCTTTGTACGCCAAAGCTAGAACCTTGAACCTTGAACTTGGCCCGGTAGCAAATGTCACTTGACAAACATTTACATTGTTTATAATAAGCCATTTCTTATCTCTTCTACCCTAAATTTGGCATAGACCATCCACAGACTTACCTTTCTTACATCCACATTTCACATCAATCCCGTGTACCATTTTCTAATTCTAAACCGTAGAACTTACTGCCCTCCTCTATTTCTCATTACAATGATGGCATGCAATTCAGCCAACTCACTCTTATCACAGGGCCATGACTGTGGTCCAATAATAGTTTGTGGCAATATAGGGCTTTTATGTTATATCCTGTGAGATGCAGCATACATTCAGCAGCACATGAGACTTGGCATTTGCAGAAGCTAACCTATCCCACCTACATATTTCAGTATTATGGAAGCCACAGCCCTCTCCCTGATCTACTTGATTAAGACCCCACCTTCACGATACACTTAAAACAACATTATGCCATTTTAAGCAATCATAGCTTCCCACAAAGAATCCTGGGAGCTGTAGTTTGTTAAGGGTGCTGAGAGTTGTTAGAAGACCCCTATTCCCCTCACAGAGCTACAATGATTCGTTCAACAATCCATCTCTCTTGCCAGACAACTCTGGAAACTTGCTCTGTGAGGAGAATAGGGGTCTCCTAACAGCTCTCAGCATCCTTAACAAACTACAGTTCCCAGGATTCTTTGGGGAAGCCATAACTGTTTAAAGCTGTATCATAGTGCTTTAAATGTATAGAGGATATTGGGCCTGAGTATGGACAGATCAGACAAGCAGACTAGTTCACCACTTCTCGCCAAAATCCTCACTGGCAAATGGGCTATAGGAAAATTGCAATTTATATCCATCTTTTCAGTTGCCATTCCACTAAGAAATGCCAGTTGGAGGAAGAAACTGCAAAGACTCCATGGCACACACATGGGCCAGAGCTGTGGCTTGATTCCAGATCCAATCCAGATGTGGCTTGGCAGCATCTCAGCTACAGAATTGGCTCTGGTAAAGAGAGCAGCAGTTGTGAATATGTGGCTTCAGAGTATTGCCTCTGATAATGTTGCTGTTCGGTTTAAATGAACATTTACAAAAACAAATACCTTGTAAATTTGTGTGATTTAAACTTGTGGTTTTTCCATACAAGTTTACACAATCATAGCTTAAACTATGGCATGTTGTGCATAAATCATTATTATGCCAACACAGTGGGAGGTTTACTTGCCAAACAGTGTTAGGCTTGGCTAAGGCGATATTATCCAGTGATATTGGGGCCAATGTTTAGGTTTTGTTAAAATAAGCTGTTTCCAAAACTTAAGGACATTCAGAATATGCATCCAAAATTACAACGTTGTGTGTGTGTGTTTGGGAGGGGGTTGCTTGATGTTAAGGGATTACATTACCACTGGAAAATGAAATGCATTGGAAATTAGCTAAGGACAAACATGAAATGTGAAATTTGCTAGGTTTATACTGGCTCAGCTGAATGAAAGTTGAAGGAGTGGAGGGAGAATTAAATGTGAATGGAGGGGGGGGGAAACAAGCCAGAAAATAAGATGGGATTTAAAACAAACATTGGGGAATACCTACAAAATTGCAATCAAAAAGTAAATCAGCATGAGTTAAACAAGTAAAAGGCAAAAGCTATGAAAAGTGAAAAGGCAGCTGAACCATAGGTAAAAGAGAACAAGCTCATAAAATGCAGAATAGGATACTAAATGTTGCAAATCACTCAACTCTTCCTTTTATTTATTATTTATTTATTTAATATATTTCTATCCCACTCTTCTACTCTAAAATAGGCACCCAGGCAGCTCACAATAAAATCATACACAATAAAAACACAAAAAACATTAAAATAGATAAAAATACATAAAATATAGTTTAGAAATCTAGGGGAGTGATATTAAAAGGGGACTGAAGAAGTAAAACTAAAATAAGGTACCCTGTAAGATTGTGAATTGCAATTAATTTTATCGTATTGTTTTGATGTCTGCCATAGCTCTGTCACCAAGTAGTCTCATGTTAATATTTTTATATTGTATTGTGGTCGGTTGACTGAAATAAAATTATTCACTCATTGTTGGTTGTATTATTTTGAATGTTTTTAAATATCTGTCCTTAACGGTTTTGCCAATAATTTTATAACTAAAAAAAGGAGGGGAATAAAATCAGTTTCAGGTACAGCCTTCAGTCCCTCCCAAAGGCTCTCCAGAACAAGATGGTTTTCAAAAGCCCCTGGGTAGGGTACTCTAGAGCTTAGGGGCTACTGCTGAAAAGGCTCTCTTTCACATGTCTTAACATCTTTTATTCCAGGCACACATAGGAGATCAGAGCCAACTGATCTTAAATCACAGGCAAGTACATATGGGTATAAGTGCTCCCTCGGGTACACTGGTCCAAGGCCGTTTAGACTTTAAAGGTCAAAACCAGCACTTTGAATTGGGCCTGGATACAAACTGGGAGCTAGTGGAGTTGATAAAGCACAGGGGTGATATGATCGCCAGGCTGCGATCCAGTTAACATTCTGACTGCCACATTTTGAACTAACTACAATTTCTAAACCATTTTCAAAGGCAGCCCCATGTAGAGTGTGTTATGGTAATCAAGCTTCTATGTCACCAATGCATGTGTCACTGTGGCCAGGTGAACTGTTTCCAGCAACAGGTGTAGCTGGTAGACCAGTCTGAGTTGACTAAAAGCACTCCTGGCTACCGCAGCCACCTGATATTCAAGCAGCAGGGCAGAATCCAGGAGTACTCCCAAACTGCAGACTTGCTCCTTCAAGGAGAGTGTGACCCCGTCCAGAACATATTGTGGGCCTCTCCCTGGCACACCTTTCCCCTTAACCAGCAACACTTGTCTGGATTAAGTTTCAGTTTGTTAGCCCACATCCGGCCCTTCACAGCCTCCAGGCACCGGTTTAAGATGAGCACTCTCTCCCTGCAATCAGAGAGAGATTAGAGTTGTGTGTCATCAGCATATTGATGCTGTATTCCAAATCTCCAGATGACCTCTCCCAGCCATTTCATATAGATGTTAAAGAGCATGGAAGACAGAATGGAACCCTGTGGGACCCCATAGGCCAGTGGATAGGGGGTCGAGCAGAAGTTTCCCAGAACCCCCCCAAAAAAGGTGCCTCCCAATCCCATCTGAGCTAGATGGCCCAGAAGGATACCATGGCTGATGGTGTTGAAAGCTGCCTAGAGGTCCAGCAGCACCAATAGGAATGCACTCCCCCTGTCTGATGACCATTGTAGACCAAGGCATTGTAGACCAAGGCAGACTCTGACCCATGACCAGGCTTGAAGTGAGACTGGAAAGGGTCTAGACAATCCTATTCATCCAGGAAAACATGCAACTGAGCAGCCATGATCTTTTCATCACCTTGCCCAAAAAGGGGAGGTTAGAGACTGTGCAGAAATTATTAAAATATTTTATTCCCTTTGTACCCATTAACTATATGCTTACATTCAAGTGCAACCACTGGTGATGTCACATAGCGAAAGCCAAACGGTAGCCACTCATGAAATATTGTTGCAGGGAGTGGTAAAATTACTATTTATACTGGTGTAGTCCTGTTCAAGAAATTCAATTACTTTAGTTAAAATGGTTAGTAATTGGCACACATAGCCCAAGCCAAGCCATGTCTACTCAGACACGGGCCACTAATTTCAATGAACTTTATTCCCATGGATTACAGAAACAGGACTGCATTCAACATAGCGCTATACACTAAGCAGATCATTCTGTCAGCACAAGGATTTCTCCTTGCACAATGGAACAATCTTCCTCTGTCCTCCCCTGCACATCCCCTAAATCTGTTGTGTGGTTACCCCAACCCTCCAGAGCAGATTTGGAGATGGCACAGGGTGCCTGCACAAGAAGAAGAGGGGGGAATCCTCTTATGCTAGCGCAAAAATGTAGTTGAGTACTACCCTAAGGCTGCCTTCCGATGCACCCTTACCTGGGAATAAGTCCCAATGAACACAACTTACTTCTGAACAAACATGCATAGCAGGGGTGGGGAACTTTTTTTTAGCTCAAGAGCCACTTTCCCTCCTGGGCAACCTTTTCAGAGCCACATGCCAGTGGTGTTTAGGGCCAGAGGAAAAAGTAGATGGAGTAATGAATGTAAATTCTACCTTCACACACCCCTCACTGTCTTCCATCCAGACAAGCAAGAGGCGTGATCAGAGTTCAAGGACACATTCTAGCCAGGCAAAAACACTTGTGGCATGTGAAGCAAGGCCAAGAAGGGATATGGTCTGGGTGGAGTTCAGGGGAGGGCAGAAAGCTGAGGCTTGGAGGGCCACATTTGGGCCCCGGATCTGAGATTCCCCGCCCCTTTGCATTGTACAGGATTGTGATGTTAGGAGCCTATTCATAAAATACAAAGGAATACATGTTAGCAGAAAGCTTTCTTGGAGGTCTTCCTAAAGGTCCCTCTGTTATAGGGATGAGTGAGAATTTTGGTTCAGTCTGCATTTCAAGCAGAATTTCGCAATTACCAAAACAATATGAGAACTAAAACACAGCCATCCTTCGAAATTCACATTTATTAGAATTTTGGGATGCAGTTCGCCAACTAAACATTTACAAAAAATGCATGTATTAGGGGAAAGTGTGCATAAAAATGAAAATAACATGCAAAAAGGAATGAAACAATGAGAAATGGCTTGCAAAAATGTGAACCTTTGTCAAAACTGTCTACAAAAATGTATTTGGAGAAACTTGCACTAAAATGATGGAGAATTTTCATGAGGATTTTTTTTTTAAAAAAACAACCTTACACATCGCTGTAGAAATGTAGAGAACTGAATTTAACATTGGAAAAATGAGAAACAAATGACAGATCTTTCCTTTCCTACTCTGTTATGAGGTTATGGTACACAGGGTCTTCTCAGTAGGATCTCCGAATTTGGCATTTGTGGTTTGCTGTCCCTGTTGGTAGTGCCCACTATTGAATTTATCAGATTCCTGTCATGTTTTGTGGTTATTGTGTTTTATCTTGATTTTCACTGTTAAAGTCACATTAATGGATTTTATATGATGGATTTTAAGATATTGTTAACCACTCTGAATGGAACTTTTTAGACCAAAAGTGTTTCAATCAATTCATGAAATAAGATGGCAATATCATCAGAATGGGCCAGATTTGTTGTTTATGATGTGATTTTCTCATTCACACATAAAGCAGGACATGAAGATTGAATATTACAAGAAAAAGGGTATCCAGCTGAGAAGAGCTCAACTCTCCCTCAACTTACTTTTCCATAATCCATTTCTTCTCAACATTGCCTCCCATCACCAGTTCTTTTCTGGTATTCAGGTGGGTGAGAAGGGTGCTATGATGCCATCTAGTCCAGCATCCTGTTCCCATGAATATGAGCACATAAATATTCTCCTCTCCTACGGTTTCCAGCAACTGGTATTCAGAAGCATACTGCTTCCAACTATGGAAGGAGAGCACAACCATCATAGCTAGTAGCCACTGATGTCCTCCATGTATTTGTCAAATCATCTTTTAAAGCCATCCAAGTTGGTGGCCATCAGTGCCTCCTATAGGAGCGAGTTCCATAGTTTAACTATGTGCTGTGTGCAGAATTACTTTCTTTTGTCTGTCCAGAATCTTCCACCATTCAGCTTCATTGGATGTCCCCAAGTTCTAGTCTTATGAGAGAGGGAGAAAATTTTATACCCTTTTATCATGTCACCTATTACTCACCTTTCCTTCAAACATTTCTCTAAACTGTCCAGTTCCCCTCACCACCATCTCCATTTTGATGTAAAAAAAATTAAGCCAATCCAAACCCTCTTTATATATGAATGGCTGACCCAATCATGTCTAGTTGGCCCTTAGCAGGGGTGCAGTCATCCAGGAACACTGTTACTTTTTGGGAGCAGGGTCCCAGCCAGGTCCCTATGTATGAGCCAAAGCCAATCAGCATGAAAAGGGAGGGTGTAGGCCACTGAGAAGAGTCCTTGTCCTTTCATGCTGATTAGAGCAAATCAGAATGAAAGGTGAGCCAGCCACTCAGAAGACTCTTCTGAGTAGCTAACACACAGCCTCTCCTTTCATGCTGATTGGCTTGCGAGATGACAGGGACAGCAAGCGAGAAGAGGGAAAGTGGAAAGGGGGCGTGGCTGTGAGGTGTGTGTGGCGTGACTGTCATGAAGGGACCCTGCACTTCTGAAGTTGCCACAATGCTACTGGCCCTTGGAAACTAGGATATGTGTTAGATTCCAAAGTATTTCTGTTTTCATTTTTTGTTCTCACAGTTCATGAGAAAATCTTGCCGTGTATGAAATGTTTTCCCTTAACCAACACTTTCCAAATGCAACCACCAGAGCAATAAGTTGCTGTTATTATAGGGAACCTTTGTTGCCACTGAGGCATTGCATCACAGGCATGCAGACTGGAGTGCTGGAGAGGGTACTTCCACGGTCAGTTCTGTGGGGAGAAAATAAGTAGGCTTAAAACCGCTTTACTCTGTAATGGATTGTGGCCTTATAATTTGTGAGAAAAGTGCCAGATATTAAGTGATTGCCAAAGTCATTTCAGGACCAAATATCTGTTAGGACAGGGTTTTCCTTTAAAAACAATTAACTAGCTTTGAGATTATGTACTTGTCTACCCTGGTTAAAAGCCCTGAGTTGTTGCTCGATTTCCCCTTTCCTGAAAGGGTAGAAGAAACTTTAAAGGGTTAATAACACAGAGATCAAAAGCCAAACCCAGAGAATTTCCTCAACCTGAGCACTGTTTTTTCAATGTCCATGTTAAGGAGATTCTCTAGGCTGGTTGCCTCCTAATCTCTGTCATATTAATCCCGTAAATCCTATCCAGCAGAAGGATGGCAGGAAAAAGTGGTGACTGCAGCAGCAGCTTCAAGCCAGGCTAGATCACAGAGGAGGAAAAGAAGGCAGCCTTGCATGACATGCTCTGCAGGGTAAGTAGCAGTGGCAGTGGCAGCAGTGGGGGCATCTGGATCCATGGCAGGAATTATCCCAATGTGGTCACAGGCCTGTGGGTATAGATTCAGCACTCCTTATCTCTCTCTCTGTCTCCTGTCTCATTCCTCTGTCACCCCAGTATTTCCATTCAGCAGCATCAGGTGCCACTTTGAGCTTTGAAAAGCACATAGTGCTTCTTCAGTTCTACGGGGGTTAACTCACCTCACCATATCAAGGGGGCAGCCAGTGAGGAAGACTTAAGTGGAATTCTCACCCAATGGATTTCAGTTATGGGGAAACACAAATAGTGCAAATTATTATAAAATCTAGTTTCAAATCCAACTAAACAATTCTCACCCATCTCTACTCCACTATAGTTCTTGTTACACCATTATATTTTGTGACCAAATATTTTTAAAGTTCCTACTTTAAAGAGAGAAGCATGTCCCTCAGAGAGGCAAGAGGCCCCATTTAATCAACACTCATCTCCTCGGTTTCACCAAGGCAGGCAAGGAAAAGGTCAACAAACTCCTCAGCTGCAAGTTAGTTTGTCAAGCCCTCTTTACGGCAGCATGACTTTACATGTTAATGTGTGTGTTTGCCACTGTGTCAATAGCCCCTATTGTGAGCATTTGTAACACAAGATTTATAGTAAAGCTTGCAACAGTTCTCTCCCCCCTCACCACCACCAGGCATAATGAGCGTTTATTCACCATTCCAGGTCTAGAAGCAAAAGCCCTGACAAGTAATTATTGATACATTGTGTGGAAATAAAAGTGGGCGAGCTGCTGTTTTTCGAACACCAGCGTGGGTAGTAGGGAGGCTGGGCCCGTGTCAAAAGAGTGACAGCCGTGGTGCCCAACACTGTCAAAGACAACACTGAGTTGCACTGTTCTGTGTGCCTGACTGTATTTGTGCGCCCTGTCACTGGGGTATGACATGCCAAAACAGAAGGGGTGCTCCTTTTCTTTCTTTTTTTTTACAATAATTTTTATTCAAATTTTCATAAAACATACAAAACAAAATCATAAAACATTCAAAGACAAAAAACAAAACAAAACAAAAATGATTAAACAAAAAAATAAAATGTTGACTTCCCATTTGTCGCAGATCAAATCAGTTATAGGTCTACAATATATAACAATCCTGTCTCTTAAATTATATTATAAAATCACTTTCCTCCAGTAGTTATCTTAATTAATCATCAAATCTCATAAACATTACTTTATTCTTTCCACAAAAAGTCAAAGAGAGGTTTCAATTCTTTAAGAAATATATCTATCAATTTTTCTCCAAATAAACATGTCGATTAATCCATCTCGTTAATAATAATAATAATCTTATTGTCATAACCATAGTCCAAATAAACATATCGATTAATCCATCTCATCAAAATCTGTTAGGTCCAATAATTTCAATAGCCATTATTCCATTATCCCTATTAATTCCATCTTCCATCTTCAATAGTCCTGTTAAGTCCAGTAATTTCAGTGTCCAATCTTCCATTATCAGTATTCCATAATAATCTTGCTGTCATAGCCATAGTCATTATATACTCTTATTATATGTCTGATGGGAATTTCCTCTATCCCAAATATTTTCTTGCCATCAATTCTGAATAAGTTGCTGAAATATTGTTGTAAAGTCATATCTCTGTTCTTCTTTTTTACAAAATGCACTGGCTCATCTCTTGAGAGTTTTTCCATTGTCACATGACTGCAGTTAATTCCATAGTTTTTCTCTATATCAAGCTCCATCACATCATTCCAGTCCAGAAGATTATCCATGCCATTGATAACTTTATCTCTAATATCTTCATTAATTTCTTCAGAGATAACGTTAAATTCCAAACAGTAGATTTTATTTCTAATATCCATAAACTCCAGATCTTTTTCCAATTCCACATTTGTTCCAATCTCCAGGGCTTGTATCTTCCCTTTATTTTTTCTTTTCTCATCTCTGATCTCATTCTCCTCTCTCACAGGATCCCCTATTTCTTTAAGCTCCTGCGTCATTTTGCTCAGTTCAATTTTCAGCTCCTTACTGCCCTGTCGCAGGGTTTGTTTCGTTATCTCAATCTCATCCATTATTTTCTGAAACATAATTACTTCCAGATTCTCAGCCACTTTCTTGATTGCCATTTTTAAAACCACGAAAACAAAACAAAACAAAAATAAAGAAGAACCACTTCTTATTTCAGCAACAATTGGGTTAATATTCCAGGCTTGATGACATCACAGTATAAACAGAGCAGCCTGCCTTATCTCTCTATGTTCAAGAATACAAAACAAATTTAGTTCCCAGCATCAAAACAGTTAGTGGCGTCGTGAAGAAGCAGATTCGTCAAAATAAAATAGACCAAAAAGAGAATAGTCCCAGACAATATAATGTTCCTCGGAATAGAAATCCCTCTTCTGTTTATATCTTTAGAATGCACTTCCAGGACAGCTTTTTGCAATAGAAACAGAGATAAGCTGTTAATTTCGTGAATAACAGAGAAGAGTTATAGCTCACCCAGAAGTTCTTTAAAGCTGATTCATTTGACAAATCTCTTTTTGCTGCAACAATTTAAACCAAGTAAAAAAAATAATAGAAAGAAGGGTGCTTGCCTGTTAGTCCGTTTTCTCTTTGAAGAAAAGATAAACGTATCGCATTAATCAGATAGAGCTTGTTCGGAAGTCCGTCCGGCATTGCTGGCTGGACCTTTTTTCATAAATTAATGAAATCCAGTCCTCCCAACAAAAACAGGCTTTTGAGGTTGATCTCTACGTTTCTCCCTGCCCGGGAGAAATTTCATCAGTCAAAAAAAAAATGTTCTGACTGATTTATATCTGAATAAGCTTCTTTTGAGGCGGGAGCCCGTCTCAAAAGCAGGCACAAGCAAAGTCACCCTTCCCGGAAGTCAGGGGTGCTCCTTTTCTCATGCTAATGCCTTGTAATGACAGCTTTCGGATCCCCCCGGGCTGTGTTAGCACTCAACAAGTCAAGGTGTGACAGGTACTAGACCCCATTGTCTCGCTACTTCCCTAGCTAAGAATGTTGTGTACAGTGTTACTTATGAGAGGGTTACCATGCTAATCCCAATGAAATGAAATGGCTGATTCATGCAATCCCTTTGGCCCAACAGATGGGTCAAAGAAATCCATTGTTGCTCAGTTATGCTTGTGGTAATCATTTAAATGCTTCACCATACATCAAGATTTCAGCTTAGCTAGCATGATGCTGAATCCCTTCCAAAGGGGTGGACTTCTGGGGAATTGCTGTGGCTTAGTGGTAGAGCATCTGCTTTGCATGCAGAAGGTTTGATCCCCAGCTTCTCCAGCTAGGGCTGAGAGACACCCCTGCCTGAAACCCTGTAGAGCTGCTGCCAGTCATTGTTGACAATCTGAGCTATATGGATCAATGGTTTCACTGGCCATAAGGCAGCTTTTTGTGTTATAATATGATTTGTTACGTTATGGTTTATTTCTAGGCCGCCTTTTGGCCAAAAAGGCCCCCAACGTGGCTTACAAAGAATACCCTCAAATACGAAATACAAATTAAAAAAAAATACAATTTACAAAAATTTAAGCCAACAAAATCTTAACTTTTTTTTTAAAAAAAGCAGTAACAACTAAGGGCTCATCCAGACGACCACAAAATGTGTGACACGCACGCTATGTGTGTTTATTATTTTTCGGTCGTCCAAATGACGTCGCGCGGTGTTACGCATTTTCGTGGGTTAAATCCGCTCCTTCCAATACTGGCAAAAATGCGATTTGCTGTTTGAAATCGGGAATCTCGCTGTGCCACAAAAAAAACCATTTTTTCCAATGGGAAACAGTGAGGGGGAAAGGCAAAGTGAGGACTATCAGCTGACAACCCAAATAGGAAACAGTGGATTATCCTGCTCCGTTTGGATAAGCCCTAAAACCCTAATACAGGAAGTCCTCCAAAAGATGTCAGAAAGAGCAGGAGTGAGGGGGCATTGCAGGTGGAAAGGCTTGGAGGTGTTCCTGTGTTCTTATGCACAATCTGTGTTCACGGTGTAGCACTCAAATACCACTTTTCCTATGAGAAAAACAGCAACCTACGTCATTGCTTCAAACGCTTTTTGATATGCATAAAGGGTTATTGTCTCCCTTCAGCAAGAATATAACAACAGGAAACTCATTACTCCTGTGCCACCTAATAATTATGTCCAGTGCCATCTAGTGACTCAACCAGAGGAAGGGAACTGGCTTCATACAGGTCAGAAATGGCCCACCAGTCTCCTACCATGTTTTCAGTGGTGGTTGGGAATCATTCTTTGCCAGTCTTCCTCTATTCTTCGGCATCTCTATCACTTCTGGAATGCTCAGTGCTCGTCACCGCTGTTTCGAGTCTGTTGCGGGCAATGCTCCATCTAGCCATCCTTTCCAAAGCAAGGAAGTAGTAGAGAACTTCACAGAAACCATCCCAGGCAAGCAAATAGCACAAAACTTCACAAAAAAACATCTTGAAGCTACTACTAAAGCTACTGACATTTTGATGCAATTTGTGTGCAGTTTAGTAGGGAGAGTAAGGGGGGAAACCTTCTGATTTTTGTTTGTTAGAATAGGGGAGGAGATGTGGCTGGAGATGTGACTTTTCCATGGGAGTTCGGATAGCAGCATTTAAATGACAAATTCATGGAATTTCTGGGGTGGGGATATGCAGAAGTTCAATAAAAACACTTTCTGTTTAAATAAAAAATGGCTGCAACTGAGATGGAATTTCTGTGTGAGAATGATGGGGGTACTACTGAACAAAGGCAAGACTCAAATTAGTAGCTTCATCTACTTTTGCCTGGCTCCACCAACTTCAGGAATGAAGCTCTGAAAGCTGCCACAGGTGAATGCAGCCTTCAGGCTGAAAAAAGTTCCCCACCCTGGATTAAACTATCCACACATACTCCAGGCATGCAGTCTGTTTCAGAACCCTGTGGAGACTTGGATAACACCATTTCATTTTAACACTAATGTCTGTACTGTAGCCTAACAAGCTTCTAAGCAGCATTCAATTATTTGGAAGAAATTACTCATTTGAAATGGAAAATGGACTGCCTTCAAGTCGATTCTGACTTACGGCGACCCTGTGAATAGGGTTTTCATGAGGCTGACAGGCAGTGACTGGCCCAAGGTGAGCTTCATGGCTGTGTGGAGATTCGAACCCTGGTCTCCCAGGTCGTAGTCCAACACCTTAACCACTACACCACACTGGCTCTCAATTACTCAACTAAACTACCTCAACTAATTACCTCAACTAAACCGCAGTCTCCAACCCATTGACGTAATAAACCTTAAACAAAACTATGCAGGTAAGAAGCCAGCAGGGGTGTGGGGGCTTTCCAGTGTTTTGCAGTGCCTGCAGCATGTATGACTATCTGCCTGTTGGACAGAAGTCGTGGGTGTGCTCTCGGTGCAATGAGCTCCTGGCTCTCCGGGAACGACTTCATTTCCTTGAGGCCAAGGTGGTGGACCTGGAAAAGCTGAGAGAGGCAGAGAGGTGTGTGGAGGAGGCCTTCAGGGACGTTATAGCTGTGTCCCACTCCAACGATGATAGCTCTCCTGCTATCATGGAGAACGATGGTCTCAGGGAAGGAGAACATCCAGCTGAGGAAGAGGGAAACGATCCCTTAGAAGGGACCCATTCCTTGGGGGATGAGCAGCTATCCTCTCGTGCCGAGGATATATCTCCGGGGGCTGGAGGGATCCTTGTAGTGGG
Source organism: Rhineura floridana (assembly GCF_030035675.1). NCBI lineage: Eukaryota > Metazoa > Chordata > Lepidosauria > Squamata > Rhineuridae > Rhineura > Rhineura floridana. Next base: position 38,832,003 of record NC_084485.1, read on the forward strand.
TGATTCGATCATTAGGAACATAGACAGTGGGGTGTGTGATGGGCGTGTAGACCGCAAGGTGTTTTGCCTGCCTGGTGCAAAGGTTGCGGATATCGCCCGTCGTTTAGATAGTTTGGTAGACAGTGCTGGGAAGGAGTCAGTGGTCGTGGTGCACGTTGGCACCAACGACATGGGGAAATGCAGCCGTGAGGTCCTGGAAGCAAAATTTAGGTTGCTAGGTAGGATGCTGAAAGCCAGGACCTCCAAGGTGGCTTTCTCTGAAATGCTACCGGTTCCACGCGCAGGACCAGCCAGACAGGACCAGCTTCGCAGTCTCAATGCGTGGATGAGACGATGGTGTCGGGTGGAAGGGTTCAGATTTGTTAGGCACTGGGGAACATTTTGGGACAAGCCGGGCCTGTACAAAAGGGACGGGCTCCACTTGAACCAGAATGGAACCAGACTGCTGGCACTTAAAATTAAAAAGGTAGCAGAGCAGCTTTTAAACTGACTGAGGGGGGAAACCCGACAGGAGCTGAGAAAGGTCCGGTTCGGAATAAACCTCCCCCCTGGGATAAAAACCAAAGAAATGATGAAATTTTAAAAGGGGTAGGCCTAGAAGTAGGCATTGTGAGAGCAGGGGCACAGCATATAAATTCAGAAGAGCAAAATTACCACAGGCCTAACCACAAGTGCCAAAGACACTTGAAGAGAGACACTGCTTACAAGTGCCTGTACGCTAATGCTAGGAGCCTCCGAACCAAGATGGGAGAACTGGAGTGCTTGGTCTTAGAGAAGAGCATTGATATAGTGAGCATAACGGAGACCTGGTGGAATGGAGAAAACCAGTGGGATACGGTTATCCCTGGATATAAACTATATCGGAAGGACAGGGAAGGACGTATTGGTGGCGGAGTCGCTCTATACGTGAAAGAAGGCATTGAATCCAGCAAGCTCGAAACCCCAAAAGAGGCAGACTCCTCCACAGAATCGTTGTGGGTGGTGATACCGTGCCCCAGGAGGGACTTAATACTGGGAACGATCTATCGTCCCCCTGATCAAAATGCTCAGGGAGACCTTGAGATGAGATATGAAATTGAGGAAGCATCCAAACTAGGAAATGTGGTAGTAATGGGTGACTTCAACTACCCGGACATAGACTGGCTGCATATGTGTTCCAGTCATGACAAAGAAGCAAAGTTTCTAGATATTCTAAATGACTATTCCCTAGATCAGTTGGTCATGGAACCGACCAGAGGGACGGCAACCCTGGACTTAATCCTCAGTGGGGACTGGGACCTGGTGCGAGATGTAAGTGTTGTTGAACCGATTGGGAGCAGTGACCACAGTGCTATTAAATTAAACATACATGTAACTGGCCAATTGCCAAGAAAATCCAACACGGTCACATTTGACTTCAAAAGAGGAAACTTCACAAAAATGAGGGGATTGGTAAAAAGAAAGCTGAAAAACAAAGTCCAGAGGGTCACATCACTCGAAAATGCTTGGAAGTTGTTTAAAAACACTATATTAGAAGCTCAACTGGAGTGCATACCGCAGATCAGAAAAGGTACCGCCAGGGCCAAGAAGATGCCAGCATGGTCCCTCATCCATGACCTAATTGTGGATGAGGTGGCCGATCTGGCATGTATTACCGAGACCTGGGTGAGCGATCTGGGAGGTATTAATCTCTCCCAGTTGTGCCCACCTGGGTATTCGGTTCAGCATCTGGGTAGATCCGAGGGTCGGGGAGGGGGAATCGCTGTGGTCTATAGAAGTTCCATCCCTCTTGTTAGGCACCCTATCCAGATGGCTAATGGTCTAGAGTGTCTGCACATAACGTTGGGTCAGCGAGACAGACTGGGAATTCTGTTGGTGTACCGTCCACCCTGCTGCCCAACAGCCTCCCTAACTGAGCTGACAGAGGTGGTCTCGGATCTATTGTTGCGTTCCCCCAAACTTTTGGTATTGGGGGATCTCAACATTCATGCTGAGGCCGCTTTATCTGGAGCAGCTCAGGACTTCATGACCTCCATGACAGCCATGGGGCTGTCTCAATTTGTTACTGGCCCTACGCATGTGTTGGGGCACACTCTGGACTTGATTTTTGCCACTGGATTAGGGGATGGTGATCTGAGAGTGAGGGATTTTTCATCTATTCCTTTGTCATGGTCAGATCACCGCCTATTAAGGTTTAGACTCACACTGTTTTCTCCCCTCTGCAAGGGTGGAGGACCAATTAAGATGGTCCGTCCCCGGAGACTAATGAATCCTGAGGGTTTTCTGATGGCTCTAGGGAATTTTACGGCTGATAGAATTGACGGTCCTGTCGAAACCCTGGCCATGCTGTGGAATACGGAAATGGCCCGGGCAGTTGACACGATCGCCCCGGTGCGCCCTCTCCGTTGCAGAGCTCAATTGGCTCCCTGGTTTACTCCGGAGCTAAGAGTGATGAAGCAAGAAAGGAGACGGCTTGAGTGCAAATGGAGGCGAACTCCCGACGGCTGTAATCATGCACTTGTGAAGCTCTCTACCAAACTCTATGTGAAGGCAGTGAGAGCAGCAAAGAAGCAATACTTTGCTGTCTCTATTCAGTCATCCCTTAACCGCCCAGCGGAACTTTATAAAGTTGTCCGGGGACTTTTACACTCTGGTCCCCAGGACGCAATAACACCATCAATTGCCCGCTGTAATGAGTTTGCGCGACACTTTCGTGATAAGATCATGAACATCCGCCGGGACCTTGACTCCATTATTGTAGCAGTTGATCCTAATGAGGTGTCCAGAGCACAGTCTTGTCCTGTTTTATTGGATGAGTTTCAGTTGGTACAGCTCGAGGATGTGGACAAGGTGCTTGGACAGGTGCGGGCGACCACTTCTGCTCTGGATCCCTCATGGCTAATAAAAGCTAGCAGGAATGGAACAGCCGGCTGGGCCAAGGAGGTGATTAATGCCTCTTTACGAGAGGGAGTGGTCCCACCCTGCCTGAAACAGGCGGTGGTGAGACCGCTCCTAAAAAAATCCCTGATAATTTGGACAACTATAGGCCAGTAGCAAATGTCCCATTCCTGGGCAAGGTTCTAGAGCGTGTGGTCGCTCGCCAACTCCAGGCTCTCTTGGATGAAACTGATTATCTAGACCCATTTCAATCGGGCTTTCGGCCAGGGTTTGGTACAGAAACGGCCTTGGTCGCCCTGTATGATGACCTCTGTCGGGAGAAAGACAGAGGGAGTGTAACTCTGTTGGTTCTCCTTGATCTCTCAGCGGCGTTTGATACCATCGACCATGGTATCCTTCTGGAGCGACTTACGGATTTAGGAGTGGGAGGCACTGCTTGGCGGTGGCTCTGCTCCTATCTCGGGAATCGTCTCCAGAAGGTGATGCTGGGGGAACATTACTCGAGTCCCTGGGTACTCCAATATGGGGTCCCGCAGGGTTCAGTTCTGTCCCCCATGCTTTTTAATATCTATATGAAGCCGCTGGGTGAAGTCATCAGGAGTTTTGGAGTGCGTTTCCAGCAATATGCTGATGATACGCAGCTCTACTACTCCTTTTCATCTTCGTCAGGTGAGGCTGTTGATGTACTAGACCGCTGCCTGGCCGCGATAATGGGCTGGATGAGAGCTAATAAACTGAAACTCAATCCTAACAAGACTGAGATGCTGTTGGTGGGTGGACCCTCTGCCCAGATGGTTGACGTTCGACTTGTCCTAGATGGGGTTACACTCCCCCTAAAGGAACAGGTACGTAGTTTGGGGGTCTTATTAGATCCGCTCCTGTCACTTGAGGCTCAGGTAGCCTCGGTGGCACGGAATGCATTCTACCAGCTCCGGCTGGTAGCCCAACTACGACCCTATCTGAGCAAGGAGCATCTTGCCTCAGTTATCCATGCTATGGTAACCTCTAGATTGGACTACTGTAATGCACTCTACGTGGGGCTACCTATGAAGACGGTTCGGAAACTTCAGCTAGTGCAAAATGCTGCGGCCAGAGTTCTCACTGGGACAAAGAAATTTGACCATATAACACCTGTCCTGGCGCAGCTGCACTGGCTACCGATATGTTTCCGGGCCAGATTCAAAGTGTTGGTTCTTACCTATAAAGCCCTAAACGGCATCGGACCGCAATATCTGATGGAGCGCCTCTCTCGCTATGTACCTACCCGTTCACTACGCTCGACGTCGAAGGCCCTTCTCCGGGTCCCAACCCATAAAGAGGCCCGGAGATCAACAACTAGATCTAGGGCCTTCTCGGTGGTGGCCCCCGAACTATGGAATGCCCTCCCAGACGAGATACGCCTGGCGCCTTCTCTGTTATCTTTTCGGCGCCAGGTAAAAACTTACCTTTTCGCCCAGGCTTTTTAAATTTTGTAAATTTTTAAATATTTTAAATTTAACATTCTAAATTTAATATGATCTTAATTTATAAATCTCAATGGCAATTTTATTAATGTTTTATAATTGTACTATATATATATATATTTTCCACACTTGCTCATATTTTAATTGTGATTTTATTTGTTGTACACCGCCCTGAGAGCTTTCTGCTATAGGGCGGTCTAGAAATGTAATTAAATAAATAAATAAATAAATAAATGGTTAACGAGCAAAGTCAAGGAAGCTCTTAGAGGCAAAAAGTCTTCCTTCAGAAAATGGAAGTCTTGTCCGAATGAAGAAAATAAAAAAGAACACAAACGCTGGCAAAAGAAATGCAAGAAGACAATAAGGGATGCTAAAAAAGAATTTGAGGAGCACATTGCTAAGAACATAAAAACCAACAACAAACAATTCTATAAATACATTCAAAGCAGGAGACCATCTAGGGAGACAATTGGACCCTTGGATGATAAGGGAGTCAAAGGTGTACTAAAGAACGATAAGGAGATTGCAGAGAAGCTAAATGAATTCTTTGCATCTGTCTTCACAGTGGAAGATATAGGGCAGATCCCTGAACCTGAACTAACATTTGCAGGAAGGGATTCTGAGGAACTAAGACAAATAGTGGTAACGAGAGAGGAAGTTCTAAGCTTAATGGACAATATAAAAACTGACAAATCACCGGGCCCGGATGGCATCCACCCGAGAGTTCTCAAAGAACTCAAAGGTGAAATTGCTGATCTGCTAACTAAAATATGTAACTTGTCCCTCGGGTCCTCCTCCGTGCCTGAGGACTGGAAAGTGGCATATGTAACGCCAGTCTTCAAAAAGGGATCCAGAGGGGATCCCGGAAATTACAGGCCAGTTAGCTTAACTTCTGTCCCTGGAAAACTGGTAGAAAGTATTATTAAAGCTAGATTAACCAAGCATATAGAAGAACAAGCCTTGCTGAAGCAGAGCCAGCATGGCTTCTGCAAGGGAAAGTCCTGTCTCAGTAACCTATTAGAATTCTTTGAGAGTGTCAACAAGCATATAGATAGAGGTGATCCAGTGGACATAGTGTACTTAGACTTTCAAAAAGCGTTTGACAAGGTACCTCACCAAAGGCTTCTGAGGAAGCTTAGCAGTCATGGAATAAGAGGAGAGGTCCTCTTGTGGATAAGGAATTGGTTAAGAAGCAGAAAGCAGAGAGTAGGAATAAACAGACAGTTCTCCCAATGGAGGGCTGTAGAAAGTGGAGTCCCTCAAGGATCGGTATTGGGACCTGTACTTTTCAACTTGTTCATTAATGACCTAGAATTAGGAGTGAGCAGTGAAGTGGCCAAGTTTGCTGACGACACTAAATTGTTCAGGGTTGTTAAAACAAAAAGGGATTGCGAAGAGCTCCAAAAAGACCTCTCCAAACTGAGTGAATGGGCGGAAAAATGGCAAATGCAATTCAATATAAACAAGTGTAAAATTATGCATATTGGAGCAAAAAATCTGAATTTCACATATACGCTCATGGGGTCTGAACTGGCGGTGACCGACCAGGAGAGAGACCTCGGGGTTGTAGTGGACAGCACGATGAAAATGTCGACCCAGTGTGCGGCAGCTGTGAAAAAGGCAAATTCCATGCTAGCAATAATTAGGAAAGGTATTGAAAATAAAACAGCCGATATCATAATGCCGTTGTATAAATCTATGGTGCGGCCACATTTGGAATACTGTGTACAGTTCTGGTCGCCTCATCTCAGAAAGGATATTATAGAGTTGGAAAAGGTTCAGAAGAGGGCAACCAGAATGATCAAGGGGATGGAGCGACTCCCTTACGAGGAAAGGTTGCAGCATTTGGGGCTTTTTAGTTTAGAGAAAAGGCGGGTCAGAGGAGACATGATAGAAGTGTATAAAATTATGCATGGCATTGAGAAAGTGGATAGAGAAAAGTTCTTCTCCCTCTCTCATAATACTAGAACTTGTGGACATTCAAAGAAGCTGAATGTTGGAAGATTCAGGACAGACAAAAGGAAGTACTTCTTTACTCAGCGTATAGTTAAACTATGGAATTTGCTCCCACAAGATGCAGTAATGGCCACCAGCCTGGATGGCTTTAAAAGAAGATTAGACAAATTCATGGAGGACAGGGCTATCAATGGCTACTAGCCATGATGGCTGTGCTCTGCCACCCTAGTCAGAGGCAGCATGCTTCTGAAAACCAGTTGCCGGAAGCCTCAGGAGGGGAGAGTGTTCTTGCACTCGGGTCCTGCTTGCGGGCTTCCCCCAGACACCTGGTTGGCCACTGTGAGAACAGGATGCTGGACTAGATGGGCCACTGGCCTGATCCAGCAGGCTCTTCTTATGTTCTTATGTTCTTATGTACTCATAATTCTACAGATAATATTTGCACACATGTTCTTTTGCTCTAATTTCAGTTGGTATCTTTGATGTTAAAAGAGCCAGCTGAAAAACTTCTTGATTTGTCTATTAGGAACAAATCAGTTTATTTTATTTTATTTTAATAATTCATATCCTGCTTTTTCATCCCATCAAAGAAAATTCAAAGCAACTTAGAGATAAAACATGAATAGCATAATCCTATAAATGTTTACTCCAAAGCAAGTCCTCCTGTGTTTAATAGGTCTTACTCCCAGGGAAGTGTGTATAGGATGCAGCCTTAAAATAATGTGCTTTTGTTTGCCGCCCTGGGCTCCTGCTGGGAGGAAGGGTGGGATATAAATCAAATAATAAATAAATAAATAAATAAAGATTATCAGCACAGTAAAGCCCAATTCAGGCATTCACGGTGGGCTTAAATATTAAGTGAATCCACAAGGAGGGGAGCACATAGATGAGTGTGCCTCGCTGCTCTCTGCATGTTCAGGGGCAACAGTCTGCAACGGGAAAGCTTCATGGAGGTTCCTGCGCATTTTGAAACCCTGATTTTCCAGGCATGGGGGAGCGCATATGTGTTCGGTTAAGCCCACCATGAACTGAACAGGGCTTAAGCAACCAGCAATCAAGAAGCTTTTCAGTTGGTTACATTAACACCAGAAATACAGTACAAATTCCATGTTACCCAGAAGCCCCTATGAAATGAAATGAATCTTTATTGCTCAGAGCCATAGGCTACCACAATTAAACACATGTGAAAGGAAAATACAAAATACTTAATAGAATACAAGTCATATTTCAACAAAACACAGTTCAACAACATACAGTAAAAGAACAATGCATTTCAAATAAAATTTCTTCTCCCGAGCGAAAGATACCCTGACCCACCCCATATCTTAGTATAGAAATACTACAGTCATAATAGTGCTGGGGCATATCCCACTCGCCCCACAAGATTTTTTGGTAACTAACTCTTACTTTTCCCACAGCTAGAGCAAATTTTGCCACCTGAGTAGTTCTGGAAGCCCCTATTTGGGATCACTGGGAAGGTTTTTAATAGCAATATCGAAAAATAGCTTAGGAATATGTGAAGGCACTTTGGGGGAAAAACTGTTAACGTCTCAAAATTGGTTTTCATTCTGAATTATGATGAAGAAATGTGGACTTTTAAACACTAAAACATGGGAAATATCATATTTAATTTGGAAATGTTGAAACTGAAACCTGGAGCTTTGGTTTTAAACAAAAAATATTTATTATTCAGAAACAAAAATCAGTGTTACAAATATAATTAAAATTAATGTTTCAGCCTAACTTGACTTCCATTTTTGAACCAGATAAGCAAAGGACATCATGTGAGGAGCAAAAACAATTTTCCTATCGCTTCTAAGGGCTCATTTGCAAGACACATTTGGTTTGGCATTTTCACATGACAAAATGTCATCTGCATTGCTCTGTATGTGTGTGTGTGCATATTTTATATTATCATAAAAGCCTTTCTTTGGGTAATATTTTGTATTTTGATAAAAAGGTTTTCTAGAACAGAGAATCCACTCTGAGGACCCAGAAGCTTAGCTTATGTTACACTAAATGTATACAAAACAGGATATAGGTAGTTGGCAATCTCAGACTTAGGTACCATTGATGCACAAACAATGAACTCTGAACGAAAACAATTCATTAGCCTTGCATAAAGCAGAAAGTGATACAGGTCAGAACTAGGTTTTCTTGGCAGAATAACGTTGAGGAAGCTTGCAACAAATGATTCAGCTTTCTTTGGCTGTCCCCAGCTTGCCCACTCTGCTCGGATGCTTCAGAAGCACAGTGTTAAACTCAAATATAAACCATTCATATTGTGTTCTTCATACATGGGTAAAAGAGGGCTAGAAATGGCCTCCACACTGTGGTGACTAGTGCTCATTGAGACTGGTCGGGGTGGAAGGCAGGGAGGCCAACAGTAGGTGGAGTCAGAGCCAATGACAGGCAGAGCCACAGCCAATGACAGGTGGAGCCAACATATTCGTACTCCCTGCTGAGTAAGTTCTACAAGTGCAAAAAGAGAAAGGTAAGTGACCTTACTGAGTTATGAGTTTAGTTTCTCCCGACTCAAACCCACCTGTATACTACGTTCAACATCAAAGGTCCTCCTCCGGGTGCCTACTCCAAGGGAAGCTCGGAGGATGGCAACAAGGGAGAAGGTCTTCTCAGTGGTGGCCTCCAGATTATGGAATGATCTTTGTGATGATGTGAGCCTGGCACCAACACTGTTATCTTTTCGGCACCAAGACTTCTCCCAGGCATTTTTTAACAGCATTTGAATAGCATGTGTTTTAACTTGCCTATCAGTTTTTATGGGTTTTAATTTGGTATGGTTTAAATTTGTATACAGTACTTGTTGTTAATGTTTTTAATTGTTGTAAACTGCCCAGAGAGCTTCGGCTATGATGCGGTATATAAATGCAATAAATAAATAAAAATTAATAAATTTTATCTTTCCTGCTTACTGTTTGCTATAACTAGTAATAGCTAATGATTCTCTGTCAAGAATCCAGTTTAAACTATACAGCTGTGTCTGTCTTCTGTCTTCCTTATGGCGAGATAAAAACCTACTCTGCAACACTGGACTGGCTGTAAGAAGGCAGGCAGATGGGGGCTGGCTGAAGGCAGACTGAGGTCAATGGAGCAGTGCTCTGTTTCACCTAACAGACCAGCTTCTATGCCATTTATAGCAATTACAGCATTGCTGAGTGTGTACTGCAAGGTCTAGCAGGATGAAATTAGGGAATGCCAAATACATATTGAATTTTCTGAAGGTCTTTGCAGATCTTCTCCAGTGGACCCTTGGAAATTCTGTAGCTGAGAGTTCAAACTAGGCTTGGAGAAGATTACAAGTCCAGATTCTTCTTTGAACCTTCTCCAGGCAATCCAAATTTCAAACATCAGCAAAGCAGTTTAGTAATCTTGTCAGAAGTATATTTTTGTGTGATTTATGGAGCTTCCTGCTTATCTTCTCTTCAGAAACAGTTGGATGCATTTTTTTAAAAAAAAGTTATTAAAAGTCTTTAACTGCTGAAGTGTTCATAGATCTAGGGTTAGAGTGAACATTTTGGTCTGGTTTCGTTTTATTGTAGATTATTGGTAATTGGGGGATTATTACATTATCCAAACGTTGGTGTGTACTTCATACAATAATCAATTGTTTAACATTGATTAAAAACACATCATATAATGAAAAGGTGTCTAACCTCCAGATATTGTCAGACTCCAGCCCCTACCAGGAAGGATGGGAGTTCTGGTCAAGCAACATTTGGAAAGCTACAGGTTAGATATTTGTGATGTGTACCTTCTTTGGTGCTATATGTAGGGATGAGTGAGAATTTTGATTTAGTTCTCATTTCAAGCAGAATTTATCAAATTCGCAATTTCCAAAACAATATGAGAACCAAAACGCAGCTATCAAGCTATTAAGAGGCTAGGCGGCAGACGCCGGAAAGATGCTAGGGGCAGGCCAGGCCAGTTCCGGGGAATGAGGGATAGATGCATAATATCCATCCCCTGTTCCGGGCCTGCTCATCACCTGAAGAGAACTGGGGGATGTACAGCTCCAACCAATCTTCGACTGCTGTTGTGTAATGCCAGGTCTGTGGTACAGAAAACATCTCTCATCCATGACATCGATCTACACTGGCTTCCTGTTGTTTTCCGGGCCCAATTCAAGGTGTTGGTATTAACCTTTAAATCCCTATACGGTTTCGGCCCAGTCTATCTAAAGGAACGCCTGCAACGCCATCAATTATGCCGCCTGACACGATCTGCCACACAGGGCCTTCTCTCAATCCCGCCAACAAAAACAGCTAGATTGGCGGGAACTAGAGAGAGGGCATTCTCAGTGGCGGCCCCCACTCTTTGGAACTCCCTCCCACAAGATCTACGGCACGCCTCTTCCCTAAATACATTTCGTAAAGCCTTAAAGACCTGGCTCTTTCAACAGGCCTTTCGGATTTCTGGGGAGGGTTAACTGTTATGATCAAATGCCTTCTACCCTGCATTATTATTATTGCTGCTGTATTGTTTTATTTTTATTATTGTATTTTATTGTATTGTATTTTAATTCTTCATGTACGTCGCCTAGAGTGGTCATTGGCCAGATAGGCGACATATAAATTAAATTTATTATTATTATTATTATGACATAATCGTGGATGAGAATGCAGATCTGATGTGCATTACGGAAACTTGGCTGGATGAGACCTCAGCTCCTGTGCTTGAGGCCATGTGTCCAGCCAGTTTCCAGTACGCACAGCAGCCTAGGATTGGTAGGCGGGGAGGGAGAGTGGCAGTTATTTACCGGGGGTCCTTGGTATTTGCCAGACCCCCTCTCCACGAGACCAAGTTTGTGGATTGCATGTACTGGAGGTTGGGCCCGAAGGGCAGTTTAGGGATTCTCCTTGTGTACCGCCCACCCCGCTGCACAGCTGACTCCCTGACCGAGGTGCTAGAGGTTGTCTCGGGGGTGCGGGTCCTTTCCCCCAACCTTTTGGTTCTGGGGGACTTTAACCTGCATTCCGAGGCGGCTCTCACAGGAGCCCCTTGGGATTTCATGGAAACCATGACTTCCTGGGAACTGCACCTTAGTAATTCTGGGCCCACCCATGTAGCCGGTAATGCTCTCGACCTTGTATTTATCTCGGGAGGGGAAGGTAGTGCTCTGAAAATGGGGGCTATTTTTTCAAACCCCGTGTCATGGTCAGATCACTATCTGGTGAAAACGGACCTCTTATTGCCACACACCCTCCACAGGGGGCAGGGACCTATTAGGATGGTCTGCCCCAGACGCCTGATGGAGCCTAAAGGATTCCTGAATGCGCTGGGAGATTTGGAGCTGTCTGAAGGCCGCCCGGTCAAAACCCTGGTGACAGAGTGGAACAGGGAGCTCACCAGGGCAATAGACCGGGTGGCTCTGAAACGTCCTCTCCCCCTGAATAGAACTCAAACCGCACCGTGGTATACACCACGTTTGCGGGGCTTGAGGCAGGAGGTGAGACGACTAGAGCGCCGGTGGCGGAAATCTCACTCCGAAGACGATCGGACACTGGTTAGAGATGCGATAGCGGCCTACCAAGTGGCAACAAAGGCAGCAAAGAGGGGCTTCTTTGCTGCTTCTATTGCATCTGCAGAATGTTGTCCCAGGAGGTTGTTCCAAGTGGTCCGGAGCCTGGTTGGTCCAGTTGCCCAGGAACCCATGGAGCACTCTAAAGCCTCCTGTGACGCATTTGCAAAACATTTTGCTGATAAAATCAATCGCCTGAAGAGCTCGATTCCGTTCGCCATGGATACAGGAAGTGGGCCAGAAGCGATCAGTTGCGATCTGGTCCGGTGGGATCAGTTTCAGCCTCTTCCCTCTGAGGAAGTGGACAAGGTGCTCTCTACTGTTAGACCGACTACTTGTTTGTTTGATCCTTGCCCCACATGGCTCATTATGGGCTGTAAAGAGAGACTGAGCGAAGGGATCAAGGCGGTGGTAAATGCTTCCTTGGAAGAGGGTGCATTGCCATCTGCCCTCAAGGAGGCGGTAATAAAGCCCATCTTGAAAAAACCCTCCTTGGATCCCCAAGATTTAAACAACTTTCGCCCAGTCTCCAATTTACCATTTCTGGGCAAGGTGATCGAACGGGTGGTGGCCAAGCAGTTACAGACACACTTGGAGGAAACTGATTACCTAGATCCATTCCAATCAGGCTTCAGGACTGGACATGGAACTGAAACAGCCTTGGTCGCTCTGGTGGATGGTTTGAGGAGAGCGTTGGATAGGGGAAAACACTCCTTCCTCGTCCTCCTGGATCTCTCAGCGGCTTTCGATACCGTTGACCACGGTATCCTTCTGGATCGCCTGGGGGGAATGGGAATTGGGGGCAGTGTTTTACAGTGGTTCCGTTCCTATCTCTCTGACAGGCACCAGAGAGTGGCATTGGGAGAGGAGGTTTCAGACCCATGGCCTCTTAATTGTGGTGTGCCACAGGGCTCTATCCTCTCTCCCATGCTATTTAACATCTATGTAAAGCCGCTGGGGGCCATCATCAGGAGATTTGGGTTGCAGTGCCATCAATATGCGGATGACACTCAGCTCTATCTCTCATTTAAGTGCTCACCGGAGTTGGCTGTGGAGACTATTTCCAAGTGCCTGGAGTCCGTAAGTGAATGGATGGGAGGTAACAGGCTGAAGCTGAACCCCGACAAGACCGAGGTACTGCTTGTGGGAGATAAATGGTAGGAGATATTGACCTGGTGCTGAATGGGGTTAGATTGCCCCTGAAGGACCAGGTTCACAGCCTCGGGGTCATTCTTGACTCCCAGCTGTCCATGGAGGCTCAGGTGTCGGCAGTGAGCCGGCAGGCTTGGTATCAATTACATCTGATACAGAGGCTGCGACCCTACCTTCCCATCCATCTACTCCCGTGGGTGGTGCATGCCCTGGTCTCCTCTCGCTTAGACTACTGTAATGCGCTCTATGTTGGGCTACCCTTGAAGACGGTTCGGAAATTACAACTGGTACATAATGTGGCGGCACGGTTGATTAAGAACAGCCGCTGCTGGGACCACATCACTCCAGTGCTAAAAGACCTGCACTGGCTACCTGTTGTTTACCGAGCCCAATTCAAGGTGTTGGTGCTAACCTTTAAAGCCCTATACGGTGTCGGTCCAGTCTATCTAAAGGAGCGCCTCCAGCATCACCAAACATGCCGCCTGACGAGATCAGCCTCACAAGACCTTCTCTCGGTCCCGCCAGCTAAAACAGCTAGGCTCGTGCGGACCAGAGAGAGGGCATTTTCGGTTGTGGCCCCCACTCTCTGGAACTCTCTGCCATATGAACTTCGCCATGCTCCCTCCCTGGTAAGCTTCCGCCAAGGACTAAAAACTTGGTTGTTTCAGCGGGCATACAAGATTTCTCAATAGTTTTAGTTTACAATGTACAGATGGGGGTTGGGTGATTATTGAAGATTGTTATTAATATTGTATTTATATGTTGTTTTTTAATTTTAATTATGTATGCCGCCTAGAGTGGCCGTTCATTCGGCCAGATAGGCGGCCTAAAAATAAAATTTTATTATTATTATTATTATATCATTCAAAATTCACATTTACTAAAATTTTGGGATGCAATTCGCCAACTAAATATTTACAAAAATGCATATATTAGAATACATGAGTGAAAATAACATGCAAAAAGGCATGAAATGATGAGAAATGGCTTGCAAAAATGTGTACCTTTGTCAAAACTGCCTACAAAAATGTGTTTATTTGGAGAAGTTTGCACTAAAATGGTGGGGAATTTTCATGAGGATTTTTTTTAAAAAAAATCATAGGTCACTATAGAAATGTAGAAAATTGAATTTAACATTGGAAAAATGAGAAACTGAGAGAACTGAAACAGACAGATCTTTCCATCCCTAGCTATATGTTATTTATTATTACTTATTTTTTACATTTATACCTTGCCTTTCTTTTCATGATAGAAACCCAAGGCGGCTTACATATGGTTCACAGGTGGTTTCCCATCCAGGCACTGACCAGACCTGACCCTGCTTAGCTTCAGCCAGGAGCTGGCCTCATGTGCCTTCAGAGCATAGCCTGGGACCACTATGCCTTCGTCTTAGGTTGGCCATTTATACAATACCAAAAAAGACAGCAAAAGAGGACATGGATTTTCATAAATTTTGTATGTGCTAATGTATAGGTTAAGATGCAAATGTAGAAATAATCACGTAAATAAAAATATAATACATCTCACCATAATTGGCTGGAACTAGACATGAGAGGCATGCACCTCCCATCATTCCCATGACCAAACTGAAGTACTATTTTGCCGTGGACACCGTCTATGTTGGCAAAAAGCTGGGGTTGCTCCTGTTCCCATTCCTGCACCAGGACTGACAGGTGCAGTACCAGCAGGACACTCCAGTGGCACCATGCTTTGATGTCAATGCATTGATGTAAGAACTAGCAGAGATCGTCAGAACATTAGGAAAGTGCTGATTGTTATTGTAATGTTGTATGGAAAGATGTTGCTGTTGTTTTTTAAAATAATGTTAATATTTTGTTATTTAAATTTTTGTAAACTATATCGTTCTTTTCTGATGTGTATTTTGTATTTGGTTGGGGTTTTTTTGTGAGCCACCTTGAGAGCCTTTTTGGCCAAAAGGAGGCATAGAAATAAACCATAACATAACATATCATAACATAATGGATACAACTAAAGGTGGCCTGCTTAGTCTGCTGTCCAGATACCAAATGCAGACAGGCAAATTCAAGGCCCCTGCTTTCTCTTTTTAATTTGTTTTTTAATCATTACATTCTTCTTGACCTGGATAATCCATCAAACAGGGGAATCCTTCAAACAGAGGACTGTCCTTTGACAGCCCTTTAAATAGAAGATTGTTCTGTGTAAAGTAGAACACATGGCCACCCAGGAGGGAATCCCATGTAGTGCTAACTCCCTCATTCTGTCAGAGCAAAGATTTTTCATTACACAATCGATCTTCCCCCCTCTTCTTCTCCATGTGCCCCCTAAATTGGTTCAGGGTTTTCCCCCCAACCATCTGGAGAAGATATGAGGAAGACACGAGGCACAAACAGGGAGAGGAAGGGGAAGTTCCATTGCGCATGCTGAAATCTTTGTGCTGACAAATGAGAGAGTTGGATAGCGTCCCCTGTTTTGCTTCTGGATATCCACATAAACAGGAAAGCTAAACTTATGGGCTGTTCAACCCATGCTATTCCCTGAAAGCTGTGTCAGTGGCTCACCACATCTAACAAACCTGTGCATATATATCACAGCAATTGTATGTAAACATGTACTGCAATGGTCTAGCAAGATGAAATTAGGGAAAGCCAAATGCATATTGAGTTCTCTGATGGTCTTTGCACACCCTAGTTGTTCTCCAGTGGAGCCTTGAAAATTCAAGCTAGCAAAAGAAATAGTACCAAGGCCTTCCAAGAGCCAGTGTGGCTGGGTTTAAGCCAAATATTAAATATCTACTCAAAGGATTCATGCCCTTTTTTTAAAAAAAAATCTCTAGCTGTATACGTGTACAGCAGAGGTGGGGGACTAATGCCCCCTAAGCCCCATGGGCCATTTTGACAGGTGGGTGGAGCTTCCCACCTGTCATTCCTCTGATCTCACTATAACATCAAGTGACATTTTTGACATTTTTCTTTGCCTGTTTCAAAAGGAAGCAGGGTTTGCAGCTGTGAGCAGTGATCAGCAGCTGCTGCTGCAAACTCCACTTCCTTTGCCACATGGTTTGATTTTAAACCACATGGGTAAAGGAACTCCCTGTGGAGCTTGCTGTAAACACAGATCAGCTAACTGGTGCATACAACAAGCGCCACTATGTGTAGGGATCACCTGTAGTGATCAGAAACTCTATAGTGCAGTCTGTAGTGCACTGAACTATATAGTGAACTCTGTAGGGCAGACTGCAGGAACTCAGTAGTACAAAAGAAACTCTGTTGCTGTTAGTGCTGATCAGCTGATTGGTGCATGGAGCAAGCCTCATTTACCAAGAAACAATCAATAGTACACTTTATAATTGTTATATTTTGTTTTTGAAGATATGCATATTGCTGTGATTTATTGTTCAGTTATGTTTATTTAAAATGTGATATATTCATTTTCTTTTACTATCAATTGTACCAAATGTGATGGTATATTGCTTTTATGTTGTAAACCGCCCAGAGAGCTTTGGCTATGGGGCAGTATAAAAGTGTAATAAATAAATAAATAAACAAATAAACAAATACATAAATAAATAAAGCTTCTCAATGTTCCTTTGCAGCTATAACTTTATCTGCCTCACACCTGACATCACCTATGACATGCTGACTGGGGCTGATGGAAGTTGCAGTCCAAACCATCTGGAGGGCACCAGGTTGGTGAAGGTTGCTCTTCATCCTACCAATTTTTTTGCCTGCGCAACCCCTACATTTCTAGGTCTCCCGAAATATAAAATGGAAACTTCTGGTAAGCCAATCCTGATGTGTTCCAAGGCTTTCACTATTGAATAATAATCTTATGTGTCATACTTGAAGCTATTTTTGCCCTTTATATATGAGTGACAAGTTGCTGATTTATTCCACTCTACCAAATAAATATTGTAATTAATGGATCTTAGTTTTTAAGGGGAAATACAGAAACATCTACACAGGGATGATGCTTTGGGCATATTTGCCAAAAGACGTATCTGCTGCACTGTTTGGTGATGTCTACAAGTCCAACAGGAGAGAGCACTTTAACAGTACATATGGCACTTTAAAAATTATTTATTAGGGAGAGGAATTAAAATGTTGCCAGATATGATCCACAACCATAGTTAATGGATTGCTCTTCTAAAAAGTATCAGATAGAACAGATATTAGGGAGTTGAAATGGGGGAAATGAAAAGGAAGAGTGGAATAGATACTGAGAATCTTGGACTAAAGTGGCCCAACAGAAGAAAATGAGGAGAAAAAAATGATGCATCCTAAATAAAATACAGTGAAGGGATCATAGCTCAGTGGAAGAGTACAGGCTTTGCATGCAGAAAGTCCCAGATTCAATCTCTGCTATTCCCCATTGAAAAGATCAAGTAGTATATAATGGGAAGGACTCTCTGCCCTAATCCATGGGGAGCCACTGCCAGTCAGAGCAGATAATGGAGACAGCACAGAAAGGCAATATTATGTAGTAGTTAGAATGTCAAACTAAGACTGGGGAGACCCAGGTTCAAATTCCATCTCAGCTATGAAGCTCACTGGGTGATCTCGGACTAGTCACACACTCTCAGGGTTGGTGATGCAACAGAGGCTGCCACTACTTCATAGGGTTGAGGATAAATTTGGGGGATGCCACCATGTATGCTGCCTTGAACTCCTTGGTGGAAAGGCAGGATAAGATAATAAATAAATACTGGGGAAGATGAACAAATAGCCTGACCTGTTGTAAGGCAGATTACTACATTCCAGTGAAGCATCTAGCTACCCAGAAAAAGATGCCTGGAAAAAATAAAGAGAGCATCACATCAGTTGAACCAGAATTCTGCCTGTGGTTTAGAATGCATGAGTTGATGCATTATATAAATTTGATGTAAATGTAACGTGTGTATCCACATATACTGTTCAGGTCCATTAGGCATCTAATTAAAAATAACATGGAAATCCTCTAATTCAGGCAGTTGACTACTGCTGCAAAACAGCAACTTACTTTATCAAAAAG
This sequence comes from Rhineura floridana, assembly GCF_030035675.1. Lineage (NCBI taxonomy): Eukaryota > Metazoa > Chordata > Lepidosauria > Squamata > Rhineuridae > Rhineura > Rhineura floridana. The sequence goes on from NC_084485.1 coordinate 38,849,979, forward strand.
GAATAGGAAATGTAGCTCCTACTCACCCCAAATACTGACAGATTCTGCTTTTTGTCTAGGTGTCAGCTCTTCAAATACGAAAAGGCTAGGTTCATTCCCTCCTCACTAACCCGTCTTTCCCTAGGCTCTGCACTACCCCTAGCCCTACTGAGTTTGCAATATAGCTAGCTACTACCCAGAAGTCATTCTCATCCATCACCCTGGCTAACAATGACACGTCTCCTGCCGGACTGGTTCTTACTGCTCCAGCTCCGTTGATGTCACTGACAATAGACAGACACATTTGTCATAATTATGTGGGGGGGAAACCTCCATTAATTGGAAAGCATGTTCCTTGGCCTTAAGTCCGCACAACTATCGATGTCAGATCAGCGTGCAGGAACTCCCCAGGGAGTCGGTGTCCAAGAGGAAATGGAACAGTTTCCAAGAAGCCAAAGCAGCTGCACCCTGTCAGCTTGATGAAAAGCAATCTTCTTCAACAATTGACTCCAAGCATTTGTCCTACTGTACAGACATTACGAGCGGGATGTCCTTCAGCTCTGTGTTTGTGTATCTCACGTCTGCCAGTTCTGGGACCTTTCCCATTAATCAATATCATAGTTTTAACTGGGTCTGGGAGAGAGAAAATCTAGGGCTGAGAAGTTCCAAAAAAGAAAAAAAGGGGGGGAAACATTGTTGTGTTTGGCACATGGCACATGGGAAGGATGGATGTGTATGGGTTGGACAGATCTCCTTGGGGACAAACATCTTTAATTAAAACAAGCAATTGTGCTGGCAATAAGGCAGATGGTGAAAAGTGTCACCATCTTCTTCACAATCACGTGTCAGAGACTGCTAGGCCTTTGGTTAGTTGTGATGTGATCTTAAACTTGCTAAAATACTAGCCTTTAAAGTCAAGATGTCTGAGTGTTCTCTTGGAACTGTTTTGAGGGTTTAAAAGCCTAGCTCCAGTGATCAATTGGAGCTCATGTGGCAAGATCCTTTACTTCTTCTGATGCATGATTTACGCTGACCTAACAAACGCTATCCCAAGACTCTCTGCTTTGAAACTCAACTCCAAATACTTCTTACAAACAGCACTGCTTCAATTCCCTCCCTTTAGGGAGAGTAGAGGCAGCTTTAACTGCAGAGTGGAGGCTTATTGGAAATGTAAAACAAATACCTAATAACAGGGCTATTTAAGAGAGCAATTCAGAACTGCCGAAAGCTGATTTATATCAGTCCATTGATTACTTGTTGGAGTCTTACAGAATCCTGAATTTTTGATGGAGTTTGGCTAGAGCTATTTGTATTGTTTCTGTTGTGCTTTAGAACAATTTTACTATCAAGGTCTCTCCCCACCCTTCCCCACTTTGTATCCAAGTGGTATATGGACACTTTTCACCACAGTGAAATCCTTTAGCAAACAAATATTTTTCCAAGGAAAAACAAGCAGGAAAAAAGATCTGAACATTTACTATTTTGGTCTCTTATATTTGCTAGAATACATTTTGAGAAAGGGTACTAGTTTATGTTGCTGCCTAACACAAATGAGAAGACATATCTATTCTGTTCAACTTGGGCTTGGCTAGTGCGAAGGATTTGACACTTTAAACAACATAACATATTTTAAAAGATATAGCAGGAAAGTTTTTATTCCATTTTCCAGGGCTCATACTGACATAACATAAAATATGATATGCATATGCATTGGATTGGATCTAGAGATGCTATGGGAAGCTTCCAGAATGTCCCACTCATGGAAGAAGGCAGAGTCAATTGTTGCCACTTCCCCTGCAGTCCCCTGAAAATCTGCTCTAGAATCAGAGCCAGCTCCAGGAATGCCAGGGCCCTTGGACATCAGCTTGCCCTGGGCCCCTTCATGTGTGTGTGTGTGTGTGTGTGTGTGTGAGTGTGTGGGCATGCGGGGGCCCCACCTACCTGTCTGCTGTCTTTTACCATTGCCCTTAATGAAGATGGCGGCTGCGGTTTCCCTAAGGGGATGACACCTCCGCCGCCATCTTTGTTGATGGCATATGTGCATGCTATCCAAGCACATCTCTGCCATCAACTAAGATGGCAGCAGGGGCTTCAGTACCTTAGAGAAACCGCGACCGCTATCTTTGTTAAGGGCAATGGTAAAAGACAGCAGACAGGTAGGTGGGGGTGGGGGGGCTGCGGATCACAGAAGGGGAGCGGAGGGGCAGCTGAGGGGGCCCCTGTAGCTCCAGAGGCTGTCGGGCCAGTGCCCCACCTGGCCGCCCTTTAGAACTGGCCCTGTCTAAAATCCAGAGGGTTGAAGGATCCTCAAGAGGGTTGGAGATAGGGGTGGGCTTGTTGTTATGTGCCTCCAAGTCGACTGCGACTTATGGCGACCCTATGAATCAGCGACCTCCAAGAGCATCTGTCATGAACCACCCTGTTCAGATCTTGTAAGTTCAAGGGGTGGGCAAATCTGCCAATTTTGTTTTCTCTCAGTGTCTCATTTTTCCAATCTTAAATTCAGTTATCCACAATTCCACATAAGTTTATGATTTTTAAAAAAAAGTCCTCATGAAAATTCATCAGTGATTTTCTCCTAATATTTACTTATTTATTTATTTATGAGATTTGTTAGACGCCCATCTGGCAGAGGTTAATCTGCCACTCTGGGTGACTTACAACCAAACACAAGTACACTTACAACCAAACACAAGTACAAATACACATGTTTGTATGCAATTTTGCCTAACATACACATTTCTGTTGAGCAGCTTTGCTTAATATGAGGCATTTCTGTACACACTACCTGGCTGGAGAACTGCATTGCAAAATTTGGAGAAGTGCACATTTTGAAGGATGGCTTTGTTTGGTCCGTGTATTGTTTCAGAAAGGGCAAATTAGGCAGGTTCACCCTGCAGTGTAAACTGAATCATATTTCTCCCATATCTCTAGTTAGAGGATCCTCTGGAACAACATGGTAAATAGTGCAGGAGGCTACAGGGGGAAAGAGGAATAGTGACCAGCCACCTCTGTTGGATCACTAGCCCTTCTGCAAACAGAAGGAACCTTTCATCTGCAGAAGGACTTCTCTGCATCCAAAACATTACGTCAGAGAAAGGGGACCTGTGGCCAACTCCCATTGCCCCTGACCATCAGCCATGCTGTCTGGGCCTAATGGGAGCTGGAGCCTAATAACATCTGGAAGGCCACAGGTTCCCCTTCTCTGGCATAATGGCTGATGCAGATGTTTATTCTGCTTCTTTTGTCTTCAGAGGTGGTTAAAATATAATATCAATGCACCAGTCCCGCACATATTTGTATAAGAGCCATTGGGGAAGAAGATAAAAGGACTGAAGTCCACAACTTAGACAAGAGGATACCTTGCAAAGAGCTAAGAATTACTGTATGCTTTCAGGCTATCAAAATTGAAAAATATAAGCCCCACAGTTACCAAAGAACAGAGTCAAAATGCCTCTGCCTGACAGTACACTAAATAAAGTTTAGCCCTTTTATAGGACTAAGGCAGAAACAAGTCAATCAAGGGTTAACAATATCAAAGTTTTTCCACCTCTTTATGACTGCAAAACCAGTATAAAGCAAAGGAGGAACAGTGAAAACAAAGGCATCAAGGTGTCAGCAAAATAATAAAGAAACAACAACCTAATGAGGGGGATCAAAGAGTCCCCCCTATAGCCCAGGCAAAGCTCAGGAGCACAAGGACATGCTTTGCTCAGCTCTGTAGAATTGCTCTTGAAAAAGTTCCTTTTGGTGGTTGCAGGGGACAAAAAAAAAACCAGCAGCCAAAGTCAAATGAGAGAAACTCTCCCCTCTCGAAACTACTTCCTTAGGAAAAGGGCTCTGAGCTATGCAGAGCAGGTTGAGAGACCTTGGCTCCTTAAGCAAATTATCTTCATTGATTTTCTCTGTTTCCTGCCTTTGCAGCAGTTTTCTCCACAGCTGTTTTGCTTTGGGGTGTCACCAATTTTCTATTTTGAACGGGGGCGGTAAGGGGGATAAGCTTAGAACTACAAGGGCTTAAGAATAATTGCTTCTTTGCAGTTGTAGGTAAGAATCCAGAGGGGCTTCCATTTAGCATTTTGTTGGCAAGATGTTCCTAGTCCTGAGATTTATAAGGTAAAGACAGTATCATGTGCAGCTTAATATGGGCTGTAGTCTAATAAGGGGGGGCTTTTGAAAGTCAAGGGAGCTCCAAAATGGGTTTGTAATGCTGTGTCCACTAACTGTGAGGTAGGTTAGACCCTACCTCTACAAAGGTAGAGCCCAGTTCCTATCTCTTGGACAGGTAGCCCAGTCAAGAGAGGAACTGAGACTAGGGTTACCATCATTTTGTCATTTCAAAAAGAGTACATTTCGATAAGTGAAAGTAAGAGTATGCTGTTGCACCACATCAAAAAGAGTACATATACTCTTAAAAGAATACGGTTGGTAACCCTAATTGAGACAAATGTCCCAGGTGGCAGGCATAGGGGTGACAAATTGGTGTCCCCCACCACATCCCCTGCTCATATCATAGAAATGGAAAGATCTATCAACTTGGTGCTCTCAGTTTCTCATTTTTCCAGGCTTGAATTGGTTCTCCAGATTTCTGCAAAAAATTTTTTTACAAAAATCATGAAAATACTTCAATGTTTTGGTGTTGGTTTTTCCTGATAAACACATTTTTGTCTGCAGTTTTGACTAATGTATAATAAGCAATGTTTCCTAATATAATGCATTTTGTATGTTTTCTTCACTAATTATACACCCCCCCCATATATTCATTTTTGTAAACCTTGTTTGGTTGGAGAATTACATGGCAAAATTTGGATAAATGAATTTTGAAGGATGGCTGTGTTTTGGTTCTCATGTTGCTTCAGAAAGTATGGATTTGATATTCAGCTTTAAACGGAAACTGAATAAAATTTTCCCCCTCCCCTGCTCATATGCCTCACATGGCTGACAGCATCCTTCTGCCACCTCTTCCACTCTGCCTTGTTCTGAGAAAGGGCTGCAAGGGTGTGGTCATTCCTCAGAGCAGTGCATTCTGGGTAAGATGGCTCGGAGACAGCCTGTGCTGCCACTACTCTGCCATGGGGGCTAGAAGTTTTGTTTAAAATTAGATAAAAAATTAAAGTAACTTTAATTTTTTTACCTTGGTTTAAACAGTATTTGTAGCCACTGCGGCTGCTTTAAGGACGGACCATCCCCTCCTCTGTTTTCCTCAAGGTACAGCTGAGAAGAGAGGGGAGGAAGAGAGCGGGTTACTTCTGTCTCTACTGCAGCAGCAAGGGAAGAGGGAAGGTATGATGTGGTGGCGCTATCACTGCCAGTAGTACACAGAGGGGGGAGAGGGGCTGGTGGCAATGGGAGAAAACTTTTTCACCAGCCCTGTCTTCACCACAAAGTCCTGTGGAGACTGGCTCATGGTATCAGAATAGATATCATTGCTGCATCTTTGGTGGTAAACACAGTTGTCTCCCTGCTACCCACCCAGATGAGCCATAATCCCCAGATTCAGTGTTTTTGGTTTTTTAAGTACGTTTCCAACATTTGTAGAACTTGAGCTATGGTCAAAATATGCAGGCACTATTGTCATTTGTTTTGTGAGACGGTAACCTGCTCTCACCTTTCAGTGTTTTTAGCTGATGAAGTCATATCAAAGCTTGACTTTCAAAAACCTTATTGTTGACTCTAGAGAAGGAGCTTCTTGATTTGTTTTTATTAAACCTTCTATGCTGATCATTCTTGGTAGAGAAGTGATTGCTGTCTCATAGAAAACAACCCAGATATCCACGATTTTAGCATAGCTGTGATTCGGGAGAAATATGTCAAATCAACAACAAAGGAAGCAGCAAAAACAGGTCCTGAGTTAGATCATGAACCCCATCTCATAAATTACAAAAGTGCTTTTTTTCTGGGTTTGTAAACATTTTTTGAAAATTAGTCTCCTAATGACAATGCAGATAAAGGCCATCATTATTATACCCATAATGTGTGTGTTGGCGTGACTGAGAGTGTGTGTGCTACGCCAGCCCTGCAAAGTAACCCAGTGTTATATTTATTTTGCTAGAGTGAGGAGGGGGAGTTAGAATTGTATACAACAATCCTAACATGTAGTCCGGCATTGTTATTCTGGAATACTGTTTCTTTCTAGGGAAATGTACTGTGGGGCGGCCTAGTTAAGGGAGCAGAAGGGGGAAATGACAGTTACTTCTGAATATGTATGCATATGATAGTGATATTAGATGAGCCCACTGGCTTGCATATATCCACCAGTGTGTTATCTTTTTACTTTGAGCAATACCATTGTCCATATTTATTATAGTTGTATTCTGCTCTCCCTCCATGGCATTTTATCCTCCTGTGGGGTGGGGTGGGCTAGGCTGCAAGATAATGGCTAACCTAACATCTCCAAATAGATTTCATGGCTGAGCTGAAAATTTCCCCCAGTCAATTTCGAATAGGGTTGCCAGCTTTTGAACCTGGCCCTGTAACAGCTTGATCTGTGGCAATGAACTGGTGAAACTTCTCATTAATTTCATGCCATGAAAAGTTTCATGTGCCAATTCTGCAGGTGGCTAGATGCAATAGAGGACTAATGCCCCTGAACTTTCAGCAGTTGTGCAAAAGGGAGAATTTGGGTATAGACTGCATGACAAGCTACAGCTACAGAATTTCCCTCTTGTACACAGGTATTAAAGATACTGGAGCCTGTCTTCCATGTGGCCACCCTATGATTCCTTCATGTCAAGATGCTATTAAATGTACAAGAAAAAGAACTGGGGCTGTCTGGTTGGTGTTGACCTATGACAGGGCGTTTTCAGTGGTGGGTCCCTATTTATGGAATGCCTTCCCCGGTGAGGTATGTCTGTCTCCATTATTATTATACAGCCACAAGAGTGGCTGTATACTATAGCCAGCATGGATATTTCACTTTCCACAATGTTAAATTGAAAATACCCCCCATGCCATTCTGATGCTTCCCATAAGTTCATTTCAAAACAAAACTTACAAAACTTATAGTCCTGAACACAGAAACGCTTGCTTAACAACCCTCTCAATTTTCATGGCGATATACAAAACAATCAGAGAGAATAGAGAGCTCAAAGTCTAAAAAGAGGAGGGGGGACCCAGAGCACTTTTGGATTTTTTTCTTTTAGAGTTCTCATAATCTGTTGAAATTCATTAAAAATCAGCCATGTTCACAGAGTACCTGTAATCCTATTACTGATCTTGCCCCATAGTCTGACCTTAATCCTCTGCAGTTTAAAAGGTAAAAAAAAATGCCTGGCTGATTTTTAATTAATTAAAGAGATTTTGGCTTGAACTCAGTGATAATGGCAGGCATGCTCAGTAAGAACCAATTGTCAGTGTTCTAAAAGCCAGACTCACAGCTGCTGGGCTCGGCAAATCAGGGGGCCACACCCACACCAGACTTTGATTTCACATGAGATAGTCATGGCTTCCCCCAAAGAATTCTGGGAAGTGTAGTTTGTGAAGGGTGCTGAGAGGAGACTCCTATTCCACTGACAATGGATAAAAGAATCTTTTAACTGTGACTGTTTTTAAAATGCTTTTTGTTGTTCTTGTTAAATTGTTTTGTTGATGTGTCTGCTGCCCTGGGCTCCTTTGGGAGGAAGGGCAGGATATATATTAAATAAATAAAAGAATAAGTAAAAGAATAGGTAAGGTGACCTTTTTCATAAGTAGGCAATATTTGTCTTTTTTTTAAAAAAAAATCCCCCAGTTTCAAAAATAGTTTACCATGCTCTGAAAAAAATTAATATTATTTAGTTTATGGCTTAAGGGCACTGTGTGGAAACCACACATCCAAAGTTCCCTTGGGTGTATGGAAATACTTGTACTATTTATTTATTTATTTAAACCACTTAGTGGATTTGATGCTTAAGTAATATATAAATCCGGTTAAATAAAATAACACTTATTTTATTTGCTGCCCATGGCAGCAATACTTATAGCCCATGCATCACTGAATGGTTCCATGGACAATTACAAAAATATTGCAATTGACAGGTACAATGTAGACTAAAACCAAACCACCCAATAACAAAGTCAACAAAACAGCAGTATAGAACAGCAGTGCAAGAGGAGTTCTTTGCTTTGTGGCCAGGATCTGTTAAACAGATACATATAAAGAATTCAGTGGCAATGGTGATTAAGGTCAGAAACAGCTTTTTAATGTCTTTCTCTCTTGGCATCTTCCTATTGCATCATGTGGAGACAGGCAAGCAAAGGGTTGCCAGATGCCAACTGGCCAATAAAAGCCCCAGCCTGGTGGTTGGCTTCTGTTCCTTCAACAAAGGTTTCTCCAGTAGAAATCAGCAGATGAAGTGTTTTCATGGTTAAACATGATCGCCTGCTCAGACAGCTATTAGAGGCACAGCTACAGTGGCTGACTAAAGCATTGGCAACCCCAGTCTGCAGTGGCCTATTAACTTTCATAATATTCTAATACTTTTTTCAAGAACTAAAGCTGAGACAAACAGAAATGAGGGGTGATATCTGACAATAACAATATAGTGCAATGGTGGGAAATATCCTTCTTTCCCCACCCCTCCACCCTGCCCACAGCCCACTCATTTTATCTTTTATTTATCGCCCTCCAACTGATGGAGTCTACATTCCCCTGCTTCCTCTTTCTCCTTACCCTTCCACCCACACCCACACACATTTTGCCCTCTGAACTGAGGCAATGATCCATTCCCTGTGATTAAATTAGCGTAAGTAATAAGATATCATAGAACTGATTGATTTCCCTAGCAATGGTTTTTAACCAGCTCAATTCAGAGGCAAGCAGGGCTATTATTCTAAACATTGATTCCAGAACAGGACTGCAGGAGAGCTTTTCCTATGCCATGAAAAACTGGAAGACAAACCTCTACATAAACTGTAAGCAAAGTATGGGCTTGTTCTCTCTATAGGAACTTCAGAAAAAAACAAGGTCTGAGGCTTTTCTTTATTTCTGGGTTTCAAGATTACCAGAGGCAAACAGGGCATGGAGTAGGCGATGGCATATAGGCCTATCTGGACTTTAAACATTGGTGGTTGTGAGCCCCATCACCTAGCTGAGTCTGAGGCCTTACTAATATACCTATGCCATTGCTTAGAAAAAAATGCAAAATTCACTATCAAACTCAAACATACAGACTGTTAGGACCACAATGGAGAGGGACTGGAAGAAAACCAGCTTGGTCAATCAGCAATTGGCAAAGAGGAGGTTGAGGAATGTACTAGTTCTTGAGACCAAAGGATGAAAACAGTCATAATAAGCCTAGTGATTAGAAATGGCCAAGCATCATTGATATGGGCCTGGTATAATTTTGCTTCACCCCCACGCCACCCCTGCCCATACCTTCTGTTTTGAACAATTGACACAAAAAGGCTTTGTCTGCTTTGAAATGTTTGGAGGTCGATTGGTATCCTTGATTTGCTTTTACTTCCCTTTGTTTAAGCATCCTATTTATTTATTTATTTATTTATTATTTGATTTATATCCTGCCCTTCCTCCCAGCAGGAGCCCATCTTACATTTCTAGCTTCCTTTGTTGTATTTATAGCCAGATAAGACAGTATGGCAAATATGTACATTAATTTTACATAACTGCCCTTCAGACTAGGGATAGGTGAATCTGCCAATTTCAGTTTCTCATTTTTAAGTTCGGTTCTCCACATTTCCACATCGGTTTACAAATTTTTCAAAAAAGGTCCTCATGAATATTCAACAACATTTTAGTGCAAACTTCTAATATAAGCAATTTTGTATGCAATTTTGCCTGACATGCACATTTTTGCAAAGCAATTTTCTTTTTTATTCTATTTTCACTAATGTATGCACACTCTGCCCTAGTGTATACATTCTTATATGCATTAATTGGCTAGAGAACTGTATTGCAAAGTCAGAGAACTGCACATTTTGGAGAATTTCTGTTCACACATTGTTTCAGAAAGTGTGAATAAGGTAAGCTCACCTTTAATTGTGAACTGAATCATATTTCCCTCCCATTCCTACTTCAGACCTTGTGGTTCAGGATCAGCACTGTGGAGATCAGAAGTCCAACTCATTTACTGGGTCCTGTAAATTGTATCAGCAGCACTGAGCTCCATGATACCTCAGTGTCCCTGATTTATTATGATGCTTGTACCTCTCTCCTGCTACCAGTCAAAATCTACACCATGTTGTCTCCTCTTTCCTGTGCACTAGAAATACCAGTATGTGCTATGGAACTCTAGGATATGCAGTTGTTATTATTATTTATTAAATTTATATCCCACCCTTCCTCCCAGAGGAGCCCAGGATGGCAAACAAAACACTAAAAACACTCTAAAACATCTTAAAAACAAACTTTAAAATATATTAAAACAAAACATCTTTAAAAACATATTTTAAAAAATCTATAAAAACATATATTTTTTTAAAGCTTTAAAAATAGCAATTCCAATACAGATGCAGACTGGGACAAGGTCTCTACTTAAAAGGCTTGTTGAAAGAGGAAGGTCTTCAGTATAGGGCAGTGGTTCCCAACCTGGGGGCCGGGACCCCCAGGGGGGCCGTGAAGTAATCCAGAGGGGGCCGTGAACAGTAAAAAAATGAATTATATATTAATTTTTTTAAAAAAGTCTTCACTCCTTCTACACTGTCTGCTTCCCACTGGCGCTGCAGATGACACCTCCCCCTTACTCCAAACAAGAGCGGAGGCCTTTTCTGAAGCTCCAGAGCATCTTTCAGGCGCACTAAGGGCAGACATATGCCCTTATAAAATACATGGCAGATGCCAAAGGAGGCTAAGGGTGGAGCTAACAGGAAGAAGAGGGGATTACTATCACTGATCCCTGTCTCCTTGCACTGCCGCTACTGGCAACACCCTTACTTAGAATGAGAGGAAAGGGCTTTTTGTGAAGGAAAAAGAAGCAAGCCTGCAAAGAAAGGCTGCTTTCCCCCTTCCTTCCTGGCAGCTAGCCTGCCTCCCTGGGGGGAGGGGGTCACAAAAAATTTCAGCTTATAAAGGGGATCCCATGCTCATAAAGGTTGGGAACCACTGGTATAGGGTATGCCATATAAGGAGGCATATATTTCTCTGTCTCAAACCTCAAGTCCTAGAGTGGGATTGGGGAACCTGTGGCCCTCCAAATATTGTTGGATTCTAACTCCCATCAGCCCTAGCCAGCATGGGACAATTGGAGAGACCAAAGACATACAACCCCACCCCACCCATTAAAAAGTGAGGCTCTGTGATGGGGGGTGTCAGTGTGGTGTCCTCCACATGTTGTTGGACACCAAGTCCCATCAGCCCTAGCCAGCATGGCCAATAGCCGGGGATGGTGGGAATTGTAGTCCAATAACAATGGAGAGTGCCACACTGGCTACCCCTGCTCTATGAGTTGGTATCCTGAGACCAGCCTCCTGAAAGGGTGAAATTGATTCCCTGAAGCAGAGAGAAAAGTAACCATGCATTGAAGTAATTAGAAACTCTGAAGTAGTAATACATTCCCTGAGCTGTACATTTGTAGCTCCATCAGCTGTCTGTTCCTTCCCATCCAATATCATTCTCCTTTCCCTTCCCCCACCCCATTCTGGAATTCTAAATGAAATGCATTATGCTTTAAAGAATCTTTGAGAGTATGTGCATGCCTATGGGACTTTTTCAAGTCACTTATTTGTCTGAATGCCATTGATTTTCCTCCTAATTGATATTCACTATGCTAATTTCCCTCACAAATCTCACACACTATTGATCAAAAAGTAATAAACTCTCCAGCAAACAAAACAAGCATTATTGCAATGTTGGGAAAACATCATTTAATATCAATACCATATTTACAATTATCTTTAACCCAAATTTCACCTGTGATGCAATGCATAATCAAAAGCAGAGGGCTATAGGCTGTGTGTGTGTACACACACATGATTTAAAAAACTTGCTGGACTATTTTATGGTGCTTATAAAAAGAAGGGCCAAACTAGGACAAATGTAAGCAGCCCTTTATGTAATATAGACCATGAAGTTATAAGCCAATATTACAAAGGATGGTCTTATTTTTCTTTTTGAGTTTAACCATAAATTTACTATATTTAACTAGCAACATATCCATCATTATGAATGGTGGTAGAGTTATGTTTGCACAGAGCAGGAGGGGTTAAAACATTTTGGGCCAAGGGCCACACTAATAGTCAGCCACCCAGCCTGGGGGCCACATATCAGTGGTGGGCATACACAGTGCATTCCTCTGTGCATGCATGCATACATACAGGTATTTATATATCATTTATTTCATTACTATCCCACCTTTTCTCCAAGGAGCTCAAGGTAGTGGGCACGGTTCTCCCCCTCCTCATTTAATCCCCACAACAACCCTGTGAGGAAGTTTAAACGGAGAGATGATGACTGGTCCAACATCACCCAGTCAGTTTCATGGCTGAGGAGAGATTCGAAGCCTGGTCTCCCAAGTTCCAGTCCAACTCTCTAACCATTTTACCACAATGGCTCTACACAACCACACACTCAACATGCAGTATGCACACAAGCGCACTCTCCACATGTACAGGACACTTACTTTACATGGAGGCGCACAGCACTCTCTCTCACACACAACACGTTCAGGCATCCACTCAAAGAAACAGTCTCTCTCTCTCTCTCTCTGCATAAGGAGGGCTCTACAAAGCCATCCCCATCCGAGCACTCAGATGGGGGGAAATGATGCTTTTTACTTTTCACAGAATGATCTGTGAAGAGTAAATGGCAGTCTTTCCAGGAACAAAACAAACCTTATTGCAATGTTGGGAAAATGTAATTTAATATCAATACCAGCATTGCAGTGGGGTATGGTGGGGAAATGTTGCCTTTGTTCTTCATCTTTACTAGGACTGTGTCGTGGATTCATCTGAGGATGAAACCGAATCAGGCTGATTCAGGGGGATCTGGGTGTTGCTCAAGTTGGGTTGAGACCTTGAGACAGATATCAGGCATGAAGGAGAGGTGGGCAGGAAGACGGAGAAGCCGTGAAAACAAAGTAGGAGGGACCTGCCTGACCAGCTGTGTTTTCCCAGACGAAGATAGGGAGCGTGGATGCCTTTAGGTGCAGGCTGTCCCACCCGACCTCTCCTTCCTGCACAGCTTCTCTGCCTTCCCACTAGACGCCCCATCTTCTGAAACAGCAGTGGGCAGGATGAAATCTTCTGCTTACTGTAAGCAGAGGATACCATCCTACGTGGTGCATGTTGCTGCTCCTTCATGAGGGGCTTCCCTTTAGGGAAGGGAAGTTATGAGGTAGTTAAAGTTTGGTGAGTACCTATAGGCACCTTCAAAGGGGAAGGGTGTAGTCCTGAGACCTGCCTTCAGGACTATGAGACTTTTGGGGGCACCCTGTAACACCTGCCTGGAGTTGTGGGGCCCCAGGCAGGGGTGCAGTAGGAAGACCTCCCTACTTACCTGAAAGGGTGGGGCTTAAGGAAGGTGGTAGAGGAAGTCCTACCGCTGGCCTTGGCAGGGTTGGCTCGCCCACAGTTTGGTTATTAGTTAGATTCCACACCTTGTTTCCTCTGTGCATATCTGTTTGGGGTTTAATAAATATTTAAATACTAGGGGTTATGCCCTCACTTCTCTCACTAACCCCAAGTACCCCCACCAACCACTCCTCACCCAAACCAACCATCCCTCCCTTTACTCCTCAGCAAAACAACCTCCTCCCGTTACACCTTCCTGCCTCCCTCCATTTCTTCCTCCTCTGCTGGCCCAGCAGCTCTCAGCAGTCTGCCGTCACACAGCTGTGATGACAGCACTACCTTTTTATTATATACTAAGAAATAAATGTTGCCCAATTCACCTAACCTTTTCTGTGTTGCCTTTTTTATTTTCCTGTGTGGTAACAATATGCTCACATCTCACCAGAAGATATCACATTGAAAAGCCAAGGAGCAGAGGCAGGGATGATGAAAGCAAATGCAGTAAGTCCCATCACCATTAGAAACATCACTGAAGTGTAGCTGAGTACATTTCTTGAATGTGGTCCTAAATATTCCATGCCCCTTCCTTAATTCAGAAGCTGCTTGTTTCCTACACCTCTGACCTACTTTTCACCCATCCAATTCTCAGGCATATTCTTGGCCACTTCTTCTAAACCTCTGTAACTCCTCTTTGCAACCAATCATCTGCCTGAGACCCTCAGCAGAAACTTCTAAAACAGATATAGCTCACAAAAGCCTACCATTTTAATTTTGCTGTCATTCTATATAGTGTATGAAAACTCATGCTCTTAAATAAAATAAGTTAGTTTTTAATATTCTACAAAATCAAGAGAAATGCGTTTGATGATGCCTTAGATCAACTAGCAGCTTCCATCCAGACTGTATTTTAAAAAATCACACTGACTGATTTAGAGGTATATTTAGACCCCAATGAGATTTCCAATGGAAGGATGGGGTCACTTTGTACCCCAGAGACTTTTTTTTTTGGTCACCAGAAGTGTGCTTTACACTACCAAAGCACCTTGAGCAAAAAAAACACTTATTCAGAGGAGATAGAATTTTTTTGAGCACCTTCTCTATGTATATTGAGTAAATGGAATATTTTTGGATGCCAGTAGGGTTTTTTGTTTCCAGAAGAAAAACGGTAATTGGTAACTGCCTGAAATTTGGGCATGTTGTACATCACGAGTTTGTGATCCTATCCTAGAAGGACAACTCTGTAGGTCTAAGGCAGAAATTTGGCCCGAGGGCTTTTTTGCTGGGCTATTTTTTGACCCCCGTGGTGTTTTGTTTCCAGAAGGAAAAGGGTAAGTGGTAACTGGCTGAAATTTGGCGATATTGTACGGGTGACAGTTTGTGACATTGTCCTAGAAGGACACTCCTGGTGCACCTGGGGTCCAAATGGACCCCAAAAGTTAGGATGATAATTATAAAATGCCATGATCTTTCATAGGCAACCACCTGTTTCTTTAGTAGGTTGGCACCTATGGAAGCTGATGCCATTTTGTAAGAAAAAGCTTATTACAAAATAGTTAATAGTTAGCTTCAAGGTGCCATCAAACACATTTCTCATTATTAGAGAAGGCTAATATGGCTTTCATACTATAAAAAATCAAGCCTTTTTTAGGAACCACAAATGTCTTCTCCTGTGCACTAAAATGCTTGCAGTTTCTCTTTTTCCCCACTTACTACATAGATAACATTAAACATTATTGTGTGCATAGGATTTTGAAACAGTACTCCCCTTCTGTCTTGCTGTCTGCAAAGTTTTGAACAACTGTTTTTGGCTTTTCTATCCTCCGCTTTCGAACTCATCCACCTCATTCCCCAAAATGCAACCACATTCAGTTTGAAAGAAACATCTAAAGAGAAGGTGGGGGGAATTCCTTGAGCTACTTGTCACCAAGTGTGATAAACATGGAAATCTGTACCGTGGGTGGATTTATGAAAGAGGAGCTATTGAGTGTGTCCTGCCATTCAACTCTGCACCTGGCAAAGAATGAAAACAATCCAAGCCAGCCAACCAAAATAAAGGAGAACGCAAGAGTGGAATCAGCATTCTCCAGGCAACTCTCCCTACAGCCCTCCTAAAGTATGAAGAAGCCCACGTATGCTCAGAAGCCAGGTTTCTGTCACTACCCAAAGCAGCCAACGTGTGTGTGGCTTACTGGCTGTATCTTTTTGCAAATGGGAATTGTAATGGCAAATGATGTTGAAATAAGGCAATTCCCTTGAAATGTGAGCATAGGGCAGTGTTTCTCAGATTTTACAAAATCTCACACCTCTTCCAAGCTTTAACTAGATATTCCATGTTGCTGCTCAAGTTAAAAATTGTCAAGTTCTTACATCTCCTACACCAGGGGCAGGGGCGCGAACAAGCTGCCCTCCAGATGTTGTTGGATTACAAGGCCGTGTTGGTTGGGCTTGATGGGAGCTAGAGTCTTAACAACATCTGGAGGACCCCACGTTGGTTATTTCAGTCCAGCACTGTTCCTTGGCCACCCTGGTCTAATATAGACACACCTTTTCCTCATCTTCCCTCAGACTGGTAAACATTGCATTTCCCTATATTTACCTTCATTTCTAGCCTGAGATAACTGATCCCACAGAAGAGACACACACAATACTAGTCCTCCTTTTCAGAACTCTGGCCCCCAACTGTTTATAAAACAATTACTAAAAAGACAGGCAAAATTATTTTTGTACCTCATATCCCCACATAGCCATGAAGCTCACTGGGTGACCTTGGGCCAGTCACTGCCTCTCAGCCTCATGAAAATCCTATTCATAGGGTCGCCGTAAGTCAGAATCGACGTGAAGGCAGTACACAGGGATGGGTGAGAATTTCAATTCAGTGCATTTCAAGCCAAATCTATCAAATTCAAACTTTCTGAAATAATATGAGAACAGAAATACAGCCATCCTTTGAAATTCACACTTATTCTAATTTTAAATATTCTAAATATTTTCAAAAATGCATATATTAGGGGAAAGTGTGCATAAGAATGAATATATGAGTGAACATAACATACAAAATGCATTACAGTATATGACAAGAGATGGGTTGCAAAAATGTTTATATTGGTCAAAACTGCCTCCAAATATATGTTTATTAGGAGAAATTCCCAGTAAAATGCTAGAGAATTTTCATGATAATTTTTTTTAAAAAAAATCAAATTGTTTCAGAAATGTGGAAAACTAAATTTAAGATTGGAAAAATGAGAAATTCAGAGAACCAAAATTGACAGATCTGTGGTGTAGTGGTTAAGGTGTTTGACTACGACCTGGGAGACAAGGGTTCAACATATCCATAAAGCTCACTGGGTGACCTTGGGCCAGTCACTGCCTCTGAGCCTCAGAGGAGGGCAATGGTAAACCCCTCTGAATACCGCTTACCATGAAAAACCCTATTCAAAGGGTCGCCATAAGTCAGAATTGACTTGAAGGCAGTCCATTTTCCTTTTCCACCCCCACCACTGATGTTTCTACACACTTCCCAATTGGATTGCAGAAAGACATAAGCCTTTTTCAGGCATTCATGGCACTACATGTGAAGGGGCCTGTGGAATTAGCTCTGCCCCCTTGGTGCTGCTGTATGGCATGGCAATACTCCCAAGCCAATGCACAACTTTCCCCATTACTCCATCTCCACACAGAGAAAACCTTCACCTTCACTGCTAAGAGTGAAAGGTTATTTCTAACCTCTGACTCCCCACTGTTTATGCCTTAAACATCTGAGTCACCACATGCTTGTGAGCATTCAGTGCAGAAAAATGAAGGTTGCCAGAGAGCATTGTTGACTGTGATATGTTGAATGATCTCATGACAGGAGAGGTGAAGGCTAGTGGTCCTGCCTTAATTCTGAGTTAGATAAGTATTGACCTTTCAAACTGAAGGACTTCATGAAGGCTAAAATTTAAATGTCCCACCTTGTCCTGGTTGAGTCCTTGATCTTTTTTTTTTCATTTGTTGTCTCTTGCTGACAAATGCTAATGAGATGTGCTTCTGGCATTTAATAAGGATATGCCAGGATATTATAAAAATAAGTACCAGAGTATAATAGCGCACTACATGTTTGACAAGCCTAAAAACAGCTCCAGCTCTTGCTGGTAGAAACGCCTTGATGACCAGGTTGAAAAATTCCTTTGCATCAAAGAGTTAATTTTTACCACCTTAATTCTCAGTCTTGATCCATAAGTGGGCATAACTAGTAGTCGGTTCTGAGGACCACATTTCTTTTCCTCCCCAGCTGGATTACACTAGAGACCAGTTTTATATACCCAGCACATCATAGCCTAACTAAAAAGTTAACTTCCATATAGTTTAATAGCACCAAATGTTCTGAAATCTCAGCCCAAGTTACAAAAGCTGCCTACTATTATTTTGTTCTTAGCATACTAGGAAATGAAGTGTGTGGGTTTTGGATTTGAGGATCCAGACCATCTGCTAAACCTATTGGAGGTTTTTTGTGAATTCTAATTTACTGTCGATTTAAAAATAGCCTTGACATTACCCTGTCATTTTCTGTAAATTATATATTATTTTGCTTGCCATTTTTAAATATTATAGCTCTTCTCCTCTGGTTTAATTTAGACTCTTTATCAAATGCACCGATACAACACCCCCATCATAGAAACCAATATTATTTTCTCCCCCCCCACACACACACATAGCCATTGTGTGTTAATAACTATTCAGCAGCGAACACACTTCAAAGTTGGCTAAGGCATAGGGGGGGGGAACAGCTCCCCTGTTAAGACTGAACATGAAGCTTGGAAATATT
Source organism: Rhineura floridana (assembly GCF_030035675.1). Taxonomy (NCBI): domain Eukaryota; kingdom Metazoa; phylum Chordata; class Lepidosauria; order Squamata; family Rhineuridae; genus Rhineura; species Rhineura floridana. Next base: position 38,868,205 of record NC_084485.1, read on the forward strand.
TGAAACTTGGCTGTAATCCTCAAACCACTTGCTCTGGCGCAGTTGAAGAGGGTGCTCCAGGATAAGTGATTTGATGACTATCGTTTCTACAGCAATGGAGAAAGGCCACATTTATACAGTGCATAAGTTAATTGCTCAATTATCCCAGGATAGTATGCCAGCATTTGGTATATTGCTACTGCACTTTCCAAGCTGAGCGCCCTATAGCCGATATAAAATAAATATGTATTATAATGAGTGTGCCACAATTAACATGCTGCAGTTTCTCCCAGTGCCAGATGCCTCATCGGTAAGTAGTCACCAAACTCAGAGCAAAAAGCAGAAGCCAGTACAGAACTCAGCCAGCCAAAGGTGTAATTGTTAGTGTGAGCAGTCGTACACTCATGAAGTTGTACAATTGAACTGGATCAAGGAAGACGGGGAAGTACTGCGAGAGAACATTCTGCCTCTCCTCACCATGTTTCAGAATACATGGGATAACGCTTCAGAAGCAGCTGTATTTCTGGCCAATTCACAGGTTTTATTATTCCTTGAAAAACTGTTGCTTTTAATTCAAGGGGCCCACATGCCACTTATGCATACCAAAGGCACAAATCCCTTTGCTTTTTTCAAAAAAACTTGCTTAAGCAACAATATTGCTAAAAAATTACTATGATATACATTTTCAGAAAATGACATGTTTGTGGGGTTAGATAAATTCTTGGAGGATAAGACTATCAATGGTTACTAGTCATGATGACTATATATTACCTTCAGTGTCAGAGGCAGTATAATTTGGAATGCTAGTTCCCAAAAAGCATGAGCAGAAGACTGTTGTTGCATTCATGTCCTGCTTTTGCATTTCCTGCTACAGAGTGGGCAGGGGCAGGCTTAGGGAGCAAATGCGAGGGCTGTGTACACAACTGAATCCTAAGTACAAACTGTGTTTGGCTTTGAGTGCCAAGTGCAGAATGGTCAGGTACCAATAGGATTTGATGTGCAAGATGGAGATGGAGGGTCATAACCTTGGAGGTACAAACAGTTGTTCCTTAGTTTGCCAATAAGAACAGTGCTTGTTGGAGAAGATGCTTTTGTTCTCATTACAGCTAATTGATGGCCAAATGGAGGCCTGTGTTTGTATTGGCTGCTGGCAAATAGATAAGATGCAGAGTAAGGCATCAGCTAGTGGAGGCTGGTCCATTACGGCAGTCTCAGTCTGCCCTCAGCCAGCCTCCATCTGCTTGCCTTTCCACTTACAACCAGTCTAGGGGATGTCACTGCCTGTCAACATCCTTCCCCTTAGTCTCAGTGTTGCCCATGCAGAACGCAACAGGGAGAAGGATTGGAACAAAACTAGAATTAGTTTGCTGTGTCTGTCATTGGCTTTGGCTCTGCCTAGCCTACTCCCTGCCTTCTGCCCTGCCATTCCCAATGGACACCTGCCACCACTGGCATTGCCATATATCCTGAATTCTTTGCTCCTTCCTGACACTGCAGACAGGTTTATCTCCTGCTAATGAGGATAGCCAGTGTACATCAAGGTTTGATTCATCTGTCCTGCTCATGAAATCCTGGTACATTGGACAGACACGCAAACAACAAAGCTTAAGGAACCAGGGAGTTAGGGGCATGCACAGGGCCTGGTCAGCTGCGTAAATAGACTGGCATTAGAGGTTCATTTCAACATTAAAGGAGCCAAAAGATCTCAGCTGAGAGTTTTTAGAGAAATGTTTTGAGAATTTTCTTATTCACCCCTACCCAAACTGTTGGAAAATTGTGCCTCCAAAAAATATAGTTAAATCCCAACAGACACACACACACAATTTCACCACCCACAAATAGCATGCATAATATTGGGAGGCCTTTCACTTAACCCCAGAATAAGTATCTTGAGCCACTAAGCGTTAATTGTGTCAAACTTTATGGAGCATGATTATATCTCTCAGTAATGTGCATATAAACCCATCCACAATTATGGTTTTCCTAGCATGTTCAAAGTCTGAGAGGAAATAAAGGTAACAACACTTGAAGATATTATGTTCATTTTCCATCTGTACCATGTTCTGTTCCTTTGGCTCCTGAACTCTGCTGCCCTTCTGTGCTCTCACTCAATCTAAACAAGCATTACATGTGAACTATTATAAAACAATCAAAAATTAATATTTAGTGGTTGTAGGGCCATTCAGCTTCTTGCAGGAGTCTTTGGGGGCCCTGCATATTTTCCAAGCCATTAAAAATACAAATAAGGTTGCTAGTATATTTTACAGTATCTAATACTAAATAATAAAAGTCAAATATTTAAGGCCAAAATTTATTTTATTTATATTATTGCATCTCCTTGTCCCAATAAGAAATAGGAATGACTGATAAAAAAAGAGAAATTATGCATGTGAAAGATATTCAGTGCAAAATCACTCTGCCCCCCCTTCCTTTACACAATTTTAGATAGACAGATATTCCAGAAAATGTTCAAACTTCACTGTAGCATATATATGATGCTATACAGAGTAAAAGACAGAGCTACTTTTCGCACAATGGTTTAACAATTCATACTCAATTGTAGCTCTGTGAAAGGAATAGGGGTCTCCTAACAACTCTCAGTGACCTTAACAAACTCCAAGTCCCAGGGTTCTTTGGGGGAAGCTATGGCTATTTGAAGTGGTATGAGCAGCCAGACTGCTCAGTGGGACAAGATGGTTTGAGCTTTTAACACCAATTCTGGTGCAACTGCACTGGCTACCAATTAGTTTCTGGGCTCAATTCAAAGTGTAGGTTTGAAGGAGGTGCAGAGAGTGGCAACATGAGAATGGGCCTTCTCAGTGTCAACCCCCTATTCATGGAACACTCTCCCCAGGGAGGTATGTTTGGAACAGAGCTTGGAAGATTACTTTTAAAAAAGAATAAATTACAATTACTGTTACATGGCCCCAAAAAGGAATAAATTACCGTCACAATTACAATTGTTCTGGAAGGAGTTGATACTTTACCGTTACTCAAAAGTATTCACTACAATTATTAAGTTACTTAAAAAAAAACCTAGAGTGCCTACAAGGTGCTGGGCTTGGCTGCTAAACACCTAAGTAGCCTAAAACAACATGACAAATACACACACACACACAGAGGTAGCAGAATAATTCTTTTTATCCATAAGATAGCAGTGGTGGTCTCTCCACTAGTAAGGGAGAGAGGGAGGCAGAGGCAACCACTCAGATCTTTATGCGTCAAACCAAGTGCAATCTACACACCCTCATTCAGCCAGCAAGTGCCTTCTCTTTCACTCAGCCACCTCCTGGACCCTGCCCTGCCAGCAACTAAGGCACAGCCACCCAAGAAAAGATGTTCCCCTGGGGTGCAGAAAAGTTAAAACACTGTAAAGGCAGCAAAGTAGCCCAGGAGGCCAGCGGAGGCAGCTTCATGCACCAAGTGCAAACACAGTATTAACACACACACACACACACACACACACACACACACACACACACACAAACACACGTCATCGGCTATCACCTGCACAGTTTGTTATCCCCATTCCGCTGCTGCCTCCTTCTTCATCCATGTCCTTGCCCTCCAGCTTCTTTCTCCCTCTACTCCATTCCTCTCCACCAATATTTATTTTTTAAACAATTGTTTTCTCTACTCTACCCCCATCTCATCCTCCACCTCCTCCCTTGTCACCTCCTAAACACCCAGAGAGCATGAGGGAAGAGCGACGCTGCGCAGCTTGAGGCACATGATTTTCATCCACAAATCAGAGGAGCAGAAGACTTCCCCTGCTCTCCCTCAGTAACACCCAAAAGTAATGCTGGAAACATTACAATTACTCCTCGAAAGTAATATTACTCCTATCAAAATGTAAAGAAATTACCCACTCATTCCTCAAAAAAGTAATAAATTACAAGTAATTTGTTTTTTATTTTATTTATTTATTTATTACATTTATATACCGTTCCATAGCCAAAGCTCTCTGGGAGTTTTACAGCAATTAAAAACAATAAAAACAAATATACAAATTTTAAAACACACAAAAAAAAATTAAAAACACAATTTAAATTTTTAAAAAAACAATTTAAAAACACATGCTAAAATGCCTGGGAGAAGAGGAAAGTCTTGACCTGGCGCCAAAAAGTTAAGAGTGTTGGCGCCAGGCACACCTCGTCAAACAAATCATTTCACAATTTGGGGGTCAACACTGAGAAGGCCCTCTCCCTTGTTGCCAGACTCCGAGCTTACCTCGAAATAGGCACCTGGAGGAGGGCCTTAGATGTTGAGTGTAGTGTACGGGTGGGTTCATGTCGGGAGAGGCGGTCCATCAGGTATTGTGGTCCTAAGCTGTGTAAGGCTTTATAGGTTAAAACCAGCACCTTGAATAGAGCTCGGAAACATACAGGCAGCCAATGCAAGCAGGCCAGAATCGGTTTTATGTGTTTGAACCGTGTGGTCCCTGTTACCAATCTGGCCACTGCATTTTGCACAAGCTGCAGCTTCTGAACTGCCTTCAAAGACAGCCCCACGTACAGAGCATTGCAGTAATCTAGCTTGGAGGTTACCAGAGCATGGACAACTGAAGCCAGGTTATCCCTGTCCAGATAGGGGTGTAGCTGGACCACCAACCAAAGTTGGTAGAAGGCACTCCGTGCCACCGAGGCTACGTGAGCCTCAAGTAACAGAGATGGTTATAGGAGAACCCCAAGCTACGAACCTGCTCCTTCAGAGAGAGAGCAACCCCATCCAGGACAGGTTGGACATCCACCATCTGGTCAGAAGAACCACCCACTAGCAGCATCTCAGTCTTGTCTGGATTGAGCCTCAGTTTATTAGCCCTCATCCAGTCCATTGTCGCAGCCAGGCACCGGTTCAGCATATTGACAGCATCATCTGAAGAAGATGAAAAGGAGAAATAGAGCTGTGTGTCATCAGCATACTGATGGGAACGCACTCCAAAGCTTCGGATGACTGCACCCAACAGTTTTATGTAGATGTTGAACAGCATGGGGGACAGAACTGACCCCTGAGGAACCCCATACTGGAGAGTCCAGGGTGCCGAGCAATGTTCCCCAAGCACCACCTTCTGGAGCCGACCCGCCAAGTTGGACCGGAACCACCGCCATGCAGTCCCTCCCACTCCCAACTCAGCCAGTCTTCCCAGAAGGATACCATGGTCAATGGTATCGAAAGCCGCTGAGAGATCAAGGAGAATCAACAGAGTCACACTCCCCCTGTCTCTCTCCCGAAAGAGGTCATCATACAGGGCAACCAAGGCCTGAAACACGACTGAAATGGATCCAGATAATCGGTTTCATCCAAGAGTGTCTGGAGCTGGCCTGCCACCACTCGTTCAAGGACCTCGCCCAGGAAAGGAACATTTTCCACCTGCCTATAGTTATTAAGATTTTCTGGGTCCAGGGAGGGTCTCTTCAGGAGTGGTCTCACTACTGCCTCTTTCAGGCAGCCGGGGACCACCCCCTCTCGCAGAGAGGCATTAATAATTTCCCTGGCCCAGCCAGCTGTTCCATCCCTGCTAGCTTTTATTAGCCAAGAAGGGCAAGAATCCATCACAGAAGTGGTTGCATGAACCTGTCCAAGCACCTTGTCCAAGCACCTTTTGTAACTAATTACTTCCAAGCTGTGGCCTGGCGCCATCATTATCCATCTTTAGGCTCCAGGCAAAAACATTTCGCTTCTCCCAGCATTTGGTTCTTCTTTGGCAGGCTTTTGGAGGGCTTCTGTTGCTTAGCCTTCCTAAGAATTGCTCTGCTGACTTATATACTGATTTTTAAACACACACATACACATATCTCTTTTACTTTTACTTTTTATTAACTGTTAAGTCCTTACTCTGGCAATTTCCCATTGGAGTAAGAGTGAAAATGCAAAGATTAGCTCCAATTCAGGAGGACTAGAATTGACAATTGACTGGTCTTAAACTAGCTTGGCCAATTATGTACACACATTTTTAGCTGTCCCTCAGTGTTGGTCAATGGACAACTTCAAACCTGCATACATTTTGACTGAAAATGAGCAATGACTGGATTCTTCTTCTACCTTCAAGGTGACATCTGATACCCCAAAGCCTTAGCTTACAAAAATGTTTGAGGAAAGGGTGCTAGTGCAATCAAAAGTGGGTACTCTCCTGCAATCAGTTCCTCTGAGCTGAATAAGGCCTTGAAAACAGGTCCTTCAAACTACTTGGTGTTGCTGCTATACTTAAAACTTCAGCTTGGAGGTACAAAGCCTCAGTAAAGTGAGTGGCATTTGGCAGGCCTCTGCAATGAACGCTGCCTGGCTGAGCTGCTCCGCTTTTGGTTAGGCTGCATACCTGAGCGAGCTCCAACTGCTGCCCCATCCTCATTCTTGCGGTGGTGTCTGTTTAATGTCAGAGGCAGACGGGAGGAACTTGTGCCAACACGTGGTAGAGGGCCCACAGCAGACTCTTCGAAACCGTAACTGTGCATTAAGGCTGTCTTCTGGCGAGACTATCTCCCGGGTGGCTTATTTTTACTACTTTTTAATTACTCTAATTGAAGAGGAGAATATTTCCCCGTTTCTCTAGTTCACTTGCTTCTCTAAGCCCGGCTTCGCTTCTCCATTTCCCTCTCCTCCCCTTTCCTTTTTGAGCAAAATGACTACAAAAACCTTCCAGCTTGTCACATAACCACATAATGTTGGGGGTGGGGGTGGGGCTTTATTTTCTCTTCTTCTCCCTTCCTTTCCCCTTACAGCTGGAAGGCGGAAACACATGAATTTCATTAGCGAGGCTGGCTCTGAAGCTGACACACCCTACTGCACATAAACACAAGGATTGGCTTGCTCTCTTTTAATAAACACAGGCCTTTAAAAATATATGTCCCTTGCCATATTTGTTTAAGGAATGTAATGTTTACAAAGGGAGAGGGGACCTGTGTGAGTAGAACAAGCCTACCATTTAGCTGCAATTGGGGCGGAGGAGTAGCAGGAAAGAGACTCAGCTAGTGGGAGGACAGCTCTGCTCCCTACTGCCTGGAATGTAGAAGCTTCTCCCCACCCCCATCCCATGCAAAATCTGGCATCCGTATCAGAGTATATGTAATCAGCTTCTCCTGATTCAAAGGCCTTTGTAGCCTTTTGTAGCAAAGGTCTAAGCTACAATTGGCTCAAGGGCATGAGGGTGGCTGGGGGCCTGGGGGAACCTTGGCTACAACCAAGACTCAGACAATAGGTTTGTGAGATTGTTGTTTAGCTAAAACTCAGCACTCTTGGGGATAAATTCAAACTGAAGGAAGGAAGGAAGGTCAGGCAAGGGTGGGGATGGAACCTCAGGCCCAGGGGCCAAATGTGCTCCTCCAGGCCTATGTATCTTGGGCCCCATCTGCACAATAACATTTAAAGCAGTATCCGACCAATATAAACAGCCGTGGCTTTCCCTGTCCCCCAGTAATCCTAGGAACTGTCATTTGTGAAGGGTGCTGAGAGTTGTTAGGAGGCCTCTATTCCTCTCCCAGAGCTACAATTCCCAGAATTCCCTGGGAAGAAGGATTAGCTTTTAAACCACTCTGAGAATTGATAAGTGGGGCTGGCATGGGGAGGTATGTTTGGGAGTATGACACTGTGGGCCCAGGGCAGGCTGGTGCCCATGGGCCTGGTCATGCCTGGTGCCAGCCCTGATCATAAGTAAATGTGGGCATACAGAGAGCTCTTCACTGGGAACACAATAGAACCCTAGTTCTCAATGCAGTGGTAAACCTGGGTCCGGGGTTATCTACTCTAGATTGCAAGGTGTGTGTGTGATATGATTGCATGTTCCTTCATACAAAGGGTGCATAGGCAACTAGGCCAGGTTCAACCCTCTATTCCCATAAAAAAGCAATAATAGGAAATATGTTTTCTTCATATTCATTTTTCATTTTTAAAGAGAAAGTCCAGTTAAATATATTCAAAATATCATCTCAATAAAACAAGACAAAATACTCTTAAATCCTCCAAATAGTAAAGTCTCCTTAGAGTGTTCCCACTATCAGCTAAAAGAAAGATGGCAACAAAGAAGAGTGCTTTTTCTACTTGTGGTTTCACGGCTGTAGAACATCCCCTTCCCTGCCAAGTGGCTGGCTGGGACTCACTTTACTATCATTTAGGCACCAGGTTAAATGATTTTATTCTCTGAGGCACTTGAAGATTTCATGTTTTTAAACACTTGTTAGAACATTAATTTTTAGAGTTGCTGCCTGAATTTGATTGCTTTATTCTTCCCTCCTCATCCCCTTTTCTTTTTGTGTTGTGTCTTTTAGATTGCAAGCCTGAAGGCAGGGACTAAACAACATTGATCTGATGTAAGCAGCTCTGGTTGCCCTTTCAATTAAAAAAAAGGGTAAAAATGTTTTAAATGAACAGAAAATTTTTCTTTTTGATGTTTTATTGATTTGGAATTGTATTGTGTATTTTATTGTTTTTGTTGTTTATTGTAGTTGTTATTATTGTGTTTTAAATTGTACTGTAAACTACACTGGGACAGAATTTTATGCAGGCCAGTATACAAATTCCTTAAATAAATCATAAAATGATCTATGCATTCTTAATCCTTTATAACCACAGCTATAAAAACCTGCCAAAACAATAAAGTCTTATGTCAAGAGTTAATGTGGTGTAGGGGTTGGGATGTTGGTCTGGGACCTGTTGTGAAGATAAAATCGAGAAGGGAAGAACCATTTTTGCACACCACCTTTCGCTCCCTGGAAGAAAAGTAGGATATGAATGTGATAATAAATAAATAAATGATTAGGATCAGATTCTGGCAGGTTGCAATGTGGGGTCCCAGCTGGGGGAGTTGTCATCGGGGGATTCCTCATCAGAGAAAGACCAGGAGGCTCACAGAACTACAATTCAGTCTTGGACCCAGTGCTAGGTCAGGCTCTATCTGGGGCCGAGGAAGAGCCATCTGCACACAGGGCAAGTTTGGCCTCTGACATCAGGGCTAAACAGGTTTCAAGCCCAAGGGAGAGGTGTTGCCTGAAATGCCAGTTGGAAATCCACCCTATCCAGAGAGTGCATCAAGCATCACGTTCACCAGCTTGAAAACAAATAATTTCATCCTTTGGTGACTTTATTGCACCAATGGTAAAGAAGCCATTTTAACTGATAAGAGGTATATAAATTTAATAATACATTTATTATTAATTAATTAATAATGGTAAACCAGATCTTTAGACCTGGTTCCTTTGGATATGGTCTAACAATTTGCTGGCAAAGATTCAGATTAAGCCTGATTATTATTGTTGAATAATAATGAAGTTGTTTATTTATATTCATTTATAGCCTGCCTTTCACCATGCAGTTTCAAGGCAAATTGCATACAAAAAATCCAATAAGCCATGTATGTGCATAACAGCACTAAAAGAGCTATCCAAACCCTCTTTACTGTAGAAGTCCCTCCACTGGCTCTCTGGCCTCCACTGGCCATGCACCAGTGGAGTGATGCCAGTGTTTCTGCTGGTGTGGAGCTCCCACTATTGCCTGCTGGACGGGCGGACACAAATGCTGATAGTGGTGGCCAGTGGAAAGCCCCCAAATGGTCCAGCCTTGCTACAGTCACATAATGGCCTTTGGCCCAAGTCAATCTGCCTGCCCCCCTCAACTTCCACCACAGCCACTGTGGAGGGAGTCAGGATTGCTTCTTAAACCATCAATTGGACTGTATTAAACAGCAAGCAAAACCACCACCAGCACCTCAGAGGGAGTGATACTCTGAACTCATCCTCCATTTAAAACAAATAAAACTACCCTCTCCAGAAATCGGATCTGGAGATTTCAGTGATCAGATGTGGTACGGGTCAACAATCACTGGTACATGCTTCCACTGCTAATGACAACACCCCATTTCCTTTCAGCAAGCCAATTTTAGAAGCATACCTGCTTGTAGTACAAATACAATGTGCAAATACTGTTCACCTCATGTATCCAAAGCACAATCAAAACCACACAAAAAGCCAATGTGGTGTAGAGGTTAGAGTGTTGGATTGGGACTTGGAAGACCAGGGTTCAAGTTCCCACTCAGTCATGAAGCTCATTGAATGACCTTGGGCCAGTCACTGTCTCTCAGCGTAACCTACCTTACAGGGTTGTGGTGAGGATAAAATCAGGAAGGGAGAAATTATATTTGTACACCACCTTGAGCTCCTTGGAGTAAAGGATGGATATAAATGTAATAATAAATACATAATAAAATAAATTATTCTGATTTTAACTAACTGTCATCCAACCCAGAAGTATTTACATTTAAATTCTACTCAGTTTTATTCTCCAGTCATATACTTTCCAGGAACATAACCTGTTAGAATTTTGGCATGGATACATGGTATTATGTGCTACTATACATTTATCTTAAAATAAAAATAAATAGAATTATCACACTTCTTAGGAATGTTCTCTGCTGCCCCTTGTGGCCACTTTTGATAAACATCACCATATGAACAGCCCCAGCCTAGAAAAAGCTATTCCTCTTCTTTCTTACCCCCCACCTCAGCAATAAATCAGTGTCATACACATCTATAGCACCCTTCATGTGCATATCTCAGAGCGCTTAGCAGTCATTAAAATCAAATTATATAAAAGGACATAAATTACAAGGAATTTAGGAAGGGAAATTTAAATAATTCTTTAAAGGCCTGATTTAAAACACAGACAAACAAGACTGGGAATTAATGCCAGAGGCAGCAAAAGTTCATGCAGTTACCAGATATAAGCTACATTTTTTCCTCTTCAGGCTCATATCCTGGATGCAGGAATGTGCAATAGGGACTAACCTTTCACCTTGGCCAATCTGATGTCCAAAAGTTACTTAGCTGTACAGTATAGGAGAATATACAGCCACAAGAGTGGCTGTATACTATAGCCAACATAGATTTTTCATATTCTGCCATATTAAATTGAAAATACCCCCATGACATTCTGCTGCTTCCCATAAGCTCATTTAATTAAAAATTGGCCATGTTCATAGAGTACCTGTAACCTTGTTACTGACCTTACCCCATACTCTGACATTCATCTTCTGCAGTTTAAAAGTTTAAAAAATGTTTGGCTGATTTTTAATTACTTTATGAAAATTAACACCGAAGTCTATGATAAGCACAGGCATGCTCAGTAAGAACTAACTGTCAGTGTTCTAAAAGCCAGACTAAGCTGTTTGGCTTGGCTAATCAGGGAGCCACACCATGCCAGATATATATTCCACTTTAGACAGTCATGGCTTCCAAAGAATCCTGGGAAATGTCATTTGTGAAGGGTGCTGAAAGTTGTTAGGAAACTCCTATTCCCTTGGCAGAGCTCCAGTGGCCAGAATGGTTTAACAGTCAGCCCCTCTTCCCAGAGAATTCTGGTGTTCAGAGGCATGTGTTATGAAATTCTCCCAAGTTACACAGAAAGTGGATTGGACTCTGGAAGGCCAACACAAATTGTGTTTGCATTTTTACAAGTTTGTAGGGCAGCACAATATCTCAGAGAGGAGGTCAGGTCTCCTGCTCCCCTGGTGCATTCACTATAGCTGCCCAATTTCCCTGCTTTTTAAAGTTTGATAGAAATATCTGTTGGCTATAGGTACATTCTCAAACCACAAGGGCTTTTTGTCTATTAGTGAATTAAAAATCTAAAGCACAGTACTTAGGAAACATTTGTCCATGCAAATGACTGCTGTGTTGGCCAACTACTGGTGAGACACTGAAGGGATTTATAAAAATTAGCTGGGAACTCTCCCAGCACAGCTGAACTCTGGACTGGAGGCATCTTTTTGTACTTTCACAGCCAAAGAGAGATTTGATGTCTGTGTGTTCTGCATGATATGATTATATCCAGAATGACTCAAAAAGTTCCTACAGGCAAAGTTCATTTAGGGCCTGATGCAATGCCAGTTGAAGTCAGTGCGGAGAACCTCTTCTGATTGTTGCAAATACAGACACTTAGGAAAGGGATTACATTCCTCCAGGGCTGGATTAATTTTTAGGCTGAGCAATCTATGGCACAAGATCACAAGTGGATTAAAGCCTGTGGTTTAATGAGCTATGTGTTTCTCACTGTGGACAGTATACATATTTTGTTTGTTTCCTTGCATTTAATTCCATTAAGTTCTCCATGGCTCAGAATGTGATGATAGTGGCTCACTTTTCATGAAGGGGCAATGTCCATACACCCAAGTACAGAGGTTTGGAAAAAATATGTTTGTATCTTGCATACTGCAAATAATAGAACGACACTCATCCTACTGTATGCCTAGCACTGATTTCAGGTGGGACATCCCAGGACACAGGGTGTAGGAAGCTTGACATGCCTATCATCACCACCCCTTTCCAAGTGTGAGGCTACATATGTCAAAGTTAGTTTTAGTCTAGGCCAGCTAGGTGGTTGGTTGTCTACAATAACATTTGCAGAGCTTGGAAAAGTTACTTTTTTAAACTACAACTCCCATCAGCCCCAGTTGGCATGGCCACTGGATTGGGCTGATGGGAGTTGTAGTTCAAAAAAATAACTTTTCCAAGCTCTGGACATTTGGCTACAGGTGCCACCAAGTGTATGTAGTCACAAGTGGTCATTGGGAACCTGAAGTAATCATGGCTGGGGACTCATTGAGAGGTGAAGGAGAAGAAGCAAGACAGCCTAACAAAGAGAATCAGATGAATACCTGCTAGAATTTGATGCAAAGACTCTTCTCCATGTTATTAATTTTGGGATTAGAGTTTATTGCCTCTGATTCCCAGAGTCCAATGGTGGCTGGTGCCTCCATGTCAGTGGGCCAGTGGCATCCGCTTGGGTCTTAGTGCAAGCTTTCAAAGAGCTGGCCAAGGTGCTGAAAGTGGTTTCCAGTGCCCCAGTAACATGGAGCTACCATCTTCCACTGCCAGAGTCTGTATGCAGAGTTGGGTCCAGAATGTACAAGCCTCTGCTCATCCATATGGGCAACAGGAATAATGGGCAATGTGGGCAATGTTCACAGGGATTGTCAAAATCCAAAAAAGTAACAAATGTCTAAATCTGAGACCTCTTTTTAGCTTCAGGTCAAATGGCCCTCCTGCCCCCCCCATCTGATTGGATATTGGGGTGGGAATAGAGAGTACCTGCTTTTTGCAGAGCTAATTCACACACTTCTGGTTGTATGCTGCAACACAAAACGCATGGAGACTTGCCGTGTGGACATTCCATAATGCAGGAGTGTTATCGGATTGACCTTTTGCTTCAGCCAACCTAAAGTCAAAATGTTACTTAGCTGTAAAGGAAAGGAGATTAAAGATCTAAGTACAGTACTTAGGAAACATTTGTCCATGTAAAAGACTACTGTTGCTGGAAAACAGTTGGTGGAAAATAGTTTCTTATGCCGGGGGAAGCTGTAGTTTTGTATGCGTGTAACATTTAATATCTCTGTTAGGGTGCCAATATATACCTTGGGCCATCTCTGCATCCAGCTCTGTTCCCTGGCACTGTTTACTGCACACAATATTAAATGAACCTGCTAGAGATTAACATAAATGGGATATTTTCCACTGTGTGGTCAGTTGTGTGTCTTATTAGGCAAGAGTTCCATAATGACAGAGCTGGAAAGAAATGAAAGGCTGTCAATTACTGCAAGGGAATTGTAAAAACAGCAAATGGGGGGGGCAGGGGAGAAGGATCTATAGCCAGTGTCATAGAAAATGCACAAGGAGATATGACAATTTGTACAATTTGTATGTACAAAATTCTGGCTCCTGCCTGTCCCATCTCAAACTCGAGTCAAAAGCTACCTGCATCCTAAAAGCCTCATCATAAGCCAGCCATGCCCCACCCAAGAACTCATTATATGCTCTGAATACAATGTCAATGTATTTCATGAGCACAGCTCCCTTATTGGGCTGTTTTTCCAATACAACCCCAGCATAAGTCAGGAATCCTGCCAACCAATTGGACCAATTCCTATCCACTTTCTTCTTTTTGTATCTTTCCTTCTTCCTGTCCTCCCCTTTGTTCTTATCCACTTGCTCTGGTTCTCTAAAAAGAAGAAAGAACACACCCACAAACTCACCCTTCCATATCCTCTCATTCGTTGCTGGGAGAAAATGATACCCGAGCCTACTCAAGGCCCTGCCATATGGGATGTCTGTATCCCTTACCATGGCATAAGCATCCTCCATCTCCTTTGTCCCAGTCACAGCCTCTTCTCCTCCTGTCTGTGTAGCTGCACTAACTATTCCAGGTGTAAGTAGCTGCTGTTCTGCCACTGTCTGCCCCTCTGAAGGCCTCTGTCCTTCCCCCTGGTTAGTTCGTTTCTTGGTGAAGCCAACAGGCACATCTCCCATAGCTGCCCATGTGGATGGCCCTGCTTGTGGCACCCCCCAGTAAGGCCAGCCCCACATTGGGTGCTGGCCCGGAGCCGGCCATCCCCATGGTTGTGTAAGTGCATTGGCCTCACCTGCCTGGGGGTTTCTCGGTGTCTGAGGCTCCTGACCTCTCCTCTCCGATTACTGTTGCTCCACCTCAACTGGCCTTTCTACTTGTTGAAGTTTCTAGCACATCCATACGTGCTGCAATATTCAACAACAATTGTTTAGCAGAGGTCCTCCTCACCTTTGCAGGCTTCTTGCCAGCCACCCTTTCCATAGCTTCCAACCTCGCCAGAATACTTCTAATGTCAGGGGCACCCTCCCCCTCTGAAGCAGAATCCTCTGCCACTGACTGCCTGTCAGGAACTGTAGTAGGCTGCTTCAGGGCTTTACCTTTTCCCTTTTTACCCCCAACGCCCTTTCTTGGTACCATGCTAACTGTTCCTAACTCAATTCTACCACCCAAATGACTTAAATAACCGTGTTGGTTGGCAACCTCCACCGCTTATCAGGATTACCACCCCCCAGCAGGATGAGATCCTAACAGTTAAGGCCAAACTGCAAGGTGAGCGTTAACTAGTTTCTCACCTCTTAGGTAATGGCCCATTCTTCCAAACCCTTCTATCCTCCCAGCACCTCTTTAAACTTCTATCCCACAGCACCTCTCAAGCAGACCTCACTTAAGCCTCTTGCCCTACCCAAGGCTTTTTTTCCCCCAGCACCCCTTAAGCTCCTATCTCCTCCACAGAACCTCCTCCACCCAGGCTCCAAACCCCAGGGGCTAGGCCTCACTGCTTCTCTCCGCCATTGTGGTCCTGTCCAAGCTGCTGCCGCCACCACCAGGCACCATGCGGTCCCCGGAGAAGGTCACAATCCTTCCAAGCCAGGACGTGGTCCTTTCCTGCCAGCCTCCCAGTCAGCGCCACCAGCAACGCTCCTAGGCCGCAGACTAGGAGAGAGAACCGATGGGGGAGGACGCGGTCCTTCCTCGCGAGCTGCCTTGTTGCCGTCGCCGTGAGCCAGTCCCTCGTGGTCAAGGTCTGTCTGTCGCAGTCCCTTGAAAACAAAGGAGGGAGGTCAGTAGGGGCATGGCCCTAAATAGCCTCCCCTGCTTCTCCCCCCACATTGGCGTATTTGGCACCAAAGAAGCGGAAGTAGCTTCTTGCTCTACTTCCCACTCCTTGTGCAAAAGCGCTCCTGCCCAGACCCCTTTCGGTGCCGGATGGAGAGGAGCGGAATTCTGAGTCTGATCCCCTCTTTTTGATCAGCCCCAGGATGAATGGAAGCATGCAGTGGAAATCTGCATGGTTGTGTTGTTGTTTTTAAATGATATTGGCCATTCATTTCCATCCAACTTTCTTGTACTATAACTAGCCTTAATATCGGCAATGTTTTGTATCTTCTGCTGCATCAGAAAATGTATTGTTTTGCAATATGAGACAGCACCCTCTACTCTCCATCCCTTGCCCAAAATTCGCAAGCTGCCCTCCATGAACTCCCTAAGAGTAGCATCCCCGTAAATAAGCAGCTTTGCTAGGCCTAAAACTACATTGCTTATCTCCATTATGTCTGCCATGCAGGAGACCATTTCCTCTTTATGTTGTTCGCTCATAAACAGCTAAATTATTTAAAAAAGAAAAGAAACATTTTCTTGAGTGGTTGCAGGTCACTCTGGATCAGCAAGGTTTAACTTTAGTGTGTGGCAATAAAATATTAATACCGAGTCAGTGTGTTTATTTCTCCAAGCGTCTGGAGCCCCCGAGTGTTTATGTGCTGAGATTAGTAGAAAGTGTGTCCATGCATAGCAGTGTTGTACTTAGAGAGTTCTGAGGTTTCAGAACTTGAAGGGTGTCCATGGGAAATCAACAGCTCACAAGTCTTTGTGCTATCTGAACTGTTTAATCAATAATGCTCCCTGGAAGATTTGATCCCACACAACGATGCAACTTATTGTCAACTTGCTAATATCTAAAACAGGAAAGCAGATTTCTCAAAGGCCAGTTCACAACAATTAAGCTGGGCATATTGTGAATGTAGGCTGAGTGGATCCCTGCAAAATTTAGTACATTTTTGAGTGGTCAGGTGGTTGGCCCTCCATATGCTCAGTTCCAACCTTTATTTACTACAGCACAATAACACTATCCAAGGAATATATTGAGTTGCAAGGCACATATGAGATGAATGAGCACAGGGAGAGCAAATAAAGACATTATTATCCCTGTGAAATTGTCACGTGAACTTTTTCTACATGCAGAGATCCATACAGACACATTGAGATTGACCCACATTTTCAGCACACCCATTTTGTTATATAAATTGGTCTTCAGTTCCTCATCTAAGTGTCTATGATTAAGGAAACCAGGTAGGCATTCCTAATGTCTGCACCCCAATTTTTTCTTAGTTTTTATCCTATGACAGAGAGCTAAACTATATGACCAGCAGCCCATAAGACACATTTCTTGCTGGACTATACCACTTCAGATTATGGGGAATGACAACAAATGTTTGAATGCTCCCTCATGTTAAAAAGCAAAACAAAACAAAAAAAATCTGCACATACACTGCTAGCATGTAAAACCAATAGTCTAACTAGTTGGGAGCATTTACATGAGAGAACTTTGAAACATTAAATCCCTATTTGTAACCCTTGCATACTTCGTGGGAAGCTGCTGGTCATGTGTTTTGTCTCTGTGTATTTTATAAAGACAAGGTTGTCAGAGCTAAGCTGATTGTTAGATAATTTTGAACCGACAGAGGGGATGATCCTATAGGAAAGCTTTTCTTCACAAGCTTCTTTATGAATAGGAGTGCTGTTGCCATTCATTCTGATGAGGATTGCAAACAAGAAATTCCAAGTGGTCCATGACTAGAGTCTTTAATATTTTGTGGCTTAGCCATGGCACTACTGGCTCTTCTTCCATGTTCATCTCAAGGAAGTAGTATGTGTTTAGAATGAACAAGATACAAATGATTGTTGCAATTCTCACAGTCGTGGCAGACTTTTCTGGGACTGCCACAATCTCAAGAAACAGCAATTGTGTGTAACTAGGTATGTGTATACTGTCCGTTCATGTTCCGCTTCCTCCAAGTGAACATGGGCAAACCCAAAACCAAGAGTTTTTGGTGGTGTCATCATACATTTATGAACTGGCTCGTATTCTGTTGGCCTGACATTTATACATGTTCAGCAATGCAGTCCATGTATGAATCCTATGCATCACATAAAATGGGATGAAGAGTTTAAAAATGAAACAAATTTGAATTTTGTCATCCACTAGGTCAGTAGAAGGGCATGTAGTGAGGCAAAGCCACCCTCTTGACATCTGTGTCACTTCTGCTCACCTAGACTAGTCTGGAGCAGTGATAAGGTTAGGGCCATGTGGCTGCATCAGTGAGGATACCATTGCCAATCCAGCAGTGGCCGCCAGTGGCTCCATGTCAGTAGGGCAGTAGAATCTGCTTCAGGTTTTAGTCTGAACTTTCAAGGAGCTGTCCAAGGTTCATCAGCAGTCCCAGGAAGACAAAACAAAAACAAAAACAGAAAACACCAGTTTTATTCTTCAGCTACGTTATCTTGGGCTACGTTCAAGGGCTGGCAGCAACCTGTCCCATAGTACAGTGCTGAAATCTGTCCTCCAATTTCTCAAAACGTTTCTTCCACTGCTTCATTTGTCTGTCTCATTCTCAGGTTGCTCTAGCATTTCCTTAGAATGTGAGTGGGTGCAGGGTAGGGATGGGGAAGAAATTTGATCCAGTTTGCATTTAAAGCTGAATCTATCAAATCTGCATTCTTTGAAACAATATGAGAACTGAAACACAGGAATCCTTCAAAATTTGCACTTACCCGAATTTTGCAATGCAGGTTTCCAATCAAAGAATATTTACAAAAATGCATATATTAGGGGAATGTGTGCATAAAAATAAATATAGTGGAAATAACATACAAAAATTCATTATATTAAGATAAATTACTTGCAAAAATGTGTACATTAATTAAATCCGCATACAACAATGTGTATTAGGAGAAATTCACATTAAAATGCTGGAAAAAAATCATAAGTTCTTTTTAAAACACACACACAAAAAAACGTGCTGCAGAAATGTGGAAAAATGAATTTCAGATTGGAAAAATGAAAAATTGAGAGAACTGAAATTGACAGATCAGTGCAGGGTTTCTTATCATTATGCAGCCTCACTGGCTGCCAGCACTTCCTGGTCTGGAAAAAAAAACAATGAGGGGAGTTATCTCATGATATCCTGCTCTGGACTTTAACTGAAGTGCAGACACATAGGAGGCCACATAGCACAGACCAATGATGAGATTATATGTAGAGTGAAAGAAAGGAGGATGATAGACACCCCTCAGCTACCTCAAAAGGAAAGTAAACACAATAAATAACCTGCAAGCCACTCATGACAATTTTACTGAAATTTTCCCTCTGATTTTTGAACACAATTTCTTATTGATGGGAAATAGTTGAGGAAAATACTACAGGAGATTTTTTTTTTTTTTTTGGCACAACACTAACGTCCATGATGCTCTGGACAATGAACCCTAAGTGACTCAAAGATGAAAACTCTTCTTCCTTCCTAAGGGATCCAAGTTTAAATGGGGAATAGGCACCACTCCCACACAATGAGGGGGGGAAAGTTAGGTGTTGATCCTTGTAGCTTGTGGCAGGGCATGCACTCAGGAACAATTTTGAAGGTTTTGCTACACAGGGACTATTTTCTTTACACCAGGCTTGGGGAACCTGCGGCCTTCCAGATGTAGTTGGACTCCAACTCTCATCAGTCCCAGCCAGCATGGCCATGATTATCAGAGAAGATGGGAATTGTGGTCCAGCAATATCTGGAAGGCTGCAGGTTTCCCATCACTGCTTTACAGAGGCCATTTTCAAATGGGAATTCTGCACAGAGAGCAAACACTTTTCATGTCACAAAGGGTCGTTATTTTGGAGCAGTAATTTAAACTGAAAGACCAAATTGAAAAATAGAAATATGATAGCAAATAGAAAGGTGGAACTGGATGTATTTTTATTTTTATTATTTTTTAATGGAGACAAACATTGTGATACTCCCAGATGAATCAGGTCCAGATCCACCTTACACACACACACAGACTAGACTGGCTAACTCAGCAAGCATCCAGACTTTAAGAACAGGAAGCAACTTGCTTTTTTGTGTTCCAAAGGTCAGCAGAGGAAGGACAAGAGGAGCTGCTCAGGGAACTTCAGCGGAAAAAGGATACTGAAATGACCTTCAATCCAGCTTGTGGGGAGGTCCATTTCCCTTGTTCCCATCCAAGTGGAAAGAATTCTTGCCTCTTGGCTGCAAACCTCTCTCACATGCCATGTGCAGAGAGGTACCATCACAACTTCATTGTTATTTGCAGCTGACACTCTCCAAAAGGATGAGTCACAAAACTGAGGTCCCGGCCCTGCAGCGTGTACTGTCTGTCTCGATTTCCTTGTTACGGTTTTCAGTCTGGCAATGATAATCAAGTGCTAAAGGAGAGAGTGTTGCTTGTAAGGAAATTCACGCCACTGGGCCAATTTGGCTTCACTGCATGTAGGAAATGCTTTTAAACCATTGCAGCTCTGTTACACAGAGCATTTTTCCACCACAAGGGATCCAAACTGTCTTAACTGTGCTAAATCCAGAAGAGAAGGGAGATAGAGAAGAATTAAGAATGGTCTCTTGCAAAACCTTTCTCCAAAGTATATCAAACCAAGCATCATTTTACCTGCCCATGTGAAAAATGCTAACAGTCAATTGTACTATGAATTAGGTTCAAATAGCACTTCTCCTTGAACTTACTAAGCAGCCTTGGTCAAGTCACTCTCTCAGCTTCAGTTATCCCATCTGCCTCAAGGAGAACAATCATACCAATTTACCTTACATAGTTGTTTATTTTATTTTCCATTTTTATTTATATAGAGACTTCTATCATAACCTTTTAAAACCTATGCACTGCTCAGAGTGGCTTACCACACTGTTAAAATCACAATCATATTAAAATAAAAATACATTAACAAAGCAATCCTACCAGGCAGGGGAGGGAGGCATAGCGGTGGAGGAACTGCAAAATCCAAAGTCTTGCCAGGCTCAAGTCAGAGGGTGGACAGAAGCATTTATCTTCCTTTTAAAAAAGATATAACAGAAAGAAAGAAGTGGATTTTCTGTCCCATTGATTCCAATGAGAGGGAAAATATGTATGCCAGCCCCAGGGCCACTGAGCTTCCCCCTTCCCTGTTCCAGGAGTGTGTCAGGGGAATGAAGAAACATTTGATGATTATATATGCTGCCAGAATGGCCCCTTTGTGCCCTCCATTAGATCACAGTGGAGAGTAGTAGCAGTGTGCCCTTCCACTGCTGTTGCAGCGAGGCCTTTGTGATCCAATCTCCCTCTCCAACAGTGGGCCTCACTCTCTGCCCATGGAAAAGGAGAACTACATAATCCTCTGGCCTCCGGGATGCCCTCCCAAGGACCTGAAAATACCAAAATAACAAGACAATAAAAATACAAGTGACCACAGATAAAAGATACAGGCATACCGCGCTTAAAGTAGCTTCACTTAAAGTGGCCTTGCTATAAAGTACATGTTCCATACTCCACCATACCCCGCTTAAAGTATGCACGCTTTGCAATAACGGACACTTTATTGGCATGACGGCGCTGCCATCTAGTGGTGATTGCGTGCAGTACAAGTGAAGATAATTGCTTCACTTTAAGTACATTTTCACTTAAAGTACACTCTCCGGTCCCATTGCGTATGTTAAAGCGGGGTATGCCTGTACTTAGCAGCTAAAAGCCTGCTGAAATGAAAAAAAAAGTCTTTATTATCTGGCAAGAGTGAACAGGCCATCCATACCTCATTGGGTCAGGTCCTCTATCGCTTGCTGCCATCACTTGCTGTGCTCTAGTTGGGGCACAGAGAAGGATCTCTTCTTCTGATCTTAAGGAACAGGTAGGACAGCAGCAGCAGAAGCAATCTCTCAGCTACCCTTGACCCAAGCCATTTGCTGTAAGGATTACAGCTAGATCATGCACCAGAAGGACTTAGAACTCTTCAAGCACTGCACAGATATGAAGCCCTGCACAATATGTTGATGATAAAATGGAATTTTATTTTGAAATAAAATTAAAATTATGGGAAGAACACGATCCCTCATTAAGTAGGAAAACAAAGTCAGCAATTATAGTCCTTGGTATATCATTGACAATCTTGTGGGACAATTGGAATAAAACAGATTAAGGAGAAGCTTAGCGGTAGCAGTAACTTACTCCATGAAAATGTCCATTGTGAAAATGGCCTGAAATTTGTCATGATCCAGATAAAGGCAGGCCTATGATAAGTGTGTCAATGTCTATTAAGCATAACAGCTAACAAAACCACATTTTCAGAGTATCTCTTAATACCAGATGTTGAGAACAAGCAATGCAGGAAGGTTATTGCCTTCATGGCCTAGTTGGGGGCTTCTCAGAAGCATCTGGTTGGCCACAGTTAGAAACAGGATGCTGAACTAGATGGCTCCTTGGTCTGATTCAACAGGAGTCTTCTCATGCTATTTCTGAAACCAGGAACCAAAATATGTTGTGTAACTCATGAGCAAACTGCATTTAAGAAGCTATGCACAAATACTTCTCATTTTTAGTAAGACTTTATCTCCAGCTCTAAATATACTCCACTTAGCATAAGTTTTAGAGGAAGGCAATGGTAAACCACCTCTGAATACCGCTTACCATGAAAACCCTATTCATAGGGTCGCCATAAGTCAGAATCTATTTGAAGGCAGTCCATTTCCATTTTTCAGCATCAGTTTACCAAAAATGGGGGATTATTAACCAATGTAATTCCCCCCTGTCGGATTTTTTTGTTTTCCACAGTGGAAAACCAGGAAAAGAAGATGATATGCCCCTTTAAAATTCTGCCCCCTTGGTGGATGCTCAAGAGATTATCTCCACTTGACATAAACATTTGCAATAGAAACAGCAAATTTGCCACCCCCACCCAGCCACAAAAATAAAAAGAAATTAGACAAGTCGTAATAGTACCATAATAAAACTATAAAAGCTAGAGACTGCTTCAGGCATTTGACATGCATCTTGGCACTTTTAATGAGGAAGAACAAAAGACTTAAAGTGTGTTCTCAACAGGGAGAGGGAGGGGGAGGAAGGAGAGGGAGGACGACTGTGACAGTGCAAAGGAGGGGGGTGTTACTCACTAAGCCCCACCGTTCTCAAGGGTTGTTGTAAATCTCTTCAGCTGAGTTAACCCTGCCTCACTCCTCATGCTACATTAGGCTTGTTGTGCTCCCTTTGGTTTATGGAGGATTGTGGCAGTAAATGAGGTAGAACAGGAACTTCAGTATCAAGGGATAGGTTGGCTGTCTTTACCAGCCAGCTCCATTAAGTGAAAAATTCCCCCTCTTTCGCTCTGCTCTATCCATGTTACAATTTTCAATCACAGGAGTACTCCGGAAAGCCACTTCCGGAACTAACCAACATATGAATGGGTGAAATATTGTAGTTCTGTGTCTGTTCACAATGCATTCTGGGTTCAGGGAGGCACCCTCCCACATGCAACAAATCACTGGATATAACAACAAAAATAATTTGAAGCCAGGGTGGAGATGGAGACAGACAAGAAGTTTTTTAAATAGTTGAAAGTCATTTGATAGAGGATTTGCCTCCCGTAGCATACACATATTTCTTTTTACTTCATTGTTGCCTCTGGTCAAATAGGATTTTGTGCCTTTTTGAAATGGTGCAAATCCCTGAAAATTGGCCAGCATAGGCGATGTTTAGCTCTTTGAAAAATGAACATTTGTCTTCAGCCTCAGACTCTCAAAAGAACTTCCAGACCATTAAGGAATGGGGAAAAATTAAATTTAGTTTGCATTTAAAGGTGAACCTATCTAATTTGCTCTTCCCCACACACAGCCATCCTTTGACATTTTCATTTCTCAGAATTTGGTGATGCAATTCTCCATCATATAATATGTACAAAAATGCATATACTAAGGGAAAGTGAGCATAAATGCACATACAAAAATCCATTATATTAGGGAAAATTGCTAGCATAAATCTTTATATTAGACAAAACTGCAAACAAAAATGTATATTAAGAGAAACACATGAAAATGCTGACAAATTTTCATGAGGATTTTTTTTTAAATAGCAAACTGATCTAGAAATGTGGAGAACCAATTTAAGATTAAAAAACAAGGAATTGAGAGAAACCAAAATTGTCAGATTCACCTATCCCTACACACTGCAAATCACACCTATCCCTGCACAACTTTGTTCTCTCTGTACCAAGTTTGATATAAGAACTATAAGGATCCAACAGATATTTTTTCCAATGTGTATCGAAAGAGTAGCACACATATTTGAGTCCAAACTGGATATCTCAAGCTGAAATGATGGCACATTTCCCTTAACGCTAATGGCCCTACTAGACGAAAAGTTGGAGATCTATGATCTCCCATCCCTTTAATTTTCTCTTAAAATCAGCCAGCAGAGCAGAGAATTGTGTTGGGAACAAAACACTGGGGGAGGAGGGCATAACCCCTTTCCACATGCCATGTTCCTAATGTAAACTGGTCCCATGATGCTACTCTTTGTCTCATAACCAATGTGCATCCTCTGTTTAAACCAGGCCATACACAGCCCCTCAAATGTTTGATAAAATTCCTCTTTTTTTCCTATCTGCCTGGAGCTTCAAAAAATGAGGTAGTTGGCTTTCAAGAACCTGGCTGGCCACAAGACACAGCTGGTAGGCTGCATTTTGGTCATTGATCAGCTTTCATCCTACATTTTATAAAAGCCTTAACTTCACTAGAATATACAGTTCTAATCTTTGACATCTTGTCTCCGCCCATATGGTGAGAGTAGAATCAAAACACTAGAATGAAAGTAAGGGAAGGGGGAAATAAAGTTTAAAACATTATTTCACTATCTTGCACTCTTCTTCTGTTGACCTTCTTGATCTGAAAACAGTGGCTTACATGTGTGAAGACCTGTTTGGCCCCACCTTGTTTCACATACTTTCCAGAGCAAATGGGTCAGGTCTTTGCAAAGTCCCTTTGGAGTATTATATTGCTTTTTAAGCAAACAAAATAAAAGTTTGTTTTGGGGCTGGCATGATGAATCCAGATGACCCAGTGAAAGTACTCTGCAAATGATCTAAATCTAAAGAAAGGTGGCTGGTGTTTCCTGGCTACCTTCAGAAATGTCAGAGATAATTGGAGGCCTCTGCCATTTCAGATTGGCTTGCCTTATCCTTCAGACTTAGGGGGTTTGGTAACCAACTCAGTTCTACTCAGAGTAGGCCCATTGGAATTAATGGACATGTTAGTCATGTCAATTAATTTCAGTGGCTCTGCTCTGTGTAAAACTAACACTGAATATAACCTAGGGTGCTTCAGGATAACCTGTTTATTGAGCATTCATCCTGATTTGTTTGCAGGGAGATTGGACAATGTTGGCTATTTAATCAGCATTCATTTTAATTGCACAGCCTGAATTTACCAGTATGTGATTGAATCCCACCTAATAGTCTGGAAGCACCCTTAGTGTGAGGGGAAAAAAGAAATCCATGGACACAACAAGGCCTGGAATACAGAGTTGCTTAATCAAAACTAATCATGAGTACAAGTGGATGAACCCAGGGGAATAGTTATATTTTGCTGATCAACTAAAAGTATTTTACTCCCACTTCAGAAACATTTTTAGGTTGCCTTCTGGATCATTTTCAGTTATTGTGGCCTGAGAATCTGGACAAGCTGCTTGAAGAATTATATTCAATCACCTGCCCCCTTGACCCTTGCTCATCTTGGCTTCTTGGAGCTAGTCAAAGGATTTGTCTGAGTGGGTTCAGGAAGTGATTAATGTTTCAGTGGAGGAGGGAGAGGTACCACCTGCCCCCAAGGAGGCAATGGTGTGTCCCCTCCTTAAGAGGACCCAGAAGTGGTGAATATCCCCTTTTGGGGCAAGGTGCTCAAGAAGTATGATGGTGGTCCAGTTTCAGACATGCTTTAAGGAAGTTGAATATCTTTCAGTCTGGTTTTAGGCCCAGTTACAGCACTGAAACTGCCTTGGTTGAACTGGTTGATGAAATTTGTTGGAGGAGAGATTGGAGGAGTACACCCCTACTCGTTCTTCTTGGTCTCTCAGCAGCTTTTGCTACCATTGACCACGGTATCCTTCTGGGGCAGCTCAGAGCAGGGGTTGGGGGCACTGTACTTCAGTGGTTCTGCTTCTACCTCCAGGGATGTTTCTAGAAAGTAGTTATGGGAGGCTACTATTTGATGCCTTGGGAGCTTTCCTGTGGTATCTCATAGGGTTCCATCCTTGCTATTTAACATCTATATGAAGCTGCTGGGAGATGTCATCAGGAGTTTTGGAGTAAAGTGTCACCAATATGTGGATGACACGCAGCTCTATATTTCCATCTGAATCAGGAGAAGCAGCTGAGGTGCTAGACAGGTGTCTGGAGGCAGTGATGGGCTGGATGTATGCCAACAAACTGAAACTGAATCCTGAAAAGACAGAGGTGTTATATATTCCAAGTTCTTGAGTCTAGAGGTGGGAAAATGACATGTTCCGGATGGGGTTGCACTCCCCTGGAAGGAGCAGGTCTGTAACCTGGGGGTGCTCCTGTATTCAACAATGTCACTTGAGTCACAGGTGGTCTTGTGCCTATTTCCTGCTACAGCTGGTGCACCAGCTATGACCCCTTTTGGACAAAAATGATTTGACCATTGTACTCCATGGTCTGGTAACTTTGAAACTGGTTTATTGCAATGGGGCTGCTCTTGAAGATGACTCAGAAATTTCAACTGGTCTAAAATGCAGCAGGTGGGTTGCTTTTAGAACTCACATAAGCCATGTTCCAAAACAGTTACATTGGCCACCAGTTTGTTTCTGGGACCAATATAAGGTGCTCACACTAATGTTTAAAGCCCTAAAAGACTTAGGTCCCAAATGTCTGAGGGACCACCTCCTTCCCAGCAGATCCTCTCGGGTGTTTACATCAGCAGAGGGGCCCTTCTTGGTAGTTCCGCTGCCCTCAGACATTTGGGCTATGGTGGCCTGGGAGAGGGAATACTTTGTGGCAGCCCCTAAGTTATGGAATTCACTCCCCACAAAGGTGCATCAGGCCAATTTTTGTTGAATGTCAAACACACACCTCTTTACCCTGGCCTTTGACACCTGAGATATATGTTTTCAGGAACCCCCCCATACTGTGATTGTAATTTGTTTTGTTTTTAATATTAAATTGTAAACTGTTGTAAACAGTTGCTCCCCTGGGACCCACTCATGAAGGACAGGCGTTGTTGTTGTTGTTGTTATACCAGCCCTAGGAGGAAAGCTTCTGATTGTTCCTGAAAGAAGTTGATGGCAGTGGTGGCTGATGCCTCCGTGTCAGTGGGGCAATGGAATCTTCTCCGGGTATTAGTCCAAACATTAAAGGAGCTGTCCAAGGTGCTGAAAACTCAGCTTAAAGTCCTCTGAGAGAACCCTGCTATTTGCTTTCCATAAAAACTGATGTTGCAGCACCAAATGTGGGGTCAATTGAGTGATTTGGTATTTAGACCTCTGCCATGTACTCAGTTTGTGGTCTTGAGCAAACCACTTGTCTCCATCTACTCCAGCATTCTTACTTCCAACTATCAACAGCCAGAAATACCCAGGAAGCTTAATATCAGGACATGAACACAGTAAGGTTCATCCCAGCTTCTAGAATTCAAAATCACAGTGTCTCTTGACTGGCAACTCCATTTCGATGTCATGGCTGATAGGGCTGGCTTGCACTGGCATAGCTGGGTTGGAATAGATAGTGAGAACTCTGCTTGAGTAAAGCCAAGAGAATGTTTGGTGGCTGGCAGTGGCTTGACAGAATAGTTGGGGTTTCTGACATCATAGGTTTTTGGAGGCACCAGCCAGCCTGTCAAAAAAAAGGGGGGTACTCTTCCTAATAAAGAAAAGCTCAGAGCTGGAGACCCAGGCAAGGGGCCAGAGCCCAGTTGCTTTCCTCCTGCTTCCTGGCTATGCCTGTTAAGATTAGGGATGGGGGAGGGATTCTTTTGATCTGCTTTTTGCAATCAACCAGCCCAATCCAATGCTCCCAAACTTGCTTGTGGATCAGAAGACAACTTGGATTACACACATCCTGGATTTTGCAATGCACTTTCAGTATGCAAAAAGTACAAACAAAAATACGTATTTTATGTGACAGATGCATACAAAATTCATATTTTATGGATAAATGCATTGAAAAAATTGTTTTATATAAAAGGTTTTCACAAAATTCATACAAGATGCACACAACAGGATGGACAGAGTAACACACAATGGGACAGAACAGGATGGAAAGGATGTATGATTGAGGGCCAGTGAGACTGAAAGGGCACAGAAGATAGCTGATCACCATGCACCTGGTTAAGATGGAGTTCATATCAGGTTCTTATGCAGATTCAGTGCACATTTAACAAAAACGGCATTACGGAAATTCAAACATTATTTGAAAACTTTCATTTGAATAAAATCTCTTTGTTCAGCCATAGCAAAAGGAGCATTACACTGAGCAAATCAGACTGCTGTGCAGAGCACACACTTCCACATCTCTTTCTAAAACCCCATCAAATCAAGCCCATCACATCTAAATCTGAAATTAGGATATATCCTCCTGCTGGTTTAGAAGAACACTAAAATTCCTCACAACTGGATACTGAGAAAGAAGCCATAGCCTGTGTGCCATCTTTGTAGTCAGATCAATGCCATTAGACTGTCATCACAAACCAGAAACTTGGACCACATCCCAGCTATTTTTTTTTAGCTGTATGTAAAACCTTAAAGAGGAAAAAGAAACAAAGGATTTTAGGGAGGGAGAAAGCCGTAGGGAGGGGGAAACCATGGGAGAGTGGGAGAAGAGAACAAGGAAAGAAAGCCAATGTTGTTGTTGTTGTAGTAGTAGTAGTAGTCATTCATTCATTCATTCATTGGCGATCACTCATGGCCGAGTAAGATTATCTTCCAAGATAAGGTCTTTAACGGTGGGTCCGTAGGTGGCTGTGGAGGCCAATTCTGGATCCACACAGCCTCCCACAGTGAGGACATAGGTTTCCAGATGGAAGATGGTCATGATGAGGATTTGCTTGACGTGCCTCCCTCTTAGTTCATTTGTCCCTTTCGCCCTGTACTCGTGCTTCTTCACAGTCCATAGCACCTTTGATAATGGCTGACCTCCAATTGGGACGCTCATGGGCCAAGGCTTCCCAGTTCTCAATGCTTATGTTACAATTTTTAGATTAGCTTTGAGAACATCTTTAAATCTCTTTTGCTGTCCACCGATATTCCGTTTTCCATCCTTAAGTTGGGAGTAAAGTAGCTGCTTTGGAAGATGGTGATCAGGCATTCGAACAACATGACCGGTCCAGCGAAGTTGATGTTGGAGGATCATTGTTTCAACACTGGTGGTCTTTGCTTCTTCCAGTACGCTAACATTAGTCCGCTTATCTTCCCAAGTAATTTGCAGAATTTTCCGGAGGCAGCATTGGTGGAATCTTTCAAGAAGTTGGGAGTGGCGTTTATAGATGGTTCATGTTTCACAGGCGTACAGTAAGGCCGGTAGTACAATGGCTTTGTAAATAAGCATTTTGGTCTCCCTGCGAATATCCCAATTCATTCTACGCTTCATTCGGGAGAATGCGGCACTCGCAGAGCTCAGACAATGCTGAATTTCAGCGTCGATGTCAGCTTTTACAGAGATGGCTGCCAAGATAAGAAAAGTGATCGACATTCTCCAGCGTCACACCATTAAGCTAGATTGATGGTGCTACAGAGGGATTGGTTCGCACTTGCTGATGAAGCACTTTGGTTTTTTTGATGTTAAGCGAGAGGCCAAGCTTTTCATATGCTTCTGCAAAGACATTTAGGATAGTTTGAAGATCTTCCTCTGAATGTGTGGAGACTACATTATCATCGGCATATTGAAGTTCTATGACAGAGGTTGTAATTACCTTACTTTTTGCTTTCAGCCTACTGAGATTTAAAAGCTTTCCATCTGTTCGATATGTGATTTCCATGACAGTGGGAAGTTTCCCCTCAACAAGGTGAAGAATCATGGCCATAAAAATAGCAAATAAGGTTGGAGCAATGACACATCCCTGTTTGACTCCTGATCCCACTTTGAATGGATCACTTTGAGAGCCATTGTTATCCAAAATTGTTGCAGTCATGTTGTCATGGAGGAGTCACAAAAAATTCACAAATTTATCAGGGCATCCAATTTTCAGAAGGATGGTCCAGAGAGCAGTTCAATTTACAGTATCAAAGGCCTTAGTCAGATCAATAAATGCCATATACAGAGGTCAGTTTTGCTCCCTGCATTTTTCTTGAAGCTGTCGTGCAGTGAAGATCATGTCCACTGTCTCCCTGGAAGGGTGGATACCATTTTGGGATTCAGGGAGAATGTCTTCTGAAATAGGTAGGAGGCGATCTGCGAGGATCCTTGCAAGGATTTTACCTGCGGAAGCAAGAAGAGAGATACCTCGGTAGTTCCCACAATCTGTTCTATCACCCTTCTTGAAAAGAGTGATAATTATGGCATCCCTAAAGTCTTCCGGGATCTCCTCCCTCATCCACATTTTTTTGATGAGCTTATGAAGTTGTTGTGTAAATTCAGGCCCACATTCTTTAAAGACTTCAGCAGGAATCCCATCAGGTCCACTAGCTTTGTTATTCTTCATTTGATTAATGGCTTTACTGACTTCATCCAAATTAGGGGATACTGCAAACTCATCTCTCATTTGTTGTTGTGGGATTTGTGAGAAGACCTCATCAGCCACAGTAGAGTTACGATTAAGGAGGTCGTGGTAATGCTCTTTCCAACACAGTGCAATAGACTCTTTGTCCTTTAGAAGTTTGGTACCATCTATTGAATGTAAGGGATTTGTACCATAATTTGCTGGTCCGTAGATGGCCTTTGTGGCATTAAAAAAGCCCCATGCATTATGAGCATCTGCAAAATGCTGGATTTCTTGAGCTTTCTTTATCCACCAGGTGTTCTTAAGTTCTCTAGTTCTTCCTTGGACCTCAGCCTTTGCACTGGCATAGATTTTTTTCTTAGCCACACAGTTAATGTCTTTTTGCCATATCTGGAAGGCTTTCCTTTTCTTGTCAATGATATGTTCAATCTCACTATCATCTCATCTAACCAGTCCTGATGTTTCTTAGTTTGGTATCAAATAGTTTGTTCACATGCTGCAATAATGGAAGTCTTCAGTTTAATCCAGTGTTCCTCAATGTTTTCAGGGAGTTCCGTAGGTAGATGTTTCTTGAGAGCTGTTTGAAAGCAAGCTCGCTTAATAGGATCTTGAAGGGCGTGGATGTTCATTTTACACCTTGGTTTTCTTCCTTGGAGCCTACGTTGAGGAACAATATTAATGGCCATAGTGGATCGAATTAATCGGTGATGTGTCCAGCAGTCATCGGCATTCATCATGGCCCTGGTGAGGAGTACATCACGACGATCTCTGGCATGGACAATTACATAATCCAGGAGATGCCAGTGCTTCGACCGAGGGTGCTTCCATGATGTTTTAAATTTATCTTTCTGGTGAAAGTGTGTGTTTGTGATAACAAGATTATGCTCTGCACATTTAGTCAGAAGTAGAATGCCATTCAGGTTGCTATTGCCAACTCCTTCTTTCCCAATGGTTTCTGGCCATAAATCAAAATCATGCCCATCTCTTGCATTGAAATAGCACAGGAGGATAATTTTATCATCCTTGGGTATCTCTGATAAGATGGTGTCCAGCTGGGTACAAAACTTTCCTTGATGTCTTCATCAGCATCTAATGTTGGTGCATAAGCACTTACAATAGTTGCCTGCTGGTTTTGGCAAGTTTTAATCAGAGAGTTGAGAGATGTTAATTAATGCCAGTAGGAACTTCTGACAAGAGCTTCACAAGATCATTTTTAATAGCAAAGCCTACTCCATGTGTTCTTCGTTCTTGTTCAGGCAGTCCTTTCTGGAAGAAGGTGTAACCTTCTTTTTCTTCCTTCAATTGTCCCTCTCCTGCTCTTCGAGTTTCTTGGATTGCTGCTATGTCAATATCAAAATGTCTCAACTCCCTTGCAATGATGGCAGTCCTGCGTTCAGGACGTTCACTATCTGTATTGTCCAGCAATGTCCGTATATTCCACGTTCCAAAGTTCATTTGTCTTTTGGGACTGCTAAGTGGTGGCCCCACTGGACGTGGTGATCCAGTCAGGGAGGGAGATGAGGCAGACTATGTTTAGGGCACTTTTTCTAGCCCCTTCCCTATACGGGGTGAGCAGAGTGGATCCTGAATAGGACTGCTCAGTCATGGCTACAGCTGCCAAACAACTCAACTGCCTCTGTCCTTGAGCCAGGATGACTGAGTCTGTATCCACTGCCCATGTGCCAGTCCATGACTAGTATTCATTAATTAAATTTATATACCAACCTTCCTCCCAAAAGGATCCCAGGACAGTGATTAAGCTTCACTGAAGTTATGGGGTAAAGGATCCTATATCCTAGTTATGTCTCATAGCCCAGTCCTAACCATGTACACAGATTAGAAATGTCAGTAATTAAGCATTATAGAAAGCAGAGGTGGGGGATTGTTGGCTTTCTAGATGTTGCTGAACTATAGCTGCCATTAGTCTTAGCAAGCACGGCCAATGGCCAGGGATGATAGGAGTGTAGTCCAGCAACATCTAGAAGGCCAAAGGTTCTATAGCTTAAATATAGAATTGTTTCTGCAGAAGTCCCATGGAGTTCAATGGGACCTACTCCCAAGGTAGCGTACATGTGATTGTACCATTAATTCTTGGATTGTGGCAGGTTCTAGTGACCAAAGATTTGGCTTCCCAGTCAATTGCCATTGTACAAGTGTACAGCTGCTCCATGTGAGGGGGGATCC
The DNA here is from genome assembly GCF_030035675.1 of Rhineura floridana. Taxonomy (NCBI): domain Eukaryota; kingdom Metazoa; phylum Chordata; class Lepidosauria; order Squamata; family Rhineuridae; genus Rhineura; species Rhineura floridana. Next base: position 38,900,457 of record NC_084485.1, read on the forward strand.
GGATGGTGCCAGGCTTCACCTCTCATGTGAAGGAGCTCTACGCGCATACATAGAATACCTTCCCATCACTGTGAATGTGCAGACATCAGACAATGGGAAGTCATAGTCACTGGGCATGTTAGCCACAGGTTATAGTTAGCCTGTGTGACACCAAATCCCCCTCACGTGTTCTTTTAATGCCTAGGGGGCCTGCATGTTACAAGACCACATATTCCTTCCCTAACATGTTTACAGTCTAAAATTTGGCACAGATATTACAATAGTAGAGGAGTAAGGAACCTTTGGCCTTTCAGATGTTGCTGAACTACAACTCCCATCAGTCCTAGCAAGCATAGTCAATGTCCATGGATGATGGGAGTTGTAGTTCTGAGGCAGCTGGAGGGCCAAGGGTTCCCCACACCTGCAATAGAAAGGGACATGGGGAAGCAAGGCTACTGCGTATTCCTGTGACTCCCCCTCCCATGTTCTTTCAACGTGCATGGGGGTCATGTGAACCCCCTACTGAAATAAATAGTTGCATAAATAAATAAATGTCAGCCAGTCTCTTGAGGAACTCATACAGTATATAGTAAAGTGTTCACCTGCTATAAATATCAAAAGTGTTTCAATATCTCATTTTTCTGACCTTAAATTCAGTTCATCCAATTTCCACATCAAGATCCTCCGTGGCGCAGAGTGGTAAGCGGTGGTAATGCAGCCGAAGCTCTGCTCACGGCTGGAGTTCAATTCCAATGAAAGGAGGAAGTCGAATCTCCGGTAAAAGGGATCGAGGTCCACACAGCCTTCCATCCATCCGTGGTCGGTAAAATGAGTACCCGGCATATGCTAGGGGGTAAAGAAAGGCCGGGGATGGAACTGGCAATCCCACCCCATATATATGGTCTGCCTGGTAAACGTCGCAAGACATCACCCTAAGAGTCGGAAACAACTCACACTACAAGTGTGGGGACACCTTTACCTTTTTAATTTCCACATCATTTTGTGATTTTTTAAAAAAGAGCCCACATAAAAATTCACAAGAATTTCCATGTGCATATCTCCTAATATACACATTTTTGTGCGCAATTTTTTGTAATCTAATGCGCTATTGTACATTATTTCCAGTAATATATATGCACACCTTTTTCTAATATATGTCTTTTTTGGAGAATTCTTAGAAGTGTGAATTTTGAATGTTACCTTCTTCAGTTCACATATTGGTTTGGGAAGTGCAAATAAAGGAGGTTTGTGTTAAGATGAATTTATTTCTTCCCCATCTGTTTTTTAAAAAGTGTACAAGATCATCCTTTTCTCTTTTAAGTGCACTTTAATGTTTCTAGAATCAGAAAGTTTATCAGGCAGAATTAATCAATTTATCACAGCCTCCCCCTAATTAAGAAAAAAAGCAGTATTATTTATTACATTTCATGCAGAGGTCATATTTTAGGCTGCAATACCTCCTACATCAGCATTTTTTTAAATCTCTGCTTTGCACTTTACTCCATTTAAATCCATCTTGCTGGATCACTCTGGTAGTGTTCCTTATCTATTTTTCAGTGACCAATATGGTTGGCCAATGAGTATCTGGATGGGAGAGATGAGTGGAGGCAGGAGGCAACTGGGGGACCCTATTCCAACCATCTTGGGGTATGTTGAGACAACATCAGGAGAAGAGACTTGATATGTTTGAAGGATTTTGCCTCCTCTGGATCATCCCCTTGCCATTGGGAACTGGGTTGCCATATTAGTCAGCCTCCCAGTCTGATGGTATTTCCAGGTGGGTGCATAATATGTCATCGGTCATCCACAATTTGATTTTGGATGAGTGTGCCAACCTAACATGCATTACTGAGACCTTAACCTAGGTGGATTGACCAGGAGGTTCAGGTGTGACCCAGCTTCGTCCGCTCAGCTTCTCAGTGCAGCACCAAGACCTACTCGATGCCTGGGGGAGTGGAGTAGCGATGATCCATAGGGATTCCATCTCTCTCACCAGCAGACCAGTCCCTTCATGGGGGGCAGATTTGCAAGTTTGTATTTGGCTCTTGATCAGAGAGACAGAACAGGAATTCTGTGGGTGTACCATACGACCATCCATCAGTCTCCCTGCATAAGCTGGCTGAGTGTTGTCAGATGTAGTGTTGGAACACCCCCTGACAATCATACTGGAGGATTTCAACATTCATACTGAAGCTATCTTGACTGGGCTGGCTTGAGACTTCAGGGCTACCATGACAACAATGGAGATGTTTCAGCACATCACCAGCTTGACAGAAGTAGCTGGTTAAACTCTCAATTTAGTCTTTTCAATGGAGGTGGACTGGTTGATGGTCTGGTGTGTGTGTGTGTGTGTTATAATCCCATTGTTATGGACAGACCATTTACATGGTGAGGTTTTCCCATCAATTTTCCCCATGCATTAGAATTTCATTCATTTTGCTTCCCATTCACTGTATTAGTTTAATTTTCCCCATTTCCTTTCCTTTGCCAGTTACTTTCCATGGGAGACACAGCCAGACTTCTGTGGCCTTTAACTTCCATATTTTCCATCCAAATTATATGAACTTTTCAGGCATTCTATTAATGCCCTGACATCAGGCTTACCAAATTTCAAGTAGAGTCCCTGTCTCATATTATATCTGTCAATTTTAGAGTTGCCAGCTCAGAAGCATCCCAAACCCTGAGATTTCAGGAGCGGGCCCTAGTGATGTCAAGGAGGGAGGTTGTAGTGATGTCACAGGGCAGGTTGTAATGATGTCATGGGGCAGGCCTGAGTGATGTCACGGGGTCAAGCCTGAGTGATGTCACGGGGCGGGCCCTAGTGATGTTATTAAGCATGATGCATTAAGCATTAACCACAGTTGACTGGGGCATACAATTCAAACAAAAACATTTCTGTGATTGGAAATTAAGACAGAAATCTTAGCTAAAAGATGGAGCTTGGGTAGGGAATATTTCATCTAGCCTACTTGCTTCTGGCAAGAAGAATTTAAGTGCCCTCAGGCTAGGCCAGTCACTAGAAGGCACTGTAGGAAGAAAGGAGCCTAGTGTTGTGGAGATGGTAGATAGAAGCACTCAGGAGTAAAGATGGATGCCCCTGAAGGCTGCAATTCTAAACACACTTACTAAGCCCCATAGAACTCAATAGGACTTACTTCTGAGTAGATATGGTTTGGATTGTGTTGTTGGTGAAGCTTGACTAGGGATTCTCTACAAAGATATCCATATCCAAGCAGGGTTGGCAACACCCTGCCTGGATTCCCTGCCCCTATCTTTTAACATGGCTGTTCCAAACTTCTTTACAGATTTGACCCTTCACTTCAGAAAGAGGTTTGGGAAATGAGTAAGAGTAAGAAGATTCTCTACCATTTTCTGTCTGCCCTGTAGGCTAATATAAACTCACTTTGACAGCCAACTCAATTCCAGTGAGTAATAATTGACAGAGAGACAAAACACATGGTTTGGTCTACCTTCACAGACAGCAGCTTGGAAACAACAACAGCTACACTTCCCAGTATGTGAATTCTCTATTACCACTATCGAGCAAGAAACAAACTGTCATGCAACCAACAAGGTGCATCATTAGTGGATTTAAGGGGGATGAGCCGAGCACATGGAATCACTGTTGTTTCTTCTATGGCTGTAAGGGAGTGAGGTTAAAGGTAAAAGAAATGCAAACAGGAAAAAAACCCAGTGATGATTTCCTAAATGCAATACCATATCAACCACAATGAAATTCCTATGAGTAAGGCAGAAAACTCAGCATCGCACAACCAGTCAGGATTCCTAACCAAAAACCAAAACTAAAAAAATCCTGGCAAGTCAGCCAAGGTCACAGAAATTCCCATGCAGCACAACCTGACCCAGGGGCTGCAGTTAATGCAGAATGCTGTGGCACAATTGCTTAAGACCCTGTCAGCATGTAATACCTCTGCTCTGAAATCTCCACTGGTTGCCAATTTGCTACCAAGCCAAATTCAAGGTGTGCTTTCCATGTTACAGGTGCCACATAGTACTTGTTCTGCTCTTGTAAGAAATCAGTCATTCAGTGTGGCAGCACCTACACTTTGGAATTCCCTGCCTATTGACATTAGGCAGACACCTTCATTGTACAGTAGGGCCCCGCTTGTCGGCACCCCGCTTTTTGGCATTCCACTAATACAGCAGCACCAGGGGGGTGATCAGCTGTAGTGCGGGGAGTTCCAGCCACCCCAGCTATCAGCCATCCCAGCAGCAGTGAAGTTTGTCCAAGAATCGCAAGCAATGCAACAACTGCTACAAGAACAACTATCCAGAGCCAAAGCCAGCTACAAAAAAGTTGCAGATCAGCACTGCCAGCTGGGTCCAAAAGTACAAGTGGATGACAAAGTGTGGCTCTCCACTTGTTACTTGCCGATGCAGATTCCCTGCCACAAGTTAGAGCTACAGAGACTGGGACCCTTCGAAGTAGAAGCACAAGTCAACCTGGTCACATTCTGCTTACTCTTACCTGCCTCCTTAAAGATCTACCCAGTATTTCTCTGATCCCTGCTCACCCCAGAGAAGCTGCCCGACCCCCACCAAGCACCTGAGGATCTGCCCCCACCAGTCGTGGTTGACGGTCAAGAGGAGTATGAAGTGGAGCAGATCCTCAACTCTCGCCGGCATTGGAGAAAGTGCAATATCTGATCCATTGGAGGGGGGTCGGTCTGGAGGAAAGATCGTGGGAGGCGGCAACAGATGTCCACATGCCAGATTTGGTGAGAGAGTTTCATAATGCTTATCCAGACAAGCTCAAGCCCATGGGGTGGGGGATTGGCATGGAATCAGCATCATCGGCATGATGATGTCGTGAGACAGGAAGGGAGGAGGCAGATAGATGAGGGCAAAACAGATGATGACTTGGACTGGGAACCCGGAGAGGGAGCAGTTAGCAGGGTGGACTCACAGGGTGGACTCACAGGGTGCCCCTACCCCCATCTTTACAGCTCAGCCCCCTCACCTCCAGACCCCTCTGTAGAAGCATCACCTGACTCGTCAGATGCTCTCCAATTGGACACACCCTCGATGCCCGTGCCAGTGACTTAGCCTTGCACATCAGATGTTTCCCAGCCAAGCGCTGACCAGTTTCCCATGCCCAAACTGACAGTTACCAGTCCCCCTCCATTGGAAAGAGGAGTTGAGATCAAACCACCTTCGCCTTATGCTCGGAGGCACTTAATGCGGGAAGTTCAACAGTCAGAGCTGAGGCAGAGTCTTTGTTTGCATGCACGCTCCAAGCTTACTTAAGCTGACTGGGGGGGGAGGACCCAGTTGCTGAATCAACATCTTAGAATCACAAAGTCATGCTTAGTCACTACTAGAGCTGAGTTCCTAGAAAGTGTAGCTAGGTTAATGAGGCACACTGCTTTGGGTGTATTTATTACTTTAATAAAAAGAGAAAAAGCCACAGCTGAGTCTGAATCCCTCAACTTCGGGAAGAATAGGATGATAGAATGTGTCCATTACTAAATTACTCTTACGGCCCAGTATCACCACCCACAATGATTCCGTGGAGGAGTCAGCCTCTTTGGGGGTTTCTAGCTTGTTGGATTTATTTATTTATTTATTGTATTTATATACCACCCCATAGCTGAAGCTCTCTGGGTGGTTTACAATAACTAAAAACATTAAAAACAAATATACAAATTTAAAAACACATCTTTTACAAGCAATGTAAAACACAATTTTAAACCATTTAAATTGGATTCAGTGCCCTCTTTCACATATAGAGTAACAACACCTCCCATACATCCTTCCTTGTCCTTCTGATATAGTTTACATCCAGGGGTAACAGTGTCCCACTGGTTTTCTCCATTCCATCAGGTCTCCATTACGCTCACTATATCAATTCTCTCCTCTAAGACAAAGCACTCCAGTTCTCCCATCTTGGCTCAGAGGCTTCTACCATTAGCATAGAAACACTTATATACACCAGACATTTATTCCACTATTGTTCTTCTTTAAACAGTCATGGCTTCGCCCAAGGAATCCTGGGAACTGTAGTTTGTGAAGGGTGCTGAGAGTTGTTAAGAGATCCCTGTTCTCCTCACAGAGACAAAATTTTAGAGTGGTTTAACCATCAGTCCCTCTTCCCAGAGAACTCTGGCAATTGTACTTCTGTGAGAGAATAGGAAGGTCTCCTAACAGTTTTCAGTACCCCTTTACAAACCAAGGTTCTTTGGGGGAAGCCATGACTGTTTAAAGTGGAATAATAGTGGAATAAATGTCTGGTGTGAATGTGGCCATAGTCTCTCTTCAAGTGTCTTTGGCACTTTGGGTTTTGCCTCTCTGGATTGCTATCCTGTGCCCCTGCACTCACAGTGCTTAGTTCTAGGCCTACCCCATTTAAATTTTCATCATTCTTTGTCTTTAACCCAGGGGGGAGACTTTTTATTAAACCAGACCCTCCTCAGCTCCTGTCGGCTTTCCCTCTCAATCAGTTTAAAAGCTGCTCTGCTACCTTTTTTATTGTAAGTGCCAGCAGTCTGGTTCCGTCCCAGTTCAAGTAGAGCCTATCCCTTTTGTACAGGCCCAGCTTGTCCCAAAATATTCTCAAGTGCCTAACAAATCCAAACCAGCATCTCATCCACACATTGAGACTACAAACCTGTGCCTGTCTAGCTGGCCCTGTGCATGGACCAGAATCATGTCAGAGAAAGCTACCGTGGAGGTCCTGGCTTTTAGCAACCAACCTAGCAACCTAAATTTGCTTCTAGGACCTCACAACTGCATTTCCCATGTCACTGGTGCCAGTGTGCACCACAACCACTAACTCCTCCCCAGCACTATCTATCAAGCTATCTAGATGATGGGCAACATCCACAACTTCATGCCAGGCAGGCAAATCACCCTGTGGTCTGCACACCCATCACACACCCCACTATCTATATTCCTAATGATCAAAGTACTGAATTACACGTAAATCAGCAATAGCTCTGATGCCACTGATTTTTCAGGGCTTTGATTAGGGCACCTTTCAAGTAGTAGAACTTGCGTGGAACATAAGTTCTATCCATTTATCTTAAAATGTTTCCTGTTTAATTCCCATCAGATAAAGCTTCTTTTCAACATGAAGGTCCTGTTTCAAGCTTTAAGCTGCTTTTGCTGTATCTGTTTATGTCTCAAACACTTTTTTTGTCTTTCCAAAGGAAATGTCCTTTTTTCTTCTTCTTCATTCTCTCATAATTCAGAAGTATCCAAATGGATTCGGCTCCAGCATTTTACGAGAAAAATAACTCTTCAGGCAACATCTATTCGGAAAGCACTACGCTTTGTTAAAGCAGGGTACTATAGAGGCTGTTGTGCAGCATTAACTATAGAAGTGGTTGCTACTGACGCCAACAATATTATGTGCATCTATAGAAAATGCATATAGCAAAGCAACGTTATGGATTATGTTTTTTTTAATATACAAAGTTAAAATTATATACTACAGACTATCAAGAGAACTCCCTGGTTAAAGCGATACCTCCAGGAAATTCTGCCCTCATGCTGCAAAAAGGAAACCAAAATAGAGGCTTTGGCAGTCAAGAGTTTTCCTAGCAGCCCACTCATAATGAACCATAGGAAAGGACATGGTGGCCTACTTTTAAGGGGGCCTCTTTGCCAAATCCCCAAAATAACAAGAAAGAAAAATAGGGTGAAATTTATAACAATCCCTTTGAGCTGCAAAAATGTTGGCTTTGCAACATCCCTTCTCTTTTTCATCAGTAATATTTAAACAAGTCTAATCAAAACCTACAGCAGCAGAGTCAAAAACATACATAGAGTGGGGGTTATCAGGCCCTTTAGCAGTTCCCAGTATAGCTTGTGCAACCCCACCAAACCCCATGCAAATAGCCAAGCCATCTTCAGAGTTAGGTACACAGTGCCCTTTTAAAATCAAAAACATATGTCTTACCAGCTGCTCTGTTTCCATGTCACATCAGTCCCAGGCCTGCCATTCCCTATTCATTATCAGTATGTATGTCAATGACTGTGGGAAGGTAAATGGAGTATAGTGCAGTAGAGTATGGCATTGCAGTTTACCTGCATTTACATCAGGGTTGGAGAAGCTGTAGCCCTCTAGATGTTGCTGGACTACAACCCCCATCATCCTGACCATTCATCATGCTGGCTAGGCCTGACAGAAATTAGAGTCCATCAACACCAGGAGACCAAAAGGTTCCCCAGCTCCAATGTACAGCTAACAGTAGCGGCAGTGGCAATGAGCTGAGATCAACGAGGAAAACAAACTTGGATGACTGGAACATTTGGGCTGACAGGATGGAACAAAGACCTGTTGGTGGACAGGTGATTTAGGAAGTGCTGGCACACATGGGAATTGCAGGTTGGTGAGTATAATCCAAGGCTAGCTGGCGGTGATGGTGCCAGGATTGCCAAGTTGACAGCCAGGGAACATGCACAGACCTTTAAATCAAGGATAAGGAACTTTGGTCCTCCAAATATCATTGAACTACAACTCCTATCAGCCCTAGCCACTATGACCAATCGTCAGGGTTGATGGGAATTATAGTTCAGCAACAACTGGACCCATAGGAGGTTCCCCATCCCTGCTTTAATTGTGACAGGAGACAAGCAATGGTGGCTTCTCTTGAAGATATCATCGCTGGTTATTTGATTCACCCTCTTTTTCTTGCTTTCCCTGACCAGTGGACAGGGCTTGGGAGGAAATGGGCAGGGACAGATAAGGTTGCCTTGTCTTCTGCCACAACAGATGTAAAGATATTTGCATGTTGCTTCCAATCTGGCATTACTAGGTGATACTGTTGAGGAGGTTTGGACAGGTAAAGTGGGGAGGAACAACGCTAAAAACAGCATTCAAGAAAGGAGCAAGAAATATTGAAGATGGCTGACAGGGTATTACCACCATATCTTCATCTATCCAGAGTTGAGCCTTAGCAGCACTGAAAACAGTTTTAGTTCTGCGGCTGAGCTCTTGCTCAAATTAAGTCCTACATAGCACAAGGGAAAGAGGATTTACATCACAGTCGTATACATCTATTTATTTATTTATTAAATTTATATCCCAGGGTGGGAAACAAAAACACTAAAAACACACTAAAACAACATAAAAACAGATGTTAAAATATATTATTTGCTATTTGTTATACTCTAATGTAAAATGAAAAGTTATCAATTCTAAGGGGAAAGGGAGTTAAAAGTTCATTTTTTATTTTGTAACTCTCTCTCTCTCTATATATATAAACATCTTTAAAAACATGTTACAACAAAACATCTTTAAAAACAACTTTTTTTAAAAAAAAGCTTTAAAAACATCTTAAAAAGTAATTCCAACATAGATGTAGACTGGGATAAGGTCTCGATGCAGACTGGGATAAGGTCTCTACTTACAAGGCTTGTTGAAAGAGGAAGGTTTTCTGTACGCACCGTCTCATCAGAATTAAGTTACATTTAATTCAATGGGGCTTACTCCCAAGAAAGTAATATATGAATACTGAAGAGCATGTAGATAAAGCAGAGCTGAAATTTCCAAGAAGACTTTTTTTCCAGGTAAAACTCGTGTCATTTTTCTTTTTCTCATTCCCCAAGAAAAAGATAGCAACTTTGCAAAATTTTATTTTAATGTTCTCCACCATTTGTATGGCCATTCCCACCACTACCACCACCCATAACTGCAAAATGCTCAGGATGGCTGCTATGTCTGGGGCATTTTGGAGGATGCAAAATGGTGCCCAGTCTGCCAACACAGATGTCACTGCTGCCACTTGTAGAGGCAGCAATAACAGCAAAAAAAGGGAAAGAAAGAAGCGGTGAGTCCACCCCTAAGAAACTGTTGCAGAATTTCTCCTCTCCATTGGGAGTTTGGTTAGATGATTCCTCCAATTTCTTTGCCCACAAATAGGATGGAGAATTTTAATAGGCCATTTGCACATAGCTCTATGCAGGTTAGGGACTTTCCTAGGGGGCTGGACCTGATATGAAAGCAGGGGCTCTTGTTCTTTGTTGGCAAAATGCAATGCCCTCTGTACATGGTCAGAAAAAAACTGACCTTATTATTTCTGCATGTTCTAGAGAAGGGAGGGGGAAACGTTTTGGCTGCATGGGCCAGATCCTCATCAGGATCTGTCTCATGGGCCAAATTCAGCAGGTGGGCAGGGCTATCACTAGTTAAGTCAGCTGGTCACTGGGCAAAAAAATAAGTTCTAATGGGAAGCATGCTTACCCCAACTAGGGATGGACAAATCATTCTACTCCTCACTTATGTCACTTTTGCAGGCATTCGCCTTTAAGTGCACACTACCTGTTTCTGCATTAATCTGCATTTTTTAAAAAATGCATGAAAATTTAATTTTTTGAAATATACATTTCTCAATGGAATTTTGCTCACAATACTCATTTATTAACATATGTCCCCTCAAAATACACATTTCATTTTTTCTATTTTTCCTTTTTTATTTTATTGATAGTTAAGAATCTCAGATCATACATTAATTGAGAGTAAGAGGGGTACATCATATATATATAATTCCTGTGCTTAAACATACAAATAAATAATCTGTTGGTATTATTATTTGTTCACCTTTACAAAATCCATAGGTTTTGAAAAGCCTTGGGAACCTTGTTTTTATTGTCTGCTGCATTGACGTATGTAATAAAGCTCCACCGCTCTGCAACAAATACACATTTTAAAATATATTTTGATAGTTTTTAGAGCAGAGAACATTCAAAGGTTTGAAAGCAAGTGGATAACTAAGGGCACAATGCAACTTACCTTTCTGCCAGGTGAGGTAAGTTGGATGCCATGGATGTCCAGCAGCGCTAGCAGGCTCCCAGCTGCACCAGGCTCTGCCGGGAGAAGTCCTCTGCCACAGCTAAGCCACGGTTCTGCCAGGAGCCTGCTGGCACCACTGGAGATCTGCTGAGGATGGCCAACCCAGCAGATGGCCCAAAATGGGGCATTCCAGTGGCATGGCGGGGAGGAGCCATGGGGGGGACTTACATGAGATCCTCCTTGCATTCAGACCCCTCCCCTGGATCCCAATCCCCCTGCAAACTCCGCCAGCCAAAAGGCCAGCGCAGTAAAATTATTTTCTAAAATTTCCATTGTGGTCTGTTGGGAGTGCTTACTTCCCAGGAGGCTGATTCGTGGGAGCCAGCACTTCCTGGCCAGCTTGTGCATGCAGCTCTTGACAGAGCTAGTGTTCAGGCGGGCCAGTGGTTCCCAAGTGGGAGGAGGATGCCACACAGCTTTCCGCTGGCTCCTCCTCCGCCAGCCCCCAATCATTCGGATTGCACTGTAAGTTCTGAGTAGGGATGTGGAAGAAATTTGATTTAGTTCACATTTAAAGTTGAATCTATTAAATTCATATTTTCTGAAGCAATATGAGAACCGAAACACAGCCATCCTTTGAAATCTGCACTATCCAAAGTTTGCAATACAGTTCTCCAAGCAAACAGTGTTAACTAAAAATACACATATTAGAAGAAAGTGTGCATAAGAATGAAATTATAATAATTATCATCATCATCTCACTCTTCCTCCCAGGGAGCCCAGGGTGATACCAAAACACTCTAAAACAGACTTTAAAATATATCAATGCATATTATATTAGTAAAACTCAGATCATTTTCATTAATATGATTAGTGAAAATCATACAAAAATACATTATATCAGGAGAAATTGCTTGCAAAAATGGCTACATTAGTCAAAACTGCATACAAAAATGTGCTTCCTAGAAGAAATTTGCACTAAAATGCTGAAACTTTTTCATGAGGATATTTTTAATTAACAATTCGCAAATTGCTGCAGAAATACAGGGGAAATGAATTGAAGACTGGGAAAACACAAAACAGAGAACCAAAATTGACAGATTTTTCTGTCCCTAGAGCTGCACTGCACATTAGTCAGAAGTTCGGATCGGGTCTGTTCATATTGAAATTCACAAAGGGCAAATTTCTGAAACATCCCTACCTCAAAACACCTGCCAGAAAGGTGATGCCAGGATGGTGAACTGCAGAATAAATTAGAAAACAAGGCAAATCTAGGCTTCTAATGACTCTCATGGACCAATGAGATACACTGTCAGTATGCAGAGTCTTCAGGGCAGCAGCAAGGGCAGGGAAGGAGGAGACTGCAAGACTCTAGTGGCAGCCCTGATCCGTACCAAACCAGGCAGCCTGCTCTGTCTGGAATTGCCAGAAGCTTTGATGCATGCCCATGCCATTGCCCTTGTCATTGCCCCTCTTTAGAATGGCAGCCCTACAGTATTTGCATGGCTACAGTACCATGGGGACTCCATTCACATTTAGGATTCTTGTAAAAAGACACCATGACCTGTTGTGGGTGAAATCTTTTCTTACTCAAGAGTTTTTCAATGAATTTTGAAAAAGAAGCATTTTCACAAATCTGTAACCTTAATTTCTCCATTCTTTTTAATGCTTAGAATACACCAAAATAGCCCTGCCTGATAATACACAGTGCAGTATAGTAATCAGAAACAAGAGACAAAAATCAGTGCTCATGGTACAAACCTGCAGCTGCAATGAAGCAAATTATATCCTTTGTGGTCAGAATAATTTTTGATCTTATGGTTCCCCCCTCCCCACGAACAAAGGCTGCTTGTTTCCAAGAATACAAAAGCCCAAGAGGGGCTACCAAGATCAGGGCTGAAATGGAAAGAGGGATGAGAGTTTAAATGCCCTTGAAACCTCCATCTGTTGGGTCAAATAGTCTGAAGGATAGTGAAACCTGTTAGCAGACAGACTATATTGTTGTTATAATCCTGTAAAGCTATCGTATCATATATAGGCCATATCATTCTAAGTCTGGGATCTTTCTTGATCCAGCCCCTCTTCACAGCCTAGACAGGGATGAAGAACCTATGGCCCTTCAGATGTTGTTGGACTTCAACTCCACTATCTCTGACCAGTGACCATGTTGGCTGAGGCTGATGGGAGTGGAAGTCCATAATCACCTCCCAATCAACTATTATTGTGCAACCCTAATGTGCTGATATGTGATTGAATCCTAACCAAAAATAGTGACAAGTCCGGAAGCTCTCAGAGTTACCTACCCTAGTAGTTAAGCAGGTTTTTAAAAAAAGCCTTTCCCCTGAATTTGAAGTCAGCCAAGTTCTGACCCCTGAAGCCATGTTCCCTGTAGTCTCTCTTATGTAGCACCTCTTTTAATGATCATTCATTCTGATTTGTATGTGGGGAGTTTAGATGCTGCTGCTTCAAAGCCTGTGTTATCCTGTACTTTCCAGTGCATTTTCCCATTACTTTTCTTCTAACAAAAAGTCCAGTCTTTTGGGGGAAAGGGGGTTGTTGCCTCCCAGTCAATTACATGATTGAATCCCACCCAAGACTAGTGACAATCTGGAAGTGCCCAGACTCTGCCCACAGTCAGCTACAACACAGTCAACAAAGCTGGGCAAAAGAATCAATCAGCATTCAAACCCCACTGAAACAAGATGACCAATGCTTGCTATTGCCAGTATTATAAGTGATAAACAGAACATGGTGCCAGGATGGTGAACTGCAGAATAAACCAGTCCTCAAATCTTTCAGATTCAATTCACATATTTATTGATAAAGAGGTAAAATCCTTCTTCAAGAGTTTGGTGTCATTACCACTTAAGGTTTCCAGCCTACCCTTTAGTTTGAAACCAAAAAAATGTCACTGGGGGCAGAATACCTCTGTGTATAGGCAAAGTTCTCTTTTTCTGAAGATAATCTATAATTATTGTTATGATCATTACTATTTATTTTAAAATGAACCTTGCAGAAGTCAGCATTCAGGCTCATGTTTTTTTCCAGTGCTGATAATATTCACAACTAAAGAATTAGGGCACACTGCCAAACATTCAGGAGCCCATATACACAAATCCTCCCAATCCTCAGCTTTCCATGGAATGAATGACTTGGAAGGACATATTCTATATGCTGGGCCTTGCAATAGCATCAAGGTGACCCTTGCTGTACCCTTATCCCTCACTCAGATCATTTTTATCATGTGGCCATGACATTGACAAAGTCGGTTTCTGCCCGAATTCATAAATGCCTCAATTTCTTTCTGTCTAGATCTTTCCTCTCTGCTACTCACTCTTTCATCAAGAAAGCTTTTATAAGATTTCTTAGTATGTGATGATCTTTCAAAGATTGTTTTCATTGCTTTTTGCTTTCTAATTTAATAGATATGTTGATGCAGTTGCTTCTTGAGCTTTGTTCTGTTTTGCTGTGATTCTTTTTTTTTCTTCACAAATACAGTTGCTTTGCATTTTAGATCATAAGGTTGCAAATGTCAAAATGACTAATTTAGTAAAGGTTTTGGGTATGTCCACATGAACCAACTTATTTACGTTTCAACATTTTTGCTAGGTCCTCATTGTCCCTTGTTTCTCCCAATGCCACTTTTTATATCTGGCTCACAACTACACACTTCCTCTATCAAGGACTGCAGACTAATTTTGGTCATTGTGATAGGTAAGTGCAAAGATGGCGATGGTATCCCAGACACCACAAATGCACCTTGCAACCAGATAGAAAGGGGCTTTGCAGCGATAATACCTACCATGTGGAACAGCATCCCTTCAGACATGAACCAATGACTTCATGCATTTCGTTGCATGTAAAACAAAAAGTGTTCACACAGCTATTCCCAATCATTACTACTGACTAAGCATACTACTACCTATATAAGGATGGATGGATCTGTCAATTTCTGTTCTCTTGGTTTCTCATTTTTCCAATCTTAAATTCTGTTCTCCACATTTCTGCAGCAATTTGTGATTTTAAAACAAAATCCTCATGAAAAGTATTCAGCATTTTAATGTGAATTTCTTCTACTATACACATTTTGTATGCAGTTTTGACTAATGTACACATCTTTGGAAGTAATTTCTCCTAATAGGATGCATTTTGGTATGTTATTTTCACTCATATACAGTATTCATTTTATGCACACTTTCCCATAATATATGCATTTTTGTAAACCTTGTTTGGTTGGAGAACATAGCAAAATTCGGAGAAGTATGACTTATTAAGGATGGTGGTGTTTGGTTCTCATATTGTTTCAGAAAGTATTAATTTGATAAAGTTGGCTTTAAATGCAACCTGAATCAAATTTCTCCCCCATCCCTATACCTAAAAAGATACTATACTGTTGGTTTTTATTTCTATTTTATTCTTTGTAATATTTTATTTATTTATTTATTTATTTATTTATTATACTTGTATACCGCCTCATAGCCGAAGCTCTCTGGGCAGTTTACAGTAACTAAAAACAAATACAATTTAAAATACATCTTTTAAAAAACAATTTAAAACACAGTTTAAAAATTTAAAACAATATAAAATACATGCTAAAATGCCTGGGAGAAGAGGAAAGCCTTGACCGGGCGCCGAAGAGATAACAGTGTTGGTGCCAGGCGCACCTCATCAGAAAGATCATTCCATAATTTGGGGGCCACCACTGAGAAAGCCCTCTCCCTTGTTGCCATTCTCCGAGCTTCCCTTGGAGTAGGCACCCGGAGCAGGGTCTTTGATCTTGAACGTAGTGTACGGGTGGGTTCGTGTCGGGAGAGGTGTTCCATCAGGTATTGTGGTCCCAAGCCATTTAAGGCTTTATAGGTCAAAACCAGCACCTTGAATTGAGCTCAGAAACATAAAGGCAGCCAGTGCAAGTGGCCAGAATCGGTTTTATATGTTCAGACCTTCTGGTCCCTGTTACCAATCTGGCCGCTGCATTTTGCACAAGCTGCAGTTTCTGAAACGTCTTCAATGGCAGCCCCACGTAGAGTCCATTGCAATAATCTAATTTAGAGGTTACCAGAGCATGGACAACTGAAGCCAGGTTATCCCTGTCCAGATAGGGACGTAGTTGGGCCACCAACCAAAGTTGGTAGAAGGCACTCCGTGCCACCGAGGCTACCTGAGCCTCAAGTGACAGAGATGGTTCTAGGAGAACCCCCAAGCTACAAACCTGCTCCTTCAGGAGGAGTGCAACCCCATCCAGGACGGGTTGGACATCCACCATCTGGTCAGAAGAACCACCCACTAGCAGCATCTCAGTCTTGTCTGGATTGAGCCTCAGTTTATTAGCCCTCATCCAGTCCATTGTCGCAGCCCAGCACCAGTTCAGCACATTGACAGTCTCACCTGAAGAAGATGAAAAGGAGAAATAGAGCTGCATGTCATCAGCATACTGATGGCAACGCACTCCAAAGCTCCGGATGACCGCACCCAACGGTTTCATGTAGATGTTGAACAGCATGGGGGACAGAACTGACCCCTGCGGAACCCCATACTGGAGAGTCCAGGGTGCCGAGCAATGTTCCCCAAGCACCACCTTCTGGAGGCGACCCACCAAGTAGGAGCGGAACCACTGCAATGCAGTCCCTCCCACTCCCAACTCAGCCAGTCTTCCCAGAAGGATACCATGGTCGATGGTATCGAAAGCTGCTGAGAGATCAAGGAGAATCAACAGAGTCACACTCCCCCTGTCTCTCCCGACAGAGGTCATCATACAGGGCGACCAAGGCTGTCTCCGTGCCAAAACCAGGCCTGAAACCCGACTGAAATGGATCCAGATAATTGGTCTCATCCAAGAGTGTCTGGAGCTGGCCCACAACCACTCGTTCAAGGACCTTGCCCAGGAATGGAACATTTGCTACCGGCCTATAGTTATTAAGATTTTCTGGGTCCAGGGAGGGTTTCTTCAGGAGTGGTCTCACTACTGCCTCTTTCAGGCAGCCAAGGACCACCCCCTCTCTCAGAGAGGCATTAATCACCTCCCTGGCCCAGCCAGCTGTTCCATTCCTGCTAGCTTTTATTAGCCAAGAAGGGCAAGGATCCAGCACAGAAGTGGTTGCATGAACCTGTCCAAGCACCTTGTCAACGTCCTCAAGCTGCACCAACTGAAACTCATCCAAGAAATCGGGACAAGGCTGTGCTCTGGATACCTCGCTTGATTCACCTGCTATAACACTGGAGTCTAAGTCCTGGCGAATGCTAAAGATTTCATCCTGGAAGTGCCTAGCAAATTCATTACAGTGGGCCTCAGATGGTTCTACCATGTCCCTGGGGCCAGAGTGTAATAGCCCCCGGACAATTCTGAAGAGCTTTGGTGGGCGGCAGATTGATGATTTGATAGTGGCCCTTACTGCCCCTAAATACAGCTTACCATAGGCACTTACCAGTGTATAATTGCATCCACTAGGAGTTCGTCTCCATCTGCACTCAAGCCATCTCCTATATTGTTTCATCGCTCTCAACTCTGGGGTATACCATGGAGCCGTACAAGCTCTACACAGGAGAGGGAGCTCAGGAGCAATCATGTCAACCGCCTGGGTCATTTCTGTATTCCACAGCTCGACCAGGGTTTCAACAGGACCACCAGCCGTATCAGCCGGAAAACTCCCCAGAGCCCTTTGGAAACCATCCGGATCCATTAGTCTCTGGGGGCGGACCAACTTAATAGGTCCCTCACCCTTGC
This sequence comes from Rhineura floridana, assembly GCF_030035675.1. Classification (NCBI taxonomy): domain Eukaryota; kingdom Metazoa; phylum Chordata; class Lepidosauria; order Squamata; family Rhineuridae; genus Rhineura; species Rhineura floridana. The sequence continues at coordinate 38,917,916 of NC_084485.1, forward strand.
AGAGGGGAAAAGCTGCTGTAAGTCTAAACTTCAGCAAGCAGTGATCTGTCCATGACAGAGGGACTGATGTAAGGCCCCCCAATATTCAGATCACCAACTCCATGTCCAGTTGCAAAAACCAAATCTAGAGTATGCCCTGCTACATGTGTTGGGCCAATGGCATATTGGGACAGTAATATGACTTTTATTATTTATTTTTATTATCTATATACTGCTTTGGATATTTTAAAATATAAAACAGTATAAAAGTGCTTTTCAATTTAAATATAGATAGATCATACTGAACATGTACAAAATAAGGGTTAAAAACAAAACAGAAATAGGAGGGAAAGGGTTGGAGTAGGAGACAATGGCCAGGTTGAGGACCAAAGCAGCATATTTAGTCAGAGCCTAGGCTTGGGCAGGGCTATGCAGACACATTAGTTGGAGCACAAGATTGACTCTGCCCCACACTAGCCACTACTGCACTCAAGGGAAGATCACTGCCTCTTAAATGGAGTACTAACTTCAGACCAAAGCTTGGAAGATTACTTTTCAAAAGTAATAAATTACAGTTACAATTACATGGCCCAAAAAGTAGTCATTACCATTACAATTGCAATTGCTCTAAAAGTAACTGATTACTTTTTCTCAAAAGCAATCACTACAATTATATTTCAATTACTTTTTTTAAAAAAACACCTACAAGGTGCTGGCCTTGGCTGCTGTACATCTAAGTAGCCTAAAACAACATTAAAAATAAATACACACATACAGAGGTAGTAGAATAATTCTTTTTATCCATAAGATAGCAATGGTGGTCTTTCTGCTGGTAAGGGAGGTGGGGAAGGAGGCAGAGGCCACTACTCAGATCTCTGCACGTCAAACCAAGGGCAACCCCCCCTCTCAGCCAGCCAGCATAATCTCTCTCACTTAACCACCTCCCGGACCCTGCCCTGCCACCAACTAAGGGACACTCACCCAAGCAAACATTTTCTCCTGAGATGCAAAAAAGTTAAAATACTGCAAATGCAGGATGCAGAGAGGGTGGGGGGCACTTTGTGTGCCAAGTACAAACACACACACACACGTCATATTTCACCTTCACAGTTCTTTATCTCCATTCTGCTGCTGCCTCCTTCTCTTCCTTTATGCTTGCCCTTCAGTTGTTCCTTTTTCCCTCCACTCCATTCTTCACCACCACCATCCATCCATTTTTAAAACCATTGTTTTCTCCACTCCACCCCGTCTCACTCTCCACCTCCTCCCTCGTCGCCTCCTACCCACCCACAGAGCATGAGGGAAGAACAACGCTGCACAGAAGCCCAGTTTGAGGCACATGGTTTTCATCCACAAATCAGAGCAGAAGACTTCCCCTGCTTCCCCCCTCCACCCGGTAATGACCAAAGGTAATGCTGGAAGCATTACAATTACTCCTCAAAAGTAATAACATTACTCCTTGTTTTATTACAGTCAAAATGTAAAGGAATTACCCACTCATTCCTCACAAAAGTAATGAATTACAACTTCCAAACTCTGCTTCAGACAAACTCAGAAATGCAATGATCAGGAAGGACTTGGAGAAAGGTAGATGCAGCATTCCTGTTAAGTTCTAGCACATACCCAATAGCCAATATGAGGAGAAGTTAGCAATTTTAATTATAGACATCATAGGGACATAGGAACTTGCCTTATACTGAGCCAGACTATAGGTTTAGGTAGCTCAGTATTGTCTGTTCTGACTGACAGCACCTCTCCAACATTTCAGGCAGGAGCTTTTTCCTAGTCCTACCTGGGGATGCCAAGATTGAAATTGGCACCTTCTGCATGCAAGGCCAATGTTCTGCCACTGAGCTACAGTCTTTCCCTAATCATTTCTTCTGTTATCAAATATGTGTGTTTACTGGAGCCCTTGCACACATCCCTGATAAATGCTCACTTTGCTTGGACAGTTTAGCTCTCTCCCAGCTTACTCTAGAAGAATTACATGTAAACTGTCACCCATTCTGTAGACTTCCATGCACAAATAAAGCAGAGCTGTCCCTTATATTTATAAGACTGCTAACAATCCTGGCACTTCTGCACACACCTCAAATAGTCTGAAACCAGCTGTTGGAAAGCGTGAAAATTTGCAGCTAAAAATTCATGTCCTGGAGCCATTTGCACATATAGCTGTTGGACCATTGAAAGGGAGCTGGTATGTGTTAATGAGCACACAGACAAGCAGTCCTGAAGAGAGCTTGGGGAAGTTTGCATAATGTAGAGCCTTCTTCAAGGATAAGAAGCAGCTGAAAGCTTGTTCACATTTTTGCACTGCATAGTGTAAAATCTCAGGATTTAATGCCACCATTACTATTAAAACATGTGAACAAGTCATGACATGCAGTGCTTGATTTCAAAAACTAACCTGCCAGGAACTTTCACTCCCTGACCTGGAAACTCTTCTCCCTAATTCCAGAGCTTACTCAGAAGAAAATACAATGCACTTAATTCATGCTCAGAGAAACTCTTCTCTTATTTTGTGATTACAGTTAGTTTCCACTTTTCTGCCAAGTTGGCATATAGGGTTCTCAGGCACTTTTCCATCCATACACTATCACAGCCACATGAGACTCAGATTGAGCATGGCTCATGCGTCATTGGTAGTTAGATGGTATACAAATGAGGCAAATAAATAAACCATATATCTTCAAGCCATGTCCTACTATTGAAAGAGTCTCACCATCACTTCACCTGAGCACAAATTCAGAGGATGGCAATGAAGATGTTCAGCAGTAAGGAAAACAAGTCCTAAGAAGCAGAAGAGAAGACTGAGGGGGAGGATTTTCAGACTCTTCAAATTTATTTATTTACTTATTGCATATGTATACCGCCCCATAGCCGAAGCTCTCTGGGCAGTTTACAACAATTAAAAACATTAAAAACAAATATACAAATTTAAAAACACCTTTTTAAAAAGCAATTTAAAAACACATGCTAAAATGCATGGGAGAAGACGAAAGTCTTGACCTGGTGCCAAAAAGATAACAGTGTTGGTGCCAGGCGCACCTCATCACAAATATCATTCCATAATTTGGGGGCCACCACTGAGAAGGCCCTCTCCTTTGTTGTCATCCTCCGAGCTACCCTCGGAGTAGGCACCTGGAGAAGGGCCTTGGATGTTGAGCTTAGTGTACGGGTGGGCTCGTGTCGGGAGAGGCATTACATTAGATATTGTGGTCCCAAGCCATATAAGGCTTTATAGGTTAAAACCAGCACCTTGAATCGAGCTCGGAAACATACAGGCAGCCAATGCAAGCGGGCCAGAATCGGTTTTATATGTTCAAACCATCTGGTCCCTGTTATCAATCTGGCCGCTGCATTTTGCACAAGCTGCAGTTTCCAAACCATCTTCAAAGGCAGCCCCACACAGAGTGCATTGCAGTAATCTAACTTGGAGGTTACCAGAGCATGGACAACTGAAGCCAGGTTATTCCTGTCCAGATAGAGACGTAGTTGGGCCACCAACCGAAGTTGGTAGAAGGCACTCCGTGCCACCGAGGCTACCTGAGCCTCAAGTGACAGAGATGGTTCTAGGAGAACCCCCAAGCTACGAACCTGCTCCTTCAGGGGGAGTGCAACCCCATCCAGAACAGGTTGGACATCCACCATCCGGTCAGAAGAATCACCCACTAGCAGCATCTCAGTCTTGTCTGGATTGAGCTTCAGTTTATTAGCCCTCATCCAGTCCATTGTCGCAGCCCAGCACCGGTTCAGCACATTGACAGCCTCACCTGAAGAAGATGAAAAGGAGAAATAGAGCTGCATGTCATCAGCATACTGATGGCAACACACTCCAAAGCTCCGGATGACCGAACCCAACGGTTTCATGTAGATGTTGAACAGCATGGGGGACAGAACTGACCCCTGCGGAACCCCATACTAGAGAGTCCAGGGTGCCGAGCAATGTTCCCCTAGCACCACCTTCTGGAGCCGACCTGCCAAGTAGGAGCAGAACCTCTGCCATGCAGTCCCTCCCACTCCCAACGCAACTGTCTGGTCCCTGTTACCAATCTGGCCACTGCATTTTGCACAAGCTGCAGTTTCCGAACCGTCTTCGAAGGCAGCCCCACATAGAGTGCATTGCAGTAATCTAATTTGGAGGTTACCAGAGCATGGACCACTGAAGCCAGGTTATTCCTGTCCAGATAGGGGCGCAGCTGGACCACCAACTGAAGTTGGTAGAAGGCACTCCATGCCACCGAGGTTACCTGAGCCTCTAGTGACAGAGATGGTTCTCGCAGAACCCCCAAATATCTGAAGGACTTTTATATAGAATATAGGACTAGTTCTATTCTGCCCTAGAAGGCAAGACTAGATCTAATGGGCTTAAGTTACAAGAAGGCAGATTTTGGTTGAACATGGAGACAAACCTCTTGATTCTAAGAGCAGTTTTGCAATGAAACCAATTGACGGGGGGTGGGTGTCCCACACTAGATCTGTTGAGGATTCATCCATCTGTTGGGGATGCTGGTCTCCAGCTCCAAATTTCCTGCATCAGGCAGGCAGGTGTGGGGAACTTTGGTCCTTCAGGTGTTGCTGAACTACAACTCTCCATCAGCCCCAACAAGCATGGCTAATGGCCAGGATGATTGGAGTGATGTATGGCAACATGTGGAGGGTCAAAGATTACCACATCTGGCCTACAAAGACCCCTTCAATTCTATGATTCATGGGGGGGGATTTTAAAAACAGATCATGAGGATTAGCTCAGGCTTAAATTAAGTCTTTGTGGCTGGAGTTGCCAAGTTCTTCCATGAGCACATGCTTATCATTTTAAATGTTCTGAGGCACCCAAATAGGTGACAGCAATCTTGTATTCATCCACCAATCCCCTGGCTAAGAATGGGTGGATCTGTTCATTTCAGTTTCTCTCATTTTTCTCATTTTTCCAGTCTTAAGTTCAGTCCTCCACGTCTCAGTCCTCACATCAGCTTGTAATTTTTTTGTTAAAATTCATCCACACATTTTTGTATGCAATTTCCCTAATACAAAGTTATTTTCACAAATGTATGCATTTACACGCACACTGTATACTAGTATATGCATTTCGTGCACATTATTTGGTTAGATTGTATTGGACCAAAATATACAAAGAGATAATGAACATTCTTCAAGAACCTGTAAACATTACCGCACAGCTATCACTTTACTATCTTTACTTGAAGATACAAATAGCAACATTATTTATTTATTTATTTATTTCATTTCATTTTTAAACCGCCCATAGCTAGTAGCTCTCTGGGCGATGTACAAAACAGAGTTAAAATACCATGTCACAATAAAATCCGATTCAAATAACAGGAAAATTTAAAACATTAAGATGAACAATTAACATTAAACATTAAAACATTAAAATGCCTGGGAGTATAGCCAGGTCTTAACCTGGCGCCTAAAAGAAAATACCATAGGCGCCAGGCGTATTTCCTCTAGTAAGCTGTTCCACAATTCGGGGGCCACCACAGAAAAGGCCCTAGATCTAGTAGTAATCCTCCGGGCATCTTGATGAGTTGGTACCCGGAGGAGGGCCTTAGATACTGAACGAAGTGGACGGGTAGGTTCATAGCAGGAGAGGCGTTCCACAAGGTACTGTGGTCCCACACCGTGTAAGGCTTTATAGGTCAAAACCATTAAAGCTAAAGAACTTCTGGGGGCTTTTATTGATTGCTGTGAGACTTTCAATTGTGCAACACTGGAAATTACTATAAAACTTAGGCATTTTCATGTGGTATAGAAAGATACGGAATGCTGTGATATCTGCAAATATTACACATAATATACAAGGCAAAGAACCACCACTGGCTTTCTATGCAGTTTGGTGGGACTTTATTTCATATATTAACACTATAAAGATCTACAATATCATTTTTCTACAGCCTCCATGGAAATTTGGACTTTGTAAACTCTCAGTAGCTTTGTCTTGCTTGTGGATGCTTGTTCTCCAGAATAATTTGAATAGCTTGGACATATAATGAGATATTTGTTGTGTCTCCCCACCCCCTTTCTGCAGCTTTCCTTTTCGGATTGCACAAAACTGAATAAAAATATTATATAAAAAAGATAACTGCATTGCAAAATTCAGAAAAGTGCAAATTTTGAAGAATGGCTGTGTTTCCATTCACATCTTATTTCCTAAAAATGTACATTATGTAAGTTTGCCTTTTGTAAGTTTGATGTGAATCAGATTTCTTCCCTATCCCTACCTCTGACACAACCTTTATATTTTACTGGTGGGTTTTGGAAATTCTGAGCACAACACAGTCAGGTCAAGCTTTTATCTGTATTCATAAGAAGCAGAAACTTCTACAACATAAATAAAGTTAATCTTCTCACAATCTTGATTTACTCTGGAGCTTTATGGGGAGGAGGGGAACTGCTGATAGCAAAGTGTACAAACACAATAGCATTTTCTGAGCTGGCAGCTAGGGAACTGGGATGCGAGCACGGTCTGAGTTATCTTTATTTGTTTTTTAAGGAACAAGGCCAAATGTTTGTGCTGCATGTAAAATATATGTGACAACAGCAAATACTGCAAGTATTAGAGGGCTGGCTAATGTTCTGTGATGGCTGGAAATGTATGGTATGTGTATATATGGGCTGTGAAATGTCTTCAGAGAAACACACAACGTACAGCCAAACTGTGGTCAGGGTTAAAGTTTTTGGTGTGTGTGTGTGTGTGTGTGTGTGTGTGTGTGTGTGTGTTTCCTCCCCCAAAGGCCTTCCATGTTGTACACTTCATTTATAATGTTGACTCTTAGGTTGCTATTTTTATGTCTCAGAATAACCTAACAGGGTGATGGTCAACAGATGGAGATGCAGTGGAAGGTCTGTGAGTCCTAGAATCTTCCATGCCAGTGGGCCTTCTGCTCTCCAGCTGCTGTCTCTGTGTACAGACAATGAATCATTTGCCTAGAAATTAAACCACATATCTGAATAAACCACACTCTGTCGCTGTCTCTGTTAGGTTATTTATTGGGGGAACTGGACCAATCCAAGCCCATGGTTTCAGCACAGAAGCCAGTGGAATTAAAATTCACAGACACAGACAAAAAAACACGATTTTAAACTATCCTGTAAAATAAAGTATTAGGGTCGTGCAAGGCCTCAAGCTAAGAGGGAATTAGAACAAACCTATTAATAACCCAAAATGCAGATAAAGCTTGTGGTTGGTTTGGTAATAAAAAGGGTTGTTAAAATTCCACATTCCTATTGTCATGAAGATTTTTATCAGACATATGAAAATCTATGCATGGTTTACTTCTGGGATAAACGGGGTGGATTCCAAGCTATAGGTCAAACTTGGGATAAGCATGCTATGAGTTGAGAGACTTTTTATGGGTAAAAGAAATTCAGGAAGCCATCATAAATGATACTTACCCTATCTGATGAAACAGAACTTATTTGTGACCCTGAAGAAAGCAAATGTGTTGAGAGTTCAGCATAAAACAACCTTTGCATTGATTTCCTCCAATTAGGTTATAAACTCCACGGGATTAATTGTGCTGCACAATCTGTCCCCACTCTTTAGCTCTCATTATGAAAAACAAGAGATTTTTTTCTTTTTTCCCCAAACTTGATATTTAAGAAATGGAAAAATGAAAATACAGACTGTGATGTGAACCCATCATGAGGCCATGAAAGGGTAGTTTCATGTCAACTGTCTCTATATCCAAAGGTTAATTGCCCCATACTACTAAGGCTTTAGTCATAGTGTCTACTAGTACCTGCTTGCTGAATTGCTTCATTACACGAACTCCATTAGCAAGATTCTGGGCCATGTTAGGTAAACATTCTGGCATATTCTGATAGATATCCATCTGGTAGAAATAATTTTTCAAGTGAATTTGTTATATTTTTGAGCTTACAAAGCACTACATGAAGCTTGGTAGTCTTTCTACAATAAGGGTCAGTTCAAGGATGCCCCCATTTCTGCTTATCAGTGGTGCTGTAAACAGAAAGTCATTCATAATCATAAATGGAGTAAATGCCTTTGCACAAGCATCCCTCTGCATGAGTGGGGAGTGCTATGCAGAGAACCAAGGAAGTTCAGCATTGCTTATGTAAAACTCATATGACTTGATGAGGGAGAAGGGAAGTGGGGGGAAAGGAAATTGAAGTTTGGGGCTAATATGTAACATCAGTGGTGGATCAGTCAGTCATCAGACCAACACAGTCTGGTTGCATTTAAATCTCCAGCTAAAACAAGACTTCCTAAGAAAGGGATTTCTGGGTCCTACTAGAATCAATTTGGAGATACTTGGGTGGCTCAAAATTTACACCAGGGGTAGGCAACCTTTTTGCCCTTGAGGGCCACATGTGATGGGGGGTGGGTAGCAGGTCAGGGGCTGCATGCCTGTGGGTGTGGTCAGACCTTGTGATGGGCAGGGTGTGTGCTATCCACACAGACATTCATAAATACATGACTTCACATATGCATACTTATGGACAGGGGATAAGCATGGATGGGAATGACTCCTCATCCACCCCCAAGCTCTCATCTTTATCACAATTGTGCTCCTATCCCTGTCTTGTTTGGTTGGCTGGGGGGAGCTCAGTTTACATGGGGATGATGCTGACCCTTCCCACACTCTGTTCCTGCATCACAATTGTGCTTCTCCCACTTGGTGGGTAGGCAGAAAAAAAGTGGCAGTGGGAGCAACTTGGACACCCATGTAGATCACACTGAGGGCCACTTGGTGTCAATGAGTGGCCCACATGAAATTCACATGAAGGTGTGAGCAGGAGTTTGGGGTTAGCATACTCCCTTCTTCCATCTATCCTCCCCTCATACATGGAAATCTCTGATCACAACCGTAACATACATTTAAAGCAGTATTATGCCACTTTAAAAAGTCATGGCTTTCCACAAAGAATAGGGGAATAGGAGTCTCTCAGTACCCTTAACAAGCTACAGTTCCCAGTATTCCTTGGGGGAAGCCATTACTATTTAAAGTGGTATAATACTGCTTTAAATGTATGGTGTGGATGTGGCCCCTGTATCCTATCCTGGATTTAGACTAACAATCGTTTGTTTGCTTTTCATTCAAATTGGCAAACAGGTTTTGTTCTTGGTTTCCATCCCCCCAAAAAACACTGCATAAAAAGCACCTTATTTAGAAGCATAGATTAGTACATTCTGCCGTTACGAATACGTTTGCCATGTTGTTTCATAAATTTGCAGAAAAATATGCCAATTTAGCTTTGATTCATGCCCTGGCATATTTTTCTCACTCTTAGACACAAGATGTTGAATAGGATTGTGTGATGCTAAAAAACGCAAAAGGTTATAATAATGGGGGGGGGGAAGATCCATAACTTGCAAACATAAGAATATAAGAAAAGCCCTGCTGGATCAGACTAAAGGCCCATTTAGTCCAGCATCTTCTTCCCAAAGTGACCAACCAGATGCCTATGGGAAGCCCATAAGCAGGACCTGAATGCAACAGCACTCTCTGCATCTGCAGTTCTCAGCAACTGGTATTCAGAGGCATATTGCCCAACAGTGGCAGTAGAACAGCTAGTAGCCATTGATAGCCTTAACTTCCATAAAATTTTGTAATCCTCGTCGTGGAAGCAAGAGCGTGTCTATGGTTTTTGTTTTTTCATGTGATTCTTTATCCTTTCATTCATTCAGTTTATTACGGTCATAGACCCGAAATACAAAATGTCGCAATACAACAACTCAGTACACCTTACAAATCATTAAAAAGTCTTTCAAATATTTAGATTAAATTACTGTTACTGCAACAAACCAGAATTCAATCTAAACTTAAACAGCATAACAATACATACAATCAATTGAACTGGAATATAAGCGAATTAAAAACCCATAAAGCAGGTTTAAATTTGAATAAATCCTAAACTTTAAATCGACAACCTAAAAATTATAAAACCTGCCTTTTACGAATGGACTGGGCTATATAAAAGAATTTGGCTACATGCAGAGTTACATAATTGTGTTTATCAGATAAAAGGTAGTGCATTTTCCAGGTTAAAGATCTACCTGGAAGACCAGTAAATAAAGGTAGAATGAGATTTTTTCTTGCATCAGAGTATAGATCACAGAAGAAGAGAACATGGCAAATTGTTTCAGGTAGGTTCATCTTACAGATACAAAATCGGTTTTCTGCGGGAATACCATGAAAGCGACCCTCTAGGATAGCAGAAGGGAAGCAATTGAATCTGGCTCGGGTAAACAGGAATCTATATTGCGGGAAGGTTAAATCTTCTAAGTATGAAGCTTGATTTGGAAAGCAAAAACTCAGGCCAAAATGCGATGGAGAACAAGAAGTTTTTGCTTTTGACATTAGAAACTGACTGTCTAGATCTTTTATCCGTTGGCCAATTGTATGCATTGCACCCTTAAGATCCCAAGAAGCCAGTAGCTCTTTAGATAAGCCTAAATAGTTTAACTTTTTGTTTAGAATTTTGGACCAAGAACTGACAAACGGATCCCCCCATAGTAGATGAAGGTAACCCAGGGAAGGACCCGTATACGCCATTTTAGTCCAAAAACTAAAAGTTTGCATCCAAGCTGAGCACTCTACAGAATTGATTCCAGCCTCTAAACGAAGACCAGCAGGAGAGGCGCAATTTGGTAATCCGAATATAGCCCTCAAGAAATCCGAAAGAACTTGTTCTATTTTGGGATTAAAATTTGTAACCCAACCAGGTATACCGTAGAGGAGGTGCGGTAATATTTTGATTTTAAAAATGTTTAGGGCTGCAGGGATGTATCTGCCTCCTCTGGAGTAGAAGAATCTAATAATAGTTTTGGAAATATTTTGTGCAGATGCGGTGACCGCACAAATCTGGGAAGACCAAGATAGTGAAGAACTAAAAATTATACCGAGGTACTTAAATTTATTTACTTGACTAAAATATTGCCCTTTAATTTTCCAATGATATTTCTGTTCGTTTCGCGAGAAAACCATTATTTGGGATTTGGAAAAATTTATACTGAGAATTTTTTTTTCACAATAAACCATGAAGATTCTCAGAAGACGCTTTAATCCTATTTCCGAAAAGGACAGTAAAACAGAGTCATCAGCATACAACAACAGAGGACAATTAACCTCTGCTATTTTAGGGGAGTGTAGATTGCTTGAGCAGCAATTTTCTTTTAGATCATTAAGAAAAAGATTAAATAAGGTTGGAGCCAACACACACCCTTGTCGGACACCTATTGTTGCTGGAATGGAATTTGTCAAGTTTCCATTTGGGTCATATCGTACCCTTATCGACGTAGATTGATACAAATGACTAATTAAGAATTAAAGACGTTTGTCGATCGAGGATTTATATAATTTGGCCCATAGTAGTTTTCTAGGGACAGAATCAAAAGCCATCCTGAGATCCATAAAAGCTGCATAGAGGCCCCTGTTCAACCCACTCATATATTTTTCTGCTAGATGTCTGAGTACTAAGCAGTGAGCTAATGTAGATCTCTTTTTACAGAAGCCCGCTTGTTCCTGACCTATAATGGAGTTTTCTACTATCCAAGACTGTAATTTCACATTAAGATAGCTCGCATAGACCTTACCAACAACTGAAAGAAGGCTGATAGGCCTATCATTTGCTGGAGTTTCTTTATCTCCTTTCTTGAAAAGGGGAATAACTATTGCCTCCAACCATATTGCAGGGATGTTTCCAGACCGATTTATTTGGGTAAAAAGTGAGGACAGCAGTGGAGCCCACCATTCTACGTTTGCTTTTAACATTTCTGGTAGGATTAAATCAATTCCAGGGGCCTTACCATTTTTAAGATTTTGGATCAATGGAACTACTTCTGATTGATCAACTGGGGGCCATTCAGACACAATGTTAAGACTCAGTTGGGAGAAAGACCCGGAGGACTCTTGATTATAATTTGCAAAAATAAGAGAAAAATGTTGCTCCCAAATAGCTGGGGGTATAGAGAATTTGGTGGAAGCGGGCGAACTTAGGGCATTGGTGACTAACGCCCAAAAAAGTTTAGAATCATTATTTAATGAGGCGTTTATTAGGATTTTCCAATTTTCCTGACAGGCTAATTTCTTTTTCTGAACAATTAGTTTTTTATAGGACTTCTTTGCTTGAAAGTATTTCAAGGGGAGAGTGAGTACCCCAGAGTTTCTATATGCGGAGTAAATTTCTAATAAATTTTGTTTAGACTCTCTGCATTCCTTATCAAACCATCTGGGATACAAATCTTTGGATTTGCAGTTAAAATTTAGAGTTGATGTTAAGGTCTTTGTTAGAGCAGAAGATAGAGAGTGATACTCCGATAAGGTTTCTAAAGTTTCCTTGGATTTGATAATACGGAGTCTAGAAGAAGACCCCGAATAAGAGCCAAAGAATTTGTTCACCTGATTCTTTATCAAGCACATCTATTTAATATTTTATTTATTAGATTTGTATCCCAATCTTCCTCCTGAAGGAGCCATACATCCCAATTTAAAACAATACAGAATCTAAACCATTTAAAACACATTTTACAACAACCTCAAAAAACATTTTCAAAGGTGCTAAAACCAGCTATCTTTCAACTATTTAGACAATCATTTCTTCCAGAATCACAAGCAGAGGGTCTTCACTGACCTTGCTACTGAGATCATTTACCTACAGATGCTGGGGATTGAACGTGTGGTCTTATGCCAGCAAGCTATGGCCCTTTCTAAATTGGAGCACTAGGCTGATAATACAATGAGACAAAGGTAATGTAAAACTTATGAAAGAGAAAAAAACCCAAATGTACAAGTACAGAGATAGCTCAACAAAAATTAGCAGAAGAATCCATTTAAGTTTCATTAACAAAGATATGTGCAAATAACTTGACAATACACCCCAGAAGCTTAACCATATTTATAGCACAGACAATCCATAATGCTGCAGGAAATAGTGTTGAGAATTAGGTGAATACTCTCCATATGTGGTGGAATTATAAGAAAATCCAAGTTTTTGCGGATAAAGTATTCTTGGAGTATGGTGAAATAGTGGACTCTCCAATTGACAAAACACCTTCATTTTATTTATTTATTATTTAATTTATATCCTGCCCTTCCTCCCAGCAGGAGCCCAGGGGGGCAAACAAAAGCAGTAAAAACACTTTAAAACATCATAAAAACAGACCTTAAAATACATTAAAACAAAACAACTTTAAAAACATTCTTTAAAAAAGCTTTAAAAACATCTTAAATAAAAAGGGTTAAAAACATATTGTTTAGAGAATTTTTTAAAAAAAAAAAAATTAAAAACAATTCCAATGCAGACGCAGACTGGGATAGGTCTTAACTTAAAAGGCTTGTTGAAAGAGGAAAGTCTTCAATAGGCGCCAAAAAGATAACAGAGATGGTGCCTGCCTAATATTTAAGGGGAGGGATTTCCACAGGGTAGGTGCCACTACACTAAAGGTCTGTTTCCTATGTTGTGCAGAACGGACCTTCTGATAAGATGGTATCTGCAGGAGGCACTCACCTACAGAGCACAGTGATTGACTGGGTATATAAGGGGTAGGACAGTCTTTCAGGTATCCTGGTCCCAAGCTGTATAGCGCTTTGTACACCAGAACTAGAACCTTGAACTTGGCCTGGTAGCAAATGGGCAGCCAGTGCAATTATTTCAGCAGCAGGATGACGTGTTGGCAATACCCTGCCCCAGTGAGCAGTCTCGCTGCCACATTTTGCACCAGCTGCAACTTCCAGACCAACCTCAAGGGCAGCCCCACATAGAGCACATTACAGTAATCCAGCCTGGAAGTTACCAGTGCATGGACAACAGTGGTCAGGCTATCCTGGTCCAGAAATGGCCGCAGCTGTCTTATCAGCCGCAGCTGATACCAGACAGCTGGTAAAAGGCACTCCTAGCCATGGAGGTCACCTGGGCCTCTAGCGACAAAGATGGATCCAGGAGCACCCCCAGACTACGAACCTGCTCTTTCAGAGGGAGTATGACCCCATCCAAAGCAGGCATTACTAACAATATTTGATGGAAAGAATGAGTCAGTACTGTTTAAAGAAATGCTAACTTTTTTATTTATGGCTGCAAGACAGGCAAATGCGAAATATTAGAATGGTATTGTGTTTGGCAAAATGCTTTGGCAGAAAAACTGAGTAAACAAATCCAAGCTTTCGGGATAGGTGAATATGAGGATGCCTTTGGAGCTAAATGGCCTGATCTTATGCAAAGGGCTAATAGACAAGGAAGTCATAGGATTTCACCATTTACACATGGGATTCTATGGACTCATCTGCTGGGATAAATAAAAGACATTACTTTCCTGTTCAGGAAATGAAACTAAGATTGTTCTCCACTTACATTTGCATTGTAAAAATGTGCCACGTATTGTTATGTGTTGTTATTTTCAAGTTTTTTTTTTTTTTTTAAAAATTAAAAATGACTGGTTACTCACTACCACTTTCAAGGATATATCCATATCTATATTGTTTGGAGATTTTTATTGTTGTTGTTGTGATCTGTTGGATCAGCGTGTTTTCCTTATTATAGACAGGGCTAGCAAAATACATTTTCATACCTGAGACAAAGGACAAGATCGCACACACAGAGAGAGACCAAATTCCATATACACTGAATCTTATTTCAGCACTGGTGATGAAACAGCATCCTCCACCACACCCAAAGTAGCAGGTCAGATTAGGGGACTCAGTACAAGCCATGTGGTACAGATGAGTGGCTGCCAAGAGGTCTTCTGTATCTTTAAAAGCTGTGCAGGGGAAAGAGATAATTCCACCTTGTGGTTTTCTTCATTACAGGGTTGCAAGAACACCTGCACTTGGCTGACTTTCTCTTCTCCTAAACTTACAGGATCAGTCTCAAGCCCTGAACCTGGCAACCCTAGATACTGAGGCTGAGAGACAATGTCTTGCATAAGGTCACACAGTGAATCTAAGACAGATGTGGGACTTGAACCTCCCAGACTGAAGCCCAACTCTCTATGCAACGGTTGCATTGACTCAATGCAACAACACCATGGAAGATTTTGAGAAGGCAATCCTTCCTATACACACTTACTTAGAAGTAATCCCTACTGAACCCAGTGGGGCTTATTTCTGAGTAGAGAAGTACAATAGAGGACTGCAACATAAGAAACTCAGGTATCAGGACCTAAGAGAAGAAGAGCCATTCAGAGTGGACAATGCTGTGATTAGGAATAGGCGAGAAATTGAATTCAGTTTGCATTTCAAGCTCAATGTATCAAATTCACACTTTCTGGGATGATATGAGAACAGAAACACAGTCATTCTTCAAAATTCACACTTATTCGAATTTTGCAATGCAGTTCACCAACCAAACAATACTTACAAAAATGCATATGTTGGAGGAAAGTGTGCATAAAAATGAATATATGATTGAAAATAACATACAAAATATATTATGTGTCAAGAAATTGCTTGCAAAAATGTGTACATTAGTCAAAACTCCCTACAAAATGTGTTAGGAAAAATTTGCACTAAAATGCTGGAGAAGTTTCATGAGGATTAAAAAAAACCCTTGCAAATTGCTGCAGAAATATGGAGAACTGAATTTAAAACTGGCAAAATGAGAAAGGGAGAGAACCGAAATTGACATGTTTCTTTTCCATCCCCAGCTGGGATGGATGGTTTATCAACCTTCATCTTAACTATGGTACTCAGCTCCACCATTTCTTATCATGATGACATCTGCTTCCTAAGGAACAACGTAGAAAAAGCCCTCTCACCTATTTTGTTCTCTCAGCCCTCTTCCCCTCCCCCTTTTTTCTTTTAAAGAAAAAAAACTAGGAAAGTTCATAACATTCAGCCCTGGAGGCAAGAGGGTTTTTCCAATGTAAATTTCTTTTGGTCACTGCAATATGAACAAAAATCTTGGCTGGCCCTCTATTGCATCAGTTTTCATATTTTCTTTGCCTGCCTGGCTATTTGTCATTTTCCAATAATCCCATGCCCTGGAGATATTAATGCTTAGAGAATAGGCCTGCCCCATCACCCTGCCCTGCAAACATAATAATAATGTTGCGCCTCAAAATCTGTTCATCAATGCTGATCATAGAAAGAGATAAGGTCTCTCCTATACATATATGGTAACTCTGAGTGGGGAAAAAGGTGTCTGAGATCATGAATCCCATAGGCAACTTTCCTTGTGAAAGACCCCTCCAAGTCTGTATAAATGCTTTTTTAAGCATACAAATAGCCCCAATAGTGCATTAACAAAAGCAAGATATTTTGCATTGCCGTATAAGGTAATACATATTAGATACTGCATCTCTGGGAGTTTTTCTCCTTTCCCATTAAATCCATTGCCTGTCACTAATAAACTCATGATCTTAAATTTGTTGTCAGTTTCTGTTAGCTTGTTTTCATTTCCAGAGACACAGACAGACTGACCACAACCAGAATTCTTCCTCCAGCGCCTGATCCCAATTTGCTTAAGCCTCTTGCTGAAGTCATCACTTGGATGGTTCTCAAGTGACCCTAGGCTGGGATCACATATGGAAAAAACAAAAGCACAACACACTGCAGCTAGCCAACAGCTTCCTTCAAACCATACCCAAAGTATTTATAACTCCTGGAAAAAGCCTACATTTTCTCTTCACCTGTAGCTCTTGGTTTTCTTTCCTTTTTGTCTAAGTTAGCAAGAGGGTTGCAGTAGTGGTACAAACATTTTGGACAATATAGTCAAAGTGAAGCACTTACTTAGTTCTCTTCATTTCAGTACAAGAGGTAAACATGTATTTAAACATTGAAACCAGCACTAAAAATATTAAACTTTCATATGTGTATTGTTAACTATGTACACTGAACAAAGTCCTCAATTACTTATTCCTATTTATAAGAAGTTGCAAATCTTTAGGGCTACTAGAAATTGCAGTCATGCACTGCTTCTAAAAGGGTTAAGTCTACATGCCCAACAACCAAAACAATTCTGGAAAGGAGGTGCTCCAAAATGAATGCTCCAGGAAGGGTTGTTTGAGAAACCATCTTCTTTGAAAGACCAGAAGGAGGGGTTACTGCTGAGCAGAACTACATAGGACTCGGGATTCTAATATGAGATAGCCAGACCTAAAATTGAAGGTTAACCCAAATTTTTTTGTCTCCGACTCCTCTCACTGCCAGCATAAAATTCTGCCCCTTTAGAAGGTATCAGGGACCACATAAAATGAGATTGAGGGCCACATGGGGCCCCTAGACTGCAGGTTGACTACATGTGGTCTAAGTGATAATTATCCCTTGTAATATATGTTCTGGCCAGTTCTGGAAACAAGAGGCTGTTGTAAAAGTACAAGGCAAAGAGTATAAGGCTTACAAATGACTGTCATTTTAATGAAGGCTAGGGTCTTTATTTTAAAGGTTTGGCATGTACTCCAAATCAGAGAAAATTATGGGCACCCTTGTTTTTAGAGAACAATGGCCACAGTCCCATTCAAACTCCCCAGTCTCTTCTATAAAAAGAAATATATTTCATGCCCACAATAAATATATGTGCATCATTTCCCATCACAGAAAAGAACAGAATTAAGTATTCAGGGCACTGGTATCTGGCATGTGACAACAAAGAACTCCAGGGAACATATGCCATATATTTTACAGTATCACTAGTTTCTAAAATGGTTACTTGGCAATCTCATCCTGATCCTGTCTTCATTCCACCACTGGAAATCCCACTACACCTTTCTCATGCAGAGAAATGGGACCTTCGTCTCCTCTTTGACTCTAGAATGAGTGTCCAGTTGCCCATATTTAGTGATGATTGCATTCACCTCTTGCTTTTCCTTCTTCCCTCAGCGCTGAGATTTCATTGTTGCTTCTGCTCTGAGTCTGACAACAAAGCTCTCAGGAATCCCTCCTCAGCCAAGAATAATACCCATAAAATAAAGTCGTTATTAAAGCCAGACTACAACTGATCTGAAGTTGCAGTGAGTGTAATGTGACTCAAATAAAAATCCCGAGAGAGCTGGAGACAGAAGGTTGGGAGGGGGAAATCTCTCACTTTCAAAGTTCTGGACCCCAAACTACTCCTGAGTTTGCTTGGATAATCCATCAGACGACCACAGAAAAGAATACCTCCCCCGCTCCAGATGCAGCTGTATCTTGTCCCAGCCTGTCTTTCCATGGCACTGCAATAGTAACCACATCAAGAAACAGGAAAATGCAACTTTCATTAGGCTAGGCAGGTTGGAAATATCCACTGTCTATCGTGTATGCTTAATATATACATATATATTAAGGAGAGAGAGCCATTTCAATTGTGGCCCCCAGACTTTGGAATTCCCTGCCCCAAGAAGCCTGCTTTGCTCCCTCCCTGATGGTCTTCTGGAAACTTGTAAAAACTATTTTGTTGTGGAGAGTCTTTGGTTGGGACTGACGGGTCAGCCGGACACTGTTTAAAGTTTTTTATCTTTTATTTTTGTCTTTTAAGTTCTTTTATTCTCACTCTTATATGTGTATGCACATATATACATGTATGTATGTTTGTGTGTGTGTGTGTATTGTGTTTTTATTGTGTATTTTACTATATAAGTGTGCTATTTTATTGTAGACATCCTGAGTGCCCTATTGTAGGGTAGAAGGGCGGGATAGAAATATTTTAAATAAATAAATATGTTTTGTAATCAGATCTATTGAATATATATTGCTAATTTTCATCCAGGGCATTTACAGAAGGATTAGACTGTCTTGTATTTTTAATAGGCCCCAGTCATATCAACTGATGAGAACCCTGAAGCTGTGTTGGGGAACACCTCAGGTAATAATAGCTGGTAAGTGCATATTTTTCTGTAAGAATATATGAGACCTGTCTCTTATCAAGCCTGAACTAGTATTACAGATCAAGGCAGGAAAAAATGGCAGCAGTTGCAATGAACCATGAGAGCACAGGCTAGTGATAGCAGGAACAATAGGCAGTGGGAAGTTCATGGGTGACAGGACTGTGGGAGACTTAATGTTTGGGGCAAAATGAGCCCAGTGTTTGTGTTTGGGGGGCAAAAAAGGTAGGGGGCCTTTAACAGAATCTATAAGCCCTGACCTCTGACACTTCTCTCCACAATTTAGCCATCTCTCTTCCTCTCTCACATACACATATATACAGCCTTCTAAAGTCAACTTCAGAATGACAGTGTTTTACAGGAGAGATTCAACTGCATACTGCACGCTGAGGGTCCCTCCAGATGACCTTTTTATTGTGCATTCATGATTATTTGTGCTCATGAATGCTTATCAGATTGCTAACTAGCTAAATGTGGGCTGGATGGAACAACTATCAGGTGGATCCACAGTTAGCTAGTAGAATCATACTCAAAGATTGCATATCAATGGTTCCTTCTCAAACTGGGCAGGAGGTAATGAGCAGGATATGCCTGGGCATAGTGCTCTTCAACATTTTTATTAATGTCTTGAATGGGGAGGTGCAGGGAATGCTTAGCACATTTTCAGATGAATTGGGATAGCTAATACACTGGAAGACAGAAACAAAATTCAAAGTGATCTTGATAGGCTGGAGTATTGGTTTGAAAACAGCAAAAATGAAATTTAAAAGGGATAAGTGTAATGTTCCACAACTAAGAAAAAGAATCCAACTGCACAGTTATAAGTTGGGGGATACTTGGCTCAGCAATAATATGTGCAAGATGGATCTTGGAATTGTTGTTGATCACAAGCTTAATATGAGCCAATTGTGCAATGTGGCTGCAAAAAAGGCAAATGCTATTTTAGGCTGCATTAACAGAAGTATAGTTTCCAAATTGTGTAAAGTACTAGTTCCCCTCTATTTAGCACTGGTTAGGCCTCAACTACAGAGATCTAGTTCCAAACCTGAATTCCAGCCTTTGTGAACATGACTTGATGATTACTAAAGAAAGAAAATACAGTAGTGCATTTCCCTTATCAGTCATACTAAACAGGGCATTTCAAAACAGATAAATGATATAGCATACAAATGCTCAAAGAGCTTCACATACGTGAACTTCAATTATCCTTATAAAAAAATGCTGTAAAGTAGGCCAGTATTAGTGTACCAATAATCGTGGTAGAGATTACCAATTCATGGATAGAATAGTGGCCTAATGAGTTCTTGGCTGAGGCAACATTGAACTTGTGATTTCCCAGAACAGAGCTCACTCCACAATGTCCATTTTCTGGATTTCAAAAATGCCTACTGGCATACCACAAGGAAGATAGAACAGTGTGGTTTTTACACAGCTGCAGACCAGTGCAGCTCAGCAGTGTTGATAATAAGGTGGCTACTTATGCCTCACCCAAAAAGAGAATAAAAGAGGGTGCAGATTTGCATAAAATTTGCATATGCTAATATATGGAAATAGTTACAAATTCAGAAATAATTACTATAATTTAAATTGAAATACATCTCATCATAGTCTGGAAGAATGTGACCAGATGATTTGTGTGCCTGCTCAGTCTGCTATCCAGATGTTAACAGTTCATTGACAACATCAAGGCCCCTCCTGCTCTCCCTTATGTTTCTTTATCTTTAACAAGACTTGAAATAGACCTTCAAACAGAGGATTCCTTCAACTAAAGAACCATTATCTGTGACAGAAAATCACAAGTGTCCTCAGGCTTCCAGTAAAAACAAACCCAGCTTCTTCCTAAAATAACCTAACCATTTATTTTAACATACAACACATGAGGCCTAAAGCCTGTAACAGGAGACAGCCATCTTATCTCCTCGGAGATCTACATTGGTTGCTGATTTGTTACCAGGCCAAGTTCAAGGTGTTACTGTTGGTATATAAAGCCCTTAGTAGGTTAGGACCAGTTTACTTGCAAGTTCGCCTTACCCTATATGTGCCCACATGACTGCTTTGATTTGCAGAACTGGCACTGTTATGGTGCCACATAATACTCATTCTGCACTTTAAGAAATCAGTCTTTTAGTGTGGCAGCACCTGCACTTTGGAACCCCCTGCCTATTGGCATCAGGCAGGCGCCTTCGCTCTCCTTTTTTGGGCACTGTCTTAAAACATTTTTGTTTAAGCAAGCCTATCCAGGTAAGATGTTTTACTCTCTTTTTAGTCTGTTTTTTTATTGACAATATTCATATTTCTTGTAAATCGCTTAGAGGTTTTATTATATTAAGCAATATATACATTTTGTTTAATAAAAACCATTTTTAAACCCACAAAAATATTGGGGTGCTTCTTTCCCTGCTGTCCCTGGAAGTCTGGTGGACCCTCCTACTCTCACAGTACTGCTGCTTGCACTTTACTACATTCTAACTTGTCTGGCAGCCACACTGACTGGTCACCTTAACAGGTATGGAACAGAGAAGATAGACTTGCAGTTCCATTTTCCTGTTTACCCTTAAGCTGCCCTGACTGCTAAACAAATATTTTACATGGCAAGCCAAGAATATGAAAATATTCACTCTCCCCTCAAGCTTTTTGCCAGCTGCTACATTATGGGCCCTTGAAACATCATTTAGAACCACAGGGCCAAAACAGATACTATTTTAAAGCAAAACAAACAAGAAATACAGATAGCCTCAAAGTCTGCAGCTGATGGGAAATCCCTCTGGGAAGGCCCAGGTGTTCACCAGAAGCAGGGAAGAAAAAAGAAAGACCTCCCCACCCTGATCTATAAAAATCTTTTGGCCCAGCCATCTCTACATTAGCATTTCTCCACAGAGAGGAAGGAAGGGAGGAAGGAAAAGTGGCTTGTGGGCCGAGTCCCTTCCCTTTTCTTCAGTCTTTAAATAAAAGGGAAAACCCAACTCTTTTTTTTTCAAAGTAGCACAAATGTAAAATGGAAGGCCAGTCTCCCCAAGAAAAGATGGGAACAGCTCATTAGTGGCTGCATTTCATCTATATCAAAGGAGCGTCTTGGAGCCCATCCCAGAAGGATCCAGCTGAGTTTCAATAAAGTGGCTACAGGGTTCGAAAGCTGAGTCAAAAGCACTTTGAGAATGTCATCAAGCAGGCATCCTATTCAATTAGGAACTATTTATTTAGAAGTTGGGGGTGGGAGAGAGAGAAAGGCATGCACAGAGTGTCTATTAGAGACTGCCAATGTTTTGTTCCAACCAATGTCAGGGTATGCAAAAGGTCAGGACTCCCCTCCCCAAGGAATTATTGTCAGGAAAGGCTGCTCCAGTAGCGTGGTCATGCCGTGCAGCTCTTAAGTCTCTGTAAGGGGAAACTGCCAATAATAGGAAGGGGGGGGGGAGTACCAGAAATGACAAGCTTTCAAAACAGGCCACAAACTCACATTTTGCTAAAAGGCCTTTTTATATATTTGAAAAGAACATGCGAGCATATGTTGAGAAGGTTTCATTGTTCTAACTTCCAGTTATCGGCACTGTACTGGAATCTCTTCACCT
The DNA here is from genome assembly GCF_030035675.1 of Rhineura floridana. NCBI lineage: Eukaryota > Metazoa > Chordata > Lepidosauria > Squamata > Rhineuridae > Rhineura > Rhineura floridana. Next base: position 38,940,242 of record NC_084485.1, read on the forward strand.
GAAAATTTGCAGTCACATAGAAAAAGTGTCCTGTACACAACATCAGATTGATAGCTCATGTCCTCAGTGACCTGCCAGTATAGCAACCTAAATTTTGCCCTGTTTTCCAAATCTTAACACTTACAACTGAGGCATGCATTTGATATCAGAACAGAAATGTTCCCTTTAACCATATGCCGGTTTGTTTGTTTAAGCTATTTGTACCCTGCCCTTTAGCAGGGACAGCTAACAAATCCAAATGTTTTCCTCCACTCCTTTTGTCTCCACAACAACCCTGTGAGGTAGGTTAGGCTAAGATTGTCATGGCCCAAGGTGATTTCAAGCTAGGTCCAAGTCTAAAAGTGATACACCACTCATTATATCACAACGGCCTGGTTCACATGTCATATTAAACCACGGTAAAACCTATGGTTTAATGTGAATGTGCAGCATGCACTAGGACTGAAATTGCAGGTGCTTTGTTCCTTCTCCCCTCCTGCTGCTGCCATGCTGCCACACTGCCACAAAATAATCCATGCTCTGGCTTACAATTGCATCTGAAACTGGACTCATGTTTTGTTTCCCCCAAAGGAACCACAAGCAGTAAGACAAGAACAAATCCTGATTACTGCTTGCGGTTTGGAGAGAAGCAAACTATGAGACCAGGTTCAGTTGTAATGTTAAGCCAGACCATGGATTGTTTCCCAACAGCATGTTAGCACAGGATCAGGGGAAGTGTGAAGCACCCACGATTTCAGCAATGCTTCATATTCATGGCTTCTGCAAGGGAAAGTCCTGTCTCAGTAACCTATTAGAGTTCTTTGAGAGTGCCAACCAGCATATAGATAGAGGTGATCCAGTGGACATAGTGTACTTAGACTTTCAAAAAGCGTTTGACAAGGTACCTCACCAAAGACTTCTGAGGAAGCTTAGCAGTCGTGGAATAAGAGGAGAGGTCCTCTTGTGGATAAGGAATTGGTTAAGAAGCAGAAAGCAGAGAGTAGGAATCAACGGACAGTTCTCCCAATGGAGGGCTGTAGAAAGTGGAGTCCCTCAAGGATCGGTATTGGGACCTGTACTTTTCAACTTGTTCATTAATGACCTAGAATTAGGAGTGAGCAGTGAAGTGGCCAAGTTTGCTGACGATCCTAAATTGTTCAGGGTTGTTAAAACAAAAAGGGATTGCGAAGAGCTCCAAAAAGACCTCTCCAAACTGAGTGAACGGGCGGAAAAATGGCAAATGCAATTCAATATAAACAAGTGTAAAGTTATGCATATTGGAGCAAAAAATCTTAACTTCACATATACGCTCATGGGGTCTGAACTGGCGGTGACCGACCAGGAGAGAGACCTCGGGGTTGTAGTGGACAGCACAATGAAAATGTCGACCCAGTGTGCGGCAGCTGTGAAAAAGGCAAATTCCATGCTAGGGATAATTAGGAAAGGTATTGAAAATAAAACAGCCGATATCATCATGCCGTTGTATAAATCTATGGTGCGGCCGCATTTGGAATACTGTGTACAGTTCTGGTCGCCTCATCTCAAAAATGATATTATAGAGTTGGAAAAGGTTCAGAAGAGGGCAACCAGAATGATCAAGGGGATGGAGCGACTCCCTTATGAGGAAAGGTTGCAGCATTTGGGGCTTTTTAGTTTAGAGAAAAGGCGGGTCATAGGAGACATGATAGAAGTGTATAAAATTATGCATGGCATTGAGAAAGTGGATAGAGAAAAGTCCTTCTCCCTCTCTCATAATACTAGAACTTGTGGACATTCAAAGAAGCTGAATGTTGGAAGATTCAGGACAGACAAAAGGAAGTACTTCTTTACTCAGCGCATAGTCAAACTATGGAATTTGCTCCCACAAGATGCAGTAATGGCCATCAGCTTGGATGGCTTTAAAAGAAGATTAGACAAATTCGTGGAGGACAGGGCTATCAATGGCTATCATTTCTTTTCTTTTTCTTTTTTTTTCTTTTTTGTTGGTGTGTTGATGCAATTTGAGATGAATGGGTGCCTGATTATATGAATGTATGTCTGAGTGAGTGTGTATGTTTGTATGCTGTATATATGGCTGTATATATGGCTGTTTTTATACGTTTAATTGTTGTATATTTTAGTTGTATTATGTGCTTCAGAGAGAGTTTTATCCATCAGGCGGGGAGACTTGAGGGGGCCCCAATTACCGTAGTGACGGGCAAAGGAAGGTATGGCGCAGTGAGAAGGACGTGCCAGGTAAGGGGAACGCGGTCCAGACATGTTGTGGCTGTGCCTTGTTCCGGTCCTTCCCACACCCGCAAGGTCGTTGGTAGTCCTATTAGCCAACTCTCAGATCTCCAGTTGCTGTTATTAAATGCCAGATCGGTATATAATAAAACCTCCCTTGTCCACGATTTGATTGTGGATGAGGCAGCCGATCTGGCATGTATAACCGAGACCTGGGTGGGTGAGCAGGGAGGAGTTGGTCTCTCTCAGCTCTGCCCACCGGGGTACTTGGTTCAGCATCATGGTAGATCTGATGGTCGGGGAGGTGGGGTTGCTGTCGTCTATAAGAGTTCCATCTCACTCACCAAGCACCATGTTCATTCAGTTACTGGCCTGGAGTGTTTGCACCTTGTGTTGGGCCAGAGGGACAGGCTGGGAATCCTTTTGGTGTACCGCCCACCTTGCTGCCCAATGGCTTCCCTAACTGAGCTGGCGGAAGTGGTCTCGGATATATTGTTGAGGTCCCCCAGACTAATAGTACTGGGGGATTTCAACATTCATGCCGAGACCACTTTGTCTGGCGCGGCTCAGGACTTCATGGCTTCCATGACAGCCATGGGGCTATCTCAATATGTTAGTGGTCCAACACATGTATCGGGGCACACTCTAGACCTTGTTTTTGCTACTGAGCATGGGGAAAGTGATCTGGATGTGGGGAGTTTTACAACACTCTCTTTGTCATGGACAGACCACTGCTTGCTGAAGTTTAGACTTTCAGTAACCTCTTCCCTCTGCAAGGGTGGGGGACCTATTAAAATGGTCCACCCCCAGAGACTAATGGATCCTGAAGGTTTTCAAAGGGCTCTGGGGGATTTTCCGGCTGATAGGACTGGCGCTCCTGCTGAAGTCCTGGTCGCTCTGTGGAATACGGAGATGACCCGGGCTGTAAACACGATCGCTCCTGCACGCCCTCTCCTGTGTAGAGCTCATACAGCTCCATGGTATACTCCGGAGCTGAGAGCGATGAAGCAAGATAGGAGGCGGCTTGAGCGGAAATGGAGACGAACTCCCGACGGATACAATTATGTGCTGGTTAGTGCTTCGACTAAGCTCTATGTAGGAGCAGTGAAGGCAGCTAAAAAACATCATTTTGCTGCCACTATTAAATCATCTCTTTGCCGCCCAGCGGAGCTCTTTCGAGTTGTCCGGGGGCTTCTCCATTCAAACCCTCCGGACACGGTGGAATCATCGTAGGCCCGCTGTAATCAGTTTGCCGATCACTTCCAGAATAAGATCTCATGTATCCGCCAGGACCTAGACTCTCAAGTTATAGCAGTAGATCCTAGTGAGATGTCCGGAGCACAGTCTTGTCCTGTTTTGTTGGATGAGCTTCAGTTGGTTCAACTCGAGGACGTGGACAAGGTGCTTGGACAGGTACGTGCAACCACTTCGGTACTGGATCCTTGCCCCTCCTGGCTGATAAAAACTAGCAGGAATGGAACAGGTAGCTGGGCCAAGGAAGTGATAAATGCCTCTTTACGAGAGGGAGTGGTCCCGGGCTGTCTGAAAGAGGCAGTGGTGAGACCACTCCTGAAAAAGCCTTCCTTGGACCCAGACAATTTTAACAGCTACAGGCCAGTGGCGAATGTTCCATTCCTGGGCAAGGTCTTGGAACGGGTGGTTGCTGGCCAGCTCCAGGTGCTATTGGATGAAACTGATTATCTAGATCCATTTCAATCGGGTTTTAGGCCCGGTTTTGGCACTGAGACAGCCTTGGTCGCCCTGTACGATGACCTATGTCGGGAAAGAGACAGAGGGAGTGTAACTCTGTTGATTCTCCTTGATCTCTCAGCGGCTTTTGATACCATCGACCATAGTATCCTTCTGGAGAGGCTCGCGGAGTTGGGAGTTGGAGGTACTGCTTGGCAGTGGTTCCGCTCCTACTTGGCGGGTCGTCTCCAGAAGGTAGTGCTTGGGGAACATTGCTCGACACCGCGGGCTCTCCAATATGGGGTCCCGCAGGGGTCAGTTTTGTCCCCCCTGCTTTTTAATATCTACATGAAGCCGTTGGGAGAGGTCATCAGGAGTTTTGGAGTGCGTTGTCATCAGTATGCTGATGACACGCAGCTCTACTTCTCCTTTTCATCTTCTTCAGGTGAGGCTGTCGATTTGCTGAACCGTTGCCTGGCCGCGACAATGGACTGGATGAGAGTTAACAAACTGAAGCTCAATCCAGACAAGACTGAGATGCTGTTGGTGGACGGGTTCTCTGATCGGGTGGTGGATATATACCCTGTCCTGGATGGGGTTACACTCCCCCTAAAGGACCGGGTTCGTAGTCTGGGAGTCTTTTTAGACTCTTCCCTCTCACTTGAGGCTCAAGTAGCCTCGGTGGTTAGGAATGCATTTTACCAACTTCGGTTGGTAGCCCAGCTACGTCCCTATTTGAGTAAAGAGGACCTTACATCAGTGGTACATGCTCTGGTAACCTCACGTTTGGATTACTGTAATGTGCTTTACGTAGGGCTACCTTTGAAGACAGTTCGGAAGCTACAACTAGTGCAAAATGCTGTGGCCAGATTGCTGACAAGGACCAAGCGGTCCAAGCATATAACACCTGTTCTGGCCAGCTTGCATTGGTTGCCAATATGTTTCCGGGCTAGATTCAAAGTGTTGGTATTAACCTATAAAGCCTTATACGGTGCGGGACCACTATACCTTGCGGAACGCCTCTTCCGATATGAACCGGCCCGTGCACTACGTTCTGCTACGAAGGCCCTCCTCCGGGTTCCAACTCACAGGGAGGCCCAGAGGGTGATAACAAGATCTAGGGCCTTCTCAGTGGTGGCCCCCGAACTATGGAACAGTCTCCCCGAGGAAGTACGCCTGGCGCTGACTCTGCTCTCCTTCCGGCGCCAGGTCAAAACCTTCCTATTCTCTGAAGCATTTTAAGTTACACTGGTTTACTTTTTAAAATGTTTATTGTATTGGATTGATGATTGTATTTTAGTATTATTTTGTTATTCATTGTATTTTTATGCTATTTTATGTTCACCACCCAGAGAGCTATTGCTAGTCGGGCGGTATATAAATTTAATAAATAAAAATAAATAAAAATAAATAAATAAAATGATGGCTGTGCTCTGCCACCCTAGTCAGAGGCAGCATGCTTCTGAAAACCAGTTGCCAGAAGCCTCAGGAGGGGAGAGTGTTCTTGCACTCGGGTCCTGCTTGCAGGCTTCCCCCAGGCACCTGGTTGGCCACTGTGAGAATAGGATGCTGGACTAGATGGGCCACTGGCCTGATCCAGCAGGCTCTTCTTATGTTCTTATGTTCTTAACCATATTTTTCCTATGGTTTAATGTGACATGCTAACCAGGCCACTGGCTCTCGATGTCAGTTGAGACATTCTTTTCCTTTCATTCTCCTCCATCTTTTCATTCTCTGCCCCCACCCACCATTGTTTGTTTGCTCATATGTGTGATAATAAAACTGATACATTGGCCATTCTGACCCAAATTAAGCAAAGGCCTCCATATATAGTCCAAGTGGCATGGATTAGGTGAGTGCCTCCTTGTTCTCATATCATGTTTGCATAAAGCAGGCTCCTGACAACTCTTTTTTTGCCATTAATCAGTGAAAATGGATGTAACGGACTTTCACTTCTGAAGGATGTCTTTTTGCAATTAAGGCAGTTCTGTGCATCCATTTAGCATGGTCTTCGCTGATGTCGCACTCTGCCGGAACGTATGTTATGAGAAGATGCTAACAGCAATGTTTCTGGTGATGCTGATATGACAACAAATAACATATTCCTCAAAGATATCTCACGGGTGCCTGATGTAAGTATGCCTTGTACTGTTCCTGCATTTTCTCCTTTGCCATTCTCATTCCTGCTAAGGAACTTCCTTTATAATTTCCCTTTTTAGCAGAGGTGAGGAACTTCAGGCCTGAGGGCTGAATGTGGCCCTCTAGGCATCTTTATCTGGCCCTTGGGACTCTTCCCAGGCCATGTTTCTTTCCCCAGGCCACATCCCTCCCTGACCAGTGCTAGATTTAGGAACAAGCCAAGTAAGCCATGGCATAGGGCCCCACATTATGAGGGGTCTCTAAATATGTTGAAGAAGTTTTATTATAATTGAAATTACTTTGGCTTACATAACCTTTCATACAAAATCCACCACCAAAATTATGAACCCTGACCTCCCCATCACAATCCACACCAAATTCCACCATCTACCCTTCCAGAATTGCTGGACTATTTGTGTCAACCAGGTTGCCCAACCTCACCTCAGACTTCAAGAGGAGAAAATGCGAGCTAGCCTTCCAACACATTCTAACGTCCTGTTCCACTTCATGCATTATTTCCACGTATCCCATCCTCGCTACTATCCCACTACTTGTTTCTCTTCATGTTTTATGGTGTGAGGCCTCTGAATCTTGACAGGCTTAGGGCCTCAGCATGTCTTAATCTGGCCCTGACCCTGACCCTGCTCCATGCCCTCCTTGAATGTTTTTACCTGGCTGAAATGTGTCCTTGAATTCTGATAATGCTGCTTGCTTGCTTGCTTGCTTGCTTGGAGGGAGGGAGGACTGGGAGATGTGTGTGTGAGGGTGACCTATAGAAACCTCTGACTCTGACATGGTGGGAATGTAGCGTCCTGTACAAGGGTAAGAGTCATATCCATTGCTCCACTCGCTTTTGCCTCTGGCAATATGCACCACTTACAGTTGGCACCCAGAAGACTACCAATGAGGGAACACGGACCTCTGGATGAAAAAGATTCTCCACCTCTGCTTTATTGGATAGGGACTTTCCCTCAGTAAACAGTAGTAACCAGTGGAGTGGGATAGCATTGTTTATCTGGCTTCCAAAAATGGAGGTCGCTGCTAGTAACTGAGAGGGACAGGCAGCGTGGAAGTCGGCATGATCCAGACACAGCAGCAGCAGAGCCAGTCCAGTGCTCCCACCACGGCACTTTCACCATGCCAAACTTCCTGTTGCCTTGTTCCTCCCCCTCTTGGTTACCAGCAGTGATCTCCATTTTGGGAAGTAGTAGGTAACACTCCCCCTGCTCAGTTGTACCAGCCATTACTGTCAAGAGCCTCCCATACCTGTCCACACTCTGCTCACAGGAAAGATGCTCACACCCTCTACTATACCTGCAATGTTCTCATCTTTTCCTTTCCTTTATTGACCCAGGCTGCCCCTACCTGTTCCCTTGTCCCTCCAAAAGACTGTTGGTTCTTTAAGGCTGCATCTGAACTATACATATAAAGCATTGTTATACCGCTTTTGAGTAGTTTGAGACTCGTTAGGATATTCCCCTGACAGAGTTACAATTTCCAAAGTCGTTTAATAATAAATTCCTCTTCCCAGGGAACTCTGAGAATTGTAGCCCTGTGAGGGGAATTGGGATCTCCTAACAGCTGTCTGCACCCTTGACAAACTATAGCTCCCAGGATTCTTTGGGGAAGCCATGGCTGTTTAAAGTGGTATGATACTGCTTTAAAGTTATAGTGCTGATGGGACTTGAGAAAAGCTTTTGAGTAGAGCAGAAAATGATATCATGGTGAGTCCCATTTCCTCTGAAGCCAAAAGCACTCTGTAGCCAGCAAAAATAAAGGCTAAACTAGATTTGACACCAATCATGCTATTCGCTTTTGTATGATTGGCTTTTTAAAAGTAAACTGCAGGTGCAGGGGCTTGATTTGGATTTGGACTCTGGTATAGACAGTGTGATCTCCCTACTATTTGCATTGGCATGTGAATGGGATCGAGTATATTTCCCAATGTAGGACAATTTTCAAAGGCCAACTGGAATAAATGTTACCTGTGTGTGAAAGGCAGCAAGGAGAAGGAATTATTACCCTCCCTTAGAAGGAATTTCATTGCATTAGGGCTGAGGCCACCTCCTTATTTTGTTCTAGTATCATAGAATCATAGAATAGTAGAGTTGGAAGGGGCCTACAAGGCCATCGAGTCCAACTCCCTGCTCAATGCAGGAATCCAAATCAAAGCATTCCCAACAGATGGCTGGCTGTCCAGCTGCCTCTTGAAAGCCTCCAGTGTCGGGGAGCCCACTACCTCTCTAGGTAATTGGTTCCATTGTCGTATGGCTCTAACAGTTAGGAAGTTTTTCCTGATGTCCAGTCGAAATCTGGCTTCCTGCAACTTGAGCCCATTATTCCGTGTCCTGCACTCTGGAACGATCGAGAAGAGATCCCTGCCCTCCTCTATGTGACAACCTTTCATGTACTTGAAGAGTGCTATCATATCTCCCCTCAGTCTTCTCTTCTCCAGGCTAAACATGCCCAGTTCTTTCAGTCTCTCCTCATAGGGCTTTGCTTCCAGTCCCCTGATCATCTTTGTTGCCCTCCTCTGAACCTGTTCCAGTTTGTCTGCATCCTTCTTGAAGTGTGGGGACCAGAACAGTATTCAAGATGAGGCCTAACCAGCGCTGAATAGAGGAGAACTAGTGCTTCACGCGATTTGGAAACTATACTTCTCCTAATGCAGCCTAATATAGCATTTGCCTTTTTGCTTTTTCTACGTAGATAAGCCCCAAAATAAAAAGGCATTTGACGTATCTACCAGTAGCAACATGCATCCATGCAACATACCATGCGAAGCATGGATAACACATGGGTAATAATACAGATCAAACTTACACAGTTCTGTCTTACCCTTCTCCTTCCTTCTTATGATAATTGGAGCTGTAGTCAGCATCAGTTTGAGCCCTTTGCATTTTTTATGTCTTCTCACGAGATATGTCCAATCCCATATTAGCAAGCATGAATGCATATATTACAAACATCTGTATTGATGCTGGTGCAAAGGATGGAGCACATACCACTGGCTCTACAATTTGTTCTCTAATACTGTGGATTGCACTGTGATAATGGCATTCCTGCCTTGTGCGGGGGCATGTTTGCCGCCACCCCACACTCTTTGGGAAGACTCGGCAATATTCCTGAAGGTTGCGAGTGGGGTCAGGTGGGAACAGATGACCTATAGGAAGAAGGGACGAATGGGGTTTATAAGCCCACTCCTCCCTTTGATTCTTGCCTCTTTTGCCTTGTGGCACCCACCCACCCTCCCTTTTCCGTATGGGCTTTGCTAGTCACCAGTTGGGGCTGAGTAGGAATTTTGGGGGGGTGTTCTGATTTCAGAGACCCTTTTGTTTTGCCTACTCCATACTGCTTGGATTGATTCAATTGGCATTCGGGGGGGGGAGTTCAGGTCTTCTAGCTTTGGCTGGCATGGAATTCGGGCAGGTGAGGAAGCAGGGGGTAAAAACAGGAGACTGAGCCATTTTGGTAAAGGGCACTTGCTAGGGAACCATCAGTGCTGAAGGTCTGGTGGGGATCTGGCGAGTGTCCTTGTGGGACCAACTTGCGCAGCGGGATGAACACCTGTATGGCGGGGCCACGTTGCGGAGGTTGGAACCACATACCTGACTCTAATAGCAAGGAGGGACTGGTTCTCCCACATCCTTGACTGATGGGTTACAGTCCGTGGTGACTGACATACACAGAGAAATTGAGGGAATACTCCCTCACAGTTAGGTTTATCCTCACCTGCCCGAAGCGGTTTGAATCTGGTTATTTGGTTTAAATTGGCTAAGATTTCACTATTTGTTATATTTTAATAAATATAACATTATTCCATTTCTGTGTCACTAGTCTCCCTTGCTGTGGTGGCAATGTATATAAAGACTAGGCATTGAGGAGAAGTCAGCTTGCATATTAAAAATGAAGCCAACTAATTTGCACTTTTCAAAACAATATGTGAACCAAAACACTGCTGTAGTTCACAATTTTTACTTCTCTGAATTTTGTAGTCCAGTTCTCCAGCCAAGTAATGTGTACAAAAATGCATATGCTAGGGTAAAGTGTACATAAAAATCCATATATTAGTGAAAATAACATTAAAAATGCATTATACTAGGGACAATTGCTTTGCAAAAATGTGTATATTATGCAGCATTGTATACAAATCTGTATATTACAAGAAATTAGCTGATTAATATTCATGAGGACTTTTTAAAAAAACAAATTGCAGACTGATGTGGAAATGTTGAGAATTGACCTTAAGCCTGGAAAAATGAGAAAAGGAAAGAAACCAAAATTGACATATTTGCCCATCCTTAGTTAAGACTGAAAAAAGTTCTACATAAATAGAAAATATTTCTTTTAAAATCTTAATTGGTTAACAAACATATATTCAACAGAATAGTTAGTTAGTTATTGTTTGATTTATATCCCGTATATTCAACAGAATATATTCAACAGAAGGAAAAAATAGTCTTATCACATAGTCTTAAGAGAAAGAAAAAATAGTCTTATAATAGCAGAGAAAAAGCCTCATGACAGTGACTGTCCAAATTACAGCAACTATTCATATAAACAATAGACGGAGCCCACGTCTTTCCAAATGTTTTGCATTGCTGTTTGACATCACGTAGGGAGATGTATACAGTCAATTGGGCCATTAAGGAGGCTAGATTCCAAATTGCTGAAAGCCATTCTCTGAGTGCTGGAAGGTTAGTGTCATGCCATGTTGCAGCAATTAAAATTTGGCCGGGTTAGCAAATTCCAAACCAATTCTTAATGCTCCTGCTGCATGGAGCCCTTCAAAAATACTAAGGATTATTATCTCCCATCCTCCTCTGGCTACAATACATTGATTGACCAAACCACCTATAAAAGCATTAAAGCACAGCTCCTGCTTCTCCTTCTGATAGCTGCTACAACAGTCCAGACAACATCTCCGCAAAGAATTAATGTATGGATTGAGGATCGGGGTTTCTGGAATCACACCTGTGGACCCTGTTCCTGACTGCCATATGCTCAATTTGCGTCCCTTGTCACATTGCCGCCCTGGGCTCCTACTGAGAGGCGGGATATAAGTCAAATAAATAATAATAAATAATATATAAATGGTTGGGGCCGAATTATCTAAAAGACGCCGTCCTCCCATCTTTATCTCCTCTTTGGAGCCCCTGCTTCTGGGTTCTCCAGAATCACAGAATAGTAGAGCTGGAAGAGCAGTGGGAGAGGGGCTCTTGGGGTTCATTTTGAACAAAGAAATGACAGCTGAGGAGAAGGTCAAGGACTTATCCTGTGTCATTTCCCCTACTACAGCTTTCCATTTTTTAAAAAGATAGTATCAAGGCTCAGTTATGGGTATATCCACATGACATGTTCTTAGATCTCAGGATTGTTGAGGCTTCCTCCAATGTTAGATCTTCAGTCTGAAGTGAGGGTCAATGAATTGCTAGACAATTATTTGACTTAGCTCCATAGTGGCATGTCACAGAATCATAGAATAGTAGAATTGGGCCTATAAGGCCACGGAGTCCAACCCCCTGCTCAGTGCAGGAATCCAAGTTAAAGCATACCCGATCGGTGGCTGTACAACTGCCTCCTGAATGCCTCCAGTGTTGGAGAGAAAATGCAGTGAGTCAAGTAACCACCAGAAAGAGGGTCTTTTTCGTAGTGGCATCCCAAATATGGAAAAACTGCCCCAGAGAGGTGCCATCTTTCTGGTCTTTTCAGTGCCAGGTGAAGATCTCTTCGTTCATCCAGACCTTTTAAATAAATGAGGTGATATTATAGTTTTATTTTGTATACAGGTTAAGGTTTTTTAAACTTATTTATTGTAAAGTCGCCTGGAGAACTTTATGTTATGGGACAGCATAGAAATGCTGTAAATCAATAGATTAATTTACGGTCTATAGTAGTGCTGTGCCATAAATTTCTCATGACCCCCCTGCAACAACTCTCAATCAATTAATGAGAAAAACTGCATCTAAAAGTTATCAAAAGAAGAGAGAAAATGTTGATTCAATCCTTGTTGGTATTACTTTCAAGGTGGCCAGGAGGTGTTTGTGAGTGCCCTTCATTTCATTGTCTAAATATTTCTGGCAGTCTGCACTCAATTGCTGGATGCCTGGGTTTCCATATAACTGCATGATGTCCTCAGCTGGGTTTTTCTATATGCACAGGAAGGTGGGGGAAGGGGGAGTGCCTACTGTGCTCCTGATAGCTATTCAGCTTTTGTGTTTTTTAAAGTGCAGCATTTTTAATTTTGAAGAAATCAGTGCACCAATCTCAGGTAGTTGTGGTTAGGGATGTAAGAAGGAATTATTTTCCATTCTGCCTGTATTCATTGCATGCAGCACTGTTTTCATCCCACTGCAGTTTGTCTTTTGCCTAGAACTATGCTAATCATCTCACTGTCCACACGCAAATCTACATAACTTACATAATTATGTTGTCATTATGTTATTCCACCCTATTCATTTCAATGCAAAGGAAATGCAATGCAAAGGGTGTGTGTGTAATCAAGTATGTATTGTTTGCGGACTGAAAGCAATAATAGCAAATACCAATCATATTTGCTGGATTGATTTCTGTTCTGGACATGGGATGAATAAACAAACATTGGCCATTTCCGCTCCTGTTTCCATTTTCAGCAGAATTCTCTGACATCCCTAGTTGTAGCCAGGCACCTTGACTTCAATTAAGCCTTGGGGAAAACATCATGAGGTAACTTCTCCCATGAGCCTTTTTCAGTTCAGGAAGTGCAGGCAGCTGGGGAGGCTGCAGAGAAGTGCAAAAATGTTTCCTGGGGAGAAACACACAAATATATCCTACAGCCACCTCACAGTGGTAAAGTAAGCTCAACCCCACACTTATCAAAGCCCTAAAGAAATCCTAAAGCACCCCAAGAAAGAGGAAGAAAAATGGAAGCCTCTTTCATGGGGGATGATCTGTTTTGAGAAATTGGAGGGCAATTTTTGGCAGAGCACTAATCTATTGGTGTTATCTGCATCTTTGTAGGCTTTGTCCAGAAGTTATGATAAACATTTGGAGGTCAGGACAGAGCCAGCAGGTAGAATCCCCCCCACATATATATCATTCTCTACAGCAAGTGTGGGGAAACCTTGGCCCTCCAAATGTTGCTGAACTACAACTCTCATCATCCCTGGCCATTGGCCATGCTTGCTAGACCTGATGAGAGTTGTAGTTCAGCAACATCTTGACAGTCAAAGCTTCCCCACACCTGCTCTACAATACACATTCTATGTGTATGTGCATATAGGTTGTCTGAACTGGGCTCAGGTGCTTCTGGATGACAACATCACAACATTTCAGACATAAACATTAATTTTGTAACCAGGTAAACTTTATTATATTGTAGTTAGCTGACAGATGAAATATTTATTGTTTTGTTCCAGATAGTTGTGGGTGTGTGAAGCGAAGGCATAAATATGGTCATTTCCAGATGCCTACTTGGCCTCAGTTCCCCAGATTCCTTCCTATGTAATGTAGCATTTAGTATTTTAAAGGCAAAGTCAACACCAATCACTATAAAACATACGTCTGTTCCATTTCCATTAGGTAGCTAGAAGTTATACCATGAAACGCTGGAAATTTCCTTTAAAAATTCTTGGTATTGCTTTTGGGGCCCTACTCTCCAAACAAATAGAGGACATTATCTGCCAGGTTCCACAATGAGAACCTTTATTACTAGTATTGTCGTGTGCTATTGATAAGACACCAAGCTCTTGGCTAGCAAAATATTCCACAGGGTTGAGTTACATAAGCAGAAAATCAAGTATATAATTTGCCTTGAATGTATAAATAAAGATCAGCCAAAGAGTAACTGTTGGTAAACAAAGTCTTTGTGAGCACAAAATGTGACTATATCAGCCTTTGCTAGCCTGGTGCCCTCCAGATGTTTTGGACTATGACTCTCCGGGAACTTCCACATTTTCATTGTGTTAGACTGATTACAATATGTTGCTACTTAAGCAATAAATCTAACTGTTGTAAAAAACAAATTTGGCCTGCCCAAGATGCATGTGTTCAGCCTGCTATGCTTTAACCACTCCAGTTAAGAAACGGTGGGTGTGGTTAATTGAAAACATAGATCATACCTAGAAATTTGCTAGAATATATTCACTAATAGGCAAAAAACCTTGCCATTTAAGAACATACCTACAGCCCACAGATATTTAACACTGCAAAAGAAAATAATTTACCATAGGACATTTCACTAAAATTGCAAAGTAAATCAAACATTTAAAGTGACAATCTGAACCCTATCAACTCTCTTAATATTGTTGCTTCCTCCCTGCTAAAACAAAATCAGCAGAACACGTGTCTTGTTTCTGTTATTTGGGCTGATTGCAGGTGTTGCCACCACTCACCATATGCTCAGATGCACATGTTACCAAATTCTTGTAGGCTACACAGAAAGTGGATTGGACTGTGAAGGACAAACCCAAATTGTGTTTGCATTTTCACAAATTTGTAGGGCAGTGCAATATTTCAGAGAGAAGGTCAGGTCTCCTGCTCCCCTAAGTGCATTCACTATAGCTGCCCGATTTCCTTGCTTTTTAAAGTTTGACAGAAATATCTGTTGGCTATAGGTACATTCTTAAACCGCAAGGGATTTTTTTGCCTATTAGTGAATTTAGTCCCAAGTTGCTTTCCATTCCAAAGAAAACAAAGGATACCACATCCCCAAAGGGAAACATGTCCTATAGAGAAATGCAGCTGCTGTCTTGTTAACAGAGGCCAGCTGTCTGAACCCTCTTATGACATTTATGCAAGGATTTATGGTTAGGAGGGGAGGACAACATTTCCAAAATCAACTAGAACTTCAAGGAGTTTGATTAACCAAAGCAAGAACTTGGTAAAATCCCTGAAACAAGTTAACTATTGGAAAATAAGTGTAATAGATTTATAATTACTACAACGTTTGGGGATATTTCCTTACCTTACATTTGGAGGAATGTCTTAAAAGTTATTGTGTTGATTTTTTAACAAAATGTATCCTTCCCCCATGTGGACTGCACCATCCCTGCTAATCCTGCAGTTACCCAATTGGTCTTGTGAATCTGCAAGCATCCAGCCCAAGGCATGCTTGGGTGCTATTTGACTTTTGGGACAAGGTGTGTTCTGTCTCCAACAGTGGACAGACAAGTGTCTCCAGTACAGGAATGAGGAACCTCTCTCTTCCTGGAGGCTACATGCTGGTTGTGGGTGGGGCCAGAGGTAAAACATGGGCAGTGTAGTGGATATGACTTGTGCTTTGTATAGTAGTTTATATTCCTGCCAAGCAAAAGTCAGAGGTTTCTGCACACACACATATATGCACACACACATCTCCATCCTCCATCCAGGCAAGCAAGAGAGACATCATAGTTCAATAACATATTCCATTTAGGCAAAAGCACTCAAGAAGGGCTTGGAGAAGAGCTGGTGTGAGGTATGGCCTAAGAGGGAGTGTGGCCTGAACAGAGTCCTGAGATCTGGATGGACAACAGTTCCCACTACAATCCTAGGAGAATAAAAAAGGGTTTTAATGGGTGTTGAAAGATGGCCAAAGATGGCTTAGTGGTAATCCAGAAGAAGAGAGGTCCATAGTCAGGGCATTATCACAGAAAATGTGCAACTGCATTCTCCCACTGTATTGAGAGCTATACTGCATCTGAACATGGAGGTTCTAGTCAAAAGAACATCAGAACATAAGAAGAGTCCTGCTGGAGCACACCACAGCTCATCTGGTTCATTATCCTGTTCTCTGAGTGGCCAACCAGATGCTTGTGGGAAGTCCACAAGCAGCACATGAGTGTAATAGCACTCTCCCGCTCATGTTCCCCAAGACCTGGCATATTGTCTCTAGTACTGGTAACTAGTAGTCACTGATAGCCATTATCCTCCACAGAGTGGTTACGCCTTATGTGACCTGCCACAAAAAACTGTTGTGCTTCCCAATGATTCTGCAGGTTGGCTGCGCATTTATGTGCATGCCCCACTCAAAACAATGGTGTTAACATAGACCCCATCTGCACTATACATTTAAAGAACAATTATACCACTTTAACATTAATGGTTTCCCCCAAAGAATCCTGGGAACTGTAGTTTGTAAAGGGTGTTGAGAGTTGTTAGGAGATCCTTATTCCCCTCACATAACTTCAATTCCCATGGTTCCGTGGGAAGAGAGATTGATTGTTAAACCACTCTGGGAATTGCAGCTCTGTAAGGAGAACAGAGATCTCATAACTGTCAGCACCCTTTATAAACTACAGTGCCCAGTTGAGCTGTGCACAAATGCCCCACATCCACCCCATGGCTTCAAACCGGAGGGGGTTCATTAGGCCACCCTGCCCTGGGTCAGAACCACTCCTAAATAGGTTTAAGGGTGGCAATTATGCTTAATTAGGACACACACCCCCAATTTAGCATACGGGGAAGGGGAAGGGGAAGGAAACATTGCATCTCCTTACACACACGCACCCTGAACGAGAGTGGTGTCAATTTATCCTTTTTGATGCTGTTTTGCACAGGAGGGAGCAATCCTGGGGGACTCTGGGGTTGAGGGAGTGATCCTTTACAATGCTGTTTTCCAAATGGCATTCCTGCAAAACAGCACCCATACCCCCAGAGGATTGCTGCCTCTGCTAATCAGGCATGAAGGAGAGATGTGGCTACCTGATCCTCCAATCTGATGCCTCTCTGACAGTCTCAGATCACTCTGGGTCATCAAATCCAACCTGTAGCAATCTATCAGAACCTGATTCTAAATGGGTCTAATTTTGTTCGGGCCTTGGCTAAATCCAGTGCACAGCCCTACTTCCCAGGATTCTTTGGGGGAACCACGACTGTTTAAAGTGGTATTCTGGTGCTTTAAATGTATAGTGCAGATGGGGTCATACATCTGATTAGATTTGAAGTGTTAAAACAGTTATTTCCAAATGGTAGGCTTCATTGATGTACTGTACAAGCAATATCTAGTTCCACATTTCAGGGGAATATATACATGGGTATATACAACAGCAGGGGTCACAATTTACTTCTGAA
The DNA here is from genome assembly GCF_030035675.1 of Rhineura floridana. NCBI lineage: Eukaryota > Metazoa > Chordata > Lepidosauria > Squamata > Rhineuridae > Rhineura > Rhineura floridana. The sequence goes on from NC_084485.1 coordinate 38,957,306, forward strand.
AAGACAGGCATAACTCAACCTTTTCTTTGCCTAATCATTATCACAATTTTATACTAAATTTGCAAATGCTTTTTTGGTGTTATGCCTATTTGTATGTAATTTGGGTCAAATTCATTGGATTGTACTTGTATTAGCTAATATCAGCTAATTCTAGATAGTAGTATGAAGCAGAACAACAGTATTATTTTTAAATGCTAATTCAAGTTATTCTGCTATTTATTTTGAAAATTAATATTGTGGAAAAACCAATATTGCACATGCACACTTCTGCTCATAAGAGGGACTTCATCTTCCTCTACTCCCTCCCAAAAGTCCGCATGCACCCTCAACATTTGCTTTTGCGGGAGTGTCCCCCAACCCTCCAGAACAAATTTGATGGTGTGAAGGGGGCTGTAGAATGAAGGAGAGGACAAAGTCCCACTGTGTCAACTGACATCCATTCCACTCATGCATGGACAGCTTTGGATACAGCCCTGTATCATCATTTCATGGAAGAGGGCAGCATTTCCATTTAGGAATGTGGCATGTGTTGAGGGGATGTGTGTAAACCCCACAACCTCTCCATTTCCCTTTCTTCTTGGGCTCTCATATCAATGGACAGCAAATGGTATTCACAATGGTCCATTCTTCTGTGATGAGACAGACAGCTTCTTTGCTGCAGATCCAAGTGCTTCAGAAGCTCCTGTAAGCACCCTGTAAGTATCTTATTAGTTAAGATTAGGATTGTGCTAGAATTCTGCCTAGTTCAGATTTGGTACATTAATTGGCTTATTCTCTATCATTGCAGATTAGATTTTTATGTAGCGATTTTTTTGTGGCTATTTTCAAAAATTGATTTTTTTAAAAAAAAATCCCCCTACAAAATATCAATATTAAGAATAAGTTTATCAATATTCCTTTCATTTATTGATATTTCCTTTCAAAATATTGATTTCCTTTCAAAATATTGATTTCCTTTTTAAAATATCTATATTTCTTTTAAAATTTTAGATATTAATATCAGTTTTTTGTGAGGAAAAAAACAGATGGATAAAAGAAGCAGCTAGCAGACAAAGAACAAATTTGAATCAATGCCCGCCTGTTAGGTCGACAGAATGCTTTCAAACTGGCACTGGCCAACGGATCCCATCCCTAGTTAAGACGGATGTTCTCTAAGGGTTTATCCAGATGGAGCGGGATAATCCACAGTTTCCATATTCGGTTTGTCATCTGATAGTCCTCACTTTGCCTTTTAGTTCACTCTTTCCCAATTAAAAAAAATGCTTTTTTGCACCCGCACACGCAGCGGTAAGACCCCTACATTCTTTTCGCTTTTTCCAAGCTCCACCTCTAAAACCTCCCCCTATCAACCAATTGGTCAGCAAAAAAATTATGTATGCTCCTCTCCCCCTTTGCAATGAAGCACAATATGGCTGTAAAGGAGTTCTCGCCTGGGAAGGAAAGGCTGCTGATCGGTTTCACGCCTGCCTTGTTTGTATTTGCGATATTATGCTTAAATGAATGTATGTTTATCTGCCTTTATTGATATTTAAGGAGATACACATGCTGGCAATTGCACTTATTTCTCCCAAAAAGCAAGAAACGTGTCACCCCCCCCCTCCTTCTCCCTTTCCTTCCCACAGAGAATGAAATTGACAAAGCTTTCCGGAGCAGGCTTGAAACCGACCAGAAGACCTTTTCTAAGTTTGTATTTGCGATATTACATTTAAACCAATGTATGCTTTTCTGATTTGAAGCAAACCCCCCAGCAAGTACAATGAAATTGACAAAGCTTTCCAGAGGCAGGCTGAAACCGACCATCCCCGCTTTCTTGCTTGCTGTGCATTGCAGATCTCACCCAGAGCGGCCGCCCAGTTTGCAGGCTGGCAAAAAATAAAATGCATCTGCGCAGTAGTTGCAGACCCCCCCAACACCCCACCATTGCGATGATTGGTTCAATTTTCCCGGGCTTATTCTTGCACATGTGCAAAAGTGCAGATACGTGATTGGCTGGAATGAGAAGAAGGGGCAAGGGGAAACGCCCAAGAACCACCCATCAGCTGTACAGTCCGCGGTATTGCATCCTAACTCCTGAAGGCACAGCGTATGATTCCCGATTTTAAACAGCAAATCGCATTTTTGCCGGTATTGCAAGGAGCAGATTTAACCCGCGAAAATGCATAACAGCACGAGACGTCATTTGGACAACCAAAAAATAATGAACACACATAGCGGGTGTGTCACACATTTTGCAGTCGTCTGGATGAGCCCTAAGAGTTGTGAGGGATGGGACAGAGTCGGGGCAGCTGTTTTTGAAGCTCTGATGGGTAGGTAGCACCCAGCCACCACCCTTCCTTTAGTTGCTGGGCCAGCACAGTTGGAATGGCAGCAGTTCCTGGTTCCTAGTTCTCAGTGGCAATGGAAGCAGTGGCTAATTTATGCATTGGGAGTGTGGAAAAAAGTCATTTTTACAGCCAAGATGATTTTCCTGCTGCTGGTTCACAGCAGTCACAGAGGAACTAACCCTCCACCAGAAATTAGGGTTGCCCTTCAACAGCTCCAGCAACAAGACTGAATGTCTTGGAGGGACAGGGTATTCACTCAGGCTGTTAGAATGGCAACAGTTGCTTCCATTCTAAACTCTTGGTACTGGGAGGGCAATGGGGGGGGGAATCCAATCCCCATCCTTCTTAGGGGAAAGGCCAAAGCTCAGTGGTAGAGTATCTACCTTGCAAGCACAAGGTTCCAGGTTCATTTCCTGGCATCAGGAAGAGGTGGGAAAGACCTCTATCTGTAACTCTACCTGTCAGTTTAGGCAAATCAAATCAAATCAAATCAATACTGAGCTAGATTGATCAGTAGGCTGACTCATAGAATCACAGAATTGTAAACTTGGAAGGGGCCTAATAAAGGCCATCGACTCCAACCACCTGCTCAATGCAGGAATCCTCAGGATAAGACAGCTTCCTATGTTCCGTGTTTCTACATAGGATAAAACTTATATTGACACTGAACTGGAAAGAACACTTTATATTTTTACCGAAGAGGTATTATGTATTATGATCCCACTTTCCTATCCTGAAGCTCTTCCATAATATTGCTGTTGCCAATCCCCCATGAAATTCTTTGTTCAGGCCCTGCAAATAGATCTTAACTATCTACATCTCAGCAATGTGTTAACTTTGGCTCCAGAACTACCAAAGATGCAAGACAGCCCCCAGCACAAATAAGCAGACTGGTCCTGTGTAATTGTTATTGCTGCTGCACATGCAGCCCTGCCATGTCTTCCACTGATCTGAAATTATTTTTCTTTTGAATGATCTGATCCTCACATTCCTCCACTTTTATTTAAACAGGATGGTGGTGGGCAGCATAGGAGAGAGAGAGAGAAATAAAGGAGCTGCTTTTGCGACTTGACCCCACTATGTAGACATAAGAATAGGAAATAAAACAGGACATTGAGGGAGCTTTACTTAGCTATCAGCATGAGGGTCTGGATTGTGAGAACCTTCCAAGTTCACCAAGAAAAGCTTTCTGCTTATCTCTGAAAAGCAGCATTTCCCTTGCATATCAAGAGTATGCATTTTTTTATGGGAAGAACTTGTTCCATGTTTGCTTTGCCTTCCTCCAGCTCTGACACCAATTGCATCCCTCTGCCAAGTGGCAGCAGATGTTTGTTGTCTTGCCCTTTGGTAGATGTTGGGCACACTTGAACTAAAGGGGAGTTGCTGACGTGGAGGTAAGGATGTATCCATGACCTGGTAACCTGCTGGTTGAATTAATCTGATGTGTTGTATGTAGAGCTGCCTTGGAAGATGGTCTGGATGCTTCAGTTGGTGCAGAATACAGCTTCCAGGATTTTGATGGGTATAGTATATTCAGGTTATACCTCGCCAATGTTAAAAGAGCTATGCTGGCTGCTTCCAAGCCCATTCAAAGTGCTAGCATAAATCCTCAATGGCTTGTTACCCTAGTACCAGGAATAGTGCCCTGTCCTGCACCATCCTGCCCTTATCTTTAGATGATCAACAGAGGCTGTCCTCTCTGTTCACTTCTTCTCAGAGGTGACATGGGTAACAACTAGAGAAAGGACATTTTTGCTTGTGGTCAGTCATTTATGCAATGCCCTCTCCAGGAAGGCTTGCTGTTGCCGACACTGCTTTCAGGCACCTGGGGGAGGAATGTTGTCCCAGACCTTTCTGTTCCAGCCTGCAGCCTCCCCTCCATTGGTCCTGTCCCTTCCTCTGCCCCACCACAGTTTCTTCCCCTTCGACAACCTCCTCCTCTGCCACTCTCTCTTTATTCTTTTCCTTCCCACAATTTTGCTGCCACCACAAAGGGAGGAGGGAGAGAGGATCAATAGATGAGTGGGTAGAGTCTATGGGGAGTATGTGAAAGAGAATTAATGTATGATGGATGAATGGGTGGGGAATCTTATTGTTGAGACAGCACACTGATGAGCTGATGTTCCAAGCTGACATCTTGCTGCACGTGCTCAGAAGTATTTGTATGTAACTGGGAACAAAACTGCCTTGTAGTTTGGAGATGAGTTACTGTTTGTGACAAATGGAGGACTTTTTGTGCTCAAGTTAGGGTGGAAAGGAAAAAAAACACCATTTGCAGCAGGCTTGCAGAATGGGAGCCAGCAGGAAATGACATGAACAAAGGGAGGAGGAGGGAGTGGGTGGGGACTCACAAAAGCATTGAAGCTAAGCGTTTACAAGCCCTAGAGATAGGAAGCACAGACAGTTTTTCCTTCCCTTTTCGGATTAGAATTGGGATTGATTTGATGCAGATATAAAGGGAAAAGCAGTGGCATGTCTTTGCATTCATAGATACATCACGTAAACCCTGTGAATTAAATGGGGATGCAAATAGCGCCTGATTCATACTAAACCTCCATGTGAACCAGCCCTTAATATCCAAAAAAGAGAAAACCTTTATATTTATATGCCTATCTTCCAAGTTCATCAAGCAATGACTTTTTAATGTAGTATTATTTTAGACCTACAGAAATGAAGTCAAATGATCTTAATCTTTCAACAAAAGACAATTGCTTGCCCAGAATGCCCTTGGAATTATAAACCAGCAATAACATAAAATTTTTAAGACATAGATATAGAAGCTTGAACAGAATACAGATTCTAGAATAACAAAACTTTCATCTGCTGAGTCTATTTTCCCGACTTCTTATACTAAACCTCTGTATCAGAACATTAGCACTCCCCCATCCTATTCCATCTGATTTTCTCCACATGACCCCTGTTGGCTGAATCACCCGGTCTTCTTTCTTCTAATCATAACAGGATGTTTTGGAAGAGTAAAATAAAATGGTTCAGGTGTATCTTTTCAGGCTCAAGAGTTTTGGTGATCAACTTTCTGACAGCAGCTGATGCATAATCTGTTTATATCCTATTGGTGTTAGTGTGATGTAATCAAAGAGGTCAGAGCTGCCAATGCTCAAACTTCAGTTGATTAAAATGAGAGGGTGTGAATTCTAGGTATGTCCACTTTGAGCAAAGCTTGAGAGTTCCAACATGGAATTCTGACAGTTGTGAATTTCAGCTAGGAACTGAAGCTTGCTGCTAGGCAGATCCTGTTAAAAAAAAGAGGGACCAGGAATCCCTCAAAGCAACTATTATTGGGGAAACCATACTATAGAGTTCAATATACAGCATCTTGACCTACTAGGTCGATCAGAAAGAAGGCATGGCTGGAAAGCTAAAGATTGGGATCACCAGCAGACATTGCCAGCCAAACTGGACTAAAGGAGCATGGGAACTTGAAAAGGAAGGGGCACACCAGAGCCTACAGCTTAAAAGGTCAAACCCTGACATCTACTGATTGGTAAAATGGAATCCTATGATATTTTCTCTTGTTAAAAATGGGATTCCCCTCTGTCCATTGACTTTATTTTCCTGTAAATTGATATAGTTTCTCAACATATAGATTAGCAGTGCAATCCTATAGATCCCTGCTCAGAAGTCCTATTAAGTTCAGTAGGACTTACAAGTATGTTTGTACAGGACTGTTGGCTTATGGCCAAACTAGATGTACACTTAAATAGGTAGTAGGCAGTTACATATCCCATTTTTCCTTAACTTATCACAAGAGCACTTAATGCAACAGGAATGGGAAGCTTATCTCTTTACTCCCCCACTGAGACTGAAATGGAGATTCCTCTCCTTGTGGGCTTGGAGCCTTAGGGGGGAAAGTCCTCATTGGTGCCAGTGGACTTTTTTTCTCCAAGGCTCCCCTCCTAGTTATCAGAAAGGAGGGGTCTCCTCCAAACTCTGTGAAGGGGTAGATAAGCACCAATTTCCTGTGTGTTGCCTTTGCAATGAGAGTTAGGCTCTCCTGCTTCTGTAATAAGGGAAAGTAAGATGCATAGTTGCCTGCTGCGTAATGAAGCACATATCCAGTTTCACCTTAAGACTGCAATGCCGTGCACACTTACCTAGGAGTAAACCCCACTAAAGTCCATTGTACGTAGTGGGACTTACTTCTAAGTAAACATGTATTTAATTTAGCAGCACACCTCCTTTGGAGGAGGTGAAACCCTCTTGAAACTATGAAAAGACTACAAGCATGAGACATGTCAATTTCAGTCCAAGAAACCTCCCACCTATGTAGCATATAGTTTTGTTTTTGTAGACATAAATGGTGTACTCATCAATAGAAACGTAATATTCCTTGAGAATAAAACAAACACACAGCACTTACTAGGTCTCCTCTGGTTCCCGTTTAATTTCCTTTGTCTAATGTAAACTCAGTGGGCTATGACTAAGAAATAACATATAATTTCTAATTGTATGGCATTATGTTATGTTAGCACAAAACATTATCTGAGCCAACACAAGACAGCAGCCTATGGTTCAGTCTTACTAGGGATTAGATAGGAATGGAAAAAATACCATCAGCATCAACTACATTTGTCAGGGAAGTAGATGAAAAGCCAAGCTTAATGGGAAAATATTCTCCACGTCTTTCACCTCCTTCCTCAGTAGGTGCTGGATCATTTTACAAGCCAAATGGAATATGCTCTCATTATAGATGTGAAAAAAGGAAACTGAGGACTTTGGACTATTATTGTTTGTTTGTTTTTACAGGCACTCTGTGCGTCCTTATCCTAGGTTTCCAAGCTGCCTTTCACATCTCCCTACACTCTGCATGCGTCTGTCCCTTACCTTGTTACCAAAACCTTCCATTTCCTGCCTTTGACCATTTCAACAATCCAGTTGCATTTCACAGTCTACAGAATATCAAAGGCTGACATTGGATGTGGGGGGTGAGAAAGAGGAACAAGCCTGTATTTAATAGGAAAAGAACCAGAGATAAAACACTCCAAACCTGAAATAAAAGAAATGAGAAAAAGAGACTGCTTTTCATAAGAACATTTTCACACATTAAATGAGTGTCTGAGGAGATATCAGAAATGCACCTGCTGACCATACACGCCCCATTCCAGTACATCTGCTGACCACACCCTTGGAATTCCCATACCGATGGGGAAGGGCCATAGCTCAGTGGTAGAGCATCAGCGTTGCATGCAAAAGGTCCAAGGACCAGTCCAAGGTATCTCGAAGTAGGGCTGGGAATTTCTCCTGTCTGAAACCTTGGAGAGCTGCTTCTCATCAGTGTAGTTCAGGACTGGGCAACCTGTGGCCCTCCAGATGTTGCTGGACTACAACTCCCATAATTTATTACCACTGGCCATGCTGGTTAGGTGTGATGGGAGTTGCAGTTAAACAACATTTAGAGGACCACAGGTTCCCCAGCCCTAATGTAAGCAATGGTGAGTTAGATGGACCAATAGTCTGACCTAACCTAAGGCAGATCCCTAGGTTTCAATGTTCCTAATTTGGTGCTCAGAATAAGGGCCTCAGTGTACATACCTTTGTGAATGAATGCTTCTGAATTTGGGACTCAAGAACCTAATATAAATGTGTTGGTTTATTGTCTTCCTTCTCCTAATTTCACAACATTATTTCACTTGTTATTTTTCCTAAGTAACCTGTCTAGAATAACATTCAAATCCAGCTCCAAGCCTCTGCATCAACCAGAAGTCCCAAGCTGTCCCACACATTCATCTCATTTTTGCCTGTGTTTTTCTCAGCCACTTAGATGTAAGGTTATTTTTTAAATGGGAGTGTGGATCTCTAGCTAGTAATTAAAATTATGTATTTATTGCTTAAACTGAGCTCCCATATGAAAGTTAATTTGACCTCCATGCAAAGCCAGGTGATCCTGTGAACAGGAAAGAACCAACCTTTCCATCCCAGCATCCACCCTACTTGCCTCTCAGACACCTGTCAGTTGACCTTTCATGACATGCTTGCCCAGGATGCGTCTTGGTAATGGCAAATGAAAACCTTCCAGGGCACTGTAACCTTGATTCTATTGACCACAGTTGCTTTGATTTAAATTTCAAACAGGCTGTGATTTTTATTCTCTCCTCCTCCTAGCTCCAAACACAAACGTTATGGATTTTAGAGGGAAGGAAACCCTTGCAACACACTTGCTTTGCACAATCTTTGCATAAGCAAAAAGGCAGTCGATACAAACAGAATTAATTTTAATTGACCCTAATATGCACACCAAATGCTGAGGAGTGTTCATGCACAAAGAAACCCAGCACAACACGCTCAATATTTACAGAAATACTGGCCCAACAACACAGGACAGAGTTAATTATAGTCCTTGTTGCCAAACTTACTTTGTTATGATTATAATGAACCATCATACAGGTCAATAAATGTGTAAATTGGAGGGAGGGATTAGATTGGCACTGTAGTTCCCAATAATATATTGCTGATTAGAAAGCTTGTCAAAAAAACAAGGCTATCCCTCTAATCACTAAATCTCCTGTGACTGTCAGAGAGGGTGTAATCTCATTGTGATTTTCCAATCAGAAAAAAAAATCCAGTAAAAGAGTTACACTTTGATCATCACTACAATTCAAAGGGATTGGCAAGGAAGGATATCCAATCTGTTCACAAAATATGCTAGTCAAAACTCATAATAATTTGGGCATTCATAAGTCTGAAAATGTTTTACAGGGGGAAAAAGAAGTACTGGGATCTGGTTTATAAACAGCATATTTAAAAAAATTAAAAAGACCATTTAACTTTTATTAAGATAAAATGCCACTGAAATTCAAATATATTTTGCTGGGAGGAGAGGTTGCTTTTGATCTGTCTTAAGATTCAGAGTGGAGTAGGCTTAGGCTACACATCTAAATCAAGTACTGAATGTAATCATCAGTATGCTGATCATACCCAGCTCTATCTCTCCATTTCATCTGAATCAGGAGAGGTGTTCAGATGCTGGACTGGTGTCTGGATGAGGGCCAACAAGCTGAAGCTGAATCATGATAAAATGGTGGTGCAGTGGATTGGGGATTCCCAAATGAGGAAAATGGCCTGTTCTGGATGGAGTGACACTTCCCTGAAGGACCAGGTACATAGTTTGGGGATACTTTTTGATCTCATGCTGTCACTGGAGGCTCAAATGGCTTCAGTGGCAAGAAGCACCTACCTCCAGCTTCAGCTTGAACACCAGCTCCAGCTGTTGCTCAGCCAAGATAGACCTAGCCTCAGGAATCAATGCTCTGGTGACCTCATGACTGGATATTTGCAATTCACTCTTCAGGGGCCTGTCCTTGAAAACAGTACAGAAGCTGCAGCTAATGTGGAATGTGGCTTGCTTGGCCATTGAGTAAGAAATGAGATCACGTAACACCAAACCCGAAAGCGCTGCACTAGCTGCCCGTAAGCTATCTGACCCAATTCACATTGAGAGTCAGTGTGATGAAGTGGTAACAGTTTTGAACTGGGACCTCTGTGATCAGGGTTCAAGTCCCCACTCAACCATGAAGCCCACTGGGTGACCTCAGGCCAGTCATTTCTCTCAGCCTAGACTACCTTACTGGGTTGTTGTTTTGAGAATAAAATGGGGTGGGGGAGGATTAGGTATGCCACCTTGAGCTCCTTGGAAGAAAGGAAGGATATCAATGTCCAGCTCATGCTTCCATCAGTGGGCACAGTCCATTTGGTGGGGATATGGGCTATGGCCTTCTAGGTGGCACTCCCCCCCCCAATTATGGAACTCCCTCCCTGTAGAACTTCATCCACCACACTGGCATTTTTTTCACAGACAGCTAAAATGTACCTGTATGTCTGAGCCTTCATGGAAGGATGCTTGGAGCCAATGTTGTATTAAGTCTGCTGGTTGGAATAAAGAGATGCTGCTGTATTGTTGCAGGTTTTATATGAATTTTTTTAATGTTTTATTGTTATTATGTTGGATTACATGTACGCCGCTCTGGGCTGATTTGGGACGAAGGGCAAGGCAAAAATATAACAATTAAGCAGAGCTTGGAAATGTTACTTTTTTGAACTACAGCTCCCATCAGCCCCAGCCAGCATGGCCACTGGATTGGGCTGATAGGAGTTGTAGTTCAAAAAAGTAACTTTTCCAAGCTCTGCAATTAAGTAAACCAATAAAGCTCCAATCTTACACAAAATGAGGGGTTGGGGGAGGGGGAGTGTCTGAAGAATGCCTGTAAGGACCTTGGAGAACCTTCCTTAGAGGAGAAGGTCCATAGCTCAGTGGTAGAGCATCTGCTCTCATGCAGAAGATCCCACGTTCAATCCGCGGTATCTCCAGGTAGGGTTGGGAGAGACTGCTGCCTGAAATCCTGGAGAGCTGCTGCCAACCAGTATAGACAGTACTGAGTAAGATGGACCAATTGTCTGACTCATAAGGCAGCTTGCCATGTTCCTATGACCTGCGTGCAGCTTTCTATTTGCTTTCAGCAAGAGGCTCCCTCTTGTTTTCCTGCAACTACAAAGCAAGACATCTTCCTAAATTCTATTTTGACAATATCTTCCTTTATCAATCTTTTAGCAAAAACAAAAAGTAAAGAAAAAGACATTCCTCCAATGAGAAAAAGAAAGAGGCAACATCATCATTCATAAATGAAGCAGTTGGGTTCAATTAAATACAGCCAGGCAGATTAGACAACTAAAAAGAAAACAATCCCATTAATAAGTCCATATGTCAACCTATTAATAAGCAAATACCAAATTAAACATATATGCAATATACCACCACAAGATATACAAAACATAAGAAGAATCCGTTTTTTCTTCTTCTTCTCATGGCCATGTGTTACTCTACAGCAAAGTTTTCCATTTGGTTTGCTAACCCATGAACGCTTGTCTCCCCAAAAGTCACAATTGTTAAAGAACATTATTGGCATCTGAACAAAATCAAGCAGAAACAGACATTTAAAATGTTCTTACAGGCCAACTAAATGTCAGAAAAGTGAACTTTAGTTAAATGAAAATGTTTGACAGTTAAGACACCAACTGAAGTGTATGTGCGTGTTAATGGACCAGCATGTAGGTTGTTATAAGAAACTTCTTGCTCTGTTTCAGGACACACATCACTTTTTTATTTGGGGATCCTAGTGTACTAGCTACTTCTATATAATAAAAAAGGACAAAAGAAGATACTGATTTGCATAAGATTTGCATAGCTTAATTTATAGGTATAGATGCAAATTTAGAAGTAACAATTATACAGTGCATCTCATCATCATGGGGAAGACTATGATGAGGTGATCTGTGTGCCTGCTCAGTCTGCTGTCCAGATGCTAGATGTTGAGGAGCTTATTCAAGGCCTTTGCTTTCCCTTCCTGTGTTTATCTTTAAACCAACTTGGACTGGACAGCCCTGCACACTGAGGACTCCTTCAAACAGAGAACTGACAGCCCTTCAAACAGAGGACTTTCCCCTATAACGTAAGGCACATGCCACTTCTCTGGCTGAGTGAGGAAATGTCAGAATAGTTCTGGAAGCCTGGGCTTAGCTTTAATCCAAGTGAGCCATTAGGAATGTGAGAGATGTAGCTTGTTGGTTGTGTGGCCTCAGTGGTCACAACACGCACAAGCTCGTGCTTTGCCATGCTAAAAAGTGCTGTGTGAACCAGTCCCTTCACATATGTGGCACATGGACACTCTAAAAGCACCTTTTATGCTAAGCCAGAATAGATGTCAGATAAGCTAAACACAGAGTTAATTAATTGTGAATCATTTTTACTGAAAGCCCAAGGTGGGAAGCCTTATGGTAGCACATGCCACCTAAGTAATCAATCTTCCATTAGCATCAGCAAGAGAAGTTGTCTGCTCTGTTCTGCACATAAAATGAAACCAGAGTTTGAATCTTAAACTATTGGTCTAACTACACTATGCTTCTGTGAGGGAATAGATGAGAGCTACAAGAAGAATTTCACCAAATGTCAAAAGCTGCTGATATTTGAAATTTGATGAAGTTTGAAAACTCAAAATTTATAACTTGAATGCAGGAATGGCATTGTTGACATGTTCTGGAACCCTACATGTTTGGGAGTCCAGAACACATAGAAAGTCTACATGCATAGAGGTCAAAACACATAGGCAGCCCCACCTAATGTGTGGATGCTGGGGAGGGGTCAGCAGTATGGCCTGCCACTCCTTTCCATGTGTGATGGCCCTTTGTGCATGGAGCTATACACTGCAGATGTGCAAAAAACCTTAATTCCATGATCTCGAAATGGTCAAAGTTGCCCATTATGGCTAACTACTTTCCCAGCTCATATTTCAACATACTGTAATGAAGCAAAACTCAGGATTTCTGATGTGATGGAGAGCAAAGTAGAGTGGTGAGAGCTGGGTGTGTCAATTCTGTTTAGAGAGAGAGAGTACAGAGTAAGCCAAGAAGATTAAAGCTGGCTCCCAGCCAGGATCCATGGAAGGAAAGAAAATTCCAAAGCAAACCATCAAACAATGGGAAAAGTACTCGAACGAATTTCAAGTTCAGTCCTGGAATCCAGGTGATTGGAAAGAACAGGAAGTTGAGAATAGAGACAGGAGGAAACAAGCCAAGCCAATAAGCAGAGGCTGGAAGTGGCAGCAGTTATGAGTGATAGCTTGTGTGTAGCACAGATGGAGCGCTCAGTGCTCTAGCACCTTAAAAGGAGGGAAAGGAATATGTCCAGTTCATCAGTTGATCATAGGTCCTGCTTCTGCCCATCAAAGCCTTATTTTCAAAGCATTTGGAGGACTTTGAAAGGAAATAGAGGAGAGGACTACATATGAATTTAGAACGTGCGCTATTCAGTTGATTTTTTCGATATGCCGAATGAAGAGCAGAGCAGACAGCTCACTCTTTCACACACACACACACACACACACACGAATGTACAAACCTGTTTCTATTTTGGGGAGAAACTCCATAAGGCACGGAGTGATAGGTAGAGAGTGGTAGAGGGAAGGGGGAGAATGAAAACAAGTTTACCGACAGTCATGAGGAAAGACAATTGTGGAGAGGGAACAGCTTCTGGGTTTTTTTAGGAAGTCCTAAGAATTACATAGGGACATAGGAAGCTGCCTTATCAGACCACTGGTCCATCTAGCGCAGACTTCGTGTGTTAGTTTACACACATTGACTGGGAACAGCTCTTCAGAGCTTTAGACAGGGCTCTCTGTCAGCCCTACCTAGAGATGTTAGGAATTGAACCCAGGACCTTCTGCATACAAAGCAGATGCTCTACCACTGAGCCACAGCCCTTCCCCATTAATTTACTAATGCGCTTGAGGGTTGGTTTTCTTAATTAGCACTTGGAACCAATGTATTACAGTGATACACAAAAACATATTTATTTTATGTTTTGCACCACAGGCTTCAAAATACCTTAGGCTGGCCCTATCGGAATGTTTCTAGTTCCAGGCAAAAAACTGCTCACCTTGAAGATTTTTTTTCACAAGAGAAAATTCATGTCCTCATATATGGAGAAGTCGGACCTCTCCATATATCTGCACGCATAAGCGCATATGTGTGTGTTTTTCTGTCTCATTCTCATGTCTTAGTGAGACATAAATTCCATTAACCTGAATTGCGGGCTTAGCTCACCTTTACAACAGCCAATATCGACAAGGTGCTGGTGATCAATATAGGGCAGATTGGAAGCTCATTCCAACAAATTGATAAAAGTTCAGAATGAGGAGGGGTGAGGTAGTTTATAGCAAAGGCTAAATCTTTACATTCTGCTTTCTCTAATATCCCTTTTTTCCCTTTGATGCTCCTAACCTTCAGAATTTACCCCAGTTTAAAATACAAGCAATGTCTTCTAGTCACACTTTGTCCTTCAATCTCTCTGCACAGCATCAAGGATACTTCGCAGTGAATATGCTTACATTCTGCCTTGTACAGGTGAAGCACGATTGTGCTGGGATTCTGCTGCTGTTTTCAAGAGACTGTTTGTTTCATCTACAGCTGTGTGAGACTAGCCCCGCCTCCCTTGTGACCAAACCTATGAAAGATCTTACAATCTGGGATTCTGCTGTTACACTGGATGAAGAAGTCCTTTCCCAGGGAGATTATGTCAACTGGCACTGAGACATAGAATCATAGAATAGGAGAGTTGGAAAGGTCCTATAAGGCCATTGACTCCAACCCCCTGCTCAATGCCTACTGGGATAATTGGCTCAGGTAGGTTTTGTTGGTGGGCTCTTGTTGGGTCCATATCAGGTGTTTAAGAGGAGTCTTAGTAAGGAGGGACATGGTGATGCCACCCCAATTCCGGTGATCACAGGTAGAAGGAAGTATAGCCATGGGGAGGTGGTGAATTACCATAGAAGATGAGGGCAAGGCTATCTACCTCTTGTTCCTTGTGCCACTCCTCTCATGGATGGGTTCCTCATGGCTCATCTGCTGTGCCCACTGGCCTGTGTGTATTGTTAACACCAGATCGGTACACAATAAAACCACAGTCATCCATGATTTGATCGTGGATGAAGTTGCCAGTTTGGTGTGCATTACCGAGACCTGGGTGGGTGAGCTGGGAGCAGTTGTTCTGACCCAGGTTGCCCACCTGGATACTTGGTGCAACACCAGCACAGGCTGCAGGGGCGGGGGGGAGGAGTTGCTGTGGTCTACAGAACTTCCATCTCTGTCACCAGGAAACCACTCTGTCTTGGAGCTGGCTGTGAGGGCCTGTGCCTGGTGTCAGGCCAAGGAGACAGTAAACTAGGATTGCTGGTGGTGTACCGTCCACCCTGCTGCCCGGCAGCTTCTCTGACTGAGCTGGCAGAGGCCATCTCTGCTGTGCTATGGGAGGAGCCCAGAACAATAGTCTTGGGTGATTTCAATGTTCACACTGTCTGCCTCTAGTGTTCTGGCTCGACACTTCATGGCCTCCATGACAACCATGGGGCTGTCTCAAGGTGTCACCAGCCCAACGCATAGGGCATGGCACACCCTCTACTTGGTTTTTGCTCCAGATCGAGGAAGGGGTGGTCTGGAGATAGGTGAGGTGGATGTCACCCCATTGTCATGGTCAGATTACTTCCTAGAGAAGTTTAGACTTATGGCTCTGATCCTTCCCTGCAGGGGTGGTGGACAGATTAAGATGATCCGCCCCTGCAGACTAATAGAATCCACTCGATTCCTGAATGCCCTGGGGGAGTTCCCAATAGATAGAGCAGGTGACCCTGTTGAAGCCCTTGTCATGCTGTGGAACAGCGAGGTGCATCGGACTCTTGACACGGTTGCCCCCGAGCGCCCTCTCCGGCATTGTAGAGCCCGGTTTGCACCTTGGTACACCAGTGAGTTAAGGGCAATGAAACAGGCTGGATGATGGCTAGAGCGCAAGTGGTGAAAGATGTGCTGTGAGGCTGATCGGGCATGAGTAAAACATCATAACCGTGCCTGCTGTGCAAAGGTGAGGGCAGCGAAGAAGGCCCACTTCTCTGCCTCCATTGCATCCTCAATTAGCTGTCCAGTGGAGCTTTTCCATATTGTCAGGGGTCTGCTGACATCAACTCCAGGAAATTGTGTTTTAGACCCTTCAGAGGCCCACTGTGAATTGTTTGCAAGGCACTTTGACTGTGAAGTTGCTTGCCTCCATAGCAGTCTTGATGCCCCTTCCACATCTACTGTAGTCCCCAATGAGGTGTCCAGTGCAACGTCTGCTGCATCTTCTTGGGAATGGTTTCAGCTGATGTGGCCTGATGACATAGACAAGGTGCTTGTGATGATCCAGCCAGCAACATGTCCTCTCAACCCTTGCCCTTCTTGGGTTATTAAAGCTTGGCGAGGGGCTTTGACAGAGTGAATCCAGGGTGTGGTCAACGCATCATTGTGGGAGGGAATGGTTCCAGCCTCCCAGAAAGAGGTGGTGATTCGACCACTCCTGAAAAAGCCCACCCTGGACCCATTAGTCTGCAACAATTACCAACCGGTCGCAAATACCCCCTTCTTAGAGAAGGTGATTGAGAGGTTGTGGAACAGCAATTGCAAGTACTCTTGGATGAAACAGATTATCTTGACCCATACCAGTCTGGGTTCAGGCCTGGTTATGGGACTGAATCGGCCTTGGTCGCCCTGATGGATGACCTTTATTGGGAGAAGGAGAGGGGGAGTGCGACCCTGTTACTCTTACTTGATCTCTCAGCAGCTTTTGATACCATTGACCATGGTATCCGTCTGGGCTGACATGGTGAAATGGGTAACGGAGGCACTGTTTTACAGTGGTTCTGATCCTATCCCCAAGGTCATTTTCAGAGAATAGCACTGAGTGATTATCTTTCAGCCCCCTGGCAGTCATGCTGTGGGGTGCTGCAAGGTACCATCTTGTCCCCCATGCGGTTTAACATCGATATGAAGCCGTTGAGAGTGGTCACCAGGAGATTTGGGGCAAGGTGTCAGCAGTACGCTGATGACACCCAGCTGTATTTGTCTGTAACATCTGAATCAGGAGAAGCTGTGCAAGCCCTGGATCACTGCCTGGACTTGGTGGTGGGCTGGATGAGGGTCAATAAACTGAGTCTGAATCCTAGCAAGATGGAGGCACTGTGGGTTGGTGGTTCCCGAGTTCAGATAATTGATCAGTTGCCTGCTTTGGATGGGGTCATACTCCCTTTGAAAGAGCAGGTCTGTAGTCTGGGGTGCTTCTGGATCCATCTTTGTCACTAGAAGCCCAGGTGACCTCCGTGGCTAGGAGTGCCTTTTACTAGCTTCAGCTGGTAAGATAGCTGTGGCTGTTTCTGGACCGGGATAGCCTGACCACTGTTGTCCACGCATTGGTATCCTCCAGGCTGGATTATTGTAATGCACTCTATGTTGGGCTGCCCTTGAGGTTGGTCCAGAAGCTGCAGCTGGTGCAAAATGCGGCAGCAAGGCTGCTCACTGGGGCAGGGTATCGCCTGAAAGAATTGTACTGGCTCCCCATTTGCTACCGGGCCAAGTTCAAGGTTCTAGTCTTGGTGTACAAAGCCTTATACACTTCGGACCAGGATACCTGAAAGACTGTCCTACCCCTTATATACCCAGTAGATCACTGTGCTGTGCAGGTGAGGGCCTCCTGCAGATACCATCTTATCAGGAGGTGCATTCCTCACAACATAGGAAATGGACCTTTAGTGTGGTGGCACCTACTCTGTGAAATTCCCTCCCTTTAAATATTAGACAGGCACCATCTCTGTTATCTTTTCGGCACCTATTGAAGACCTTCCTCTTTCAACAAGCCTTTTAAGTTGAGACTTTAACCCAGTCTGCATCTGTGTTGGAATTGCTTTTTAATATGTAAGAATATGTTTTTAACCTTTTTTTATGTCTTGAAAGCTTTTTAAAAACATTTTAAGATGTTTTGTTTTAATGTATTTTAAAGTCTGTTTTTATGATGTTTTAGAGTGTTGTTAGTGCTTTTGTTTGCCGCCCTGGGCTCCTGCTGTGAGGAAGGGCAGGATATAAATCAAATAATAAATCAATAATGCAGGAATCCGTGTAAAAGCTTACCCAACAGGTGGCTGTCCAGCTGCCTCTTGAATGCCTCCAGTGTTGGAGAGCCCACCACCTCCCTAGGTAATTGGTTCCATTGTTGTACTGCTCTAACACTTAGGAAGTTTTTTCTGATGTTCAGTTGAAATCTGGCTTCTGGTAACTTGAGCCCATTAGTCTGTATCCTGCACTCTGGAATGATCGATAAGAGATCCTGGCCCTCCTCTGTGTGACAACCTCTTAAGTACTTGAATGGTACTATCATATCTCCCGAACTGTCAATGTAATTTATTGCAAGCCACCCAGAAAACCTTGTATTATGGAGCAGCCTACAAATGCCAGAAATAAAGAAAGAACCACTTGGCTCTACTGGAACCTGACATGAAACTAAAAAGGCAAATGGCAGTGTGTGGCATCCATATAGCAAGACCCTTGTGTCACTATACACATCTGGAAAAGTCCAGATTCACCAATAGCAGCAGAATCCCCTGTGATGCCAGAGAAACATAGGATCCATTCTTCTCCAGACCTGCTTTCATGTCCACTAGTCCACTGGGCCTAGCTCTTCCCACCTGCCAGTGGCCTCCAACGATGTTATGTCCATGCTGGTTTTCAAATGTTTACCTGTTCCACTGCTATAGTACTACATTTGTATATTATCGCATTTCTAACTATTATTATGAATTTTAAACTGAAAGATGGGGTAGAAGAGTTTAAAATGAAGCAAGCAGATCAATAGGAACATAGGAAGCTGAGTCAGACCCTTAGTCCGTCTAGCTCAGCACTGTCTACACTGACTGGCAGCTGTTGTCTGGGCTTTCAGGCAGAGAGTCTTTCCCAGCCCTACCGGGAGATCCTGGGGATTGAGACTGGGGCCTTCTGCATGCAAAGCAGATGCTCTACCCCTGAGCTATGGCACCTTCCCTGTGTAGGAAATGCTATTCCAACTTTTTAGGAAGACCAAGCAATCAAACAATTGTTGGCATTGGAATGCCCACAGTAAGGTCAGTCCTTAGAGTCTGTGTCAAGACGCAGTTTCCACTAAACACTCATGCAAAAGAGCCTTGGTGTAAGATGCCATTCCTCAAAATGTTTATCAGGTGAGCCAGAATGGTTTTTATACAGTGTGCTTCTTTTTTTTTTAAGTACTTCACTGACAATCTTAAGCTTGATAACTGCCTGAATTTTGCTGTTGACACTTTGCCTTCAGTTTTAAGGCCGCTTTAAGTTACTCTAAAAACGAAATCGTGTTGCTCTTAATTCCCTGAAAGCCCCACACTGTCTTAAATTACATGCTTATACTGGGATAGGCAGACTATTTATTCAGCAGGCAGATTTCAGAGCCATCTGAAATTAATTTCCCAACTCCAACATTCCTGGGTACCAGCCTTCAATCTAGCCATGGAATTTCCTGGTGGAGCTGCACACGTTTCAATCTTTATGTTACAGGTTTCTCGGCACCACCATGCTACTTCCCTGCCAGCTGTGAAACTGAAGAGCCACTCTGCCATTGCCACCAGTCCACTGCTGCCCCCTTACATATGCAATCTCCAGCTGTAATGACTCCAAGGCAAAATCACCGGATCACAGAGTTGGAGGCTAGTGTAGGCTGCTTGATGCAAGAAATCCAGTGCTATATTTCCATCAGATGGCTGTCCAGCCTCTGCCTAAAAACCTCCAGGGAGAGAAGGCTCAGCACCCTTCTAAATAATTGGTTCCATTGCGAAACTGCTCATATCAACAGGAAACTTCTCTTTATGTCAAATACTTGTATAACTTAAGCCCATTAGATATAATTCTGCCATCTGGAGCAACAGAGAATAAGTTTTTGCCCTTTTATGAGATAAAACTTCAGGTATTTGAAGACTGTGCTCCCTCCAGTCTTCTCTTCTCCAGGTTAAAATACCTGTCCTTCAGCCTGTCCTTATAGGACATGTTTTTCAAACCACTGACCATCTTCGTATCTCCAACACCATCAGCAGTGTCATTCCTTCACTATAAAGTTTTTGTCAAATGCTAAAGACACACCTCTTTACCCTGGCCTTCAGCACCTGGGATGTATGTTTTCAGGACTCACCCTATTCCTGTGGATGCGATGTGTTTTAATGGTTTTTAATACTGTATTTTAAATTTCTGTAACCTGCCCTATAACCTAATGAAGGGTGAGCAGTAACAATAACAACAACAATTCCAGATGCCCATTTCCTGTTTATAAAATGGACCAAATCTAACCCAAGACTCAAGGTCTCAGCTGGAATAAAGCCTCCAGATCTAGAGAGCTACTTTCCCCTCAACTCTCTAGCTTAAGATATGGACAGAGCTGATGTCCTTCAAAAGGAAAAAATATTATTCCTTATTTGCATATCTTTTAATAATTATTAATTTTAATAATAATGACACAGGTTCAGTCCCTGGCATCTCCAGGTAGGGATAGGAGAGACCCTTATCTGAAACCCTTGAGAGCTGTTGCAAGTCAGTGTGGGCAATAATGAGCTAGATGGACTCATGGTCTGACTCAGTATACAGCTGCTTCCTTGGTTCCTGTGTATTGAGATTTGAAGGAGGGAGCTTCTTGTTGTTCTGCCACCAATGCAGCGACACAAGATAGGTCCTCCTCTGTGATGAAACCACATTCATGGAACACATTCATGACTTGCACCATCATCATTTGGCTTTTGGCACCCTTTGAAGCCATAGCTCTTCGCCCTGGCCTTTGGAGGAGATTGATTTAACTAGCTTTAAACTGATGAATGTCTGCTTGCTGTATTGTTAATGTGGGTTTATTTTTCAATTTTAAATTGCTATTTGGAACTTTATTGTTTTAATGTTTTGAAGTCTGGGCCCTCTGGGATCATAATTGATGATGGGTGATTCAGAAATTGAATAAGTAAATAAAGGTTGATTCAAGGCTTTAGTAACCATTTTTCTTCTTATTGTATAATTAATTGGTTGATTATTTCAGGCCACAACCACCCACTCTTTCTCTGTCACATACATGCAAAGACATGTGCTGGGCGGTCTAATTGTGTGCAGTGGAACCTGTAAAGTGTAACACACCCAAAATTAGGAAAGGGAACAGGAGACTTAGGCTGCAATCCAATACACGTCCACTCAGAAGTAAGTACCGTTTGGTTCGATGGGACTTACTCTCAGGTTACAAAAAAGTAAACTGATGTGCAAATGTGAAGAACTGAACATTGTTGTTGTTATGTGCCTTCAAGTTGATTACAACTTATGGAGACCCTATGAATCAGTGACCTCCAAGAGCATCTGTCATGAACCACCCTGTTCAGATCTTGTAAGTTCAGGTCTGTGGATTCCTTTATGGAATCAATCCATATCTTGTTTGACCTTCCTCTTTTTCTACTCCCTTCTGTTTTTCCCAGCATTATTATCTTTTCTAATGAATCAGGTCTTCTCATTATGTGGCCAAAGTATGATAACCTCAGTTTCATCATTTTAGCTTCTAGTGATAGTTCTGGTTTAATTTGTTCTAACACCCAATTATTTCTCTTTTTGGAAGTCCATGGTATGCGCAAAGCTCTCCTGAACATTAGATTTAAAAAATGAGAAACTGAGAAAACGAAACTGATGTATTCAACCAACCCTATCTCCATATACATTATGGTAAAAGTGCTGATCCTCACAAGCCTACACAGGAGACAAGGGAGATCAACAGCAGTCACTGTTTTTGTGTGTGGTCAATGTTTCATTCTCTAACAAATTAAGGCAAATGTGGCAAACCAGCAGGATAGCAGGCTCCTGTCTGGACATGTCCTCAGTACTGTGGTTTAACATTGAAGCCACAAATGTGTCTCGAGGTGGTAGGAAAGAACTGATATAGTAGACTCATTCAAGAGGAAAATTATGGTTGTCACTTGCAAAGGGAGCATTCAATTATGGGAAGGAAAGTATCTCCCTATGGTGAAGGGCCATAGTGCCATGACAGAACATCTGCTTTGCAGTTTCAATCTTCTCCATCTCCAGGAAGGGCTGGGAGAGAACCCTGCCTGAAACCCTGGAGAGCTGCTTCCTGTCAGTGTTGACAATACTGAGATAGATGGATCAATGGTCAAGACTGGTATAAGGCAGCTTCCTACGTTCTACCTACACTATCCATATCAAACCCTGCAAGTTCACAGGGATTTTGTGGGCACTTGGCAAAGGCTAGAGTAAAGTTTTCTGCTATTCTGAGAGACACTCACTGGCAAAAGCCCTGAGAAAGCTGTGTATACTATGTATCAATCTGGGACCAATCTGCTAGGAATAAACACATGCGACAGAAGATGGATGCCTCTAAGGAATCTATGGAGTAGTTGGTGTAGTGGGGTGACCACAATCCACGCGGTGACATGACTTTATAATTAAACCCTGTATCATAATTGAAATTGAAATTGAAACTTTATTTTTACCACACCCTTTTTCCAAACTTGAACTCAGGGCGGCTTACAAATAGAACTACATGTAGTTAAAAACATAGAAAAACCCGCATGAGAGATTAAGTAACACGTTTGCTATACTTTTTAATATACTGATTTAATATACTTTTTAGCAATGATATTGATTGCAATTACTGCTCCAGCCCGTAGGAACCTTCACTTACTAGGATGGTAGACAGTCTGCAAACACAGGAAACAAAAGTAAGTTAAGACAATAACACTGAAAAAGGAGCACACAGCGACACAACAGTGGTCGGCAAGAGAGGCTGTAGTCAAGCACATTAATAGCCAAGAAAACATTGGTAAAGTGCTGCTGTGCTAAAACGAACCTCCTCCTTATCCCAAATGCTTGCCTCTGGCATGTTGTCAAGCCCAAGCTTTCAGAGGCTGCTAGGGAAAGGAAATTCCATAGCAAGGGAACAGCCACTGAGAACGCCATCTTACCTGCTCATGCTGATCATGCCCAATAAAAGCACATATTTATTGGCTGAGCATAGATCCCACTCACTGTTTGTAAAATGTGTGGAGTTAAACCACTTAACCCAGGAGTTGGGAACCTCAGGCTGAATGTGGTCCTCCAGACTTCTCTATTTGGCCCTCAGAACTCTTCTCAGGCACACCTCCTCTCCCCAGGCCACACCCCTCACTGTCCCAGCTCATAGTCCTAGTGTTTTTGCCTGACTAGAATGTGTCCCTGAACTCTTATAATGCTTCTTGCATGTCTGGATGGAGTGGGAGAAGGTGAGTGTATGTCAAAAGTAACCTACTGTACAAAGGCAAAATGAGCACATGTTGTTCTGCCCACTTTTGCCTCTAGCCCCATCCACCACTGGCACGTGGCCCCAGAAGGCTGACCAGAAGGGAATGCGGCCCTTTGACTGAAAAAGCTTCCCGGCCTCTGACTGATCTATAAAGTTAAGTCAGCATTCCAAATTCTCTGGATTTTTCCAGTTAAAAGGCATGTGGCAGCCTGCAGCAGATACTGGGAAATGCATCACCTGTTGAATGTCTGCCAGCCTTGAGACAGAGAAGCCCAGCCAGAAACAGGAACCCGGTCAAAATCGTGAAGCACAGATTGAATTATGTAACACACTCTGCATGGGTCAGCCTATGAAAACATGTGATTTTTCTGGCATAATCACTATTCACCTTTCAGCACTAGTGAAAGACTTGCCTATTTACCCAGGCTTTTGAACAAGGCTGAGCTGATGTGGAGAGTCGTAAACTGGTTGGTCTGCTGCATTGTGATATCTAATATTTCTAGCTGACGTTTAATGGCTTTATGTGAATTTTACTGTTTGTTTTAATAGTGTTAATGTTCTGTGTAATAACCCATCCACCTGGGATCATGAATTGAAAGACAGGCTAGAAAAGTAAATCATGAATAAATAAATAAATAAATATGTTCAGAAACTTTGGCTTGACTACCAGAGTATGCTTTGCTGACCATATCATCCCAGCTTTGTGTCACATTCTCCACTGGCTTCCAGTTAGTTTCTGGAAAGAATTGAAAGTGTGGACTCTTTACCCATAAAGACCAAAATGGTTTATGACCAGGATATTTGAAGGACCACCTTCACCCATATGCCCACTGCTGAAAATGTGGAGCTATTTTGACAAAGCAAGTTAAGAATTCAACAGCGGTTTTTCCCCCTATTCATCCACACCCACCCAATTTCTGTTGAAGTTCCAAATTTTAAAAGAAGCCCAGTGGCAATAGCTTTAGGCAATAGGCTCAGATTGAAATTTCTCCTTAGATACCTGGATCAAACACTACTTCAGGATCAAAGGGAAGTGGTCTACAGTACGTATAACAACTGCCCAAATACTTCTACATGGAAAGAAAAATGGGAATGTCCTGAAAAGAAAAGCATTTTACTTCCTCCTTTTATGTTCCCTTTAGACTGAATGAAAGAAATGAAATTCCAACCAAGTTGGTTAAACATCTAGTTGCTCACAGACTGTACATACCTGGGTTTTTATTGATGCTTACAGTGATTCATATAGTTCTGAATGGTTTCCATTATTCTAAGAACTACCACTGGCTTATGTATAAATCAGAGAACTCAAGCTATTAATTTTCAGGAAAATAGGAAAACACATTGGTTAAAGTGTCCATGAAATATCTTAAGGCAGAAGGTAGAGAGCATATATGAAAACAAAACAGAATTTTTGGTCCTAGTCCATGACTCATTTGATATGTATTGAAAACACTAAAAACCCACACATTTAAAGGAATAATATACCATGCCCCAAACCTCTGGCACATTAAAGGTTGCAAGACAAACTTTCTCACATTGATCTTCAGGTGAACATAACTCTGTTTTAGACATGGTCATTCTTTCCTTCTCCAAAGTCTTGACAATGTATACTTACACAATTTCCTGGAGGGAAGGTCATTCTTAAAAACATTTTGTTAACATTTAACTTCTTTCCAGTAAAAAGACTTTCCTAAAATGTGATGTTTCCAAGCAAGGAAAAGCAGATAAAACTAGTAAAACTTCAAGATCCTTAGGTATTTGTGCTAATAGAAACTTTTTGGCAGAAATATTTGCCATGTACAGTGATACCATAGTTTGTACCAATGGGCTGCGCCTTTAAAGTGTTGATAAATCTCAGCAAGGTTAGGGTTCCGTCTTGGGCCACTGGATTACCTGTGTGTAGATAATCCAAAATGTAATTTATAGTCAACGTCTGCATTTCTAGGTAAGGATCAAAAAACTAAACTGCACTAGAGCTGGGGACAAGAACCAAGACAGCGGTTCATGGCAGAACAGGAGGGCTTGCACTAAAATATGGGATAGAAAAACATTAAATATAAATAATTAAATGTTCTGAGGGAATAATAGGGTTGACAGTTGTTCTGGAATAAAACCAGACTGCCCTGTTCCTGTGCCTTCAACATAAATTTGATTTGCCGAATTCAACACATGAATAATTTCCATGGCATAGAGACAAACATTCATTATTTGCTAATTGCAGTGGATCAGGCCAATATTAAAGTCACAGCTAAAGCCTGAATTCGAAAGTTGGTAATCCTAGGAAGAATGATGGTGCAAGGCCATGAAGGTCACGGGGACATAATGGAAGCATAGCATGTGGGCATCCCCAAACACAAATATGTTGTGGACATGCATAAAGACATAGCACCTGATTTTCTTCTTAAACCAAATAAGCAAAACCTGTTGCAGAATCCATATTGTGGAAAGTAGATGCTAGATGAGTAGGATCCAAATGCAGTGGGAGAGGGGCTCTTGGGGTTCATTTTGGAACAAAGAAATGACAGCTGAGGAGAGGGTCAAGGACTTCTCCTTTGTCATTTCCCCTACTACAGCTTTCCATTTTTTAAAAAGATAGTATCAAGGCTTAGTTATGGGTATATCCACATGACATGTTCTTAGATCTCAGGATTGTTGAGGCTTCCCTCCAATGTTAGATCTTCAGTCTGAAGTGAGGGTCAATGAATTGCTAGACAATTATTTGACTTAGCTCCATAGTGGCATGTCACAGAATCATAGAATAGTAGAGTTGAGCCCAGAGCTTGGAAGTAACTCGTTATTTTTAACGAGTTACTTGTAATTCGTTACAATTTTAAATAACGAGTGGGTAATTCCATTACATTTGGCAAGTAACAGAACAACTAGTAATTTCCCTACTTTTCAGCTGCAACTTTAACGTTTCCACGTTAGGTTGGACGTTACTTGGGGGCGGGAACAAAGGGAAGTCAGCTCCTGGCTGTGATTGGTTAACACAAGACATGTGCCTCACACTGATTGGACCTCTGCGCAGACTGTCTCTTCCCTCGTGATCTGTGTTAGGAGGCACAAGGGAAGAGGTGAATAGGCAGGGCCTGCTAGCGTCTGAGAGGAAAAAATGGACGCCGGAGGAAAAAGCCAGGGCAAGGACAACGGA
Organism: Rhineura floridana; assembly: GCF_030035675.1. NCBI lineage: Eukaryota > Metazoa > Chordata > Lepidosauria > Squamata > Rhineuridae > Rhineura > Rhineura floridana. The sequence continues at coordinate 38,983,458 of NC_084485.1, forward strand.
GGAGAAAAGGCAGCAGCAGAATGGCAAAGAGCTGTGGAGGTGAGTGACGATGATTTGTGTCTGTGTCTGTGTGTGTGTGTGTGTGTGTGTGTGTGTGTGTGTGTGTGTGTGTGTGTGTGTGTGTGTGTGTGTGTGTGTGTGTGTGTGTGTGTGTGTGTGTGTGTGTGTGTGCCCCCCACGGCCCCTTCCGCCCCCCTGTGGCATTTTTGCCCCCTGCCCCCCATGGCCCCTTCTGCCCCCCCACTGCCTCTCCTTGCCTCATTGCTGCCCCCTCCATCAATCACAAGGCACTTCTGAAACTTCGGCCTACTCAGAGCTTGGAAAAGTTACTTTTTTGAACTACAACTCCCATCAGCCCTAGGCAACATGGCCACTGGATTAGGCTGATGAGAGCTGTAGTTCAAAAAAGTAACTTTTCCAAGCTCTGGCCTACTTCTCTTCCTTCCCCCCCTTTTTGAACTCTCCCCCTTGTTCCCATGCATACATACCTGTGTGCTGTATTTATCCAGACAGAGCACTCCTGCCTTTTAAAATGCCGGCTAGCTTTTTATTGTATATTTATTTGAACTCCATCTTTCTTTTTATTTGTATTTTTGTCCTGTTTAATCACAAGACTGAATTGTATGTGGGACAAAAACTGTCTCAGTAATAATAATAATAAAAATAAAAATCATTAGGCGTATAATAAATGGCTTAAGGCTGATTCTTTTGTTCTTGGCAGAGATGAGGTGAGAGGTAGGGTCCTTGCAGCTCCTCCTCTCAGTCCCCCAGCTCTCAAACTCATGTTCTGTGAGAAAGAGAGAGATTCCCAGTCCCAGAGAGAGATAGACTGTTGACAATCTCTGCTAATATCTATACAAATGTACATAACATGCATCACCTGAACTCACATGATCTAGAGTTACCTTAGATCTTGCAAGATTTGCAATTGAGAAGCAATAGGGTTTTATATTAGTTCTGATTGTCTATTGGGCTATCATAGGTTATATGGTTTTTTTCATTTTCTATGGCAAAAACTCCAACTTCAGTGGAATTTATGTGATGTGTTCTAATCATTTGAATTTGGCTAATGAATGCTTTATTCTTTCATCAGAACTTTAGCAGCAGTACTAAAATATTAATAAAAAAGAAAAGGGAAAGAAAAAATACTTTACATACATCATTCAGCTGTATTGCTAATTATAGATATAGATATAAAAGATAAACGGCATTTTGTCAAAAGTATTTTTGTCTACATTTTATACCTCATCCTTGGTTTTCCAAGCTTGGCATGGAATGCTTCTCATACAGAATTAATTTGAAATGCTGCATATTTATTATCATAATCATCATATTCAAAATAAAAAATATATGTACCACCTTCAAGTTGATTCCAACTTATGGTGACCCTATGAATAGGGTTTTCATGAGGCTGAGAGGCAGTGACTGGCCCAAGGTCACCCAGTGAGCTTCATGGCTATGTGGGGATTTGAACCCTAGTCTCATTTTGTTCTCACAACAACCCTGTGAGATAGTAGGTTAGACTGGCCCAGGCAGGGTTATTCAGTGAGCAAAAATGATGCAAATAGGAGCTCTTTTAATTGTGCTATCGACCTGCTTACTTCCACTCTGATCTTGCAGCATGGGGAAGAGTTGGGGCACATCACAGCTGAAGTTCACCCATATAGGAGCATTATCTCTTGTTTATTACAGAGACGCCTGTTGCAGGTTTTGCTGCTGAGAGCAGCAGTCACTTAGTGCGGCCACTTGAGTCACAGCTTGTTGATCCTGAGGAGGCAAAACTAGAAAGTGAGGTTCAGAAAGGAGGCCCTGTGCATGAGGAGGAGGAGGAGGGCATGAAGCAGTGCCAGTTGCCCACAGCCACATCTGCAGAACCGCAAGTACCATGGTTTGGCTTTGAGAAAGCTTGTACATTTGTGAGCCAGAGTGGGAAAAATGTTGTTGTACAATGCAATTACTGCCTTCCAAGGATCAAAAATCTGAGATCAGCTGTTTCCTCCTCATCCAATGTGAAGAAACATTTTGAGGTAAGCCTTTGTCATGCTGGTCCTCAAAGAGTGTCCATTGTCTATTTATGTTTAAATTGTGAAGTTCCTCTTCCATTTTTTCTTGGATTCATGCTTTGTTCTTCTTCCTCAGAGGGCACACCCTGAGAAGCTGAGAGCAATTGAAGATGCAATAAAGGCAAGGAGACGTGGCCTTCCTGAACCAATGCATGACACCCCTCCTCCCAAAATGCTGAAGCAGCAGCAGACAACCCTTGAGAGGTGGGGATCTGGCAGGGAGCCTGTCACCCAGAGCAATCTCGACAGGAGAATCGTTGATTTCATTGTAGAGGAGACATTACCACTTCAGACTGTGGACAAACCATCATTCATTAATCTGGTTCGCATTGGACTCCCCAAAGATCTCAACATCATATGTGCCAAGACTCTGAGAGACAGAATTGAGAAGAGAGCATGCCACATGAGAGAAACTCTTGCAAACCGAATGGGTGCTGTGGCATATATAGCAACCACTGCAGACTGTTGGACCAATGGCAAGAAGAGTTACTTTGGGGTAACAGCCCACTGGATCAACCCAACTACCCTGAAACGTGAGGTCGGGGCCTTGGCTTGTAAGCGTCTGAAGGGGCGCCATACATACAATGTCCTTTCAAAAGCACTGCATGATGTACATGTGCAGTACAGGATCCACAACAAAGTTATGTGCACTACTACAGACAATGGCTCCAACTTTGTGAAAGCGTTCAGAGTTTTCATGGCCAAAGAACCAGTGGAAGCTGCAGGCACCAGTGACGATGATGGTGATAACCAGGAGGAGGAGGAGGCTGAGGTGGAGTTTGTGCCTATCTGTGAGATCCTGGACACAGGACCTGAGGCAGAGGAAGAAGCTGCAGACTCAGGAGAGGATTTTGTTTTACCACCACACCAGAGATGTGCTAGCCACACCCTCAACCTTGTGGCAACACAAGACATAGAGGCCATGCTTTCTGACTCCTCCAAAAGTAGTCTTCTTGGTCCTTTCAAGAAACAGTTTCGTTCCTTGATGGGAAAGTGCAGCAAGTTGTGGTCCAAGCAGAACCAGTCAGGCCAGATTGCTGAGTATATCCATGCGCAATGTGGTGTGTATCTGAAGGTACCGAATAAGACCAGGTGGAATTCCACCTTTGATGCGTTGAAGCAACTACATGAGCTCCTGTCAACTGTGCCACTAAAAATGCACACCATAATGGACCGCTGCTCCTTGTCCAGGATCACAGCTGCTGAGATTGAAGTGGTACAGGAATACACAGAGATTATGGAGCCACTAGCCCAGTCCCTAGATATCCTGCAACGGGAGAACGGCATGTTCATGGGGTATTTGCTACCAACGCTCTGCAATCTGGACTGCAAGTAAGAAGGACTGGAAAACAAACCTGAGAGGTACACATACTGTTTTCAGCTGCTGAGAGGTGTGCGCGAAGCCCTAAGAAAGCGGTTTGCAGCTATCTGGGAGGACAAGAGGCATCTTCTGGCAGCCTGCCTACACCCTCGCTTCAAACTAGATTGGCTGGAATCGTGTCAGGCCACCACCCATACCAACAAGTAAGAACATTAGGGAAGCCCTTTGGGTGGATTACTCCAAGGGAAATGTCTCAAGGGAGGCATCAGAGGGCTTAAGGTGGTAGGCAGGGGCTGGGCCTTTTCTTCCTGGGGCTCCTCATCACAACCTTGGGTTGCTGCAGGTAATCCTTAAGGGTCTGCTGTGCTGCCCCATGAGTGTGGTGACTTGGTCACCTTTCTACCTTCCATGTCATCATCCACAGGCTCAGGCTGGACCCTGAACCAGGGGACATGACAAGCATCAGGAAATGAAGAGCAGATGATGGTTTCCTAACATATATGTGTTAACATATCCTCTCTCTTTCTTAGATACACAATGGAAGCCTTGTTGAAAGCTGAAATAAAGATGGGTGTACTTAATGAGGACAGTGATCAGTCTTCAGATAAAGACCAGGAAGGAGATGACTTAGAAGATGACTTCTTTAACTTTCTGCCCCAGGGCAAGAAGTCAGCAGTGGACACTGCTGAGGAGGAACTGGTGAGGTACCTGAGGTCTCCCAGCAGGGAAGTGTCATCACTCCATGGCTTTCCACGTGTGCTGCAGTGTTTTTTGCAGCACAACACAGGCATGCCTTCGAGCGCCGCAGTAGAACGCCTGTTCAGTACTGGTGGCAACGTAATGACTGTAAAAAGACATTCCTTGTCTGACATGCTCTTTGAGCATCTTGTTCTTTTGAGACATAACAGAAACATATTATAAAAGCATTTCAAGTGTAAAATTTGATTTCAAGAGTTGGGGTATCTTCATTGCTTGGGGGGATGTGAGATTCTGTTATGCCATTATGTTAATCTTATGGATAATTTTTTTTATTCTACTACCCCCTGTGTGTGTGTGTTTCTTTTTAATATTGTTTTAGGCTTCTTAGATGTGCAGCAGCCAAGGCCAGCACCTTTTAGGAGTTTTTTTAAAAAAGTAACTGAAATGTAATTGTAGTGATTACTTTTGAGAAAAAGTAAAGTAATCAGTTACTTTCAGAGCTATTGTAATTGTAACGGTAATTACTACTTTTTTGGCCAAGTAATTGTAACTGTAATTTATTACTTTTTAAAAGTAATCTTCCAAGCTCTGGTTGAGCCTATAAAGGCACAGAGTTCAACCCACTGCTCAATGCACGAAGCCAACTTAAAGCATACCCAGCAGGTGGCTGTCCAACTACAGCTTGAATGCCTCTAGTGTTGGAGAGTCCACCACTTCCCTAGGTAATTGATTCCATTGTCATTCCACTCTATCAGTTAGGAGGTTTTTCCTGATGTTCAGCCAAAATCCAGCTTCCTGTAACTTGAGCCCATTATTTCATGTCCTGCACTCTGGGATGATTGATAAGAGATCCTGGCCCTCCACTGTGTGACAACTAGCGATGGGGGAGAATATCCACTAAATCAGACTTAGTACCGAATTTTGACTTGGTCCAACAATCTGCTGTCTCTTCAGACCAGCACTGATTTCTTGCAGAAGGTCGCAGCTGTCATAGGCATGGATTTTTTCTGTTCTGAATTTTACATTATTATCTTCGTAATTGGCTGTCCTCTAAATCGATGCATTCTTAATGGCTGTCGTTTACATCCATTAAAAATGGAAATGGACTGCCTTCAAGTCAATTCTGGCTTATGGCAACCCTATGAATAGGGTTTTCATGGTAAGCGGTATTCAGAGGGGGCTTACCAATGCCTTCCTCTGAGGCTGAGAGGCAGTGACTGGCCCAGGGTCACCCAGTGAGATTCATGGCTGTGTGGGGATTCGAACCCTGGTCTCCCAAGTCATAGTCCAACACTCTAACCACACTGGCTCTCACATACATTAACCTCACTCTAATTATCTCTTTGTTTTTTTAATTCACAGTTTTTTAGGATCTTGTAAAGAACCAAAGAACTAAAAATAGAAGGTAGTGGTGCTGAACATGCCCAATTCTTTCAGTCTCTCCTCATAGGGCTTTGGTTCTAATTCCTTGATCATCCTTGTTGCCCTCCTCTAAACCTGTTCTGGTTTGAGTGCATCCTTCTTAAAGTGTGGTGTCCAGAACCGGACGCAGTACTCAAGATGAGGCCTAACCAGTGCCACATAGAGTTGGTAGCATAAGTTGGAAACAAGTAAAAAGCCTTCAAAGATATACTGATTGCTAACTGCTAATGCCACAAACACACTCAAATCTGCAGCTTTGTTGTGTTTTCCCCTACTGCTGTGCTGAAAATGTCTCCCTTTTTAAAAAACTATTCTCCAGCAATGAATAAGAAAAGAAATTGCATTCAAAAATTACTAAAGGGGAGACAAAGTTTCAGTGAAATTCTGATGGGCGAAGGTGTAGGGTTTTTGTTCCCCTTGCTTTACTTTCAAGATGGTCAGGGGGAGTTTGTGAGTGTCTTTTCTTTCATTCTATTAATATTCTCTCTAGTGATCTTGACTTTGCAGCCATCCAGGGCACCAATAAATACCCCATGGTGTCCTCGTAGGCTTGGGAAGGTGGTGCAGCTGCGTACTGTTTGCCTGACTGCTGTCTTTTTACTTTTAAAGAAAAACAGCAGTTTAAAAAAAAAGGTAAAAGGACTTCCCTTAAAAATAAAACCAGCAAGTGCACTGATCTCAGGGGCTCACTAAACAGCCTCCCCAGCTTCGTGTGCTTCAATTAAAGCTCAGAGGAAGACAACTCCTTTCACTGGGCTTTTTCAGGTCCAGAAAGGGCAAGCAGTGTTTACTGGGGGAAGCCGTGCTTTCTCCATATAGTTCCTTCTGAGAGCAACAGAACATCATCAAGTTCCATCGCTCTCACATAAGGATGAAAGGATCTGCCCATTTATACTCAAGTTTCTCATCTTTCTAATCTTAAATGCAGTTCTCCACATTTCTGCAGCAATTTGCATTAAAAAAAATTCCCCATGAACATTATTCAGCATCTTAGTGTGAATTTCTCCTAATAAACACATTTTGCATAGAGTTTAGACTAATGTACATTTTTGCAAACAATTTATCCTACTATAACGCATTTGTCTATATGTTGTTTTCACTAATATATTCATTTTAAGTACACTTTCCCCTAACATATGCATTTTTGTAAAGACTGGTTGGTTGGAGAATTGCATCACAAAATTCAGGTAAGTGTGAATTTCAAAGAATGGCTGTGTTTTGGTTCTCATCTTGTTTTGGAAAGTATGAGTTTGATAGATACAGTGTTAAATGGGAACTGAAGAGAGTTCCTCCCCCATCCCTACCCCCAGCAGGACTTGCCCTACTCTAGTCAAAGCATGGGCCAGCAAGAAGACCCACATGCTAGCTGCTCTAGGCTGTGAGCAGACAGATGATCTCTGGAGATTTGTAAAAGCAAACAATGCTGGAGTCCTTGGATCACCTCGTAATGGGACCCACAGGACCACAGATTTTAAAGTGGATTAAAGTGGATTCATGAGCCAACTTGGTCACCATCTGCCCATATTCAATCACACGTGTCCACTTTGGAATCCTTCCCCATTCTTACACCTGATAAATGTAAGCTCATCCCTGCGCCCACCAAAATTAGAAAGAAATACTCAAATGCCCTGGGAGTTAGGCATTAAAATGGAAGCAGGGAAGAAAAGTTTTGAGAAATTGGAGGACAAGTTTTCTCCCAGTGCAGTTTTATGTGAACGGGGGATTTGAGGTGCTTCCTCCCATTTGAAAAGTCATGATACATGTTTTACTGTCACTTTGGCAAAGCAATCCAGGAGAAAAAGGGAGAATTTCAGACAGCCAAATGCAGCAAGTTATACACATGTATCCAAGTCCTACTCAGAATAGACCTAGTGAAATTAATGTTAGCCATGTCTACTAATTTTACTGGGTCTACTCTGAGTAGCACTAGTATTCGATACAAAGAAGTCTTGTTATCATACATAAAGTACTTTCAGGTGTTTTTTTTTTTGCGACCAATTCAAACCTGCATATCTCACATTTACTGTGACTGAATGGGCATATTGATTAAAAGCTGCTATTCAAGTTCTAAAGGCTTAGTAAAAGAAAAAAAGGTTAGGAATCAAACTCTGGTCTTTCAAATACCAAACACAAACACCTGAGCACCACTAAGGATGGACAAATCTTTCAGTGTTGGATTCTCTCCCTTGGAGAATTGCATCACAAAATTTGGGAAGTGCAAATGTTGAAGGATAGCTGTGTTTTGGTTCGTTTAATAGCTTGGAAAGTACAAATTAGGTAGGATTGAACCAATCTCTTGCCTTTCCCTCATCATACAGTAGATCAGTACATTGATCAGGTGAAGAGATTCCAGCTGATGTTTGGCACAAGCATATTCCACGGTGATCCTAACAGTATTCTTTCTTTCTTTAAAACAATTCTACACCATCCTCCAGGCAGTTTATAATAAACTAATAATAAGAGCTTATTAAAAACAATACATACATCAGAGGCTAAAAGTCTGAGAAAATAAAATGGTCTTTGGTTGGCACCTAAAAGAAATTAGACACCAGGCAAACTTTCCAAGCTGAAAAGGCTCCACAAGTGAGGCACCACAGCTGAAAAGTCCCTCTCCCAAAGTCGCCTGCCCCTCTTCAAATGGCAGGAGCACCTGAAAGAAGGCTTAAATGCTACACAGGCAGATTGATGTGGGAGCAGATGTTCCCTCAAATATCCAGGTCCCAAGTCATGTGAGCCAAAAATTCTCTATGACAAAATTTGGGGTGCTCATTCCCTCTCCCCACCTATTTGTAGCAGTAGTGCTCCTCCCACTAGCCATGGTTCTTCTCACACACCATTGAGAAGAGCATGTAGCTGCCACTGGCATTCGTACAACCCACCCAACCCCTGAAAATTCAGCAAAATGTCCCAGCCCAGTTTCGGCACTAAAAATGGAGCAGTGAGATTGACAAGAAGCATTTCAACCCAGATTACACTGATTTTCTGTGGCGTTGGGTAGTTTGTTGAAGATTATATTGCTTAAAGCCTTTGCAAAAGGTAGGAACTATGCTTTATTTATTTAAAACATTTATATTCCCCTTAATCATTTCTAAGCAGTGTACATAAAAACAAAACAAACCATACATAAAACAAACAGTAAAACAGTAACATCATCATAAAATCAAACACTACCTTAAAATGTCTACTGGAACAAGAAAGTTTTAGTCAGACACCTGAAGTTTAATACGGAGGGTGCTTTTCTAATCTTAGTAGGAAGGGCATTCCACAGGCTGAGGCCCACAACACTGAAAATTGCTTCCACCTCCTGTATTCTTTCCTGGTGCTCCCATCCCATGCACATCCCTACCTCTTAGAACTTAATTGCATTTTACAAAATATAATAATATAGGCATGAAATATCATCTGTGCTGTTACAAGCATTGCCCTGGGCACATGGTATAAGCCAGGGATGGGGAGCTGGATCATGCTGATGGGCCAGATCCTTAACTCCCCCACTCTTGCAGGCCAACCTTGACAGGGGGTGTTTCTGCTCACCTGTCAAAGTTCAAAGGGGCTCACGGTAACCGCTCACCAGCCAATGGGGAACTCCACAGTGACATCAGTCCCAGTGGTGTTTGCTGTCAGTGAGCCCAGCTGGTAAAGAATGACACACAGGACATCAGGTGTGGGACAGGTGGGCATGATTTGGGAAACATGGTCTTGCAGGTCAGATTGGGACACCTTCCAGTCCTAATTAGGCCCACAGACTGGAGGTTTGCCACCAATGGGTAAGAAATAGGCTCTTAGTAAAAGATCACATATAGAGAAAGAGATCAATTTAGAACAAGCGTCCTTCTCCCCTTCCCTCTTTTATAAGCTCTCTCTCTCTCTCTCTCTCTCTCTCTCTCTCTCTCTCTCTCTCTCTCTCTCTCTTTGGCTTTCTTTTCCTCTCCCACTTCACCTCTTCTCTTTCTGTTCCCTACCAAAGCGGCACTTACCACAGTGACAAATGAAGCAATAACAAGGGTAGTCATTTAACTCTTTGCATCCTACTTAAAAATTGCCCTAATTACCATGTAATGGGTCCACCGAGGCAGCAGACGCTGGGTGAAATCTACCCGGAGGGCATGAATATAGTTCATCTGTCCATTCTCTAATAGAACTCTAAAGTTCACCCTTATAAACATGTCACCTAGTCTATAATTAAGTGACTGGTCATTAGGTAATGTATGTGGTACCTGTGGGTCACATATCAGTCAAATGGTGATGGATATTTATCCAATAACTGCCCAAAAGTAGCTCCATAGCTCTCTGTCACCACACCATGCAGCAAACTCTCAACACATGGAATGCTCAGACTAGTGACCTGGAGGTGTGGGGTTCTGAAAGTAATAAATCATTGTCTGTGAACAGGAAGATATGGCAAGAACAGAGACGAGAGGGCGTCATAACAATGTTTAAGGATATTAGGAGGCATAACAATGTTAAGAGGCTAAGATTTCCAGACAGGTACGTTCAAGTATACCAGCCTCTTTATGGTCATCACAAAAATGTGGAAGGCTGCTCAATCCAAAATAATCAGAAGTCTGATGGGGGAAGGGGTCTTTGCTGAACCATTATTAGCCTCTCCCAATGCCACTTCTCTGAAGTACAAGTTGCAGTCAGGTTGCAAACATCATTCAAAGGATGACATAATTGTACACAGTAAATGAGAATAGGTTAGGAGGGTTTCATCTTCAGGCAGGAAATAAATAGAGCTGAATTGCTCCCAGCAAATCTTTTCAAAGTTCTCCTTTGAGAACAATTTGAGAGTTGTGATCTCCCTAACTGGCTAGGAAGTAATGAGAAAGGACCATAGCCCAGAGGCAGAGCACGTGCTTTGCCCGCAGAAGGTGCCTGGTTCAATCCCCAGAACTTCCAGGTAGGGCTGTCCCCTTCCTGAAATCCTGGAGAGCTGCTGCCAGTCAATGTAGACAATACTGAGCTAGACAGGCGAAGGATGAGTCGACATAAGGCAGCTTCCTATGTTCCTAGTGGCAACAAGGCAAATTTGGTGGAGTAGCCCAGGAACCTGGCTGGTCTCATTCTTTGTTCCTATGTTGTACATCTTTCATTTTTATGTTGTACACTAAAAGGGATGCTCTGTAAGAGAGACTAAAAGGAACATGGCTTCAGGGTTTATGATTTGAGTAAGTTCTAATTCAGAGGCTTTTTTTTTTTTGCTCTACTAAACACTAGGACAGTGAACCCTGTTATCTATAACAACATATGGATTGTCTCTAAGTTTCTATTGCCTTTTATTTCAACCGCCAAGGAGTAAAGTGAAGATACTGTGCAACAACCACCCACAACCCTTCTGAGAAGCCTTCTGTGGGAGGCTTACATACCATTAAAAACCCTGCCACATTTGGGAAGGGCAAAATGATCATGTACTTTAATGTCCTTTCGCTTCCCTGAATTTCAAGTATTTTCGACCAAACTAGATGTGACGGTGGAAGGAGAAATGGGGACACAAACCTGACACAAACCTGCTAGAGGAGACTGAAATGAAAAAAGAGAGGCCACCTGAACTCTTGAACAATCTAGGTAGTGGGAAAGTATCCATGTCAGCATCAGTAAAGCACAATGTTAGAGACAGGAAAGAAACACAATAATAGTTTATAAGGATTTCAGCTCATGGCATCCTCAGATGCCTCCCTCTTTGATAGTGTACAGTGCCTATGGATGTGGTATATCAATCACTCTATGTTTGAAAGGTATCCTATATACCGGTCACTTGTACCTCCATTGTTTATTGAACTACATCACATGGTCCTCATTGAAAGCTGACAGTAGATCCATATGATTCAAGCCCAATCAAAACAGTGATTTCTCAGTGCTAAGGACCCAGATGTGCCACACAGAGATTGTACAGGCTCCAAATGAGCTATAGGGAAGACAATGAGTAGGAAAGATCAGGACCCATGTACAATTTTTAAAGTAGGTCTGCCATTTCTTTGTCAGATATGTTTACAAATATTTCAGGTACAGAAAAAAAACACCTGCACTTGAACTCTGCTATGTTTCTTACATGCCTGTACAAATGGGGGGGGCTAGTTTGATCAAAGTGATTTCAATTGTTCCTGCATTCTGAGATTGTATCTAAACGTGGACACGGTGACTGACATATGAAGCAGTTATTTGCATGTGAGGTCAACTCATACAGTTTAATGTCTTTTCACTGATTTTCAAATATCTTTGACCAACTTAGAACTGTGGCAGACTCATCTTCTTAAAAGTACTGTAGGTCTCCCCAATCATGTGTAAGAAAAGGGGTTAAATAATAGGACCATTATGGTCTCGTGTGCTTTCTTTTCACAACTATTTTGAGCAAGTGTCTAAACAAGTGAACGATCTATCGTCCCCCTGATCAAAATGCTCAGGGAGACCTTGAGATGAGATATGAAATTGAGGAAGCATCCAAACTAGGAAATGTGGTAGTAATGGGTGACTTCAACTACCCGGACATAGACTGGCCGCATATGTGTTCCAGTCATGACAAAGAAGCAAAGTTTCTAGATATTCTAAATGACTATTCCCTAGACCAGTTGGTCATGGAACCGACCAGAGGGACGGCAACCCTGGACTTAATCCTCAGTGGGGACCGGGACCTGGTGCGAGATGTAAGTGTTGTTGAACCGATTGGGAGCAGTGACCACAGTGCTATTAGATTAAACATACATGTAAATGGCCAATTGCCAAGAAAATCCAACACGGTCACATTTGACTTCAAAAGAGGAAACTTCACAAAAATGAGGGGATTGGTAAAAAGAAAGCTGAAAAACAAAGTCCAGAGGGTCACATCACTCAAAAATGCTTGGAAGTTGTTTAAAAACACTATATTAGAAGCTCAACTGGAGTGCATACCGCAGATCAGAAAGGGTACCGCCAGGGCCAAGAAGATGCCAGCATGGTTAACGAGCAAAGTCAAGGAAGCTCTTAGAGGCAAAAAGTCTTCCTTCAGAAAATGGAAGTCTTGTCCGAATGAAGAAAATAAAAAAGAACACAAACTCTGGCAAAAGAAATGCAAGAAGACAATAAGGGATGCTAAAAAAGAATTTGAGGAGCACATTGCTAAGAACATAAAAACCAACAACAAAAAATTCTATAAATACATTCAAAGCAGGAGACCATCTAGGGAGACAATTGGACCCTTGGATGATAAGGGAGTCAAAGGTGTACTAAAGAACGATAAGGAGATTGCAGAGAAGCTAAATGAATTCTTTGCATCTGTCTTCACAGTGGAAGATATAGGGCAGATCCCTGAACCTGAACTAACATTTGCAGGAAGGGATTCTGAGGAACTGAGACAAATAGTGGTAACGAGAGAGGAAGTTCTAAGCTTAATGGACAATATAAAAACTGACAAATCACCGGGCCCAGATGGCATCCACCCGAGAGTTCTCAAAGAACTCAAAGGTGAAATTGCTGATCTGCTAACTAAAATATGTCACATGTCCCTCGGGTCCTCCTCCGTGCCTGAGGACTGGAAAGTGGCAAATGTAACGCCAATCTTCAAAAAGGGATCCAGAGGGGATCCTGGAAATTACAGGCCAGTTAGCTTAACTTCTGTCCCTGGAAAACTGGTAGAAAGTATGATTAAAGCTAGATTAACTAAGCACATGGAAGAAGAAGCCTTGCTGAAGCAGAGCCAGCATGGCTTCTACAAGGGAAAGTCCTGTCTCAGTAACCTATTAGAATTCTTTGAGAGTGTCAACAAGCATATAGATAGAGGTATTCCAGTGGACATAGTGTACTTAGACTTTCAAAAAGCGTTTGACAAGGTACCTCACCAAAGACTTCTGAGGAAGCTTAGCAGTCATGGAATAAGAGGAGAGGTCCTCTTGTGGATAAGGAATTGGTTAAGAAGCAGAAAGCAGAGAGTAGGAATAAACGGACAGTTCTCCCAATGGAGGGCTGTAGAAAGTGGAGTCCCTCAAGGATCGGTATTGGGACCTGTACTTTTCAACTTGTTCATTAATGACCTAGAATTAGGAGTGAGCAGTGAAGTGGCCAAGTCTGCTGATGATACTAAATTGTTCAGGGTTGTTAAAACAAAAAGGGATTGCGAAGAGCTCCAAAAAGACCTCTCCAAACTGAGTGAATGGGCGGAAATATGGCAAATGCAATTCAATATAAACAAGTGTAAAATTATGCATATTGGAGCAAAAAATCTGAATTTTACATATACGCTCATGGGGTCTGAACTGGCGGTGACCGACCAGGAGAGAGACCTCGGGGTTGTGGTGGACAGCACGATGAAAATGTCGACCCAGTGTGCGGCAGCTGTGAAAAAGGCAAATTCCATGCTAGCGATAATTAGGAAAGGTATTGAAAATAAAACAGCCGATATCATAATGCCGTTGTATAAATCTATGGTGCGGCCCCATTTGGAATACTGTGTACAGTTTTGGTCGCCTCATCTCAAAAAATATATTATAGAGTTGGAAAAGGTTCAGAAGAGGGCAACCAGAATGATCAAGGGGATGGAGCGACTCCCTTACGAGGAAAGGTTGCAGCATTTGGGGCTTTTTAGTTTAGAGAAAAGGCGGGTCAGAGGAGACATGATAGAAGTGTATAAAATTATGCATGGCATTGAGAAAGTGGATAGAGAAAAGTTCTTCTCCCTCTCTCATAATACTAGAACTCGTGGACATTCAAAGAAGCTGAATGTTGGAAGATTCAGGACAGACAAAAGGAAGTACTTCTTTACTCAGCGCATAGTTAAACTATGGAATTTGCTCCCACAAGATGCAGTAATGGCCACCAGCTTGGACGGCTTTAAAAGAAGATTAGACAAATTCATGGAGGACAGGGCTATCAATGGCTACTAGCCGTGATGGCTGTGCTGTGCCACCCTAGTCAGAGGCAGCATGCTTCTGAAAACCAGTTGCCGGAAGCCTCAGGAGGGGAGAGTGTTCTTGCACTCGGGTCCTGCTTGCGGGCTTCCCCCAGGCACCTGGTTGGCCACTGTGAGAACAGGATGCTGGACTAGATGGGCCACTGGCCTGATCCAGCAGGCTCTTCTTATGTTCTTATGTAAGTGATATTATTGCTGCAAAATACATCCATCTCTCCCTCCGCTCTTTCTCCTATGGTTTACAGGTAGCCTTAAATGTTAAGACACTTCCAAGTATTTTGACACATGTTAACCACTAAAGCTGCCTTAAAACACGCGAACTGTTTTAGTGCCTTGGGTCATCTCCAAGAGTATCTTGAGTTAATCAGAAAAGTGTTACTTAAATCAGGAGAACAGACAGGGAGGGCTACGCACGAGCCTATCAGAGCCACAGCTAAAAGTGTTGGAAACCCTTGTGTAAGCATTTGGCAGGAGGAAAGGCGGCACAAACAGGACCCTGAACTCTGCTGTGTTGAAATTTAGAATACTGAATCTGATTTTGCTGGTGGATTTCATCCCTGGGGACAAAAAAACACTAGGGAGACACTAATGAGTTTGAGTCACTTGCAGATCTTGCAAACTGCAGCATGTACAGGACAACAATGAGAAACAGCTCAATCTCTGTTGAATGACACACATTCCAATTTCAGTCTGTTTTTAATGAACCATAAAACAATCAGTGAAAACTGCCTGCAATATTTTCAATAAATTTTCACAACCCCTCTATTTATGGCTTGTGTGGGGAAACAGCAGAGGCCATGGTGGGGAGTAACAATTGAAGTAATTAGCCTAGGTCTTGCCAAACCTTTCTGTGACCTCTCTGCCTGAGAGGCTATGAAAGGTGCAGTTAACCAAAAGCATTGCCTTTGCTAATATGGCTTAGAACATGGCCTCTCTTGTGCTCATGCACAGGGAAGCTTGGGGCTTGTTGACACACTGAGTGTTCAGAAGTTGTTTATTGCAGAGTAGTTAATACCACAAGCTTTTAACTTACAGCTGAGCTCTGAATTATCCTTGAATTTTAGGATACTTTTAGGACATTACCATGCAGATGTCATTGAAAACAGCATTCCCTGGTAAGTTAGCCTCCTGTCTACTATTACATCTAGGAGCATACACCATATGGACTGGCACCATTACAATGTGATTCCTTGAGGACTGCCAGCAGTGGCAGCAACATGACTGTTCTTAGATGTTAACAGTGCAGATGGGCAGAACTCAGTCCAGTGATACTGTAAGGACATCCCCACATCAAACACAGAATATGAGCCTGGTTTTCAGCAATATCATGTTGGTGACTGACTTCCTGTGGTCATTGAAGGGCACTGTATCTCTCTGTAGCTGGGCTGGGGAACCTTTTTCAGCTCAAGGGTCACATACCTTAATGGGAAATTTTCCAGGACCTGCATGCCATTGGTAGGGTGGGATCAGCGGCAAAAGCAGACAGAGCACAAGATACGACTTTGCATGGTAGGCTACATTCCAGGCATGCGAGAGCCCAAGGTTTCTGCACATGAGGTCCATCCAGGTCAACCTGGGAAGAAGGGGTGTGGCCTGGGGAGGAAGCATGGCCTTGGGAATGCCCAGAGGGCCAGAAAAAGAGGTCTGGAAGGCCACATTTGAATCCCAGGCCTAAGATTCCCCAGTCCTGCTTTGTAGGCTTGCCAGCCTCATGTATTTGAGACCGCAACTGAGCTACCAAACTCTTACCCTAACACGGAAGAAAGGTAAGGCAACATAGGAAGCTGCCTTATACTGCATCAGATCATTTATCCATCTAGCTCAGCACTGTCTACATTGGCTGGCACTGGCTAATTTCACACAAGGGATCTCTCTTTCTGGAGATGCCAGGGACTGAACATGGGACCTTCTGCATGCAAAGCAGATGCTCTGTCACTGAGCTGCGGCCCCTCCCAATTCCCCTCAACTTACTTCAGCTTCTTACGGCTTCTTCCCCCTAAATGTTAAAATGTGTGATGCCTCATCTCTTCCGCCAAATCCCTCCTCAAAACCCACCTTCATTCATGAAAACTTTGGGCCAACAACACTCTAGTTCTCATGCCCTACTGTAACTTAGCCTAGGTAAGGGATGGAAAGATCTGTCCATTTCAGTTCTGTTTCATTTTTCTAGTCCTAAATTCAGTTGTTCACATTTCTGCAGCAATTTGCATTTTTTTAAAATAAAAAAATCCTCCTGAAAATTCTCCAGCATTTTAGTGTGAATTTCTCCCAATAAACACATTTTTGTAGATAGTTTTGACTATGTACACATTTTTGCAAGCCATTTCATGTCATACAATGCATTTTTTGTGTTATTTTCACTTGTATATTCATTTTTATGCACCCTTCCCCCTAATAAATGCATTTTTGTAAACATTGCTTGGTTGGTGAACTGCATCACAAAATTGAAATAAGTGCAAATTTCAAAGGATGGCTGTATTTCGGTTCTCATATTGTTTTGGAAAGTGCAGATTTGATAGATTCATCTTGAAATGTGAAGTGAATTGAAATTCTCGCCCATCCCTAGCCTGGGCACATGTAATTCAAATGATTGCATATTCTTTCCTAGTTTATTCCTATCTCGGGCCCCCTTCCCCTTCCTCTGTTGTTTCCCTGTGGCAAACTTCAGATTGTAAGCATCTCATGGCAGGGATTTGTTTCTTGTACATAGGTATTGTATTCATAAATTCATCAGTGTACCAAGGCTGGTTGTGGTGGTAGCAAACCCAGGTTCACCCTGAGTAATGCGTGAAGTAGCCCTACCTAATTCATCCTTTGAATACATAACCAAGAGAGAGGGTAGAGGGCATGGGTTGTCATTCCAGGGTAACTGATTGTGTAAACAGGCAGTTCTACTTTGTTCAAAATGAATGTCAGTTAGAAAAGCAAAGATTTGGTTGCTGGAGTGAAAGTAACTATTGCCATTTACCAATTAGATGGTTTGGAATATACAAGAAAGCAAGGCTATTAAAAAAAAAAGATGTAGCAATGTAGCTAATTATACAAGCCATGAGGGAATCAGGAATGATTAGAGTGCCCAATTCGACAAGGGCCCCTTTGGGATCCTTGGCTTTTTGGAAAAGGACTTGCTCAGCTGCTCGACAGACGACTCAAGTGAAACTGCCAAGTTAGATCTGGTTTCAATTAAAGCAAATAAAGATGAAATCAATGAATTAATTCCACATGGCTTTAAATAGATTAGTGGGGTATAAAATGTGAGGACAGATTACAGTAAATTTGCAAGGTTTTTCAAAATTATTTTAAAAATTTTTGACCCCCATTATGCTTTTCATGCTCTGATTAATTTTTTTCTGTGAATGTCAAAACAGAGCAGTGAAGTGCCACTGTTACAAACCTGGGTATAATAGCTTAGCAGTCATTCATTTCCTCTCCTATGTGCTGTCATGATCTCTACCTTCTGTGAAAAGTGGCCTCCAGGTGGTGCCTTCTATCTAGCAAATACAAGTAAGGCAGGCCAAAAAGAGGCATCCCTGGTAGTTGCTCCCTAGCTTTAGAGTTTCACCTGAGACCTGCAACAAAATGTTGCAGTGCAGCCATTCCAATTCATTCCGTCACCCCAAATTTCTGAATTCCACACCCCCCAACAGTATTCCACACCCACTGAGCATGTTCAGTTGACATTGGGCTGTTCCAGGGGTTTCTGCCCCCTTTAGGGTGGTTTTTGTTTTACCCTATAGATTTTTGGTACTTCTGCAAACCTTTACGTTCCCTTGAGTCCTCTTTCTTATGCATGGATCATGCTATTTTCACTGTGTAAGGAGAAGCACTTGGAAAACTGGTTTTGCTATTAATATATACGATTTTTCAGAATTTTCAGATTAGAGATGGAGAGAGGGAGAGAGAGAGAGAGAGAGAGAGAGAGCGCTTGGGGGCATGCAAATCACTTTGCATACATTATCACAAATGTAAATTCAGAAATAAGCCCCACTGAATTCAAACAAACTTATTCCAAGGTAAGTGTGTATATAACCTATTTTCAGCTACATCATGTTGGCGACTGACTTCCTGGGGTCAGTTTTGCAGCTGAGGCTGAGAGACAGAGCCTTGCTTAAGCCCAGCTAACAGCAAGGACTGACTCAAAATATTTTGCTGCCTGTCCTGAAGTGAAGGACAGGATAACCTCTCCCAAATTCTTCATAGAGAAGCCAACTGGACTAGCAGTTGAATCTTACTTCAACCCTGCTCAAGGACAATGTCCTCCATGACATCTAAGGGCAATAGACTACCTTAAGGGGCAAAGGACTGGCCATTTGGCACATACAGCTCTGACCTCCCACACCTGGCCGCTGCCCCCCAGCGTCTGCCACCTGGGACCGACCTTGCCAGCAGCTTCATGGTTAAGGTAAGATTTGAACTGGAGACAGAATTATAGAGTAGGTGGGGATCTTGTAGGTAGAAGCAGCTGGTAAGGATGGAAGAGAAATTCAATTCAGTTTGCATTTCAAGCTGAATTTATCAAATTCGTACTTTCCGAAACAATATGAGAACCAAAACATAACATCCTTCAAAATTCACACTTATTTGAATTTTACAGTGCAGTTCACCAACCAAACAATGCATATGTTAGGGGAAAGTGTGCATAAAAATGAATATATGAGTGAAAAAAACATATAAAATGCATTATATGACAAGAAATGACTTGCAAAAATGTGTACATTAGTCAAAACTGCATACAGAAATGTGTTTATTAGGAGAAATTCACATTAAAATGCCAGAGAATTTTCATAAGGATTTTTTTTAAATCGCAAATTGTTGCAGAAATGTGGAGAACTGAATTTAAGATTAGAAGAATGAGAAACTGAGCAAACTGAAATTGACAGCTCTTTCCATCCCTGCACCCTAGGATGCAGGTTGGGCTCTGTTGCTTTCATGGCTTCCCAACACCGCAAGATAGGGAGGGGTGAGGTGTCGTGAGCTTGGTGTGATGTGGTACAGCAGAACCAATCTGATGCTCCTGCCAGAATGTGCCGCACTGCACCAAGCTCCCCACACCTCACCCCTCTCCCTCTCAGTCTGCAACAGCACCTCTCAGTCTGCAACAGCAATCTGCGCTGTTGGGAAGCTGGAAGAACAACAGGGTGTCACTTGCGCAACCCTACTGGCTGCTACCGTTTGTAGGTAATCTAATCTAACCATCCTTTTAATGCAGGAGCTAGAGCATCTCCAGCAAATGGCTGTCCAGCTTCTGACTGAAGACCTCCAGCTAGGAAGAGCTCCCCAGCTCCTGAGGGAATTGGTTCCCTGTTGAACTGTTCTTCTTATTAAGAAGTTTCTCCCAATGTTCAATCAAACATCAGCCCATCCTGGAAAGGTGCTATTAGGGTGGACAATACTGGGCTAGGTCTTACCTGGCAGAAGGTGACTTCCTGTGTATTACACCTCTCATTTACTCTCTGATTTGGTCATATTGGCAGCACCAGTCATGAGTAAATCCACAAACACCAGCCAACAACTCATTACAAAGGCTGCAATCCTAACCCAACTTACCTGCAGTGTAGCCCTATTGAATAAAACTTAGAGTTCCAGACTGTTGCTCTTTCTGGGTGGGATTCAATCACATAACAACAAATTCAGGTTGTCCAATTATAGTTGATTAGGAGGACTTGTGCAACAAACCTGGTTTCTCAAAAGATCAAACTTTTTGCAATAAGGCACCCGAAACATTCATTTATATTTTCTGAACTTGGAAATGAAAGCTAAGAGACATCTCTCTAAGAAGGAGCTGGTTGGGTTGCTAGAGTGACTGGGAGTTTGGAAAGGGAGAAAAAGAGATTTAATGTGGAAAAAAAGTCAGGTTGGGAATGACCTTCTGCACTGATTGACTTTAGCAGAATGTAAATGCTGGGCAATAAATCAGGTGACATGCAGGCACCACTGTGAATCATACTGTTCCCTTCAATCCCATCAAGAGTGGAAAGCATAAATCCTCCCAGTTCATGCCAGGCCATAAGCAGTCCTTTAAATTTCCAATTAAAGATATACTGTCCTTTACCTGGTGCTCACTTGAGAGGCTGTACATTAATATGATAATAAGCAACCAAGGAGCTCACCATGGTGGTCTCACTGTCTCTGGATTACAGATCCCCAGGCTTCCATCAGCAAGGACTGTAAAGGTAGGTTCTTCAGATGGAATGGTTATGAGAGGAGGCCATTTTTCACAAGCAAACAAACATCACTCCAAAGCTGCTAGAAAGTTATGTGCAGTATGAGATGCAATCCACTGAAAAAATCACACTGGCTGCAGTCACTGTCGCACTGCACAAGCTGATCATAGCTGGGAAGATGAGGAACATGCCATGTTTGTACATGCTTCCTCCCCTCCCTCTCTATCTGCCCAGTTTACTAAGAACATAAGAAGAGTCCTGCTGGATCAGATCAATGGACAATCTAGTGCAGCATCCTTTTCTCACAGTAGCCAGCCAGATGGGAAGCCTGAGGACCTGAGTGCAAGAGCAACCTCCCCACTTGTGATTAAGAACATAATTGGCCCACCCAGTCTAGCATCCTATTCTCACAGTGGCCAACCAGATGCCTATGAGAAGCCAGTGAATCCTAGAAACTGCTATTCAGAGACATATTGCCTCTGCTAGTGAAGGTAGAACACAGCCATTGGGGCTAGTAGCCGTTGATAGACTTATCCTAAATAGCCTTATACTTGAACAGTGTACTCCAACCTTGGGTCCTCAGGGGTTGTTGGACTACAATTCCCATCATCCCTGACCTATGATAAGCTGATCTGGGGATTATGGAAGCTGTGTAGAATTATAGAAACATAGAGTTGGAAGAGACCTATAAGGCCGTCGAGTCCAATCCCCTGCTCAATGCAGGAATCCAAAAAACAATAGTCTAAAAAACATCTGGGGACCGAAGGTTAAAGAATACTGTACCAGAACGCTTCAGCCCTAATTCAGGCATTTTTCACTTCCACATTCAACAACAATATGGAAGCAAGGAGTGGGGGTCACACCAAGTAAATCTGCTCCTGATGTTGCACACTCCTCTCCCTGATGTTCACATGGACAGCAGCTGAACAGTAATGGAAAGACAGGACAGAACTTTGAGGAAAAAAGCTTCATATCACAACATCCAGAAATGATTTACTGCACAAAGCAGGGCATCATAAAGCATCGTTCTGTCACCTGTTGTGACGTTACCTGTCACAACGGCAACCATCCCACGTCCAGGGATTCCTTCCTTTAGTATACGAAATAATTTGGGCTGAAGGTGTCAACTAATTAATCCCATATAATTTTTAAAAAATCAATGCAGCTTATCTGGTATATCTGTTTATCATACAAGCAACATGCCTGTTCAGCAGAGAGTGTAAGGCAAAATATATGGGTTAGCCCTTCAAAACCAATGCCAACACAGGATCCCTTTCCCAGACAAATTAGTGGAAGAAGCAAAGTTCCGCTGCCACGCATGCTATCCAGACACATTTGAAGTTGCTGTGTACAGAACCAAAGTTGTTAGCCAATCTAGCTCATAACTGTCTACTTCAGGGGTGAGGACGCTCAGGCCTGGGGACCAAATGTGGCCCTCCAGGCTTCTCTGTCTGACTCTTGGGATTCTCCCCAGGCCATATCCCCTTCCTAACCTCTCTCTCTTTCCCCAGGCTACGCCCCTCACAGCTCTGCTTCACATCCTCCTTGAGTGTTTTGGACTGGCTGGAATGTATCCTTCAGCTCTTATGATGCCTCTTGGTTGCCTGGGTGGAGGATAGTGGGGTGTATGTGTATGTACTCGCCTACTGAACAAAGGTAAAGTTTATATTGATCCACCCATTTTTGTCTCTGGCCATGCCCACCCCGGCATATGGCCCCTGGAAGGTTGCCCAAAAACAGAGGTGGCCGGCATGGCTGCATGGGTGGGGATGCATTGCTCTCTTGAGTTCCCAATGCCAACACTGCTGCTGAGAGGGGAGGACAAGGCAGCAGGGAGCTTGGCACGATGCTGGTACAGTGTTGGGAGTGGCAGGTTGGCCTGCTGCTGTGCCTGCACCATGCCAAGGTCACTCCTGCCTTGCCCCTCCTCCTCTCTCTCTTGGCAGCGATGCACACCATTGGGAAGTCAGGACAGCAATATAACTCCACTCATGCAGCTTTGCAGGCAGTGGAGGCTGGTGGTTCCGCTGTCAGTGGGGCGGTGTGCTCCAGGTTTTAGTCTGAACTTTCAAAAACCTGTCCAAGGTGCTTTCTGTTTCCAGCACCTTGGAAAGCACCTTGAAAGTTCAGACTAAAACCCAGAGCGGATTCACTGCCCCACTGACATTGGAGCCACCAGATTCCACTGCCTCCAGGCCACTACTCCTCAGAAGGGAACACCACTCTCGGCTGACAGAGGTTCCCTACCCCATGTCTACTCTGCAAGGCTTCAGGCAAGAGTGTTTTCTAGCCTTGCTCCCTATCGGCCTTGGAAATGCCATGGATTAAATCTGGAGCCTTCTGCATGTAAAGCATGTGTTCGGCCGCTGAGCTACTGGCCTCCCCCATCACATACCTGCACTTTCCTCCCTCAACCAAATATTTTTTTTAAACACACACACACACCAAAGGAAAGTGGAGGGAAAAACAGTGCAGATAAAAAACTGAATCATGTGCACAGTGGTACATGAGCACAACCAGCTGGCCAGGGAAAAGGAATTGGCTGGTGGAGGATTTTCAAGCAATTTCCCATGACTACTATACTCCCCGACAATTGCATAAATGAGTGAATACAGCAGATCAGGGAGCAATAAAAGCAGTTTCAATCCCGCCTTTATGCCATTTTTGTTTCTATCCTTTACTATGGGCTGATTTTTCAACTCACACACTGACAGCACCTGCTCTTGCAAGCAAAAATATCCCAATAGTGTGGAAATCTGTCATAAAGGGGCATTTGATTAACTTGCATTTGTCTTTAAAGTGGCTAACCTTCTGTTTAAGTTACATGGTACGACTAAAATGCTCCTTTAATGCAAGAGTTGTTTATTTGGAGATCAGATTATAGAACTCAAGTGTGTGGAATTTGACTTCAGTTCCCATGTCCTAGACCAGCAGGTGCTGGATGTTTTGAAAAAAGAAGATCCAATTTCTAACAGATGCCAGGTGCCAATCGTTAACTGTAGGTCAATGCCAGCTTTAACTTTATTTTATTTTTTAGCAAAATTTCCTCTTCTAGCTGCAAAAGGCAATAATATCTCCTAGAAAGATAGACTGAGTGAATTAGCAGAGTATTTGATCCAGAATGATTCCCTCCCTGATTCCTCCTCACCAGCCCAGTTATTTATAAGAACTCATTTCCTCCTATTACATCAGAGTACATCTCTGAATGCATAACAGAGGACCCAGAGTATAAGCAAAAAAATGTACTTCACAGAGTGTTTTTAACAAGCAAAACCAAAACCAAACAAAAATTGCAGGAGATTTTAGAAATCAGGCAGTTACTTGAAGCAAACAAAAGTGGTTCCCTGTATCAGCAAGAAAAGCATTTTCTGAGCAACACTTTACAATAAAGCAGACTTAATGAGCACCAAGCAGTTGTGTAAATCCTGTGGAATTGCATATTGAAAAGCTGCATTCACACCCAAGGAGCCCATCAGGATGGGTATTGTTATCATGAATGCCAAAAGAATTGCAAAAACAAATTGCTGGTTTATCATCAAGTGCTTCCAATTTTCTCCATCCTGCCACCTGTGTTGTTTGGAAGATGTGGATCAGCAGAGGTTTAAACCTCTTATCTCAGCCCAGTACTGTGATGGGCTGATTTCCCCATCACAGCACTAGTTTAAACTTCTCCACCAAGCCTAACCCTGTGATGGGGTGATTTCTCCCCTCTCCCTGCACAAATTAATGGGGGGGAGATATGCTGCAGCCCCTAAAATGACTGGTAAGGGGAGATGCCCACCCACCCATGCCAGGGACCCTTGGGTTAAAAGGGTCTTTGCTGGAGTGAGGGCAAGATTCATTCATTCACACATCCCTTTCCCCCACCTCATGCAAGGTAATAGTGAGAGTTATTTCTCCATTTACTTGCATAGAAAGGGCAAAGAGGCTCTCCTCCCAGCTCAGCGCTGTGATACCTGGGACACTGGGGGCTGACAAACCACTTCAAATGGGTTTGCAGGTCTTATCCAGGCCATGTGTTCACTACCTCCGCTGTGAAGAGTAGGAATGCTGAAGGAATTCAGCCTTTGTGAATTGTGGTCTGCACCTTCTGAACTAGTTATCCACCAGCTTTCATACTTCCTGAATTTTCCAATGCAGTCAACAGTTAAAAAAAAATCAAAATGCATTTAGAGATGGACACATTTAAAGAAAACATGTTTGAAAACACATATTTAAATACAAATTTTGTGTGGATTTAAAAAATTGCAGAAGCAGTATGGAAGAGACTTTTGAGTGAATGCATGTTAAAGTGACATGGATCAGAAATAGACAAATTTGTTCATCCCTTCTAGAGCATAGCTGCACTATACCTGCTAAAGTTTTTCTCCACATGATTGGAAACTCTGCTTTTTGTAGTGTTTGATTATGCTACATGAGCAGTTTTAAAAGGCGATCTTTACAAGCCCCTCATGAAGTTTGGTTTGGCTCCATCCCTTCCGTTTTTTAGGGCAGGCTGTCAAAACCTTTTTTATTCTGACAAGCATTTGATCTGCTCTGAATTTCTTTCTTTTTTTAGTAGTAGTTTGTGCTTTAACTCATTCAGTGTTGTACCTGGCTGGCTTTTAAGACCCTCTGTTTTTAGCACAGTGGGGAGAAGAGCCTGTGAGTTCAAATCCCTGCTCGTGGGGTGTCTCCTGGGTGTCAAGGGCCAGCTAAAGATCACTCCCACAGTGAGTGGCTCAGGGGTTACGTGCCCTGCCACTGTGCAGCCGTAGGCAAACTGCATAGTCCCAAGGAGCCCAGTTGCCCCCTAGCTGGCAGTTGCAGACAAGGAAGGGGCTGGCTTGTGCAGCTGTGGCAAGCTGAGCAGGCCCTAGCCAGCTGGGGAGGACTAGCCTCAGAGGAAGGCAATGGTAAACCCCCTCTGAATACCTCTTACCATGAAAACCCTATTCATAGGGTAGCCATAAGTCGGGATTGACTTAAAGGCAGTCCATTTTCATTTTCATATTTTAATGATTGTAAATCATCCCGTGTGCCATTTTTTATGGGCTAAAAGGTGGTGTATACACTATTTTTTAAATAAAACAAATAAACTTCTCAGATGTTCTAACGAACACATGCTGGTTATGGGTGGCACCTTAGCCTTCTTCCACAGGTATTCATTAGAATGTTTGAAAGGCTATAGATAGCAAACTATGGACAGAATTGCTATATTCATAAAATGATAATGACAGAGCTGACTTCAAGCATATTTCATAAAGTGGAACAATAATACCTAGCACAAGTTCAATGCATATACTCTTTTGTTATTATCCTTGTGATAGTCCTGTAAAGTAGGAAATTATTATTATCCTCCTATTGCAGCTGGAGGGGGAGACTCTAGCTGAGAAAGAGTGGCTTATGCCAGACTCCCTGCAAGTTAGTCTTTAAGATGCCACAAAGCTCGTCCTTGTGTTTCCCTTTCCCCTCTCCCTTTCCACTTTGTTGAACCTAAATGTGGTTTCCTTGTGCAATCTCCTTTATACCTCCACATAGAGTTGTGCCAAAAATTCCTCCTGCTTTCCCCCCTACCATTCTCCATAAATTTATGTGAAAAGAAATTGCTTCCAAAAAGATTATGAAAGGAAAAAGATGTTGATGAAATGATCTTGGACAGTGGACGATGGTCCGTTGGGGCAAATAGGATGGTCCATTGGGGCAAACTCAGTCTGCCCTCACCCAGCACCCACCTATCTTCTTGACTTCTTACATACAATCAATCCACAGGGTAGTACTATCTGCTTCCTCTTCCTTGGTCTCAGGATTGCCCTTGTAGAACTCAGCAGGGAGGAGGATGGAGAGCAAAACTAAAATTTGTTGGTTTTGCCTGTCACTGACTCTGGGCCACCTACTGGTGGCTTCCCTGCTTTCCACACAACCAGTCCCAATGGACACCAGCCACCACTGTTCTTGGATGAGGTACAGGATTTCCGTTGTGCTTACCTGACTTTCAAGGGGTCCCTCCAGACTGGTGTTTTTTTTGCAGGTGCATTCTGCAGCATGTCATTGATGAAATAATAGTGTATTAGTGCTGGATTTATACTGGACCATCCACACACCAGTTCACTTTATGAGTTATTCTGCAATGTTTCTGCAGTGTTACTGCATTATTGCCATCTGGAGGGGCATTCCTGCACTGCAGCGCAGTGTGCAACAAAAGTGATACATAAAAACCCAGAACATTTGTGGCATAAAAAATTACAGAATTTCAGCAGGAAGTTATGGGGCATCCAGTGATTGAAAATGAAACAGTGTGTCCACCCGTCTGCAGGTGCAAACAGTATTGAAAGCAAGATTGTGGATACAGTAACTGCCCTGATACCATCAGGTATGTCATGAGTGCATAATAAGAAGGATGTCTGGAGGGGGCTGAGTTTCATTCTACAAATAAACTCTCCAGGGATTTGAACTTTGAAGGCTTCCGCATGCCATGTTTCCTGAAAACACAATGGCATCCCCAACTGGATTTCCCCTAAGCATGGGAATGGGGGCTGCCTGCTGTGTACCTAACAGCTGTTTCTAGTAGTTGTGTTTAAGTGAAGCCTTTCTACCTTTAGAGAAATCAGCACAGTATTTAAGGGGAAAAGACTTCCTTTAAACACAAAATCAGTGACTGCACTGATCTTAGGCACTAGATAGCCATCCACCCTGGCTTCCCATGCTTCAGTTAAGGCTCAGGGAAAGATGTCATGAATGTCAGATCAGGAAGATGTCAGATCAGGAAGCCCATGCAGTTGGGGAGGCTGCAGGGTGCTGGATAAAGGCATGATGGGAAAAAATGCACACACACACACACACACACACAAGCACCACTCATGGGCAGCTTGCAACGTTAACACCTCACCCATGAAAATTCTAAAGAGTTTCTTAAGTGCCTTGAGAAAGAGGCAGAAAAAAATGGAAGCCTCTTTCACATGAGAAAAAAAAACTTTTGAGAAAATGGAGGACAGGTTCTGGCACAGCACCACCTCTGCTTCCTTCCCAAGGCTCATCTACCCCACCCTTCACCTGAAGCCCTTGTCTCCATACCTTCCAATAGGAAATGTCCTGTTCTGAGGTATGAAGAGAACCCTCAGTACTTTCTGCTGATTGGTGATAGCCTTATCCTCAGCCCCTTCCCCATTAGACATCTTGACCAATCTCTCTTGCTGCCATTCCCATCCCCAATGTGCACTTGCTCCTGAATAGCATCAGACTCTCCAAGTCGTCACCTCCTACAGTTCATGATAAGAAGAAGCACCTTGCCAAGATGGTTTTAGTCTTAGGAAGGAAACAATCCTTCCATCTGCATGTAGTATAACACAATTGCCACCCAATTAAAAAGCTGCCCTAGGCAACCGGTTGGAGACATATGCTAGAAAGGCTACTAACTGAGCACTATTAGAGTAAGAACAAACAATACTTCCATCTTGCAGCATTAAGGTCATGTATGAAAAGCAAATAGGCCCATAAAATCCCCATTCCAAGCAACAGTGAGACTAACAGTTACTGAGCCGGCTCAAACCCTTTATCTGCATGAGCACAAATGTCCAATGGACAATAAAAGCCCCAAGAATGTGGCCCTCAAGAGTACAGCTGCTCCAAGTTTCAGAATAAACTCCTGAGTGGCTCCTAGACTCTGCTGCACAAAGGTTTCCAGGCTTTATAATAAGACTGATTTATTGTTGTCAGCGTGGGACCTGATTCGAAAGCTCAATCACCGTAAACTCCCCATGGTGGGGTTTGCATCCTGGAACGGGCCTCGGAATTGGAGAGGAATTTACCTCCTGCTGCAGAACATTACATAACAATCAACAGAAAACAAGCGGAGAGCAGCGGGTGGTCCCGTCATTAGCCTGCACAGTCATGTTAATGGAGATGGTACTTACACTCATCTATCTGCACTTATTATGGAGCTTGCCAGCCTGAAGGATTATGCAGAGAAATAAGAGGATGTAGGACAGCAGCATATGGGCCAACAGCTTCCAAATTATAGGGGAACAAGTGCCAATTGGCCCATTGGTAGCTGATGCCCCTACATTCTCAGGGTCCGAAACAGGGTCCGATACAGTATTTAGATTACATATGGACTTCGTAATAGATTTGTTTATCTTTAATGCACCTTCACCTGTCAACTCAGCCCATCACATATTATCTTCCCAAGCATACAAAGGCACAGGTACCAGACACACTCCCATCTTCATATCTCCAGATCCTGCAACACACACTTTGCTATATTACCCCTCCAACATAACCTATTACAGATCAGATTAAGTTAAATGGCACCTCCTCGACACAGCAGCAACCTCCCCTTCTTCCACCTCCTCCTGGACACCCTTTTCATTTCTGGTATACGAAGGATACTTCATGGCCATTTCCCTGGGCCTTGGTTTGCATACTTCTCTGTACATAACCTCTTTATGTGTGTCATTTTATACTTAATGGCTGTCTACAGTTGGAATGTGTAAGGCCCTTCATCGACCTGACAATGAATTAGGTTTTATGAGTATTCCAGCTGAATGCTTTAAACAAAATATCAGCGCATTATTCAAGCATTCAGTGTGAACAATCAAAACACTCAGTTAATTTTATGATCCTGCTTCTCACTCCCTGTGAGCTCCAAACATGCACACGTGCATACATACATGTGTTCCAGCCATGAATGCTGTACTTGAGAAAGGGAGAGGGTGACTGAAAGGCTCCCTTCCAGACAGGAGAGTTTCTGCTGTAAAGCACATGTGGGCAACCTGTGGCTCACATGGGTGTCTGAGACACACACCGTCACCACTGAATTCATTCCCACCCTGCAGCTTCTGAATTTTGTGCAATTATGATGGGGAAGAAGGCATGCAGGGAGAATAACCCCTGAGCACCTTCCCCATGCAGACTGCATTTTTCCTAGCTCCCCAAACAATTCTGTCACTAATGCAACCTCCTCTTTCAAAGAGCTTTTCTTTGCCTGTTTGAGTGGAGAGGCATCTACTCTCTTCCATCCCAGCAAAGAAAGTTTTTGAAAGCCAGATTGTGGTGTGTGTATGTGTGTGTGGAGAGAGAGAGAGAGTATGTACACTCAGTAAGGATAGGGAAGAAATTTGATTCAGTTCACACTGAAAGGTGAAATTACTTCATTCACACTTTCTGAAACATTAGAAGAACCAAAACACAGCCATCCTTCAAAATTCTCTTAATTTTTCAATCCAGTTCTCCAACCAGACACTGTTTACAAAACTGTATATATTAGGGGGAAGTGTGCATAAAACTGAATAGTGAAAATAACATACAAAATTGCATCGTATTAGGGGAAATGGCTTACAAAATTGTGTACATTAGTCAAGACTACATATATAAATGCGTTTACAAGGAGAAATTCATACTAAAATGTTAACCAATTTCACACACACACACATTACTTGCTGCAGAAATGTGGAGAATTGAATTTAAGATTGGAAAGATGAGAAACTGAGAGAACTAAAATTGACAATCCTCCATCCCTAGTGCCCAGGTTATATTCACTACTTTAGTCCAGCCATACCCACTGGCATGCAGCCCCCAACTGCCCACCAACTGCCCACCAACTGCCCCTAACTGCCCTCAACTGTGGTCCTTGGGGGTAAAATGTTTCCCTACTTTTGCTGTAAATGTGTAGAGCACAGCAGAAAGTTTAGCCCTACACACAGAGAGAGACATATTTATTGACTGATATTTATTGATATTTTACTGAATGTTTTATTGATGGATTCTGTTTTTAATGATACATTTCTTTGCCCTTTTGGTTATAATGTTATACACAGGGTTTTCTTTTCTTTTTTGTAATCATATTATTGTGTTTTATATAAACCACTTAAGGATTTCACACATTAAGGGGACAGAGATAGGGACATAGATAGAGATTATAGCATTCCCTGCTATTTAATACATCTTTAGGGAGTTATTTTGTTTTAAAATATTTGAACTGTATGCTTCCCCTCTCCAGAAAGATGACACATTTTAACTTTTTAAATTATTGTTATTTAGAGCAGAGTAAGACAGAAGTCAGCCCATAGCAAACATCTATCTCAGCAACACCTACAAAGCATTCTCAGATGCACAGTCTCAGCTACCCAATAGTAAGAGGCTGCTGGATACTTTCACCTGACCCTTTCAATGGGTTACTGGGCATATGGTTATGTGGCGAATCCTACCCATGCCAAATGAGTTGACTGTGCAATTGTGTCCCAAACTGCAGCTTGCCATAATGTCTCTGAACACGTTTTGTGGTGGCACAGTGAATCATGATTTCAATGCATGGTAAGGCAATTAAGCAATTGTTCCAGTATAAATTCAGTGCTCAACACAGAACTTCAGTATAGCCAAGTTCTCCCTGTGTTTTTTGGATGAGAAAGGTGGTGCGGTTCCCTCTTTTTCCAAGAACTGGAACCTGATGCATTCCACAGACCACCACAGTGGACACATTATCCACATTCCAACACCTAAATGTCACAAGGATAGCTGCAGCCATTGTCATCTATGGTACAGCTTACACTCACAGACCCTCACTTTGCACAGTTAATAAAAAAGATGTGGATCCATTTGTAGTTTGCTAGATTGGGGTATTGTCTGAGTCCATCTTAGTTAGCTGGCTGCTGAGTTTTGCTTGCAAAGAAAATAAAGCAAGTCTCTTGTAAACCTACAATGGGAAATGTTAAAAGGGTCAAGACACTGAGAGTGTGCATGTTGATTTAGTATGAACAAGGCTAATCCATTTCCTTCGATCTGACATCACCTAAATGCAAGCCATTTCTCTACTAATACACTATCCCTCCTTTTTAATGCCTCCAATATTCTCTTTGCTAATCTCAAAGTTATTGGCCCATTTCATATTATATTTCTTTTTAATCCTAATTAAAAGTGACAGTGTTAAACAATCATGATTTCATAAACAAATCAGCTGGCATGTCATTAGTTTGTAGGCTGCCATTTCTGCTTGCTGATAAATGCTATGGTTTTCCATTAGGAACAATGACTCTTTCTCTTGCAACCCATAAGCGACTAGCACATTAACCCAGCTCAAATGGACTATTTTTATCCCTGGGCAAGTGATTAATCAGTGGGAAGGCTCCTTAGAATTTTTCCTTCTTTTCCTATTCTGGATTCTCTTGCCTCCATCTCTCTCTCTCTCTCTCTCTCTCTCTCTCACACACACACACACACACACACTTTTCTCCAGGTATCAATAGGCATTTGCAATTGAATGGCTCTCTCATATTTCACCAGAATATTTTTTCGCCACAATATTTTGACAATACACTGATTCATCTGAACTACTAAAATGTAGTCATGGTGAGGACATGACCAGTCAGATGGGGTCAGTCATCAACCTAAAACTGCCTTGTTTGTCTTCCTTTATGGTTCTCTTGTTGCAATCATTCCTTAACGCACCAAAGTCTTCCGTGTTAATCTCTTCCGAAGCTGATCCGAACAAGCTGCTTTTGAAATCCTGCTGTGTGAGATTCCACCCCAGATATTAGCCTTCTTAAAACATTCTGATTGCATGTAAAACTATCAGCTCCTAAGTGGGGAATGCAGGGATGAGCTCACTAAGCTCTGTCCCACTGTCATTGCCATCCCAGTCACTCTCCATGTGTTTAGAGGGTTGACATCTGAAGCAGGGAGCCTCCCACACTGATGCAGGTTTTTCATGTGATTTAGGATCTTGGAAGATCAGGGTTCTAAATCATATGGTGAGCTGCCACAAGTACAGGAGGCTCACTCATTCAGAAATTTGTTCTCCAGCTCACGGAGGACAATGACAAAGGCAATGGGGTAGACCAAAGTATGCTCATCTCCACTCTCCATGCTGAGCTGTGCTGTGCTATGTTTGTTTTATGTGCCATTCGAACACATGAAGAGGGATATTACAGTTCCACTTTACCAAAAATGTTTACTAGACTGGAAGCATTCACTGTCAGAATTCATAATTCTTCTGGAGTTGTATTTCCAGAATGCATGTTATATTTAAAGGGTTTTTTAAGTTAAAGTAATATTTTTCTGGTCTTTCTGACATTTAAAACCCAGCAATTGTGCACTTGTGAGAAGAAAAAAATTAAAATCCTGGACATTGACAATTGAAAAAAAAAGCTAATATCCAGAATTTTAACTGGCTTATTTTTAACCTTCCTGCAGGTATGAAATTCTGCAGTTGCACAACTGCAGTAAGATTTTCTTAAAAAAATTAAATCCTGTGTATCAGTAAATAATTGGCATGTAATCCTTTGGTTGACAAACAAGCTGGAGATCTCATTGGCCAGGGCCATTTTAAACTAGAAAAAATGGTGCTATTTTCCATCTCCCTCCCCACCCTATTTCAAATAGTGGTACTTGGGATAATGGTTTTAATAAGAGAGGTTGTTTTTTTCAGTACTCCTGCCAGAAAGTTTTAAAACATTAAAAACACATTTACTTTGGAAACATGACCGGATTTTTAAAAAACGTGTGTGAGGGCAAATGTACATAATCAGTTATTGACCTTCCAAAATTCACAATCGCTTTTGGAAGACAAAGAGAGTGGAAACCCAGGAATATTGGAAAGTTAGAATAATGGAGTAGAACTGAGTAAATCCACTCATTCATCAGCTGAACATTCCCCCAAATCCCCTAAGCAATTATTAAAATTATCACACAGTATACTTATTTATTTCTTTACTATATTTAAATGCCCATCTTTTTGCCCAAACATTCAGTGTCTCAAGAAGGGGGGGTTAAGATTTGCCCTTTCAATTCCAAAGAGCAGCAAGTGCCAATAGGGGAAAAACAGGATTATAATGAACATGACGAAGGGGTAGGTAACAGACTTTTGAACCCATCCTTTGCACAGTTTTAGCAAAAGTGTGGTCACTTTGCTTTACAAAGACAAGTATGAACTTGCAAAACAATTTGTTAAGCATTTGCAGGCATAGCTGACACCAGATTCTGAACACTGGCAAGCCCCTATCTGTCTAGTTAACCTTACATCTCTTACTCATGGTAGCAAAATGTATTCATTCATCCTAATGCCATTTACCTGTGAGTAAGACCTACTTCTGAATAGAAATGTAAGAAACCATCATTTTCTGTTCTGCCCTGTATTTCCCGCATGCAGCACTCTTTACGTTCTGGGAACTTTAGTTTGTTAAGGATGCTGAGAGTTGGGAGTTCCTGTGATTCCTGCGGGGGAAGCCATGACTGTTAAAAGCTGTATAAGAGTGCTTTAAATGTATAATGTGGATGTGACCAAAACTCCATGTGTGTGACTTTATGGCAGTTATGATCCTGATGCTTGTTTGTTTCTTTGTCTATCTACTGGCATGACCCGCCAACATGATTTATATCAAGATAATATGATGGAGCCTCAACTACCAAAGGAATTAAATAAAAATGTAATAAAGTACTATAAAAATCAATCCACTTATAGTTTTGTTTAATAAAAATCCATGAAGGATGGGCAGACAAGCCCATAAAAATGTACCTGTTCAATGAGGGGACTCCTTCAAGCTCACATACAGCTATTAAAGTTAAGCAGCAGGATAGGGTTATTATTGAACACTAGCATGAGTGAATTGCATGGCAGTATGTTGAACATGCATCAGTTCCCACGCTATCATTCCAAGCTTTGCCACACCAGCAGTCAATAGAGCATCTATCACCTAAAATAATGACAGACGCAGGGACTATGAGTGAGGAGCTGATCTATGAAGATTCTCCAGCTAGAGAGTCGTCTTCTTTTTCCCGTTCAGAAATTGAACAGAAACATTTCAGCCTTTGTTTCAGCCTAATGGAGGTGAAGCAGGAAAATCCAGAAAAACTGTGTTGCACTGCAGAAAGTCTTAAGCTACACGGGTGTTTTTCTCCAGGCATGATGAAGGGGAGATCAGAGATGAGCTAGCTCTGTTGCATTCCATTGTTGGTGCCACCACCCACCATGTGTTGGAGGGCAAGCATCTGCAGTGGGGAGCCTGCTGTACTCATGGAGACTCCCCATGAGACTTAGAACCCTGGTCATCAAGACTTCGACACTGCACAGGGAG
Organism: Rhineura floridana; assembly: GCF_030035675.1. Lineage (NCBI taxonomy): Eukaryota > Metazoa > Chordata > Lepidosauria > Squamata > Rhineuridae > Rhineura > Rhineura floridana. The sequence continues at coordinate 39,018,050 of NC_084485.1, forward strand.
TCTCCCTTAGTAGCCTTTCAATGCATGGAGGGCAGTGAAGCTGGGCACTGGGATGTGACAGTCCTCACTCTCTCTCATGTGATTCTAATCACATGAAGAGAAGAACACCTGCATAGGGCTTTAGAATAAGCTAATTCCAATTTACTAAAACTCCAGAGTGGATTTCACAAGCCAATAAAGTCTCCAAAATGGAACTAGAATTGCATCCAGCAAAATATAGTAAAAGCCAGCAAGGATGCCTCCCAACTATCACCACACACATAAATGTGAGTTCTGCTCAGAGTAGATTCATTGCAACTAATGAACCTAACTAACTGAGTTTCATTAATTTCAATGGGTCTGCTCTGAGTTGGATTTAATTGGTGACCACTTAAAGTATCAAGACGATGAGGATTTATTAATTTATGTTAGAAATTTGAAAACTGCTTAACAACTTGAGGCCTTCAAAGTTGGGTTGCCAGGTCTCTGGTTTTTGCCCAGAGACTCTGGATTTTTGGGGTCCTCTCTGGGTCACCCCCCATCTAGGATAGACACCTTAATGTGGTGAGGGGATTTGAGAGTGTCAAAGAAGTGGAGAGCAATGCCGTTCAGGAGTCTAGACCAAGAGGGAGGGAGTGCTCATCCTAAACAGGTGCCTGGAGGCTGTGAAGGGCTGGATGTGGGCTAACAAACTGAAACTTAATCCAGACAAGATGGAAGTACTGCTGGTCAAGGGAAAAACTGCATCAGGGATGGGGTTGCAACCTATTCTGGATGGGGTTGCACTCCCCTTCAAGGAGCAGGTTCGCAGTTTGGGGGGAGTCCTGGATCCTGCCCTGCTGCTTGAATATCAGGTGGCTGCAGTAGCCAGGGGTGCTTTGGGCCAACTCAAACTGGTCTACCAGCTGTGTCTGTTCCTGGAGGCAGTTGACTTGGCCACAGTGACACATGCATTGGTGACATTGAGGCTTGATTACTGTAACACACTCTACGTGGGGCTGCCTTTGAAAATGGTTCAGAAATTGCAGTTGGTTCAAAATCCAGCAGCCAGAATGTTAACTGGAGCACGGCGCAGGGAGCATATATAGTATTTTATGTATTTTAATTGTATTTTATGTATTTTAAATTTATTTTAATGTTTTTGTGATTTTACTGTTCACAATTTTATTATGTACATGTTTAATTTTATTTTTGTAAGCCACCTTGAATGCCTTATTATAGGGTAGAAGGGCAGGATATAAATATTTTAAATAAATAAATAGTACACAGGGACAAAGAATTACTGCAATAGTTATTGTCCTACTACTACTGGTTATCACTCGTGACTGAGTAAGATTGTATTCCAAAATAAGGTTGGTTGGAAGATGCCTGTGCGTGAATTTGTTTTATGTGGGGAGATCGGTGCACAATGTGATCAACACACAATCTTGTCAGAAAAGGGCTTTGATCCAATGCCATGGATACAATGACAATTGGAAGTCTTTTATCTGCTGCAGCCTTCATCTGCCTTCATAGCCATTGTAACATACACATTGTTATCCTCCGCCTGTTCTGCCGTTGAGGACATTCTTGGATCGTTCCTTGTCTGGTTCCTCTCACTTGACCTTACCGCCATGGGTGACCCTGCTGGGAGTACATGACTCCCAATGGCATCACTCACAGGGTTCATCGCAACACACAAGTCCACTACAACATCTACAAGGTGACAATCCAGCGAGGGGTATAATTATTGCACAGAAATAGAAGAGGATAATAAAAAGGGAAGAACAAGAGCCCTATTCCAAAATATTAGAGAAATCAAAGGGAAATTGAACGAAGAGTAGGGATGTTGAATAATCAACAGGGGAACACACTGACTGACTGAGATAAAATAAAAGGAAGATGGAAGCAATACCTTGAAGAATTATACAAAAGAGATGCAAGGATGCAGATTCATTCATGGAGGAACCGTATGAAGAAGAATCAGAAATTTTAGAAAGTGAGGTGGAAGTTGCTCTTAAAATACTTGGAAGAAACAAATCACCAGGAATAGATGGCACACCAATAGAGTTGCTATACATTACTGAGACAGAATCTGTCTGAATTTTGACAAAAATCTGTCAACAAATATGGAAAAGAAAACAATGGCCCACAGACTGGAAGCATTCAATATACATCCCAATTCCAAAGAAAGGGGATCCTAGGGAATACAGCAATTATCGAACTACTGCCTTAATATCCCATACAAGTAAAGTAATGCTCAGGATTCTACAACAAAGGCTCTTACCATATATGGAGCGAGAAATTTATTTATTTTATTTATTTATTATTTGATTTATATCCCGCTCTTCCTCTCAGCAGGAGCCCAGGGTGGCAAAAGAAGCACTAAAAACACATCAAAACATCATAAAAACAGACCTTAAAATACATCAAAACAACACAACTCTAAAAACATTTTTTTAAAAAGCTTTTAAAACATCTTTTAAAAAGGGTTAAAAAACATATTGTTTTTAAAAATAACATATTAAAAAGCAATTCCAACACAGACGCAGAAATGCCAGATGTCCAAGCTGGATTTAGAAAGGGAAGAGGCACCAGAGATCATATCGCAAACATATGTTGGATAATAGAATGTGCTTTATGGATTACAGCAAGGCCTTTGATTGTGTAGATCATGAAAAACTATGGAATGCTTTAAAAGAAATGGGGGTGCCACAATATCTGATTGTTCTGATATGTAACCTATACTCTGGCCAAGAAGCTACTGTAAGGACAGAATATGGAGAAACCGATTGGTTCCCCATCGGGAAGGGTGTGAGACAGGGGTATATTTTATCACCCTATTTGTTTAACTTATATGCAGAACATATAAGAACATAAGAAGAGCCTGCTGGATCAGGCCAGTGGCCCATCTAGTCCAGCATCCTGTTCTCACAGTGGCCAACCAGGTGCCTGGGGGAAGCCCGCAAGCAGGACCCGAGTGCAAGAACACTCTCCCCTCCTGAGGCTTCCGGCAACTGGTTTTCAGAAGCATGCTGCCTCTGACTAGGGTGGCACAGCACAGCCATCATGGCTAGTAGCCATTGATAGCCCTGTCCTCCATGAATTTGTCTAATCTTCTTTTAAAGCCGTCCAAGCTGGTGGCCATTACTGCATCTTGTGGGAGCAAATTCCATAGTTTAACTATGCGCTGAGTAAAGAAGTACTTCCTTTTGTCTGTCCTGAATCTTCCAACATTCAGCTTCTTTGAATGTCCATGAGTTCTAGTATTATGAGAGAGGGAGAAGAACTTTTCTCTATCCACTTTCTCAATGCCATGCATAATTTTATACACTTCTATCAAGTCTCCTCTGACCCGCCTTTTCTCTAAACTAAAAAGCCCCAAATGCTGCAACCTTTCCTCGTAAGGGAATCGCTCCATCCCCTTGATCATTCTGGTTGCCCTCTTCTGAACCTTTTCCAACTCTATAATATCCTTTTTGAGATGAGGCGACCAGAACTGTACACAGTATTCCAAATGTGGCCGCACCATAGATTTATACAACGGCATTATGATATCGGCTGTTTTATTTTCAATACCTTTCCTAATTATCGCTAGCATGGAATTTGCCTTTTTCACAGCTGCCGCACACTGGGTCGACATTTTCATCGTGCTGTCCACTACAACCCCGAGGTCTCTCTCCTGGTCGGTCACTGCCAGTTCAGACCCCATGAGCGTATATGTGAAATGAAGATTTTTTGCTCCAATATGCATAATTTTACACTTGTTTATATTGAATTGCATTTGCCATATTTCCGCCCATTCACTCAGTTTGGAGAGGTCTTTTTGGAGCTCTTCGCAATCCCTTTTTGTTTTAACAACCCTGAACAATTTAGTATCATCAGCAGACTTGGCCACTTCACTGCTCACTCCTAATTCTAGGTCATTAATGAACAAGTTGAAAAGTACAGGTCCCAATACCGATCCTTGAGGGACTCCACTTTCTACAGCCCTCCATTGGGAGAACTGTCCGTTTATTCCTACTCTCTGCTTTCTGCTTCTTAACCAATTCCTTATCCACAAGAGGACCTCTCCTCTTATTCCATGACTGCTAAGCTTCCTCAGAAGTCTTTGGTGAGGTACCTTGTCAAACGCTTTTTGAAAGTCTAAGTACACTATGTCCACTGGATCACCTCTATCTATATGCTTGTTGACACTCTCAAAGAATTCTAATAGGTTACTGAGACAGGACTTTCCCTTGCAGAAGCCATGCTGGCTCTGCTTCAGCAAGGCTTGTTCTTCTATGTGCTTAGTTAATCTAGCTTTAATCATACTTTCTACCAGTTTTCCAGGGACAGAAGTTAAGCTAACTGGCCTGTAATTTCCGGGATCCCCTCTGGATCCCTTTTTGAAGATTGGCGTTACATTTGCCACTTTCCAGTCCTCAGGCACGGAGGAGGACCCGAGGGACAAGTGACATATTTTAGTTAGCAGATCAGCAATTTCACCTTTGAGGTCTTTGAGAACTCTCGGGTGGATGCCATCCGGGCCCGGTGATTTGTCAGTTTTTATATTGTCCATTAAGCCTAGAACTTCCTCTCTCGTTACCACTATTTGTCTCAGTTCCTCAGAATCCCTTCCTGCAAATGTTAGTTCAGGTTCAGGGATCTGCCCTATATCTTCCACTGTGAAGACAGATGCAAAGAATTCATTTAGCTTCTCTGCAATCTCTTTATCGTTCTTTAGTACTCCTTTGACTCCCTTATCATCCAAGGGTCCAATCGCCTCCCTAGATGGTCTCCTGCTTTGAATGTATTTATAGAATTTTTTGTTGTTGGTTTTTATGTTCTTAGCAATGTGCTCCTCAAATTCTTTTTTAGCATCCCTTATTGTCTTCTTGCATTTCTTTTGCCAGAGTTTGTGTTCTTTTTTATTTTCTTCATTCGGACAAGACTTCCATTTTCTGAAGGAAGACTTTTTGCCTCTAAGAGCTTCCTTGACTTTGCTCGTTAACCATGCTGGCATCTTCTTGGCCCTGGCGGTACCTTTTCTGATCTGCGGTATGCACTCCAGTTGAGCTTCTAATATAGTGTTTTTAAACAACTTCCAAGCATTTTTGAGTGATGTGACCCTCTGGACTTTGTTTTTCAGCTTTCTTTTTACCAATCCCCTCATTTTTGTGAAGTTTCCTCTTTTGAAGTCAAATGTGACCGTGTTGGATTTTCTTGGCAATTGGCCAGTTACATGTATGTTTAATTTAATAGCACTGTGGTCACTGCTCCCAATCGGTTCAACAACACTTACATCTCGCACCAGGTCCCGGTCCCCACTGAGGATTAAGTCCAGGGTTGCCGTCCCTCTGGTCGGTTCCATGACCAACTGGTCTAGGGAATAGTCATTTAGAATATCTAGAAACTTTGCTTCTTTGTCATGACTGGAACACATATGCGGCCAGTCTATGTCCGGGTAGTTGCAGTCACCCATTACTACCACATTTCCTAGTTTGGATGCTTCCTCAATTTCATATCTCATCTCAAGGTCTCCCTGAGCATTTTGATCAGGGGGACGATAGATTGTTCCCAGTATTAAGTCCCTCCTGGGGCATGGTATCACCACCCACAACGATTCTGTGGAGGAGTCTGCCTCTTTTGGGGTTTCGAGCTTGCTGGATTCAATGCCTTCTTTCACGTATAGAGCGACTCTGCCACCAATACGTCCTTCCCTGTCCTTCCGATATAGTTTATATCCAGGGACAACCGTATCCCACTGGTTTTCTCCATTCCACCAGGTCTCCGTTATGCTCACTATATCAATGCTCTCCTCTAAGACCAAGCACTCCAGTTCTCCCATATATGGAAAGTAGGATTGGATCAAGATGAAGGAGGTATGAAAACGAAGGAGAAATATCATATCAGCAGGGCCAGCTCCAGGCATGCCGGGGCCCAGTGCCCCACCTGGCCGCCCTTTAGAACTGGCCCTGATTATCAGTACCTTCATTAACCAAAAGGGAGAAACTGTCATTAACCAAAAGGGAGAAAATAGTCAAGAAATCAGAAGAAGGCTAGGAATGGGGAGGGCAGCTGTGAGAGAACTAGAAAAAATCCTCAAATGCAAAGATGTATCACTGAACACCAAAGTCAGGATCATTCAGACCATGGTATTCCTGATCTCCATGTACGGATGTGAATGTTGGACTGGGAAAAAAACGGATAAGAGAAAAATCAACTCATTTGAAATTACGGTTGCCAGGCTCAGGCCCTGAGACTGATCCTGTATCTTTAGGAGAAGAGAAAGTCAGCCAAGTGCAGGTGTCCTTGCAACACTATAACCTTGCAACACTATAATGGGAAAAACCACAAGGTGGAATTCTCCATTCCCCATGCACAACTTTTAAAGATACAGAAGACCTGTTGGTTGCCAGGCCTTCCTTGGGGTGATCATAGTCCCCCTCTGTTGTTTTCACTCTGAAGGGCAGAGTAGTCCATGGTCACCCAGTAAATTTTGTAACTGATTTCCATTTTAAAAAACTAATTAAAACGATTTACATATAGGCAAAGTGTATGAAGTAGATCCACACACGACATTTAAAGCACATCCAACTTGCATTTAAAATGTATGACTTCTCCCAAAGCATCCCAGGAAGTGTAGTTTCCCCCTCACAGTTATAGTTCCCACCACCCTTAACAAGCTACAGTTCCCATGACTCTGTGATGGGATCCATGTGCTTCAAATGTTTGTTGAATGTGCTTTAAATGAATGGTGTGGATCTGCCCTGGATATACGCTGCATTCATTAGTGAACTGAAAATAATTTTAAAACATACTTTTTTAAACAGGGGAAGGGTTCAGTGGTAGGTCACATGCTTTTCATGCAAAGGCCCAAAATCCAATCTCTGGAAAAGGCTATTGCCTGGAATCCTGGAGAGTCAATGCTAGTCTATGTCACCACTACTGAGCTAGATGGCACCAAATGGCCTGAGCCGATATAAAAGAGGAAAGAGACCCAAGGGCCACAGTGACTCCGAAATTTATTTATGTATTTTATTTTCAATATTTATATACCGCTTTATTGTATAAAAATCTCACAACAGTTTACAGAAGGAATTAAAACAATGAAATTATTGGCAAAAACAGTTAAAGACAGATTTAAAATCATTCAAAATAATAAAACCAACAATGAGTTAAAAACAGATAAAAACTTTAATAGCTTCTACATGCTAGGGTAGGCTTGCCTAAACAAAAACATTTTTAGCAGGAGCCAAAAAAGAGTACAATGAAGGGGTCTGCCTAATGTCAGTAGGCAGGGAGTTCCAAAGCATAGGTGCTGCCGCACTATAGGACTGATTTCTTACAAGAGCAGAACAAGTAATATGTAGAACCTGTAACATGGAAAGCACACCTTGAATTTGGCCTGGTAGCAAATTGGCAACCAGTACAGATTTCAGAGCAGAGGTATTATGTGCTGATAGGGTCTCACTCTTGCCAGCAATCATGCCACGGCATACTGCACTAACCGCAGCCCTTGGGTCAGGTTGTGCTGCATGGGGATTTCTGTGACCTTGGCTGCCTGGCTGCCAGGATTTTTTTAGTTTTGATGCATGATGGGGTTTTTAGTCAGAATCCTATCTCCCAATTCAGCTGGGGGAGGGCAGTAATCTAAATGTGCTCACTCAGTGTAATAGGATTGTTTTAATTTATGTCATCTCTTGTGCAATGAGGTACAATGAGGTGGATTCCTTCTTAACCCTCTTCATGCATACCCCTGCTCTGCTCACGGTTTTCCTTTGCTAATGCGGCTTCATCAATCAAATTCTACCAGTAGTGATATTGTGACAGTGAAGGGGTGTCAGTAGGCCAGCATATGCTTTTTTCTAGCTATTTATATATTTAAAATATTTCTATCCCGCCCTTCTACCCTATAATAGGGTACTCAGGGCGACTTACAATAAAATCGAGCACCTACATAATAAAATTGTACGCAATAAAAATCACAAACACATTAAAATAAATTAAAATACATAAAATGCAATTAAAATACATAAAATAATATATATACATATACACACACATACACATATATGCATATATAGGGAGTGGTATTGAAGGGACTACTGAGGTAAAAATTAACATAGAAGGCCTAAAATCAGTGTCAGGCTCTACCTTCAGTCCCTCCCAACTCCCTGTGTCCCAGCATTGCAAGAAGATATTGGAGAAATCTCATATCCCATGGCTAGCATAATTTGATATGGTCACTCTGTTTAGTTTGTGAATTGTAGTAAAGAAAGAAACCCAAAATATGGGAAATGGCTCTAAAAGCAGCCTCTCTAGACCTCTCCAATTTCAGAAAAAGGGATGAATTTTTTTTTAAAAAAAATCTCCCAAATAACCTGATTTTTTTAAAATGGTGCAGCAATACTAAAATGTATTGCTTCTTCTAGTTTACCTATTTATTATCAATCAATTTATTTTTATATATTTAATTGGTTTGTATGTGATTTTATTGTATTGTGAAATTACTCTGAGATGCTTCATAAGAAGCAATTCATAAATAAAATAAATAACAAACACCAACTGCCCAATACATTTGGAGACATGATGTAGGAATCCATTTGTGGGTCAAAACATCTCCAGCCATAACCCACTACGGTCTTGTACCCATTAATAGTATAGCTGAAGCTCTACAAACACAGCTTGACAGATATTTATTATAGGAGCCATAAGCTCTTCCAGTCTTCCTTGCTGGCAGCACCACATGGGAGAAGACTGTCAGTATCTCTATTTAGTTCTCCAGAAAATTGTAAGATACTGATACACAGATTCCCAAGCCTCCCTTATTTTTCTTTGCTTTAAGCACTTTGCTTCCTGTAGCAAAGACGGATATATTAGTCCTGCAGCAGCTCCCGAGTTCCCCCCAAGACAAGACAAAGCTTTACACCAAACAAAACTGTCCTCCTAGCATTTTCCTACTGGTAGGCCATCTCCTACTTTCCTGATAGGCTATTCTTGGCTGTTCCAGTACATTGACTTGAAGGACAATAACCTCTAGCTTGTTTAACAACTTGCACAGCAGGGGCAATTACACTCCCTTTAATTGGCTTGTGGGGTTTAATCATCCCCTGGGACACAACCCAGTGTTTCTCATTAATTGCCAGCTTGCAGAGTTATTCTAAGGAAAATGGGATGTACTAGAGAATGACAAACTAAGGGCAGCTTTGGGTCTAAGGATTCAGAGACTGCAATGGTTACTGGCCAGACAAGGTGAGATTAGACAGATAGACAGACAGACAGACAGACAGGGTGCTCTTCTGAATTCATCACCCCAAACATTTACCAATTGCATTGTACCCATTGCAATATTCTTTTTTAGGCTCCACACTCCAAATGCAAGGGGTCTCTCAGTTACAGCAGAACGTTATGTCCACTCCATACCACTAAATGTAATAAGTTTAATAGGTAAGTTGTTCTTTACTGCTGTTCACTATTTCCTCTCCCCCACCAAACAAGACATCCAACCAGCTATATAATTTACTACATAGATTGCTATATAAGTGTCTCATTTATGCAATGAATTATTCAGTGAGGAAAAATAGATATTTGATTTGAAAAAGTAATTGTTGTCCTACCTTATGAGGCTGCAGAATCACATCCCAGCAATTCCTGGATGCTGGGAAATCCCAGCACTGAAGCACCCAAATTTGTGAATAAAATATGGAGATTGTACAATCTCCGCCCTGGGCTCCTACTGGGAGAAACGGCAGGATATAAATCTAATTAACAACAACAACAACAACTATTACTACTACTAATAACAACAACAACAACAACAAGGAGGCTTAGATGAAGGAATGGGTGATAATCTGATTGGGGAAACTTCTGAAAGTATATCTTGATGTCCTAACTGATAACACTGCAAACTCACAACACACATGCTCCATGCATACATTGTATGCATGGAGGCGGTTTGGCCAGTGTGGCAGCTTTGGAGATGCAGCCAGCAGGCACCAGGCCCACCCCTTCCACACAATTATTGCATGGCTCAAGCTCATATTAAGCGGGCTATGTGTGAACAAGGAAAGGGGTGTCAGATATACACTTTAAAAATTAGGTATACTTCTTAAAATCCATAAAGTATGACACAGTCTTCTGAGCATAATTTCAACTGCTTACATTTTGGCACACAAATACACTTGAAAAGTTCTTTTTACTTAGATCTCACACTATAATTAAGAAAGCAACAAATCCAGGTATTTTTTGTTAATACCAAGGAGCTAAGACTGCTAAGACATACTGAGTTTATTTTTGCAAGGAGGCTGCTGAATCATTACTAGGCATCCAGGGTTCACTTGGCAGAGTTGTGAGGATCCAGACACTAGTCGAGCGTGTTGTATTACAAGTCCAGCATTCAGTTAGATGAGGTCAGAGGGATCAAGCTAAGGAGGGTCAGAGAATGAAAGTTTAGAGGCAGTTTGGAGGCAGCTGCCTAGGACCAACTCCATGGGAAAGTCTAAAAAATAGGCAACCTGGGATTTGGGGGACTGCAACTGGCAAAGCAAGCCATAATCAGGGTTGTGTTAAACTGAATCAATTGCCACAGCAGAATCCCAAGTCATATTGTGCCAAACACATGGCCTGGAAGCCAGAGGCCAAGTTCCATGTGCGTAGTCAGAGTGTTCCCACTGCCAGATTTGCAATCAGTTTCTGCTTGCAGAACCTTGCCCTCCAAAGATCACAACAGGATGTGTATTTATTCCCATTCATGTCATGTTCAATAAAAATAACCATTAGGAACAATTGGCACAATGGGTGTAAAAAACCCCCTACAATATTAAACTTGTGCAATATAAATAAAAAGGCAAGGTTCAAAATTTGCCAAACTATCTGATGGAGTACAGAAAAGTAATAAGAGTGTACATTTCATAGAACATCTTAACAGCTGGCAAGGCAAGCTTGTTTTATCCCAAAGCCCATGATGGATGAATAGAGTGTCCAACAAGTTAAACCTCAGGCTGTCAGAGGCATGTCTCTTGCCCAGGAAGCCCACAAAAACCTGGAGCCAGCCCTTTACTCTACCCATCAATGTGTCCAGAGTAATGAGGTGCCTTAGGCCTAGCTCTCTTTGAGGACATGAACCTGTGTCTGAGTCATAGAACTTCAACCTGCAAATGGGGGTTCACATAGCCAAATGCCTTTTCCACCCATGTAGAAAAAAACTATCATGTCTAGGGTTACCACATCAGAAGCATCCCAAACCCCAAGATTTCAGGAGCAGGCCCAAGGTGGGCCTGAATCATGTCACAGGGATGGGCCCGAGTAATGTCATTAAGCATGATACATTAACCATCAACCACAGTTACTTGGAACATACAATTCAAACAAAATCATTTATCTGATTGAAAATTAAGAAATCTTAGCTAAAAGATGGAGCCTGGATAGGAAACATTTCAACTAGCCTGCTTGCTTCTGGCAAGAAGGGTTTAAGTGCCCTCAGGCCAGGCCAGTCACCAGAACACCATTGTAGGAAAAAAGGAGCCAAGTCTTGTGGAGGTGTTAGATGGGAGCACTGAAAGAGTAAAGATGGATGCCCCTGAAGGCTTGCAATTCTAAACACACTTACTAAGCCTCACAGAACTCAATAGGACTTACTTCTGAGTAGATATGGTTTGGATTGTGCTATTGGTAAAGCTTGACTAGGGATCCTCTGCAAAGATATCCATATCTAAGCAGGGTCAGCAACCCCCTGCCTGGAATTCCCTGCCCCTACCTTTTAGCATGCTGCTCCAAACTTCTTTACAGATTTGACCCTTCATTTCAGAAAGAGGTTTGAGAAATGAGTAAGAGTAAGAAGATTCTCTACCCTTTCTGGCCTACCTTGTGGGCTACTATAAACTCACTTTGACAGCCAACCCAATTCCAGTGAGTAATAATTGACAGAGAGAAAACACACATGGTTTGGTCTACCTTCACAGGCAGCAGCTTGGGAACAACAACAATTGCAGCCACACTTTCCAGTACATGAGTTCTATTTTACCACTAATGGGCAAGAAACAAACAGTCATGCAACCAACAACATGCATCATCAGTGGGTTTAAAGAGGTTGAGCCTAGCACCTGGAACCACTCTTGTTGCTTCCATGGCTGTAAGGGAGTGAGGTTAAAGGTAAATGAAATGCAAATAGAAAAAGACTCTGATGATTTCCTAAATCCAATACCATACCAACCACAACAAAATTCCAATGAGTAAGGCAGAACATTCAGCATCCCACAACCAGTCAGGATTCCTAACCAAAAACCAAAACTAAAAAAATCCTGGCAGCCAGGCAGCCAAGGTCACAAAAATCCCCATGCAGCACAACCTGACCCGAGGGCTGGAGTTAGTGCAGAATGCTGTGGCACGACTGCTGACATGAGTGAGACCCTGTCAGCACATAATACCTCTGCTCTGAAATCAGCACCGGTTGTCAATTTGCTACCAGGCCAAGTTCAAGGTGTGCTTTCCATGATATGGGTGTCACATCGTACTTGTTCTGCTCTTGTAAGAAATCAGTCCTTTAGTGTGGCAGTACCTACGATTTGGAACTCCCTGCCTATTGACATTAGGCAGATAGTTTAATTGTGTTCATTTTGGCACCTGCTCAAAACATTTTTGTTTAGGCAAGCAAGCTTACCCAGGCATGTAGAAACTATTGTGTTTTTAATCTGTTTTTAATTCATTGTTGGTTTTATTACTTTGAATGTTTTTAAATGTCTGTCTTAAACTGTTTTGCCAATAATTTTATTGTTTTAATTCATTCTGTAAACAGCTTTGAGATTTTTTACAATAAAGCGGTATATAAATGTTGTAAATAAAATACATAAATAAGGTTTGGAGTCACTGTGGCCCTTGGGTCTCTTTCCACTTTTAGGAACAAATGAATCTGCCTTATCCGACACAGGCCATTTGATACCATCTAGTTCAGTACTGAAAGACCTTCCATGGCGCAGAGTGGTAAGCAGCGTTAACGCAGCCGCAGCTCTGCTCACGGCCGGAGTTCAATTCCAACGGAAGAAATTGAATCTCTGGTAAAAGGGGTAGAGGTCCACTCAGCCTTCCATCCATCCGTGGTCGGTAAAATGAGTATCCTGCATATACTGGGGGGTAAAGAAAGGCCAGGGAAGGAACTGGCAATCCCACCCCATATATACGGTCTGCCTAGTAAACATCGCAAGATGTCACCCTAAGAGTTGGAAACGACTCGCACTACAAGTGCGGGGACACCTTTGCCTTTTTTAGTTCAGTACTGATGATATGGTCTAGCATTGGCTGTCCATGATTCCAGGCAATAGTCTTTTCCAGAAATTGAATTTTGAACCTTTGCATGCAAAGCGTATGCCCTACCACTGAGCTACAACCCCTCCCCTGTTTAAAAAAGTATCTTTTAATATTGTACTTTTCAATTCACTAATGAATTCACATTATACCAGGGCAGATCCACACAATTCATTTAAAGTGCATTCAACACACATTTGAAGCACATGAAACCCATTACAGAGTCATGGGAACTGTAGTTTGTTAAGGGTGGTGAGAGGGAAACTACACTTCCCAGGATTCTTTAGGGGAAGTAATGTGCTTTAAATGAATAAATATTTATATATGCATGACTGTCAAAGACGTTTACACAACCTGTAAAGATAGTTGAAGTGCAATCCTATGTTTGCTTACTCAGAAGCAAGTCTCAGTGTATTCAATTGGGGGTTACTCAAACAGAGAAGCGTGCAGAGAACTGCAATCTCAAGTGATAAGACTCACCCCTCCCAAAATTCAGAATCATGCCACTTTAAGCTATTTTGCAACTGTTTATATTTTTTTTATGATTATTGGATTTTAAAGGGATTTATTTTTTGTTGTGAGCTTCCTTGATTTCCAGTCACCAACCCTACCTCACAAGGGAAGACTCTATATATACACACACATACACACACACAGGAGATGTGAAGTACATTCACCCCATATAATAGTTTATTGTCAAAACCAGTTGGTCATTGCATAACATTTAAAAATAAAATAAAATCAGTATTAGTTTCCTACAAAATAAAATCAGTGATACCTGTGTAAGCCCTGCATAATTGCTTTAAAAATATGATTGGAGGTGGAGAGACAGATTACAACACAAAGACAATTCTTTGCTAAATTCACTCAAAAGTCCCATTAATTTACAGCACAATCCTAACCATGCCTACTGAAAAGTAAATCCTATTGAATTCAATGGGGTTTACTCTGGGTATGTGGGATTAGCTGTCATGGCCCCGTCAGAGGACTCATCAGAGAAGGATGACTCAGGAGTAACAGCAGCAGACCCAGAAGGAGAAACGGAGGAAACTCCTGAGAACACAGCTCCTTCTCCCCCTCAGCTGCAGAGCACCCCAGACACAGCTGAAGCCCTTCAGCCAGACGCAGACAGTGAACAGGAGACTCCCCCCTCACCTGCAGAACGTAGACAACAGAAGGTCAGGCAGAAGAGGGGCAGGCCTGTCCACTTAAGGCCAAAATGCTGATGGCTCACACCTGCTGACAAACCTGCTCCTTAAAAGTCAAACCTTGGCTTCAGCTTGTTGCTGACTACAATGTCAGGTGTGACCACTGTGTGTCTTTCTATCCCCTGAACCCTGACTTGGACTGATCTCTCGGCAAACTAGACCCGGACCTTCACTTATGTCTCTTCTGGATTTCTGGCTTGGCACGTAAGCTTTGAACGGCCTCTGCCCTTATCTTGCTTCCTCCTTCCTAGCCTGGCAGATTTATAGCCAAGCTGCCAGCTGAGGACTTACAGCCTGGCAATTACCAAGGAATCTCCAGCCCTGCCTGCACCCCCACTGACACTGCTGTCTCAGTGAAGAGCTGACATTAGCATTGCAGCTTTACTCCCAGAAAAGCAAGTATTGGATTAAAGCTTCATAGTGGGAAGGTTTTCAAAACCCTGCCCTCTTCAGCAGGCCAGGAAAATTTAAACTTGTTTGACTTCTGCACACAAGAGAGAAAAAGACTGAAAACCATGTACTTACCCAATTTATGAAACAACAGTTTTCAGGCCTTGCAGTGTGGTCTTGGTACTGCCTGGAGGTCAACACTTATTGGCTACAAACCTGAAAGGGCAGGGTTAGAGCAGCCAGCTATAAGCTCACTTAACAGACATTGTAGGGGAGCAGCTGATGTTTTGGTGTATATCTCGAAAACCAGACCACCTAGAAATGTTCCATTCCTGGGCAAGGTCCTGGAACGAGTGGTTGTAGGCCAGCTCCAGACACTCTTGGATGAGACCGATTATCTGGATCCATTTCAGTCGGGTTTCAGGCCTGGTTTTGGCACAGAAACAGCCTTGGTCGCCCTGTATGATGACCTTTGTCGGGAGAGAGACAGGGGGAGTGTGACTCTGTTGATTCTCCTTGATCTCTCAGCGGCTTTCGATACCATCGACCATGGTATCCTTCTGGGGAGACTAGCTGAGTTGGGAGTGGAAGGGACTGCATTGCGGTGGTTCCACTCCTACTTGGCAGGTTGCCTCCAGAAGGTGGTGCTTGGGGAACATTGCTCGGCACCCTGGACTCTCCAGTATGGGGTTCCACAGGGGTCAGTTCTGTCCCCCATGCTGTTCAACATCTACATGAAACCATTGGGTGCGGTCATCCGGAGCTTTGGAGTATGTTGCCGTCAGTATGCTGATGACATGCAGCTCTATTTCTCCTTTTCATCTTCTTCAGGTGAGGCTATCAATGTGCTGAACCAGTGCCTGGCTGCGACAATGGACTGGATGAGGGCTAATTAACTGAGGCTCAATCCAGACAAGACTGAGATGCTGCTAGTGGGTGGTTCTTCTGACCAGATGGTGGATGTCCAACCTGTCCTGGATGGGGTTGCACTCCCCCTGAATGAGCAGGTTTGTAGCTTGGGGGTTCTCCTAGAACCATCTCTGTCACTTGAGGCTCAGGTAGCCTCGGTGGCACGGAGTGCCTTCTACCAACTTCGGTTGGTGGCCCAACTATGTCCCTATCTGGACAGGGAGAACCTGGCTTCAGTTGTCCATGCTCTGGTAACCTCCAAATTAGATTACTGCAATGCACTCTACATGGGGCTGCCTTTGAAGATGGTTCGGAAACTGCAGCTTGTGCAAAATGCAGCGGCCAGATAGGTAACAGGGACCAGATGGTCCAAACATATAAAACCGATTCTGGCCTGCTTGCATTGGCTGCCTGTATGTTTCTGAGCTCAATTCAAGGTGCTGGTTTTGACCTATATAGCCTTGCACGGCTTGGGACCACAATACCTGATGGAACGCCTCTCCCGATACAAACCCACCCGTACACTACGTTCAAGATCAAAGGCCCTCCTCTGGGTGCCTACTTCAAGGGAAGCTCGAAGGGTGGCAACAAGGGAGAGGGCCTTCTCAGTGGTGGCCCCCAAATTATGGAATGATCTTTCTGATGAGGTGTGCCTGATGCCAACACTGTTATCTTTTCAGCACCAGGTCAAGACTTCCCTCTTCTCCCAGGCATTTTAGCATGTGTTTAAATTGTTTTTATATTGTTTAAATTTTTAAAATTGTCTTTTAAATTGTTTTTAAAATATGTGTTTTAAATTGTATATTTGTTTTAATGTTTTTGATTGCTGTAAACCACCCAGAGAACTCATTGAATAGAATGGTGCGTAATGCCCGAAAACCGCTGTAAAAGCGGAACAAGCACTGTATGAGTGGGGCTTTAGTCTAATTGCATCTGATTGAGACCACTGCATTAGCGAAGCGCCGTAAAGTGAAGCGCTGTAAAGCAGGGCCCTACTGTATAGTATAGCCCTATGTCATGCATGTCCATTTTAAGGTCGAACAAAAGGGAAGAAAATCCTATATGTGGCAGAGGAATAATATTGTATGATCATCATACACTAGCAAGGCCTGAGACCCAAGGAGATTTCTACTATTCTTCAGCTAAGCTCTGTAGGTTTGTTTGATTTTTCCATCAGGATCCTGCGGCTCAGTTCTCTTTACCAACAGGAGGAAGTTGCCGCGAAGGAGGTTTAGAAGCAAGGACCTGTCAGACTGTTGTTTTATTTCCTACAGTGTTGGCTGACTGGCCAAAATCCTATTAAAAAAAATCAAATTTAGGAAAACAACCCTGAACATGTCAAGGCTGTTGGAACAAATGATACAATAGAGAGGTTTGTTTTGTTTTGTTTTTTGTCCAGTTACAGGCAAGTTATTTATTTATTTAAACACCTTTTCTTTTGCTGTAACACACCATTTCCCCCAAAGAGCTGCAAAGGTTCAAAGGGACTGAGAGCACTAATAAATCATTGCCATATAAATGTCTGCTAGTGAAGTTTGATTCTTATTTACCTAGGGCCCTTAAGCCAATCTTCAGGCGGGATTCAAAGGAGGCAGATTTACCTCCTCTGTGATGCTCACAATTCACAGAGCACTCATCTTTCCCAACTGTATCACTTCAGCAGTTCTGCAGCCACATTTCAAGTTGCTGAAGGGTTCAGTATTCGCTCAGTCCACCTCTGTACTCCCCTTGCTTTGACTTTCTCAAGCTGATTGAGGCTAACTTGTGTACATGTAGTGACTGTTTATAAAAAACATTAACTAGCTACACAGGTAGGGATGGGGGAGAAAGTTGACTGGGTCTGAATTTAAAACCAAATTATCAGATTCACACTCTCTGAAGTAATAGGAGAACTGAAACACAGCCATCCTTAGAAAGTCACACTTACCTGAATTTTGTGATGCAGTTCTCCAGCTAGTGTTTACAAAAATGCATATATTAAGGGAAAGTGGAAATGAATATAATATACAAAACTGCATTATATTAGGAGAAATTGCTTGACAAAATGGGTATATTAGTCAAAACCGCATATAAAAATACGTTTATTAGGAGAAATTCACATTAAAATGCTGGGGGCTTTTCATAAAAATTTTAAACATCTCAGATTGCTGCAGAACTTAACTTAAAATTGGAAAAATGAGAAACTGAGAGAAGCAAAATTGACAGATCCTTCCATCCCTACCTGTAGGTCCTCGTGTAAGTCTCTAAGGATGCTTCCAGATGATCTGTTTATTGAGCATTCCTTCTGATTTGTTTGCAGGGAAGCTAGACGACAGCTATTTACTGAGCATTCATTCTGATTTGTTTGTGGGGTACTTAGGCAGGGTTGCATTAAGCAAGAGTTATCCCAAACCTTCCAGTGCATTTCTCTGTCATTTTCCTTACTTCCTTACTCGGGAAGTGAGTTTGTTGCACAAGAGTACCAAAAGAACTATAATTATGCAACCTGAATTTGCCAGTATGTGCCTGAACAGTCCAAAACAAAGCTGAAGTCTGGACGCACCCTAAATCATGAGCACATACTAGGAAGGCTTCTGCTCCCAAGGGGTCTTTGATACAGCCAGTTCCAAATAATAATAACCTCTTTCTCTTTTATACACATAAGCCCTTTTCAGGTATTCAGTTTGCACACACAATGTTTGTAAAGACCATAGCTCCTAATGCAAATTGTGGGAGGGAGACTGGGGTGCACTGCCAAGCCCCACCTCCTCCATTATATAATCTAAGAAAGTTCAGCTCAGCTCTAAAAAAGCTGACATGTTTGTCAAAGGATTAAAGGTAAAGGTGTCCCCGCATTTGTAGTGCGAGTCATTTCCGACTCTTAGGGTGACGTCTTGCAAAGTTTTACTAGGCAGACCGTATATATGGGGTGGGATTGCCAGTTCCTTCCCTGGCCTTTCTTTACCCCCCAGCATATGCCGGGTACTCATTTTACCGACCATGGATGGATGAAAGGCTGAGTGGACCTCGACCCCTTTTACCGGAGATTAGACTTCCTCCTTCCGTTGGAATTGAACTCCGGTCCCACTCATATGGCAGGTTAGGTTCCAGACCCCCGCTGGAAAGCAAAAACTGCCGAAAAGTGGATCAGCTGTAGCACGAGGGTCTGGAACCTAACCCACTGATCGCACCAGAGGAGGAGAAAATCTGATCTTCCCCTCCTCCAGTGCAATCAGCTGGAGTGCGGGGAGCTCCAGCCCCCCCTCCAGCTGATCACCCAGCTGGTGCCATATTAGCAGAACTCCAAAAAGTGGGGTGCCGAGAAGCGGGGCACCGAGAAGCAGGGCCCTACTGTAGGGATATCAGTGTGTGCTGTCCATGATGGCTATGTTCTACCTCTACTGTTTCATGCAGTATGCCTCTGAATACCAGTTGCTGGGAATCACAAATAGGGAGAGTGCTACTGCACTCAGGTCCTCCTTGCAGGCTTCCCTTAGGCATCTGGTTGGTCACTGTGAGAACAGCATACTGAACTAGATGGGCCATTGACCTGATCCTGCAGGGCTCTTCTTATGTTCGTTTGTCAGCAGTGCTGCAGAATGTGGTACACCAAATGCACACAGAGTTCACCTTGCAGGCTATGTGTGACTCTTCAATAGTACAAAAGCAACTCTGTCTCCTTTCTTCCATTCTCGTTATGGAGTCAAACCACTGAAGCTACTATATTCACTTTCCCCTCCCTTCAAATCAGATATGTAGGTAGAAAAGTAGGCAGGGAACAGAAAGAATGAACCAATAAGGAAAGGGGACATAGAATGTGTGTGTGTGCACATGAATGAAAAAGATACATGCTTTGAACCTATTGATCAGTAAAACATTTTAATAGGCTCTTTGCATGGCTTGTGTTGGGATCTACATATAATCAAAAGAAATGACCCATACCATGTTTAGTTTCATCAACTAGAGACACATGGTGTATATTCTCCCATCAGTTACAATTTGACCCATATGCTCATACTAAACTTTATGGGGTTATCCAGATTTTAGAATAAAAAGGCAGCCTTTTTGTGGAAGAAATTAGTTGAATGTGGAATATATATATATATATACATTAGATCACTTGAATGGCTCACTTGGAGAATATCTGTCATTTCCTATTTTAAAGTTGAAATATCGGTGAGTGCCGAATCGTAATATCTTCAATTATAACGTTTGTTGCTCTCTGTTTATGGACCATCACCACTGAGGACTTTGGTATCTCCTAAACTATTGGAGAGACTTATTGAATCCTTACAGAAAGCTAAACATACAACTGTTGTTTGTAAATGCTTAATGCAAATGCAGTATAGGAGACGGCGAGTGCAGATGGAGATGAACTCCTGGTAGATGCAATTACACACTGGTAAGTGCCTATGGTAAGCTGTATTTAGGGGCAGTGAGGGCAGCAAAAAGCAATACTTTGCTATTACACACTGGCCCCAACAACATGGTAGAACCATCTGAGGCCCACTGTAATGAATTTGCTAGGCACTTCCAGGATAAAATCTTTAGCATCCACCAGGACTTAGACTCCAGTGTTATACCAGGTGAATCAAATGAGGTATCCAGAGCACAGCCTTGTCCCAATTTCTTGGATGAGTTTCAGTTGGTACAGCTTGAGGATATTGACAAGGTGCTTGGACAGGTTCATGCAACCACTTCTGTGCTGGATCCTTGCCCTTCTTGGCTAATAAAAGCTAGCAGGGACGGAACAGCCGGCTGGGCCAGGGAAGTGATTAATGCCTCTCTGCAAGAGGGAATGGTCCCTGGCCGCCTGAAAGAGGTGGTAGTGAGACCCTTCCTGGACCCAGAAAATTTTAATAACTATAGGCCGGTGGCAAATGTTCCATTCCTGGGCAAAGTCCTTGAACGAGTGGTTGTGCGCCAGCTCCAGACACTCTTGGATGAGACCAATTATCTGGATCCATTTCAGTCAGGTTTCAGGCCTGGTTTTGGCATGGAAATAGCCTTGGTCACCTTGTATGATGACCTCTGTTGGGAGAAAGACGGGGGAGTGTGACTCTGTTGATTCTCCTTGATCTCTCAGCAGCTTTCGATACCATCAACCATGATATCCTTCTGGGAAGACTGGCTGAGTTGGGAGTGGGAGGGACTGCATGGCAGTGGTTCCACTCCTACTTGGTGGGTTGACTCCAGAAGGTGGTGCTTGAGGAACATTGCTCGGCACCCTGGATTCTCCAGTATGGGGTTCCACAGGGGTCAGTTCTGTCCCCCATGCTGTTCAACATCTACATGAAACCGTTGGGTGTGGTCATCCAGAGCTTTGGAGTGTGTTGCCATCAGTATGCTGATGACACACAGCTCTATTTCTCCTTTTCATCTTCTTCAGGTGAGGCTATCAATGTGCTGAACCGGTGCCTGGCTGGAACAATGGACTGGATGAGGGCTAATTAACTGAGGCTTGATCCAGACAAGACTGAGATGCTGCTAGTGGGTGGTTCTTCTGACCAGATGGTGGATGTCCAACCTGTCCTGGATGGGGTTGCACTCCCCCTGAAGGAGCAGGTTCGTAGCTTGGGGGTTCTCCTAGAACCATTTCTGTCACTTGAGGCTCAGGTAGCCTCAGTGGCACAGAGTGCCTTCTACCAACTTCGGTTGGTGGCCCAGCTACACCCCTATCTGGACAGGAATAACCTGGCTTCAGTTGTCCATGCTCTGGTAACCTCCAAGTTAGATTACTGCAATGCGCTCTACATAGGACTGCCTTTGACTGCTCAAAAACTGCAGCAAAATGCAGCGGCCAGATTGGTAACAGGGACCAGACTGTTTGAACATATAAAACCGATTCTGGCCCACTTGCATTGGCTGCCTGTATGTTTCTGGATTTGATTCAAGGTGCTGGTTTTAACCTATAAAGCCCTTACATGGGTTGGGACCACAATACCTGATGGACTGCCTCTCCCAACACTAATCCACGTGTACATTATGCTCAACATCCAAGGCCCTCCTCCAGGTGCCTACTCGGAGGGAAACTGGGAGTCTGGCAACAAGGGAGAGGGCCTTCTCAGTGGTGGCCCCCAAATTATAGAATGATCTCCCTGATGAGGTGCGCCTGATGCCAACACTGTTATCTTTTCGGTGCTAGGTCAAGACTTTCCTCTTCTCCCAGGCATTTCAGCATGTGTTTTTAAATTGCTTTTTAAAAAATGTGTTTTTAAATTTGTATATTTGTTTTTAATTTTCTTAATTGTTATAAACCACACAGTCAGTGCCAGCTATGGGGCGGTATATAAATGCAATAAATAAGTAAATAAAGGATCTTTGTAAGGGAGAAGTTCAGGAACTTATTCCAGTGTGGAATAGGGAAATAGAATGCATCATGCAGCCTAAACAATGGGGGAAAACTGGTTGTTTCCTTAGATTTGAAACTGAAATTAAACCAGCAAAAATAAATATTTTGAGTATACTGGACCCCACAATGTTTGTATAGAAAATCATTGTCTAATACATCTAATAATAGATGTTGGAGGTGTGATGCTGAAAATGCCTTATTGAGACACATGATGTGGGCTTGTCCAGTGACTAGGGATGAGTGAGAATTTCAATTCAGTTTGCATTTCAAGCAGAATTTATCAAATTTGCACTTTCCGATACAATATGAGAACTGAAACACATCCATCCTGCAAAATTCACATTTATTAGAATTTTGCGAAGCAGTTCGCCAGCTAAACAACATGTACAAAAATGCATATACTAGGGAAAGTGTGCATAAAAACGAATACATGAGTGAAAATAACATGCAAAAAGGCATGAAGTGATGAGAAATGGCTTGAAAAAATGTGTTCCTTTGTCAAAACTGCCTGCAAAAATGTGTTTATTTTGAGAAATTTGCACTAAAATGGTGAAGAATTTTCATGAGGATTTAAAACACAACAACTCACAGATCACTGTAGAAATGTTGAGAACTGAATTTAACATTGGAAAAATGAGTAACTGAGAGAACCAGAACAAACAGATCTTTCCATCCCTACCAGTGTTATATTCTTTTTGGTCTGAAGTTGTTGTATATATCAATCTTATATTGGTGAAGTCTTTAATATTTGCAGATGTTCATGTTCTTTTAAATTATATTCCTGTAGTATGGGGATTGATGATAGGACAACAAAAGTGGATTTTATAAGCCCTCATGGTCGTTAAGAGACTTATACTTCAAGCCTGGAAGGATACTGCTGTCTATCACATAATGGTCTGAGGACCTCACCGCCCTGTCTACATTTGAACATATTGGATACCTATTTGGACATCAAGAGGACTTCTATTAACTCATATGTTTACTTTAAGATGGATGTACTGATGGTTATTGCAGAGCTTGGAAGATTACTTTTTAAAAGGAACAAATTACAATTACTGTTACATGGCCCCAAAATGGAATAAATTACCATTACAATTGTAATTGTTCTGAAAGGCATTGATTACTTTGCTGTTACTCAAAAGTAATCACTACAATTACATTTAAGTTACTTTAAAAAAAACTAAAGTGCCTACAAGGTGCTGGCATTGGCTGCTGCACACTAAGTTGCCTAAAACAACATTAAAAATAAACACACACACACAGAGGTAGTAGAATAATTCTTTTTATCCATAAGATAGCAATGGTGGTCTCTCTACTGGTAAGGGAGGCAGGGAGGGAGGCTGAGGCCACTACTCAGATCTTTGCACGTCAAGCATAATCTCTCTTGCTTAACTATTTCCCTCATCCTGCCCTGCCACCAACTAAGGGATACCCACCCAAGTAACATTTTCCCCTGAGATGCAAATTTTTTTTAAAGTGCAAACACAGTATTCACACACACTGTTATTAGGGTTGCCAGGTTCATGGCCTGAGACTGATCCTGTATCTTTAGGAGAAGAGAGAGTCAGCCAAGGGCAGGTGTTCTTGCAACTCTGTAATGGGAAAAACCACAAGGTGGAATTCTCCCTTCCCCCTGCACAACTTTTAAAGATACAGAAGACCTCTTGGTTGCCAGGCCTGACCTCCAAAAGGTCTTCTGTATCTTTAAAAGTTGTACAGGGGGAAGGGAGAATTCCACCTTGTGGGTTTTCCCATTACAGAATGGTAAGCACACCTGCCCTTGGCTGACTTTCTCTTCTCCTAAAGATACAGGATCAGTCTCAGGCCAAGAACCTGGCAAGCCTAACATTGTTCACCTCCACAGTTCTTTATCTCCATTCTGCTGCTGCCTCCTTTTCCACTTTTATCCATGTTCTTGCCTTCCCGCTTCTTTTTCCCTCCACTCCATTCTTCTCCACCACCATCTATTTTTAAACCAATTATTTTCTCCACTCCACCCCCATCTCGCTCTCCACTCCTCCTACGTCGACTCCTACCCACCCACAGAGCATGAGGGAAGAGCAATGCTGCACAGAAGCCCAGTTTGAGGCACATGATTTTTATCCACAAATCAGAGGTACAGAAGACTTCTCCTGCCCCCCCAGTAATGCCCAATAGTAATGCTGCAAACATTACAATTACTCCTCAAAAGTATCAAATTACTCCTAGTTCTATTACAATCAAAATGTAAAGGAATTACTCGCTCGTTCCTCAAAAAAGAAATAAATTACAAGTAATTTGTTTTTTCTAACGAATTACTTCCAAGCTCTGGGTTATTGTATCCATAAAGATGAATGATGATTTTCCTTAATAATTATTTTGTAATTTTTTCTTCTTTCTTTCCTTTCTTTGCTAAATTTGCAAATAAAAATAATAATAAACATTTTATATGAAAATGGACATTTAAGCATGTTTGATTTCCCCGTCTCAGTACTTCACTCATTGTATCTGTATAATATCTTACTAACAGTCAGTACTGTGCATAATAGGTCCCATTGTTCAGTACTCCCAAGTATACTTATTTGGGAGTAAGTGTGCAGAGGGTTAGCCCTTTCCCTACAACACACATGCTTTGTGTTTGTGGTTCTTTCTACCTCTAGTCTTCCTTGTGTGGTCAATTGTTCAAGTTATGTCATTCTGTGAAGTGCTATGGAAATGTGTAACATGCAGTATTTACTTTATACTCACTTAGCCTTGTGAGATTCTACTCAGCCAGGCCAAGTAATTATGCAAGGTGAGTAAATAAATCATTATTGGAGTTCCGTTACCACAAGTGTAAAGACAGATATTGGGCGAAATGAATATGACATTGGTCAAGGAAATGTGCATAATCAGAAATAACAGAATTAATAATATCACATTTGAGGATCAACCTGGATGAGATCTAATGGACCAAACAAAATGGGAGGGGGTGAAAGATAACAAATGCAGATGAGTTTTCCCCCCCACAGAAATGGAAAAAAAAAACGGTTTTTAAAATACTGATTTCTTCGCGTTGTTAGGCTAGGGATGCAGTTCTTAGTACAGTTGCCTGGGAATAAGTTCCACTGAATTTAGTGGAGCCTGCTTCCAGTATGCACTGAATCAGGCTACAACATTCCTTCTCTCTCTATTTTGGCTTTGAGTTTATGTCTAAAAAAGCAATAGAGCGTGATACACACACACATTATATACAGATGTATAGGCCCAAACCTATTTTCTAGTCAATGACAGTGAAAATCCATCTGTACCAAAATGGACAGATATAATTACAATGCACATGGTTAGATGTATGTGATTGATACATGCAGGATGAAAGGTAGGGAGGTTGAAAATATCATGATCTGTAAAGATCTGGATGAGTGAGAGAGAAAATGAAAGCAAAGAATCATTTCTAATATGATTAATATTGCAGCAAAAAGGGGAAGAAAGAAAGGAGATGGGATTTCTCCCCCTCCCTGTTATAACACTCTGTTCCCCTGCAATACTGCTTAGCAAGAAAAGCCTTCCAGCTGAGGGCTATGAAACAGTTATCACTGTTAGGTGATTAAGTTACTAATCCTTCAGGGAGAAGACATTTAGAGGCCCATATTAAAGGAGAGTGAGGCAAAATTACATTCCGTTTCAATTTAGTTTAGCAATTCTAGTGATTTAGTTAAATGAAAAGCAATTGTTCCAATTAATAGTATTGAATGTTATTCATCAAAAGTGTCAAAACAGCTGTGTTGGTGCATTAGTAACCTATTCTCTTGTCAGAGATATGGATAATTCCCCAGGACTGAAGCAGGGAAATGGCACAGCATTCAGCAGCCTCAACAACTACAAAAAGCACTTTTTTCCCTACAGAGATATTGTGGCACTTTGGTGAAATTATTTGGCATAGTTTCAAAAGGATCAGAATTCGACCGCTATTCTGAGATTGAATGTGAATTCTGTAAGCATATAGACCCATCATTGATTTCTTCTGGAATGATCAGTACACTTATGTTTTTTCAAAACAGGAGGGAAATGTATGTTCTGTTCACATTACAAAGGGAGGGAAATATATGTTCAGTACACATTACATTTTGTATTAATCAACTTATTTCCATGCTTAGCCTGAGGATGGTTAAGAAGGAGAAGGAGAAATCTTTGGAAGACTATTATATGTATCCTGCTGTAGAGTTGCATGTATCCAAAATATATTGGAATTTCTTTTTAATAAGAATGTTATATTTTTTACTTATTAAAAACTCCTTTAAGTTTTGCCCTTGTCTTGAGTTTCTGGTAACAAGTGGAGGGGGGAAAGTAAATATAAAACAATGTACTTTATATTTTATATACATTACATTATATATATATGAACTCATCTGAAATGTGAGCATTCACAGCACAATCCTTTACTTGTCTACTCAGAATCAGAAGTAAAAGCCACTGAATTCAGTGGGGCTTACTCCTAGGTAAGTGTGTATAGCAGGAAAGTTTTTTAAAAAATTTTAAGTGTTTTTAAATTTGTATATTTGTTTTTAGTGTTTTTAATTGTTGTAAACTGCCCAGAGAGCTTCAGCTATGGGGTGGTATACAAATGTAAATAATAATAATAATAATAATAGTAATAATAATAATAGTAATAATAATAAATGTCTAAACCTGTGGTCCTCCAGATGTTGTTGGACTCTCAACACCCATCAGTCCCAGCCAGCATGGTCAATGGTCAGAACGTATGGGGACTGCAGTCCATCAGCATCTGGAGGACCAAATGGCATGAACAGTACTGAGCTAGATGGACCAATAGGCTGACTGTGGTAGGTTCATATGAATAGCTTCAGCCAGATGCCCCCTGAATCTGACAAGTGCCACAGGAAGGTGATAGACATGGGGTCATCATCTTGGCACCTGTACAAGCCTAAATTGGTCTCTCCAGGTGGGAACCAGAATGTTAAGTTTCATGTAAAAGACAAAAGTAAGTCTCTAGCCCTTCCAGAAAGTTATTGAAACAAAATGTGCAGGTATCCTTCTAAGCGATTTCTGTGAAAGGAGCTAATCAGACTGCTCCTGCCTATGAATGTGTTTAGCCAATGAGTGAAGTCAGGAACCCCTGAGGTCCTAAAGAGCTGCTGTTTTCCCCCTTCCCTTTAGTGCATTGTTCCTGCTTCTGTCATAGGCTCTATCTGCACTATACATTTAAAGCAATATTATATAACTTTAACTAGTCATGGATTCTCCAAAAGCATCCTGGGAACTATGGTTTCTTAAGGGTGCTGAGAGGAGACCCCTATTCCCCTCACAGAGCTGCAATTCTCAGAGTTTTCTAAGAAGAGGGATTGATTCTTAAGCCACTCTGGGAAATATAGCTCTGTGAGAGGGTCTCCTAATAACTCTCAGCACCCTTAACAAACTACAGTTCCCAGGATTCTGGATTCCTGTATTACCAGGTTCAAGGTAGTTGCATTTATTCACAAATTCCTAAACAACTTTAAGGGCCATCTGATCTCTTACGTTTCATTCGATGTTTGATCACTGAAATCCTCTGATGGGGCACTTCTGGTGGTTCTCCACACCCCTGAAGTTCACTTGGTCTTTACTATGGAGCGAGCCTTTAGTGTGGTGGGTCCTGCCCTATTGAACTCCTTGCCAGTAGAGGTTCAGCAGGAACTATTCCTGCCTTCTTTTTTATGTCTTCTGAACATTATATTGTTTAGACAGGCCTTTGCAATATATATTTTTTAACCAATCAGTATTTACTGATGTTTTAAATTATGTTTTCACTGATACTTTTACTGATTTTATTATAATATGGTATGTTGTATACTACCTTTGATATAATTTTATGAAAGTGCAGGTTATAAATACTCCAATACAACAAATAATAAGTACAAACAGCACTAGCAAAATCTGAGTCAGATAAACTTGTAGCAATATAGCTTCCTTACCAAATGGAATGTATAAAAGCTTCTCTTTGACACCAAGCTAATTGGGAGATCTAGGGGCAATATAAGTTCCAGCTGAACCTTTAAGCTACATGACAGGAAAATTCCAACCAACTCTACCAACTAATCAATGGGACTTGCCAGCAATGATTACTTCTGTTTTGTCGGGATTAAGCCTCAGTTGATTTCCTGGTTTTGCAAGTGCCTTCCCCCCCCCCATGGAGGGGAAGCATTAAACAAGACCTGGCCTGGCTATGGAGAGTGATTTCTTGCACATGGATTCTACTGGCAGCTGAACTACCTACAAGTTAATGCATGTCCCTTTCTTTTATACATGATGTGTGTTACTTGGGTCAGATGTTTCAGTGGCTCTTCTCAGGGAATCAATCCATCAAACCAAGTGATTAAGAACCTAAGAGGAAAAGTTCGGATGTAACCCTTGAATACAATGGGGTAATAAAACACAATGGTGCTGATAGCCTGGGAATATGACACTCTGGCACAAGACGGTTCCTTCTATTTTGGGAAACGGAGACTAGTTTGAACATGGCCGAGGGCATCCTGGAGCTCATTAATCTGTGTGGGAATGACGGAGACAGGATAAAAGGTCTGATAAGGCTTTCCTCCAGCCTTTTCCTTGCAGTACCCTGGCCCTGCAACCTCCATAGCTATCTCTACTCAATAAGGCTTTATTACATTTCCTCCCGGGACTTATAATTGCCATCTCTGTATAGGCGATGCTATCATCTTCCTTTCCTTTCAAATTTCCACAGACTTTTAAATGAGAGATTACGAAGTCTTATTTGTACTTCATTGTTTTGGGCTTTTTTCCCTCCCTCCTGAGCTAGTCAACGAAAGGGGGGGGTTGTACTCAATGTATATAAAACATATGAAGTTAAAGAACTTGCGAAAATAACCTTAGAGGCCCAGATCTTCAGGGGCCATTGACAACTGCTCCTGACACTTAGACAGGAATGTATGAAGGTGGAATCATTTTTTGAATCAGATTGGCAGAGGGTTGCAGTTTTGCCTTTATGGTTAGCAAAAGGGAAGACAGGGCCAAATATTGCTGCTGGTAATCAGCAGACCAGCTGAGAATCAGTGTGATGTGGTGGACTGTGGAAGCCCAGATTCAAATTTCCACTCATCCATGAAACCAACTGGGTCACCTTGATCTAGTCACTATCTCTCAGCCTTACCTATCTCACAAGGTTGCTATAAGGATAAAATGGAAGATATGATTGAACCATGTTTGCCACCCTCAGGTTCTTGAAGGAAGAGCAGGATAAAAATATAATAGATACACCTCCTAGATGTGAAGGGGGGATGACAGGGGAGGGAGAGAATGAAGTGTGCTGTCTTGAACTCCTATACTATGGCAAAGTATACATAGAAGTATGTATATTCATGAAAAGAGCATACAAAAATGCATATACTGTTCTGTTCCATTTGGAACAGTTTTCCTTTTTTAAAACTGTAACAATTTTATCTGTCTTTATAATTGTATATTATATTGTTGTAACCTGACCTGTGACCTTATGTAAAAGGGTGGGTAAGAAATCTTAATAAGAAAACAAACAAATAAGGGAAAGTTGTATAATCAGATGGTCTTTAGATATGTGGAATCTCACAATTGCTCCTTTAATCTCCTCCTCTATAGCCTATTTTGGGGTCTGAAATTGTTTCTTGATATGCTTGTGTGCCATAGCAGAGAGCAGGGGCTTGAAGCTGTGTAAGAATGAAAGGCAGTCTAGTTAGAACAGACTTTGAGATACAGGCTCAGTTCACTGCATGGGCAAGAAGTGATTCATGCAAAAAATATTAGTTGCCTTTGGAGTAGACAAGGAATAAGCTACAGCAGGTGGCTTATCAGAATGTTATGACTACACGGAGTGAGATCATAGGCAACTGCGGGAACAGAGTAAACATCCAGTGACTATGTCCCTTGATGTGGCAGTGCTGCCTATTGGTCACTTACAATATTAGAAATGACTTATGAAAGTCATTTCTCTGCCTGCTATAAAAAGCAACTCAGAGCACAACATGGCACAGAGACAGCAGGCATCAACCATTGGATATCAATGGTATAGACTCTGTGGAGGCCTAGGGAGAGCTGCTGAACTGACAAACAGGAGGCCCCCTTTCCTGCAATACTAAATGGGAGAGGGGCTTCCCCCATATCTGTGTTGTAGGGTATTATCTGCAATGAAGAATCTTATCTGGAATGCTGAAGTATAATATGTTAGCTGAATACAACTACATTAAGTAGTACAGCTAGTGTCAAACTTTATTGCTTATCTGACCTTATCATAAAATAACATCTGTCCCCCCCTCCAGCAAACACCAAGAGGGGGGACAGAACAAAAGTTGCATTGCATATGTATATGTATATTAGGTAACATTGCATACAAAAATTTTGGAGAAATTCACACTAAAATGCTGATGAATTTTCATGAAGACTTTTTTTAAAAAAAAAATCACAAACTGATGTGGAAATGTGGAGAACTCAATTTAAGATGGAAAAAAGGAGAAACTGAGAGAAACTGAAACTGATGCATTTTCCCCTCCCTGCCTCTTACATACACAATGGATTACTCTACAGTGTGCTCTACAGGGAAGGCTCATTCTATATGCTGTGGGAATTGGGCCTTCGTTGTGGTGGTACCTATCCTTTTGAACCTCCTCCCGTTACACATCAAACAACAACTATTGAAAACTTTCCTCTCCGAACAAGCCTTTTAAGTGGAGATTTTTATTCCAGAAGAGGACATAAAATTTTATATTTGCAGATGCAAATTTGTATGTATAGTGACAAATTTAGAAATCAGTGCTATAATTTAAAAAGAACTATATCTCCCCATTGTGGGAAAGCCTGTGGCAGGATGAGCTGTGTGCCTCCTCAGTTTGTTTAACACCAGCTGTGACATTTAATGTAGTTTTATTCAGCTAACAGATTATACTTCAGCATTCTAGAGAAGATTCTTCATTGCAGACAATACCCTACCACATAGCTATGGGGGAGCCCTCCCATAGTATTATAGGGAAGGGGGCCTCCTGTTTGTCAATTCAGCAGCCCTCCCTAGACCTCCACAGAGTCTGTACCATTGATGTTCAATGGTTGATGTCTGCTGTCTCTGTGCCATGTTGTGCTTTGAGCTGCTCTTTACAGCAGGCAGAGAAATGACTTTCAACAGAACTTTCTCTACCTCTCCTCGTGCCTCCCACACCCCTCCAAATCTGCTCTGGAACCGCCAACACAAATCTGGGGTATTTGCAGGGGGCATGCAGGGGGATGGGAGGGAGGGAAAGTTCTGTTGCATGAGCGAAAGTGGGCAGTGACTTTTTTTGGATATAGCCCAGTGTGAGTTGACATCAGATTCATGCTGTCCAATTCAGAAGCCCTTCCCCCTAATACCTGTTGCATGAGGGGTCTCACTTTATTTACCCATTGGTGAGGGAAGCATACTCTATGCCTGCTTAGGGACATTTTCATATATTCATATCTTCTCAGATTGAGCCCTGGCATTTGAAAGCAGATGCTAAGGCTGAGCCTTGGCACAAATGAAGAGCTGAGGATATCCATTGCTCTTAAGGCTGGTAATAGTTTTATACATGGCAGTAACCAGTGCAAAAATAAACATTGATCAGGAGGGACCAAAACAACTACTTAGGCCCAAGCAAAGCTGTGCTAGGCCAAATGAGTTTTACAAAAATCTTTGGAAGGGATCATAGCTCAGCAGTAGACCACATGCTCTACATGAGGAATGTCCTGAGTTTAATTCTTTCAGGAATTGTTTCAGAAAGTGTGAATTTGATAGATTTCACTAGAAATGTGAATTGAAATGAGTTTCTTGCCCGTCCCTAATGCTGTGTTAAGAAGTACTTTTGTCTGTCCTGAATCTTCCAACATTCAGCTTAATTGGACGTCCTTGAGCTAATGTTATGAGAGAGGGAGAAAAGCTTTTCTCTCTCCACTTTCTCCACACCATGCATACTTTTGTACACCTCTAACTGGGAGGTCTCTGGAAGGTATGCAAGGAAGTATTCAGGCCTTCTAATGGCTAGCTGAATAGCAATGGAACACTACATAAATACTTCCTGTCATTTACAGCACAATCATATACATGTTTAATTAAAAGTAAATTCCACTTAAAAGTAAGTTCAGTGCCGTTGACAGGTAAATTGACATAGGACTGCAGCCTTAGATGCTTCCAGTGCCTATAATAACATCCCCAAAATAATTAAATCGCAGCTGTTATGATAAGCCAAACTTTTTGAATTACACCTTCAAGAGTGAACATGCTAGGCTAGATATCTTTTATACTAGAAAAGTGAACTGCAGCATTATTACTGTACTTTTTAAACCTGGCGCATAAAATTATTACCTTTCTCAAAACAGTCCCTCTCTTGAAAAACCCTATCTGTATAAGTGCTTAATAAATTCTCTCAATTAAACTGCTTTCCTATTAAATTAAGCACACTTTTCTCCCTGAAGTGTAATCAAATGCATCCTGTCAACATATCTTGAACCTCCATTTAAGGGAATGGCAGTATCATTCTGAAACAGCTGAAGGTAACGTGCTTGGTGATGAAGGGGTCAAATTAGACCGGGGTGGGGGAATGCCAACATTTATATTATAAGCAATGTTGCTGCATTATAAATAAGGCCACAAAATACATTATTTATACATTTAATATAGTGAGCTTGCTTATAAGTTAAGCTTGCCTTCAGTTTTTTTAAGAAGCCCATTGCAAGTAGTAATGGAAAGGGAGGGACAGGCAAGAGATTGAAATCATATACAAATGCTTCTGAGGAAAAAGAACATGGAAGATGCTGGGCTAGGGAGGTTAAAAAAAAGAATGACAGTAAATGATGCACACTTCTGGAACTCATAAGCAATGACTTTGAACCTCTAAAATTAAAAGTGCTGCATTTTTTATTGGCTTTCAGAAAGTTTGGTTGGATATTTGTTCAACCCTCATCCAAATTGTGTGACCCTCTGACAGACGGAAAGTATATTTCAAGGCATTTGACACATTCAATTCTGATCACAATGTGTACTTGGGATTGAGGGGGTGGGGGGAAATCTTTCAACTATGAAAAATGCCTTGGAACATTGTCAAAAAGTAGGATTCACATTATTGAGTTCTTTCAACCAGCTTTTCAAAATGTGAACAAAATCACCCATGTTCTCAGGTCTTATTTCAAGTTGAAACAAGGGCTAATTCACAAGACCAGTTGGCATGTGACCAGGTATTTTCTTTCACTTCCTGAATTGCGTTATGCTCATGTTGAAAGGCTTGTCTGAATAGTTCAGTAAGTGCTAACAGGAGCCATGATTCTGCACCCCACAGAAAAAGTTTCAAGTAAATTGTGGTTGTCTTCTGTATGCAAAGATGAACCATTCATTAGCGCACAAATGATGTCATAGATACCCTCAACAAACTGCAACTGGCACATACTTAGCAGAACCACATAAAAGGAGGGTCCTTCCTCAGAGCAAGGCATGTTGGGGTCCTTCATCTAGGCAAATTCTTGATAGCTGCATCATTCTCATATGTGTCACAACATAAGAAGAGCCCTGCTGCTGCAGGCTAATGACCCATCTAGTCTAGCTTCCTGTTCTCACAGCAGCCAACCAGATGCCTATAGGATACCCGTAAGCAGGACCTGAGCACAAGAGCATTCTCCCTGTCTGTGGTTTCCAGCGACTGGTATTTGGAAACATGCCACCTCTAATTGTGGAGGCAGGCAGAGGTGTAGTCATCCAGGGCCTTAGGGGGTGTTAGACCCATTACTTTTTTGGGAAAGGGTCCCAGCAAGGTCCCTATATCTCCAGCATCCTACAAGCCAATCAGCATGAAAGGGGTGTGTGTTAGCCTCTGAGAAGAGTCTTCTAACATGCTTTCTTGTTCTTTCCTGCTGATTGAAGCCAATCAGAATTAAAGGAGGTGAGTTGGCACTGAGAAGACTCTTCTCAGTAGCTAACACTCTTCTCTTTAATGCTTATTGGCTCATAGGGATATCTGTTGTTGTGGGAGAAGTCACTAACAAGGATCTCATTCTCAACACTGCAGCAAAAAGGAGGGGGGCATGACTCTGACTACCATGAAGGGACCCTGCACTTCTGGATTTGCCACTACACTACTGGAGGCAGAGCATCGCCATCGTGGCTAGTAGCCTTTGATAGCCTTATCCTCCATTAATTTGTATAATCCTTTTTTAAATCCCTCCAACTTGGTGGCCATCACTGCCTCCTCTGGGAGCAAGTTCCATAGCTTAACTATGTGCTGTGTGAAGAAGTACTTTATTTTATCTGTGCTGAATTTTCCAGCAAATTATGGCATTTCCCAGCGAGACTGAACAAGATGCAAGCACCTCAGTGATGAAAACAATGCTCTTGACTCTATACCTCTTTTCCAGCCACAGTCTGTGTTGTTCCTGCACAGGAAAGCAGGGAAGTCCATTGCCAGACTTTCAACATGCATTTGTTCGGCTCTCTGTTTACACAGTTGCTGTTTTTCTTGATCACATTCAATTAAACTCAGAATGAACAGAAAAAGGAATACTTAAAGGAAAAGAACAAAGAACCAGACAAACTGGGAGCATGCAAAACAAATGCTTCACACACAGCACTGTTTATTTGCACATCAACCTTGACCCAGATTAATCCCATAATCATGAACAGAGCACATATAAACCTGGAAGAGACTCAAGTACCAGTTGTTTTTCAAACTATTTTTACATTAGAGACTGACAAAGCAGACTTGGAGCAGATTACATCCCACAGATATCTAAAGTTAACTTCTATTGAGAATAAGCAGCACTTACATACACATACACCCTGTTATTTCTATAGGGTTAGTCTAACTCATTCATTCAGTGTCACCAATAACAGGTTCTGGTAGAATCAGTGAACAAGTACCTTACATATAAGCACTTCTGGGGTCCCTTTTCTTCAAAACGATAGCCAAAGCAGCTTGCAGAAGTTTTAAAAGATTTGAAATGCTAACGTAAAGTAATGAAAACAAGTAGCAGTAAAATGAGTAGCAGCAAAATAATAAATAAAATATTTTTGAATATAAAAACAGAGGAGCCAGTGTGTAGTGGTTAAGGTGCTGGACTACAACCTAGGAAACCAGGGTTCAAATCCCCACACAGCCATGAAGCTCACTGGGTGACCTTGGGCCAGTCACTGCCTCTCAGCCTCAGAGGAAGGCAATGGTAAACCCCCCTCTGAATACCATTTACCATGAAAACCCTATTCATAGGGTCCCCAAAAGTTGGGATCGACTTGAAGGCAGTCCATTTTCCATTTTCATTTTTTCATAAAAACAGAGAAGATAAATGAAACATATAATATCAATACAGCAGCAACAGAACTAAAGCTACTAAATGCCAGTAAACACTTCCAGGTGGTGGGGGAGGGGCCAACTTGTCTTCAAAATGATAAAAATGTTAACTTCCCGAGGGGTAGCCATGTTAGTCTGTTGCAGCAAAACCAAATTATAGATTAGTAGAGTTGGAAGGGGCCTATAAGGCCATCAAGTCCAACCCCCTGCTCAAAGCAGGAATCCAAGTTAAAGCATATCTGACCGGTGGCTGTCCAGCTGCCTCATGAATGCCTCCAGTGTTGGAGAGGCCACCACCTCCCTAAGTAATTGGTTCCATTGTCATACTACTCTAACAGTTAGGAAGTTTTTCCAGATGTTCAGCTGAAATCTGGCTTCCTATAACTTGAGCCCATTATTCTGCGTCCTGCAGAACATGATTCCCATTATTCTGTGTCCCATAAATCTTTCTTTTTTCAGGGCCAGGGGGCCAGGGATTGTAAACAGTGAGGTCAAGGGAAAATGAAATGTAAAAAGGACAGGAAGAGTGACAATTACAGTGGTAATGCACAAAACAGCTGTTGATAACACAGACAACCTGGTATTGGTAAAGCCAAATAACAGATGTGGTGTTATGTAAATCCATTGTCTCAATTCAGATGTTGATGACTCCCTTATCTTTTGGGGAAGGCCAGTTCATAAATTGGGCACCACGATTGAAAAGGCCCTCTCTCTGACACCACCCATCTAACCTCACTCAGTGGGAATACTCAAGGGGTGCCTTTAGTGCAAAATTTCAGTGTCAGGGAGGTGCATGTGGGACTAAAAGCAATCCTATCTATAGGAAGCCGACATAACTTAGGCTGCATTCCCACTGCAGCCTTTATTCCGTTTCCCTGATCATTCCTTACCTCATAATTCCCACATTTTATTTGATTTTTCACACAACATAAAAGCCAGTTCCAAAAAACTAGGTGGGGGTGAATTTCACAGAGAAGAAATTCTCTGTGACAGGGCAGGGCGACTTACATATCCCCTTCCTTCATGCTGTCCTCTTCCTCACAATGTATCTAATTTTTAATTTAATTTTTTAAATAAAAACACATAAGTGCTAATCATATCATTTAATATCATGTTCAGTTAGGCCCTTAGTTTGCTGGAGATCTTCACCAAGAAAGAGTGTAATAAAGAGCCAATTCACACATTCTACAAAAGTGGTGAGAGAGGAAACGTGAGCAGGTTTCATGAAAAGGGGATTGGCTCCCCTTGTCCCCCATGTAGATATGAGAACATCTCTCCCTTTGGAGATATGTATGTGATCTCCCCATGACAGCCAGAAATAAATGGACTAGAAACAAAGCCCTATGAGGAGAGACTGAAAGAACTGGGCATGTTTAGCCTTGAGAAGAGAAGGCTGAGGGGAGATATGATAGCACTCTTCAAGAACTTGTAAGTTTGTCACACAGAAGAGGGCCAGGATCTCTTCTTGATCATCCCAGAGTGCAGGCCACGGAATAATGGGCTCAAGTTACAGGAAGCCAGATTTTGACTGAACATCAGGAAAAACTTCCTGTTAGAGCAGTATGACAATGGAACCAATTACCTAGGGAGGTGATGGGCTCTCCAACACTGGAGGCATTCAAGAGGCAGCTGGCCAGGAACCTGTTGGTATGTTTTAATTTGGATTCCTGCACTGAGTAAAGGGTTCCACTCAATGGCCTTATAGTCCCCTTCCAACTCTGTGATTCTATGATTCTAAGCTTCCTGAGAAGAGCAAGATGGAACCATCCTCTTTTCCAAATGTGATGTACTGAAACCAGCTCGACTAGCAATTGAATCTTACTTCAGCACTGACAATGGGACAGTGTTCTCCATCACATTTCTCCAGCTTTGGTGATGCAAGGCAGGCCATGTGGCACAAGCAGCTCTGGTCTACAACACCTCACCATCACTGCCCACCCACCTCTCACCATCTGCTGCCTGAGGTGGCTGCCTCACTCTGCCTAATGGTAGGGCTCACTCTGGCTTTTTTCCTATGTCCTTCTAAGGAAGATTTGGATGATGGTGATGATTTCTTACCCACCTTTCACTATAAGGTTCCACGGTAAGTTACAACAATATAAAAATACAATATTAAAATAAGTTGAAACAGTTTGCAATCAGAAGACTAGTTTGTGTCCTAAAATTTTGTATCTCAGGGGTGGAGAAAGGGGAGAAATGCTATTCAGTTCACATTTAAAGGCAAATTAACCTAATTTGCACTTTCCAAAACAAAGTGAAAAATGTCAAAAGCCTTTGAAATTTGCACTTCTCCAAATTTTGCAATGCAGTTGTCCAGCCAAGTAATGTGTACAAAATATATATAGTAAAGTGTGCAAATACAAATGCATATACTGGTGAAAGTAACATATAAAAATACATTATATTAGGGAAAATATGCTTGTAAAAATGTGTATATTAGGGAAAACTGCATACAAAACAGT
Organism: Rhineura floridana; assembly: GCF_030035675.1. Taxonomy (NCBI): domain Eukaryota; kingdom Metazoa; phylum Chordata; class Lepidosauria; order Squamata; family Rhineuridae; genus Rhineura; species Rhineura floridana. Next base: position 39,055,872 of record NC_084485.1, read on the forward strand.
TTGCATTAAGAGAAATTCACACTAAAATGCTGATGAATTTTCATGTAGCCTTTTATTATTATTATTATTATTATTATTATTATTATTATTATTATTGCAAACTGATGTGGAAATGTAGAGAACTGAACTTAACAATGGAAAAACTGAGAAACTGAGAGACATCAGAATTAATAGATTCACTGATCCCTACCCAGGCAAAGAGATGAGTCTTCAGCAAATGAGTCCATTGAATCTTTCAAGTTTCCTGGAAGGATGTCCCCAGCTTAACCTCGGGTGCATTTGCCTTACCCACATTCCTTGGAAAGAGGACTCGGGTGGTTTTTCCCGAAGGGAGGAGGAGGAACATGTCAGGATGGGGTGTGTGTAGGGTTTATAACTCTGCTGTGCCTCCGACTCTCCCTCTTCACATCTTTTTGCACCTGCCCTCCCACCCTTCATGCAGAATGGGCTTTACCAGTTGCCTTTTGGGGCTGAGTAGGAATTTGGGAGAGACTTCACTTTTTGAGGTCTCTTCAGTTTTGCCTACTCCATACTGTGGGGTTGACTCAATTGGCTCTTGGTTGCTTGCCTTGTGGTATGGAGTTCAGGCAGGTAAGGAGGTTGGGAGTGAACAGGAAGTATACAGTAGGGCCCCGCTAATGCGGCGGGTTAGGGACCAGGCCCCCACCGTAAAGCGGAAATCACCGTAAAGCGGAACCCATAAACTATAATGGGCCGCGTCGCGTGAAAATCTCGCAAAATGCCATAAAAGCGCAAAATCGGCTTTAAAACGGGGAACTTCCCCGAATTGAAAGCCGCCGCATGAGCGGAACGCCGCAAAATGGAACACCGGTAAGCGGGGCCCTACTGTACTGAGATATTCTTGGGGTAGGGACAACATTTAGGGATCTCTCAGTGCTTCATGCCTGGGGGGAGAACTGGAGGGTGCCTTTGAGGCTTGACTCATGCATTCAGGTGAACGCCAGTACAGCAGGACCTGGATGCACAGGTTGGGCATACCCAAAGCTTGACCAGTAAGGAGGCAGAAATTTGTTTCCCATCCTTGGCTGGGGAGTCACAGCTTGTGGCTGGATGACATGCCAAGGGGACTAGAGGGATAAAGCCCTACCAGATTAAATTGACTCCTCACCAGCCTCCACAGTTGAATTTGCTTCATTTGGTTGATTGGCTCTGCAGGTTCTCCAAATTTTGTTATATTTTAATAAATATAACATTTTCCCATGAGTCTTCTCTGCGAGTGTGGGGGCAATGTTAAATGGTTGCTACGTCAAATGACATTCAATACAGCCATACACTTTTTTCCATCACAGACATCTGTGCACCCTTTAAAAAAGAAAACACTTTCAAATACAAGTTTAGCTACTGCAGACACAGGGAGAGGCATGAAAACCAGAAGAAAAATAATCTCAGCACACTGTAACAGGTTGTTAAATATTGCTATCTGAGACAGAAAAGATAAATTTCAAAGTGCTAGAGCAGGTCTCAGAACCCCATTAATAGAAATTAGAGGGAAATCTAATAGGAAAAGACAGAGAGAGAACATTCTCCCCATTGCTCCCTGGGGAAACTGTGTAGACTGAGAGATGACACTTTATCTCTCCAAATCCCCACGAGTCCGATAGTCATAGCACTCACCCTGAAAATAATAATAATAAATATGGTCTGAAGTGACTCCAGCTATTCTGGTCTTAATAAATGGGCTGAAATAGTGGCAAATTCTGATACAGAGAGCATCTTTTCAATAAAAGTGGATAGGGTTGTTAATAACGTTAATGGAGTATCATATAGCTTTTCATGCTGAGAGGCTCATATAGCTTATCATGCAGTTTTATTATTTTTAATAACTGTTCGTCCATGTTCCCTCTAATCCATTCCCACCCCCCTATCTGAATATAGTCCTTCCTGTAGTGTTATATTCTGCCATGTGTTAGCTACATGTTGGGAATGCATATCAGCATCATCTGATGAGTTTCATGCTTATACTTGCTGCGGCAACACGTTACACAAACACTACAGGGACATTATGGCATTTCTAGTTTGGGTTCAGGACAGTAAATATGTATCTGTCCCTAGGGTATATGATGCTTTAGAACATAAGAAATTGCCTTAAACTGAGTCAGATTCTTGGTCCATCTAGCTCAATATTATCTACTCTGACTAGCAGCAGCTCTCCAGGATTTCAGACAGGGAATATTCCCAGTCCTACCTGGAGATGCCAGGGATTGTAACTGAGACCTTCCTCACACAAGGCAGATATTGTACAACTGAGCTATGGCCCTCCCTCTATATGAAATGCGTCACAAATTTGCATGTCATCCTTGCAAAGGGGACACAGTAATCTTCTCTGCATGGTTTTAGTATCTGTGGTTTTAGTATCTGTGCTGCCAAAGCAAGCTTTCTGTAACTATATCCTATAATTCCATACAGCCCTGCTGGATAACACCAGAATCTCTCAGACCAATGACAGGTTGAATTCAGACATGGGATCTATCGTATTATTGATTGTAATGGCAGCACTTCTTCCTGATTTCTAACATTCCTTTCACACTGCAGCACCTGTTGCATTATGGAACCGTGGCTTTTTGACAGATAGACCACCATATCATGCTGGTGGACATGGTGTGACACAATAGTGTACATCACTGGACATGTCGGTACTCCCCTGTGCATTCCACACATGCACACTTCTGTTCCCCCACAGTTTCCCCATGAAAGTGGGGGGAAAGAACTGCCCCACATTGCATCACTTCAGTCTTGCAATTTTCTGGGTTAATGAGGTTGTAAACTGCAAATAACATGGAAATGAGCACTAAATTTCCACTATATTCCACTAAGATCTTCCGTGGCGCAGAGTGGTAAGCGGCAGTAACGCAGCCGAAGCTCTGCTCACGGCCCGAGTTCAATTCCAACGGAAGGAGGAAGTCGAATCTCTGGTAAAAGGGGTCGAGGTCCACTCAGTCTTCCATCCATCCATGGTCGGTAAAATGAGTACCCGGCATACGCTGGGGGGTAAAGAAAGGCCGGGGAAGGAACTGGCAATCCCACCCCATATATACGGTCTGCCTAGTAAACGTCACAAGACGTCACCCTAAGAGTCGGAAACGACTCGCACTACAAGTGCGGGGATACTTTTACCTTTTATATTCCACTAGATTTCCAGACATGGCTTTTTCATCATGTGAAAAATAAAAAAAATGTGGAAATTATCAGGTAAGGAAACGTCGGGAGAATAGAATAAACTGCTGTCTGAATGCAGCCATAGTGGCCAGCTAAATGCTTCTGGGAAGTTTGCAAGCAGATCAGGAAATGAATTGCCCTCCTCTGTTGTTTGTTCCCAGTTTCTGATACTCCAGGGGTTAAGGTATATTGTCTTGGAACATGGACATCCCATTTAGCTATTATAGCTAATAGCCAGTTATAGCTTTATCTTCCATGAATTTGTTTTGTCATTCCCTCTGCATTCTAAATAAGATGTCACTGGGAGCACAACAGCCCTTAATGGCTTCCTGATATCACCCCAGCCTCAAGGGCATACCCTCAACTTACCATATTGAAATGAAGGGAGAGTGGGGAGATCTTGGTGACTACAGACTTCTCCACATTCTCTCAATGGGATTGACTGATGCTTGGAAGCATGGGAACTAGACTCATGGCAATGCCCATATCTCATTCCTGAGCACTATGGCTGACCCAAACTTTCCTTCTTTCTTCCCCTTACCTGATTACATTTGGAAAACAGAGGGGGCAGCAGGCCAGTGGGCCAAAATGAGTCCATTTTGAGTCAGCCCACACTTTGGAAGGGTATGGGATTCACCTGAAATGGTTTTGAGCTATTTAAACTCACCCCTTTTTTTAAAACCCTGGCTATTTCCTATCCAAATCCAGGTACACATTCACCTTGCCCTCGTTACACTGCCTGGTGACAAAAATGCAGAGCTTGGAAAAGTTACTTTTTTGAACTACAACTCCCATCAGCCCCAGCCAGCATGGCCACTGGATTGGGCTGATGGGAGTTGTAGTTCAAAAAAGTAACTTTTCCAAGCTCTGCAAAAATGTAACCTGTCACTGCAGAAATAGATATTAAGGCCAAATGTAAGCAATTACAGAAAGCTTTATTGGCCCACCACCGCCAATATAGAATTGTTGTGATGTTGGTGTCTAAGTTTAAGAGATTCAAAGTAAATTATGTGATTTGATGCTTTTTAAAAAACTGAAGCAAACCTAGTGTGTATCTCTTTAGATTTCCAGCCACTTATGGGGAACCTTCTAGAAAAGCTGGATGGAATTAATAAAGCTTCTACTTCCTTACTTGTCTTAGTGTAATAATTGAAGGCTGCCGGCATGAAACCCTTTCATGTTGCTCTTTCAGGGTGTTCTTCAGGTGTCTAAATTCTGGCAGACCTGGGAGAATTAAAAGGAAGATGCTGCTTGCTCTCACTCTATTTTTGCTGTCAGCTTTCGTGACTCTAAGATGTACTTGGTTAGCAAACAGGATGGCTGCATGATTAAAAGAGGAAAAAAGATGGATGCAAGGAAGCGCAATCAAGAGCCCAAGTGTTTCATATCACAGTGCTTTCCTTGCAGAAGGTGGAGGGGAGGGGGAGAGAGGGGGGAGGAAAGAAAATTATAGAGTAGCAGAGAAATGAAATGTTTGAACAGAAAATAATTTCCCTAACTCTCAGCCTGTGGGCATAACCTGTCATAACTCTGCATGAATTGAACAGTCAGGGAGTTCAAGTTTTCGGCAGCTTACCATAAGCTAATATGCTCCATCACTTCATCCTTGGGTGACAGGCATTTCCTTGTTTTAGAAGAGCTACTACTCTGCAAAGGATGGAGAAAGGTTTGGGATGGAGAAAAGGCACTGAATACCTAGAGGTGAGCACCCCCCACAAAAAAAGGGTTCAGGAGTCTTTTAAGGAAGGGTAGAAGGCACAGGTCTCTCCCCAACACATGTAGGGACATTTCAGGTTTGATGAGACCCCAGGGGAAATATCATCTGATGGACCCCCTCCTCTGCCAGTGGGCCTTGGTGGGCTTACTTGGCTGCAGTAGCAGTATTCAGAACAGTGCTGGATGGGATGAGTCAAGATGGGAGAGAAATTCAATTCAGTTTGCATTTAAAGGCAAACCTGCTTAATTTGCACTTTCTTGAACAATATGCAGACCAAGACACAGACATCCTTCAAAATTTGCACTTCTCCGAATTTTCTAATGCAGTTCTCCAACCAAGTTGTACATATACTAAATTAAACATGTATATTAAAAATTTACTGATTAATTTTCATGAGAACCTTTTTTAAAAAAATGCAAACTGATGTGGAAATGTGGAGAACCGAACTTAAGAAAAATGGGAAACGGAGAGAAACCGACATTGTCAGTTTTGCCCATTTCTAGTCTTGCCACCCTTTTAATTTCCCAGAATGCCCAAAGCAACACTTGCCATTGTTATGAACAGATAAAGTCATCAATAAGTTACACCAAGAAATCCCTTTGCCTTTTTTTATCCTGCTATGGTTAGAATAACCACACCAAATGCTCTTAAAGTGGTGCATGTGTGTGTGTGTGTGTGTGTGTGTGTGTGAGAGAGAGAGAGAGAGAGAGAGAGAGAGAGAGAGAGATTAATATTGAATGCATCCAAGAGCAGGCCTTTGGACTAAAACTTGGCCCTTCCATTAAAATCTCACTGCCCTCCTGAAATGGGATTCCTGTGAGGTGCACAGGTCCCTTTTTAGAATTATTGTATTCCTATAATACACCTTATAAGGTTTCAGTAAGAAGAGTTTGCAATGGAGAGGGCAGTTTTTTAAAACAATAGCTGCCATCTTGAAAACAGATGACAATGTTCATCTTCCATATGGAATACATGAATTTACATCTGGTTCCTGTGCATTGACCTCATGAGCTGATGGAATTTCCTGTATTCTCTTTATAAATGTACAACCTGATTCTAGTCATGTTAACTCAGAAGCTGAGTCATACTTTTTCCGTTGGGACCTGCTCCCAAGTAAGTGTGTCTAGGATTGCAGCTTTAGCAACAAACAGCATAAACTGACTTCTTGTTTTGACCACTTGGCTAAACAAAACTTATGACAATGCTGAGTTACTCCGATTTTTGTGCTGGGTAAGAAGTGTTTCTGAGCTAATCAAGGGGAGATCTATGTGTTTCTCAGAGAAAGATGGAGTGTGCAATCCAGGATGTCATGTTACAAGCTTCTCTAGACCCACAAGGATATTACCAATGAGACCTCTGTACACCCTTATAGCATCCTTCTATAACAAGAGCCTGAAAGGGCTGGTAAACGCAAGGTAGCAAAAGGTCTTGTTAGACTGACACAATTCAACAGCTCAAGGTAGCCTTTCAGATTTATGTGCTGTCTCCATAAAAGTGTATCAGGTTGATATCTGAGAGTTATAAATAGCTGTCAGGTCTGATTGTGTACCAGCCTCTTCCATTCTGAGCTTGATTTGAGGCATAGCACTCTTGCATCAATGCAACTCTCTGACAATCCTCAAGAATACAACAAGGCTCCCACAGGTCCAGATCCAGAAACTTTGGGAAGAGATGAAGCAATCATGTCAAATTTCCCTTCAATGCCTCATTTTTGGAATCTTTGAATTCAAATCAGCTGTTTTGTGGCATGAATTAGTTGTCTACCAGGGTTCTTTGATGGAAAATCAATCCCACATTGGGCAGTGCTGTATTTGGCTTCCACAGTTGAGTGGCAGCTGAGAAAGGGAGTGGGAACCTATATACTTGCCAGGCAGTGAGGAGGCAGACGGGGTGCTGGTTCAAGCACCTGTCCTGTGCCTTAGTAGAGACCCCCAGCACTGCACCCCACTAAGGGGGACTATTACCATTCTAACTAAGGAAGCCAGAGTAAAATTTGGAAAGGTCAGTGCATTTCTTACATAGGCATTCAGAGCATATATAGAACTCAGAACTGTGAGCGCATGTATCCACATTCAACTAGGGTTCCACTTAGGCTATTTTATATTTTATATTCCAACTGAAAAAGAGTCCCAATTGCTGGATTACAGCTCCCATCATCTCTGCCCTGACCACTAGCCACGCTGGTTGAGGCTGATGGTCCAACAACAAAAGTCCAACAACATCTGGAGGGCACTATGTTGGCTTCCCTTGAAAGGCTGTCCAGTTCAAGTTCACTTTAAAGATAAAGAACCATAAGAAGAGAGATCAGGTACCTTGAAGTTGCCTGTCAACCTGGAGAGCGGACTGAGCAGGTCACAGTCTTCCAAGAGAGGTATATTGCACTCATGTCCTGCTTCTGGGCTTCCCACAGACATCTGGTTGGCTACTGTGAAAACAGAATGCTGGACTTTGGCACGATGCAGCAGAGCACTTCTTCTGTTCTGCACTATGGTGACATATATTGTATTTCTATGTAAATTATAGCAATTGTTTCTTTTTTTAAAAAACCCTGTATATTAGCATATGCAAATTTTATTTAAATCTGTGTCCTTTTTTATACTCTTTTTGTGGACATGTATTTCCTGTTGACCACCCTAAGTGTTCCACATAGGGCTGAGGAGACAGGCTTTACCAGGGTTTCTATTGAACACAAAGCTGAGATGAGATTTGAATAGGTAACTTCTTGCCTTACACACTCAGGCCCTTGCTCATTGAGGCAATAAACCTCAGTTAGCCAATAAACCTGTGCCTAGGGATGGAAGGATCTGTCACTTTTGGTTCTCTCAATTTCTCAGTTTTCCTTTCTTAAATTCAGTTCTCCACATACTTTCCCCAGCAATTTGGAGGTTTTTTAAAAATGAAAAATCCTCATGAAAATTCTTCAACATTCTATTTTTGTATGCAGTTTTGACTAATGTACACATTTTTGCAAGCAATTTATCCTAATATAATGCATTTTGTGTTATTTTCACTAATATATTCATTTGTATGCACACTTTCTGCTAATATATGCATTTTTGTAAACCTTTCTTGGTTGGAGAACTGCGTCACAAAATTTGAATAAATGAATTTCGACAGATGACAGTGTTTCAGTTCTCATATTGTTTCAGAAAGGGCAAATTTGATAGATTCAGATTTAAATGTGGGGGGGGAAATCAAATTTCTCTCCTATGTTGGCTGTGACCAAGGTGCACCACTTCAGTCTTTGGGGGCTCACATGATGGAATGCTTCTTAATAAGGGGGATTCATATACAGTAGGGCCCTGCTTTACAGTGCTTCGCTTTACAGTGTTCCGCTAATACAGCGGTTATCAATTGCAGAAAGGCCCCGCTCCTACGGTGCTTGTTCCACTTTTATGGCAGTTTTTGCTCGTCTTGCGCCATTTTCACGTCATTTTTGCGCGACGCACACCATTATCTTCAATGCGTTCCGCTTCACAGCGGTTTTTGCTTTACAGCGGGGGTCTGGAACGTAACCCGCTGTATGAGCGGGGCCCTACTGTACATAGAATATTAGCCTATCAGGAGAAGACTAGCCTAGAACCCTTCTTCCTGGCATCTAGCCCTTTCTATGTGGAAGTATAGTATAATGTATGTGTGTTGAATACAGTACAGACCACCTCACTGAGAAGAGAGCCTTAACAACTAGTCCACCATGATACACACCAGACTAAGTCTTTTTCTTTCTTTTTTTTAGCAGTATGTCAGAGTTCTAAAAATTCTAACTTGAATGATTTCATGTTTTGGTTCAAGAGGACTTTTTACACTTTTGCATGCAATTTTTCAGCCTTGCTCTACTGCACATTTCCCTGCAGAGAGCAAACACAATTAGTAGACACACCCCAAACAGCAAGCTAAGACAAAGCATTATATTACTGTTGTGAATAGGAGGGCTTAAGCACTTGGCATGCTGTTTTAATTGTCATTTGCTAGCCATTAAATAGGCAAAAAAACCCCTAAAGATGACAAATGATTGCTACAGATGACTAAAAAGGAGACTGAAAAAGCATAAATATCTAGAGATAAGGTACCATATCCTTGGCTTTGGTAGAACAGCGGGGGGGGGACTTGTTCCAGAAGATTTTGCTATGCATTACCTCTGCATCCTGAAAGGATGCAAAGAGTCATCTGTTTCATGTGGGATAAGGAATCCCTCCCCCCTCAACACATATCCCAATTTAATAATTTGTCTAACTCAGAATATTTGGCTGTGATGATAAATTTATCACAAGGCTATATTTACCTACCATTTTGTCACTGTGAGCCTTTCTTCAGAATAGAGTGAGTATGTGTCCTATCGTACAGAGGATAGTTCTCTCTTTGAAGGAGGCCTGTCCTTGATGGACCGCTTAGTCCAAATTGAATCCAAAGATAAAGAACCATAAAAAGAGAGAGCAGAGAGGCCTTGAAATTGTCCATCAACAGTTAGCACCTGGACAGTAAACTGAGCAGGCACAGACTATTCTCCGTTATGATGAGAGGTACTGTATTTCATTTAAATTATAATAATTGTTTCTAAATTTGCATCTATATATACAAACTAGTATGACCAAATGTGTTAGTGTGTGCACATTTTATGCAAATCTGTATCCTCTGTGGTCCCCTTTTCTGGAGATGCGTAAGTGGCCATCCTATTTCTGAAAGTGTCCCCACATGTTTTGTATTTACTGCACTCTGAAAACTAAATAAAACAATGATATGATAAGCCCCAAATATGGCTATTAGACTATTGACTATTATTGACTAGAGTAAAATTCATTCAAGCCATTTTCAGTGCCAGGGTTGACTTGTGATTGTGAGAGCACCCTTAATTCTTCTCATTGGGATAACCTTTTTCAGTATTTCTCATTGTCTGTTCAAGTTTCTCGCGCCTAAGTGCGTAGGATGTGTAGTTGGTGAAAGCACCCTTTAATTCTCAAGCCTGGGAGGACTTTCTTTTGGCCCTACTGTGGTGTGATTTTGCTTGATGATTGACTTGTAGCATTTGATTGTACTCTATATTTTATTTTAATATGCTGTCCACATATTGGGAGCCTTTTGGACAAAAACCAGTACATATATATATAACAACAATTAAAACAGTAAGATGTGAAGTAAAAAAAAACAAGATGAAAGTATCTCTGAGCATACTCAGATTGCTTGCCAGCTTCTCAGCAAACACAGTCAGTTTCTAATCATCTGGGAGGAAGGGTGAGGTTTCCTGATGGGAATGTGTAGCTTCTAGACAGACTTTAACCCCAGCATCTCCCTTTTTTAGAAATGAATCCAACCCCATTGTGACAAATAGAAATGAAGCAATTTCCATCTAGCAACTTTTTAAAAAACTATGTGCAGAATCAGCATTTATAATCTTTTTGTCATTTTCAAGACCAGAGGGTGTAGAGAGAATATCATCATGAGTGAGCCCCAGCACAGTTCAGAAATAAACCAATGGACCACCCTAGTTCTCAAGCAGGATCTGCTATACTTGCCATGTTCCAATATCTGTGTGCTTCCAATAAGTATGTGTCTGAGCTGAGAGCATAGTATGACACACGGTGTGCCTGTTGGTTGCTTTGCCCCAATGCCCACCTTCCCTTCTTTGTCCCCAGTGCACTGAGAAAATGCCCGGGATGTGACCTGCTCGGTGATGGTGGCTTTCCCCAAAGCACTCCATCTGACCTCAGCATAATGAACAGAATTAATATGGCAAAGCCACTAACACGGCACCACTTCCCAGCAGCACAGCCACAGCCTCTAATTGATTAGTCCATAAAAACCTGTGCACTAAATTGAAAGGAGCTGCACTAATTCTCTTTTATGTTAAATTTCTGTCTCTCTCGTTTATCGAATTCTCCGTCCAGTGCCCCTTTTCACAGCCTATTGTGGGCTTGCTGTGGGCCTGTTTTCCTCTTGGCCAGATTAAGTACCTAATCAAAATCTTGTCTCCCTTAATGGCATAAAATTGAAAGATAGATATTGCACTTTACACAGCTGATTAAACACTGGAATGTGGCTAAATGCTTTACAGGGCTTGTTACATTAACTAACTCTGTCATCTGCCAGCTATCTTATAATTGCATATGCTCATGTTGCTCCTAGTGAAGCCAAGGTAAGGATTCTTTTTCCCCTCTCCATTACCTTTTTTTAAAAAAAATCCTCCCTCCTCCAACATAGCCAATGAAGTGAGGGTGTCAGGGAGCATCGGAGATCTCCTGTATCACAATTGCCAGAGGGAAAATTGACCAAATTCCCCCCCAAAAAACCTCTCTGTTTTAATTAACCCTTTGTCAATCCTTAGCCACTTGTTGTGAGTACCTACGTGGCCCAGTTGATGAGAGAAGGACATATAAGGCTCTGACAGAGTCTCCTGGACAGAGCTGGGCGAAAGGATTGCCAAGTTACAAGCCAGAGGATTGGTGTTCAGTTGTAACTTGACAATCCTTTGGCTTTCAGCCAACTGAGGCAGTGACATTTCAGACTGCAGGTGGAGAATCACATTTTTGAACAGTTGCTATGTTTGCTTTTAAACACTATCTGTAAGTTTGAATCTAGCACAGCAGTGAGGAGACTGGGCCAGCCCAGAACCTTTCTCCCTGAAATTATGTGATCTTTCCTTTCTTTTCTTTTTCTTTCCTCTCCTTTCTTTTCCTGTTACTTTCAGGGAGTTATTTTATGTGGAGGAGCAAACTACAATGTAAAGCGCCATCTACACTAAACATTTAAAGTAATATAATACCATTTTAGCCAGTCATGGCTTCCCCCAAAGAATCCTGGGAACTGTAGTTTGTTAAGGGTGTTGAGTGGTAGTGCAGTGGCAAAGTCAGAAGTGCAGGGTCCCTTCATGATAGTCACAGCCACACCCACTCCCCCCTTTTTTCTTTTGCAGCTGGGTGAAGAATGAGAATCTTCTTAATGCCTTTCTCCCACAACAACAAACGTCCCTAGCAGCCAATCAGCATGAAAGGGGAGAGTGTTAGCTACTGAGAAGGGTCTTCTCAGTGGCTGACTCGCCTCCTTTCACTCTGATTGGCTTCAGTCCGCAGGAAAAGACAAGGAAGCATGCTAGAAGACTCTTCTCAGCAGCTTACAGACTCCCCTGTCATGCTGATTGAGTCGTAGGATGTTGCAGACATATAGGGACCCTGCTGGGACCCTGCTCCCAAAAAAGTAAGGGGTCTAAGACCCCTGAGACCCCAGAAAACTATAACCTTGGACTGCTGAGTGTTGTGAGGAAACCTGTTTTCACCAAGCTACAATTACCAGAGTGGTTTAACAATCAATCCCTCTTCCCTGGGAGCTCAGAGTCAGCAAATGCAGCCCTGCTTACCCTCCCCTCCCCGCATTCACCAACTGGAATTACATGAGGCTGAATGTACACCTAGGGCTACAGTGAGTGGAAGAAAGATGAAGAGGGAAGGGGGCAGGATAGGCAGGCAAAATCAGTCCTGCTTCATCTCCTGCTTTATCAGTGGATGTAAAGAAAAAGAGCATTTTCCTGGGTTGCAATTCAGCAACTTCATCTGTGCCAGGCCCACCCTAAGTTATCATATAGCCATCTGATCCTAAACATGTTCATTCTGACCGGTGATATGCTGAGGGTTGCATGTTAAAGTTTTTCAGGGCTGCATTGATAATGCATTCTTCCCCTTTTCTTTCTCTAAATTGTGGAAAGGAAAGGAATTTGCTAAGTAATAAGTGAAGGACCTTTCAAAAAATGATTCTGCTAAACAAACAACAATACATTATCACTTTCAAATACACCTGCTTTTTTTTTTAAAGGCAAGTAAGCATAGACAAAATCCTGCAAGATCCCAAATTCATTTTGTCCCAGTACTGAAAAGGATTCCAAAAAAGGATACGGGATTTTTTCCATCTCCAAAGAAATGTAAAAATGCCCCCATGGACCTATGTTCACAGCCACTAATGAAAGTACTACATATCCTAGCACTAAAACAGACCCAAAGGCCAACTCGTATTCCCATGGGATGACTGGCTATTGAATGAAATACAAGTAATTTTTCTTTTCCATTTAAGTGGTGCTGAATTAAAAGGGACATGAATCAGACCCAGATGTCTGTCCTGAAGGCAATTAATAATCAATTCATCATTATTCCATTCCAATAGGACTCTTCTTTCCAACTAGATGGCATTCTCCATATGAATCCCATGAATGGGTTCATCAAACAGCTCAAAATGTAAGCTTGATACAGTCTATTATGCAGACTTTCCTAAGTGCTTGTTATTAAAGATTCATAAAGGCATAATATATATTTTAATAAGGCAGGTTGTAAGATATGAAATCCAGCCCTGAACTAAATGCTTCCCACTAAGATAATATGGAAAGTTCCACCTCATCATTCCATTCAGGTTGAGTAAATGGAGTATTGTCTTTCAAGAATTCACTCTTGCCTTGTCCCACCTGCACATTAAGCACTACACACAGGTATCTAGTCCTGTGTGTGTGCTGCAGTGCACACATTGAGATTTTGCTTCCCCCAGCCACCCAGTGAGTGAACGACCACGTCGCTATGGGGACCACTATATGCGTCAGAGCTCCTGCTCCAGTGTAGGTTACCAGTGGTGGCTGGTGCCCATTGGGACTGGTAGGGCAGAAGGAAGGAAAGCCAATAGGGGGAGCCAGAACCAATGACAGACAGAGCCCATTTATTCTAGTTTCACCTCCATTCTCCTCCCTGGTGAGCTCTATGATGGCAACACAGATTAGGGAGGAGGAAGCTGACAAGTTATTCCACCCCAGGAATGAGAACTGTAAGAAGGCAGGCAAACAGATGTGTGCTAGCTAGAGGCAGACTGAGGTTGGTGGGACAGAACCGCATTCACCCTAATGGAGCAGCTTCCAGTGCATGTTATGTTCCAGACTAGGTTAAATAAACAAAAGCAAACATTTACTGACCAAGAACTCACTTTATGACTACGTACCTACACTTATGAAAGACCTACACAGACTTCCAATCATGGTCCCCAAACCTAGCCAGAAGTGGAGTCTGCTTCCGCCTCTCATTCCCAGAGTTCCTTTTTTCCTTGGCAGTGATAAAACAGTCTGTATGCTAAACAGACAAAATTCCAGACAGGTGTCACATGGTACTGTGTGGACAAAATGTCTTCAGTGGCATTTTGTCCCTGAGCAGAGTGTCCAGATAGACTCATTTCTAGAGGACTTAACCCCCTTTTCTTTTGATGTCCGGCATACTGTTTTCTGAAACAATTGATATTCTGACTCTGCGAAGAAAGGTTTTTTCTCCCCCCAGTATCCTCACACTGTTGCAGCAGCAAGATAGAGAGTGGCTGGGTGCCATCATTTTCATTGGCTGTGTGACTGCTTGAGGCCAGGGGGCGGGGTGACAGGAGGAAAAGCAAGAAAGTGAGTGGGCAATTCTCTAAACAGAAAATATCTTTATTTTATCCATCATGAAGAATTTAAAATAACATTTCACTTCTCAAAAAAAGAAAAAACTGAATTAAAGTTTCAATTTATATCATTTATATATGCATATAGACAAACATCAAAACTCATCTTCCTCCTTGTGAATCTGTTCCTTTTGTAACTTCCAATAACTCTACACTTCTACATTTTGAACTCTCTTTTTTTGTATGGACTGCCTTCAAGTCGATCCCGACTTATGGCTACCCTATGAACAGAGTATTCATGGTAAGCATTATTCAGAGGAAGTTTACCATTGCCTCCCTCTGAGGCTAGTCCTCCCCAGCTGGCTAGGGCCTGCTCAACCTGACACAGCTGCACAAGCCAGCCCCTTCCTTGTCCGCAACTGCCAGCTGGGGGGCAACTGGGCTTCTTAGGACTATGCAGCTTGCCCGCAGCTACACAGGTGGCAGGGCACGTAACCCCTGAGCCACTCACTGTGGGGGTGATCTTTAGCTGGCCCTTTACACCCAGGAGACACGAGCGGTGATTTGAACTCACAGACTGGACTCCCAGCCAGGCTCTCCTCCCCCACTGTGCTATACCAGCTGTTACATTTGAACTACCACCCATTATTTGTCCATGTGAATGTTAAGACAAAATGGAGTACTCCATCTATGACAAATATTTATCTCCCTCAAACAAATAGTAACAAACTTTAAATCTCTTCTCTGTTTCAAGACATCTGACCTTCCATCTGCAAGAACCTCAATATCATGTCCATCTGCTATTAATGTTTTCCTTGATTTTACTTTCCTGACAATAGCTTCCTTCACTCAAATACTTATAAATTTTACAAAAATGTCCTGAGCTAATTTATTATTCCATGCACATCCTGAATTTATTCTATATGGCTGTTCAATACTTATTTCACAATCTTGATCAAATCCTAAGAATTTTTTGAATAGTGTCTCTAAATATCCAATCAAATCACCTCTTTCAATTTCCTCTGGAATATTTCTTAATTGCAGATTTCTCTGCCTTGTTTCTAAATCTAGCTGCTCTACCAACACTTGTAATTTATGGACTTCCTGTTTATACAAATGATGTTCAAGTTTTTTCTGCAGAATTGGATTGTTTTTATTCAGCTGAGCTGTCTTTATATACATGATTATTGGTTAGTTGAATGTTTTGAGTGTTATTTAAGTGAGTGTTGAGTAGATGGAGTGATGTGATTGGTGATTGTTGAGTGATTGGGTAAGTGAAGTTTGTGTGTTTTAATTCGTTCTGTATAGTATAGATGTGTATGTAACTTGTTTTGGTGATTGCATTATATGTTATGTTTATGAGATGTTTCTGGATGATCTATACTGTCATTGTGCACTTCGATGTTGCATTTTGATGTTTTGTATATGAATTGATTTTGTGGTTCTTATATATTTTACGTATGCACATTGTTTTGAGATATTTATTGTTATTTAATTATTATGCTACTCAAAATGTGGAATTATGATTATCGGTGGTAGTAGTTGTAGTATTATGTTGCATGTGGAATTGACTCTTTTTTGTTGGGATATTAAAATGCTTACAGATTTCTGTTGACCTCTGAAGTGTTATACAAGATAAATAAATAAAAATCAGTGCATATAAATTATATGCAGATTTGTGTCATCTTTTGTCTTGTTTGTGTGCATGTTGATGCAAAGCCTCCTTTTTGGCCTATCCCTGAGTGGGCCTACCTCATCCTTGGCCCTGAGCCAGCAGTGTCAGCAAGGAGCAAAAGCACCAGGACTTTTCAGTGGGTGGTCCCAGACAAGTGCCCAGTAATGCCGACACCTGATGACAAGTCTCATATTATATGTACTGTATCTCCTTGCTTATGAATTAGTGGATACTAACCTGTATGATCTGAAATGTTTCCTGCCTCTGCTTTCATGCTTTTTCCAAGCTGCTGGAGGCATTATTATAACATGTTCCTTGACAGTGCTCACTCAATGTCAGTCCTTCCAGGACATCCAGAAGTTCTTCTGCGCAAGCACGTCTGAAACAAATGGGAGCTACCCAAGAGCACCTATTAAGAGCATACCTAGACATATGAGTGTCCTGAAAGAGGCCCTGCTCTGTGCTTCCCCAGGTCTATATGCCCACCTCCATGCTACTGAAGCCGAGACAGTAGGAGATCCATAATCAGATCTCTCCATTTTTTTTAAATACGGGCATGGAGTTTGGTCTGTGTGATGTTTGTTTTTGCTCCAGGCAGGTCTTGTGCAAAGAGGAAGGATTTGTTTTGGGGAAAATAGTGCAATGGGAAAGGGCTAACCCCTTCCCCTCTCCCCCCAGTACAGCCGTTCCAATCTGAATCGGGGGACTCAGTGGCTGCATTTAGTCTATTTTTAAAATGCAAGAGATCTAATCATGGATTTCCCACCATGTCATCTGATTGCACCCTTAGACTTCAATGTAATCGCCATTTGTCCCATAAACAGATTGCCTTGTCTCTTATTTCTCAGATCAAAAAACTGGACGAGTACTAGTGTTTCCATGCATGTAGAGTCAAAATCCCTTCTTGCAATTTTACAAGCATCAATAACTGAAACATGCCAACCCATTCTAACCCTTTCATAAGATGTATTTACTTACTTATTTTAAAGAATCTGCACCCCACTCTTCAGCCACATAGGCTCCCACAGTGGCTTTGTTGTTGTTGTTGTTATGTGCCTTCAAGTCAACTATGACTTATGGTGACCCTATGAATCAGCGATCTCCAACAGCATCTGTCATGACCACCCTGTTCAGATATTGTACGTTCAGGTTTGTAGCTTCCTTTATGGAATCAATACATCTCTTGTTTGGCCTTCCTTTTTTTCTACTCCCTTCTGTTTTTCCCACCATTATTGACTTTTCCGGTGAATCATGTCTTCTCATTATGTGTCCAAAGTATGATAACCTCAGTTTCTTCATTTCAGCTTCTAATGGTAGTTCTGGTTTAATTTGTTCTAACACCCAATTATTTGTCTTTTTCACAGTCCATGGTATGCACAAAGCTCTCCTCCAACGCCACATTTCAAATGAGTTGATTTTTCTCTTATCTGCTTTTTTCTCTGTCCAACTTTCACATCCATAAATAGAGTTCAGGAATACCATGGTGTGAATGATCCTGACTTGAGTGTTCAGTGATACATCTTTGCATTTGAGGACCTTTTCTAGTTCTCTCACAGTTGCCTTCCCTAGTCCTAGCCTTCTTTTGATTCTTGACTATTCTCTCCATTTTGGTTAATGACTGTGCCAAGGTATTGATAATCCTTGACAAGTTCAATGTCCTCGTTGTCAACTTTATAGTTACGTAAATCTTCTGTTGTCCTGCTTTTGTGCTTTCCTCTTTAACTTTCATCAGCATTTGTTTCAAATCATTACTGGTTTCTGCTAGTAGTATAGTATCATCTGCGTATCTTAAATTATTGATATTTCTCCCTCCAATTTTCACACCTCCTTCATCTTGGTCCAATCGTGTTTTCCGTATGATATGTTCTGTGGATAGATAAATAAATAGGGTGATAAAATACATCCCTGTCTCACATCATTTCTGATTGAGAACCAATCAGTTTCTCCATATTCTGTCCTCACAGTAGCCTCTTGTCCAGAGTATAGGTTGCGCATCAGGACAATCGGATGCTGTGGCACCGCCATTTCTTTTAAAGCATTCCATAGTTTTTCATGAACTACACAGTCAAAGGCTTTGCTGTAATCTATAAAGCACAGGTAATTTTCTTCTGAAATTCCGTGGTCCGTTCCATTATCCAATGTATGTTTGCAATATGATTTCTGGTGCCTCTTCCCTTTCTAAATCCAGCTTGGACCACAGTGGCTTACATACAATTAATTAAAACAGGGCAGTCCCTGCCTGCAGGCTTGCAATCTAAAAAGCACAACACACAAGGGGAAAGGGTCAGGGAGGGAAGTGGGGGGAAGCAAACTCTGACAGCAGTTCTGAATAGTAGTTCTTATGAAGACCCACTTTCATAGAAACAGTCGAGTGGTAGGAGATACCTGATGGAGCTGGTCTTCTGGCAAAGCTGATGGAATGAACCCTGCATCTCTTCTCTCCCATTGAGGTAGCCTGATGGAATGGCTTCCTTCCATTCACTTTGTTCTTCACAAAGGGCAGCTTTTGGATCAAATAGATATGAAAGGAAGAAAAATATAAACAGTTATCTTGTCCCATTTGAATGGTGCTAAATTAATAGTGACCTGGATCAGGCCCCAAGGGTCATGAAGACAATTAATAATCAGTTAATCATTATCCTTTCCTCCTTACAGATAACAAATGTTGCATGTGGATAATTTTGATAATCATTATTTTTCTCTTAAGAGTCTGTAGGTAAAGGCCCATTCAAAATTACCATAATTAATCACTATGTTAACACAAATACTAGAAGTGTTCTAGTTTCCATGATGATGCTATTGTAATGCATCTAAATATTTAACCAAAAGTAGCATATTTTGCCTGCCAATGAAAAATAAAAAAGGTTTAGAATTCCCAATCATTAAGATAAAACAGAGCTTGGAAGTAACTCGTTATTTTTAACGAGTTACTTGTAATTTGTTACAATTTTAAATAACGAGTGGGTAATTCCATTACATGTGGCAAGTAACGGAACGACTAGTAATTTCCCTACTTTTCAGCTGCAACTTTAACGTTTCCACGTTAGGTTGGACGTTACTTGGGGGCGGGAACAAGGGGAAGTCAGCTCCTGGCTGTGATTGGTGAACACAAGACATGTGCCTCACACTGATTGGACCTCTGCGCAGACTCTGCAGAGCTTGGAAAAGTTACTTTTTTGAACTACAACTCCCATCAGCCCCAGCCAGCATGGCCAATGGATTGGGCTGATGGGCGTTGTAGTTCAAAAAAGTAACTTTTCCAAGCTCTGGTCAAGAGGTGAATAGGCAGGGCCTGCTAGCGTCTGAGAGGAAAAAATGGACGCTGGAGAAAAAAGCCAGGGCAAGGACAACGGAGGAAAAGCCAGCAGCAGAATGGCGAAGAGCTGTGGAGGTGAGTGACGATGATTTGTGTGTGTGTGTGTGTGTGTGTGTGTGTGTGTGTGTGTGTGTGTGCACCTCTCCTTACCTCGCTGCTGCCTCTGCGGCACCTTCTGCCCCCCCCATGGCCTACTTCTCTTCCTTCCCCCCCTTTTTGAACTCTCCCCCTTGTTCCCATGCATACCTGTGTGCTGTATTTATCCAGACAGAGCACTCCTGCCTTTTAAAATGCTGGCTAGCTTTTTATTGTATATTTATTTGAACTCCATCTTTCTTTTTATTTGTATTTTTGTCCTGTTTAATCACAAGACTGAATTGTATGTGGGACAAAAACTGTCTCAGTAATAATAATAATATAATAATAATAAATCATTAGGCGTATAATAAATGGCTTAAGGCTGATTTTTTTGTTCTTGGCAGAGATGAGGTGAAAAGTAGGGTCCTTGCAGCTCCTCCTCTCAGCCCCCAGCTCTCAAACTCATGTTCTGTGAGAAAGAGAGAGATTCCCAGTCCCAGAGAGAGATAGACTGTTGACAATCTCTGCTAATATCTATACAACATAACATGCATCACCTGAACTCACATGATCTAGAGTTACCTTAGATCTTGCAAGATTTGCAAATGAGAAGCAATAGGGTTTTATATTAGTTCTGATTGTCTATTGGGCTATCATAGGTTATATGTTTTTTTCATTTTCTATGGCAAAAACTCCAACTTCAGTGGAATTTATGTGATGTGTTCTAATCATTTGAATTTGGCTAATGAATGCTTTATTCTTTCATCAGAACTTTAGCAGTAGTACTAAAATATTAATAAAAAAGAAAAGGGAAAGAAAAAATACTTTACATACATCATTCAGCTGTATTGCTAATTATAGATATAGATATAAAAGATAAACGGCATTTTGTCAAAAGTATTTTTGTCTACATTTTATACCTCATCCTTGGTTTTCCAAGCTTGGCGTGGAATGCTTCTCATACAGAATTAATTTGAAATGCTGCATATTTATTATCATAATCATCATATTCAAAATAAAAAATATATGTACCGCCTTCAAGTTGATTCCAACTTATGGTGACCCTATGAATAGGGTTTTCATGAGGCTGAGAGGCAGTGACTGGCCCAAGGTCACTCAGTGAGCTTCATGGCTATGTGGGGATTTGAACCCTAGTCTCATTTTGTTCTCACAACAACCCTGTGAGATAGTAGGTTAGACTGGCCCAGGCAGGGTTATTCAGTGAGCAAAAATGATGCAAATAGGATCTTTTTTAATTGTGCTATCGACCTGCTTACTTCCACTCTGACTGGGGCATCTTGCAGCATGGGGAAGAGATGGGGGCACATCACAGCTGAAGTTCACCCATATAGGAGCATTATCTCTTGTTTATTACAGAGACGCCTGTTGCAGGTTTTGCTGCTGAGAGCAGCAGTCACTTAGTGCGGCCACTTGAGTCACAGCTTGTTGATCCTGAGGAGGCAAAACTAGAAAGTGAGGTTCAGAAAGGAGGCCCTGTGCATGAGGAGGAGGAGGGCATGAAGCAGTGCCAGTTGCCCACAGCCACATCTGCAGAACAGCAAGTACCATGGTTTGGCTTTGAGAAAGCTTGTACATTTGTGAGCCAGAGTGGGAAAAATGTTGTACGATGCAATTACTGCCTTCCAAGGATCAAAAATCTGAGATCAGCTGTTTCTTCCTCATCCAATGTGAAGAAACATTTTGAGGTAAGCCTTTGTCATGCTGGTCCTCAAAGAGTGTCCATTGTCTATTGATGTTTAAATTGTGAAGTTCCTCTTCCATTTTTTCTTGGATTCATGCTTTGTTCTTCTTCCTCAGAGGGCACACCCTGAGAAGCTGAGAGCAATTGAAGAAGCAATAAAGGCAAGGAGACGTGGCCTTCCTGAACCAATGCATGACACCCCTCCTCCCAAAATGCTGAAGCAGCAGCAGACAACCCTTGAGAGGTGGGGATCTGGCAGGGAGCCTGTCACCCAGAGCAATCTCGACAGGAGAATCGTTGATTTCATTGTAGAGGAGACATTACCACTTCAGACTGTGGACAAACCATCATTCATTAATCTGGTTCGCATTGGACTCCCCAAAGATCTCACCATCATATGTGCCAAGACTCTGAGAGACAGAATTGAAAAGAGAGCATGCCACATGAGAGAAACTCTTGCAAACCGAATGGGTGCTGTGGCATATATAGCAACCACTGCAGATTGTTGGACTAATGGCAAGAAGAGTTACTTTGGGGTAACAGCTCACTGGATCAACCCAACTACCCTGAAACATGAGGTCGGGGCCTTGGCTTGTAAGCGTCTGAAGGGGCGCCATACATACAATGTCCTTTCAAAAGCACTGCATGATGTACATGTGCAGTACAGGATCCACAACAAAGTTATGTGCACTACTACAGACAATGGCTCCAACTTTGTGAAAGCGTTCAGAGTTTTCATGGCCAAAGAACCAGTGGAAGCTGCAGGCACCAGTGACGATGATGGTGATAACCAGGAGGAGGAGGAGGCTGAGGTGGAGTTTGTGCCTATCTGTGAGATCCTGGACACAGGACCTGAGGCAGAGGAAGAAGCTGCAGACTCAGGAGAGGATTTTGTTTTACCACCACACCAGAGATGTGCTAGCCACACCCTCAACCTTGTGGCAACACAAGACATAGAGGCCATGCTTTCTGACTCCTCCAAAAGTAGTCTTCTTGGTCCTTTCAAGAAACAGTTTCATTCCTTGATGGGAAAGTGCAGCAAGTTGTGGTCCAAGCAGAACCAGTCAGCCCAGATTGCTGAGTATATCCATGCGCAATGTGGTGTGTATCTGAAGGTACCGAATAAGACCAGGTGGAATTCCACCTTTGATGCGTTGAAGCAACTACATGAGCTCCTGTCAACTGTGCCACTAAAAATGCATGCCATAATGGACCGCTGCTCCTTGTCCAGGATCACAGCTGCTGAGATTGAAGTGGTACAGGAATACACAGAGATTATACACTAGCCCAGTCCCTAGATATCCTGCAACGGGAGAACGGCATGTTCATGGGGTATTTGCTACCAACGCTCTGCAATCTGGACCGCAAGTAAGAAGGACTGGAAAACAAACCTGAGAGGTACACATACTGTTTTCAGCTGCTGAGAGGTGTGTGCGAAGCCCTAAGAAAGCGGTTTGCAGCTATCTGGGAGGACAAGAGGCTTCTTCTGGCAGCCTGCCTACACCCTCGCTTCAAACTAGATTGGCTGGAATCGTGTCAGGCCACCACCCATACCAACAAGTAAGAACATTAGGGAAGCCCTTTGGGTGGATTACTCCAAGGGAAATGTTGTCTCAAGGGAGGCATCAGAAGGCTTAAGGTGGTAGGCAGGGGCTGGGCCTTTTCTTCCTGGGGCTCCTCATCACAACCTTGGGTTGCTGCAGGTAATCCTTAAGGGTCTGCTGTGCTGCCCCATGAGTGTGGTGACTTGGTCACCTTTCTACCTTCCATGTCATCATCCACAGGCTCAGGCTGGACCCTGAACCAGGGGACATGACAAGCATCAGGAAATGAAGAGCAGATGAAGGTTTCCTAACATATATGTGTTAACATATCCTCTCCCTTTCTTAGATACACAATGGAAGCCTTGTTGAAAGCTGAAATAAAGATGGGTGTACTTAATGAGGACAGTGATCAGTCTTCAGATAAAGACCAGGAAGGAGATGACTTAGAAGATGACTTCTTTAACTTTCTGCCCCAGGGCAAGAAGTCAGCAGTGGACACTGCTGAGGAGGAACTGGTGAGGTACCTGAGATCTCCCAGCAGGGAAGTGTCATCACTCCATGGCTTTCCACGTGTGCTGCAGTGTTTTTTGCAGCACAACACAGGCATGACTTCAAGCGCCGCAGTAGAACGCCTGTTCAGTACTGGTGGCAACGTAATGACTGTAAAAAGACATTCCTTGTCTGACATGCTCTTTGAGCATCTTGTTCTTTTGAGACATAACAGAAGCATATTATAAAAGCATTTCAAGTGTAAAATTTGATTTCAAGAGTTGGGGTATCATCATTGCTTGGGGGGATGTGAGATTCTGTTATGCCGTTATGTTAATCTTCAAGTGTTGGGGTATCTTCATTGCTTGGGGGGATGTGAGATTCTGTTATGCCATTATGTTAATCTTACAGATAAAATTTTTTATTCTACTACCCCCTGTGTGTGTGTGTTTCTTTTTAATATTGTTTTAGGCTTCTTAGATGTGCAGCAGCCAAGGCCAGCACCTTGTAGGAGTTTTTTAAAAAAAGTAACTGAAATGTAATTGTAGTGATTACTTTTGAGAAAAAGTAAAGTAATCAGTTACTTTCAGAGCAATTGTAATTGTAACGGTAATTACTACTTTTTTGGCCAAGTAATTGTAACTGTAATTTATTACTTTTTAAAAGTAATCTTCTAAGCTCTGAGATAAAACCCTTAAAGGAGTAAAGAAAAAAAACAATTATTGCTTGGGTAGGTAGAGGAAAAAATGTTATCCTCTTTTAAATGAAAAAAGAAATGGATGTAAAAATGAGTGATTTCATCCTGCTTAGGAAAATTACAACATCATTCTTACATTTTGCCAGTGAAAAATGTACTGAAATGACTACTGGGAAACCTATGGAATATCTTTAGTTTGGATGATTAATTCATTTGTCAAGAGGTCAACAATTTATCCCTTTTTCTTCTTCCTAAGAAGTGTTTTCTTCATATTTTTATTAACTTTTGGAATAATTTTCTAAGTAAAAACCAGTTGGAATTTTGTGCAGAGCATCAATTCAATTTTTCTCGACACCAGCAAGCACCATATAGGCCAGGGATGGGGAACCTGTGGCTTTCCAGATGTTGTTGAGGTACAACTCCCATTAGCCCTGACCATTGGCTATGCTGGCTGTGGCTGATGGGAGTTAGAGTCCAACCGCTTCTGAAAGGCCATGGATTCCCCATATCTGATATAGACCCTGATCCAAAAAAGGTAGTCCAGAAGCAAAGTCAGGCTTGCATCGCCCATCTGGATTTCACACATAAATATTCACACCTACACAGAATGGCTGGAGGATTCTTTCCCAGGGAAACCCCCTTCCTCCAGTTTAAGCCCTGAGTCGGGCACAGGCACAGTACTTCCGCACTGTCCATACACAACCCTGATCAGCACTATCAGGAATATCATCTGATTCTAGGTAACCTATTTCCCCTCGGAAAGCCTAAACAATGTCAAGCCCCCTTGAGTTTGTGTCTGCAGGATTTGCTGCTGTTTTATTTTGTCATTGTTGATTTTATCCATAACCTGCCCTAGCAACACTGTTGTGTTGAAGGTGCAGGATAAACATTTTGTAAATCAACCCATCAATAAACCTGATAGTGCCAGCCACCACTTGTTTAGCTGGAGAGATATTTGTGTGCTGCACTAGCCTGCTGCTTACATGATTTCTAGATCACAATTAACTTTAAGAGCACAAGTGTTTACCTGTTAGAAGTTAATCCCGCTGTATTCAGTGGGGCGCACTCCCAGGTAGATGTGCATATCATTTCAGCCGGAAATAATCTGAATATGCCATCTCGTTTGTCCCTCTTCCTTCCTGCAAATCCTAATTTCTGCCAAATCCTAATTTCTACCACTTGTCAATATGCAGTGGCTTCTCAGAAGGGTAATTGTTTTATAGTGCTATGCCCACTACAGCTGTCCATTCTGATGCAACAATTATGTAATTATTTTATGAGATATTTGAGATAATGATCTGCAAAGCCTCCTGACTGAATTCAATTTTCTTTTCACACTACAGCTGCCCTACTCGAAATCCCATCCTTAAATTCTTTTTTTAAAAAAAAAAAAATCTCCATCACCTTAGTCCAAATGTTTTGGTCACCCTCATTAACTCAGTGTTACCAATCATCATGGAATTTGTAGTTGTAAATCTGCATAATCATTCTTACACTTGTCTATTTTGTTTGGTTGCACAATGGCCATGTTAAGGCAATCATATCTCAGTTTATTACACCTTTTGCCTGCATACACAGCCCCTTCACTCCTCCCACAGTGCAAGCTAGGGACCAGGAAGTCTCTAATTAACCACAGTTTCCAGTTCTTTCCGAACTGGGAAACTATGATTATAAGCATCAGTACAAGTCAGAATATTAAACCACAATTTGAAGTTGGTTTAATATCCTGGCTCCTTCCAAAATTAATAACCATATTTTTCCAGTTCAGATGAAACAGGAAACTATGGTTAATTAGAGGCTTCCAGGTTTAATCATTACTCCCATGGAGACAGGAGCAACAGGGCTCTGTGTGGAAGCAAAAGGCTTGCGCATATCTTGGCTTAATATGCTTGCTTATGTTTGTATGTACTGGGCCAATGTCCCATAGATACTGTGAAAATGAAGCTCTGCTATATTTAACCAAGGAAAAGAATTTTTGGGATGAAGATGAAAAGTTTTGTTTTGTTGTTTTGTTTTTTAAGAAGGTAATTCTAATGTCTGTAGGTTTGCCTGTTATTCCCCAAAGCATTTTTCAATTTTGCAGAACCCCAAATTCCAACACAAGTTCTAGTTCAGGCAGGATTTGGTAGCAATCCTAATTTGAGGGCATCAGCCTTGCATTTACTTCCCTTTTCATCATAACAAGGAAGAAAATGCTTGCAAGAGCAGTTTGGATCTTGCTTTTAAATGCAGAGAAAAGGAAAATAGATGTAATGTGTATACATTATTTAAAACTGCACAAAGATATTTTCCCCTCCCAATCTTCTTGCTTAAACCTTGCTCATTGTTGGAGGCTCTGGGAATGACTGACACATAACACGGCTCTGTCATGCTACCATATGCACTTCATGCCTGACAGCCAGAGGGAAGGGAGGGGGTAAAGCCCACACATAACACACAAGCATATGCTGATTTCAAACGCTCTAGTCTACTTGATTTGCCCTTCCTCCCTGATTCCCCTGAACCAAACTCTTTGCAAAATAATGATTTTTTTTTTTAAAAAAAGGAAGAAACCTTGCCATCTGGCAAAATGTCAAAATAATATCACTTCATTTGTTGCATGATTAAGAATCACTTCTCAGCCTGTAAGTAATAGATATTGGGAATTAACACACACGGGGGGGGGTTCCAGTGTTATTTGTGGTTCTGTCTGCATGGTTGTAGTATATTTTCCCAAGCATAAGGGCGCTCTGTGTGTGTGAGAGAGAGAGACAGAGAGAGAGACAGAGAGAGGTGGTTGTTTGTACCTCATACAATGCATAACTTTGGACATGTGTTATCCAAGGTGTCTGAGAAGTGCCAGAGTATTTTTTTTCTCAGCAGCACAACTTCCATGGAGTGCATGTTGGAGATGCCAATATTTACTGTTTGATACTCCCTAGTTGTTTACACCATTAGCTGTGACCTACCAAACCTTCAGACTTACAGGGCTGAACAGAAAAGAACAATCCCCACATTTTTTTAGTTGTTTGAAGATACTGTGTGTTAAGTTATACACTGACAGGAGTTAATCCTTCCCCTTCCCAGAATGCATGGCAAGAAGGAGACATTGTTGTCCATGATGTACACTCATTTCACTGTTCCTGAGCTCAGCTCCAGTTTATCATTTCACAAGCTGCTGCATAAAAGGCTGCAGAATGCACTGTGTGTACTTCCTCAACCCAGCACCACCACCATGTTGAGCCAAGACAAGCAGTAGCAGAAAAAAATATGACACTTAGGAGCAATCATGTCAACTGCCCGACTCATTTCTGGATTCCACAGAACAACTAAGGCCCAGCAGAGGCACCAGCCATACCAGCTGGAAAATGTCCAGGGATTTCAGGAATCCCCCTTATTTCATTCATCTTCCAGAGTGGACCATTCTAATCGGTCCCCCAACCATGAAACAAGGCAAGACAGCAAGAGAGAGTGATCTGTCCATTTGAGAGAGCAATAGATGTAAACAACAACAACAATTTCAGGTCACCATCATTCAGAAAATGAAGTTCTGTGTGTGTCCTGCTATATGTGTTGGACCTATCACATATGGGGACAGCCCCATGGTTGTCATGATGACCATAAAGTCCTGGGCCACCCTGAACAAAACAGTCCTGGCACTGATGTTACAGTTGCACAGGGCAATCATCCTGGGAGTTCTTAGCACCAAATTGGAGACCACCTCCATCAGCTCAGGCAGGGAACTGCTAGATTGAGGGGGTACACCAGCAGAACCTTATCCATCGTAAGTGCCCAACACAAGATACAAACTGGCACTAAAATGGTCAGGAAGCCTAGAAAAGGAGAGGGAGCTGCTATGGACCAAGGATACCCAATGTGGTGCCCTCCTGATATGGTAGGACTACAACTCCCAGCATCCCTGACCCTCATCCATGGAGGATGGCGCTGATGAGAATGGCAGTCCAGCAACATCTGTCCAACAAGTTGGCTATCCATGCTATGGATAATGGCAACCCTGTCCCCCACCCTAACCCTCAAATCTATGCTGCTGTTGAACTGAATACTTGGGACAGCACAAATGAGAGAACTAACCCCAACCAACTTGTCCACCCAGGTCTCGACGGTACATGCCAGATCAGCCCAAGTGGGGGATTCCTCTCGCATCTTCTTCACCTGGCATTAGAACATAAGCACAGTTTTTGTTCAATGTTTCTACACTAGCTTCAAGAACAAAGAAAACATTTTTACTTTTTGTTCTCCTTCTGTTGGATCCCATCAGGCTCCATGCCCTGCCCTAGTCCTGATCCTATCACTGGCCTTGCCCAGATACCAGAGACTTTGGAATCAAAAGTGAGTAACCCTAGAAGTATCTTAGATTTCCCAGTATGGTCTCAAAGTGCTGTTAATATTGCTGTTAATATTGTTCAATCCAAATCAGGCTTTAGCTTCATAAGTGCCAGGGCGGGAGGGAGCACAATGTAAACTGTTTTTCCCAAATAAGAAAGGAATATAATAAATAAATAAAATTAGGAGTGCTGCATCAGTGCTCCAAACAGACATTGGGTTATATCTAATGCTTGTCCTATTCAGAGTAGGCTCACTGAAGTTAAATGGACATGATTAACTTAAATGGGAAAAAAATGGAAATGGACTGCCTTCAAGTCGATCCCGACTTATGGCAACCCTATGAATAGGGATTTCATGGTAAGCAGTATTCAGAGGGGGTTTACCATTGCCTCCCTCTGAGGCTAGCCCTCCCCAGCTGGCTAGGGCTTGCTCAGCTTGCCACAGCTGCACAAGCCAGCCCCTTCCTTGTCCGCAACTGCCAGCTGGGGGGCAACTGGGCTCCTTGGGACTATGCAGCTTGCTCACAGCTGCACAGGTGGCAGGGCACGTAACCCCTGAGCCACTCACTGCAGGGGTGATCTTTAGCTGGCCCTTTGCACCCAGGAGACACAAGCAGGGATTTGAACTCACAGACCCTGGACTCCCAGACAGGTTCTCCTCCCCACTGTGCTATACCAGTTGTATGATTAACTTAGTTCATTAATTTCAGTGGGTCTTCTGTGAGTAGGACTAGCATTCAATATAACCCTCAGTTCACAAAATATATGATGGCTAGTGTCAGGGGCAGTGCCAGGCATGCTGGGGTCCTGAGGCACCAGCCTGCCCGGGCCCTGGCACATGCATACATGCATGCTCCACCTACCTACCTTTCACTTGGTGAATGCTGCCCATGCTGTGCGTGCATGCCTGCCATCAACCAAGATGGAAACTGAGGCTTCCCTAAGGGGCTGATGCCTCCACCACCATCATCCCCTTAGGGAAATCTCAGCCACCATCATGGTTGATGGCAGGCAACCACAGTGCAACCAGCATTTACATCAAGGGAGAGGTAGGTGGAGCATGCAAGTGGGTGTTGCAGGCCTGCTCAGCAGTAGGGGGGTGCCTGGGAACTCTCGCACGCGATCCACGGCAAGGCTGGGAAGTGATGCTGCCATTGATCATGGAAGGGAGCACTACCCACCCACCCTAAGGGGGAGCCCTTCAGGGGCCCATTGGGACTCAGGGGAACTCAGCCAGGGCACAACCTAGCCGCCCTCTGGCTCCGGCCCTGGCTAGGTTAGAGGGGAAATTTTGATTCAGTTCACATATAAAGCTGAATCTATAACATCTGCACATTCGAAAACAATATGAAACAAAACACAATAAGCCTTTTAAATCCATACTTATCTGAATTTTGCAATGCATTTCTCCAACCAAATAATGTTTACAAAAATGCATATATTTAGGGAAAGTGTGCATAAAAATGAATAGGGAAGATAACATTCAAAAATGCATTATGCTAGGAGAAATAGCTTACAAAAATGTGTAATTAGTCAAAACTGCATAAAAATGTGTTTATTAGGAGAAATTTGTGCTAAAATGCTGAAAAAGTTTCATAAGGATCTTTTTTTAAAAAAACAATGCAAATTGCTGAAGAAATGTGGAGAACTGAATTTAAGATTGGAAAAATGAGATACTGAGAGAACCAAAACTGAGAGATCCTTTCATCCCTAATGGGGACATACTTCTAACCCAATGGCGAGCTTTTCTTGTTGACTTGCTTTATAGAAATTATACAGCCACAAGGGTGGCTGTATACTATAGCCACCATGGACTTTTTGCATTCTGACATGTTAAATTGAAAATACTCCCATGCCATTCTGCTGCTTTTCATTTCAAAACAAAATCTTACAGAAGTGAACTCAGAAGTGCTTGCTTAACAACCTTCTAAGTTTCCATGACAATACACAAAACATTCTGAGAGAATTGTCAGTTTAAAGCCCAAAACAACAGTAAAAATATCCAGACCTCTGTTGGACTTTTCTCTGTTAGTGGTCTCATAATTTGTTGAAATTAATTAGAAATCAGTCATGTTCACAGAGTATTCTATTCTATTCTCCAACAGTCAGTATTCTAAAAACCTAACAGCTTTTTGGCTTGGCTAATCAGGAGACTCCTATTCCCCTGACAGAGCTCAACCCACCCAATCTCCTTCCGTCCCTACCCCTACTCTTCTCCCCTCATCTTCCTTCCTACCCATACCATTTCTCCCCTTTCCCTCCCCAGGTCAGTTTCACCTGTCCTAAGCATGTTGCACAGGAGTAAATCCCACTGAACTCAATAAGGATGCAAATGATCAAACCTGCCCTCCCCTTTTCCTCCCTATTCTCCTCTCCCCTCCCTCTTCCCCCTCCCTTCCTCTTCTCTCTCCCTGTCCCCCTCCCTTCTCCCCATCCCCTCCTCTTTCTCTTCTCCCCTTCCCTCCTCTCCCATTTCCTCCTTCCCCTCCTTCCTCTCCCCCTTTTCCCTCCTTCCCTCTCTCCTCCCTCCTTCCCTTTTTCCCTCCCTTCCTACTCTTCGTCCTCCCCTCCTCCCCCTCTACTCCAGCCCTCCCCGTCCCCCCTTACCCACTGCCCCCATGGTTACCTATCCTAAGCATGATTGCATGGGAGTAAATCCCATTGACCTCAATAAGCATGCAAATATCAAACCTGCCCTCCTCTCCTCCCCTCTCCCTCCCATCCCCCTTTCTCCCCCCTCTCCTCCTCCCCCCTCCTCCCTTCCACTCTTCCCCTCCCTACTCCAGCCCTCCCTCCCACTCTTCCCCTTCCCACTCCAGCCCTCCCTCCCTCCCTTCCTTAAATGGAATGGTTTGAGCATAGCAGGCTGAAAACATGCATTGTGGGCAGGCCAAGTTTGTTTTTTCCAACAGCTAGATTCATTGCTTAAGTTATTATTATTATTATTATTATTATTATTATTATTATTATTATTATTGTTATTGTTATTGTTGTTATTATTATTATTATTATCATCATCATCATTATTATCATCATCATTATTATCATTATTATCATTATCTTTATCTTTATCATCTTTATTGCAACATATTGTAATCAGTCTGATTTTACATCAAAGCTGCAGTTTCAGTTTCAACTGTTAATGCACCCAAAACAGAAATGGAACATAACCTCCAGTTTAAAACACAAAAGGCTGTCTTCACCATCATATGACATTGACAAAAAAAAGGCTTTGAAAATAATAAAAAATACATTTGACACAGATTTCTAGGATGAATAATGAGAGAAATATAATTTTGTAGGTTGGATTCTCTGTAGAAATAGTAGTAAAGTAGGAAAGAAGCAAAGTAAGAAGAACACCAACAAACATACAAAAAATGTAATTCGCCATCTTTGGAGGTGCAGTCCTGTGAAAAGCCAACCCAAATTGTGTTTGCATTTTGACCAATTTGTAGAGCAGTACAGAATCTTAGAGAGGAGGTCAGGTCTCCTGCTTCCCTGGTGCATTCATTATAGCTGCCCAATTTCCCTGCTTTTTAAAGTTTGGTAGAAATATCTGTTGGCTATATTATGGAAATATGCAGAGATACTCAGCGTCTGAGCTGCGTGTGTGCCAGTGTGTGTATTTACCTAAGTAGCAGGCATTTAGATCACTGAGACTTAAGACTCAGTAAAATAAGAAAAGCTACTTTATTTAGGTAGATAGGAAAGGCATACCTAGTTCTAACTAAGTTGGAGGCACAATGACCAGACTTTGGTATTGCCCTCATCGCTCAGGAGAGAGAGCAAAGACAAAGATGTCTCCTCTCTCCTTGGACAGTCGAAGAAGAAGACAAAGAAGAAGGGGCAGGTCAGCTTCTCTGAGCATATCAGTTTACAATGGAAGGAAGTCTGGTAGAGAAGAGCACAGGTAAAGGTAGGCAAGCCTAGCCGGCTGGATGACCCTAACTCTAATCTTCCTTCTGGAATACAAACAAAAGACCCCAAACAGGAGCTGCTCTTGCCCCACATCCAACAGGCTATAGGTACGTTCTTAAATTGCAAGGGTTTTTTGCCTATTAGTGAATGATTGTCTACAGTCAAATGTTACCATACAGTGGGGTCCAAACTGTCTGACAATTTGCAGTGCCATGGGCATGTTTGATGAATTATGATGATTTTGCTGTGTATGGATAGTATATTTTTGCTGATTATTTTTTTCCTGCTTTATTGGGTTTGTTTTATAGGCTATTGTATATCTTTTATTGTAATGTAGAGTTCTTTTTTCTGATTTTATATCTTAATAATTTTATGTTGCTTGGAGACTCCAGTGCGGCAAGTGACTAAAAATTTATTATTATTGTTGTTGTTGTTGTTTTATATTGTGCTCATTATACCAACAAATTGACTGACCTTGCAACAAACATCTTGTGACAAAATAGCAAGTCATTTATATTACAAATTTGTGCTATGGTTATTGGTAACCTAGAAATGGAAAAGGAAGGATCTCTGGGCAACTCGGTCGGCCATGATTTCCTCACCCACCATCTACCCCACACAACACAAGCATCCATTAGTTAGCTGTACATGCATCAACAACAGGAGCTATTAGCATTCCCAATATATCCCATCTCTTAAAAACTTAGACATTCACTTTGGTCCAGAGAAGACAAGTTCACTTACAGAACAGTCAGGTGATAACCACTCTTCCTTCCTGTGGTTCTACCCTTGTGAATGAAAATCAACATGAATTAAGCCAGTTTACCTGCATTTGTGATGTGCTTACATACAAACTCCAGGAAGCGAGGGCTTAATTTGATCTGAAAACTCCCACAGCCTAGGCATTTTGAGGACCCAGCCACAAAGCCAATCAATAGGGACCATTCAGCTACTTGCTGTCAGTGGCTAAAAGAAAATAGATATCAAGAAAGCTATAACTATGATAAATTTAGGTGCTGCATCTCTCTGACTAATGTAGGCACTAAAACACTGCATGAATATCCTACTTTGAAATGTGTCATATTTCTGAGAGGCCAATCAATCTCAGGTCCTCTGCAGACCACATTAAAATACATTTGTCACTGTACGTTTATGAAATATTGATGGTGTTTTTAGGGGGTATTAGAAGGTAGAGAGGTGGATCAAAAAGTGGGGAGGGGAGCAACTTTAATGAATTGTCTTTAGGCTATGAGATGAAGAAACTGTATCTGATACAGAGGCTTATCGTGGATGAGTGTGAAAACCAGCTGCTGGAGCGCTGCCTGTCCATGGAAGGGGCTTTCTATCTTCATGATAAAACAACATCCCACACTTGAAAGAATTAGGCAGGCAACTTCCTGGTAACGTAGGAAGCACACTAGCTCTTCAGTTTGAACTGCTTTATAATTTAATTCATCAGAAGGCTCTACCTTTCTATGCAAGTTACATTTTAACAAAATTCATATTTGGGTTTTTGTTTTGTTTCTTCCCCTTTATGGCTTGCAAAGCA
The DNA here is from genome assembly GCF_030035675.1 of Rhineura floridana. Lineage (NCBI taxonomy): Eukaryota > Metazoa > Chordata > Lepidosauria > Squamata > Rhineuridae > Rhineura > Rhineura floridana. Next base: position 39,089,449 of record NC_084485.1, read on the forward strand.
TAAATATTGTATCAAGTCTATATTAAATGCAGTGCTAGAAGAAGAAGAAGAAGAATTCTGCATTTCCCCCAACCCCACAACCATTCTCCATCAATTAATGAAAAAAGAAATTTGCCAAAGGGGAGAGAAAATGTTGGCAAAATTTTCATGGTGGGGGTTCCGGATTTTTTGTTATGTGTCCCTCATTTTCATGGTGGCTGAGATGCTTTGTGAAGGTCCTTCCTTCCTTTGTACAAATTATTCAGTGATCTCCATTCACTTCCCATGGACACTTCCCGAAAACCTCATGATGTTCTTGGCTGGGCTTTCTGTAAGTAGACAAAGCTGGAGAACTTGCCTACTATGCTCCTGCCACTTTTTAAAAGTCATTTTTTTTAACTTTTAAAGAAATAAAATGCTGCAGAGTGGTGGAGAATTGATAAACAAAACAAAATTACAGACATTACCCTTGGCCACCTTGCAACAATTAGGTGAGTTCAGACGTCCCTCACCCCAAGTTATAAAGAAATTCTAAAACACTCTGTGAATGAAGCAGAAAAACAGAAGCCTCTTTAACCAGGGAAGAAAACTTTTGAGAAATTGGAAGGCGGGATTTGGCATAGCATTAATTAAACATGTTTGTGAATTTAAAAGTTGACAATGAGGGCATTGTATTTGTCAAGGATTATCAATACCTTGGCACAGTCATTAACCAAAATGGAGACAATAGTCAAGAAATCAGAAGAAGGCTAGGACTGGGGAGGACAGCTGAAAGCGAACTAGAAAATAAATGTAAGTGTACTGCCTTCAAGTCGATTCTGAATTATGGTGACCCTCTGAATAGGGTTTTGATGAGGCTGAGAGGCAGTTACTGGCCCAAGGTCACCCAGTGAGCATCATGGCTATGTGGGGACTCAAACCCTGGTCTCCCAGGTTATAGTCCAACACCTTAACCTTAAAAGGTCCTCAAATGCAAAGATGTATCACTGAACACTAAAGTCAGCATCATTCAGACCATGGTATTCCCAATCTCTATGTATGGGTGTGAAAGTTGGACAGTTAAAGCAGATAAAAGAAAAATCAACTCATTTGAAATGTGGTGTTGGAGGAGAGCTTTGCACATACCATGGACTGTGAAAAAGACAAATAATTGGGTGTTAGAACAAATTAAACCAGAACTGTCACTAGAAGCTAAAATTATGAAACTGAGGTTATCATACTTTGGACACATAATGAGAAGACATGATTCACTAGACAAGACAATAATGCTGGGAAAAACAGCAGGGAGTAGAAAAAGAGGAAGGCCAAACAAGAGATGGATTGATTCCATAAAGGAAGCTACAAACCTGAACTTACAAGATCTGAAAAGGGTGGTTCATGACAGATGCTGTTGGAGGTCTCTGATTCATAGGGTCGCCATAAGTCGTAGTCGACTTGAAGGCACATAACAACAACAAAGGAGCCCAGCATAAGAAAGACAGGGCCAGTTTAGATACTACAGGCATCATTTAGCCAAAGTTAAGTGCTTTTTAAAATAGCTTTTTATTTATAAATTTAGTAATAAGAACCAGATTTAGCTCTATCCAAACAGCTTTTGGAAATGAATAAAGCATGACAAAGACAACTATTTCATAAAACAATAGTTGAAATTCAGAAAGAAAGGAGAGCAAGGGGAAAGGATTATATTAAAGGCTGAAGTAATGTGAAGATGGAATACAGCCATTTTACAGGAGGATCTGGATAATCTATAGTCCAAAAATGCACCAACTAAAGCTTATTTTGCAGGTCTCAGAGAACTGTCCACATCTGTCTGTGAGAATCAAATAAACAGAGTTAAGCACTTTTAAATATGTATGATCTCAATATGAAGGTGAAGCATATCAACGGTCAAATCAAGGTGCTGAACTTAAGCACATTGTTAAACTTATTAGAATCAATTGCCAAATTAAGGTGCTGAACTTAAGCACATTGTTAAGCATACTGAAATCATTGGTCAAATCAAAGGACTGAGTTAAGCACATTGTTAAGCATATTGAAACCAACGGTCAAATCTAAGTGCTGAACTTTTGCTGGGTTGTACCCACTTTTTAAATCCAATGACCCAGCTTGTAGGATAAATCGTAGAGATATGCTCATGCAATTGTATCAAGCGCACCTTTACAAGACATCTAATGGGTATCTACAGTTCACTCCCTTCGGGTGGGGCATTAGGATCAATTTGGCAGTCCCACCAGTGCAACCATCAGGGCCAGCTCCAGCAGGTGGCCACATTAGGCACAGGCCTGAGGGCCCCTGGAGCTCAGAAGGGCCCCTGCCTAAATCTATACACTGAGGCTAGGAGGATAGAACTCTTCAATCCACACCAGCGTTGGGTTGTGGGGCATGATTTGTAGCCTGAGGCAAGGGGTTAATGTACACTGCAAATCATGCTGGCATGGATCAAGAAACTCCACCCTCAAAAGCAACAACATCCCCTTGATGCAGCTGGGTGGGCTTAAATAGTCTAGGCTGCTCCACATGTGTGAAGGCATGCACATACAGTGCACAACCATGAGATGTAACAATGCGGGAAGTGTGATGCCCTGGTCTGTTTACCCCTGCACTTGCTGCATCTGAGGGTGTTGGTACCCAAAGGCTCCCTCATACCTGGCACCAGCCTGGCAACTTCACAGGCCTTGCCTTGCCCCTACCCTGTCCAGTAAGCAGCGGTGACACTGGTTTCTGGACAGCAGCTCTGCCCCACCAAGGAGCCATTACTAGAAAGGCTCCTTCTAGTCACTACTAGAAGACTACTGATTGAAGCCAAAAACTCTTGACTGGCTGTTCTCTTATTTTATTCCTAAAATCATCCTTTAAGTACTCAACAAAGACAACCAATTTTCCTGTGGCTAAAAGGTCCTAAACTGACCATTAAAAAGCCATAGGAATATAGGCATATGAGGGCACAATCTATATATATTTTATCCTGTTTTTATCCTGCTCTTTAGCCAAAAATGGCTCCCAGAGCAGCTAAGGCCCCATCTGCACTATACATTTAAAGCAGTATCATGGCACTTTAAACAGTCATGGCTTCCCCCAAAGAATCCTAGGAACTAGTTTGTTAAGAGTGCTGAGAGTAGTTAGGAGACCCGTATTCCCTTCACAGAGCTACATTTCCCAGAGTTCCCTAGGAAGAGGTATTGACTGTTAAACCACTCAAGTATTTGACATTAGATGGCCCACTCAACCCATTAGCTCACAAAAAAACTGGCTTGGTCAGAATTATTAATTTATGAAAGCAACTGGTTTGATCAGTAGGGCAGGGTTCTTCCACTGCAGATCCCAGCTTCCAGACACAAGATTACAGGCTTGGAGGGTACCCACAGACATCATCCATCCCAACCCCTCGATTCTATAACAGTCTCATTTTGTTGCCTGTGCCATGCCAGATTTATCCAAAACTTATGCAACAAACCATTGGCAAACCATTTTACAAATCATAACATGTGGACATTTTCAAGGCCCTCATTCTTCCACCATGGAACTCAAGATAGTGTACATCAGGTTCCCAGGAAATCTCCCATACAGTCAATGACTAGACCAAAACCTTCTCAGCAAGGTCACTGTATTATTATCATCATTATCATCATCATCATTATTACTAACCCTTCATCGAAAGGTCCCAGGGCAGGTTACAACAATCTTAAAATACAGTATTAAAAACAATAACAACCTAAAATTACAAAATAAAGTGGGGTCCTAAAAATACATCTCAGGTGTGAAAGGCCAGGGTAAAGAGGTGCATCTTCATCATTCGCCTAAAACTGTACAATGAAATTGGTGGGGAGGAAGTTCAACAAATAAGGGCCACTACAGAGAATGTCCTTTCCCAGGTCACCACCCTCTTCCAAGGGTGGCAGAACTACCAAAAGGGCCCCCTCTGCTGATCTCAAGACTCAAGAGGGTCTGTGAGGAAGGAAGCAATCTTTCAGATATTTGGGACCTAAGTTATTTAGGGCTTCAAACACTAATGTGAGCACCTTGAATTGGGCTCAGAAACAATCTGGCAACCAATGCAGCTGCTTTAAAAAGAGAGGTTTATGAGATCTAAAGGGAACCCCAGCCAGTAATCTGGCTGCTGCGTTTTGGACCAGGTGAAGTTTCTGAGTTGTCTTCAAGGGCAGCCCCATGTAGAGCACATTGCAATAATCCAGTCTGGAGGTTATCAGACCATGGATAAATGAGCGTGTGGTGAAATCATCTCTGTCCAAATGGGGACAAAATTGGTGAACCAGCCTGAGCTGGAAAAAGGCATTCCTAGTCACTGAGGCCACCTGAACCTCCAGTGACAACATTGGATGCAGGAATATCCCCCAAGCTGCGGACCTGCTCCTTCAAGTGGAGTGTGACCCTGTCCAGAACAGGCCATTTCCCCATTTCGTGCAGATGAGAACTCTGGACACATAATACCTCTATCTTTTCAGGATTTAGCTTCAATTTATTGGCCCACATCCAGCCCATCATCGCCTCCAAGCACCAGTCCAGCAACTCAACTGCCTTTCCTGATTCAGATGGAACAGAGAGATAGAGTTGGGTGTCATCTGTGTATTGATGACACCTCACTCCAAATCTCCTGATGATAGCTCTCAGCAGCTTCATATAGATGTTAAATAGCATGGGGAACAATATGTAACCTTGTAGAACACCACAGAACAGCTCCCATGGTGCTGAACAGTAGTCTCCCATAACTACTTTTTGGAAGTGGTCCTGTGAACGGAACCACTGAAGCACAGTGCCCCCACCCCCCACCTTCCTGAGACATTCCAAAAGGATACCATTGTCACCAGAGCTTGGAAAAGTAACTTTTTTGAACTACAACTCCCATCAGCCCAATCCAGTGGCCATGCTGGCTGGGGCTGGTGGGAGTTGTAGTTCAAAAAAGTAACTTTTCCAAGCTCTGGTTGTCATCAATATCAAAAGCTGCTGAGAGATCAAGAAGAAGGAGCAGGTTCACACTCCCGCATCTCTCCCCCAACATATGTCATCATCCAGGATGACCAAGGCAGTTTCAGTGTCATGGCCAGGCCTGAAGCCAGACTGGAATGAATCCAAGTAATCAATTTATTTCAATCATGCTTAAAGCTGGACAGCCACCACCTTCTTGATCACCTTGCCCAAAAAGGGGATATTTGCCATGGGGCAATAGATGTTTAACACTTCTGGGTCCAGGGAGATCCTCTTAAGGAGGGGATGCACCACTGCCTACTTCAAGGAAGATGGTACCCTCCCCTCCTCCAGTGAAACAGTAATCACTCCTTGGATTCAACCCCCTAAGAGAAGCCAAGATGTACAAGGGTCAAGGGGGAAGGTGGTCGGCCGCACTTGTTCAACAGCTTGTCCACATCCTCAGGCCACAATAATTGAAACTGATCCAGTACAGATGGAATAGACAATGCTCTTGATGCCTCCATTGGACTTGCTCTAAGTCAAACAGCATCCAATGCTGTCCAAGTCTGAGCAATTTTGTCCCTAAAGTGCCCATGTAGCTTAAATACCATTTTTTCTATTATGAACTTGCCATAAGCAAAGATGAATAAACCTAAACACTCATGGGCAACACATACAAGGATCCAGCTTGTATGCATCACATTGCATATAGAAATGCATACATGAAGGACTTGGTTCACACTAAATATTCTGCATATGTGCCCCATCAGGTTTTATAGAGCACACACACACATAGGGCCATATGTGATGTTGAAGCATGGTGGCCACATATTGCAGGAGGTGTGCTGAGTCCAATATTAAGTATTTTCTCCTTATCAGAGCAAACACTTGGTATTCAGCCAAATACATAGAATGGGAATCTGCCAATTCCAAATCTGAATGTTACAGCCAGAGCCTCATTTGTATTCCTTTCCTCCTACTTTGTACATTTATCTTTCTATCAAACTGGTAAAGATAAAAATAGACCCAACACAGGGTGGCCTGCAAGTGGGTTGCAAAAATCATTGTGCACAAAGAGGTTCATTATGCCATCTACGACAACGCTTTACAGTCAGCATTCTCAAAAAGCCCTATATTTACATTCCTAAGCACTTTGCAAATAGCTTCTCCATGCACAGAGAGGATTGGCAGCTTAGCTGTTAGCAAAAGGCCTTCACAGTTTTGGAACAGGCTCTGACTGGAGCATAGACAGAATTGGGTTTGGCAACATTCACAGCCGCACGTTTATAAATTTCTACTCAAGTTGATTGTTTGATTCAGACTTGTTCATCTCAGCCAGCAAGGGCAGCAACAGTAGTTAAGCACTTCAGAACTTAAAATAAAACAAAAACAAAATAACTCACAGTCCAATTGGAGCATTTAAATGCACATGCGGGGGGGGGGGCTGCAAGAAATTATGGAGGAAGGAAAAAGAAGCAAAGCCAGGAAGATGGGTTCTTTGCCTTTCCTCTCCACTAGGGTTGCCAGATTGAAAACCAGAGAACAGCCATTAAACCTCGCAACATAGCAGGCTAAGGGTACCTCTTGTCCACTCCCATGCTCTATTTGCTGTTTGGCTTGCCTAGAACTACTGATGCATGATGAATTCCGTTTCTGTGAATTATGTTGCAAAATGACCTAATCCACCCTTCCCAGGCTAATGTGTACATTGAAATGTGATTAACTTCAGCATTTCACCCATCTCCAAATTTTGCGAAGCAGTTTTTGGCTCAAAAAAAGTCCCAAAATGTGATTAAAATGTGTGTATAGGAGTAAATACAATTAGAAATGCATCCGCCGAGATAAAGCCTGCATATTTGCCACCCTGCAGTCCTTTTTGGAGGAAAGGCAGGATATAAATGTAACAAATAAATAAATGTTTAGGGAGCAGCCATAACTTCACCCCACCACACACCCCAGCACGGTGGGACTTTACCAAACAGAGGGATCAGCTGCACATGGTTGCAAGACAGAAGTTGCTGGGTGGGAGGCTGCACCAGGCTGGGGATTGCCCAATGCCATCATATGACAGCAGCAAGGCTGGCTCTAGATTCAGTGGGTGCCAGGCTGGCTCAGCCCTGCTTCTCCCCATCCCTGGAAAGCTCTGCTTTGTGGCTTTCCACTGGCTTCTGCCAGCAGGGATCCCACCAGTGGCATTTGATTACTGTAACACGCTGTACGTGGGGCTGCCTCTGAAGACTGCTCAGAAACTTCAGCTGGTACAACGTGCTGCAGCCAGAATACTAACTGGGGCTGGTTACAGGGACCATACAACTCCCCTGCTAATAAAAGCTCCACTGGCTGCCAGTTTGTTTCCGGACACAATTCAAAGTGCTGGTGTTGACCTATAAAGCCCTACACGGCTTGGGTCCAGGCTATTTGTCAGACCGCATCGCCCTCTATGTGCCTGCCCAGGCCCTGAGATCTTCAGGAGAGGCCCTTCTTTCAATACCTTCATCCGCACAAGTACAACTGGTGAGGATACGAGATAGGGCCTTCTCGGTGGCTGCCCCTAGGCTTTGGAATTCCCTCCCTAAGGAGATAAGAATGGCCTCTTCCCTGCAGTCCTTTTGTCGACAGGTAAAAACTTTCTTATTTCAGCAAGCCTTTGATTCCGAAGGCAGCTAAGGATAGGCCCAAAAGGAGGTCATATTGCTCTTGCTTATTTTTTAATTATTCTGATTTTATGAGTATAGTTTTTAATATCAGAAACAGTTTAATGCTATTTTAAATTAGAGTTCATTTTTAATTATATCTGTCTATATTTATTTACTTATGTATTATATGCTTTTAACTTTGGTAGCTTTTAATTGTATCTGTTTTTTATCTGGAAGCCGCCGTGAGTTCCAATTTGGAAAAACGGCGGGGTATAAATAAAGTTAATAATAATAATAATTTGGTGAGCAGAAGGGAAAGCTCTGCATCTGTGGAGTACCACTCATATCACTCCATAGGCAGCTGCAGCAAGCTGTTGAAGGTTGATAGAGGCTGGCAGGCCTGGGCGGAGGCTCATCTTTGCCCAATCCAAACTACACACAACCCCCAGCCCAGTGCAAAAGTGGTTTGAATTGCTCTGTTAAACATGAATTTTCATGCTGATATTTCACAAGGTAAGAGGGGACATAATCTGGTGAATGAACAGATGCAAAATTCACATGGACCAGAAATAGCCTGATCCATCCCTACCTGGAGCCTTGCTCAATTACAGCATGTTGGGGAGGGTCCTAGATGACAGGACAGAGTAGGACAGGCAGGAGAAGCCATAGCTGCCTTTCCTTCTGCAATACCTGGAAATTTAAGCCTTAAATTTCAAGGTATATGAATATTCTCCGCTGTCTACTCACTGACCCTTCAGAATATGGCAAGAAACAAATTTGGGGGTAGAGGAGGAACCAGCTGGGCAACGGAATATGATTGCACCCTATATATTCAGCAGCACTGGGACAGCGAGAGGTGATGGGGAAAGTCTGATCAAGAAATGGTTTCCTCAGAACTGTGGTTTTACTGAAAATATTCCTGACTGTAAACCTAATCACTGGAAATGTTGACCTTCGTAGGGCTGGTGATAAACATGGCTTACAGCCAGGAATTATTGACCAAAATTATCTGGGAAATGATTTTACATAAATACAGTCAAAACAATTATAAACTACTTTCCAGAAATTTACAAAGAGAGAAGTGGGGGGGGGAGGTTCTGATTGACTGAAATTCAAACACATCAATCCTTCATCCAAATATAGCTTTTTTACCATGGGTTTGTTAAAATGTATGCCTGTTCCCAATAAATAAGCTGTTTTTAATTTTGAAGTTATGCACATCCATATCTAAAAATTTTATGACACATTAAGGATCAGTCATGCAGCAAGGTGGTTGGTTTGTGTATCAACATAATTCTGCTTTATTTCAAAATATTCCAGAATGAACAATGACACTATCTATAATCTATATGAAACCAATGGTACACTCTGTCTGGTTTCCAGACCAACTCAGGGTCCATAGTCATTTGAAAAGGATAAAACAGCTGTATCTTCCAGAATCGCAGCCACACTTTAGTATGCAAATTCTTCACTTATCGTTGCATGCCTCCACTTCCATTTTCTAGAGTTAGGAACAAATCAGTGGTAGTTATGAAAATATAAGTCACAGTAGTGGACAGCTCATCTGACCTCCGGTTGGTCACTGCTGCTTATCAGAAGGTAAAGGGCAAGGCAGCAGCAAGCTCAAAGTGGAGCAAATGCCACCAGTGGAGCCAATCCAGTGTTCCTGCTGGTGCATTTGCACTGCACCAATCTTGCAGTGACCTCACCCCTCTACTTCCAGGTAAGCAGCAGCAACCGACCAGAGTTCAGGTGAGTGCCACTGCCTCACCACACTCTCTGCTACTAATATGACATCAAAACAGCTATTTCTTGTTGTGTTTTAATCTCCAGATAAGAGTTACATGACTCTTTTCTCACACCACAAAGGCTATTTCCTTTTCATTCAACCCTTAGGGAGAGCCACGTAGAATGTTATTATGTGAAAGAGCCAAACGCTATGCACACTTTCTACTGTGCAAACATTTGTAGAAAGATAGGGTATAAATTCATTAATAATCAGGGGAAACATGAAAAAACACAGCTGTGGGGAAGATTAACTTCCCAACACATTTCAGGAAAAATCTCTTTGTCAAGGGAATCTTTATTTAAAAATACCATAAATATACACTCTAAAAAATCCAGAATTACAAAATTATATGCTCTAAAAAGCTTCCCCCAATAACAAGATATTCATGTAGGGAAACTAAGCACACAGCTATCTATTTTCATGTTTGGCCATTTTCTTTGGCTGTTTTTGAGCCTACTTTGCTTATATGAAAGAGTCAAGTTCATTTCCGGTTCCCAAACCAACGTACATTTTGAAAGTCTGTTTCTTTTTCTTTTCTTTGTCATCACTCCCCTTAGCCACTGGGGGCAGCCCAACCCTTGAAAGGCTGGCCCAGCTGCATTAGGAAATTTGAGAGATATAAAGTGGCTTCAGAGTTGATACAGCAGGAAAAGAGTCAGGATATTTTCCAGCTTCTCTAGGCAGTACCCAGGCATCATTTCTTTGGGTCCACTACAGATTTGTAGCAAGAGTACTATGGTTTAACCAACAACCCTTGTTCCCAGGGAATTAATCCCTCTTCCCAGTGAACTCAGGGAATTGTAGCTCTCTGGGAGGAATAGGGGTCTCTTAACCACTCTTAGCACCTTTAGCAAACTATGGTTCCCAGGATTCTTTGTGGGAAGCCTGTTTGAAGTGGTATAATACTCTTTAAATGCATAATGCAGTTGGGGCCTAAATCATTTGACACAAAAGTGGAGAATCACAGCTTTGAATGCTTCCCTATGGAAAGATCTCCCTACAAGTAGAAAACTTGCACAGCAGGGAGTGGGCTGGCACAGAATCTTTCCCCTTATAATTTTTTTTCAAGGAGTATTACTATTTACATAGTGAGCATTCAAAAATAACACCCCTCATCTGTGAGTATAGTCCATTCTATGATCTTATTCTGTTGCACGTATCAACTAGTCTTCCCCTCTTTCTTTTTTGTAGAGGAGGGCCTGGGCCAGCAACTCACTGTTCAAAATGTTCCAGCATTGCTTCTGATTGACTTTAGCAAAACTCACATGATTTTACAGGACCAGGACCCCTCCCCCCAGACAGGGAGGGAAGTTTGTATGAGCAGCATCCTCAAGCATATAATCGACATTTTCATCTCATTTGTTTGTCCGTAATCTTGTAATCTTGTATGGCAGGCTTACAGGATCTCGAGGCCCTGGTAAAGCATAGCTGTTTTCCTCATCATGCTTGGGCCCTGTCCATGCAGCACCCTTGTTACTAAGATGCCTTTTTAATTTTGATTTTCTTAAGCCACTGTATGCTGATGTTACTATCATGCCTATACCAGACCCATCCTTTAGTCTCCCCACATGATCCAGCAATGGTCAGGAACCCAAATATGTGATGGACTCTTTATAAAGTCCAATTCCACATGGAACTCACCATAAATTGACTGGGTTGGAGGGAATCCTCTCATAGTGGTGTTACTCTTTTTTGAAATGTTTTGTTATGAGAGTTTTGGAATATATGGATGTGTAGCAGTCAGCTAATTTCAAGGCCAGAGGCATTTCCTAATATCTTTCGTATGCCATATCCCCCCCCCTAAGAAATCAAGAGAAAGGTCAGATAAAATGTTTTGAAATCCAAGACCAGATTTTTTTTAAAAAAAATGTAACAAGATGCTTTTTAGTTCAGGGCACTGCCAGAATCAAGTGAACACAAAGGAGCACGTGCACTCCACTATCAGTGGCATCTGGAGCAACTGAGGAGAAAAAAAAAGGTCATTTGTAGAACAATTAGAAATAATGTTTCAGCCTTGGGGGTCTTCCTCAGGCCATGGAGAAACTAGGACACAGCCAAACTCAATGTCATCCTGTTCCTCTGTAGCCTAAGGAAGGCCCTAGAGGCAAAATGCCATCTCAAGTTTAATTCTCTTGTTTTGACAAGCAGATTGAACGTTCCCTTACTAATTTGTTGTTTTGGAACTTGGAAGGTGTCACTGCTAAAGCTAGTGTGCTGAGCCGTAGACCTTGCCGCTGTGGGTCTAACTATGCTTATAGTTATTTATCTGAGGGGGGGGAACTAGACAGAAAATGTTTGTGCTCCTCTCACTGACCATCTTATAACTTTGTTTGAGCATCTCTTCCTGCTTCTTCTCGGACCACACACTCTCCTTTTGTTCTCCCTCCATGTTGTGAGGATATGATCTCTCTGAGCTCTCACTCAGAGAGCTGGGTATGTATGTTAGAAGTAAATAAACATTAACTTTTCTTTCTCCCCTTTACCAGGGTGAGATTTGTTGCAACTACTGTGTAACTCTGCTGATTTCCAAAAGCCGCCACCTGAGTCTCCTCTGCATGTAATCTGCAATGGATAGTCTATACATTCTACAGATATTTCTCATTTTCAAAATCAGCTCAATGTACAGGTGTAGTAAACCAGTCAGGTGACTTGCAAAATTATGAATGGTGTATGAATAGAGAGAAATTAATCTCTGACTAACCACCTTTTGACATGACTATGTTGTAGTCATAGTATGTTCATCTATGTTGTAGATGAATCAGGAAGTGTAAATGACCATGCTTTCTGTTTTTCTGCTTCTCTGTTGGCTGTTCAGGTGTTCACCTGAACACATGAATGCTTGAAGTGTGGATAGGGCAGAGGCACACATGCAAGCCCTGCTTCCAAGATCTTCATCTGTGTCCTTCATGCCCAGCCAGTCGTTGACTTTCCCATGTTGCACAGGGAAGGTGGTCTTGGGGCTTTTCCCACGTTAGCTTGAACCTTCCTCACTTTGAGTATTCATGTGTTCAGGTGGATTCCTCAACATGCTTTGTCTCACCTCAAAGAATTTCCCCCTATTTCTTATTGCAAGGAGATGTGCATTGTATTGGCAGTAGACAATCTTGCATGCTACCATTAGGGGGCAGGACTGTGCATGCTTTAATACAGTTGTAGGAAGATGCCATCTAGAATCAGGACAATTCTATAGTTTGCTTTCATGTAGTTTCCTATTTGTTTGTTATTTTCTCCCTTCCTTCCCCCTTGTTAGTTGTTGTTTTGCATTCTCCATTAACCACAGGAGCTGGCAGACATGAGGCTGCTGTACCAGAACACTGAAACGCTGAAGTAACCTACTATTTCTGTACAAATGAGCCTGTGTTTTGCTGTGCAAATGAGAAGGTTGTGAGTAAACTGTTTTTATATACTTTACCAAAGAAGACTGTGTTTATTTTGCTAAACTGTGTGAGAGGGTGGTGGGCTAGTTATTGCTCAATTCCATTTTTTTGCCATTTTTACTCTAAAGATAGAACTGCATAGTTTTTATCTCATAAAGCCTAACAAATTGTGAGCTAATCTCAATGCTGATGGCACCTGAACGTTCTGTTTCCAGACAAGATAGACATATTGAGTGAACGTTAAGTACGAGGCACTGATGCTTTCCCTCATTTAATAAAAGTGATTGGTGTTGAAAGCAACCTAAAGGAATTACCTCTTCTTGCAGTGCACAATAGATGCAAAATAAATGTGTGGAATTTGTTAATATAAGATGTGGTGATAATTGCCACTAGTTTGTGTTTCTTTTCTTTTTTTTTAAGAAAACTGCATAAAGGATGGACTTAGCCATTGATAAGCCATGAAAGGTAAAATGGAACCTCATGTGTTGCCTTCTGTTTGCTGGTTTCAAAAGGCATCTGGATGGCCACAGCTAAAGACAGTGTGTTGAATTAAACAGACCTTTGGTCTGACACAAAGAAACTGTTGTCTCAGGTTTTCATTTCTGTTCAACCAGCTTAATGAAGGTTTTTAATGATGTGCAAAATCTCCGCTTCTTTTCAGATCACTGGCTCAGCTTGTTTACCTTTTAAGCCTTCATTGAAAGCAATTGGTTAGACCTTCAACACAAGGGTCATGAATCATCCTTTTCCCCCACATTTACCTTTCTATTGTGATCTGGACAGTTTTAGAGAGCGCTCTGCTTCTGAGAAAATATGAGTGGGCCAGGTTTTCTATTGCACTATATCCTCCTTTCCAACTCTCTTTACATCCGGGATATAAGTAACACAGTCTTACAACCTAAGAAGGTCACAAGTTGGTTGGAAAGACAGAATTACTTTTTTTTTGGTAGTACAAGTTTATTGCTACCTGGAAATGTCTAAAGGGACATATACTATGATGATGTGCAAATCCTTTATGAATGGGACCCTAGTGGCTTTATGTCAGGAATGAATCTGAAGCAATGACAGACAACTCATAAAAAGCCCTTCTTGGGATACTGAAGGACTCCCTTAAAGCACTATCCTGGAAGACTGGGCTCTAGAGACCTTCAGAGTAAAGAGTCCTTCCAAGACAGCTGAAGGTTGTTTGTGATAAGCAACCTTTACAATCACCATTATAACCTGAAGGAGCCAGGTTTTAGAATATGAGCTTTTTGTTGGTGGCAAGACTTTATAACCGCAGCCCTGTGTAGATGTATTTCAACCTAGAGCTGGCAGTGGTGGTTGGTGCTCATTGGACAAGGTGGAGCTCCTAGGAGGCTATTGGCGTAACCAATGAGATCATGGTTCTTAGCTTCTCTGAGTTCATACGAAAGTATAAAATATGTGTGGGAACAAGAAGGAATGTGTGGTTTTGAGAATTTTTGTTGTGGGGGGACATTAAAAAAATTGCTTGACATTCTCCATGGCAGGCCTGTGCCCCAGTAAGCCCTAGTACAAGAGCCTCCACTGAGAGCTCGGGTTATCAGGGCAGTATCTCTGAAAACAGAGTTTAGCTCCTTCTACTTACTGATGTTTTTAATACTGAGATCACCAGACAGCTTACCCAGGCTTCTTATGAATGGGTGGGGAAAAATCTATTTTTGAGGGCAACAAGCAGCAGCTGTGTGTGCTGGGACTTTCATTCTGTTTCCTGACTCCTAACTGAGCAGAGCAGAGCAGAGGGAGCTGTGTCAGTTGGTCCACAGGTGAGGAGATATAAACAAGCCAGCTTTCAGAGAGTGAGCGAACAGAGCGAGTGAACAGGGAGAGCAAACAGGAGTTTGACAAAGAAGCTGTAGCGAGGAAAGGAAAAAGGCCAAGAAGGCTGTGAAGCCGTGTGCTCTAAGCCATGTGCTCTGAAGGGCTCCATAGCAGCTTGATTGGAAGGGGTGTGGCCTGATAGCTATTGGCTTTAGGGCATGGCCTGAGAACTGCTGAAGGCAACAAGCAGCAGCTGTGTGTGCTGGGACTCTCATTCTGTTTCCTGACTTCTAACTGAGCAGAGCAGAGGGAGCTGTCTCAGTTGGTCCACAGGTGAGGAGATATAAGCAAGCCAGCTTTCAGAGAGCAAGCAAACAGGGAGAGCAAACAGGAGTTTGACAAAGGAGCTTGACAGGGGAGGTCAATAAAGTCCCTAAAAAAAAAATTGCTAATTCTCCTTGTACAGCGCACCACATACCAGTAGGACTCTCATATTTACTCTGAAGTAGGACAGGACAAAGCACAGGCCACTCCAAAACAAGTAGTTAGAAAGAAACAAAAGGTAGAAGACAGTATGAATGGGAAGGATAATTCAGTGGTTGTGACCTGCAAGGTGTGTGCCATGTTTGTTTTCTTGCCTGAGAACAACATGGCGTACACGTGCAACAAGTGCAAGCTCGTGGCACTGTTGGAAGAAAGAGTGAGAGGCTTGGAACGGCGGGTGGTCACACTGACGACTATGAGACAAGATGAGGAGTTCTTAGACAGAACGCTGGAACAACAGCAGCAAAGACAAGTGGAGGTGGAAGAGCAACACCATGTGGTAGCAGAAGAGGAGACTGCTTTGGAGAGGAACAACGAAGTGGAGGAAACTGTGGGAAAGGGTGACAGGAGCGGAAGAGGTAGAAGACACCCTTCACCAGTGGAACTATGGAACCACTTTCAACCACTCGAGGATAAGACTGGAGGACAGCCTGTGGAGGAAGAATTACAGCAGACCCCGTGCGACAACAAGCAAGAGGCTGAAGCTCAATCAAGCAGGGGCAATGAAACTACACCCCACAACAAGAAGAGAAGAGTACTAGAAGTGGGAGACTCCCTACTGTGTGGGATCAAAACCCAAGTATACTGAGAAGATTCATGGACTCGCCAGGTATGCTATCTACCAGGAGGACAGATTAGAGATGTAACAGAAGGGTTGCCATCATTCATCAAGCCCACCGACAGGTATCCCTTTCTCCTCATCCATGTGGGAACAAATGATACTGCCAAATGGAGCTATGAAGAAATCGCATCAGACTTTGAAGCTCTGGGAAGGAAACTCAAGGACTTTGGGGCCCAGACAGTTTTTTCATCCATCCTTCCAGTACTTAGGAGTAGAAAGGGAAAGAAAAATACTCCATGTGAATGAATGGCTACAAAGGTGGTGCCGATGTGAGAGATTTGGATTCTGGGAACACCGGCTATGCTTCCTGGAAGATGGACTGCTGGCAAGTGATGGGTTGCATCTCACAAGGACTGGGAACAATGTGTTTGGCCACAGTATGGAGAAGTACATCAGGAGGGCTTTAAACTAAATCCTAAGGAGGAGGGAGACGTAGACTTGGTGGTAATGACTGATGAAGGTTTGTGCACAGTAACAGGAACAGAGAGTTCGGCTCTCATAGGGCCCATTAACAGTCCTCAGAAAAATGTAGTAAGGAAGCCAAGCCATAGATCACATGGTCTTCGATGTCTGTATACTAATGTGCAGAGCATGGGAAACAAGCAGGACGAACTTGAATTCTTAATACAGGAGGGTAATTATGACTTGATAGGTATAACTGAAACTGGGTGGGGTGACTCCCATGACTGGAATGCAGCAATTAATAATAATAATAATAAAATTTTATTTTTAGGCCGCCTATCTGGCTGAGTGAACAGCCACTCTAGGCGGCGTACATAATTAATTTTAAAATACAGTTATAAAATACACATATAAATACAATTATAACATATTCAGTTTACCCCCATCTGTACACTATAAAACTAAAATTAACTAGGGGTTCTATATGCCCGCTGAAATAGCCATGTTTTTAGTCCTTTACGGAAACCTACCAAGGAAGGGACATGGCGTAGATCATATGGCAGAGAGTTCCAGAGGGTGGGGGCCACAACCAAGAATGCCCTCTCTCTGGTCCGCACCAGTCTAGCTGTTTTAACTGGTGGGACCGAGAGAAGGTCTTGGGAGGCTGATCTCGTCAGGTGGCATACTTGGTGATGCTGGAGGCGCTCCTTTAGATACACTGGACCGAAACCGTGTAGGGCTTTAAAGGTTAGTACCAACACCTTGAATTGGGTTCGGTAAACAACTGGTAACCAGTGTAGATCTTCAAGTACCGGGGTGATATGATCCCGCCGGCGGCTATTCGTAATCAACCGTGCCGCCGCGTTCTGTACCAGCTGTAATTTCCGGACCGTCTTCAAGGGTAGCCCCACGTAGAGCGCATTGCAGTAGTCTAAGCGAGAGGAGACCAGTGCATGCACTACCCGCGGGAGCAGATGAGCCGGAAGATAGGGTCGCAACCTCTGTTTCAGATGCAATTGATACCAAGCTGCCCGGCTCACTGCTGATACCTGAGCCTCCATGGTCAGCTGGGAGTCAAGAACGACCCCGAGGCTGTGAACCTGGTCCTTCAGGGGCAAACTAACCCCATTCAGCATTCAGCAGGTCAATATCTCCTAATCTTCTCTTGTCTCCCACAAGCAGTACCTCGGTTTTGTCGGGGTTCAGTTTCAGCCTGTTGCCTCCCATCCATTCACTTACGGACTTCAGGCACTTGGAAATGGTCTCCACAGCCAACTCCGGTGAGGACTTAAATGAGAGATAGAGCTGAGTGTCATCCGCATATTGGTGGCACTGCAACCCAAATCTCCTGATGATGGCCCCCAGCGGCTTTACATAGATATTAAATAGCATGGGAGAGAGGATAGAGCCCTGTGGCACACCACAATTAAGAGGCCAAGGGTCTGAAACCTCCTCCCCCACTGCTACTCGTTGGTGCCTATCAGAGAGATAGGATCGGAACCACTTTAGCACAGTGCCCCCAATTCCCAATCTCTCCAGGCGATCCAAAAGGATACCGTGGTCGACGGTATCAAAAGCCACAAAGAGATCCAGGAGGACGAGGAATGAGTATTCACCCCTACCCAACGCTCTCCTCAAATCATCCACCAGGGTGACCAAGGCTGTTTCAGTTCCATGTCCAGTCCTGAAGCCCGATTGGAATGGATCTAAATAATCCGCTTCCTCCAAGTGTGTCTGTAACTGTTTGGCCACCACACGTTCGATCACCTTGCCCAGAAATGGTAAATTGGAGACTGGGCGGAAGTTATTCAAATCTTGGGGATCCAAGGAGGGCTTCTTTAAGATGGGTTTTATTACTGCCTCCTTGAGGGCACATGGCAGTGCCCCCTCTTCCAAGGAGGCATTTACCACTGCCTTGATCCCTTCGCTCAGTCTCTCTTTACAGCTCATAATGAGCCATGTGGGGCAAGGATCAAACAAACAGGTGGTCGGTCTCACAGTAGAGAGCACCTTGTCCACTTCCTCAGAGGGAAGAGGCTGAAACCAATCCCACCAGACCGGATCGCAACTAGCCGCCTCTGGCCCGCTTCCTGTGTCCACGGCGTATGGAATCGAACTCTTCAGACGATCGATTTTATCAGCAAAATGTTTTGCAAATGCGTCACAGGAGGCTTTAGAGTGCTCCAAGGGTTCCTGCGCAACTGGACCGACCAGGCTTCGGACCACTTGGAACAACCTCCTGGGACAACATTCTGCAGATGCAATAGAAGCAGCAAAGAAACCCCTTTGCTGCCTCTGTTGCCACTTGGTAGGCCGCTATTGCTACTCTAACCCGTGTCCGATCGTCTTCAGAGCGAGATTTCCGCCACCGGCGTTCTAGTCGTCTCACCTCCTGCTTCAAACCCCGCAACCGTGGTGTATACCACGGCACAATTTGAGCTCTATTCAGGGGGAGAGGACGTTTTGGGGCCACCCGGTCTATTGCCCCAGTGATCTCTCTATTCCACTCTGTCACCAGGGTTTCGACCGGGCGGTCTTCAGTCAGCTCCAAATCTCCCAGTGCATTCAGGAATCCTATTGGTTCCATCAGGCGTCTGGGGCGGACCATCCTAATAGGTCCCTGTCCCCTGCGGAGGGTGTGCGGCAATAAGAGGTCCATTTTTACCATATATTTGAAGGATATAACTTTTTCAAAAAGAACAGAAGGAATAAAAATGGAGGTGGAGTCGCACTATATGTTAAAAATCTATATCCTTGCACAGAAACACAGGAAGATGAGCTTGGTAGCTCCGCCAACAGTATCTGGATTAAAAATAATGGGGCAAGTAATAAAAGGAATGTGGTGCCTGGAGTCTACTACCGACCATCCGTGGTGCTTGGAGTCTACTACCAACCACCTAATCAAGGGGAAGATGAGAATGTAAATTTTGAAAAGCAAATTGCCAATTTTTCGAGGTGGCATGATGTAGTAGTAACGCGGGACTTCAATTATCCCGATATCTGTTGGGAGATGAATTCTGCCAAACACGGCCCCTCCAAGAAATTTCTGACTTGTATTGGAGATAACTTTCTCCTACAGAAAGTGGAGGAAGCAACCAGAGGATCCTGGACTTGATTCTAACCAATAG
The DNA here is from genome assembly GCF_030035675.1 of Rhineura floridana. NCBI lineage: Eukaryota > Metazoa > Chordata > Lepidosauria > Squamata > Rhineuridae > Rhineura > Rhineura floridana. The sequence continues at coordinate 39,108,633 of NC_084485.1, forward strand.
AGATGATTTGGTGGATGAAGTGGCAGTTACAGGAACTCTGGGAGAAAGTGACCACACCATACTGGAATTCTTCGTTTTAACAGAAGCAAAAGCTGAGAGTAGCCATATGTGCACCCTGAAATTTAGGAAAGCTGACTTTAATAAACTCAGAACAATTGTAAGTACGGTTCCATGGCGAGCCACCCTAATGAGAAAAGGAGTCCAAGATGGGTGGGAGTTTCTAAAAAAAGAAATTCTAAAGCGCAATGGCAAGCAATTCCAACAAGGAAAAAAGGGGGGAAACAGCAGAAGAAGCCAATGTGGCTTCACAAAAAGCTTAGAGATGACCAGAAAAAAAAGGACACATACAGGAAGTGGAAAGAAGGCCAGCCCACAAAGAAAGAGTACAGGCAGATATCACAGAATTGCAGGGATGGTGTCAGGAAAGCTAAAGCTGAGAATGAGCTGAGGTTAGCGAGGGAAGCTAAAAGCAACAAAAAAGCTTTCTTCAGCGACATTCATAGTAAAAGACAGAGAAAAGAAATGGTGGCACAGCTACTCATTTATAACAAAATGATAACAGATGACAAAGAAAAGGCAGAAGTGCTCAATTCCTACTTTGGCTCAGTCTTCTCCCAAAAAAGGGTCTATGACCTTCCCGGGAAACATGGAGTAGAAGGGGCAGGATTGGAGCTTGAAATTGATAGACAAACCGTCAAGGAATACCTAATCACTTTGAACAAGTTCAAATCAGCAGGGCCCGATAAACTGCATCCTAAAGTATTGAAGGAACTGGCTGAAGAACTCTCAGAACTGCTATTATCTTTGCGAAATCATGGAGGAAGGTGAAGTGCCAGATGACTGGAGAAGAGCTAACGTTGTTCCTATCTTCAAAAAGGGCAAAAAGGAGAAACCAGAGAACTACAGACCAGTCAGCCTAACATCAATCCCTAGAAAAACTCTGGAGCAGATTATAAAGCAGTTTGTAAGCACCTTGAAAACAATGCAGTGATTACTAGGAGCCAACATGGATTTATGAAGAACAAATCCTGCCAAACTAATCTTATCTCATTTTTTGATTGGGTAACCTCCCTTGCAGACTGAGGGAATGCTGTGGACATAATATATCTCAACTTCAGCAAACCTTTTGACAAAATGCCCCATGATATTCTGATTAGCAAGCTAGCTAAATGTGGGCTGGATGGAACAACTATCAGGTGGATCCATAGTTGGCTCTAGAACCATACTCAAAGAGTTCTTATCAATGGCTCCTTCTCAAACTGGGTGGAAGTAACAAGTGGGGTACCACAGGGCTTGGTCATGGGCCCAGTACTCTTCAACATTTTTATTAACGATTTGGATGAGGAGGTACAGAGCATGCTTATCAAATTTACAGATGATAAAAATTGGGGAGCACAGCTAATACCATGGAAGACAGAAAGAAAATTCAAAGGAACTTTGATAGGCTGGAGCATTGGGCTAAAAGCAACATAATGAAATTCAACAGGGATAAATGCAAAGTTCTACACTTAGGAAAATGAAACCAAATGCACAGTTGTAAGGTGGGAGATGCTTGGCTCACCAACAAATATCTTGGAATTGTCATTGATCACAAGCTGAATATGAGCCAACAGTGCAATGTGGCTGCAAAAAAGGCAAATGCTATATTAGGCTGCATTAACAGAAGTATACTTTCCAAATCGTGTGAAGTATTAGTTCGCCTCTATTCGGCAATGGTTAGGCCTCATCTTGAGCACTGGGTCCAGTTCTGGACACCACACTTTAAGAAGGATGCAGACAAACTGGAACAGGTTCAGAGGAGGGCAACAAGGATGATCAGGGGACTGGAAGCAAAGCCCTATGAGGAGAGATTGAAAGAACTGGGCATGTTTAGCCTGGAGAAGAGAAGATCGAGGGGAGATATGATAGCACTCTTCAAGTACATGAAAGGTTGTCACACAGAGGAGGGCCAGGATCTCTTCTCAATCATCCCAGAGTGCAGGACACGAAATAAGCAGCTCAAGTTGCAGGAAGCCAGATTTTGACTGAACATCAGGAAAAACTTCCTAACTGTTAGAGCGGTATGACAATGGAACCAATTACCTAGAGAGGTAGTGGGCTCTCTGACACTGGAGGCATTCAAGAGGCAGCTGGACAGCCATCTGTCGGGAATGCTTTGATTTGGATTCCTGCATTGAGCAGGGGGTTGGACTTGATGGCCTTATAGGCCCCTTCCAACTATACTATTATATGATTCTATTTATAGCTCTTTATCAGCTATTGTAGGTTGTCTAGGTAGTGATTCAGAAGTTCAGGAGTGCCAAATTCCTCCAAAGTCTGGTCTTCCCTAAATCTTGGATAAGGTCTGGAAACTGCTACTGTGTCTCCAGAACTTGCACCAGGGGTCTAGAACTTTTCCTGCGGCTTGTCTGAACTTGTAGTTCCTCTTACTGACTCCAAAATCAACCACCCTCTCATTCATCCTGTTTAAATATATCCCATAACATCAAGGTACTTTCCATGATTCTCTGCCTAGCTATTGACCCCAAATAAGGATGCAGAAGATTGTTTGTTCGTTTGTTTATTACATTTATATCCCGCCCTTCCTCCCAGAATGAGACCAGAAGATTGCAGCTTTAGTGTGGTAGGCCCATATTTTTGAGACAACAGCTATACAGCAGCATTTCTAGGTATTTAATTATTTGGGGCAAATCACTGGTGCAAAATTATATAAAATTTGTATATGCTCATTTAGTTGGGTAGATGCAAATTTAGATTTTTTAGTACCACAGGAGACAAGGTAACTAATTTCTCATCTAGATCACCCAGATAAATTCAACTAATTTGCACCCCACCCTAGATGCCCCCAAATCTGTTCCTCTTCAATTCATTTATCCCCAATTAACTTCCTAATAGATCCTGCTCCAAATCAATTCAATTTCCCTTCAGTTGCCTCTTTTTATTACCTCCCGAACTCATCTCTACATAGAAATGTCTTCTGAAATTAATGTATTTCCCCACTTTAGTATACCACCCAGTAACTCAGTTCATCCCTGATTCAGTTTCCCCAAATAGTTTACCTATCCAGCAATACTTGGGATGCTTAGAAAGAGATTCAGGGCACATGCCTTGGGGGCCCACCCCTAACAGAGCACACATATGCCTATTCATACTTATTTCAGAGCAATAGCTAGGCTGTAAGAAAACCATTTAACATCAAAAGTCTGTGCTCTCTTAACTATAGCCTCAGAGTTCTTATGTGCCTATGCCTGATTTGATTGCAAATCTGAAAGATATGTTCCCTGTTAACTGAAATTGGTGCATGCAAAGTTTATTCACTTGGACAGCAACACTACAGAGGAGCATTGACAGAAAGTGCCCATGGGCTGATCTTCTCTAGCCTGTCATTAAATGTTCTTATAGTTAACTATTAGTGCTGTGACTTTTTAGTGCTTAGATCACATAACTTTCACATTTTAAGAGAAAAACTTTGAATAGGCCCTTTGGCATCAAATAGATTTTACTAAAGAGGCGGTAGTGAGACCACTCCTGAAGAGCCTCCCTGGACCCAGAAAATTTTAATAACTATAGGCCGGTTCCTGCACAAGGTCTTTGAACGAGTGGTTGCAGGACAGCTCCAGACATGCTTGGATGAGACCAATTATCTGGATCCATTTCAGTTAGGTTTCAGGCCTGGTTTTGGCACAGAAACAGCCTTGGTCACCCTGTATGCTGACCTCTGTCGGGAGTGTGACTCTGTTGATTCTCCTTGATCTCTCAGCGGCTTTCAATACCATTGACCATGGTATCCTTCTGGGAAGACTAGCTGAGTTGGGAGTGGGAGGGACTGCATTGCGGTGGTTCTGCTCCTACTTGCCGGGTCAGCGCCACAAGGTGGTGCTTGGGGAACATTACTCGGCACTCTGGACTCTCCAGTATGGGATTCCGCAGGGGTCAGTTCTGTCCCCTATGCTGTTCAACATCTACATGAAACCGTTGGGTGCAGTCATCTGGAGTTTTGGAGTGTGTTCCCATCAGTATGCTGATGACACACAGCTCTATTTCTCCTTTTCATTTTCTTCAGGTGAGGCTGTCAATATGCTGAACCAGTGCCTCACTGCAAATTGTAGTGGATGAGGGCTAATAAACTGAGGCTCAATCCATACAAGACTGAGATGCTGTTAGCAGGTGGTTCTTCTGACCGGATGGTGGATGTCCAACCTGTCCTGGATGGGGTTGCACTCCCCCTGAAGGAGCAGGTTCATAGCTTGGGGGTTCTCCTAGAACCATTTCTGTCACTTGAGGCTCAGGTAGCCTCGGTGGCGCGGAGTGCCTTCTACCAATTTTGGTTGGTGGCCCAGCTATGCCCCTATCTGGACAGGGAGAACCTGGCTTCAGTTGTCCATGCTTTGGTAACCTCCAAGTTAGATTACTGCAATGCACTCTATGTGGGACTGCCTTTGAAGATGGTTCGGAAACTGCAGCTTGTGCAAAATGCAGCAGCCAGATTGGTAACAGGGACTAGACGGTACAAACATATAAAAACCGATTCTGGCCCGCTTGCATTGGCTGCCTGTATGTTTCCGAGCTTGATTCAAGGTGCTGGTTTTAACCTATAAAGCCTTACATGGCTTAGGACCACAATACCTGATGGACTGCCTCTCCCGACATGAACCCACCCGTACAGTACACTCAACATCCAAGGCTCTCCTCCAGGTGCCTACTAGGAGGGAAGCTGGGAGTCTGGCAACAAGGGAGAGGGCCTTCTCAGTGGTGGCCCCCAAATTATAGAATGATCTTCCTAACGAGGTGCACCTGGCACCAACACTGTTGTCTTTTCGGTGCTAGGTCAAGACTTTCCTCTTCTCCCAGGCATTTTAGCATGTGTTTTTAAATTGCTTTTTTAAAAATGTGTTTTTAAATTTGTATATTTGTTTTTAATGTTTTTAATTGTTGTAAACTGCCCAGAGAGCTTTGGCTATGGGGCAGTATATAAATAAATAAATAAATACTCATCAGCCTGACGGTTTTCATACAGACAACATATTTCATACATACAATGTATATTAGATACATACCTTAAATGTTTATGACAATGCTTATGACAATGACAGTGTTGTAAGATCATAGCAAAGTCTCAGTCAGAGCATTTCCATTGCTGAGAAGCTCTTTAAAGCTACACTATACTCAACCACGCACAGGCTGTGAAAGGACCTTTTCAGACATACACAAGCCAAACTAGGGTTTCCCACTGAGTTTATGCTCTGCAGTCAATGCAGCCAAATACAGCTCCCTGAAAAATGCACCTGTATTATGTAAATGTTAATAAACACATTTGTCACATTCACACTTTATCATTTTAGGTGTACTTCCAAAATGGGGGCTCAGCCATTAAGTGTTTCTTCCCAGGAAGTAACACCACCACATTAATCTCAGTGGTGGCTGGTGATGGGGGGCAGAAGCAGAGGCATCCCCTGGTGGTGGTGCTGTGGTCTTTGGGACAGGGATAGGGTGGAGCGGGGCAAGGCAAGTCAGCAGCAAAGGTGGGGCATCTCTGGGTGGTGGCTGTAGTCCTGCAGGTGCACATGCACCTGTGGGGCCACTACCCCAAAGCATCCTCAACCTCGCTACCACCTTGACCCATCCCTGTCCTGACAAGTGTAATGCCCCTGCTTCCACACACCCCACGAGTCACCACTGATTAAACCTGCAAGTACATCAGAATGCCACATTTGCACGTCTGCTAGCTCCTCCTACACTCCATCTTAAAATGTATCAGATGCAGACAGAGATACGTTGACTATCACCAACAGCATTTCCCCCCCTCCCCGCAACATCTAGTCATTATGGATGTTGATATATTAATGTTTGAATGGGATTGTTTTAATGTATTTTTTAACTTATGCATGCTTATATTTTCACGTTTGTGTAACTGGTTTTTATACTTTGTAAACAAATTATTGTCTGATGAAGAGTTCTGGGACACTCAAAAGTCTGTGTGCTATTTTATGACATTTTGGTTGGCCTAATAAAGGTATTGCCCTAATAGCTTGGAAGTTTCCCAAAATTGTAATGTGTGAAGTGACCCAAAGTGAAGTTTTAAAATGAGTTGTGTTGCATTTTGCAAGTAAAGGGGCGGGAGAAAGAAAGAGCAGGCAAGATTACTGAATGACAGCATTTGCCAATTGGATTAAATGAACATGCAAGTGAAGAAGAAAATTTCCAGAAGGTTTAAATGTGTTCATCTATAAAATGGAGATAATTAACACTTCCCTATCTCACAAACCTCAGTTGCTATGTTTGGTTGTCTTAATGTTTTTTTTCACCCTATCAAGACTGCAGAGCCCTAGAAGTACTACTATGAGCAGACTTCAAAACGGGCCACACGCCAGTGTTTTCTGTCTTAAAACACTGAACGCAACACATACACGGCTCTTGCCTTTCTGCTTGGATAACACTTCACACAGCATTTGTTCTTAGGGTTTTGTTTTGTTTTGTTTTCCAGCTTAGGGGGGGAAAAGAGGCCTCTTTTACATAGGCTAATTATGCCAAAATGAAAATGTCAAAGGAACTACAGTGCTATAGAGAAATGATTCATTTATAGCCTGATTCTCCACCAAATAATTTCGTGCACAATAAAGGCAGAGCTGTTCTTTGTTGTGTTCCCTCAAGGGAGGGGTAGGATTGTGCTTCTGTTGTGCATTCAGGGTGCAATGGCTTGTACCCAGGAAAATGACCTGTTTGTGAATGGGCACCAGCAACATAAACTTTTCCTAATGCTTTGCAGTCTAAGCATTCTCCTTTCATGAGAAAACCTAGCCTGGGAGCTCACACATAAGCCTAATCCTTGCCCACAGCAATGTCATGGAGTGTCATGAAGGTATTGCTTTGATGCTGTCCTTAGAAGACTGTATGCTGCTGCTGTTCAAATGCTAGTAGACACATCTACCCTTAATACGTTTTCTAATAGGGCCAAACCGCAGCATGGCTGTTTCCTTCTCCACCAACCAATAAGCATTTTACAAGGATGGGGGAACCTGTGGCCCTCCAGATGTGGTTAAATCCAGAGCTTGGAAAAGTTACTTGTTTTGAACTACAGCTCAATCCAGTGGCCATGCTGGCTGGGGCTGATGGGAGTTGTAGTTCAAAAAAGTAACTTTTCCAAGCTCTGGTTAAATCCCACATCTGACCATTGGCCATCTGTCTGGTGTTGATGGAAGTTAGTCCAACAACATCTGAAGGGCATGTTACTTTCCTATCCCCATGCATTGCAAATGGACTGGAAATCATGCAATAGTCATTGAGTCAGAATTTGGAGAAGTACTGCACAAACGATAAAATGCAACTGTAGTGTGCATCTCATCAGGAGCCATTTAGAGCAGGGTTGGAGAGTCTGTGGCCCTCCAGATGTTGCTGGACTACAGCTTCCATCATCCCTGACAACTGGTCATGTTGGTTGGGGCTGATGGGAGTTATAGTCCAGCAACATCTGGAAGGCCACAGGTACCCCACTGGAGCCACCTCTGATCTAGACTGGGACACAATTTCCCCATTACCATTATTAATCAAAGGAAAGTGGAAAGCACCTCCATGTGATGTCTTTGTTCTGTAACACATAGTGTTGGTCATTACAGTCTTCTGCTGCTGGGCATCAAAAGCAAGTATTCTTGAAATTCTGTTAGACTTGAAATCATCACCATCATCACCACCACCACATTTGAATTATATCTTTCCTCCAGTGAGCTTAGGCTGGCATACACAGATGTAGATTACCCACTTTTATGTCACTGATTGCCACTGTGATGTTTACCAGTAGGCACAATCCACTTCATGCATTTGAGCTGGCACAACCCAGTGACATGATCACACTGTTAATGTAACAAGGTGCTTGAAACTCCACTAATTTACTTGCAGCAGGACAGTGCTGTAAGAGTAAATCAGTACAATTTCAATTGAGGCTAAGTGCCTGAAGCCCAGTGAGTGAATGGAAAAGGAAAAAAAATAAAGAACTATGTTCCAAGGTGTCTTCTCAGTCATGTCATAGTGAAGAAAGATAGCCATTTGCTTCTAATGCTGACATGTTAAGATTTCCCCATGTGGTCACAGTCATACAAGGAGAGGCTGGCTACAATGTTCTGGCCTATGAGGTGTTTCAAAGCAGCCCATAGCATGTAGGGAAATGTGCACACTCTTGGCACCAGAGAAGAGCTGGATATTTCCCACAACTCCATTTGGCTAAGGATACTCAGCAAAATGATCAAACCAGCTAGGATTTAAATCCAAATCTAGGCCCAATGCCATCACTATAGCCCTCGGGTCTCCAATGCAGTGCCCATGGGCATTACAGCCTGCTCTTATGGGGGAGTTAAGGGTTGTTTTCTCTGCTTTTTTTGTTTTGGCAGGATGTTGGGGGGTTGCCTGCCCTTTTCTTTGGTTGTTTTGGGTGTGTGGGGGTGTTACCTGTGGTTTTGGTGTGGGGGTGTTTCTGAGCCTCACCATTTTTTTCCTCTAAAATGGATACTTTGTGGTGGCTACAACAGTTTTTTAGATTTCCAAATACGCCCCTGGGCCCAAAAAGCTTGTACTCTGTCCTGTGGACAGGGAACCTCTGGCCTGGCAAGAGTCCCAGTTTGGCCTGTATGGCTGTTTGCCACACACTAAGCCCTCATACTACCCACCCATTGTGGGTGCATCCTGTAAGCACAAACTGAATTCAAGCTGATGATGTAAAGTATCTTCCTCTGGAGGTGCAGCTGGAGATGTGTCCAGTGTCCACAGAGGATTTATTTTAGGTCACCTGATATCATAGTGACAGCTGGGTGCCCCCCCCCAACCTGTCAAAATTGCCTACTGGGGTGGTGGGAGATCAGGATCCTATCTGCTGGACAGATCCTGTTCCTCAGCCTTGCTCTAGCCTATAAGTCACACAGGCTGTTTAGCAGAAGGAAATGTAATGTTCTCCAATAGCTAGACCATTCTGTCCCTTGCATTATTGTGTAATAGTATCTCACAGCTTATGGATAATTGCATTGTGCAAAATCCACATTGCATTTCTATTAGGGACAAAGCCCAATGCCCCGTTCAGCTTGATTTCAAACCACTTTGACGTGCACTTTCCTATATGGCTAAACAAGTCAAACATGTGTGGTTCTGTCCACAAGCCCCTCCCCAAGGCAATCTTGGAGTTTTCTTTATGCATCTGCTCTGAACAAGGAGAGGACAGGTAAGCAAGATGGAAAATCAAGGTTGTTTAGGGTGTGTGTGGGTAAGCAAGATGGAAAATCAAGGAAAGGAACTGGTTGAGCCATTGCTGAGGTCCCCATGAATATTCCCTATGGAACTCATTACGCATTTGAGCAAACATTACCTTCACTCACACAGCTAAATTTCCTGTTTGCTTGGCTGATCAATTCCTCATCAAATTTTAATGTGGGGTTCAGGCCGTCTGTGGCGTTTTAATTAGGCCTAAGACTGCACAGTGTCGGAGGCAGAACTAAGAACCATTGAAATCCCCTCTGCCTATATATTAAAGTGAGAGACTGGAAGGGAAGGGGGCTGTGGAGAGGAGAGAGAGAGGGAGAGAGAGGGAGAGAGGGTATGGGCTGACGAAATAAAGAGGCCATGCACTAATTAGTTCTTGTTACTAGGTTAAGCCTGCTCTCTAGCGGTCACATTACAAAGAGATTGTAAACATGCAAAAAAGCCTATAGAAATAGAAAGATTTTTTTTTAAAAAAAAGAGACACCATACTCACCCATCGTATAAAAGGCAACCTTACAATTCCACGCAGACTTACCCTTGTGCCTGCAATTTACATGCAGTTTGACTTCTGACACTAGTTTTCTCTACTGATTTCTTTTCCGTACTTTCAATTAGTTTCTTTTATTGGTTCCCTCTGATTGGATGTGGCCACAGAAGAAAAACATTAATGACTTCTGCAGGCCTGTGATAAATCTATTCATAGGCATTTCACTACACAATCAGCAGTAAGAGGTATGAAATATGCCACAAAGGCTACCGTGTATCCTCTTACCTTGAAACCCATATTAACTGACTACCAAGCAATAACCTACATCCACATACCATCCTCGGAGGATTATTTAAGATACATGTGCATTTGATCCCCTTTCTGCCAGATTTTCCTCCATGGATAGTTTATTTATCTTATGTATAGAAGTATTTATACTTTTATACTACCCTCTCACAAAACATCAGGATGGTGTACCACACTTCAAACACAGGATTTAGAACCCATCTGCACTATAACTTCAAAGCAGTATCATACCACTTTAAATAGTCATGGCTTCCCCCAAAGAATCCTAGGAACTGTAGCTTGCTAAGGGTGCTGAGAGTTGCTAGGAGACCCCTATTCCCACCACAGAGCTACAATTTCCAGAGTGGTTTAACAGTCAATCCCCCTTCCCAGGGAAGTCTGGGAAATGTAACTCTGTGAAGGGAATAGGAGCCTCCCAACAGCTCTCATCACCCTTAACAAACTACATTTCTCCTGTTCTTCTGGGGAAGCCATAAAGTGGTATGATACTGCTTTAAATGTATAGTGCAGGTGGGGTCTTAGTCATGCTTTTTTCCCCTTACTGCCACCCCCTCCACTCTTTTTGTCATTGCTTTTCATTGAGTGTTGATAGCACTGGTTCTATAGGTTTGGTGAATCACTGAGACAACCCCAAACTTCTTCCATTAAAGATGGTTATGGAAAGTTCACTTTCAGCCAAGTATTGTTTGTTGTGCTGCAGCTAGGGATGAGTGGATCAGTTAATTTCAGACTTTCATTTTTCAATTAAGTTCAGATCTATACATTTCTGCATCAGTTTGCAAACTTTAATGAAAGTCCTCCTGAAAAACTGTCAGCATTTTAGTGTGAATTTCTCCTAATATACACATTTTCTCTAGTGTGCACATTTATGCAAGCAATTTTCCTTAATACATGTTACGTTATTTTCGATGAGAGCCTGGCTGGGAGTCCAGAATCTGTGAGTTCAAATCCCCTCTTGGGTGTAAAGGGCCAGCTAAAGATCACCTCCACAGTGAGTGGCTCAGGGGTTATGTGCCCTGCCACCTGTGCAGCCGTGGGAAAGCTGCATAGTCCCAAGGAGCCCAGTTGCCCCCCAGCGGGCAGTTGCGGACAAGGAAGGGGCTGACTTGTGCAGCTGTGTCAAGCTGAGCAGGCCCTAGCCAGCTGGGGAGGACTAGCCTCAGAGGGAGGCAATGGTAAACCCCCTCTGAATACCGCTTACCATGAAAACCCTATTCATAGGATCACCATAAGTTGGGATCGACTTGAAGGAAGTCCATTTCCATTCCCCGCCCCCCATATACAGACCTTTGTACACATTATTGGGTTGGGGGATATCACTGCAAAATCAGAGCTTGGAAGATTACTTGTAAAAAGTAATAAATTACAGTTACAATTACATGACCCAAAAAATAGTAATTACCGTTACAATTACAATTGCTCTGAAAGTAACTGATTACTTTTTCTCAAAACTAATCACTAGAATTACATTTCCGTTACTTTTTTAAAAAAAATGCCTACAAGGTGCTGGTCTTGGCTGCTGCACATTTAAGTAGCCTAAAACAACATTTAAAATAAATCACACATACAGAGGTGGTAGAATAATTATTTTTATCCATAAGATAGCAATGGTGGTCTCTCCGCTGGTAAGGGAGGTGGGGAGGGAGGCAGAGGCCACTACTCAGATCTTTGCACTTAGCCAGCAAGCATAATCTCTCTCACTTAACCACCTCCTGGACCCTGCCCTGCCACCAACTAAGGGACAATCACCCAAGCAAACATTTTCCCCTGAGATGCAAAAAAGTTAAAATACTGTAAATGCAGCACAGTAGCTAGAGAGGGTGGTGGAGGCCACTTTGTGTGCCAACTGCAAGCACAGTATTCTCTCTCTCTCTCTCTCTCTCTCTCTCTCTCTCTCACTCACACACACACACACACACACACACACACGTTGTCATCTTTCACTTCCACAGTTCTTTATCTCCATTCTGCTGCTGCCTCCTTCTCCTCCTTTATCCATATTCTTGCCCTTTGGCTCCTTTTCCCCTCCACTCCATTCTTCACCACCACCATCCATTTTTTAAAACAATTGTTTTCTCCACTCCACCCAGTCTCACTCTCTCCCTCCTCCCTTGTCACCTCCTACCCACCCACAGAGCATGAGGGAAGAGAGACACTGCACAGAAGCCCAGTTTGAGGCACATGATTTTCATCCACAAATCAGAGGAGCAGAAGACTTCCCCTGCTTCCCCCCCAAGTAATGCCCAAAAGTAATGCTGCAAACATTACAATTGCTCCACAAAAGTAATAAAATTACTCCTAGTTCTATTACAATCAATATGTAAAGGAATTACCCACTCGTTCCTCAAAAAAGTAATGAATTACATGTAATTTGTTACTTGTAACGAATTACTTCCAAGCTCTGCAAAATTTTCAGAAGTGCAGCTTTTTAAGGATAGCTGCATTTCAGTTCACATATTGTTTTGGAAGGTGCCCATTAAGAAGCTTCACATTAAAACTGAAATGACGTGAATTTCTGCCCCATTCCTGACTACAACATATGTTTTATTTACAAAGGTGTTTAAAGTACTTAATTCTTCTGCAGTGCATTGTTTCTTTACAACCTTTTCCCCCAACTTGAGTTTTAAGACATGCATTTTGCACAGACCCATCCCCAGCCACGGCTTCTTCACTGCCAACCCCCAAGCCATTCTACAGTGGAGAAACAGTTGTGAAAATTGCAGGATATGTGTCAGCTGCCAAATGTCTAGCTCCAGCTCCAACTGAGTCAATTTGCTGTAGTGGTTACAGTATTGGACTAGGACCTGGCAGACCAAGATTCAAATCCCCGCTCAGTCATGCTGCTCACTGGGTGACCTTGGGCCAATCATAGTCTTTCAGCCTAACCTACCTCACAGAGTCGTTGTGAGGATAAAATGCACCTTGGAGAAAAGATTGTATATAAATGTAATAAATAAATAAAACATGTCACACCTCAAAAAAGGATATTGCTAGAGCTGGAAAAGGGCAACCCAAACTATCAAGGCCCTGGATTAACCCCCCTATAAGGAAAGATTACAACTAGGGATGGCAGAGAAATTCGATTCAGTTGACATTTCAAACCTAAATTCACATTTTCCGAAGCAATACAAGAACTAAAATGCAATCATCCTTCCAAAACACAACCGTCCTCTAAAATTCACACTTACACAAATTTTGTGATGCAGTTCTCCAACTAAACAATGTTTACAAAAATGCATATATTAAAGGGAAATGTGCTTAAAAATGAATGCGTAAGTGAAAATAATGTATAAAATGCATTCTGTTAAAAGAAATTGCTTGCAAAATGTGTACATTAGTCAAAACTGCATATAAAATGTGCTTATTAGGATAAATTCACACTAGAATGCTGACAAATTTTAATGAGGATTTTTTTAAAAAAAATGCAAATTGCTGCAGAAGTGCATAGAGGCAGATTTAAACTGGAACAATGAGAAACAGAGAATTCAAATTAACAGATCTTTCCATCCTTAGTTATAATATGTGGGGCTTTGTAGCAAAAAAAACAAAAAGTAAGTGGGGCGGCATGAATTCAGGGCCATATGATGAAGTTAGGTTTTGGAAGTTTCAGTACATAATGCACATAGTTAATCTATGAAATTCACTTCCACAACTTAGATGGTTTTAAAAGGGGATTAGACAAATGCACTTAGGATAAAGATATTAAAGGCTAGTAGTCATGATGGTGATACTCTCTCCTCTCAGAGTCTCTGAATACTAGTCACTGGGGTGCATAAGTGGGAAGAATGTAGTTGCATTCCTGTCCTACTTGCAGACTTTCCACAGGCACCTGGTCGGCCACAATGAGAACAGGAATCTGGACTGGATGGGCCTTTATACTGAGTCTAGCAGGCTTTTCTTCTTATGCTTCCCAGTTCTTTAGGGCACCATTCCCATTATTCTCCAGCCCGTTTATCTGATCATATAGGATGCATGGTTATAGAAAATCAGTTCGCGTAGCAAGGAACCTACAGCATGCTATGAATGAACCATGCAAGGGATGCTTCAAAACATAAAGGGCAGAGCAAGCATCACTCGCCACAGGAAGACTGATTTCAACAGCATCCTTGCATAACCTGTGCTCCAACCCTCAGAAGCCTCCAGGAAATAAGACTCTGTTGCTTCCCAGGACCATTTGTTCAATCACATCACGGATGTCATAAATGGAAAGTATTTGCTGATACCTTACCTGAATAGACTGAAACCTTTACTTCATTAAGACACCACACCCCATGGTGGCAAGTTCCATAGTTTATCTGTGCTCTTTGTGAAGAAGCACAACGTTTTGTCTCTCCTGAATCTCAAAGCAATTGCTTCTTAGTTCCTTCAGTGCACTCTATGGCAGCCTTCAGATACTTGGAAACTGTGGCAATGCCACCTTCTTAGACTGCAATTCTATTTGCACTTACCTGGGAATAAGCCCCTTTGAACAAAATGGGACTTACTTCTAAGTAAACTGCACAAGATTCTACAGTTAATCTCTTTGCTTCAACCAGGTCTGTGTGCTTATGTCTGTAAATTTGGAAGTACACAGAGTGGTGTAGAGGCAAACTTTGAAGTGCTGGAACTTGTCATAACAGTCCCATAGGGACACCGCCAAGATTTCAAAATTGCAGTGAGGCAGCTGAGTTGATATATATCTCAGAGAACAGCAGCCCACATAACACCCATTTTATTAGTATCAGCTGAACGTCATAGCTAGGTAGCAAAGGGAGGTACACTGGTTAGAGTTTTGATGGGAAAACCTGCATTCACATCCCTGATCAGCAATGAAATTTGCTGGGTGACCTTGAGCCGGTAATTATGTAAGCCAAGCATATATAACAAATGGATCGTGGCCAGACCTATAAATCCAATCCCCCAAGCTCACACCACTGGCAAATACCACTCCAGCAGATTACCAGAGCTGAACTCCCTGCTCCTAAACAGCCACTGAAAAAGTAAGGGAAATCTACCCTTTTACCAAACCAAACCTCCTTAATAGTGCAATAAGATGCTTAAAGCATGGTACAGGGAAACTATAACTTATCTGTAAGTCATGTTAATAGTTCCTGAGGTTGGTTAGCAAATGTTGCTTCCAGACAAGCCTAAGTCCCAATCTCTCTGTCATTCTGAAAATCAATAGCTGCCAAATGCCCTATGGGAAGTCTGCTGCTCATGCTTATTGCACTGATTCCCACAACAAACACACAACAAGCAAGCAAGCCAGAACAAATGAAGTCTTGTGTTCCAACTTTATTGTCTTTACAAACCATTTACACTTGATGGTGCAAGAATGCATCTATCCATATTCACTGCATGGCACCACAAAGTTCCCTATGAGTCTGAGGTTGATGCCATTCACCCAAAGGAGTGCCTACTTCTAAAGGGTTTTCTACCATCGTGAGCCCTCTCTGAATCAATGTTATCAATCCTGCTTGTAATTTTTACAAACTTCAAAGGGTTAAGGTGGCAAGCACCTTTATCGACTGGTGCTTCTTGGCTGGATCAGTAAAGCGTGACTGATTAGAACCCAGTTCTAAAGAGCCCAGCTTTTGTGGGGCTGGAATAAATAGGAGGCCTGTCAATAACTCAGATCCAGGCATATTGACATAGTTTACAGCCTCAATAGGCAATTAACACTTTACAGTGGATATTACCCAGTAGCCTCCCACATGCTTTACTGCACATTTTCTGCCATCAGCTGCAATATTGAAGAATCAGAATAAAAATTATATTGAACAGAATACACCTTTGTTCATCTGCAACAGGTATTTCTTTGACATCTGGGAGAGATCACACTTTTGCTTTCTGTTCAATAAACATACATACTTATACACACACACCTTTTAGTCTCCACTGTCTTTCATTGACAGTCGCTAAGCCCATACTGGAGAGCCTAAGAAACCTCACCTTCATAAGTAGTTGAATCTGTCACATCCCACAATGCCACAAAGAAACTCCCAAAGAATGGCAACCATTGCAAACCCACCCTCTTCTTTGAAAACTTGAATCATGGAATAGGTTATAGATGAATGCCTTGCTGGTAGATGAATGTATTTCATGGCTAACCTTAAATCAAATCCAAGATTACACTCAAGCAAGAATATTGCTATGTTGTGATACACAAGCCAGATATCAACCCAAAGATATCCACATATGCACACTGACAGAGACGGGGGTGAGGGGAAATAGTCCTTGAAAACTACACATTGGGAAGGATCTATGCCAGCACATTTTAATTGTATTCCATATTCTGCATCTTCACTTTCTGTGTCATTTCCCATGTAACATGCCTTGCTCCTCTTTCCAGCAAGCCAGCTCATAATATCAAAATTAAGAAACACTCTCTTTGGTGTTTGGTCTGCTGAATTCTATGGGGCTGGGTTGCTCTTAAGAATATATAAGTACTAGTGCTCTATATTTAGGACTTCATATTAAGCATGTTTAGGATTGCAGCCTGAGATACATGTGCAAGCACCTGGATAAGCACACATGGGCTTCTCAAATAAGGGTGGTTCCAAGTTATAGGGATGGCATTTGACAGTATCTATTGGGAAAGGGCCCTCCCTGTACACCTCTTAGCAGTTCAGTCTGCCCCCTCCCCATATTGCCAAGAGAGAGAGAGAGGATGAGTAACTGGGCAGAGGTAATAGATTATGGAGACTCTGTCTTGGGAGGGGCATGACAGAAGGATTGGGCCCATGGTGCTTCTCAGAGTGGAAACTACTGTCTCTGCCCACTTTCTCTTTCTCTCTCTCTCTCTTGCTCTCTCTGCAGTACAGAAGGGTGGATTAGGCATGGTGTCCCAATTTCCACCACCACATACCTATAGAGCAAGCAAGCAAAGATGTGGCTTCTACTTGGTTGCTTACTTTAGGCAATGAAATATAGATGAGGGGAAATTCAGGTTCTGCGCCTTCCTGTGACATTATGGAAAAAAATGGAAGCTCCCCTTGGTGCCTGCCATTTTATTTTCCCAGAATGCATAATGTGTTGCTTTGATTTGTTCCAGAGTATTCTGGGAAGATAAAATGGTGGTTCCCAGGAGGTGATCACCAAGATTACCTCTGCTGCCACTGGAGAAGGTAACCTCTCCAATCTGGTTGATGGTCAAATGGGTACAAAACAAGTGATGAAGGCCTACCCCATACTCATTCATTTTGCTTGCAATTCATTTCATTAAAAGGGGGCAATGGAACCAAATGGGTCCCATTTGTTTCCATCCATTGGTTGTAAAATTAATGCACACCCCAGCCCCTGACACTCACTGGTTAAAATAAATTAAATAAATAAATAGAGTTGACATAGCATTATTTATTTCACATCAGGAATAAATTCAGTGACATGAAGGAAAATTTCTGTATGTACTAAAAGTGGGGAGTTTACATATCCAATAACCATATGCCAGTAATTCTTATTTAGGTAACACATAAAAACTGTGATTCCTACCATTTAACATATTAGGGTTAATCACAGTCTGGGAAATATACAAATGAAGCTTGTGGTCCTTGCTGCATAGAAGAGCCAATTAGGGCTTGTTTTCATCTAAGTAAAAAATAAATCATAATCATCTTTTCACACAAGACAAATATGCTCATTTTTAAAACCGAACTTTCCTCTTCAACAATTCCCATACCACACAAGCAAAAGCATCCCCCATGGGCTGCCTTACTGAGATGTGCATGTGCATAAATGTTGGATACAAAGCAAATAAAATTCAAGAAGACCAAAGTAGGTGCTAGCCAAAATGAATCATTATTTTTACAATGAAATATGAGGTTAAGAGCTCCTCTCTTTTTGTGCACGTGGATAAGCGAGTATAGAACAATGTAAGAAAAACAACCTACGTGACCCCTTTATTTTAAGACAAGCATCTTCCTATTGTAATTGGGTACCAGCATGTTCTGCAATCCTCTTACTTGTAGATAAGGTCCAGGATAAAACCACTGAAATGTGTGGATTTGTTTTGAAAACTTGATAGTGTAAATAATGAATTGATACTGAATTTTGCAATTAAAAAATTGCAAGGAGGACAAAGCATCTAGATGGCTACCAGTGCAGAAACCATTTATTTATTCATGTATGCATGTTCTGTCCCACCCTTCTTCATAAATGATCTCAGGGGGAGTAACAACAATTTAAAATATGATAAAAACAACAACAAATCACATTCAATTAAAACAGTGAAATTGCAATACAATATAGTAAGTAGTCCAATTGTCCCACCCCAGGAGGAAGAGAAAAGTTTTCAATTAGCAGTAAAATATGGGTACCAAAATATGGTAGGGGGAGACTATTCCAAGGCTGGGGAGCCAATGCTGAGGAGGTCCCCTGGCATGTTGTAGCTCCTCTGGCCTTATTCCAAGATTGTATAACCAAGAGGGCCTCCCCCGCTGATCTTAATATTTGGACTGGTCAATATGAAGAGAGGCACTTCAGGGAATCAGATCCTGAGTGGTTCGGGACTTTATATGTGAAAACTAACACCTTGAATTGGACTCAATAACAAACAGGAATATCTGTGCTACAGGCATAAGAATTTATGATGAACGGCATCCCCTAAAGAATCCTAGGAACTGTAACGTGATCAGTGTAGAGAGGAATCTCTTCAAGATGCTTAGCTCTACCTCCCCATTACAGATTTCCCAGGGTCCCATAGGAAGAGGAAGTGAATATTAAACCAGTTTAAATATATAGTATAGACAGATAATATGACTTACAACTTTACAAAAACTTTAGTAAAATCTGCTCTGGTTTGATCACCTGTTTCTGCCATAGCCCCTTTGGGAAATGCAAGAGATGCTTCGACAAAAGTTGATTTTGAAATCTGCAGTCAGTGCTCTCTCTCTCTCTCTCTCTCTCTCTCTCTCTCTCTCTCTCTCTCTCTCTCTCTCTCTCTCTCTCTCACACACACACACACACACACACACACACACACACACACACACACACACACCACTTCCCCTACTCTTCAATACAATTATGAAATGTCTTACAGCCTACTTTTGCTGATTCAAGTAAAACAAAAAATGGTGCCTAGCAGGAATGGGCAAGAAATTTGATTCAATTCACATTTAAGGCTGAATTTATCAAACCCGCACTTTCTGAAACAACATGAGGACCGAAACACAGCCATCCTTCAAACTTTGCATTTATCCAGATTTTGTGATGCAGTTCTCCAGCTAAGCAATGTTTGCAACAATGCCTATATTAGGGGAGGGTGTGCATAAAAATGGATATATTAGTGAAAATAACATTAAAAATGCATTACATTTGGAAAAATTGCTTGCAAAAATGTGTACATTAATCAAAACTGCATACAAAAATGTGTTTGGTAGGAGAAATTCTCACTTAAAATGCTGGAGAACTTTCCTGAGGATTTTTTTTTAATAGCAAATTGCTGCATGTTGTTGTTTTTTACATGAAACAATGGTGTACAAATAAATTTATAAATAAATAAATAACATACTCCTGGCAAACAAAAGCTCCTGTCTCTTTCATATGTACACTCTCCTACCAGAAATCTCCCTAAATGATGTTGGCATTAATTTCCTTACAACATAGGTATACTCAGGGGTAGAGGGTAGATAGACAGGAGGTGTGTCATTTTGACAGTACTGCACAACAGAGTCCCAGACATAATACATCTGAGTCACAATACCAAAAGATCCCAGATTCCTTCCATTTGCCACAACTTGAAGGAGATTCGCAGAAGATCAAGAATGAATCTTTCAGGCTTGTATTTTTAATTATCCCATTTCCCAAGATACGTATCATGTACAGTAGCTCTATCATCAACTCTCATTCATGTGGGTTACATTTGTATTTTACACAGGCTTTCGAGTGTCATATCCCTGTACTTAATGGATATTTAACGTGCTACGGATTATTTTTTGGTAACACTTTATTTCAGATTTCCCATCATTATGAATTCATTTAGCACTGGAAGTAACAGCCCTGCTCCTAATGAATTCATCTGGTATTAATATGGCTTTCACAAGTGTGTCCATAGGTGCCCAAATGCAATTTAGCATTAGTTAAGTGAGAGTTAATGGATACTTAAAGTGCCACTTATTTTCTAAGTGGTCCATAAAAAGGGAGACAAAAGCCTCCTTGCATATTACCCTCAAGATATAATATGTCGATTTCCCTGGTAAATGTAGAAACCTGTTTGAACATAAAAACAATGAACACTGCTTTGTAGGATAAGGCCAAAGTCCATCTAGTTCAAGGCTGAGGAACCTTTGGCCCTCCAGATATTGTTAGACTCCAACTCCCACCAGCCCCAGTCAGCATGGTCAATAGCCAGGGATGATATTTGAAGTCCAAGAATCTGGAGGATTGATCTACATCATGGGTGGGAAATCTCCAGCCCCCAGGCCTAATTTGGCCCAGCATGGGTCCCACTTTGGCCCACAAGGCTATTTTCCCCAAACCACACCCACCTGTCCCAGACTTGATGTCATGTGTGACATCAGGTGTGGGGCACACAGAGATGTGACTGGATCGACTGTACAACCGAGTTTCCCATGGAGATCTTGATTGTGCAGGTGATCCCTACAGAAAGCAAGGTTTAAGTCACTGCCCAACAGGTGATGGACAGTGACTTCAAGACTAGAGACTGCCCAACAGGTGATGGACAGTGACTTCAAGACTGTGGATTGGCTCTATGGCCAAGTTCCCCATGGGGAACTCAGTTGCACAGCCAATCCCTGCAGAAAGCAGCTTTGCCAATCCTATGCTCAGTGCTTGGGAACAACATCTAATTTACTCCATGCTTCTGCAAACTCACAAGTGGAATATAAAGCTGATGGGCATCCTCTGTTACTTATCCCCTGCATCTGATACTTAAAATGAAATAAATATGGAGGTTTTATTTAGCTCTCAGGGCTGGTAGCCATCAATAGACCTATGCTCCATGAATTCAATTCTATTTTAAAAGCCCTCTTAAGAAAGTGTTTATCATTTAAAAAATAGTAGTGAGCTTTATGCATTCATTATGTAGTGTGTGAAGTACTTTCTTTTGTCTGTCCTGTTCTTACTTATCCATCAGCTTAATTTGATGGCCGTGAGTTCTAATATTATGAAATTGGAGAGGGGGTCCATGTTTGCACCACTCATCATTCTAAAACTCCTATCATGTCTTCCATTAGTCATATTTTGTCTTATTTAAAAGGAAAAGTGTTCCAATACCTTGATCATTTTTCTGTCCCTTTATGAGATGGGACAATTGGTACTGTATTTACAGTATTCATGGATGTATACATTTGTTTGTTTGATTAAAACCTATATGCCACCTGTCAGTTTTAAAAATTCCAGAAGCAGCCAATGACTTTAAAACAATAAATTATACAGCCATGAGATTGGCTGTATACTATAGCCAGCATGGATTTTTCACATTACGCAATGTTAAATTGAAAATACCCCCCATGCCATTCTGATGCTTCCCATAAGCTCATTTCAAAACAAAACCTTACAAAACTTATAGTCCTGAACTCAGAAACACTTGCTTAACAACCCTCTCAATTTTCATGGCGATAAACAAAACAGTCAGAAAGAATCAAGAGTTCAAAGTCTAGAGAGAGAGAGAAAAATCCCAGAGCCCTTTTGGACTTTTTTCTGTGAGAGTTCTCATAATCTGTTGAAATTCATTAAAAATCAGCCATGTTCACAGAGTACCTGTAATCCTGTTACTGACCTTGCCCCATACTCTGACCTTCATCTTCTGCAGTTTAAAAGTTTAAGAAATGCCTGGCTGATTTTTAATAAATTTAATACATTTCGCATTGAACTCAATGATAATGTCAGGCATGCTCAGTAGGAACCAACTGTCAGTGTTCTAAAAGCCAAACTCACAGCTGCTTTGCTTGCCTAATCAGGGGGCCACACCCACACCAGAGCTTGATTTCACATGAGACAGTCATGGCTTCCCTCAGAGAATCCCGGGAAGTGTAGTTTTTGAAGGGTGCTGAGGAGACTCCTATTCCCCTGAGAGAGCTCCAGTGGCCAGACTAGTTTAACAGTCAGCCACTCTGACTGAAGCTCTGTGAGGGAAACAGGGCATCTCCTAGCAACTCTCAGCACCCTTCACTAACTACACTTCCCAGGAATCTTTGAGAGAAGCCATGACTGTCCAAAGTGAAATAAAGGCCTGGTGTGGATGTGGCCAGGGACAGCTTTGGTTCGTGAATGTGACCACGGACAGCTTTGGTTTAAATTTGGGTGGGAGGCTACATGTACCTGCTATTGAATAAAAAGGTGGGGAAAACGCTGAAAAGCAATGATACTGTTCACAGTGTTTTCCTTTTGGAAAGGAAAGGGGCTTTCCCTCTGCCCCGTGCCCACCCATCCAATCTCCTCCCCTCCTCCTCCTCCCCTCCCTGCCCCTCCCCCAGGTAAATGTTGGACTACAACCTGGGAGACCAGGGTTCAAATCCCCACACAGCAATGAATCTCACTGGGTGACCTTGGGCCAGTCACTGCCTCTCAGAGGACGGCAATGGTAAAACCACCACTGAATACCGTTTACCATGAAAACCCTATTCATAGGGTCACTATAAGTTGGGATCAACTTGAAGGCAGTCTATTTCCATGTTCAAACATGATTGCACAGAAATAAATCCCACTGAACTCAAAAAGTATGCAACTGATCAAGCCCACCCTCCCTTCTCCTCCATCCTATCCCTTCCCTCTGGCCCCCTCCAATCCCTTTGTACCCCCTCCCCATGGTCAGTTCTTAAGCATGATTGCACAGGAGTAAATATCATTGAACTCAATAAGCATGCAAATGATCAAACCTGCCCTCCCCTGCCCCTTCCTTAGCCCCTCCTCCTCCAACCCCCCCGTTCCCCCTCCCCCTCCTTCTGCTCCCCTCCCTTTCTCCTTCCCTCTTCTTTCCACTCCCCCTGCTCCTCCCCCATGGTCAGTTTTTCCTGTCCTAACCATGATTACATAGGAATAAATCCCACTGAACTCAATAAGCATGCAAATGATCAGACCTGGCTTTCCCCTCCTTCCCCTTTCCTCTGCCTTCCTGCTCCCCTCCCCCTTCCTTCTTCCTCCTTCCCTGCCCACTCCAGCCATCCCTCCCTACCCCACTGTCAGTTTTACCTATCCTAAGCACGATTTCACAGGAATAAATCCCACTGAACTCAATACACATGCAAATGATCAAACCTGTCCTTCTCCTCCCCTCCTCCTCCTGCCTGCTCCTCTCCCCTCCTCCCTTCCTCCCCTCCCTCCTCCTCCTCCTACCCTCCCCATCCCCTGAGGTAAGTTTCATCTAACCTAAGCATGATTGCAGGGGAGTAAATCCCACTGAATTCAATAAGCATGCAAATGATCAATCCATTCTCAGCAAGCTTGCACAGGATCTCATTTCTTACTTCCCAGAATAAAAAGCAGAGAAATTCACTAATAGGCAAAAAAAACCTTGCAGTTTAAGAGTGGCTATTTAAGAATGTACCTGTTGTTGTTGCTATGTGCCTCCAAGTCGACCACGACTTATGGCAACCCTATGAATCAGTGACCTCCAAGAGCATCTGTTGTGAACCACCCTGCTCAAATCTTGTAAGTTCAGGTCTGTGGCTTCCTTTATGGAATCAATCCATCTCTTCTTTGGCCTTCCTCTTTTTCTACTCCCTTCTGTTTTTGCCAGCATTATTATCTTTTCTAATGAATCATGTCTTCTCATGATGTGGCCAAAGTATGATAACCTCAGTTTCATCATTTTAGCTTCTAGTGATCGTTCTGGTTTAATTTGTTCTAACACCCAATTATTTGTCTTTTTCGCAGTCCATAGTATCCGCAAAGCTCTCCTCCAACACCACATTTCAAATGTTTTTTCTCTTATCTGCTTTTTTCACTGTCCATCTTTCACATCCATACATAGAGATCAGAAATACCATGGTCTGAATGATCCTGACATTAGTGTTCAGTGATACATCTTTGCATTTGAGGACCTTTTCTAGTTCTCTCACAGCTGCCCTCCCCAGTCCTAGCCTTCTTCTGATTTCTTGACTATTCTCTCCATTTTGGTTAATGACTGTGCCAAGGTACTGATAACCCTTGACAAGTTCAATGTCCTCATTGTCATCTGTAAAGTTACATAAATCTTCTGTTGTCATTACTTTAGTCTTTTTGACGTTCAGCTGTAGTCCTGCTTTTGTGCTTTCCTCTTTAACTTTCATCAGCATTCATTTCAAATCATTACTGGTTTCTGCTAGTAGTATGGTATTGTCTGCATATCTTAAATTATTGATATTTCTCCCTCCAATTTTCACACCTCCTTCATCTTGGTCCAATCCCGCTTTCCGTATGATATGTTCTGCCTATAGATTAAATAAATAGGGTGATAAAATACACCCCTGTCTCACACCCTTTCCGATGGGGAACCAATCGGTTTCTCCATATTCTGTCCTTACAGTAGCCTCTTGTCCAGAGTATAGGTTGCTCATCAGGACAATCAGATGCTGTGACATCCCCATTTCTTTTAAAGCATTCCATAGTTTTTCATGATCTACACAATCAGAGGCTTTGCTGTAATCTATAAAGCACAGGGTGATTTTCTACTGAAATTCCTTGGTCCGTTCCATTATCCAACGTATGTTTGCAATATGATCTCTGGTGCCTCTTCCCTTTCTAAATCCAGCTGGCATTTCTAAATGACGTCTGGCATTTCTCGTTCCATATATGGTAAGAGCTTTTGTCGTAGAATCCTGAACATTACTTTACTTGCATGAAATATTAAAGCAATAGTTCGATAATTACTGCATTCCCTGGGATCCCCTTTCTTTGGTACTGGGATGTATATGGAACGCTTCCAGTCTGTGGACCATTGTTTAGTTTTCCATATTTCTTGACAAATTTTTGTCAAACTTTGGACAGATTCAGTCTCAGTAGTTCGTAGCAACTCTATTGGTATGCCAACTACTCCTGGTGGTTTGTTTCTTCCAAGTATTTTAAGAGCAGCTTTCACCTCGCATTCTAAAATTTCTGGTTCTTCATCATACAGTTCCTCCATGAATGCATCTGTCATCCTGGTATCTCTTTTATAGAGTTCTTCAGTGTATTGCTTCCATCTTCCTTTTATTTCATCTCGGTCAGTCAGTGTGTTTCCCTGTTGATTATTCAGCATCCCTACACTTGGTTTAAATTTCCCTTTCATTTCTCTAATCTTTTGGAATAGGGCTCTTGTTCTTCCCTTTTTGTTGTCCTCTTGTATTTCTATGCAGTAATTATTGTAATAGTTCTCTTTGTCCCTACGTACTAGTCGCTGTATTGTTGCATTTAGGGTTCTGACTGTGTTTCTATCTCCTTTTGCTTTTGCTTTCCTTCTCTCTTTAACCATTTTAAGAGTTTCTTCAGTCATCCATTGAGGTCTTTCCTTCTTTTTAACTAGAGGTATTGTCTATTTGCATTCTTCTCTGATAACATCTCTGACTTCATTCCATAGTTCTTCTCAACGTACCTATAGCCAACAGATATTTCTATCAAATTTTAAAAAGCAGGGAAATTGGGCAGCTATAATGAATGCACCAGGGGAGCAGGAGACCTAACCTCGTCTCTCAGATATTGTCCTGCCCTACAAATTTGTCAAAATGCAAACACAATTTGGGTTGGTCTTTCACAGTCCAATCCACTTCCTGTGTAGCTTGGAAGAATTTGGTAACGTGCCTCTGAGCATATGGTGAGTGGTGGCAACACCTGCAATCAGCTCAAATAATAGAAACAAGACGTGCTGTGTTGATCTTGTTTTAGCAGGGAGGAAGCAATATTATTAAGGCAGTTGATATAGTTCAGATAGTCACTTTAAATATGTCTGATTTACTTTGCAATCTTAGTGTAGTTTCCTATAGGAAATCATTTTCTTCTATTTTGGTGAATATGTGAAGTACAGCAACCCTTTGCAAAATTTACACTAAAAAAAGTCCAAAAATAATTGTGGAATAATGGCACTGACTATTCTGCAGAATAGTCTCCAGTGGACATCAGAAGTGTCTCAGTTTGCCCAAGATAAAACAGGGAGAGGTGAAATATATTCTAGCAAAATTCTAGGCGTGCTCTATGTTTTTAATTGACCGTGCCCACCTTGCCTTAAATGAAGTGGTTTAAACATAGCAGGCTGAAAACATGCATCTTGGGCAGGCTAAGTTTGTTTTTTTCAACAGCTAGAGTCATTCCTGAAGTAGCAACCTATTGTAATCAGTCTGATTTTACATCAAACTGCAGTTTCAGATTCAATTGTTAATGCACCCAAAATAGAAATAGAACATAACCTCCCATTTGAAACACAAAAGGCTGTCTTCACCATCATAGAATAATAGAATAATAGAATAGTAGAGTTGGAAGGGGCCTATAAGGCCATCAAGTCCAACCCCCTGCTCAATGCAGGAATCCAAATCAAAGCATTCCCGACAGATGGCTGTCCAGCTGCCTCTTGAATGCCTCCAGTGTCGGAGAGCCCACTACCTCTCTAGGCAATTGGTTCCATTGTCGTATGGCTCTAACAGTTAGGAAGTTTTTCCTGATGTCCAGTTGAAATCTGGCTTCCTGCAACTTGAGCCCATCATTCCGTGTCCTGCACTGTGGGATGGTTGAGAAGAGATCCCGGCCCTCCTCTGTGTGACAACTTTTCTTGTACTTGAAGAGTGCTATTATATCTCCCCTCAGTCCTCTCATCTCCAGGCTAAACATACCCAGTTCTTTCAATCTCTCCTCATAGGGCTTTGCTTCCAGTCCCCTGATCATCCTTGTTGCCCTCCTCTGAACCTGTTCCAGTTTGTCTGCATCCTTCTTAAAGTGTGGTGTCCAGAACTGGACCCAGTGCTCAAGATGAGGCCTAACCATTGCCGAATAGAGGCGAACTAATACTTCACATGATTTGGAAAGTATACTTCTGTTAATGCAGCCTAATATAGCATTTGCCTTTTTTGCAGCCACATTGCACTGTTGACTCATATTCAGCTTGTGATCAATAACAATTCCAAGATCCTTCTCACATGTTGTATTAGTGAGCCAAGTATCCCCCATCTTATAACTGTGCATTTGGTTTCATTTTCCTAAATGTAGAACTTTGCATTTATCCCTGTTGAATTTCATTCAGCCCAATGCTCCAGCCTATCAAGGTTCCTTTGCATTTTCTTTCTGTCTTCCATGGTATTAGCTGTGCTCCCCAATTTTGTATCATCTGCAAACTTGATAAGCATGCTCTGTACCTCCTCATCCAAGTCGTTAATAAAAATGTTGAAGAGCACTGGGCCCAGGACTGTGGTACCCCACTTGTTACTTCCACCCAGTCTGAGAAGGAACCATTGATAAGAAATTTTTGAGTACAATTCTGGAGCCAACTATGGATCCACCTGATAGTTGTTCCATCCAGCCCACATTTAGCTAGCTTGCTAATCAGAATATCATAGGGCATTTTGTCAAACCTTTGCTGAAGTTGAGATATATTATGTCCACAGCATTCCCCCAGTCTGCAAGGGAGGTTACCCAATCAAAAAATGAGATAAGATTAGTTTGGCAGGATTTGTTCTTCATAAATCCATGTTGGCTCCTAGTAATCACTGCATTGTTTTCAAGGTGCTTACAGATTGACTGCTTTATAATCTGCTCCAGAGTTTTTCTAGGGATTGATGTTAGGCTGACTGGTCTGTAGTTCCCCAGTTCCTCCTTTTTGCCCTTTTTGAAGATAGGGACAACATTAGCTCTCCTCCAGTCATCTGGCACTTCACCAGCCCTCCACGATTTCGCAAAGATAGACAGTGGTTCTGAGAGTTCTTCAGCCGAAAGTTCCTTCAGTACTCTAGGATGCAGTTTATTGGGCCCTGCCGCTTTGAACTCAATCAAAGTGATCATATGACACTGACCAATAAAAAGGGTTTGAAATTAATAAAAATAAATTTGACACAGGTTTCTAGAATGAATAATGAGAGAAATACAATTTTCTAGATTAGATTGCGGGCTTTCCCCAGGCATCTGGTTGGCCACTGTGAGAACAGGATGCTGGACTAGATGGGCCACTGGCCTGATCCAGCAGGCTCTTGTTATGTTCTTATATTCTTAGATTCTCTGTAGAAACAATAGTAACACAGGAATGAAGCAAAGTAAGAAGAACACCAACAAACATACAAAAATGTAATTCTCCATCTTTGGAGATGGCAGGTATTGCCACCACTCACCATATGCTCAGAGGCACATGTTACCAAATTCTTCCAAGCTACACAGGAAGTGGATTGGACTGTGAAAGACCAACCCAAATTGTGTTTGCATTTTACAAATTTGTAGGACAATACAATATCTCAGAAAGGCGGTCAGGGCTCCTGCTCCCCTGGTGCGTTCAATACAGCTGCCCAATTTCCCTGGTTTTTAAAGTTTGATAGAAATATCTGTTGGCTATAGGTACGTTCTTAAACCACAAGGTTTTTTGCCTATTGGTGAATGGTCTCATAAGGTACTTGCTATTTTATTTTCACTGTCTTTTCCCAAAATTACTAACATTGGATTTACCTTTTTTCATTCCCACTGCACACAGAACTGGTATTTTCAGGGAGCTTTTCCCTAGCACCCCAAGATTGCTTTCATGACCACAACCATCTCTATCTTATGACGGGGTCAGCAGAGATTTACTCAGAATTCCACATGTTGCTGCAGTGGTTGTTCTAAACACAATATTGGCTTGGTGGCTAAGAACCTGAAGAAACACTTTCCTCCACACAGCCTTCCCCAAACTCTGCTACTGTCTTCTGAGTCACTGCTCCATGTCCCATTACCAACTCAAGTTAATCTGCTGGTGACCAAGGAGGGGGCCATGTGGTTCTGACACTCCCATCTGTGAAATGTCATCCCAATAGAAGATAATCTGGCACCAACTTCTATGACATTTCAGTCACCTTTCTATCTGCCCAGGCATTTGAGCATCTAATGTAAGTTGCCTTGACTATTGTTCCATCTAGTGTGTTTTTTAAAATGATATGGCTTTGTTTGAATCATCCTTTATTCTTGTAGTGCTTCATATTAATTGCTCCTGCTTTTCTTATTATTTTACTGTATGCCACCCTGGGATTTTTTTTTTATTGTAGGGCAAAGTAGATATTTTCAAAATACAGTAAAATTCCATTTAAAAAATTTCTTTGAATTCTGACCCAACCATATAAAGCCTTAAGCTTTATTGTGTACCCACTTACCTGACAGGAAGTTCCACAGAACTCAATAAGGCTTACATTTGAGAAGGCATGTATAATTTACTCAGTGTAAGGGATGGCGTACTCTGTCAATTTCAGTTTCTCTCTGCTTCTCATTTTTCCAATTTTAAGTTTAGTTCTCCACATTTCCACATCAGTTTGTGATTCTTTAAAAAAAAAAAGACATTCTGAACATTCATCAGCATTTTTAGTGCAAATTTCTCCTAATATACACATTTCTATAAAACAATTTCCCCTAATATAATGCATTGTCTATGTTATTTTCACTAATATAACATTTATCTGCACAATTTACCCTAGTATATGCATTTTTGTATACATTAGTTGGCTGGAAAACTGCACTGCAAAATTCAGAGAAGTGTGAATTTTGAAGGATGGCTGTGTTTCAGTTTGCATATTTTTTCAGGGTAAACAAACTGAAAGTGATTTCGCAGACTTGGCTTATCATGGTAAATATTTGTCTCCCTGTTGTCCTGGTGTCACCTCTGATCAATCAGGTTTCTAAGGCTTTTGAGAGAACACAAAAACCTGCAAAACCTGTTTACTAGTGGCTGAAGTGAGATGAGTGCACAATAAGTAGCAGCCTGCCTCCAGCTTTTGATAAAACTACCAGCTGTCTCCAAAGGATTGTGTATTAGGACAATAGCATCAGAAATCTAGAAAATACTTCATAGAAGAAAGTAAGTTCAGCAAACAATTAAGTTTTGTTTTTTTCTTTAACAAAATAAAAGCACTTTTAAATGTTAAGGTAATTATTCCTGGGAGATGATGACAGAGCAGTGAAAGTTGCTGCATGGGGAGCAGAGTAGCAAGCAATGAAACACCTGACGCAGACACGATACAGATTGTGTGACCAGCCAGCACTTCCCACCTTTCAAGAAATCACATTGATGTCAACATTTCAACAGCCCAAAATTAGCTGAAGTATTCAGGAGTTGTTGGCAGCTAACAGCAGGCGACTTCTCAGATGGATTCTCTTTTCTTGTGGTGCTTAAAACCTCAAGCCTTGGAACCGTAACAGGCAGCCCAAATGCCTGCAAGAATCAAGAATCAAGGCCTCTTGTCCCCCACATAGGGCAATTTGCCAAATAAGATTCAAAACCACAGTCCTGATAACTTTTGAAAGCAAACGTTTTGCACTGCAACTTTCACATTTCCTTGATTTCCAAGAGAAACCCTGGATCATAGTTCTTCAGCTGCTTTTCTGGCAGGAACACAGACCTGATATGCTTTTCATGATGGAATATTCATCATTAACTGCTATGCATAGGCAAACAGCTACAGCAGGGGTGTTATAATTCAGCCTGTGGTCTAGTTAAGTAAGGTGGACAGTCATTGATTAGTGATTGTCTGTATTTTTTTATAAATTTTAAAGTTCTATTTAATGGTTTAATGTTGTAAATAGCCCTGATATTTTAGGATATGGTAGGATGAAGATATTTTTATAAATAAACAAGAATACTGACTTTCTGCTGATGAATCCCTTCCATTTTTGGCTTCATAACAGACCCTTATTTTCACATATCTTGTTGTCTCTGGCTTAATCACCAGCAGAATCAAGGACTTCATGTTTCAGGCAACCCTCCCTCTCCCTAAGCTCCCTCCCCAGATAAGTATATCTGCCAAGAGTAAAGCAATTAAGAAATCCTGAAACAGGGGGCAATAAAATGCCATAAGAGAACAACCCTTATTAACAGCAGGGCATGACTTTCTGGTCCAATATTCTCCTTCTAGAATAATATTGTGCAGTTTGGGGAGTTAATGTTGCGATATGGTGTATTTGAATCCACAGCAGAAGGACGCAAGCCAAGGATGCGAGCCAGCAAAGTGGCACAGTAACGACTGGGAGGCCCAATCTGAGGGATCCTGATGAAGTAGTCCTTGTTTGAAATAATAGCTCAGTGTTACCAGCACCATTATAATTAGACTTGGAAAAGCATCTGCATTCCTTCCACATTTAGCCTGTGATTGTTTAAAGAAAATCAACTGGAGTTATTTTGAGCAAAAATGTAACTCTGTACTAGAGGCAAGCCATTCCTGCAAAGGCTCACTTTCAATGTAGCAGAAGCTCCATGTTGTGGATAGCTGCTAGCTGTGATTGGCTACTTGAGTCAAATAACAATATTTTGAATTCCTAGTGTGGTCATTGTGCACATTGATTGAGCTTCACTTTTACTATACAGATAGCTCTTCATGTCAAGAAACATACCAGCCTTTTGCCCTACACTGGCCTGCACATTGGATTAAATAGGGCATTACCAATATCCCAAACACCCTCTGCTTTTGAAAGGAACATACGTCCCAGTACAGTTATTTAATTACTGGCCTTCTCTCTCTCAAGATCTGGAGCCATACAACTCAAGATCTATTTTAATCTGGAGCAGTACAACTCTGTTGAAACATCATGGGGAAAGGGAAAGCAGTGTTGGGATTCTGATAACATGAATTTGCCTGCAATGTGCAGTTTCTTGCTGGCTCTCAACATTCACTGATATATGGCTGTGATCACACTAATCACCTACACCAAGACATTTCTATTGGCCACACCCGGAGGGTAATGGATTGATCTGCTGATCAGTTGCAAAATCTGTTTGAAGCTGAATCTTTTTTAAAAAGAGGCTGATCCCACCAGGTTTTACAGTAAAAAGGGGCAGGGTTTAACTAGCATTATGTGCCCCTATTTTCAGAAAAGAGAGGTGGAGACGCACTGGAACTGGCACCACAGTGAGTGTGTCTCCACCCTATTTCTTGAGTTCCAAAACATTCATGAAATGTGTTTGGGTTTGTACTTTAATTTGATATTTTAATTGTGCTTTGTTTGTTTTTTAAAAAATGTATTGATGCTAGTCTCCTTGGATGTTTGGGATAAGAGCATGTAAGGTATTTAAATAAATAAACAGATAGTCAGCATTCCCATCTGAATCCCTCCTGTATGCTTGCTTACCATCTTATGCCATAATTTAGAGATGGATTAATCTGTCAACTTCAGTTTCTCTCAGTTTCTCATTTTTCCAATCTTAAATTCAGTTTGCCACATTTCTGCAGAGGTTTACAATTTTGTTAAAAAAATATCCACATGAAAATCCATTAGCATTGTAATGCAAATTTCTCCTTTGTATGCAATTTTGACTAATATGAACATTTTTGCAAGCACTTTTCCCTAATATAATGTGTCACATTTTTGTATGTTATTTTCACTAATATATGCACTTTCCTCCAAATGTATGCATTTTATACACATTATTAGGTTGGCGAACTACATCACAGAATTCAGAGACTTGTGAATTTCAAAGGATAATTATGCTTTTACTAACCAAAAAAATGTTAGTATTCTGATTGTAATAAAAGAGAAACTCATGACCAGCTTATGACTTTCTCAGATGCTGAAAAAATATGGTGAGTAGTTATGTGACACAGTGGTGGACTCTGTCTTTGTAATCAGTTGCAATACATTTCTTCCATTCCTTGACCCGCTTATTTTGAGAATATGGTTAAACATAGCATATAGAGTACCTCCACCTTTTAGTCTTCTGTGACAACAGCAGCCTCGGGTTGCTCCTCATGGTATCTTGTTTCCCTCAAGTGGTCTGTGGACCTTTTCCACATAAAGCAAGAAAAATGCATTTTAAATGGAGCCCTTGACAAACCAGAGTTCTCTGCTGTGGCTGTGTGGTGGGAAAATGTGGTACAGGCAGGTGGGGGCAGGGAGGATCGTTTCCCAGTGTTCTCAGGAGTGACGTTGCCATTTAAATATATACATAACTTGGGATTTCATCATTTATTCATAAGGCTATTTCTAATCTAATTCTTTGCATATTATCCAGGGGGCAAGATAAGTCACACAGCATGGAGAGAAGGGTGTGTGTGTGTTCCCTCTCCCTTCTCTTTTCACTATAGAATTGCCACATGGAGAACCTCTGATTAATATGCAAAACACAGGCCACAAATAGGTTCATAAATAAATGATAAACTATAGCTGCTGCTTTATTTACTTATGGACTTACAGAATGTGAGGTCCTGATTAAACCAGAATGCCTGTTTGGAGCAGACTATGAAGCTTAATGGCAGCAATTCCCAAAGCACAAGGTTGTCTTCCTTAGTTCCCCAGGAGCTGCAAGCCCCTCCCAAACTGCCCTCCTCCATGGGTGAACAAATGCAACATAAAACAAAAAATCAAACATCAAAACAAAACACTAAATCCTGGAACATGTGCATATCTGAGGCAGTTTCAGGGCCAAACCTTTGTGAAGATAATCAGCCTTTTTTAAAAAATAAAAGCATGCTTAAACTGTCCACTTATTTTCTGAAGAAAAAAAGCAGGTGCCAGGCCCCAATCCAGAACATTCTCCTAATTTGTATAGGGAGAAACATATCAATTCTGGCTGATATTCCCCCCTACACCCACCCAAGGTACTGTTTATTGCATCCTGCCATGCGGGTACTTTTTGGTGGGAAACTTTCTGGATTGGGCTTCACAACTGCTTATTCTTCCATAATAAAAGCTGCTTTTTTTAAAAAAAAAAGCTTGATTAACATCAAATGCTGTTTGGCCCTCAGGTGCTTGTTTGTTGGATAGTGGTGAAATCAGTGGGTCTACTGTGCGTATGGCTCATCACCAACAAGAACTAACCAGGACCCTTCTCCATGTGCCCCTTCCGAGGGAGGTGTGGAGGGTGGAAACATGAGAACAGGCTTTCTCAGTGGTGACTCCCTATTTGAGAAATGCTGTCCCCAGGAAGACAGCCTGGCACTATCACTGTCTGTCTTTAAACACCAGGTAAATCATTTTTATTCACCCAGGCCTTTGGAGTTTAATTTTCTCTTTGTTCTTAGTCAGGTGGGAAGCAGTTGTATTTTGTTTTTATGTCTGAGAATTTTGGGGTGTTTTTATTCTTGTTTTTACATTTGTTTTTAATGTTGTAAGTCGCTTTGAGTTTTCAATTTGAAAAAAGTGACTAATATAATAAATAATAACAAAAATAATAATCCTAGTCAAGTTTGAAAGCCTGCTTAGCAGTAAACATAGTTAGCTTTGGTGCAGATGCAACACTAAGTCCTATTTAAAGTCAGAAAGAAAAAGATGAAGGAGGGGAAATTTGCACCACAGTGGGGAGGAGGGAGTGGCAACGGAGAGCATTTCCGAGGCTCACAGTTTGTGAACAAATGGTTTGTAAGCCATGCTTTGCAGAGAGCAGGACTGGCACCAGAGGGTGGCCAGGTCAGGCCCTGGCTGAGGGTCCCTGGATCCCAGAGGGGCCCCTAAAGGGCCCCTCCTTAAGGTGGGTGGGTAGTGCTCCCGTTCTGCAATCCATGGCAGCATTGGCCCCCAACCCTTCCACAGATCATAAAGAGGGAGCTCCCAGACACTCCCCTACAACTGTGCAGGGCCGCAATGCCAGCCTGCATGCCCCACCTACCTCTCTCATTGGGGTGAATGCTGGCCACGGTGTGCCAGCAACCAAAGTGGTGGCAGGGGCATCAGCCCCTTAAGGGAGCCTCAGCTGCCATTTTGGTTGATGACAGGCATGTGTGTGCTGTGCAGCCAGCATTTACCGCAGTAGGAGAGGTAGG
The DNA here is from genome assembly GCF_030035675.1 of Rhineura floridana. Taxonomy (NCBI): domain Eukaryota; kingdom Metazoa; phylum Chordata; class Lepidosauria; order Squamata; family Rhineuridae; genus Rhineura; species Rhineura floridana. The sequence continues at coordinate 39,143,463 of NC_084485.1, forward strand.
TACGGGCGAGCGCCATGGGCTCAGGGCAGGTGGGTGCCCAAGAGCCCAGTCATGCCTGACCTTGGCCCTGGCAGTGAGCCAACATGATGCCTGCACTGGGTCATATAATTTTCACACTAACATTTTTGTGCACAGCTTTCCATGCACAACATGTAACAGGAGCACTGGCCCTCACACCTTCTTTAATGACTTCCATAAGCTTTCAGACCCGAAACTCAAAGTTTTACCAAGGAGATCTTGTTGAGGCAGATTGGTTTACAGATCCATCCAGCTGAATGTTTTCTTGCCAAAAATTAAAGTTCTCTTCTCTGGGAGTTGATTCAGAGACTGGGAACCCTTCTCACTCCCTTCAAATAAAGGGAAGGGGGAGGACGAGCATTTTTCACATGGCAAATCTGTGCTGCCAACTCAAGTTTCACAGTTGAACACTCCCAAGGTACTAGTTCTGTAATTCAGGGCTTGGCTGCTCTCCCTTGTGCATGATGGATAGCTATAAAATGAAGGCACTATGAAAAGTACCAGCTGTCCAGGTACACACTCTTGTTTAGCCTGGCTGAGCAATACTCCCTTTATCCCTGCATCTCTCTCTCTCTCTCTCTCTTCAACATATTGCACAATGAATTTGTAAGCTCATGTGTGTGCTGGAAAGATATCCATGTAGTCTCTAAAGAATCCAACTTTTGTGTGGGATGGGCCTTTATCTTTCTTAACCTCTATCACCTCCACAGCAACACTTTGCATTCCTGCTTGCTAGCTGGATAGATTCAGTTCTCATTGACATATAGGGATGGAAGAATCTGCCACTTTCGATTCTCTATAAATTCAGTTTTCCACATTTCTGCAGCAGTGAAATTCTTCAGCATTTTACTGTGAATTTCCCCCAATTTTTTGTATGCAGTTTTGCTAATTAGTGTACTAATGTACCCATTTTTGCAAGCAATTTATCCTAATTTTATTTTTGTATCCTAATTTATTTTTGTATTTTCACATATATTCATTTTCATGCAAACTTTCCCCTAATATATGGATTTTTCTAAATATTGTTTGGTTGGAGAACTGTATTGTAAAATGTGGATAAGTGCAAATTTCAAAGGATGGTTGTGTTTTGGTTCTCATATTGTTCCAGAAAGTACAAATTTGATAGATTTGGCTTTAAATACAAACTGAACTGAAATTCTCCCCCATCCCTATTTATGGTGTTATGGGTTTGGGGTTGAGATGGATAATTTCTATGAGTCCCTTTCCAGCCTCTGATTTGGAAACTTGCGCCTGGAGGTGAGAAACCCGCTCTGCTGGTCAGATGAGTTTCTTTTGTTAATCTAATAGAGTGGTCAGGTGGGTTAATGTGTCTATCAGGTGCCCATCAACTGGTGAATGGGTCAGGGAGATCTTTTTGTCATTGAAACTCTTCAGGAGAGCCTCCCCCCCCCTCCGGGTCCTAAGAGAGGCTTGTGTTTTTAGTGTGTCTGAGAAAGGCTGGGAACTGGAGGCAGGCAGAGAGGCTGGCTCTCTGCACCATGGCTTTGGGATGCCTCCTGTAACCCTGATGGAAAAGCTGGATATTGGACTGATGCCTTGAACCCCCTCCATCCTAAGCTCAGGTTGGAATGTGTGTAAATAAATAAACCATATTTCATAAGGACACCACAGTCTCCACTGACCTTCTTTCCAAGGAAACCAAACCCTGTATATGTTCTTAATTGATGTAAACCGCCCAGAGAGCTTCGGCTATGGGACAGTATATAAATGTAATAATAAATATAAATAAATAAATAAACCCTGGGCAAGCGCAGGGACCCCTGGAAATCTCACCTCTCAGAGACTGGAGTGGCACTTAGCAATAGCTACAGCAACTTCGCATATTCACTCCCCATGACAAGGTCTGTTGCTTTGGAATAATAATAATAATAATAATAATAATAATAATAATAATAATAATAATAATAATAATAATGAAGAAGAAGAAGAATCTGTAAAGTAAAGCTGCTAGGTTGCAATGCAGATATTTCCCTATACTGCCATTATATTCACCACTGCTTCAAGAGACAACTCCCACCCCCAAATACTGAATATATAGGGTTATTTCCCAATTCTCATTAACCCATCTTCAGCAAGTATTTGCATTTCAGTAGGGAGGATGATCTGTAAGCAAAATCTATTTCCAGTTTTGAAGCCCTTTTAAAAAATATTCCAGGTGCTTTTGGAGGATTCCCAAATCAGTGATCCTTGGTGTATCCTTTCCTTTCCCAATTTCCCTCTTTAAATTTAGCTTTAAATGAAAATCTAAATTGTTGCGAGGGATCTATGAAAATTGCTAAATTATTAGTATTATCATCAAATATATTAAATATTTGTAATGGTGCTCAGTGCATTCTGATTTCCCTAATCCAACATTCCAATTAAAAAGAGTCAGTAACCTGCAATGATTCCCAGAACATTAGTACAATGGGAATATTTACAGCTCCGCAGAGAATAGTCTCCCAGCATTTGTTCTGTAAATGAACATTGACAGAAAGGTCTTGCCCTTACTTATGAGCATTGATGTGTCAATTTCTAGATTTACAGTTTCCAGTTATTGGGCAGGTTTTACAGCTTTTCACAAATGTGGCTTGGGTAAAATCAGCTGCCCAGAGATCACAGAGATCTGCACATAATATTTATGAAAGAATGGAAAATGAATAATATTCTTGCATTTGCTGATTTGTTCAAACATATTAAGATACCCATTCCTCCAGATGATCAGTCTCAAGAGGCCTCGTTTAGTGTGAATACCAAAGGACACTTGGGGAGGAACCAAATTCCATTTTGTCCATGGTGCGGCTCTCTCTTTAGTGACCACTGTAAAATATAATGAGATGCATCTCAAAACACACGGTAAGCAATGCATGCATTTGGGAGCTACAATCAACTGAAACCCATAGGTGAATATTTATTTATGATACCTGTCCTCTATACATTACAGTGTTTACCACAGGTATACATCTTTTACAACATGTGAAGCAGTGTAGGGACCCACTATTATGGATATTTTGAGGGTGTAATCACAGTACATTTATTGGGACTTTTAGATGATGATGATGATGGAGCAACCTTGTGCAAGACCTCTTTATCAGAATTTTAGTGTAGCTAAAATCAGTCTTGCACAAGATCTCCCCATATGTATTTTTTTTAAAAAAAAACACAAATGGACATAAACACACACAGACACACACAGCCTCTAATTGTCCACAATCAAACATGGTAACTTGGGCTATTAATGTTTACTCTTATGCTCTTGCACACTTCCTGTAGGATTTTTTTTTTTTGTACAGGTGCATATGCCCAGGTACAGAAATACCTGCATGCTTGTCCAGAACAGGAAAAGGCAGTGGAAGTCAGGGGAACAGTGAATGAGGAGAGGGGCCAGGAAACATAACGTGGAAACTTTCTGTTCAGGAATGTGGATGAGAAAGGAGTGGAATACCTATAAAAAGAATGGAATGTGAGGGTGGTTACACACAATCATACACATAGAAAAAACTGGATTGGAATGACCCATTTCCAACATATAGCACATGGCTGGAAGCACTCATTATTTATTTTATTTTATTTTATTTTATTTTATTTATATACTGCCCTAAGCCCAAGGGCTCTCTGGGCGGTGTACATAAAATTATCTCCTAAGATGGGCCCCATCCTGTATTTTGTTAAAGTCAGCCTGAATCTTTCCCCCCCCTTCTTGCATTTCTTCTATGGCTACAGAGACTGAGTGTAAGCCAATGCTCCATATGCTGTCAAGAGAAACAGAGCATATAGCCACTGACTGGTCAATGATTTGGTTCAACAACCCATCCCATGTGTTGACGAAACCACTGACTTGAAGAGACACTCATGGCAGCATACAAGTCTCCAAGGGAAGATCCTAATCATCGTCTCCCCCTCTCCACTTTGTATTGTTGCCAGTTCACCAGGCCCTATTGCCCTCATTAAAATCACCTCCTATTAGGCAATTGAGCCTTTAAGCAGCTCAGGCTTTTACAATCGAGAGAGCAAGTGACCCATTGGTCTTCTTTCCCACACTGCCCTTCAAGACTCCCAAATTTATTTATTTATTTTTAAATTTATATCCCATCTTTCCTCCTAAAAGGAGCCCAGGGTGACAGACAACAAATGATAAAACACTAAAAACCTTTGAAAACATCTTAAAAAAATAATTCCAACATGGGTGCACAATGGGATAAGGTCTCTACTTAAAATGCTTGTTGGAAGAGGAAGGTCTTTAGAAGGCACCGAAAAGACAATAGAGATGGTGTCTAATATTGAAAGGAAAGGAATTCCCAATGGTGGGTGGCACAGCACTAAAAATTAACTTCCTATGTTATGCGGAACAGACCTCCTGATAAGATGGTGTCTGCAGGAAGTTCTCAGCTGCAGAGCGCAGTGATTAACTGCGTATATAAAGGGTGAGACGATCTTTCAGGTATCCTCATCCCAAGCTGTATAGGGATTTGTACACCAAAATCGGACTTTGAATTTAGCCCGGTAGCTAATTGGCTTCTTCACTCTTCAAGGAGAAGTAACCACCACCACAGATTGTCTCTGCTGGGCTGCCTGCAAATGCACTGGCCAGGACAAACTTCAGTCAAGATATGTAAGGGTCATAGCAGGTACAGGTTGAGATTTCCATTTCAGAATGGATGGACTGAGAAATAGATGACATATATTGTGAGGAAGGAGCAGTTAAACTGGTGGCTGCTCACAAGTAACCCAATCAGCCAGGATAGGTTGCAGCTAAGTGGTGCTGAGAAGATTCTCCACACCTCCAGACTGGGGCTGATGGCTTATAAGCCTTAGAGAGATCCGGGGCAGTAGCAACAGGAGCATTGAGACAGACCACTGGTCCAACTAGCTTGGTATTGCCTACAATGATTGGAAGCAGCTCTCCAGAGTTTCAGGCAGGGCATTTTGAGCCTTACCTGGAGATGCTGGGGATTGAACCTGGGACCGTCTGCATGCAAAGCAAAGCCTCTACAACTGAGCTATGGCCCTTCCCTATAGCTCCCATAGTAGTGGTAGTAAAAGTGAATGCTGTAGAATGTTAGGTAGGGTTGCTCACTGACCCCAACCCTGATGAGGAGGGCTTCTTGGATTTGACAAGAAGACTGAGGGTGCTTCTAGATACCCCTTATATACCCAGTCGATCACTGCACTCTGCAGGTGAGGGCCTCCTGCAGATACAATCTTATGAGGAGTTCTGTTCTGCACAACATAGGAAAAGGATCTTTAGTGTGGCGGCACCTACCCTGTAGAATTCCCTCCCCTTAAATATTAGACAGGTGCCATCTCTGTTATCTTTTCAGTGCCTATTGAAGACTTTCCTCTTTCAACAAGCCTTTTAAGTTGAGATCTATCCCAGTCTGCATCTGTGTTGGAATTGCTTTTTAATATGTTTTTCAAAAAACCTTTTCCCCCCTAAACAATATGTTTTTAACCTTCTTTATTTAAGATGTTTTAAAAGCTTTTTAAAAAAATGTTTTTAAAGTTGTTTTGTGTTAATGTATTTTACGGTCTGTTTTTATGATGTTTTGAAGTGTTTTTAGTGCTTTTGTTTGCCGCCCTGGGCTCCTACTGGGAGGAAGGGCGGGATATAAATCAAATAATAAATAAATAAATAAATAGATGACTTGCTTAAACTATGGAATTTGCTCCCACAAGATGCAGTAATGGCCACCAGCTTGGATGGCTTTAAAAGAAGATTAGACAAATTCATGGACGACAGGGCTATCAATGGCTACTAGCCATGATGGCTGTGCTCTGCCACCCTAGTCAGAGGCAACATGCTTCTGAAAACCAGTTGCCGGAAGCCTCAGGAGGGGAGAGTGTTCTTGCACACACATCCAATTATTTATTTGCATGCTGAGAGGCTGTTCTAAAGCACAGCAAGATCCAGCTTTACATCTAGTTTAGGCCAATGTGTTCATTTTATTATATTTAAAGACTTCTATGCTGCTTTTCATTTACAAATGAAATATCAGATTGGTTCACACAATAACAATAAACATCAATACAATCAGTAAAATTATATAATCAGTAAAATGATCAAGGATAGCAGAAACCGGTATTAATGAATATTAAAGGTCATGAAAGCCTGGGTAAACATGTAGATAAATTATTATTATTATTATATTATTATTATTATTATTATATCCCACCTTTTTCTCCAAGGAGCCAAAGGTGGCGTACATGGTTCTCCCCCTCCACAACAACCCTGTGAGGTAGGTCAGGTTGAGAGGCAGTGACTGGCCCAAGGTCACCTATTGAGCTTCCTGGCTGAGTGGGGATTTGAACCCTGGTCTCCCAGGTCCTAGTCCAACACTCTAACCACTACACCACACTGGCTGTTCTTCAATTGGCAGCAAAAACACCCCACTGTTGCTATTTACCTGATCTCAGAGGGGAGAGCATTCCATATGTAGGTACTGCAGTGGAGATGGCCTTCCTTCGCACACCCACCAGATGGAATTCTGTAGGTCATGGTACATTCAGGAGCACTCCATCCACAGGTTGCAGTGAGCTAGCCAGCCTATATGGGAGACGGTGTTATCAATCCCCCTCTTGGCACAAGCACTGGTGCTACTGCATTTCCTTCCACACGTGTGTGTGCGTGCACCCGTGCCCATGCACACATGCATACATATTAGCCAGTGCTCAATTTGGCATAAGGGAAGACAGGGGTAATGCATTTCTGATACCTTAGCTCCATCTGCACTATGCATTTAAAGTAGTGTCATGCCACTTTAAACAGTCATGGCTTCCTCCAAAGAATCCTGGGAACTGTTGTTTGTTAAGGATGCTGAGTGTTGTTAGGACACCCCAACTCCCCTCACAGAGCTACAGTTCCCAGAGTTCCCTGGGAAGAGGGATTGACTTTTAGCCCATTCTGTGAACTGTAGTTCTGTGAATAAGGGTCTCCTAACAACTCTCAGCATCCTTAACTAAATACATTGCCCAGGATTCTTTGGGAGGAAGCCATGACTATTTAAAGTGGTATGATACTGCTTTAAATGTAAAGTGCAGATGGATCCTGAGAGTCTTGAGCCACACTTAGGGTGGGTGAGTGAGTAGGTGAGTTCAGAGCTTGGAAGATTACTTTTAAAAAGTAATAAATTACAGTTACAACTACATGACCCCAAAAAATAGTAATTACCATTACAATTACAGTAGCTCTGAAAGTAACTGATTACTTTTTCTCAAAACTAATCACTACAATTACATTTCAGTTACTTTAAAAAAAAACACCTACAAAGTGCTGGCCTTGGCTACTGCAAATTTAAGTAGCCTAAAACAACATTAAAAATTAACACACACATATAGAGGTAGTAGAATAATTCTTTTTATCCATAAGATAGCAATGTTGGTCTCTCCGCTGGTAAGGGAGGTGGGGAGGGAGGCAGAGGCCACTACTCAGATTTCTGCACGTCAAACCAAGTGCAATGCCCCCACTCAGCCAGCAAGCAAAATCTCTCTCACTTAAACACCTCCCAGACCCTGCCCTGCCACTGACTAAGGGACACTCACCCAAGCAAACATTTTCCCTGATATGCCAAAAAGTTAAAATACTTCAAATGCAGCACAGTAGCCAGAGAGGGTGGTGGAGGGCACTTTGTGTGCCAAGTGCAAACACAGTATACACACACACACATACGTCGTCATCTTTCATCTCCACAGTTCTTTATCTCCATTCTGCTGCTGCCTCCTTCTCCTCCTTTATCCATATCCTTGCCCTCCACCTCCTTTTTCCCTCCACTCCATTCTTCACCACCACCATCCATTTTTTTAAAACATTTTCCACTTCCTCCCTTGTCGCCTCCTACCCACCCACAGAGCATGAGGGAAGAGAGACACTGCACAGAAGCCCAGTTTGAGGCACATAATTTTCATCCACAAATCAGAGGAGCAGAAGACTTCTCCTGCTTCCCCCCTCAAGTAACGCCCAAAAGTAATGCTGGAAACATTACAGTTACTCCACAAAAGTAATAAAATTACTCCTAGTTCTATTACAATCAAAATGTAAAGGACTTACCCTCTCATTCCTCAAAAAAGTAATGAATTACAAGTAATTCGTTACTTGTAACAAATTACTTCCAGGCTCCGGTTGAGTTGGGGGTGCAGGAGTGCTAAGGCAGTGTGTGGGACAAAGTGGGGAGTGAGGATGCTGAGGTGGGACACATGGGGGGGTGAAGTGCTGAAGTTTTTTCTCCCTTGGAAAATCATAGCCTATCCTCACCACAAAAGGTTCTGCACACCTCTGTGCTTTGGATAACTCACAACAACCATGACAGGTTGGATACTATGATTTCCACTTTACAGATGGAAAATGGAAGCTTCATGGAGGGAAGTTGGAGATAAGGAAACGTGGACACCCATCCCAAGCTTTCATGAGTCAGTTTTAAATCTAAATAGGAGAGAGAGAGAGAGAGAGACAGAGAGAAATCAATGGTAAGAAGATACCTGAATTATTCGTGAGGGGTTTTTATAACATTCCCACACAACTAGCTCAATGAGGAGACTTCTTGTTTGCAAGAAGAAGCCACTGATCCTGTCCATGGATTTTCACAGTACTACTGACTTCATAAAGAAAAGATAACAGTGCATGCAGGAAAGAACCTGGATCACTTTTCTTTCTTCCTTTTCTACTAGGCCAGGTGCTACATCCACCGAGAGCTGCAAATGACTCCCCTTCCCCCCCCCAGACAAATAACTTTTTAATGCACCTGTCATTTCAAACATCAGACCCGAGACAGGGTCAAGCTTGAAGCGAAATCAGCCTGCGCCTTCTTTGACCCACCATTCATCACTGCACTTATCCACAACACGGGCACTCCAGCTGGCTCACAGGGGTGAAAACACACACACACACAATCTCTGAGTCATTCTAGAAAGATCCCATTTCTCTGTTTCAATGACTTTATTAATAGTGCTCTGTGGAAGCTAGGAGAGGCCTTGATGGACAGCTTTGCACTGGCATTAACCCACAGAGGAAAAAGCTAGAGAATTCTACAGCTGATCAGGAGGCTGGAGGGTTAATATGGATTTGAACCACTGAACGGATAAAACTATTGCATGTGATTGCAGCCTTAGAATTCAGCTTGGCGGGGACATTCTGCAGAAGCTTGTATAATGAAAACAGCAAAACACAGAAATTTGTACGTCCCATCTTAACCCTCGTATGTGGGACAAAGGGTTCTGGCTACCCACTACTATTGAAGGAACCTGTAGCATGGTTATGTTTTAATTTCCCAATTTGAAAACCCCATAGGATAGCTATGTTTTTTTCTGAAAAAAAGAAAGTGGTCATTTATTACCCATACCTGCTGATAGTGCCCAAGTTGAATTATGTCTCACTAACTCTCCCTTTTTTCTCTGAAGCTTACTTGAGGCTTGTATATGCCTTTGCCTTGTAAGTGCCAATCCTTAATTAATTTCAGTCTTGGATATGTTTGCAATTTTCCAATTAGAGCAAAATAACATAAGAAGAGCCTGCTGGATCAGGCCAGTGGCCCTTCTAGTCCAGCATCCTGTCTTCATAGTGGCCAGCCAGGTGCCTATGCAAAGCCTGCAAGCAGGACCTGAGGTTTCCAGCAGCTGGTATTCAGAAGCATACTGCCTCTGACTGTGGCAGTAAAACATAACCATTCCGTCATGAATATTGGAAGCTGCCTTATATTGAGTCAGACCATTGCTCCATCTAGCTCAGTATTGTCTACACTGATTGGCAGAGGCTCACAGAAAGTAGATGTTCTACTACTGAGCTATGGAGAAGAGTACAAATATCTTCAGTATCTTAAAAAAAAAGAGCAATCCTGCTTTTGCTAAACCACAATCCTGCTGTGATGTGATGACCGTTACAATCCTTCATCAAGTAATACATGCAAAAGCCCCACTGAAATTAATGCAGCTTACAAATCGATCACTGTGTTTAGGTTCTCCCTTAATAAACTGCATGCCAACTGAGCTTGGTTGGCATGCAATTTATTAAGAGAGAAACTAAACACAATGACAGATGTGCATGCTGCATTAATTTAAATAAGGTTTTTGCATGCATTACCTTTACTCATTTATATGCATCCAGGAGAACTACAAACTTGCCTTTGTATTTAGTAAAATGCAATGAAGCAGGATCTGGGTAACAGAAGAGTACATCTCCAGTACTTTTTTCAAAGCAGGAACAATGATATAATCTGCCAGGGCACTATGATAAGTGACGGCTCACGCAATGAGGCAATAACAAGGCTTTCAAGTTGTACTGTAGTTTGTGTCAGTTCAGTACACCAGAAGTCAAAGAATCAGGAAAAAATAAACCAGCAGCTTTCTTTGGATAGGGTTCCTACTTCATGCTAGCACTTTAAATGATAGTGCTTATTGCCAAAGATTTTTTGCATTGTCGCCTCATTTGCTTGTCAGAACAAGGAGGACCTGTGATTATCCTGGTGCTCCAGCAGATGACATCATCACTCCTGACATCATCACTCCAGCAGATGACATCATCACTCCTGAAAAAAGTCCCAGAGTTGCACTCCCCTGTATTACTATTTCATTACACCACAAGTATAACTTGGCCTATCCTGAATATTTCTTACCTCCTCCTTTTCTTATGGTGAAGATTGTGCTGGTTTTGAGGGAAGAGGGAGCAGAGCTATGTTTGGAAATGGCACTCTGCCCCTGCCCCTTGCTCTGCCTGATGAAATGGGTTCAGTGTTGAAGGAGAGGGTGGGCAGTATGAGAGGAGTCCAACAGCACAGAGTCCTGATTGCCAGCAACCTCCTGGATGTAAAAGAGATCGGCTGTATCTCTCTGTCATGTATTCTTCACTGCACATAATCCAAAGTATTAACTACTTGGCTGGAAAGGCAAACTGTTTGTAGATCCCTATCTGCACACTTTTGCTCTCCTGAAATCCTACCTCCCTGTCTGATGACACTGGCCTTTACAACAAGGAAGGAGAAGGCCCACATCCTGCTGCTTGTACTGACAGCCCTTTGGGGGGCTGATTCCCCCTTTTTTCTTATGGGCTTTGTGTCATTTAGTTAAAATCTGCAGCCAGATATTTTATAGTGGGAATTTTCTGGGAGGAAGGAAAATATGTGCCTGGGAGCTGGGGAGATCAAGGGGGTGCCCAACTGCAGTGGTTCTGGGCAAAAGGAGGCATGGTGTGGGGAGCAGGGCAGGTAAGGGGCTCATGGCACAAACAATGAGTGGCTGTGCTGTATGCCAGGCCCCTCTCCAGCCTGAGGAATGGATCTTCTCCGCGTCTTGATTGTGGATGAGGAGGCCGATCTGGTCTGCATTCCTGAGACCTGGGCAGGTGAACAGGGTGGAGTTGGTCTCACCAGCTATGCCCACCTTGGTGCTTAGTGCAGCATTGGGGCAGACTCGAGGGTCAGTGAAGGGGAGTTGCTGTAGTCCATAGGGATTCTATCTCCCTCTCCAGGCTTTCTGTCCACTTAATGGGGATCTAGCATGCTGGTACCTGGCACTGAGTAACCAGGACAGTTTAGGGATTCTGCTGGTTTACTGCCCACCTTGCTGCCCAACAGTCTCCCTGCCTGAGCTGACAGAAATGGTCTCAAAGGTGGTGTTGTGGACTCCCAGTCTTCTGGGACTTCAGCATTCATGCTGAGGCCCTAAACTCTGAGGCTGCTCACGACGTCATGGCCACCAAGGCAATCATGGGGCTGTCCCAATATATAATTGGGTCAATGCATGTGGCAGGCCACACTCTGGATCTGGTTTTCTCAACTGGGCAGTCTGAAAGTGGGTGTATTAAGTAATTCATTACTTTTTTGAGGAACGAGTGGGTAATTCCTTTACATTTTGATTGTAATAGAACTAGGAGTAATTTTATTACTTTTGTGGAGTAATTGTAACGTTTCCAGCATTACTTTTGGGCATTACTTGGGGGGGAGCAGGGGAAGTCTTCTGCTCCTCTGATTTGTGGATGAAAATCATGTGCCTCAAACTGGGCTTCTGTGCAGTGTCGTTCTTTCCTCATGCTCTGTGGATGGGCAGGAGGCAACGAGGGAGGAGGCAGAGAGGGAGGCGGGGTGGAGTGGAGAAAACAATTATTTTAAAAAATGGATAGCAGTGGTGAAGAATGGAGTGGAGGGAAAAAGGATCCGGAGGTCAAGAACATGGATAAAGGAGAAGGAGGCAGCAGCAGAATGGAGATAAAGAACTGTGGAGATGAAAGGGTGTGTGTGTGTGTGTGTGTGTGTGTGTGTGTGTGTGTGTGTGTGTGTGTGTGTGTGTGTGTGTGTGTGTGTGTGTGTGTGTGTGTGTGTGTGTGTGTGTGTGTGTGTGTGTGTGTGTGTGTGTGTGTGTGTGTGTGTGTGTGTGTGTGTGTGTGAGAGAGAGAGAGAGAGAGAGAGAGAGAGAGAGAGAGAGAGAGAGAGAGAGAGAGAGAGAGAGAGAATACTGTGTTTGCACTTGGCACACAAAGTGCCCTCCACCACTGGTCTGGCTACTGTGCTGCGTTTGCAGTATTTTAACTTTTTGGCATCTCAGGGGAAAATGTTTGCTTGAGTGAGTGTCCCTTAGTTGGTGGCAGGGCAGGGTCTGGGAGGTGGTTAAGTGAGAGAGATTATGCTGGCTGGCTGAGTGGGGGGGGTTGCACTTGGTTTGGCATCCAAAGATCTGAGCTGTGGCCTCTGCCTCCCTCCCCACCTCCCTTACCAGCGGAGAGACCACCATTGCTATCTTATGAATAAAAATAATTATTCTACTACCTCTATATGTGTTTGTTTATTTTTAATGTTGTTTTAGGCTTCTTAGATGTGCAGCGGCCAAGACCAGCACCTTGTAGGCATTTTTTAAAATAGTAACTGAAATGTAATTGTAGTGATTACTTTGGAGGAAAAGTAAAGTAATCAGTTACTTCCAGAGCAATTGTAATTGTAACGGTAATTACTACTTTTTTGGGCCATGTAACTGTAATTTATTACTTTTTAAAAGTAATCTTCCAAGCTCTGTTTTTAGGGTAAAATTTCTTGCAACTGCCAGGACCTTGACTCCACAGTTACAGTGGATGAGTCTCAAGGGGTGTCCAGAACACTGTCTTCTCCGGTTGTGTTGGATAAGTTTCAGTAAGGACGTGGACAAAGTGCTTATTTCTGTCCAGGCAATCACTTGTGCTCTTGACCTGTGTCCTTCATGGCTGATAAAAACCAGCAGAGGGGGGACATCCATCTGAGTCAGGGAGGTGATTAATGCCTCCTTGCAAAAGAGGGCGGTCCCTGCCTGCAGTAGTAGGGAGGCACTCCTTAAGAAACCCTCTCTGGATTCAGAAATCTAAGTAACTATCAACTGGTTGCAAATCTTCCATTTTGGGGCAATGTTCTTGAGCTCATAGTTGTGGATCAGATACAGGTTCTCTTGGATGAAACGGATTTTCTAGATCCATTTCAACTGGGGTTTAGGCCCGGTTTCATAATGGAAACTGCCTTGGTCACCCTGTGTTATGACCTATGTTGGGAGTGTGTCCCTATTCATTCTCCTTGATCTCTCAGCGGCTTTGGATACCATTGACCATGGTATTCTCTTGGAGTGCTTATCCAAGTTGGGGGTGGGCAGTACTGCTTTGCAGTCGTTTCTGTCCTACTTCGATGGTCATAAGAACATAAGAACATAAGAAGAGCCTGCTGGATCAGGCCAGTGGCCCATCTAGTCCAGCATCCTGTTCTCACAGTGGCCAACCAGGTGCCTGGGGGAAGCCCGCAAGCAGGACCCGAGTGCAAGAACACTCTCCCCTCCTGAGGCTTCTGGCAACTGGTTTTCAGAAGCATGCTGCCTCTGACTAGGGTGGCAGAGCACAGCCATCACGGCTAATAGCCATGGATAGCCCTGTCCTCCATGAATTTGTCTAATCTTCTTTTAAAGCCGTCCAAGCTGGTGGCCATTACTGCATCTTGTGGGAGCAAATTCCATAGTTCAACTATGCGCTGAGTAAAGAAGTACTTCTTTTTGTCTGTCCTGAATCTTCCAACATTTAGCTTCTTTGAATGTCCACAAGTTCTAGTATTATGAGAGAGGGAGAAGAACTTTTCTCTATCCACTTTCTCAATGCCATGCATAATTTTATACGCTTCTATCATGTCTCCTCTGACCCACCTTTTCTCTAAACTAAAAAGCCCCAAATGCTGCAACCTTTCCTCGTAAGGGAGTCGCTCCATCCCCTTGATCATTCTGGTTGCCCTCTTCTGAACCTTTTCCAACTCTAGAATATCCTTTTTGAGATGAGGCGACCAGAACTGTACACAGTATTCCAAATGCGGCCGCACCATAGATTTATACAACGGCATGATGATATCGGCTGTTTTATTTTCAATACCTTTCCTAATTATCGCTAGCATGGAATTTGCCTTTTTCACAGCTGCCGCACACTGGGTCGACATTTTCATCATGCTGTCCACTACAACCCCGAGGTCTCTCTCCTGGTCGGTCACCGCCAGTTCAGACCCCATGAGCGTATATGTGAAATTCAGATTTTTTGCTCCAATATGCATAATTTCACACTTGTTTATATTGAATTGCATTTGCCATTTTTCCGCCCATTCACTCAGTTTGGAGAGGTCTTTTTGGAGCTCTTCGCAATCCCTTTTTGTTTTAACAACCCTGAACAATTTAGTGTCATCAGCAAACTTGGCCACTTCACTGCTCACTCCTAATTCTAGGTCATTAATGAACAAGTTGAAAAGTACAGGTCCCAATACCGATCCTTGAGGGACTCCACTTTCTACAGCCCTCCATTGGGAGAACTGTCCGTTTATTCCTACTCTCTGCTTTCTGCTTCTTAACCAATTTCTTATCCACAAGAGGACCTCTCCTCTTATTCCATGACTGCTAAGCTTCCTCAGAAGTCTTTGGTGAGGTCCCTTGTCAAAAGCTTTTTGAAAGTCTAAGTACACTATGTCCACTGGATCACCTCTATCTATATGCTTGTTGACACTCTCAAAGAATTCTAATAGGTTACTGAGACAGGACTTTCCCTTGCAGAAGCCATGCTGGCTCTGCTTCAGCAAGGCTTGTTCTTCTATGTGCTTAGTTAATCTAGCTTTAATTATACTTTCTACCAGTTTTCCAGGGACAGAAGTTAAGCTAACTGGCCTGTAATTTCCGGGATCCCCTCTGGATCCCTTTTTGAAGATTGGCGTTACATTTGCCACTTTCCAGTCCTCAGGCACGGAGGAGGACCCGAGGGACAAGTTACATATTTTAGTTAGCAGATCAGCAATTTCACCTTTGAGTTCTTTGAGAACTCTCGGGTGGATGCCATCCAGGCCCAGTGATTTGTCAGTTTTTATATTGTCCATTAAGCTTAGAACTTCCTCTCTCGTTACCACTATTTGTCTCAGTTCCTCAGAATCCCTTCCTGCAAATGTTAGTTCAGGTTCAGGGATCTGCCCTATATCTTCCACTGTGAAGACAGATGCAAAGAATTCATTTAGCTTCTCTGCAATCTCCTTATCGTTCTTTAGTACACCTTTGACTCCCTTATCATCCAAGGGTCCAATTGTCTCCCTAGATGGTCTCCTGCTTTGAATGTATTTATAGAATTTTTTGTTGTTGGTTTTTATGTTCTTAGCAATGTGCTCCTCAAATTCTTTTTTAGCATCCCTTATTGTCTTCTTGCATTTCTTTTGCCAGAGTTTATGTTCTTTATTTTCTTCATTCGGACAAGACTTCCATTTTTTGAAGGAAGACTTTTTGCCTCTAAGAGCTTCCTTGACTTTGCTCGTTAACCATGCTGGCATCTTCTTGGCCCTGGCGGTACCTTTTCTGATCTGCGGTATGCACTCCAGTTGAGCTTCTAATATAGTGTTTTTAAACAACTTCCAAGCATTTTTGAGTGATGTGACCCTCTGGACTTTGTTTTTCAGCTTTCTTTTTACCAATCCCCTCATTTTTGTGAAGTTTCCTCTTTTGAAGTCAAATGTGACCGTGTTGGATTTTCTTGGCAATTGGCCAGTTACATGTATGTTTAATTTAATAGCACTGTGGTCACTGCTCCCAATCGGTTCAACAACACTTACATCTCGCACCAGGTCCCGGTCCCCACTGAGGATTAAGTCCAGGGTTGCCGTCCCTCTGGTCGGTTCCATGACCAACTGGTCTAGGGAATAGTCATTTAGAATATCTAGAAACTTTGCTTCTTTGTCATGACTGGAACACATATGCGGCCAGTCTATGTCCGGGTAGTTGAAGTCACCCATTACTACCACATTTCCTAGTTTCGATGCTTCCTCAATTTCATATCTCATCTCAAGGTCTCCCTGAGCATTTTGATCAGGGGGACGATAGATCGTTCCCAGTATTAAGTCCCTCCTGGGGCATGGTATCACCACCCACAACGATTCTGTGGAGGAGTCTGCCTCTTTTGGGGTTTCGAGCTTGCTGGATTCAATGCCTTCTTTCACGTATAGAGCGACTCCGCCACCAATACGTCCTTCCCTGTCCTTCCGATATAGTTTATATCCAGAGATAACCGTATCCCACTGGTTTTCTCCATTCCACCAGGTCTCCGTTATGCTCACTATATCAATGCTCTCCTCTAAAACCAAGCACTCCAGTTCTCCCATCTTGGTTCGCAGGCTCCTAGCATTAGCGTACAGGCACTTGTAAGCAGTGTCTCTCTTCAAGTGTCTTTGGCACTTGTGGTTCGGCCTGTGGTAATTTTGCTCTTCTGAATTTATATCCTGTGCCCCTGCTCTCACAATGCCTACTTCTAGGCCTACCCCTTTTAAAATTTCATCATTTCTTTGGTTTTTATCCCAGGGGGGAGGTTTATTCCGAACCGGACCTTTCTCAGCTCCTGTCGGGTTTCCCCCCTCAGTCAGTTTAAAAGCTGCTCTGCCACCTTTTTAATTTTAAGTGCCAGCAGTCTGGTTCCATTCTGGTTCAAGTGGAGCCCGTCCCTTTTGTACAGGCCCGGCTTGTCCCAAAATGTTCCCCAGTGCCTAACAAATCCAAACCCTTCCACCCGACACCATCGTCTCATCCACGCATTGAGACTGCGAAGCTGGGCCTGTCTGGCTGGTCCTGCGCGTGGAACCGGTAGCATTTCAGAGAAAGCCACCTTGGAGGTCCTGGCTTTCAGCATCCTACCTAGCAACCTAAATTTTGCTTCCAGGACCTCACGGCTGCATTTCCCCATGTCGTTGGTGCCAACGTGCACCACGACCACTGACTCCTTCCCAGCACTGTCTACCAAACTGTCTAAACGATGGGCGATATCCGCAACCTTCGCACCAGGCAGGCAAAACACCTTGCAGTCTACACGCCCATCACACACCCCACTGTCTATGTTCCTAATGATCGAATCACCCACTACAAGGATCCCTCCACCCCCTGGAGATATATCCTCGGCACGAGAGGATAGCTGTTCATCCCCCAAGGAATGGGTCCCTTCTAAGGGATCATTTCCCTCTTCCTCAGCTGGATGCTCTCCTTCCCCGAGACCATCGTTGTCCATGATAGCAGGAGAGCTATCATCGTTGGAGTGGGACACAGCTATAACGTCCCTGAAGGCCTCCTCCACACACCTCTCTGCCTCTCTCAGCTTTTCCAGGTCCGCCACCTTGGCCTCAAGGAAATGAAGTCTTTCCCGGAGAGCCAGGAGCTCATTGCACCGAGAGCATACCCACGACTTCTGTCCAACAGGCAGATAGTCGTACATGCTGCAGGCGGTGCAAAACACTGGAAAGCCCCCACACCCCTGCTGGCTTCTTACCTGCATAGTTTTGTTTAAGATTTATTACGTCAATGGGTTGGAGACTGCGGTTTAGTTGAGGTCAGGGAACAGACGGGCAGAGTGGGGGGCCCTGGCCTCCTCGCCCTGCTGCCGAACTCGCTCTGCTGCTTAACTCGCCTTGACGCTTCGTCAGCTGGGGCTCCCTCTAGCTCGTGGAGCAGGCTCCCTCGCTAGGGTGCTCTGACTTTATATGTGTGGCTGGTTCCTCCCAGCTACTGCTGCCAGCCAGTGATGTGTTACTTGAGGCTGATGGCTATCAGCTGGGGCTTAACTCTTTAGTATTCTCTCAGGCTTCCTTCCTGAGCGAGGGGCGGGGCTGTTTAAGCTTTTGGCTGCTTTTAATCTCAGCAAGGGGCTGCACCTTCCAGGCAAGTCTTTTGTGTTTGTTGTTTTCCCACCTAGAACAGCCTGACCTTTCTTTAACCTAGGGAAACAGAGCTTGTGGTTGTGTTTCAGGAAGGCTGAAGCTGCCCTTTATAGCAAGGACTGAGCTGACTCTCTCCCTGTATGTATCGGTGGAGTTTCCTTTTCCCCCTTCTCTCCGACTGGAATTTAGCCTTGTTTACAGTGCCCCCTGAAGCTTCCTGCTAGCGTGGTGTTGAAAACTAGCTTTCTATAGGCTTCCTTCTCCTAGGATCTGTCTCCTAAGATATAGGTTCTTTCAGGATTTGGCTCCTAGCTCAGGGTGACCTTGGGCTGCCCTTATTAGTTATTGCTCTGAGCTGTTTTACTTCAATTAACTAATGGAATAAATGGGAGCTACTTACCCTCTTTTCGCTCTGCTGCTTAACTCGCCTTGACGCTTTGTCAGCTGGGGCCTTGACGCTTCATCAGCTTGGGCTCCCTCTAGTTCGTGGAGCAGGCTCCCTCGCTAGGGTGCTCTGACTTTATATGTGTGGCTGGTTCCTCCCAGCTACTGCTGCCAGCCAATGATGTGTTACTTGAGGCTGATGGCTATCAGCTGGGGCTTAACTCTTTAGTATTCTCTCAGGCTTCCTTCCTGAGCGAGGAGCGGGGCTGTTTAAGCTTTTGGCTGCTTTTAATCTCAGCAATCTTTAATCTTTAATCCTTTAACCCTCATCTTCTGAGGGTGATGCCCTTCTGAGGGTGATGCCTGGGGAATGTTGTTCAGCCCAGTGGAAACTTCAGTGTCGGGATCCGCAGGGTTCAATCTTATCCCCCATGCTATTTAACATCCAAATGAAACTGCTCAGTGGGATCATCTGATAAAGGGCCATTTCAGTGGTGCCCAGGGAGGCATCTACCTTTATCCATCTTTAGGCACCAGGCAAAGACCTTCCTGCACACCTTTGACCCTTAATGACCTCTTTTTATGGGGCAGGATGTGTATACCTGCCCTTTATATGTATTGACTGTGTTTGTTTTAATTTGGTTTTTAATTGTCAGAGGTCTTTTTAGGCTTTGTGCATTTTGTTGTTTTTAATTGCTTATGTAAGTTGCTTTGGGTCACCTGGTGAGAAAAACAACCTAATAATAACTAGTACAACAGCTTTAGTGTTCTAATAAGCACCCTTCCATTTTTTCAAGCTCTGAATGCCCTCTCCAGCAGGAAGGAGCTTGTGACTATCACTGCCAGTCAAAATAGACAGTGCTAAACTAGATGGGCCAGTAGTCTGGTTCAGTATAAAGCAGCACTATGTGTTCACTCAGTGGAGTACAAAATCTTGAAAATCTGGTTCTTTTCTATGTCAATGATCTAACATGGGCAGGGCCGGTGCTATCATTAGGCCAACTAGGCAGCTGCCTAGGGTGCAGACCTCAGAGGGGCGCATTACTGACCTTTGAGGGGCACAGTTTTATACAGATTAGTTTTTTAAATGCAACTGAAAAATTATATGCAAAACTTGGCATTCCATGGTACAACTGAAAAGTTGTACAGTGCTAGCAATGAATTTTTTTTGAAGTTTGTAGAATATCTAGCCCTTTTTGATCCTATCATGAATGAACATTTGTGCAGAGTTAAACATCAAGAAACAATGGTTCACTACCTAGGAAAAGATATCCAAAATGAGCTTATTCAGCTTCTAGCAGGTGCTACAAAGCAGAAAATTTTAGCACATGCAAACTCAGCCAAATACTACTCAATTATTCTGGACTGACACCTGATGTTAGTTATATTGAACAAATGACAATGATTGTACATTATGTTGATGTAATCAAACCATCAAATAATGAGATGTCTGAGCCTGAGGTTATCATAAGAGAACATTTCTTGGGATTTGTTCCACTAAAGGAGACTACAGGTACCTTTATGACAGAAACTCTTCTTGGACAGCTTGAGCAAATGGGATTGCCAATTGAGAATCTGTGTGGTCAAGGTTATGATAATGGGAGCAACATGAAAGGCAAACAAAATGGCGTACAAAAGAGAGTCCTGGACATAAACCCATGTGCCTTCTTTGTGCCCTGCAATGCACACTTTTAACTTGGTAGTCAATGATGCCGCTAAGTGTTGTCTGGAAGCAACTAGTTTCTTCAGTTTGGTTCAACAGATCTATAATTATTTCTCTGCATCGACTCAGGGTTGGCAAATTCTAACTACCCATGTGTCAGACTTAGGCATAACTGTTAAGCCATTGAACGAAACAAGATGGGAGAGTCGGATCGATGCTTTGAAACTACTGAGATATCATCTTGGTAGTATATATGATGCTTTAATAGAGATCTTTGATGACACCAGCCTAAAAGGTTTATCTGGAAATATTTCCCGAATTGAAGCTAAGGCCCTTGCTGATGCAATTTATAGTTCAAGTTTGTGGTATCCCTTGTTACATGGTACAACATCCTTTTTGAAGTCAATCTTACAAGCAAGCTACCACAAAATAAGGAAGCTAATTTAAATTCAGCTACACAAGCCAATTGCAAGTGACCAAGAATTACCTTGTGGGCTGCAGGTGCAATGAGGGTTTTCAACAAGTTTTGATAGATGCTACTGAGATTGCAAAGGAGCTAGAAATACTACCAAACTTTGAGACAGAACAGGTTAGAAAAAGGAGAAAGAAACGGCAGTTTGAGTATGAGGCCCAAGAAGAGGCACTGCAAGATCCAAAGCAGAAATTCAAAGTAGGTTTCTACTATGCTGTCTTAGACATGGCCATACAATCTGTTCAAGAGAGATTCCAACAGCTACAACAATATAATACCCTATTTGGCTTCCTGTATGATATTGTTATGAGCATGGGGGTTGGAATGGATGATCCCTGTGAATCCCCTTTCCAGTCCCTGATTTGGAATCCTATGCCTTGGAATGAGGAACTCACTCTGCTGGTCAGATGAGTCTCTCCTTTGTTAAACAAATAAGAGTGGCCAGGTAAGATAATCAGTTGCCCAGCAACAGTGAATGGGCCAGGAAGACCCTTTTGTCATTGAAACTCTTCAGGAGAGCACCCCCCCTCCTGGAGCCCAGGAGAGGCATGTAGTTTTAGTTGTGTCTGGAGAATGACTGGGGCTGCAGGCAGGCAGAGAAGCTGGCTCTCTGCATCATGGCTATAGGATGCCTCCTGCAACCTAGATGGAAAAACTGGATATTGGACTGCTGATCCCTTGAACCCCTCCATCCTAAGCTCAGGTTGGAATGTGTGTAAATAAACAAACCATATTTCATAAAGACACTGCAGTCTCTGCTGACCTTCTTCCCAAAGGAAACCAAACCCTGGAGGAGTGCAGGGACCCCTGAAATCTCACCGCTCGGAGATTGGGGAGGCGTGCAACAATGTATACAGTATCAACAAAAAATCTACTGAAGATGTACTTAGGGCCTGCAAGAATTTGGAAAAATCATTGATGCACAATGGAAACAAAGATATTGATGCTGAAGATCTGTGCTGTGAAATTTATAGCAATAGCTCAAAGACTTCCAAAGTCTATGCCACCACAAGGAGTACTTCTCTTCATACTACAACAAAAACTCCTGGATAATGTGCCTAATGTTTCTGTTGCGCTAAGGATCCTTCTCACACTTCCAGTGTCAGTGGCAAGTGGTGAGCGCAGTTTCTCAAAGCTCAAATTTATAAAAACTTACATACGCTCAACAATGTTGCAAAAGAAACTAGTTGGCTTGGCAACTATATCAATTGAACATCCCCAAGCATCAGCACTTGACCTGAAGGAACTGGTGACAAAATTTGCAAAGGAAAAGGCACGCAAAGTGAGATTTTGATGTGCCTGAAACTGAAACTTTTAAGAGACTTAAATTTAACATCTCAATTCACAAGATTGTTCAAAATGATTTGTGTGCTAAAACTTTTTCTTTTGTATTTGAGAAAGATAATCAACGATTGTGGTATTACTTATTCTTGCAATTTAAAATAAATTTAGCAGTTTCAAGTTTTGTGCTTTTCATTTTTTCTACAAGACATCTGTTTTTGAAAATTGAAGTTAGCACTTTTTTGGGGGGGTCCAAGTAGTTAGCCTTGCCTAGGGCGCAAAATAGCCTGACACCGGCACTGAACATGGGGAACTATTAGGGAGCCCTAAATCCTTAAGGGACTCCACAGCTACAATCATTCTTTCACTATTTTCTTTCTATCTACCCCAGTTTAGTGACCTCATTACAAATCACATGTTTCAACTGAAATTTGGCTTGCTTTTTCCCACTCCTTTGGTCTTAATGGGTTTTTTATTATTATTATTGTTTTGTCTTTTGCTTCTGAGCTTTTCCTCTGTTCTCAAAGTGACAGCTATTTTATCACCCAAAGCAAGAATGCTGAGCCTGTTGTGAAGGCAAAACATTTGGAGAAGTGAAGAGAGCATGCACAGAGCAGAAGAAAATGAAGTAGGGGCTGCAAACTAGCTTCATAAAAATGCCGACGCTCTTGTTTAGGGCACAGAGCACCTGCACCTCTGCCCCCGGCAGTGCTTCCAGCAGACACTCCTATTGTTTTCATTACTAGTTGTGACTTGATCATTAATAAATTACTCCCCCCCTCCCTCATTGGCTCTAGCTACCAGGGGAGCAGGCAGGTGCACCATGCTAACAATTAGGCCTTGGTAATGCATGCTTGGCAATAAAAGTTGTCCTCAAGCTGCAGAGTTTACCAACTGGATCTTGCTTCTCTAGAAGTAATTAAAGGAGAATTTTTGCAAGGTGGGAACCTCCGTATAGCATACAGCCAAAAAAGGTTAAGTAACGTACCCACAATTCTCTACTTTAGTACAGTATGGCGAACCGGGTCTTGCAAATGTGTTCAATGTGATTTCAACTGTCCTCTGGAAAGTACTTTTTTTTCCCAGCATTCCAAAATGGAAATTTGCCCATCAGCAGACTAGACCAAGTAAAACATTTTTGTTTAAGAAGGCTTTCCCTGAGGTGTTACCCAGTCATTTATGAAATACTAATTTTACACCTGTAGGAATGCTTTTTGTTGTTTTTTAAATATGTATTTTATCTTATTTTTATATTTTTGATTACTGTGAAGCAGTTTATAATTTTTTAAAATAAACAAACAAGGCTGGAATCCTAACTCCACCTACGTGGGAGTAAAGCCCATGAATTCAGTAGAATTTACTTCTGAGTAAACATGGTTAGAATTGCACTGTGTGCGCGCACTGTAAACCAGAAAGTCACAGCTTGAGATCTTGCCTCTACCATGAATTTGGCAAGCTATACTTTCTCCCCATCTATAAAATGAGAATAATAAAACTGTTTCCTTACATGATCAAGGACTACTGAGATGTGGATAATATATTGAACCATTATGCTATACAATGCCTCTTATCAGTTCCATAATAACTTCATTTGAAGGCCTAACCATGCAAAGACTTACTTCCTGGATAGGACAGCGAGATTTAGACTAAAAGGATGTTTCTGGAACAGAAGACACATGGTCACCCTCAGGGATTCCTATGAGAGTTTTATCTAATATCAAATAAAATTTGGCAACTTCTTTGATTCTATTTTACATTACTGTATTAAAGAATCTGATGAGGCTAAGATCAGGGGGAGAGGGTCCCTTACTTCCCTTTTATTTATTTTTAAACCCAGGATAAAAGTAAAGTATAATTGGGGCAGGAACATGTAAAACACCAAAGTCGTGAAGATTGTCCTGGCCCTTACTTGCAACAGACTGTAGGAAAAGATTCAATAGTCACAGCAAGATATGTAGGTTTATGGATGAAGTCATGCAGATGGGGATCAAAGGTGGTGCACAGCCGCTACAGAGCACAGTAGGGACCGGGAGAGGTTGGGCATTGGAGATTAATTTCTTGGATGGTTAGAGCCAAGGTTTAATAGCAGCCTAGGAGAGAACTGTGATTGAGTTCACTGCTAGCGGAACCTACATTTCAGGTCACACAAAAGCAGGAGGAGGTGGGGGACGTTTTCTGTGCATCTCTTGCAAAACCAAAGTCTAATGGCTTAACAATATGGTGCATCAACAAGACTTATAGCAGCAGCTACGAGTGAGCTACTTGCTGCTGTGTTGGGGTAGGGGGTAGAAGTCAGAGAACACAACCTTGTGTACCTGGCACTTACCATTTAACTAAGAATAAATATTCAAGACCGACTTAATGCACACAGGCAAGAAAGAAAAAAGAGTGCATAGTGTGTATAATTTCATAGGGCAGTGAGAGAAAGGGAGAGAGAGAGCCCAACAAATTCAGAAGGGCCCATCTTTAAGGAAGGTATTTGAAAGAAGGTGTCTACTTCTCTTTTAAGGAGATATATTGCTATAACATATCATTGCCTATGAAAGTTTAGGGAAGAAAGGAAAAATGATATGGGTTCCAGTAAAGACAGTACAGTGGCCAGCATGAGACCCAGGGCAACACATTCACTCAAATGATTATTACACAGTGAAAAGGGACATCATGATATGGTTGCTTTTTGTTTTAGGGGTGCCATATGACTTTAGAATAAATAAGCTGGGAATTGAATGGTAGATCAGTAAGGGCAAATTTCCACAAGGTTTGCCAGGTTAGTCTGTTGCAGCAAAAACAGCAAGCTCTTGTGGACCTTCAAAGACTAGCAAGTTTTGTTATGGCATACGATTTCATGGACTTGAACCCATTTCATCAGATGCATTGACTATGATCCTCGGTTACCTGTAAAAAAGGGAGAGGAAAAGATCAGAGTTAGTCGACTACAGCAAACGTACAGTCTGTGACAATTCCATTTGAGTTTAAACTAATGCAAAATGACAGTCATCTTGGCATTGCTGAGTAAAGGGACAATACAATTAGAGCTTAAATGTATGCAGAACAAGCAGAGTGACCCTTCTCAGCTGCAGTGATTGGAGATCTAACAGAATAATTTTAGCATTGCTGAGCAACTGTCTGTAGTATAATGTGAGAGGAAACCATAGTTGCTATTCAGACATAAATGAACAGAATAAACCTTGAATATTTTAAAGTTCCTTTGCTCCAGGATGGCCACCTGAAAACCAAATATTGGCTCTATTTACTAGAACAAGTTTTGCAGGACTTGAAACGTTGCTATCAATAACAGTAGCACTGCAACAAATGATAAAACAGATTACTAGCTATGGCAATTTACTTTGGTGGGTTGTGTATAGTTACTTTCACTGACTGAATGAGAAACTAGAAATGAGTAGCCTATGATATACACAACCAATGCAACAGTAGCATATCACCAGTTAGTAGTGTAGTGGCAAATTCAGAAGTGCAATAGTCACACCACACACCCTCACAGCCACGCTCCCTTTTATACTTTCCATCATCTCCCTTGCTCTCCCTGTTATCTCAAGAGTTCACACTCCACTACAACAGACGTTCCTAGCAGCCAATCATCATGAAAGGGGAAGCTGTGTTAGCTACTGAGAAGAGCCTTCTCAGTGGCTGACCCACCTCCTTTCACTCTGAGTGGCTCCAATCAGCACGAAAGGAAAAAGACTCTTCTCACTGGTTAACATGCTCCCTTTTCGTGCTGATTGGGTCATACACAGGGACCTGGCTCGGACCCTGCTCCCAAAAAAGTAACAGGTCTATGACCCTTCTGCAACTCTGGACAACTGCACCCCCACCACCTTTGGTTGCATCTATAAAAGAGTTTCCTCCTAGCTCAGCCTTTCCCAACTAGTGGGCCACCAGATGTTGTTGGACCACAATTCCCATCTTTCCTGACCATTGGCAATGCTGGCTAAAGCTGATGGGAGTTGTGGTCCAACAACATCTGGTGGCCCACTAGTTGGGAAAGGCTGTCCTAGCTGTACAAGAAAGAAATTGCACAGATTGTCTACGATAACGATTAGGTACTAGCTCCCTCTGCACCGAGACTAGTTCCCCCGTGTATAGGATATGGGTGGCTCTTCATTCTAAAGAACCACACATGGCTTTTGCTTCTAAAAATGCTTTTCCAAAGACTGGCAGTCTTTTGCCCTGAATGGCTGTTGAAGCTGTGCTCCTTCCTTTATATTCTCCATGAAAAAAGAAAATGAAAAAAACTTTTAAAAAATGGCACATTCGGATGTAATTCAATGGCACAGGGAACAGCAACCTGTATTTCTTTAGGGTGCCAACAATCTGATGCCAAAGCGCCTCTGAGGACTGGACTACCACTTGCACTGTAATTAAATTGAATCTACTCCTTGGCGAGGCTTTGTCCCTGAACAATACTACCATTCGAGAAATACATTCTCAGGGCACTCATACATCACCTGAGCAAACTCTGTGTCCATGATATATTGGTGTAATGCATCATCAGAGTGCACTCTCACTCTAAGGATGTATGGGCATCATAGATCATAGAGGTGAGACAGAGTTGTGATCTACTACTCAGAAGATGGCACCAGTCACGACTAGGCTGGGCAGGGCCTGAGAGGAGGTAGGCTAGAAGTCTTCACAGTGGAAGATATAGGGCAGATCCCTGAACCTGAACTAACATTTGCAGGAAGGGATTCTGAGGAACTGAGACAAATAGTGGTAACGAGAGAGGAAGTTCTAGGCTTAATGGACAGTATAAAAACTGACAAATCACTGGGCCTGGATGGCATCCACCCGAGAGTTCTCAAAGAACTCAAAGGTGAAATTGCTGATCTGCTAACTAAAATATGTAACTTGTCCCTCGGGTCCTCCTCCGTGCCTGAGGACTGGAAAGTGGCAAATGTAACGCCAATCTTCAAAAAGGGATCCAGAGGGGATCCCGGAAATTACAGGCCAGTTAGCTTAACTTCTGTCCCTGGAAAACTGGTAGAAAGTATTATTAAGGCTAGATTAACTAAGCACATAGAAGAACAAGCCTTGCTGAAGCAGAGCCAGCATGGCTTCTGCAAGGGAAAGTCCTGTCTCAGTCACCTATTAGAATTCTTTGAGAGTGTCAACAAGCATATAGATAGAGGTGATCCAGTGGACATAGTGTACTTAGACTTTCAAAAAGCGTTTGACAAGGTACCTCACCAAAGACTTCTGAGGAAGCTTAGCAGTCATGGAATAAGAGGAGAGGTCCTCTTGTGGATAAGGAATTGGTTAAGAAGCAGAGAGTAGGAATAAACGGACAGTTCTCCCAATGGAGGGCTGTAGAAAGTGGAGTCCCTCAAGGATCGGTATTGGGACCTGTACTTTTCAACTTGTTCATTAATGACCTAGAATTAGGAGTGAGCAGTGAAGTGGCCAAGTTTGCTGATGACACTAAATTGTTCAGGGTTGTTAAAACAAAAAGGGATTGCGAAGAGCTCCAAAAAGACCTCTCCAAACTGAGTGAATGGGCAGAAAAATGGCAAATGCAATTCAATATAAACAAGGGTAAAATTATGCATATTGGAGCAAAAAATCTGAATTTCACATATACGCTCATGGGGTCTGAACTGGCGGTGACCGACCAGGAGAGAGACCTCGGGGTTGTAGTGGACAGCACGATGAAAATGTTGACCCAGTGTGCGGCAGCTGTGAAAAAGGCAAATTCCATGCTAGCGATAATTAGGAGTTAATTATAGAGTTGGAAAAGGTTCAGAAGAGGGCAACCAGAATGATCAAGGGGATGGAGCGACTCCCTTACGAGGAAAGGTTGCAGCATTTGGGGTTTTTTAGTTTAGAGAAAAGGCGGGTCAGAGGAGACATGATAGAAGTGTATAAAATTATGCATGGCATTGAGAAAGTGGATAGAGAAAAGTTCTTCTCCCTCTCTCATAATACTAGAACTCGTGGACATTCAAAGAAGCTAAATGTTGGAAGATTCAGGACAGACAAAAGGAATTACTTCTTTACTCAGCGCATAGTTAAACTATGGAATTTGCTCCCACAAGATGCAGTAATGGCCACCAGCTTGGATGGCTTTAAAAGAATATTAGACAAATTCATGGAGGACAGGGCTATTAATGGCTACTAGCCATGATGGCTGTGCTCTGCCACCCTAGTCAGAGGCAACATGCTTCTGAAAACCAGTTGCCGGAAGCCTCAGGAGAGGAGAGTGTTCTTGCACTCGGGTCCTGCTTGCGGGCTTCCCCCAGGCACCTGGTTAGCCACTGTGAGAACAGGACTAGATGGGCCACTGGCCTGATCCAGCAGGCTCTTCTTATGTTTTTATGTTCTTAAGTAGGCTGGCATCTGAAACAATAGTACTGACACAACATGAGCTTAATACTGCCGTATTTGTTTATTTTGGATCACTAAGGGCATATCTGCAAAGGGCTTGTCCTGCTCATAGTTCAGTCTCGCAGTATCAAAACTAGAAATCTGGCATGAGCTTTTTAGGATGGGTATAAAATGAAAGTGTGATCAAGCCTGGATGAAGCCTGAAGCCTTTTCCCCATGTAGCTCTAGTTCCTAGAAGGTGATTTCCCTCACTCAGTAGCTCAGCTTCATACACTGGGCTTTAGCTCATAAACAGCCTCTCTGCCTTCTTCCTGGGAGTTTAACATTGCTCCCTTCATTGCAAATCTTGATATTTTGCTCCCATTATGAAAAATGGAAATGGACTGCCTTCAAGTCAATTCCGACTTATGGCGATCCTATGAATAGGGTTTTCATGGTAAGCGGCATTCAGAGGTGGTTTACCATTGCCTTCCTCTGAGACTGAGAGGCAGTGACTGGCCCAAGGTCACCCAGTGAGCTTCATGGCTGTGTAGGGATTCAAACCCTGGTCTCCCAGGTTGCAGTCCAACACTCTAACCACTACAGCACACTGGAGCTGAGTAGCTCATACAGATTTGGCTCTGTGGCTGCTGCCCTGGAGTTGGAAAGTGTCCACCTTGAGCCAAGACTGACAGTGGCTCTTCTTGGAACTCTTTCCCATAGAGCCAAAAGTCCCACCAGAACTCTTCCCACCCCTACTCCCAGAGCAAGAGCAGCTAGGCAGCAATTCTCCCCACCTCATCATTTCAGTTTTCAGGAGACAGTAACTCTTGTGGTTTAATGGATCCGGGGGGGGGGGGAGACAGGTTTGGAGGTCAACTCCACCCCTTTTAGGAAACCAAACTTCTTTCATCCCTATCTTCCAGCATGCACAGCTGGCAGCACAAGACCACCATGGCATGTGCAGGTTGATGCCCACTACAATTCAGGGTGTAAGGAAGGAGGTGGGTGCCCCTACAGTTTAGGCATGTTGCCAAGTCTGTCCCCTGTGTTGTGCATGTATTAGGGATATAAGACATCATTTTCAGTTCTGCCCTGTATCTGTCGCATGCAACACAGTTTCCATTCTACTGCAATTCACCTTCCGCCACAAGCTGTTACCCGTCTCGCTGTCAGCTATGGCAAAATTACATAATTAATTATGTAAATTGCATTGTCATTATGCTATTCTACCCATTCAGGGCAACAGAAATGCAATGCAATTGGGGGGGGTGACACCCTTCCCTGGCTCTCCCTGTCAGGTTCCTACCTGCTCGTGGCTACTGCCTTTCACTAGGCACCACCAGGGACTCCACCAGTCCGGACTGTCCTTTTTTATGGTTTCTGTCTCCGCTCTAGCACAGATCTCAATAGATCCCCCTGCTAGGCAGCACCACCAGTCACGTTCTACAACCAATGTTCCCAGAGACCTTGCCTGAGTCTCTGTATCCGGTTACATTCGTGACTGCGTGCCTATGCTGTTCCCAACCCCCTTGTATCAATGCAGATAACTCATAACTCGGGGTTGCTCTGTATACTTATAATGTTATCTTCTCCTCTTCATCGCTGCCACCATTTGTTACTGTTTCCCTTCAGCCTTGGTTATTACCTTACCCTCCCTTCTGGTCTGTGAAACCCCAGCCAAGGATCAGGCCTTCGGTAAGCCAAAATAGTATTTATTAAATAACATTAATAACAAGATAACTTTGATAATGATCTACAAGCTTATGGTTTCATCTATTACTGTGATATTTGACTTATTACTAATCCAAACTCCACCTCCCTCTTTCTCCACACTCTCCTGACATACACCAACTCACACCCACCTCCAAACTCCACCAAAACAACCCACTCACGTCCACGCAGATTCAACTGTCATCCTTCCATTTATACTCTCAGCCATCCAAACACTCAGCCAATCATCCAGCATTCTACTGCTCATTTACTCCCCCCTCCTCTTTCATTCCACATACCATGTATCTTCTATACAAACAGCACTTACCATATATACATTAATACAGGAACATCACAGGGGGGTGTAACCCATTATGTATAATTTACAGACTGAAAGCAATAACAATAGTGAATACTGCTCATCTTCACTGGACTGGTTTCCATTCTGGACATGGACTGAATAAGTGAACATCAGCTATTTCCACTCCCGTTTCTGTTGGAGTTCTCCAACATCTCTGGTGTGTAGATGTGGACAGGACACTTGTCTGCTCCCTTCCCAGGCTGTGTGTGTGTGCATGTGGGGCACAGCCCTTGAGGAATGACAAAACCTCATTGTAGCCCTCAAGCAGTAGTACAGTAGAAAATTCAGAAGTGCAGGGTCCCCTACCCCACACACACTGCTGTTTTCACGGCAGGGTTGAGAATGAGATCCTTGTTAATGCCTTCTCCCACAACAACAGACACCCCTAAGAGCCAATATAAAAGAGGAGAATGTTAGCTACTATGAAGAGTCTTTTCAGCTGCTCTCACCTCCTTTCACTCTGATTGGCTCCAATCACCAGGAAAGGACAAGGAAGCATGTTAGAATACTCTTATCGGTGATCATCACACTCCCCTTTCATGCTGATTGGTTGTAGGATGCTGGAGATGTCGGGACCCTGCTCCCAAAAACGTAACACGTCTAAGACCCCCTGAGACCCTGGACAACTACATCCCTGCCCTCAAGACAAAAAAAGCACTTCTGCCTCTAAATCCGAACTGGCCCTATATATCTGAGGGGATCTCCCGAGTGTAAGGAACCCCCCACCCTGCAGATATGTCCTCTTCCAAGTCCTGTTTTGGCAACCTCCAGACAAAAATAAATAAATATGGAAAGTGATAAAATAGTATTGTAAATCAATCTGTTTAATTAATGTTAGAAACCTGTGGATTAGGATGAAACACACATGAAATTCCCAGATCTGCTTCTGGAGGGTAGGAGGGAAAACCCAGAACAGATTGGGGAGCACAGGGGTAGTAGTGGGAGAGATAATTGTTCTGTTACACAAGGAGAAATCCTTGTGCAGACAGAGCAATTGCCTGAGCACTACATTGAATCACTGACATAACTCAATTCACCTTAACAGATGTATTTATAGATAGAGATATATTTGCCAGAGTTGGATCTAATCTACCTGGGCCATATTTTTAGTATTAAACTGTGACTTATCTTGATGAAAGGGGTAAAAGGTCCAGACCACAGAAATTCTTCCACATCAAACTGCATTTTCTTCTTCTCTCTCTTTGTATCATCATCATCATCAATTCCGGTTGGAAAAATATATTTTCCTTGCAGAGGGTGGAGGGCTTTGGGGGGGTATCTTCTATTATTTTTGTACAGGGGGTTAAAAAAAGGTTTGATTTTGCAGTTTAGCATGTTGAGGCCTCGAAGTGCTCCCTGTCGGAGGGTGCTGATTACCCAGCTCCATTCATCAAAGTGTCACTTTTTTGACAACCGCTAATAAATATACTGCCAGAACCCCTCACACCTGGCAGCCATGGCACACTGCAACACGCCGCTAACCTAATTTGCTAATTGCTGCTTTCCCCATTAATTTTAGTCCTGTCTTGTTTGGTGTTGACATGGAGAAAAAGAAGGAAGATGGGAGAAAGCAAGAAAATATATGGAAGATGTATTTATTTTTGTTTGTTCTTTTACAGTTTGAAAACTTCTAGTTAAAAATAATTGCTCACTCCTGTGTCCAGGCTCAACCCCGGTTTTCACTGCCAAAGCTTGGCCTTTATGAAGAGAGTTCTTTTCCCCTCATCACTGATGCACCAGATTTGACTCACACATTCATGGTCAGAAGCAAATGCTTTTAAGACACAGGGCATAATGTCCAGGCAATGTAAAGCCCCAGCACAGCCCTGTCATCAGAATGGGGCAAATGGGTGCACCACCACCCCTAGAGCTGTGCTTTCCCCCCCCCTGTTTTTTTGGGGAAATTGTCTTTTTAAATTGTGGCATGATAGACAATGACAGCCTCCATTTAAAGGATGACAGCTTGTTTTAAGAACAGGAGCAACTTAAACATTCCGTGAATAAGGCAGGGTGAGTGCCCAACAAAAACCGCATCTAGAAAAGCGCTCAAAGGCTGCTCGCTTAAGACCTTCCTGCCTCAGGGTGGATTTTTCATTATCACAGTCACCTTATAATTACTTAAGCGATCCTGCAAAAAACAGTCTGTATAGTGACATGACCCTTGAAGAGTTAGATATTAGAAATTTGCATTATGGGCTAGAATTAGACTCAACTCCTTGGACTGTCCTGTATTCTGCTTCACAGTTTCAGTTTCAGTTGTGTTCTCTACCAAGCCATCAATAAAAAACATGTTTGTTTGCCTGCAGTAAAAAGTAAGAGTTTGTTTATTCTGCCGTTATTATGATGAGAAGGGCAGGATTGGTTGCTTATTGCTAAAGGGTG
Source organism: Rhineura floridana (assembly GCF_030035675.1). Taxonomy (NCBI): domain Eukaryota; kingdom Metazoa; phylum Chordata; class Lepidosauria; order Squamata; family Rhineuridae; genus Rhineura; species Rhineura floridana. The sequence continues at coordinate 39,176,189 of NC_084485.1, forward strand.
AAATAAAGAGATACCTTAAAAGTGACTTGAAAAAAATATCTACCCTAAATTCTCCTTTACTCTTTTAAAGCACTTACCATACTTACAATCGTAGTGGCTTTTTTCTTCTTCTTAAGACCTTGATGGCAAAGGATAAAAACAGCCCTAGATGAATAGAAACATTGCTGTGCACACTACAGTTAGCTAGCTGGCTGGCCACCTAGGCTGTAACTCAGGCCTAATTTCACCAATGTGTGCAGCTTAGCATGTGGTTATTTCATGGCTTCTGGGCAGAAAACTCAACCCAGCAACCAGTAAAAAAAAATCAATTGCTTTCCACAATTAGCTTCCAATCACGTAGTTCGTCCATTATATAGCAACTAGTTAAAAAGTTTTCCCTTGATTATCCAATAGGAAGAAAAATCTAAAGGTTAACGTGATCTTTACATAGCCTATTATGTAAGTTAACACGCTCTCTGGATGAAGGAAGTGCGAGGAGGAAGGTCACTGCCTTTCCTTTCCCCTGGCCTAGTTCTCACATCTTCTCCACCAGTGAGTAGGGAGGGGAAATTGGCTGGTGCTATGTGCCTCCCCACTGAGAGCCAGTGTGGTGTAGTGGTTAAGGTGTTGTACTATGACCTGGAGACCAGGGTTCGAATCCTCACACAGTCATGAAGCTCACTGGGTGACCTTGGGCCAGTCACTGCCTCTTAGCCTCAGAGGAAGACAATGGTAAACCACCTCTGAATACCACTTACCATGAAAACCCTATTCATAGGGTCGCCATAAGTCGGGAGCGACTTGAAGGCAGTCCATTTCCATTTCATGTGCCTCCCCCCAAAAATGCCCCACCTAGAAATGTGGCTGCTCCACCTGAAAAGGAAGGCTGGCTACAGGGCTGCCCCAGAACCTCGGATTAAAAAAATTAAGAACTGTGCTTATGCAACACTAAGGCTGCAATTCTAAACACTCTCACTATGATGGCCATGTGTGTTCCACTATCAAATAGAGGATAGTCCTCTATTTGATTGGGCATCAATGCACAATTCTCTATTTGAAGGCATCCTCTATTTGGAGAGCTGACTTGACCAAAGAAAACCAGGGGCCTTGAAGTTGCTCTTCAATAGTTAGAACCTGGTCAGCAGGCACATAGTTCACCTGATCACAGACTTTCACATTGTGAGATGCATTTAATTTCTATTTAAATTATAGTAATTGTTTCTACATTTGCACCTATACATGTAAATTAGCAGGCAGAAATATCGTGCAAGTATGTGTCATCTCTTTTGTCCTCTTTTTTGTGTGTTGATGGGTAAGTGGCCACCCCAGGAATAAGCCTAACTAAATATAGTGCGACTGAGTAGGCATGCATGGGATTGCCCTGCATGTTTAGTTTGTTTCTACAGAGCACATTCTGCAACTAAAACATCCTGTCAAATGGATGAGGATGCATTATGGAAGCTGGTGATGTCTGAAGTTAACCAAGCACAATGCATGCATTTTCCTCTCTTAAGTCTTGTTACTGGTAACAATTTCATTTTCATTTTATAGCTGAGGGCATTCAAGGCATCAAATGAAGCACCAAAAGAACATGACTATAGGCCAAGTGCTAAACTGGTCTAAATGTAAAATGCATCATACTTTTGGTGTATTTGGGGTGGGAGCGGGAAACAGTATGTAATGTGGTACTTCTCAATCCCTGAAAGTCAGAGCAATGCTTTCCAAACATTCCTTTTAATATTTAGCTCTGACTGCTGGCAAGACCCACTAACTTTTTTTTTTTGCTGAAGCAATAACATCCCTTCTTTCCCCTCAGCAAAAAAGAAAGAAAAGAATACCACATGCAAATCAGCCTTTAGTAATCTGTGTCAATTAACAGTAGTGATCCTATTATTTTACTAGAACATCATATAATAACCAGGCTGGGAAAGGCTAAGTTAAAATAAAACTTTATAATGTTGCAAAAACTATTAAAATCTGTTTCCTAAGTGTTTCTTTCCTATCTTTCAAACAACCCCATTCTGAGCATCAGCCTTTCCAGGACCAAGCCTATAGCAACTTCCCTTCTCCCTCATTTAAATCTCACCTGTGCAACGGTGGTGGCAACTGCAGATATAGCCTGGATTCCTGCTCTCAATAAGTCATTGCTGCAGTGGGTTTCTTGCTTTGGAGACCTGGCAGCCTGTACATGTTGAGTCAGCTTGAAGCTGCTGCCAGGACAGAAAAGGCCACAAACATCTGCTCTTCCTTATTATCTTGACCCTTGACACAAAGGGTAGCTGCTCCATCAGCTTCTCTTCTGAAGGCCACTGGGTCCTCCAAATGAAAACACACCAAAGAGGTTCAGGGCTCCTCAGCAGCCTTGCGGTAAGAGCCTTTTGTTCAAAGCTCAGAGCTGTTAATTAAAGACTGGTGATTAATGATTAAGCTCCATGTGTTTTCTAACTCAGGCTCAAAAAGTCCTACTGCTGCTGACTTTGCTTAAGGCTTCTGGGTTAAATTCTCCTGCACACACAGTTATTTATATACAAGTCCATCAGAACTGTGAAAGAGGAAGAGTCTCTTTTACATACATAGAGGAAAATCACCCTACACCAGCAAGTGTGGAGGTCATCTTTTCAAACAAAGTAAACAAGATGTCCAGCTGTCACAGCCACAGCTACAGCAAGACAAGTCATTATTCATAAACCGTTTACACACCAGATCTTCTGGCTGTAATCTGTGAGGCTTAAATGGTGAAAGAAAATGTGTTCCAGTCTTTTGGGAAGGGTGCGTGGAAGAAGTAATGATGGTGGGTCATCAGTTCACAGATATAGTTGACCGTGACATGCACCTAATCATGACTGCCCTGTAACATTTCCAAGTCTTGCTCTACTGGAATATATTACAAGTTAAGCAATTTCAATTGCTTAACTTAAAATAAATGATCACTATTAAAAGGAGATAAGGGGGAACAAACTAGAGAGTTCAGCTTTCTTTGGTCTATTTGATGTTTGCAGATTCCTAATTTTGTCAATACAAATACAATACAAATCCTGTACTTCTAAAAGCGCTAGGACAGGGATAGTGAATGTGGACTCCAAAGGCTGTAGACTACAGCATCCATCAGCCCCATCCACCATAGTCAATGGTCAGGAATGATGGGAGTTGAGTCCACAATATCTGAAGAGCAGCACATCGGCTATTCCTGCCCTAGAATTCTGGCCTATACATAAGAGAATTGATTACTACTAGATTCAATACAAATAAAAGTGTTTCTTCAGTGCATAATTAACATTTGGAATTCATTGCCATAAGATATTGTGCTGGTAGTTAGCTTAAATGTTTTTTTTTTAAATAAGGATTAGGGGAAAATATGTCTGTCAGTAGCTATGAGTTACGGTGACTCAAAATTGAATCTCCTTGTTCCAAAGCACTATATTTCTGGTTTTCATATCCTAGGGAGAGACAACAGGGTGTGATCTTCTTTACCTGGTGCCTTTGTGAGCTTCTCAGGAACATCTGGCTGGCCATTGCTGGAGACAGGAGTGCTGGAATAGACTGCTGCCAGAGTGCTTCCATTTTGTCTCTATGCCTCTATTTTGTCTGTCAGGTTGGCCAGAGCTATCTGCAAAAGGCAATTGTGCGTGGTTGTCAGGACTAGAGATGCATAAGGAATTCAGGGCGGCTGCTTTCTAGAATAAACTCGCCTGATCCACAGCTGCCAAATTGCTTTGTGGATCAGAATGTGGTCTGCTTCAGAAGCTGACCCTCTGCTGAATTCTACACGATAGTCCAAGGACTCCATCTTAACTTTAGCTGCTTGGGTGCAGGTGTACAGCTCCAAAGTGTAGCAGTTACCTCACAGATTGAAATGGGGCTAGAAGTGTCCCTGTGAGGAAGGTGTATGATATGGACCATTCCCCACAGAGGCAGTCCTCATCATGTCCCTAACATCTAGAGAGCCACAGAAGACCAATACTCTAGACCAGGGAGTAGGCAATCTGTGGCTTTCTAGATGTTGCTAGACTTCAGCTCCCATCATTCCAGGCTATTGTCCATGCTTGATAGGACCAATCAGAGTCGGAGTCCAACAACAGTATCTAGAGGGCCACAGATAGCCAATACTCTAAACCAGGGATGGGCAAACTCAAGTCCCTTTTCCCAAGAGTTAATTCTCTGCTTTCATCAGCTGGTGAACAATGCCTTTCTGGGTTTTTTCCTCTGGGACGATGATAATGTATGTAGGCCCTAGAGATTCTTTGCTTACAATATCTACAATTTGGACACAACTGGAAATTAAAATGGTATCCTGAATTCATCACTAATCTAGTCCAACTTTGCCTTGAAAAGCATCTCTTTCCATTGCTTTGACAACACATGATACGGGGTTTGTCTCATCAAAATGTCATCATGTCTAAACAGACATGTGTGCATGAATCACAGTGAAAATGAGTAATGATCACAATTATGGGCCATATAACAGTCCAATAAAATCTAATTAAAATGATCCACATCCCATCTGCCAACAGCATGTAAGCAAAACCAGTCATTTGGGAAGAAGGGGGAGAAAGTAAATATTGTCACAGTTGTTTTTAAAATATTTCATCATAAAAATGTTGTTTGCATTTTATAGTTACCCCTGGAACTATGCCCCCAAAGATTCCTGGTGAATACTGTAGATCATGTACACCACAAACTGCATGAAAAATGGATTCTGTTCTCTGGTAAAGACTGGACTACAAGACCGTAGTTAGGAGAACTCAAGCTCTATGTATTAGACCAGGGGTGGGGAACTGTCAAGGACTACATTCCCTCAGGGATAATCAGTCTGAGGATGCATGCTGGCAGCAGGCAGGCTAGAGCCAGTAGTGGATGATATCAAAAGAAGTGGTGGAAGGGGTCAGAGCCAAACTCGCAGGATTCTCACCCCACACAGGAAGACTGTGTTTGGAGGCGGGCACTTCTGCGAGATGACCACAGCTGTTGGTGCCAGGAGATGCAGCGTCAAGACTCCCCGGCTCCTCCTCCTGCTCTGCTGCTCCTCCCATTGAATCCATGGCATCCCTGGTACCGAGTAGCATCCTGCTATGGGGGCAAGATGGGGTGAAAGCTGGGGACTCCATTGCCACATCCCTAATGTCCTGAATCAAGGGGACTGGGTCCTCCTCTTCCCTTCCAGTTGGCTCCAGCTCATTCGCCCCCTCTGCCTCCTCCTCCTTCTCTTCCCCTTCCCTCATTTATCAAACACTGCCACCCCAGTCCAGACCCTGACAGAACTGCAGGCCTCATGACATCAGGTCTCACCTACGTGGTTGCTAAGCATGATAACATAACAGCAACCCACATGGTCAGAAGAGTTTAGCTCTCCTTCAGGCATTCTCCAGAACACCCATGCGTTGAAACTGTGTTGAGGGGAGGGGCATGCACACAAGTCCCTGTCTACAATCTTCTGGCATGCACAGGCTCCTCACAGATCATTGAGCATTGAACCTGCCTGATAAAACAGTGTTCTCAGTCATGCAAAAGCTTCTAAGTATGTTCAGATGAATAAGGCCGCTTCAGACCTTCATGCTCAATGCACAATGGTCTGAGAACAGCCCTCATGTGTGGGGACAATGTGGCAGAACTTATGTGTATCCTGGTTACTTTTGCACACTTTTCACCCTTGTGTTATTCAGGCAAATTCCTAAAGTGGACTTTTATGTTATATGCATGGAAGCTACTGTAAGAGCAACCAAAACCTTGATGGTAAGGAATGATGTTTTCTTAATCTTGTTCTCATTAAAAAAGGCAGTACCAATTAGCTGCCACTTATATCTCCTTACAGCAAGGGCACATCTAAAAGGAGTCTCAGGTTTAAGAATATAAAAAGAGCCCCGCTGGATCAGGGCAATAGCCCAACTAATCCAGCATCCTGTTCTCACAGTGGCCAAGCATCCGCCAGGACTTAGACTCCAGTGTTATAGCAGGTGAATCAAGCGAGATATCCAGAGCACAGCCTTGTCCCAATTTCTTGGATGAGTTTCAGTTGGTACAGCTTGAGGACGTTGACAAGGTGCTTGGACAGGTTCGTGCAACCACTTCTGTGCTGGATCCTTGCCCTTCTTGGCTGATGAAAGCTAGCAGGGATGGAACAGCCGGCTGGGCCAAGGAAGTGATTAATGCTTCTCTGCGAGAGGGGGTGGTCCCCGGCTGGCTGAAAGAGGCAGTAGTGAGACCACTCCTGAAGAAACCCTCCCTGGACCCAGAAAATCTTAATAACTATAGGACGGTAGCAAATGTTCCATTCCTGGGCAAGGTCCTTGAACGAGTGGTTGTGGGCCAGCTCCAGACACTCTTGGATGAGACCGATTATCTGGATCCATTTCAGTCGGGTTTCAGGCCTGGTTTTGGCATGGAAACAGCTTTGGTCACCCTGTATGATGACCTTTGTCGGGAGAGAGACAGCGGGAGTGTGACTCTGTTGATTCTTCTTGATCTCTCAGCGGCTTTCAATACTATCGACCATGGTATCCTTCTGGGAAGACTGGCTGAGTTGGGAGTGGGAGGGACTGCATGGCGGTGGTTCCACTCCTACTTGGCAGGTCGGCTCCAGAAGGTGGTGCTTGGGGAACATTACTCGGCACCCTGGACTCTCCAGTATGGGGTTCTGCAGGGGTCAGTTCTGTTCCCCATGCTGTTCAACATCTACATGAAACCGTTGGGTGCAGTCATCCGGAGCTTTGGAGTGCGTTGCCATCAGTACACTGATGACACACAGCTCTATTTCTTCTTTTCTTCATCTTCAGGTGAGGCTGTCAGTGTGCTGAACCAGTGCCTGGCTGCAACAATGGACTGGATGAGGGCTAATAAACTGAGGCTCAATCCAGACAAGACTGAGATGCTGTTAGTGGGTGGTTTTTCTGACCGGATAGTGGATGTCCAACCTGCCCTGGATGGGGTTGCACTCCCCCTGAAGGAGCAGGTTCGCAGCTTGGGGGTTCTCCTTGAACCATCTCTGTCACTTGAGGCTCAGGTAGCCTCAGTAGCACGAAGTGCATTCTACCAACTTCAGTTGGTGGCCCAGCTGCACCCCTCTCTGGACAGGGAGAACCTGGCTTCAGCTGTCCATCTAAATTAGATTACTGCAATGCACTCTACGTGGGGCTGCCTTTGAAGACGGTTCAGAAACTGCAGCTTGTGCAAAATGCAGCAGCCAGATTGGTAACAGGGACCAGATGGTTCGAACATATAAAACCGATTCTGGCCTGCTTGCATTGGCTGCCTATATGTTTCCGAGCTCTATTCAAGGTGCTGGTTTTAACCTATAAAGCCTTACACGGCTTGGGACCACAATACCTGATGGAACGCCTCTCCTGATACAAACCCACCCGTACACTACACTCAACATCTAAGGCCCTCCTCTGGGTGCCTACTCTGAGGGAAGCTTGGAGGGCGGCAACAAGGGGGAGGGCCTTCTCAGTGGTGGCCCCCAAATTATGGAATGATCTGCCTGACCAGGTGCGTCTGGCGCCATCACTGTTATCTTTTCAGCGCCAGGTCAAGACTTTCCTCTTCTCCTAGGCATTTTAGCATGTGTCTTTGAAATTTTTAAAAAAATTTTAAATTGTGTTTTAAATTGTTTTTTAAAGATGTGCTTTAAATTTGTATATTTGTTTTTAATGTTTTTAGTTACTGTAAACCACCCAGAGAGCTTCAGCTATGGGGTGGTATACAAATACAATAAATAAATAAATAAATACATAAACCAGGTGCCCATAGGAAGCCCACAAGCAGGACCTTAGCACAGCAGCCCTCTCTCTACTTGCGATTCCCAGCAGCCAGGGATGGGCAAGAAATTTGATTCAGTTCACATTTAAAGCTAAATCCGCACTTTCCAAAACAACTTGAATACTGAAACACAGCCATCCTTCAAAATTTGTACCTGTCTGAATTTTACAATATAGTTCTTCAACCAAACAATGTTTACAAAAATGCATATATTTGGGAAAAGAAGGCATAAAAATAAATATACTTGTGAAAATAACATAAAAATGCATTACATTAGGAGAAATTGCTTGCAAAAATGTGTATCTTAGTCAAAACTGCATACAAGGATGTGTTTAGGAGCAGAAATTCTCACTAAAATGCTGGAGAATTTTCATGGGAATATTTTTTTTAAAAAAGTAACAAATTGCTGCATAAATGTGGAGAACCGAATTTAAGATTGGAAAAGTGAGAAACAGAGAGAACCAAAATTGTCAGATCCTCCCAACCATAGCTGGTATTTTCTTTTAAAGTTCCTATTTTTAAAATTGCCTCAACCACATGTTGAGCTGATGCATATAAAAAAAAAAACTGCAAAGAGACAATCTGTTAGGAGGTAGTAGTTTAGAGCAGCTTCCACATGGTGTACATATTGTGTACATGCACAAAAGGAAAAGCTCTTGGCACATGTTCAGAGGAACCCATCCTGAGATTCCAAGATTTTTGACAGCAGAACTTGGCGAATAAATTCAATATTTTTGAATAAATTCAGTCATGTTCCAATTGAAACAGCATTTTGTAACACACATAAGGGAGATGATTTACTATATTGTGACACGACAGTATATGGAATACACCAATACTTCCAACTTTTATTTAATAAGCTTTGTTTAGTCACATTTCTAGCTTGCAACTCTTAGTTCTTTCAATCCTGGCTTTAACTTTCCTTCAGAGCTTCTTGTCATCAATGTGACAGTCACATTGTATACAAGATATTATGCTGAGATCCAAACCAATTCCTTTAGACATGTTGATTATAAAAATAAAAAAACAGCCCCCAGGATGCATGGATGCATGGCAACTGCTCTTGAAATTGAGAGAGTGATTTGATTGTAAGTTGTCTCAAAGTGCCTTGGTATGAGATGATGGTGTATAAATATTGTTATAAAAATAAAATAAAAATGGCACAAGAGTCAACTGTTAGGAACATACAACTCTCTCTTATACCAGGTCACACTATTTCTTCATCTAGCCCAATATTACATACTCTGACTGGCAGCAGCTCTTCAGGGTCTTGGGCAGAGGTTTTCACATCACTGGTTGCCTCACCTAGAAAGAAAGAAAGAAAGAAAGAAAGAAAGAAAGAAAGAAAGAAAGAAAGAAAGAAAGAAAGAAAGAAAGAAAGAAAGAAAGAATATTGTAGCAGAGCTGGGAAAGGCTCAGAAGAGGGCATCCAAAATGGTCAAACTGATGGAACTCCCCTATGAGGAAAAGTTACAATATTTGGGCCTTTTTAGTTTAGAAAAAAAGGGAAGTAATGGGAAACATGACAGAGGTGTACAAGATTATGCACTGTGCATAGAAAATGGATAGAGAAAAGCATTTCTCCCTCTCTCATGACGCTAGAATTTGGGTACCTCCAGTGAAGCTGAACGTTAGAAGGCTCAGGACAGACAAATGAATGCACTTCTTCACACAGCGCATAGTTCAACTATGGAATTCATTCCCACAAGAGGTAGTGATAGCCTCCAACTTGGATGGCTTTAAAAGAGGTTTAGACAAATCTCTGGAAGATGAGGCTATCGGTGGCTACTAGCCACTGTGGCTATGTTCTGCCTCCACTGCAGGAATGTTAATACTCATCCTTGCTCATGTATGGACTACTAGGACAACCCTTAAAAATCAGTGGGCAATTCCACCAATGAGATGCAAAGGAAGTCTTTCCCTACTGACACTCTTCCCAAACTACTCAGGACGAAGTTAGAGATGAGCAAATGAAACAATAATCTTCTGAATAAGTATTACAATAAAACAGAAAGGGAAAATACATATTATAAAACATCACCCCCAGGAAACAGAAATCACAGAAGTTATTAACAATCTGTCAGAGACTCTGTAGTTCCCCATACTACCGACCCAGAGTTTTGTTAGTAATAAAGGCAGCTTCTTAATGTTTCCTGCTCTCAAATGCATAATTTACTACTCCCAAAGACGAGGCGTGGAGGGATGGGGGTGGGGATTGCATTTTCATAAAAGACTATGAAGTTGTCCAATTTCCCAGACCTGCAGGACGACAGCATCTGAGTGCTGTATGGTAGAAGTCTGTTTATGCATTATGAATACATAGAGACTTTGCAATTCAAAGTGACAGAGCCTGGCTTTTGCATTGCCTGGCATTACTAGATTATATTGCAGCAACTACAAAATCGCTGGAGACTGAGTAAGCATGCCCTGGGATATATAGTGGAAAAATCACCTGTCCAAGACCTAATGGCCTTATCCCAAGACATGCTGTGCCAGCTAATAAATACTTCAGATGAGGCTTATGATGTTTCCACTGCCTTAGCTTGAAAACACAAACCAAAAAGTTATACTGCAATTGCAGTCAATATGTGGGGGACCCTATACATTGCCAGTGAGGTAGAATTATAGCTTTCTATCCCATTGTCTTATATAAACTCTTAATGCTACGGGACAGGATTGCAGGATTTGGCTGTCCCCCTTCCCCCAGGTCCCAAACCAATGTAGCCAGGATTACCTAAATGTAATGGTGCACTACTCTGCATGGATCTAAAAAAAGTGAGACCCGAAGCAAACGTTCACACAAAATCATCACTTGGTAAAAAGTCAGATTCAGACTATTTCTAGTCTTCAACTTGTTCATCGAATATATGTTCTCTAGACAACAGACAGCAGCTGGAGCAATCTCCTGTGCATTTCTGGGCAGCTCGCCCAGTAGCCTCACTGAGTCCTTTGTCCCAGATGAGAGATTTGCATGCCTTCCCCCGCCCCCACAGGCCCAGCCACCCAGCTGCCACAGTTTCAGCTGTTGCCGCTGGCCTACCCTACCACTGGCCAGCCACTGAGCCACTCACAGGCTGAGCCAATCCCCACCTGCCATCTACTATGGAGCAGCCAGTGGTGGCCATTACCCAGCACTCTAAGAACTCCACCACTGCTTTGCTGCTACAGTGGTATTTGTATATAGCTCTCCAGCTACAACTGGACTACCTTACTGTCAGTGACCTGACATCAGGTGATTGACACGTTTAAAGTAAGTCACCATAACTGCCAGTCAGCTCTTACAGCAGCCTCCTTTGAAGGCATGTTATTGGCACTTGGAGCTGATTGGCAGTTACCAGGAACCCTGCGAAGTCTGTGTGGAGGACACAGCTTGGATTCAAACTGCTTTCACCAAATGGAGGCATTAACACAGTTCAAGAACACATTCTAGCCAGGCAAAAGCACTCAAGAAGAGCAATGAGGGGCATTGTCTGAGGTGAAGGGCAATGGCCTGGGGAGAATCCTGGGGGCCAGATAGAGAGTCGTGAAGGGCCAAATTCAGCCTACTCCTGCTTTAAAATTATTATTATATTAAAAGACTTGGATGGTTTTGTGTATTTTTTCTCACCGTCATATTACATTATGGAATTTTATGTTTTAAGAGTGCATAAATAAATTATAGAATACAACAGATCTATGGCATGAAGACATTCTGGGCTCTGCATTTCATGGTATACATTCAACCCAACAAGACTACAGGAGGTGATCTGGTGGAAAAGGTTTGTACCTCAAATATTATGCATCTATGGGCATGGATATTGGTGGCAATTCTTTCAAGACACATATTTAAATGTATATATTCTCTCAAAATACATCCATTTTTATTTATTTATTTATTTAAATATTCAAAAGCCACTCTTTCACAGAAAATATAACAAGCAGGATACAACGCACAGACAAAAATACATCAGTACATAAATTTAAAAAATCAGTATCAATAAAAACTGGTGGTTTAAAAAAAGGATGTTCCAAAGGTCTGTCTGAACAATAGTTTTTTAATGAAGTCTAAAATATTTATTTATTTAAACTTTGTGAGAACTGTGTTGCAACTTTTGAGAACTGTGCTGGCCTTATAGGCCCTTTCCAACTCTATAATTCTATAAACTTTCAGAGAAGTGCAAAAATCCAGCAGATAGCTAAGTTCTGATCTGCACTTCTGAAAGGTATTGATCAGTTTTTTTCATATAGGGATTTGCCAAGATCAAATTCCTCCATTATCCCGCTTTGTAAATATAATGAGCTGTGTTTAGATTTGAACTCTAGCCCTCCTTGAACCCCTGATCTGTGTTGGTTTCCAGAGCATGTAGAAAAGTGCATGATCCATGCTCAAGGTACCAGAGTCAAGATAAAATTAATTTATATTACATCTCCCATTGCAGATTTATTCTGTTTTTGGATTTTGCTCAGATTCCATTAAGAACTCAATCTACTTATATATTTCATATTCCCAAGCAGACACATTAGTATTGATATTGCTGTGGGTTATATCAGCACAAACATGCCTGTCTTGATGTCACATCAATACTAATAGGACTTTTCATGTTGGCCACTATTCTATGGGAATTTTCAGACGCTATTGTGTATATAACATAAATATTTATGTACATGTATTTCCTGATGTACGTACATGCACACAGAGACAGCTAGACCTAGTTAATCAGAGTCAGTTGCAAACTTCATTGCTTGTAGATATAGATATATATACATGATATTAACATATCAATAGTGTATACATGCTGAGAGAGTGATTACCCTTTACATCTTCAGGACACCAAGATATGCCAAGGATACATTAACACTCCAGTTAAAATATTCTCTCTATTTTGGTGTCTCTCTTTTCTCTGTTTCTTTTTTTTTTCCCACTCTCCTCTTTCTTATACATTCAAATTTTCTTTTGTTTTCTTTCTTTTTGGTCCCTTTTTCTTTGTTATCTTTCACATCTTCCCCTCTCCCCTTCTTGGTTCCATTCATCTTCTTCACATCTTCCTCCTCTATTCTTCATGCATTTCCCCCCATCCCCCACTTTTCCCTCCCCTCCACCTCTCTCTCTCTCTCTCTCTCTCTCTCTCTCTCTCGCTCTCAAGCTTGTTTCGCTTGAAAATCTCTACCTTGTGGTTGTGTACTGCTGACTTCACATTTGCTGTGTGTGAACTTCACATCTGTGAATGCATGACAGGAAAGATTAATAACCCCATGTTCCCCTCTTTTCGTCGACTGTGGGGCCTATCTAATGAATGAATAAATAAATAAACAAACAAACCCAGAGTTTTTCAAAATCCCCAAAAATAGAGGCCCAGAGCCTGGGAGAAAACATTTTGCTGAACCTATTTATTAAGAAAGGGGAAGGCTTTGTTTTGTTCTAAAAAAAACAACAAAACAACTTCTAATGATGGTAGTCGGCATTTTTCCTCTCAACATTTTATAAAAAAGAAGAAAAGTTGGAAGCCAAGGAATTAGGGCTCTTTTTTCAGGCCGACCCAAACAAAGAGTTTCTATACAAATGCAATGACTGGAAATATGCATAAAGTAGTTAGGAAATCAATGTTACAAAATGGATGTCAATGTCATCAGGTTATTGATGGTCTTCTATGGGTTAATTCTGTTCCGGAGCCATTTATTATTTTAAAAGAGACCGTTTGTTTCATATTAGAAGCAAAGGACAAAACCACAGTATTTTTATTTTAATCTTGGATCTCACCAAGGCCAGGACAGGGTCACAGATGACCATCAAGCTAATGTTGCAGCAGTACAGTGAAATGTGTAGCTTGGCCTAAAATCAGGTTTCTGTTCAATTGGCTCCTAACAAGAATGCAAAGCGAATATATAGTCTTCAGTATATATTTCTGTTCTAAACTCTCTCCCACACTTATTGGATATTTTTAATTATGGATGCTTTGATGAGATTGTTTATTGTGTGTTTTAATTATGCATGGATTTTATCTGGCTGGTTGAAACCCTGCAGGAACATTCCGTACCACAACATTTTGTTGCAGGTCCCACTTTTGACAACTTAATATTCAGGATCATAAAGAGATACAAAAAAAATAATAGAGAGCTCTGTCCTTCATTCCTTCCTAACAAAAACTCATTTAAATTGAATCTGTTTTCTTAAATGAAATCCACAATGTAATCTGTGAAATCAGTGTCTTATGCACTCTTTGTAAAGCATATGATTGATGAGTGAAATGTTTCCTGTATAATATTCTGGAAGTATAGAACGATATATTTCCTTGCAGGAGAGCTGTGAGAAGGCAGAGCTGGCTCTCACAAACTCCACACAAGCACTCCAGTGCAGGATGCACAGCCAATGAAGCCATAGCAATCCAATAGGCAGTCACTGTGTCTGTCACTTGCATAAAATCAGCAGCAGAGATGCAGATCTTTTTAGTAACAGGCATTGGTGCCATCTTCCTTGGGAACCAAAACTCCCAAGAGATCCTGCTGAAACTATACAGAAGATTTATCAGGGCACAGTTCCATCAGGACAGTTCAGAAGGGTTTGTGTTATTTTTTTTTCCTGCATAAAATGTGTTCTAAGAATGTGGGCCAAGGTTTTGGTGTGGCAAAGAAATCATCAGCCTTTGAGTCACTGGACAGTTATAGTGCTCTTAGGATCCATGCTTATTATAATCTACTGACAGAAAAAGGGTTCCACCTCACATACAACAGCAGACTTTGTACCCTTTGAGCCCCAGCAAATACAAATACTATGTTATATAAAAACAAATAATGCAACTTGCAAAACTGCTTGTTTGTCATTCATTTGAGATGTTTGCATGCTTCATTCCGAAACTGGTATCGGGCCTTTTTCAGAATGTGATTCCCTTTTCCTTTTGGCAAAGGATGATTCATAACTAGGATAGTTATGAGCATGTAGGAGGCGAGTGGAGGGAAAACAGCAAAGGAACATAATTGAATGCCATGAGAGAGAGACCCAGTTTCATTGTCCATTCCTGGCTTCACAAGGCATAGTTTATGAAGCCAGAAATGACAGTCGAAGCTCCTTCCCCTTGTGTGCTACATCCAGCTTGAAGATCCTGGCTTGTTTTAAACTAGAATTCCATGTTGTGTCCATTAAATTCTGGTTTAATGTTGGTTTGATAACCAGGAAAATAAGTCAGGATCAAGACATAATGGGGATAATATAAAACCAGGATCTCTGGGACGAAGATAGCACATGAGTGGAGGAGTGAGGTCCTGACGCTCATTTCCAGCCTCATAAGCCATGGTTTAAAAAGCCATGAATGTACATCTGAATTGAGCCAGTCAAGATACATCCACACATTTAAAGCACTGTTACACCATTTTAACAGTAATTGCTTCCCCCGAAGAATCCTGAGAAGTGTAGTTTGTGAAGGGTACTGAGAGTTGCTAGAAGACCCCCATTTCCCTCACAGAGCTACAGTTCCCAGAATTCCCTGGGAAGAAGGATTGATTGTTAAACCACTCTGGAAATTGTAGTTCTTTGAGCAGAATAGGGGTCTCCTAACAACTTTCAGCACCCTTAACAAAGTACAGCTCCCAGGGAAACCAAGATTGTTAAAAGTGTTGTGACAGTGCTTTAAATACATGGTGTGGCTACAGCCTCAGTCTGTTCCCTTAATATTGTGTCTAAGTGTACAGATAGTAGCAGGACAGCAATCTCAACAACTGTGAGGGCTAGAAATGACAAGTAAACTCTTCAGATATCTGAATTATGAATCATGATATCCAGATATCTGAATTATGATGAATTATGAATCTGAATTATGAATGCCAGCACAAAATTTGATGCCAATACCAATCGTGTGTGTGTATGTGTGTGTGCCATGAACCTTCACAACCATTTCAAAAATTACATAGTGTCAAATAACTTTTAAATGTACTCCTACACTTACCAAAAAATGTTGGAAGGTGGCAGAAGGAAGAGCTAGTGTGTTCATCTCCACTGACCCTTCTCATGTGTTTACTTAGCTATAAATATAAAGCCTGAAGAGGGCTTTTGCAGTGTTGTACCTTTGACTTATATAAACTTCAATATAAAGAAACCTAGTTGCAGGAGATGGTAAAACTGGCCCATAAGATAACCCTACCTATCAATTATTACTGTTATGAGTGGGGTCTACAACAACATGCTGCAGTGTATCTATGGATGGGAGAAATCTGATTTGGTTCATATTTAAAGCAGAATTTATCACATTTGCACTTTCAGAAACAATATTAGAACCAAAGTACACCCATCCTTCAAAATTTGCACATCCAAATTTGTACCCAATGTTTACAAAAATGCACAGATTTGGGGAAAATGCATAAAAATGAATATATTAGTGAACATACCAAAATGCATTATATTAGGAAAATTGCTTTCAAAAATGTTTCATTAGTCAAAACTGCATACAAAAATAAGTTTAGCAGAAGAAATTTGCACTAAAATGCTGAAGAATTTTCACAAGGATTTTTTTTAAAAAAAGAGCAAATTGCACCAATAATGTAGAGAACTGGATTTAAGATTAGAAAAATGAGAAACTGCGAGAACTGAAATTGACAGATCTTTCCATCTCTAAGTGTATCCTCCCTCCTCAAAGGAGTGCTCCTCTTCAAGCTAGTGTGGTGTAGCAGTTAAGAGTGTTGAACTAAGACCTGGCAGACCAGGGTTCAAATCCCCACTCAGCCATGAAGCTTCCTGAATGACCATGGCTCAGTCACTTTACATCAATCCATCACAGGATTGTTAGGGAGATAAAATGGGGAGGAGAAGAACCATGTATGCCATCTTGAGCCCCTTAGTTGAAAGGTGGAATATACATGTAATAACACATAATAAATAAAATTAAAAAGTCATAACCTCCAAGCAGGGTACTCCTCCCCCTCCTTCCATTTTTCTTTTCTTGTTCTGTGGCTATTGAGCTCTTTTTTTTTTTTTTTGAGGGCTCTTTTTTTGGAAGGAGTGGTACCCCCTTAGATCTTTGTTTTGTTTTGTTATACTTCTGCAAATCTTAAGGTTCATCCAAGCGTATCGATCCTTCCCTCTTGTTTCTCAATAGTGCCATTTTGGCTACATTCCTGGCAGCACTCACCACCTGAGTTCACGATAATGACAGCATTTATATAAAGAAGAAGTAACCAGCATGGTGCCTTCCAGATGTTGTTGGACTACAATGCCCATCATCCTTGACCATGGGCCATGCTGGCTGGGGCTGATGGGAGTGGAGGGCACCACATTGGCTACCCCACTATAGAGGTCTATTCAAAGCATTTCACATGCATTATCCCAGTAATTCCTGCAACAACCTGTAAGGTAGGCTAATGTTGATATCCCTATACTGCAGACAGCAAAGAGGGTGAGATGGAGGCTTGCCTAAGGTTGTCTTGTGAGTATATGACAGAGAGGGGATTTGAATTGGGGGAATTGCTTATTAACTTTTCAGCCAGCGTCACTATACTACACCAGCTCTCTGCTCATTTTCTGCATAGCTAAAGCTCACAGCCTCACCTATAGTAACTCGCAGGCAACTCCCAATCACATCAGAATGCACTGATTTTACTAATCAGTACTAATGTTAACACCCTCTAACAAATTGCTTTAAACAACCACCACCTCATTCCACTTTAGTATGCAATGACATGGAGCATTTCCTTTTATTTGCTTACCATCAATTTCTAGTTCATCTACCACTGTCTAGTACCAATAGCAGGAGCTCACTTGTTTACTGTTGAACAAAGCATATTTTCTTTAAATAGCGCTTAAAGGCGATTAGATGCACTTTCAGTAAAAAGGTTTTAAAATGGTTTATATGCAACTCTGCTTTCTCCTTCAATCTGAGCTTTTATTTCAATTAAACATGCTTTACAATGGCTAAAGGAGCAAACCCTGCACATTTATAAAAATGAGCCTCTTTGCATATTCACATACAGTTCTTCTGAAAAGCCAAGTGGATGTAACACTTCATGAGCTTTGTTCCAATACACATGTAGCTACTAAAATGTTTTTAAATATAAACTTATATGTAAAGCCAGATACCTGGACCTTTGATATATTTTTCCCAATAGGAAATACTTACTCATATACAACATCCATTCAAAACATGCAAGCTCCATTGAACATTACACTGTAACTTTTGATGCAAGAAACTGACACTTCTCCCCAGAAACTATGTTGGCATTCTTAAAATGAAAATATTTTCTGTTTTAAAATATGCACAAAATTACAGAAGAAAATAGTTTGTAAATAATCAATGAGTAATTAAATTTACTTCTAAACTGCCCCTAAGTACAGAAGGGAGGGGGGGAGTAGCTAGTACAGAATAGCACAAAGGTGCTGCCTGTATAATTAGTTATCTAGCAGCAGCAAAGCTCCTTTTATATGGATTGATTTCCCCCCCTCTTTTTTGGAGATTGCATCTCGCACATCTAAAATGAAAATGTTTTTTATGGAACACTCAGATGCCTTTGATAATACTACAGGCTAGAGATCCCAAATAGATATTTAATTTAGATTGAACAAGACACTTGCTATGGCAAATAAATAGCAGTTTATTAATGAAAAGTCTCTTCACTAATGCTTAATGACCACTGAATCTGGCATTTCTATTAATCTGAAATAAATGTGTTTAATAATCAATCGGCATTTGTTTATCATGTGATAATGGTCTTATTAAATGAGAATTAAATGCCTATTAGAGAATGTTAACTTAAAGCATCGCCACATCTTCTGAATGAGGCTACAATAATTAATTCTCTTGCTGCTTAAAAGAGAGTAGCAGATTTCATTGTTACAGTATCATAATGTACATTAGAAAACCCATCATGGAGAACTTTGAACTTGTGAACACAAAAGGAGAAATATAAAATGTTTCTAAGAGCCAATTAAAATGAATACTCAGCTTTTTAATTCTAACATTCAAAGGATTTGGCTGGATTTTCATAACTTTACATTTTTAAGTAAAAATAATTTGATCCTCTGGGGGCTTATTAGCCAGTAAGGAAACAGTGCTCAGAGTTTCCCTTTATTAACATCAGAGATATTTGAACAATGCAATATATTGTACTTGTGAAAATCAGAAAGAAAGCATTTAAAGAGAGAGAGAGAGAACTCACCATTTAAATTTAAATAATTGCAAGAGAGAATTCACCATTTAAAGTTTAAAGCACACATATCCCCCTTCTAGAAGACACTAGCTCAATTGTTTTAAAAAAAACTATACCATAATAACCCCTCCCTCCATTTTTCCATATTTGCCATCTCATTAAATCTAATAAACGTTAAGTTCCTGATTCCAGAATGTGTACTCGGAGTAAATTCCACTCACTTCAGTGGGACTCACTTAAGTACAAGCGTGCATTTGGATTACAAGCCACATTTTCCTGCTACATTTCAAGAAACCAACAATAATTTTTAATAAATGTAAAAATCATTTTTTAAAAAACCAAACACTTATTATGAAGGAGGGAAATGACCAGATGAAACCAGTATATAATATCCTGCAAGATCCTTTATAAATGAACTAGCATTTTCAACAGCCAAAGGATATCCCTCATATCAGAAGAGATTTTTAGGAAATGATTTGGTTCAGCAGAAAGAGAAAACAGAAGGTCAAAAAGGAGAGAGAGTGTTTTTCAGAGTATAATGTAAACTCCCCTCAGTATATAGAGTGCAGCCATATTACTCTAGAGAAGAAAAACTACAGAAGAAAATGGGTGTCTCATTACAACTGAGAGCAGCAGACAATTTGGGTTGTTGTTTTTCTCTCAGTACACAAGCCATGGGTTTGCATTCTACACAAGCAATAACAAACTAGATTTCAACAGTACAAATAAATTATATATGTAAATGGCAAAACAATTTCATCCACACTAGATTGAAACAGCTGACAATTTTTGACAAAAGAAAAAGTATCAAAATGATTGTCTTGTCTTCTCTTCCTTCTCCTCTCCTATATTTTCTGGAATACATAACGGGAAGAAATTAAAACCTCCACACTTTTAAAACTGCAATTTGATGTGCAGTGAGTGCACCATAACAAGCTTGCATCATGCACAAATATACTGATGTATGCTCTGCTAGTTTTCAGTGATTTATTTACTTATTTGGCCCTATATTCTATCCTGTTTAGATCGTATAATACTAGAAATGGGTGAGTAACATTCAAAAGATTATCAGTGGGTTTTTTCTGCACTTAGACTGTTTTTTTTCTAATTAGTTTTACATTTGCACCAGTATCCTAACATAAGACAACCAGTAAATTACAGTAATCAAACTTTAATACATATTAGATGGTCATAGTGTATGGATTTTGAAAATACAAATCTAGTTTTCCTCCATCACAAGAGAAAGAGAAAGAAACATATCAGGCTTCCATTAGCCCATTAAGTCACAAAAAGATCTGAACAGTGCTTTTGTACCAAATTAACCGAACTATCTTCATTTCAAATGCATCTTCCAAATGAGCTACAGAATGATGGTTTAACTGTGGAAAATTTAATAATAAAAACTTTCATCAGAGCTAAATTCGATCTACTTCTCCAACTATTGACTCAGAACTATTAATACCTTAATATATCTGCACGGTTTCTATTAACAATATAGGTTATCCAACTTACTTCACAAAATTTACATTTCACAACTCAATTAGGTAGTAGATGTTATTCTAGGAGAGGGAGCCAATTGTTTTACTTCATTGAAACCTTTGTATTTATCCCAAATTTCATCTCTGTATTTTTATATCCTCTTCATACTTCTCTAAGTCTGTGTAAATAAGGATTCCATTTATATCCACTTCTCATTATCATGTGTGTGTGTGTGTGTGCTTTTAAAAGTATTGGCAGAACTGTTGGTAACCAAACTCCCCAAACAGAATCCCCTTAATTCTTGCACTAGAAAGGATCATAATTAAATGCTCAAGTTCTGTCACAACAGCCAGTCAAAGCTGAACAGATCTGACATGCTCTGCACTCTTTGGCTTTGAAAAGTGAACTACAAAGGGGAGGGCATCCCTTAAAAAACCAAACTAACAGTTGACTCTTTGAGCAAGCATTGCGGGAAATATAGGAATGATCCATTCAGCTGATCATACATGAGCAAATTATTAAGCTGCAGAAGCTCTCGTTTTAATATTAGTAGGCTTGCTGCTAGAGGGATCTAATATTCTCCAAAGGAAATGTTACCTGATTGATTGATTGATTTATATATATATATATATATATATATATATATATATATATATATATATATATATATATATATATATATATATATATATATGAACTCCAAAGGGTCATTGATCTCATATTTCTTTCTCTCTTGCTAATTTATAGCCAGGCTTAGATTGGAAAGGTACTATCCTTATAATGATCAGACTTCAGATATACTGCTCAATATTTAACAAATGAAAGCATGTATACTGTTTTGATATTATATGCTGTCCTAAAACATTATACTGTGTATGTTCCAGGAATGGTCTGAAGGCAGATGATGTAGCTCTATCACTGAAACTAAACAAGTCTAGTCCTCTAACTTGCCTGGATAAGCAACTTCATGAGAATCATACATATTCCACTCCAAACTCTTACGAGTGGGGTATAATTGCAACAGATAAATAAAAACAAATAAATGTGGGTGAGCAATGCTCAACAGAAAAGTTGGACTTCAACTTTTAAAGCTGGTATTTGGACAGCAGAACATTATATCCCTTGCAACAAAGTTTTATGATTACTTCAAAATTGGTATTTCCTAACATCATAGGCCTTACTTTAATATATATATATATGTGTGTGTGTGTGTGTGTGTGTGTATATATATGTGTGTGTATATATATATATATATATGTGTGTGTATATATATATATATGTGTGTGTATATATATATATATATATATATATATATATATGTGTGTGTGTGTGTATATATATATATATATGTGTGTGTGTGTGTGTGTGTGTGTGTGTGTGTGTGTATATATATATATGTGTGTATATATATATATGTGTGTATATATATATATATGTGTATATATATATATATATATGTATATATTCTAAACCTCATCAAGATCACTCCCAAAATGTCCAGAACTTTAAAGATACCAAAATTTGTATGAGCAGATTTAAAACACAGCCAGGTTTCTGCCAGCCTAACTGATACAGTTGGAGGTGATCCAGGTTTAGAGATACATGTTTAGAACATGCTGGTTATTGTTTTCCAGCTTATGGAAGTAGGATCAGTGCCTATGAAAGATGTATTGGTAGCTGAAATGCATCAGGTATCAAAAAGACTGAACAGTTTAAATACAAGAGAAAAAGAAAAACTCACCCTGAAAGCAGAAAGTTCCTTTGACTAGGGAAATGATCCCAAAACATAAGAAACAACGGGCATGATTCAGGCTTCTATATCTATCTAGGTAGTTTTGTTTTATGTTAACTGATGTTCAGTTGTGAACCAATTAACAATATGATCCCCCTCCTCTCAAAAAATCTCTCTTCACACTTGTTTTCTGTTTCTTCCGGTAAGTACCAGAATAACCCAAGTTAAAGCCCGAGAGTGCCACCTTCTGGCTGTTTCTACCTACAGGAGAATTTTTAAAGTTGGTAAACAATTTAACTGCTTCCATTGGCAGACAAACCAAGAGGCCAATAGATATAAATGGCAATATGAAATGTGAAATAACAGAATTAGAGTTCTTTCTGATTCCAGACCAATGCTTGGGCCTAAGGCAAAAGAGGAGCCCTTTGGATGCTATTCTTTCACAAATGTGGCATCCTTCTACTGGCATTTATCCTTTGAGTGATACCTTCATTAAATTCATATACTCAAATAAGGGGAAGGGCTGTAGGCATGGGGAGAACTGTAGCTCAATGATAAAACATCTACTCTGCATACAGGAGGCCCCAAGTTAAATTAAATCAGTAGT
This sequence comes from Rhineura floridana, assembly GCF_030035675.1. Taxonomy (NCBI): domain Eukaryota; kingdom Metazoa; phylum Chordata; class Lepidosauria; order Squamata; family Rhineuridae; genus Rhineura; species Rhineura floridana. The sequence continues at coordinate 39,198,844 of NC_084485.1, forward strand.
GTAGGGCTGTACTCCACCATGATGTTACAAATGGTGGTACAGCATCTGCTTTGCATGCAGAAGATCCCAGGTTCAATCCCTGGCATCTCCAGGCAGGGCTGGGACAGACCTATGTTTGAAACCCTGGAAAGCTGCTGTCAGTCTGTGTACTGAGACTGGATATACCAACTGGGGCTAAGGCTGTAGCTCAGTGGCATAGCATCTGTGTTTTGTTTTGTTTAGGATCATATTCACCTTGATTGGGTGTGCATTAATTCAATGTACACAGGGGGATCAGATTCCATGTGTGGTCCCAACTCCCTGGTGTATTCCTGTGTCCTTTGTTTGTCCTTCAGTCCTAGCTTATACTTTGGCCCTGGCTACTGGCCTCATCCTATGGCTCACCTCAGCTGATCTCAGACTTCTGCCTAAGGAATGCAATTCAATTTAGTTTTCATTTAAAGGCAAACTTGACAAATGTGCACTTTCTGAACCAATACATGAACCAAAACACAACCATCCTTCGAAATTCATTTCTTCAAATTTTGCAGTGCAATTCTCCAGCCATGTAATGTGTACAAAGATGCATTTACTAGGATGAAGAGTGCATGAAATCCATAAGAGAAGATAACATGCACAAATATTAGGGCTTTGCAAACATATGCATATTAAGCAAAATGCACACAAAAATGTATATTTGGAGAAATTTGCACTAAATGCAGACATATTTTAAATGTGTTTTTAAATTTATATATTTGTTTTTAATGTTTTTAATTGTTGTAAACCACCCAGAGAGCTTCGGCTATGGGGCGGTATACAAATGTAATAAATAATATTTTCATTAGTATGTAGGGAAGGAGGTGGTCTCTCAGTAGGGTTACCAGGTCTCCAGTTTTGGGCAGGAGTCTCCATTTTTTGTGGGTCCCCTCTGGTTCTCCAGCTAGCAGCCCTTAATCTCCAGCCTCTCAGCTTCAATTTTTTAAAAAAATTAAGTTTCTAGGTGGTCTGGTTCCCAAGATATACACCAAAACGTCAACCGCCCCGCACGACTGTTAAATCTGTTTTACAGATCTTTATAACAGCTCCTAGCTTTAACTACAACTCCCATCAGCCCAATCCAGTGGCCATGCTGGCTGGGGCTGATGGGAGTTGTAGTTTTCAAAAGTAACTTTTCCAAGCTCTGTCCCTAACCCCTCCCTTTCAGGATTGTAGCCAATAAATGAAGCCAGGGTTATGATTTGTTGATCCAGGCATGCCTAGGCTTAACTTCAACGTCAGAAAATGGTGGCTTTGAGATTTTGCAGTTTGCGTAAGTAATATGGCTTAAAGTTTTTTTCTCCTCTTGTGTGCAAGAGTCAGACCCTGGGCTATGAAATATAAAAGTATTTAATCCAATACTTGCTTTCCATGTACCTGGAGTAAACCCCATTGAACTCCATTAGGACTTTCTTTTAAGTAGACATGGTTAGGATTGTGCTGTAAATTAATCAGCCATGGGGAGGGTGCAGCCTCTACCTGAAGAGGTGAATGGGAACAGGAGGGTCAAGCACAGACACACACACACACAGCCAACCTGCTGAACCTCCCCCTGTAAGTTCCCCTCACCTCCACATTCCCTCACCAACAAAGAATTTAGAAGCACACATTTGCCAAAACAATATGAGTTCTGCCGTAAACGGAAAGGGAAAGACAGAGAAAGGGAGAAAACAATCACCTCCACTGAAGGAAATAATTTTGTTTTTAAATTTGGAAAAGAAGCTATTAGGGATTGATTTTAAATTCAAGGTATTTGTTTGTCAAGTATTGGCCACCGGCTACAACTAATAAAAAACCTGATCTGACGGAAGTAAATCATTTGTTGATTATTCCTGTCTCGTTGCAAGGGGCCTTGAGGTGCAGATTACTGCTACACCAAAATCTGTCCTCCAGTTCTCTAAGGTTTTTTCCCCTTCCATTTCCCCCCCTCTCTGTGTGTTTCCTCCTCTCTGCAGCCTCCCCAACTATCCACACTTCCTGATTGGGGGGAAAAAACCATGAGAGGAGTTAACGCACCTGTGAAGTCTCCATAATGCAGACCACTCCTGAAATGATTTGTAGAATGAAAGAGTGGACACTCACAAATAGGAAAGGGGGAGAAATGTGATGCAGTTCACATATCAAGGCAAACCTATCTAATTTGTACTTTCCAAAACAATATAAGGACTGAAACACAGCCATCCTTTGAGATTAGCACTTCTCCAAAAAGGTAGTATGAACAAAAATGCATATAAATGAAAATTAAAATAACATGCAAAAAAGTTATATTAGGGAAAATTGCTTTGTAAATATTGTGTATATTAGGGAAAATTGCATACAAAAATGTGCATATTAGGAGAAATTCACACAAGAATGCTGATGAATTTTTATAAGGACTTTTTAATATATATCACAAACAGATGTGGAAATGTGAACAACTGAATTTAAGACTGAAAAAATGAGAAAATGAGGGAAATTTATATATTCATCCCTACTCAGAAAAATCCTTCAGTTATCGTCAAAGTAATATTAGTGCATCACAAGACATTGTGCCTCATCCTTGAGAATTTTATCAAACATTTCCCTCCCCTTTGATAATTTTAGAATGCAGTTTCTTTTACCGTTAATTGATGGAGAATGGCTGGGGCAAGGGGGATGAGAAAAACTTTCAACACAGCACTGGCCTTGATATACAATTCTCTCCTTCAGTAACACACAGAAAACAACATTTTTTAAAACACAAAATACTGATCTATTTCCGGGTCAAAAGTGACCAGATATCCATCTGTCTCCTCTAAATCAGAACCAAGAGATTTGCAACCAAGGTGAAATATCACCCTCTCTGTAACCCTGGAACGTTAATGTGCATATGAGTTTCTGAAAATAGTTTTCAAAAGAAAAACAAGAGAGAAAAAGAGAAAGGGCCCCTGGAGTTGGCTAATGTCTTATTTCCCTGTGTTTGCAATTTTTTCTATAATCTGGTTCTGAGGGAGTTAATGCACCTGCCATTCTGGTGCTGACAAACAGTTTTTCAGATGAAAATGGAACATTAAAAAAAAGAGAGAGAGAGACTCTCAAAGATTGCACTCTAGAGACTTCCCGAGTCCTGCCAATAACTAGCAGGTACCAAATACATGAACATTTTTGACTGCAATATGATTGATGGTATGTATTTGTGGCTTGCTGCCTAAACCTCTCTTTTGCTTTGTGCATCTTGCTTTCTGCTTCCCAACTCTCCTCCTCTGCTCTGCTGTCCCCTCCTCCTCCCCCCCTTAGGTTTTTTGAATAAAGATATTTTAGCCATTTGGGATGAGAAGAATGATTAATCTAGTGCGTTCTCTTTTTTGAACTGCTTTGTTCTGCTGGGAGTTTGGGGAAAATAAGTAATCATTGGGGAGGAATGAAAGGTTGTTGCAGTGAGTGAAGCCCTTTTGTTTATGAGGATGCGCACAAAGTTTTTGTGATAGAGAGATCCATAACAAAATCTTTGTATGAGGAGGCCAGGGCTGGCCCAAGATGTCCTTCATCTCCAGTAGCAAAATGAGAGGTTCCCCCCCTTACACACATACGATGGGACAGTATCCATCACTCCTGTGGAGAGCAGGTTAGCACAGCTGGCACATGGCATGTCACATGGCATGCACCGCTCTGTCTTCCACCTCTCATTCCTTCTCCCCACCACTCAGCATCCATTGTCTGAGAGGGCCACCTCACTCCAACTCTTTCCTCACTGACCACCTTGGGTGTTAAGATTGCCAGAGGGAGCCTGCTTGGTAATTCCACTGCAGAAGTTTGGGATAGTGGTGGCCCTGGAGAGGTTGCCCTCTGTGATAGCCCCTAAGTTGTGGAATTCCCTCCCCACAAAGGAGCATCTGACACCTTCATTCTGCAGTTTTCAGTGTATGCTGAAGAAGTGTGACACCTGAGATAGACAGGCAGGCAGGCAGGAAGACAGACAGGCTTTTAGGACCCACCCAATTCTTTTGATTGTAAATTGTTTTAAGTAATTTTAATATAGCATTTTTACATCATTGTAACCTGCCCTTAGGCGAGAGCCAGCGTGGTGTTGTGGTTAGACTGTTGGTCTACGACCTGGGAGACCAGGGTTCGAATCCCCACACAGCCACAAAGCTTACTGGGTGACCTTGGGCCAGTCACTGCCTCTCAGCCTCAGAGGAAGGCAATGGTAAACCACCTCTGAATACCGCTCACCATGAAAACCCTATTCATTGGGTCGCCATAAACTGGAATCGACTTGAAGGCAGTCCATTTCCATTTTCAACCTGCCCTTGGACATTATGGTGAAGGGAGAGGAAGAATATTAATATTAATACTAGCCCTGACAGGGGCTCTACCCTAAGGGGCCTTTTAAGCTAGAAGCATACCTTGCAAGGGTTCCACACTGTGTGAACATAACTTCCTGTCCCTCTCCAGATTCAATTCCAAATGTTTCATTGGCACTTGAATCAAGCCTTATCTAGAATAGGTATGGGATCCGCATTTTGGTGCCAGTTTGAATTTCGCTCCATCAAACTTCCTCCTGGTATCACTTTGTCAGGGATCAATGTTCACTATTTGCTATAAATACCGATATGTTTTTTCCTGCAAAAATATTGATATTAATATCGATATTTTTTTAAAATAATGTTTTTAATATTTTTAAAAAATCAATATTTTAAATGAAACATCAACATTAATATTGATATTTTGAGGAAAATATCAATATTAATATCAATATTTTGAGGGGATTTTTTTTAAAAGAAAACCGCTAGGAAAAAAACCAATCCATGAGGATAAATAAAATGCTAATAAATAGGAAATGCAGTGTCAAATTTGAATTTTGCAAAATTTAACCACATCCCTAGTCTAGAAGACACTTCCATCTGCTCAGAAGTTTCTTTTTAGGATCAGATACCCTACTACAGTACTATATCATTTACCCCACCCCCACCATGAGGTTTTGGGGCCTGTGGATCTGCAGCACATGCTGATCCCATCCACCCTGCACAAGCCAAGATGCAACTTTTGTCCTGCTATGCCAAACTAGACCTTCTTTCTTACACAACTTCTCTGAACTTTTGTTTGGTACCAAAAGGATCCATCTTCTCTCTAAGTGGCAGGACCACCCCCACAACATCCAAAATACTTGCTGTGGTTAGGAATGGGGGAGAAGTTTAATTTAGTTCACATTTAAAGACAAATTTACCAAATTCGCACTTTCTGAAACAATATGAGAACCAAAACACAACCATCTTTCAAAAGTCACACTTTTCTGAATGTTGCAGTGCAGTTTTGCAGCTAAGAAATGTGTACAAAAATGCATACACTCAGATAAAGTGTGCATAAATGCATTATATTTGGGGATTTGTTTGCAAAAATGTGTCTATTAGGCAAAATTGCAGACAAACTTGTTATAGTAGAAGCACTAAAATGCTGATGAAGACTTCCTTTTTATTTCAGAATTCATAAACTGATGTAGAAATAGGGAGAATTTAAGACTGAAAAAATTAAAAACTAAGAGAAAGTGAAACTAACAGTTTTGCTCATCCTTAGCTATGATGTTGCTAAGCTCTTCATTCAGTTCCATTAAAGAACCCATCTCTGGTACCAGAACCTGACAAGTATCTGTAATAAATTGAAGCAGACTTTTCGTAGTTAAATCACAGTTAAAGATTTATCCACAAGCAACCTCGCAATGCTGAAACATGTTTTACGTTGCTGTTTTTTCATCACTTCCAACAACCCACTAAGCCTTAGCTTAACTGGCTCCAAAAAGTCAGCTAATATTACCTTTCCTTCTCCTCCCACACACATCCAGATTTGGGGGGGGGGACATTCCATGCTTCATTGGAAAAAAAGTAAAATGATTAATCATCTGAGAGCCAGGCATATGGGGTGATATCCAAAAATAAACACCAGAAGACCTTCTACTAAATGCCTATAGCGGTAAGACTGTTTGCTCAAACTTGTAGGCCAAAAGTATTTTTACTTACATTTCTCTTTCCAGTCCCATAGGACTCCCCAAACAGCTAGTAGTAATCTAAAAAGAGAGAAGCAAGTTTAAGCGGTGGCAGGGCAAAGGGCATGTATTTGTCCAGGCAGCTCCTTCCCACTTAAACTGGCAGAGCAGAGTGATGTCTTTGGTTTAACCCACCTCTGTGACATACCATTTGTAAGTTTGTCAGTTAAGTTGTAACATGATAACTTCAGAAAATTGAGTTATCAGAATGATAGACAAATTCAGGAAACAATTCTATCTCTCAAGTACAAATATCAGTCTACCACTGCTGCTGTCCTCACCCCCATTTATAAGCTGTAAAGAGGGAAAATGCAAAACATAAGAAAATGCAATATCTCCCTTGAGGTTTAGCGCTGTCCATGTCTTCTCCACAAATACATTGGTTGCAAGGAGGGTGAAGTAGGATCACAACTGCAGACTCTGTCCCCAATAACCACAGCTGATGGTGCATAAAGTCTTTCACGCATACTCTGCACACGCTTGAGCAACCTCTGTATATCTGATCAGGAGCCCTACTTTTTATAGGATCCCAATCACCTAGGCAGCACCTATACACATGCAAAAAGGTTCTTTGCACATCTTCAGCTGAACAATTGGAGGAGAAGGGGACAGACAGTGGGCACAATGGCCCCCACCTCAGTCTCTTACGAACAAGGCCTTTCAAATACTGTACTTTCCTAATGTATATATGCACTCTCCATCAAGCACATCTAAAACACATGCTTTTAATCATTCCCAGTAATGTACATAAAGATAATACAGCACTGGAGCCTGGAGGACACAAAACGTTTTCACCAGAACTATTCAAAAGGTAGAAGAGATCTACGACAGCTGTGAATAAATATACCTTATTCACTACGGAGCAGAGATCATCCCTGTTATGGACCTGGGGAATCTGCAAAATGGTCCAACAGTGACACCTACAGGAGGGAAAGGAAGTTGCACATCTAAGTATGAAATGGCTGTAGAGTGAAGACAGACAACAATTCTGGAAGAGCTGAAAGTGGGTCAAGAGATGCTTCATTTCATTTAGTGTACATGTGGGCTTCTTTCTCTTCCTCCCCCCTCTGCCTTTAATCAAGCAGATTTGACAGACTTTGAAGCAATACAAACCAGAGGCAAACATGGGATGTGTACACACCGCGTGTGGTAATCCTTCATATAAACTGCCTTAAACACTCTATCTGCAGCCTTCTCTTGCAATTACTCCTTATAATATGAAACAGCCAAAGCAAAGCTGAATGAATAATCAGGGATTCTGGCTGGGCTCAGCTGAAGAGAGTAAGTTAAGCCACGGGTTCTAAACCATCCAATCAGTGGTGGCTTGTGGCTCCATTTCAGTGGGACAGTGGAATCCACTCTGGGGTTTAGTCTGAACTTTCAATGAGCTGTCCAAGGTGCTGAACATGTTGGAGCCAACAGCCGCCACTGCATCCAATAAAACAGGGATCTAAACTCAGGGTAGGGAGGCCCAGGAGCCACTGCAGCCCTCCAAGCCTCTCTGTCTGGCCCTCAGGACTCTCCCCACACCACACCCCCTCCCCAATCACACCCCTCACTGTCCGTGCCCTGCACCGTCCTTCAGGATTTTCCTTCAGGATTTCACAATCCTGGCCAGATTGTGTCCTTGAACTCCTTTGCTTGCCTGATGGAGCACCCCACTTTTTCCTCTGGCCTTGCCCACAACTGGCATGTGGCCCCTGGAAGCTTGCTCAGGAGGGAATGTGGCCCTTGGGATGAAACAGGTTCTCCACCCTTGCCCTAGACCATCCCATGAAACAGCAAGGCTTGGCATCTGCCAAGGGCCCACAGCCCATGCCCCAGCAGGGGCCCACTGGACCTGCTCCTTCACCATTGCAGGAGTAGGTGGGTGCTTACTCACCCACCCCTTGACCTGGCCCAGACAACAGTGGCAATGACAAGGAGGAGGAATAGTTGCCACTGCCTTCTTGCTTGCTAGCTCTCTGTCTGGCAAGGAAGGAGGCAGTGGAAAAGGAGCAGCAACAGCTGGTGATAATGGCAATGAGGAGGTAGACTCACAGAGGGAAGGGGGTCCATGGAAAATGTGTTGCCCAAGGGCCTTCCAAAACCTGGAGCCGATACAACTGGAAATACATAGTTGCAGTTCCCATTTCCCGACACCCCCCCTTGCCAGGCTTGAAGCATCCATAGGGATTGACTTGAACGCGCTATATTTAACATAGCAACCTCAGCAAAATGCAGTGTCAGCATGTTCCACTTGCCATGAGCCCACCCAACAATCATTGAGAGAAGTTCAAGGCCAGGATTTCAAGAGGCCTACAAGCAGCCGTGGTCGGCAGGGCAGGGCAGGCAGGGCAGTGTTGATGTGCCTGGCTTCTCAACGCCACTTGCTAGGAGGCAGAGGGGGTGAGGCATGGGAGCTCAGCACAAGGCAGGGGGGCAACAGGCATGTCGGATTAGTTCCAGGTTGGGAAGCTGGGTATGCAGGCGACCCTGCCTATGCCACTGCACCAACCACTGCTGCCTACAAGACTTTTCATTAATTTCTGAGTAAGTCAAGTCAAGGGGGAAAATACAGAAATGTAACTTTCAACCATTGCGTCAGGGAACTGGAGTTGTACAAAAGTGATGAACATTCCCGGTTTGAGACCCCAACTCCTATTACAGATTTACAGTTTTCATGCTTCCTGCATTGGATGACAGAAAGCAGCTATGATTTCAAAAACTATTTTCAAGCCTAGAACAGGGTTCCCAAACGGTGGCCCATGGACCACCAATGGTCCATGGACTTCATTCAGGTGGTCCATGCCATGTCTGTAAAGATACAATTGAAAATCATACAGCGTCTAGCACAATCATCAAAATTGCTACAACAGGCAAAAAAATCATTATATGGTCCAAGACCCTTAGCCTTTTTCAAGTGGTCCATGGAGGGAAAGGATTGGGAATCACTGGCCTAGAGAACAGGCCAATGGTTTTAAAATTGTAGCTACAAAACGTGCATGCTGGCCACAGACTGCCAGGGATGGGAGAGAGATTGAGTTCGGTTTGCATTTTATTGGGAACCTATCTAATATGGACTTCACAAAAGAACACACAAACTGAAATGCAGCTATCCTTTGAAATTTGCACTTTGCTGAATTTGATTATGCAGTTCTCCAGCCCAAAAGTGTATACGAGAATGTGCATACCAAAGGAAGGTATACATAAAAATCCACATTACTGAAACTAACATACAAAAGTACATTACATTAGGGACTAGGGTTGCCAGGTTCAGGGCCTGAGACTGATCCTGTATCTTTAGGAGAAGAGAAAGTCAGCCAAGTGCAGGTGTTCTTGCAACTCTGTAATGGGAAAAACCACAAGATGGAATTCTCCCTTCCCCCTGCACAACTTTTAAAGATACAGAAGACCTCTTGGTTACCAGGCCCAGCCTCCAAGAGGTCTTCTGTATCTTTAAAAATTGAGCAGGGGGAAAGAATTCCACCTTGTGGTTTTTCCCATTACAGGGTTGCAAAAACACCTGCACTTGGCTGACTTTCTCTTCTCCTAAAGATACAGGATCAGTCTCAGGCCCTGAACCTGGCAACCCTAATTATTAGTGGTCCCACATCTCTAGCTCTGTTACCCGTTCCATCTCCTGATGTGGATTGATTTCAACACTTGTTATGTTAATGGCCACACAGACAAACATGCTCTGTGGTCCAGGTAGATCTAAATTGGCTTTTACAAATTGGGGATCCAGGTTCATTAAGACAAGCACTAATTCCTGTCCACCACCACTCCAAGTCGAGAAGGCTGGAGCTTGTGAGAGCTGTTGCTTTAAAAATGAAGCAGCTCAGACTACAGGTTCCACTACTTCCTCATTCTGAGCAGGTGTTTCCATGCACTTCCCCCTCATCCTGAATGGCCTCACATGTGGCTAGTTGGGCATTTTGATGGCAGCTCTGAAACACCTACCTGGCTCGCCATCTCCTCTGATTCTGTGGCCCTAGGAGATAGAAGGAGGGGGACCTGAAAACCATCTAAGGACCCAGGCAGTTAGTATGGGTACTTCCAGTCCTACAGCACAAATATCTGGACCCATACAGCTCTTCAGGGACATTAGCAAGCATAGAGATCTGCAGGAGGGTCCTGAGCCCATACTCTTCCTCTGAGATCTCAGGTTCAAGATCTGGGCAGGGTTGAAACATGACAAGTCCCGCCTATCTTCATTTCTCAATATTAAACATGGTTTTCGTTTACCTATGCACCACTATATTGCAGAGCTTGGAAAAGTTACTTTTTTTGAACTACAACTCCCATCAGCCCTAGCCAGCATGGCCACTGGATTGGGCTGATGGGAGTTGTAGTTCAAAAAAGTAACTTTTCCAAGCTCTGCTATATTGTAAATCATAGTTACACAACCTCTGTGTGCTACTAAATATGTTGGAATTGTAAGATCAGGAAGGGGGAAAAGATGGAGAACAGACAGGTATGAGCAGGTATGGATGATGTCAGTATAGCTGAGAAGGTATGTGACTGTTTTAAAATGCCTTTTAGGTGTTCTTTGCTGTTTCCATCCTCCACGGTTATTGGCCATGCTTTCTGGGGCTGATGGGAGTTGTAGTTCAGCAACATCCGGAGAACCAAAGGTTTGCCACTCCTGCACTAGGGCAAGAGACTTGAGGTGGAGGAACAGAACTTTCCCCTCCTTTCATTTCCACTGCAGTGCCTCATGAGTCCTCAAAAACAGCTTCCTCCAGGGGGTTGGGGGGGCCTCTGAAGAAGATTTTGTGGGCATGCAGGGAAGGAGAGGAAACAGTGATGTTGCACCAGTGAGATTCTGCTAACACTGCTTTAGATGCAACCCTTAAAATTAAGTCAATAAAATTAAATGCAACCAGATATTTTCAAATTTAAAGACAAATAGCATACAACCTGGGGAAATTTTTCAATAGAAGGGTGGGACAAAAGCCCAAAGGAATTGCAAAACATTTGTCCAAACCACATTTGCAATGTCAAAAGAACCTCAGAGGACGTTTGGATACCTATTATGTACTGTAACCATTATTGCATTAAAAACCATGAACAGAGCACAAATCATGATAGAAGAGCATGGACCTCTGTAGCGCTATATAATAGAATAAATCACACAAATGTTGGCAATGTGGACTTACCTTTAAACAAAGGATATTCATCAGAGTCCCTGAGCTGTAATACTCTGGAAGAATGAAGCTTCTCTTAAAAGAAAGGAGTCTGCCAGCTCTACCAAAGTTGTTATCTGTTTAATCATCTGGGTTAGCACCACAGGCTGACATGCAATTGCATGATATGTGGGACAATAAAGTAGTTGTGGGTTTTTTTTCTGGATTAAAAAAAGTGGTAAAGTTCAGTCTTACATTCAACAAGATAAACTTATAGTTTCTCAGTCAGCTGCAGGGATAATAGGCAGGTATCCTCTTTGCAGGTGGGAGGGGGATTGAAAAAAATAGTCTCAGCAGGATAGTTGAGTTAGAATCCTGTCTTCCCATTTGCCCAGTCAAATGGGTCTCAGAGATAGCACCATGCTTTGTGGGCAACAGGGAAGCTTATGGGATTCGTTCCACAGCAGTCAGCTATACTACAGGCTACATCGGGGAATTCCAGTGCTTCCTGATTCATTCCTCAGGATGATGTTGCTACCTATCACAGGCTTAAGGATGGGCAAATTTGTCCATTTTGGTTTATCTCTGATCCTCATTTTTCCAGTAGTAAAATTCAATTCACTATATATTTGCATCAGTTTGCATTTTTTAAAACATCCTTAAAATTGATAACATTTTAGCACACACACCTTATATACACATTTTTGCAAGCAATGTCCCTAATAGGGTTGCCAGGTTCTTGGCCTGAGACTAATCCTGTATCCTTAGGAGAAGAGAAAGTCAGCCAAGTGCAGGTGTTCTTGCAACACTATAATAGGAAAAACCACAAGGTGGAATTGTCCCTTCCCTCTGCACAACTTTTTTTTTTTTTTTCAATAATTTTTATTCAGATTTTCATAAAACATACAAGACAAAATCATAAAACATTCAAAGACAAAAAACAAAATCAAAAATAGTTAAACAAAAAGAAAAAAAGAAAAGAAGAAAAAAAAAAAAAAATAAAAAATAAAGAGTAAAATATTGACTTCCCATTTGTCAAAGATCAAATCAGTTATAAGTCTATAATATATAGCAATCCTGTCTCTTAAGTCATATTATAAAATCACTTTCCTCCAGTAGTTATCTTACTTAATCATCAAATCTCATAAACATTACTTTATTCTTTCCACAAAAAGTCAAAGAGAGGTTTCAATTCTTTAAGAAATATATCTATCAATTTTTTTTTCCAGATAAGCATATCGATTAATCCATCTCATTACTAATTATGATAATCTTATTGTCATAACCATAGTCAAAATAAACATTTCAATTAATCCATCACATCAGAATCTGTTAGGTTCAGTAATTTCAGTAGCCATTGTTCTATTATCTCTATTAGTTCCATTTTCCATCTTCCATCTTCAGTAGTCTTGTTAAGTCCAGTAATTTCAATATCCAATCTTCCATTATCAGTATTCCATAATAATCTTGCTGTCAAAGCCATAGTCATATAATAAGAGTCTGATGGGAATTACCTCTATCCCAAATATTTTCTTGCCATCCATTCTGAATAAGTTGCTGAAATACTGCTGTAAAATCATATCTCTGTTCTTTTTTTCAAAATACACTGGGTCATCTCTTAAAAGTTTTTCCATTGTCACATGGCTGCAGTTAATTCCATAGATTTTCTCTATATTGGGCTCCATCACATCATTCCAGTCCAGAAGATAATCCATGCCATTGATAACTTTATCTCTAGAATCTTCATTAATTTCTTCAGAGATAACATTGAGTTCCAAACAATAGATTTTATTTCTAAAGTCCATAGACTCCAAATCTTGTTCCTGTTCCACGTTTGTTCCAATCTCCGGGATCTCCTCTCTCACAGGGACCCCTATTCCAGTCTCCAGGGTCTCCTCTCTCACAGGGACCCCTATTCCAATCTCCGGGGTCTCCTCTCTCACAGGGACCCCTTCCAGGGTCACCTCTCTCACAGGGACCCTTATATCTTTAATCTCCTGCTTCATTTTACTCAATTCAATTTTCGTTATCTCAATCTCATTCATTATTCTCTGAAACATAGTTATTTCCAGATTCTCAGCCACTTTCTTAATTGCCATTTTAAAAGAAAAATATAGGAAAACCACTTCTTATTTCAGCAACAATTGGGTTAATACTCCAAACTTGGTGACATCACAGTATAAACAGAGCAGACAGCCTTATCTCTCCAATAGTTAAGTAAACAAAATGCAGTTCCCAGGATCGAAGCAATTAATGGCAATCGTCAAGAAACAGATTCGTCAAAATAAAATAGACCAAAAAGAGAGTAGTCTCAAAACAGTATAATATTTTTCAAAATAAAAATCTGGAATAGAAATCCCTCTTCTGTGTGTATCTTTAGAATGCAAATCCAGGACAGCTTTTTGCAACAAAAACAGAGATAAGCTATTAATTAGTGCGTAGCAGAGAGAAGTTACGGCTCCCCAGTGAGATGTCAAAAACCGATCAATCTGGCAAATCTCTTTTAAACAGCAACAATTTAAGTCAAGTAAAAGAAAAATATAGAAAGAAGGGTGCTTGCCTGTTAGTGCGTTCTCTCTTAGAAGATAAGATGAACGTTCGCTTTAACAGATAGAGCTTGCTGTTGAAAATCCGTCCCACCTTCGTCGGCTGGACCTCGTCCCATAAATTAATGAGATCTGGTCGTCCCAACAAAAATAGGCTTTGAGGTTAATCTCTTCGTTTCTCCCTACCCGGGAGAAGTTTAATCAGTCAAAAAAAAAAGAAAAAACTGACTGATATATCTGAATAAGCTTCTTTTGAGGCAGGAGCCCGTCTCAAAAGCAGGCACAGGCTAAGTCACCCTTCCCGGAAGTCCCCTCTGCACAACTTTTAAAGATGCAGAAGACCTCTTGGAGGCTGGGCCTGGTAACCAAGAGGTCTTCTGTATCTTTAAAAGTTGTGCAGAGGGAAGGGAGAATTCCACCTTGTGGTTTTTCCCATTACAGAGTTGCAAGAACACCTGCACTTGGCTGACTTCCTCTTCTAAAGATACAGGATCAGTCTCAGCCCCTGAACCTGGCAACCCTAGTCCCTAATGTAATGTACTTTTGTATGTTAGTTTCAGTAATGTGGATTTTTATGTATACCTTCCTTTGGTATGCACATTCTCGTATACACTTTTGGGCTGGAGAACTGCATAATCAAATTCAGCAAAGTGCAAATTTCAAAGGATAGCTGCATTTCAGTTTGTGTGTTCTTTTGTGAAGTTCATATTAGATAGGTTCCCAATAAAATGCAAACCGAACTCAATCTCTCTCCCATCCCTGGCAGGATCAGTTTTGCTAAGGCTTTTCTCCTCTGATGGGCATAGAGTAATGGGTGCATCCAACATGGATTTTTTAAGGCACACTCCACCCCTTTTCATAGGGCACATAGCGCCCTGACATATTATTTATTAATCAGTGTGTTAAAGCGTAATGTAAAGCAGGGTAGTCAGAAACAGAGATGACCAAATAGTTCTTTTTGAATACACACAGAAAAGACTAAAACTGATTTTTCAAAAAAAATGGTAAAGAAATTAAAGCTCGAGGCGCTGGAGTCATTTTGGGGAGCCGAGCAATTAAAAAAAGAAAGAGAAGCATGTTTCACTGGCTGTTAATTTGTGGCTCTTCCTTTTCCTCCAAAAAAAGCACCACCACAATAATCCTAATAGCTGCAGCCACAGCATTTACTGCACATTATGGCATCTGAGAAAGTGCTGACTGGGACAGCTGACAACCATTCTGCAGTGTAATTCACACCATAACAGCATCTCTCAGCCTCTTGGATTTCTCACTGAAAAATTATGTGATAGTTTTTTGGAAACTCGAAACTGACTTATTGATATACAGTAATTTGTGCACAGAGAGAAAGAGGGAGAAGGAGAGAGCAAACACTCCACATCTTCCAGCAAATTAGCTCTAGGATCCAAACAAGTATGCTTGATTTTTTCCCTCCCCCTCAACAGCAGTTTGAGTTTAAGAAACACGTGTGTTTCATTACAGGCATTCTATTGCTTCAACATCTGGGTAAGCTGCTGTATCAAACTTTCTCTCTGTTACAGGCTGTTTAATCCCCTCTTAATTTCTCTCATGGGTGTTTACACAAGCAGCCACTTAAGAGCAGCCTTGAACAATTCCACCTTTCATATACCTCCCTTGGAGGACTGTTGTGTTTTCTTTCAGTTAGCAGATAATTTTTATTCTCTCCTTTTAGGATGAGTATCTAGAAACCAAATTACAAAAACAAAATAAAAAATCAATGCATGCCTTCCTTATCTCCCCTGATCCATTATTGAATATAATATCTAGCGTAATATAAAGATTCTTATCCAGCCAGTAAATCCAGTGGTATGACTTTGTACTAGCTCTGAATAAAATTATTTCAGATTAATTTCTTTTGATTTGTGAAAGAAATTTTCCACCATTGTGGCTAAAGGAAACATGAATGATTTATAGGTCTATTGATCAGAGATTGGAGTTCAGTATTGCATATTTTCAGCACAATACAATGCACCTATTGGGCAGAATCTTGTTCTGCTAATTTTTGTTGCATCTGTTCAAAGCAGTTGCTTTCTTATAAGACTCAGAGCACAGACCTGTGAGTCTACGGCCTGCTTAATTTTGCATAAGCTAATTATATATAGACAGATGCAAATTTAGACCTACTTTCAGAGGGGCAAAACAAACACTGGCTCTTGATGTCAGGGCATACTCTGAGCTATGGAGTGGCAACAGGATTTTCTGAGGACAGAACACGGTATGTGGATTGGGCTCTTCACTCCATCTACAATGTATTGGCAAAAATGGTTGGTTATGTGTATATTAAAGCTAAAACACTTCTTGTCTGACATCTAACATGACTTTTCTCTCCCTCACACACACACACACACACACGCACATGTACACATCTCCTTCTCCACCCCATCCAGCTATCGCATGAGTCTCTGCGCAAATTGAGATGGTCAGTGGCTAGATCTTGCTGGCACTGTACTTTGCCAGGTATCCTACCAAGTATTTTGGGATTTTTAAAAAAGGTTTAAAAGCCAGAAGGAAATTTTTGAAACTGTTTCCATAGTTTTATTTCCATATCAGAAAAGGAACCTGTTGAATTTCTGCCAGCCATACGGTTGTTAAAGACATTAGTCAACATTGCATTAAAATGTGTTCACTAGGAGGAATTTGTGCTAAAACGCTGAAGAGTTTTCATGAGAATTAAAAAAAAAACCCTGCAAAACGCTGCAGAAATGTGCAGCACTCAATTTAATTTGAAAAATGAGACACAGAGAACCAAAACTGACAGATCTTTCCATCCATACCTGGGAAGGACACATGTAGATTAAATGGGGGGGGGGAGAATACAAAATGCCATTTTTATACCTATGAAGTCATGTGGATGATGCAAAAATTGCATGCATGCGAAGATCCCATCCCACAAAAAACACACATTTGGAAGCACCCTTTTTTCAAATGGACTGCTACTCCATCCAAAACAGGCTGAATCCTATTACTGGCTAACTAACACGGTATACGTCTGTCTTTTCATGCTCTAGAACAACAGCACAGCAACAACAAAAAGACATTATAGTTGGGCCTAGGGATAGGTCACAAATTTGATTCAGTTCACATTTTAAGCTGAATCTATCAAATTTGAACTTTCTGAAACAGGAGAACAGCCATCCTTCAAAATTCACACTTATTCAAATTTTGCAGTGCAATTCATCAACCAACGTTTACAAAAATGCAAACTGTTAAGGGAAGGTGTGCATAAAAATGAATATATGAGTGAAAAAACATACAAAAATCCATTATATAATGAGAAATTGCTTGCAAAAATGTGTACAAAAATGTCAAAACCGCCTACAAAAATGTGTTTATTATTATAAATTCACACTAAAATGCTGGAGAATTTTCATAAGGATTTTAAAAAAAAAATTGTAAATTGCTGCAGAAATGTGGGGAACTGAATTTAAGACTGGAAAAATGAGAAAGGGGGAGAACTGAAACACATCTCTTTCCATCCCTAGTTGGGTAGCAATTTAATCAGGGCAGAGATGGGGATTCTCATGCCCAGAGGCTGGATGTAGTTCTCAGGGCCTCTCTATTAGCCACAAGCCACACCCCTTAGCAGGCCAGCTCTGCACCCTCCTCGAGTGCTTTTGACTGGCTGGAAGGTGTCCATGAATTGTGATAATGCCCCTTGCTCACATACACGTGTGTGTGTGTGTGTGTGTGTGTGTGTGTGTGTGTGTGTGTGTGTGAGAGAGAGAGAGAGAGAGAGAGAGAGAGAGAGAGAGAGAGAGAGGGGGGAGCTGGGCTGTTGCCTACTGTACAAAGATAAGAATCAGATCCATTACTCCACCCACTTTTGCCTCTAGCACCACCAACCACTGGCATGTGGCCCCCAGAAGGTTGCCCATAAGAAAATGTGGCCCTCAGGCAATAAAGTTACCCCACTTCTGACTTGCAACTTGCTTAACATAATGGTTAGTCCAGGCATGCCAGGCTGGTTTCATAGGTAAGAACATGGACAAAGGAAAGAAAGGAAGCTATATAAAAGTTCTAGACAGATGATAGTTTCAACTAAATATGGCCTCAAACCTTAAACGGTACAAGGCTAAGGACAAGAAATTCTATAAGATATTATTTCTTCAGGCCATTTACTGGGTTTCAATCCCAAATTCACTTTCCTTATATTTGTTGCAGTCTGGAAAAGAGGACTATATGGTTCAGAGGACAAAAAAAGGCAGAGCTTTCTACTTCCACACTACTGGTTCAAATCTAAAACCTTACTGAATTACTGCTATTAAATACAAGCTGCTGTCTCTTCACTTGCTATCCATAACCTCCTGGTGCCGGTCACTGCTGGATAAGTGGAATCCATGGGACTGAAAGGGAATCTGACAACTTTTACAGGTTTGGATGTGTTTGTGTGTGACTGAGTCAGTCTATTGGCCAGTTACTAATTGACTCATTAGTGGAGCCACTTAATTACTTTCCAGAGCTAGATGCAAACTAGGACATAAAGAGGTGGGTGGTGGAAGTGTTCTACAGCCCCTATACTGAGGGATTCCCATTGCCTGAAGACTCAGCACATGAGAGGCTAGTTCATACACAAGATCCACACATGTTTTTTGTACATAGGGTATCACAGAGCTCAGTCCTGGGCCCAGTGGTCTTCAATGTTTTTATCAATGACTGGGATGAGGAGATTCAGGGAATGCTTATCAAATTTGCAGATGATACAAAATTGGGAGGAATAGCTAATACACTGGAAGACAGAAACAAAATTCAAAGAGATCTTGATAGGCTGGAGCACTGGGCTGAAAACAACAGAATGAAATTTAACAGGGATAAAGTGCAAAGTTCTACACCTAGAAAAAAGAA
This sequence comes from Rhineura floridana, assembly GCF_030035675.1. Taxonomy (NCBI): domain Eukaryota; kingdom Metazoa; phylum Chordata; class Lepidosauria; order Squamata; family Rhineuridae; genus Rhineura; species Rhineura floridana. Next base: position 39,217,371 of record NC_084485.1, read on the forward strand.
AGCAAATGCACAGTTATAAGATGGGGGATGCATGACTCAGCAATACTACATACGAGAAGGATTTGGGGATTGTTGTTGATCACAAGCTGAATGTGAGCCAGCAGTGTGATGTGGCTGCAAAAAAGGCAACTGCTATTTTAGACTGCATTAACAGAAGTATAGTTTCCAAATCACGTGATGTATGCGGCACTGGTTAGGCCTCATCTTCAGTACTGCATCCAGTTCTGGACACCACACTTTAAGAAGGATACAGACAAACTGGAACGGGTTCAGAGGAGAGCCACAAGGATGATCAGGAGACTGGAAACAAAGCCCTGTGAGGAGGACTGAAAGAACTGGGCATGTTTAGCCTTGAGAAGAGAAGGATGAGGGGAGATATGATAGCACTCTTCAAGTACTTGAAAGGTTGTCACACAGAGGAGGGCCGGGATCTCTTCTCAATCATCCCAGAGCGCAGGACACACCATAATCGCTCAAGCTGCAGGAAAACAGATTTCAACTGAACATCAGGAAAAGCTTCCCAACTGTTAGAGCGGTGCAACAATGGAACAATGGAACAATGGAACAATGGGAGGTGGTGGCCTCTCCAACATGAGGCATTCAAGAGGCAGCTGGACAGGTATATGTCAGGTACGCTTTAATTTGGATTTCTGCTTTGAGCAGGGGGTTAGACTTGATGGCCTGATAGGCTCCTTCCAACTCTGTGATTCTATGTCAATTCATGTCCATTCAAGTCCTGCAGATCAACTTCCATAAATACACCCAAAGCCAGATGTCCCTACTCACAGGAGCTAACATGTAGCACAAGGAGAGTTCCCTGCCCATACATTACACTGCTCATATGTGCAAACCACACTTGCATGAGCTCTTAAATGTTCATGCAACTGAAGAGATATATAACATATGACGTGTCTTAAACATTTTTGAGACGTTATAAAGTGGGGAGACGTCTGTAGCCTTTTTTTCTCCCCCCTATTTTTTGTTGGTGCCCCCCCTCAACTTTTAGACTTGCTATAGGCCTGTGGGTGAGGTCAGTTTCAGCTGGTGTTTGGTGGCCAGGAATAAGAAAGTAAGAGGAGGGTGTTTTAATATTTAATATTTGCATGCCATATATGTTACCTGCTCGAAAGATGCGGCAGGCTGCAAAATCGAATCAGTCAAGTCATTGTTTAGATCTTGTTCACATATGCATGTGCATTACTTGATTCGCCTCTCCTCTCTGCTTGATAACTGAAAGTATGACCTCACTGCCTGTGGTGTTAGATTTGGGATGGCTCACTCACACTGGCAAGTCACCAATAATGGATGTTCTGGTTATCAAGTGATGCATGCCTCAAGCAAGCACGCATGCATCAGCCTCCTCGTTCTTTACTTCCAGGGACTTGAGAAAAATGGAGGAAGTGCTATGCAAAGATGTTGGCAGGCAAAAGTGATGACATTAGGGAGCTGCTATCGAGTCCAAAAATCCTGCACTTCTTATTCACACAGCGAGAAACTGGGGGGGGGGGTGAAGTAACACCTCACAGGCCGCAATTGTAATCTTCCCCTGAACAGCTCTGCTCTTCCTTAGCTTGTGCGCTGCAGGTGTAGGAAGGAAACCTACTACCTCCCAGGGGAGATGTGGAAGAGTCTGATTGTCATAAATTGTCTGCTCGCCTTGGGAAATGCTTGGGATGGCAGCAGTGTGTCCAGCATGGCAGAGGAGGCAAGGCTTAGAAGACCTGTGGAAGCCTCCTTTTTGCTGGAGTGCAAGTACCATGCTGTCCACATGTGCAGGAGTGAGGCCCACGACTTCTTTATTACATCAAGAATGACCTCAGCGTGGACTGGGTTTTAACATGCGTATAATGACCTCAGCGTGTATTCGATTTTGGAGTTCATGCAACCGCTTTGCCACAAGATGAAGGGATTGGAAGTCAGAAAATGTTAGTGCAAAGGGACTTCCGTCCTCCTTTCCCCCATGTCCCCTATGTCTGTTCAAGTAGTTTCCCCAACCTTCTGGAACAGGTTGGGGGAAGGCATGAGGTGCATACAGGGGGAGGAGAAGGGAGAAAGTCCCATTGCACTAGTGGTTATCAATATGCTGATGGGGCACCTTAGTAGAATATTGCCCATTGAACATAGCATGTTATGTTGTCTTTTATATTGTTGTGATCAGCATCATTAGCACCTGTGATGATGGACAAACTATAAATTTTATAAATAAATACATGACAGATGCTCTTGAAAGTCGCTGATTCATAGGGTCGCCATAAGTTGTAGTCGACTTGGAGGCACGTAACAACAACAACAATTTTATTGTATTGTACTTATTATATGTGGCCAAGTTCTCTGGGCAGTTTTTGCAGAGATAATAAAGTATACAAATATACAAACCACCACACTATTGATATATACAGCAATAAGCAGCAGTGAGTCATGGAGGGGAGGGGAGATCGAAAGTGAATCCAAAGCAATGAGCAAAAACAGGAAACTGCCATATAGTGAGTAAGAATATTGGTCCATCTAGTTCAGTAATCTGCGCTGTACAATATATGGGCAATATACAAATGTAATTATAGTGTAGACTGTGACTGGGAGCAGCTGCTCTGGATTTCAGGCAGGGTAGTCTCCCAACCCTACCTGGAGATGTTGGAGATTGAACCTGGGACCTGTATGCAATGCTGATGCTCTACCACTGAGCTGCGGCCCTCCCCCAAGCATGTGGTGTTCTATGATATTACACAGGCTTTTCCTCCTCCTGGCTGCAGCCCCACATTCCCCAGGAAAGCTATCCATACACACCCCCAAATCAGAGTCATCCGGAGAAGCATTCCAGTATGCTTTGCTTTGCTTTGCTTTGGATTCCTGCATTGAGCAGGGGGTTGGACTTGATGGCCTTATAGGCCCCTTCCAACTCTACTATTCTATGATTCTATGTGGAAAGGGCTGTCATCTGAAATTAAAATTGGTCACACCCTGATGTGTGAGTGCAAGAACGCCATTGCACATGGGTCCCTCTAGATCCTGGCCAATAATTCGACATGTACACAAATGTCATGACCGAAAGAGCATTTGCATGTTCACTGACTGTGCCGATCAAAGGACTGGAGGTAAAAGTGCAGTTTCCTCCATCCTGATTTTGATACCATTTCCTTTAAAAAAAAATGACAGCATCAATGCATTTATAACGTACAGTATATTTATACTAGTTAAGCAAAAACCACTCACCCACTGCATTTGAAGTGACAATCCTTCCTTCCTCTGATCAGTTTAACATGTTACCGCCATATGGCATTCCATAATCAACTGCAAAGTTGTACTTCAAACTCAGTGCTGCATTTATAATATTATTGTATGCAGCACAAACACCAATATTTAGGAAGAAAAATGTCCTTTTTATTGGACTCCTGCTGATACCCCAGCTGTTAGCCAATGCCTGCAGTTTCTCTCTCTTTTATTTTTATACTGAAAAAGAAGCCCTAAGCATTTATTTATTTATTTATTTATTTATTTTTGCAAAAAAAGAAGAGTCACATCTGAAAGGTACATTTTGCCCTGCCCCAGTAGGTCTCTATATGACTATGTTAAAATGTTTTTATTAGATGAATTGCATCATTAAATTACATTATAAAAACTAAAAATGCACCATTAATTTTCAAAAACAATAGTAAATACATCTCATTTCTGATACATGATTCTGCATTTAATTTTTGCCCTAGGCCATGTTTTTCTCCAACAGCCATACTGCCTCCCATTATGCAGACTATACAAATAGAGCTAAATTGCCAAAGAGGTTTTTTGTTGTTGTTGCTGCTGCTGTTCTTGTTGCCAAACGTCTGTAATGTGAAAATAAATGAATTTCTAATCGGCTGTTGCAAAAAGAAAAATTACTTTTTGATCTCGGCTCAGCCAACCAAGAATCTACCTACCTTGTATAATAGGATGGTAGGCCAGTGTACAAGGCAGAGAAAGACAAAGGCTAGACAGAGACAGACATGGCAGTAAATTAGGTTAGCACATTTCAGTTCTATATGAGTGGCATTTCTTAATTAAATATATACAAGTTCCACTCAACTATGTAGTCTTATGGCTGGAGGGTCTTCCCATCTAATGTAGTATTGGTTCTAAACAGCCATAGATCACATTGCATTTATAACAAAAAAAACGAAGTAAAATAGCAATGCACCCCTTCTATTGGAAGGAAAAAGCTGATAAATCAAAGGAAATGGGGAGGAAATGTGCTTGCAAAACTTTTAACTTTTAATCAGGCAAAAATATGTTTAAGCAATGCATGTCTGGTTAGAGTTTGGGCTTGTCTATTGTATTGCTATCTGTTCAGGAATAACTCCAAGTTTCAGTCTAATATTCTGAGACTGTACAGATGCAATGTCAGGTAACTATGGATCTTCACGGCTACAGGTGTTAGAACTAACACAGGCATGCGCAAAAAATGCACTGGAAAATCACTCCATCTGCACAAACTCCTCTGCCTGACTCACAATTCTTTACGAACTTTACATCAAGACCTGAAGAGAGGAAATAAAATAGTATCAAGGTATGCAAGTGAGGGGGCAGGAAGGGGTAACAAACTGGCAAATGATGTATACCTCCAGTATTTCCAGAGTGCAGAGCGATTTTCACTGGCATTCATTAAAGGAAACTCATTTTACAAGTCCCAGGTTGATCCAGAGTCCCTCTATGAAGCTGATTTTGTGATGTGTTTAAATACAGGTTGTTTTGCAGTTCTACTGTGTGAATCCCCACCCACAGTTACCTAGGACCACATTGACACCATACATTTATTCCACTTTAAACACTCATGGCTTTCCTCAAAGAATCATGGGAAGTGTAGTTTGTGAAGGGGGCTGAGAGTTAGGAGGCTCCTATTTTCCCCAGAGAGCTACAATTCCCTGAGTGATTTAACGATCGATACCTTGTCCCAGGGAACTCTGGGAATTGTAGCTTTATGAGGGGAACAGAGATCTCCTAACAACGCTCTGCACCCTTACCAAACTACAGTTCCCAACATACTATGGGGGAAGCTATGATTGTATAAAGTGGAATAATAGTGGAATAAATGTACAGTGTAAATACAGACTAGGTTCCATTTGCACTATACATTTAAATGCCACTTGAAATAGTCATGGCTTCCCCAAAGAATCCTGCCATTTGTCAAGAGTGCTTAGAGTTGTTAGGAGACCCCTAACCCCCTACAGAGCTACAATTGGTTTAACAGAGTGGTTTAACATTCAGTCCCTCTTCCCAGGGAACTCTGGGAATTGTAGCTCTGAGAGAGGAATAGTGGTCTCCTAACAACTCTCAGCACCCCTCACAAAACTACAACTCCCAGGATTCCTTGGAGGAAGCCGTGGTATGTTTTAAACGATAGTGCTTTAAATGTGTAGAGCAGATGGAGCCTTAGTAATGAGCCAGCAATTCGGCCATACATTTATGTGGGACAGATCAGCACATGGACATGCTTATCTTTCTCCCACAAAAAATAAACAGAATTGGATCTTGTTCAGTATTATTGAATGGAAAGTTAAATCTATTGATTAGTTATAATTTTTACATAGCATGTCTGTGCAAACTGTGCCATTTCTTGTATCTTCATAACAGGCTTATGAGATAAGTTATGCCAGAAATTTCTGGACTCCTTTGGGCAGGAGCTGTCAGGATCTGAATCTCAAGACCTGTGACTGCAACCTACCCTAATGAGCCACCTGGGACTGTTTGTGGTTAACTGATACTTGGCACCAATGACCTTTTTGCCTAACAGCCTTGGTTTGCTGCCAGGAACAGTTCATGCAGAATCATAGAATTGTCACGGAGAATGCAACCATGTTCCAGTCTTGGTGAAGCAGAATCCATTGACAGGTTGGGAAGATGCAGGTCTGGCAAACGATCTGGGATAAAGGGAGCAGGCAGGAAACAGACAGGCAGCGTTCAGACAGGGTTAGACTCCCAGAAAACAAGTTCAGTCAGAGACAGGTCTTTCAGGACACCAGACAAAGCCCAGGAAGCAGACAACTTGCTCTGACAACAGCATGACTTCTTAGACTCTGCAGAGGCCTAGCATCACATTCCTTCTCCATGATCTCTTGCCAAGTGCACTGCCTGCATTGGCAAGCAGACTCAGTGGCGTGTGAGGCCTTTGGGGGCTAACTAATATGTCAACCCTTGGTGTAACCAGAGTTGAGACTACAGCCATAGGCTGGGGAGTCCACAACTCTGATCAACCCCAGCCAGCACGGCCGTGCTATGCGAAACCATTTTGATTATGCCTCAAGCCATTCTTTCCCCCTGTTCGGCCTTTATCATATGTGTGTGGAGTGGATCTTGGAATATACTGCATCAGAGACACAATTGTCCTCTTACTCCATCCCCTTCCATCTTCCGTTACCAGATGTTTTCCTTTCTCCTCTTCTGACCTTTCCCATACAAAATCTCATACAGATCTGTGGAAAAAGGGAAGACCTACATATAATGTCTTGACTACCTTAAACTGCCTTGGATGCTGGAGGTACTACATAACCATGTTTGACTAGTGCCCATTGATAACTTGTATTCTCCATGAATTTGTCTAATCCCATTTTAAATCTGTCCAAGTTGGTGGCCTTCACTATCACATCATGTGGCAGCAAATTCCGCAGCCTATCTATCTATCTAGCCCAGGGCAGCAAACAAAAGCAGAAAAACAATTTAAAACATCATAAAAACAGACCTTAAAATACATTAAAACAAAACAACTTTAAAAACATTCTTTAAAAAAGCTTTAAAACATCTTAAATAAAAAGGGTTAAAAAAGCATACTGTTTAGAAAACAAAACAAAACTATGTACCGTGTGAAGAAATGTTTCCATTTGTCTGACCTAAATCCAACATTCAGCTTGATTTGATTATCCCTGGATCTAGCATTATGTAGTGCCTGCAGGAAGAAGAAACCATTGCCCCAAGGGAAGGAGAGGCTGCTGCTCTTGCTGCTGCTGTGCTGCTGCTGCTGCCGCCGCCGTGAGATCACCACCTCCACCACCCTTCACAGTCCCAGAGGGACTTCTGCCTGGCAGGACCAGGCCCCAGGTACCCAGCCAGCCAGGGATGATTCTTACCACCTGTCCCTCTTTGGAGGGATACATAAGCCGGCTGGCTGAGGTGCCCTGGGAGACCCAGTGCCTGCAGGAAGAAGAAACCATCGCCCAAGGGAAGGAGAGGCTGCTGCTCTTGCTGCTGCTCTTGCTGCTGCTCTTGCTGCTGCTCTTGCTGCTGCTCTTGCTGCTGCTCTTGCTGCTGCTCTTGCTGCTGCTCTTGCTGCCGCCGCCGCCGCTGCCGTCGCCGCCGCTGCCGTGGGATCACCACCTCCACCACCCTTCCCAGAGGGACTTCTGCCTGGCAGGACCAGGCCCCAGGTACCCAGCCAGCCAGGACTGATTCTTACCATCTGTCCCTCTTTGGAGGGATACATAAGCCGGCTGGCTGAGGTGGCCTGGGAGACCCAGTGCCTGCAGGAAGAAGAAACCATCGCCCAAGGGAAGGAGAGGCTGCTGCTCTTGCTGCTGCTGTGCTGCTTTCTTTTCTTTTTTCTTTTTCTTTTTTTACTTTTTTGTTGGTGTGTTGATGCAATTTGAGATGAATGGGTGCCTGATTATATGAATGTATGTCTGAGTGAGTGTGTATGTTTATATGCTGTATATATGGCTGTATATATGGCTGTTTTTATACGTTTAATTGTTGTATATTTTAGTTGTATTATGTGCTTCGGAGAGAGTTTTATCCATCAGGCGGGGAGACTTGAGGAGGCCCCAATTACCGTAGTGACGGGCAAGGAAGGTATGGCACTGTGAGAAGGATGTGCCAGGTAAGGGGAACGCGGTCCAGACATGTTGTGGCTGTGCCTTGTTCCGGTCCTTCCCACACCCGCAAGGTCGTTGGTAGTCCTATCAGCCAACTCTCAGATCTCCAGTTGCTGTTATTAAATGCCAGATCGGTATATAATAAAACCTCCCTCATCCACGATTTGATTGTGGATGAGGCAGCCGATCTGGCATGTATAACCGAGACCTGGGTGGGTGAGCAGGGAGGAGTTGGTCTCTCTCAGCTCTGCCCACCGGGGTACTTGGTTCAGCATCATGGTAGATCTGAGGGTCGGGGAGGTGGGGTTGCTGTCGTCTATAAGAGTTCCATCTCACTCACCAAGCACCATGTTCATTCAGTTACTGGCCTGGAGTGTTTGCACCTTGTGTTGGGCCAGAGGGACAGGCTGGGAATCCTTTTGGTGTACCGCCCAATGGCTTCCCTAACTGAGCTGGCGGAAGTGGTCTCGGATATATTGTTGAGGTCCCCCAGACTAATAGTACTGGGGGATTTCAACATTCATGCCGAGACCACTTTGTCTGGCGCGGCTCAGGACTTCATGGCTTCCATGACAGCCATGGGGCTGTCTCAATATGTTAGTGGTCCAACACATGTATCGGGGCACACTCTAGACCTTGTTTTTGCTACTGAGCATGGGGAAAGTGATCTGGATGTGGGGAGTTTTACAACACTCCCTTTGTCATGGACAGACCACTGCTTGCTGAAGTTTAGACTTTCAGTAACCTCTTCCCTCTGCAAGGGTGGGGGACCTATTAAAATGGTCCACCCCCAGAGACTAATGGATCCTGAAGGTTTTCAAAGGGCTCTGGGGGATTTTCCGGCTGATAGGACTGGCGCTCCTGCTGAAGCCCTGGTCGCTCTGTGGAATACGGAGATGACCCGGGCTGTAAACACGATCGCTCCTGCACGCCCTCTCCTGTGTAGAGCTCATACAGCTCCATGGTATACTCCGGAGCTGAGAGCGATGAAGCAAGATAGGAGGCGGCTTGAGCGGAAATGGAGACGAACTCCCGACGGATACAATTATGCGCTGGTTAGTGCTTCGACTAAGCTCTATGTAGGAGCAGTGAAGGCAGCTAAAAAACATCATTTTGCTGCCACTATTAAATCATCTCTTTGCCGCCCAGCGGAGCTCTTTCGAGTTGTCTGGGGGCTTCTCCATTCAAACCCTCCGGACACGGTGGAATCATCGGAGGCCCGCTGTAATCAGTTTGCCGATCACTTCCAGAATAAGATCTCATGTATCCGCCAGGACCTAGACTCTCAAGTTATAGCAGTAGATCCTAGTGAGATGTCCGGAGCACAGTCTTGTCCTGTTTTGTTGGATGAGCTTCAGTTGGTTCAACTCGAGGATGTGGACAAGGTGCTTGGACAGGTACGTGCAACCACTTCAGTACTGGATCCTTGCCCCTCCTGGCTGATAAAAACTAGCAGGAATGGAACAGGTAACTGGGCCAAGGAAGTGATAAATGCCTCTTTACGAGAGGGAGTGGTCCCGGGCTGTCTGAAAGAGGCAGTGGTGAGACCACTCCTGAAAAAGCCTTCCTTGGACCCAGACAATTTTAACAGCTACAGGCCAGTGGTGAATGTTCCATTCCTGGGCAAGGTCTTGGAACGGGTGGTTGCTGGCCAGCTCCAGGCGCTATTGGATGAAACTGATTATCTAGATCCATTTCAATTGGGTTTTAGGCCCGGTTTTGGCACTGAGACAGCCTCGGTCGCCCTGTACGATGACCTATGTCGGGAAAGAGACAGAGGGAGTGTAACTCTGTTGATTCTCCTTGATCTCTCAGCGGCTTTTGATACCATCGACCATGGTATCCTTCTGGAGAGGCTCGCGGAGTTGGGGGTTGGAGGTACTGCTTGGCAGTGGTTCCGCTCCTACTTGGCGGGTCGTCTCCAGAAGGTAGTGCTTGGGGAACATTGCTCGACACCGCGGGCTCTCCAATATGGGGTCCCGCAGGGGTCAGTTTTGTCCCCCCTGCTTTTTAATATCTACATGAAGCCGTTGGAAGAGGTCATCAGGAGTTTTGGAGTGCGTTGTCATCAGTATGCTGATGACACGCAGCTCTACTTCTCCTTTTCATCTTCTTCAGGTGAGGCTGTCGATTTGCTGAACCGTTGCCTGGCCGCGACAATGGACTGGATGAGAGTTAACAAACTGAAGCTCAATCCAGACAAGACTAAGATGCTGTTGGTGGATGGGTTCTCTGATCGGATGGTGGATATATACCCTGTCCTGGATGGGGTTACACTCCCCCTAAAGGACCGGGTTCGTAGTCTGGGAGTCTTTTTAGACTCTTCCCTCTCACTTGAGGGGGAGGGGGGAGGGGGGAGGGGGGAGGAGGGAGGAGGGAGGAGGAAGAAGGAAGAAAGAAAGAGTACTGCCTTCAAGTCGATTCCGACTTATGTCGACCCTATGAATAGGGTTTTCATGAGGCTGAGAGGCAGTGACTGGCCCAAGGTCACCCAGTGAGCTTCATGGCTGTGTGGGGATTCGAACCCTCGTCTCCCAGGTCGTAGTCCAGCACATTAACCACTATGCCACACTGGCTCTAGCATAATGTGAGAGACAGAAAAACTATCCAGTTTCTCAACACTGTGCTAACAGAGGTGCTATATTCAGCACACCTGGTGACCGTCCAAGACAAACGTAGCACACTAGCCATATGCGATAGCCCACCAGCGCATCAATACATCTCCTGGTTTTGCTGCTTGATTGGGATTTCATAACAAGGGCTGGCCACAAACATAACTGGGGAGCTGTGTTTGGACTGGTATATCACAAATTGAACAGGGCTAAAAGAGAGGTGCCATCATTCAGGAAGCAAACAACCCCTAAGAAAGCACCATCTTTGTATCATTAAGCTTGTAAATCAATGTACTATGCCAGAGGTGGGGAACCTTTTTCAGTCTGAGGGCCACGTTCCCTTCTGGACAACTTTCCGAGGGCCACATGCTCATGGTGGATAGGGCCAAAGGCAAAACTGGGTGGAGCAACATATATAAATGTTACCTTTCTAGAGTAGGCTACTTTCTGCACACACTCACACATTCCTCTTTATCTTCCAGTCAGGCAAGCAAGAGGCATTATCAGAGTTGATGGATACATACCAGTCAGACAAAAACATTTGGGGTGTGTGTGTGAAGCAGAGTCACTGAAGGGTTGTGGCCTGAGGGGATGTGGCCTGGCAAGAATTCCAAGGGTGAGATAAAGAGGCCTAGAGGTCCACATGTGGCTCCCAGGCCTGAGGTTCCTCACCCCTGCACTAAGCTCTTCCTTCCTTGAATTCACTTGCCTCAATACTCAGAGAATTCTTCAGGGTGTATGAAATGGTTTGTTACACTACTAGCAAAACAAACCTTGGGATCTTTTGCTACATCACCAGCCTCTTGAATTGCAGATTTAATTTTAAGAAGCCTCATCTATTTTTAGAATGCATATTAATTACCCCTAAGCAGGTGCAAATTTCTCCACATGCCTCTCTCCCTGTTCTGTTTATTACTGTTTCTTTGACTCCTCAATGGCAGTTGCAAGCAAATAAATCCAGCTAATGCAATAAAAGGATTTATTGTCGCCCAAATTTACACCAGCAGTTTAATCATAACACCTTTTCATCTGACAGACTTTTTCGAGAACAATTTGCCCCACAATTTGTCAGCAGGGAAAATGGCCTTGTATAAAACGCCAGGAGGAAATGAATGTTAATATGCACCACCACCAGTCTTTCATTCTTCTAATTGCCCAGAGAATTTAAAGGAGACAGACTTATTTACTCACAGTAGGAAGTGTGCTGCAATAAATTCTCACTATTATGGACCTAAATAAGTCCCTGACATCGACAGAACAGGCTGGAAGGATGACGAAGTCCAGGAAATTTACATGCCAGTAAATGGGTAGTTGAGGGCATGTATCTCTATGGTGGTAAGAGAAACGCCAACGTGATACCTCTAAGACGTTTTCTGCATTTTAAAATGATGGCCACTTAGGGTTGAAACATTTCTAATGGGATAAATGACAGAGCTTGTAATTTTACTTCTGCTGTTCCAATTTCCTCAAGCCACTCTGGCCCTAATCAGATGCATACAAGTCCCATCAAAATTGGTGCTGTAAATTGGCTGAAACCACCCAGATTTTTTTTAATGGCTGCATAAAAGGAATGGGGGAGAAATTAAATTCACGTCACATTTAACAGTGAATCTTCTCACTTTCCAAAACAATATGTGAACTGAAATACAACTGAACTTTGAAATTCACATTTCTTCAAATTCTGCAGTACTGTTATCCAATAATACAATACTTTACACTAAAGATTGCATATAAATGCATATATTAGTGAAAATAACATACAGAAATGTATTTTATTAGGGAAAATTGCTATGAAAAAAATGTGTGTATTAAGCAAACTTGTATACAAAATGCATATATTGCGAGAAACGTGCACCCATGATTTTCATTAAGATTTTTTTAAAAAAACTAAAAAAATCCAAACTGTTGTGGAAAAGGCAGAGAACTGAACAGATTTACCCATCTGAAAGCATAAACTTCACTAACAACATCCACCAGGTTTGCTGTGGCTGTGGAAAAAGGGAGATCTAACCTCAGGGGAAAGGTTGAAATTTTGTAATAACATGAGATAAATCTACTAGTAAATTCAGTTTAGGAATATAGGGACCTACTTTATACCAGGTCAGACTATTTGTCCATGTAACCTAGACTAATATATTCTGACTGGCAGGGCTCTCCCAGGCCTCAGGAACATTACCTGTTACCTGACCCTTTAAAGTAAAGCATTGAACCTAGGGTTTTCCACATCCAAAGTATATACTCTATCACTGAGTTACAGTCCCAATCTGAGAAGTATACAGCCTAATATACACATTATTGTATGCAATTTTGTCTAATATACACATTTTTGCAAAGCATTTTTTCCTAATACATAATGCATCTTTGCCCCCACACCCAAGAAGACTCGTGACACAAGTTGGAATAATGTTATATTTATTAAATATAACATTCAACATCAAATGCAAATAAGCCAATTCATCAGATTAAATTGCTTCGGGCAGGTGAGGCCTCCTACATATGTGGGAATATTCCCACGCCTTCTAAAGGCAAGTAATTCTCTTCAGACCTTAACTCCATAGCCAAGGATGTGGGGGAAAATCTCCCTCCTTGCTGCTGAAGTCAGTTGTGGTTCCAACCTCCGCACCATGGCCCCGCCGTACAGGCGTTCACCCTGATGCGCAAGCAGGTCCCACAAGGACACTCCTCAGTTCGCCACCAGGCATTAAGCTTTGATGGTTCCCTGGGGAGTGCCCCTTACCTGTATACTTTAACCGCCTCAAAATAACCCAATATACCTCACCTGCCCGAATTCCATGCCACAAGAGGGGATCAGCTCAAGCTTGGTCCCCTCAACCCAATGAAGAAAACAAACTCCCTAAACCCAGCCTCAAATCCTCTAAAAACAGATCACATCCCCACTCTGACAGGCGTACACCGTCGTCTCTAAACAATTGAGGGGAATAAAACCTTATCCTATCATGGGATATGCACGCCCCCCCCAAGGGATAAAACCAATTCCCTGACCTTCCTATTTACCCATTTGTGCGACCTATCAATTTTGTTTGGGTGAAGTGCACCCCTCCATACTCGTCTCACAAGCATATCTGACCAAAATTAGATTAGGATAAGAACGCCTAAGCCACGTGAGATCACGATTGACCTTAAGCAGCAAGTCCATACCGGGGCGCTGCACAAGGTCATTCTCCCCCAAATGAATTAACACAATATGAGGCTGTGCCACTGATGCCATGGTGCGGCACACCAATGGCAACAATGCATCCCATAACATGCCCCTCCGCGCCTCCCAGCTAACTATCGCTGATGCAGAAAGCTGCAGCTGCGTCCCGGAAAACGACGAAGAGGACCTCCGATGCGCCCAAAACAAGATGGAATGGCCACACAGAACGATCCGCACCGGGACAGGAAGACTCAAAATACCTAAAGAAAAACAAAATTAAATACAACATTAATACCGGACATAAGACTGAAAAGCGGAGGAAAGCCACCTGCCAATTGCCTGGATATCGCCAACGCTCATGCCCACGAGGGCAGCGGCCGTAGCCGCTCCAATCTGAAATGAATGCAGCCCATAGACTCCAGCATCGCGACCAGTGGCCAACAAGGCCCGCCGAACAACGGCCCAAAATTGGAACTGAGTCAGGGCAGAACCATCCGCATGTATAAAAAGATAACGCAGGCCCACTGGCCTTAGAAGCAAGAATTGACGCATGTCGGCCACGGGGCATAATTCCAAAACCTGGCAGCTGCGTAAAGACACAAGACTGCCACGGGCCTTCTGATCAGTCTTAGAGACTCGCAGTGAAAACCTAACCATATCAGCACCTAACGTGCAATTGCCAGAGCATAAGGCCCTGTAAGACACATCGCGCCTAGAGAGGACTAACACTTCACTAGGGCGAAAAGCACCATAAAACATCGTCAGACTTACTGTGGCGAACAGGTGCGACTCATACTGGGATGAGCATAGAGAACGAAACAATGCCAGGATCTGGAGGAGGACATCGGGCGTGATTGGCCTCCTCCGGTCAGCGGGCCTGGGAGCAGAACGCGACCAACCCTCAAGGACCTTTCTGACCCTAAAATCTACAGAATGATCCGGCAGTCCCCGTGCCTTAGAGATAAAGGCCAGCGCAGAGAGGTGCCCAGCGATAGTGGAAACAGAAGAGCCTTGCCCTTTCAAATGCAACATATACTGTAATAATTGCTCCATGGAAATGGGCCACACCATAGGTAAAGCAGCACTGATTCGGAAAGCCTGGAACTTCACAAAGGCACGCTGATACGCTTTCTGAGTACTGGGAGCAAGAGCTGATGCAATAACAGCCCCAACTTCTAAACGCCAAGGTTCCATAAGAAAGGCGGGACCGGGACAGGGTCCAGAGCCGCTCCAGGTGCAAGCTCCCGAAAACGCGCCATCTGTAATCGGGAAAGAGCATCAGCAACACTGTTTTGCAAACCTGGAACATGCCGAGCAATGAAAAGGATATTAAATCGCAAACATTGCAATACAAAAGTGCGCACTAGTCGCATAACACGAGGAGATTTGGAAGTCTGGGCATTAATAACACACACAGTAGACAGATTATCACACCAAAAGCGTACTGTACGGTTTTTGAATGCCTGCGGCCAAATATGGACCGCCACAACTATCGGGAAAAATTCCAAAAAAGTCATATCTCCAGTGGTCCCAGAGGCCTGCCATGTGTTAGGCCACCTATCAGCGCACCACTGCGACCGGAATATGACACCAAAGCCTATACCCCCGGCAGCATCAGAATGTACCTGTAATTCAGCTTCCAAAAGCAATTCCTCGCGCCAGAAGGAAAGACCATTAAAGTCCTCCAGAAACGTAAGGCACATACATAAATCAGCTCTCATACCAGCAGAGACACGAATGAAATAGGATCGAGAGCGCACACCTTTCATGGTGTCACAGAGACGCCTGAGAAATGCACGCCCTGGGGAAATGACTTTAGAGGCAAACACTAGGTGTCCCACAAGTACCTGCAATTGAGCTAATGTAATCTTTTTTAATACAAGTACAGCCCGGAGACGCTGCCGCAAAGCAAACAACTTGTCCTGTGGCAAACAGGACGACTGGGCAATCGTATCTAATTTGATACCTAAAAAGGTAAGTGAAGAAGAAGGGCCCTCGGACTTCTCGGGAGCTAAGGGAACACCCAACTCAGCGGTTAGGGCCTCAAAGGAGTGCATCAAATATAGGCAATGGGAAGACCCTGCCGGCCCTGCAAACAAAAAATCATCGAGATAATGAACTGACAGAGAAGAAGTCCTCCTTCGCAGTGCCCACTCTAAAAACATGCTAAATGCTTCAAAAGCAGCACAGGACACGGAACAACCCATTGGCATGGCCCTATCGATGTAAAACTGGCCTTGAAATTTGAAACCCAATAAGTCATCATCATCGGGATGCACTGGTAAGAGACGAAACGCTGATTTTATATCGCATTTCGCTAATAAAGCACCCTTACCAGCCCTGCGAACTACTCACACAGCCTCATCAAATGATGTATACCTAACTGATGCATGACTTGGGGAAATGCCATCATTAACAGAAGCACCTTTGGGGAATGACAAATTGTGTATGAGGTGATATTCGCCTGGCTGTTTCTTAGGAACAATTCCCAAAGGAGAAATTCAAAAATTCTCCAAAGGAAGAGAAGTAAAGGGACCTGAAATACGATCGGCACTTATCTCCTTACTGAGTTTGGCCAACACTACCGGGGCCATATGCGTGAGAGAGGGCTGATTCTTTGACGAAATAGCAACCCTGGGGCCCTGAAAGGGTATACGAAAACCTTTAGTAAAACCCACCAGCAGAAAACTAGCAGCAGACCTATTGGGGTAACCTGCCAACAAGCGAGCTAGGGGAATTAATTTAACAGGGCTACTGGCCTTGCGACGTACCGCCGCTATTGCCAGACCCACGTTTATGCTGCTGGTGGTCCCCTGTACCCTGGCGAGCCTGCCGGGCACGCTGACAGGAAGAACTGGGGTGGTTGCCACCACACAGTCCGCAAGCATGTCGAAACCTACATGGACGCCTGAGACATCGGCCACTGCTATTAAACGTCCAACAGACCTGTTGGGATTGAACCCGCTGACTGCCCTGACCAGACCCAGCGGCGGAAGTCTGTGCTCGCGCTAACAGATGTCCACTATCTGCCCTATCACCAGAAGTAGGCCTGGCAGCAGTCATGGAGCGAAGCCACAAACCAGCATGCTCCACGTCCCAACGAAGGGTGGGATCCAATGCCGCCCTTTGCCTGAAATTTTCATCGTACCGCAACCACGCGGTGCCAGAAAATTCTCGAAAAGCCCGATGAACGATATCCTGGTATTTTATCATAGACAGGGCCCTCGATGGATAAGCCTGCGTCATAACTCCCATATAAATCATGTAAGCGTTCAGCCAGTTAGGCCATACACGATCGACTCTCTTTTTTGTGGCCACCTCACGTTCCTTGCCATCCTGACCCTCTTTAGTTTTAACCTCGTTCTCACGAAAAAGAAGAGTAAATAAATCAATGTACTCTCCCCGCCAGATGCTTTCCTTTGTTGTGACCAATAAATGGTCACCCAAAGGAAGAGAGGTATCACCCTGAGGATAAATACCCTGAGGGAGAGGCAAAGAAGAGGTAGGAAGACCCAAGGCAGCCGCTGATGGCTGCCAAGGAGTCACAGCAGCAGCAGGCCACGGGAGCTGTGGTTGGTGCGGAACTAAAACTCCCCCCATAAACACCATTGGTTGGGAGCCACTTGGCAGCTGAGAAGCAGCCAGAGATGAATCTAAAGGACTAACACCTGCAACATTATTCTGTGTAACAGGAAGATGTGGTGCGAGTGTCTCACCTGCATAAGCAGCTGGAGAAGCAACAAGCGGCGAAGTCACCAAAGCAGAGGGCTCAGACGACCCAGGCAAGACACTGGACTGGGGAGATTGAACCTGTCCCTGCAACAACCCATCTACAGCTGGACGTGAGAGTACAGGTAAAGAAGACGTAACCACAGACGAAGCCACTGGAGACGGGAGAACCGCAGGCTCCTGTACAGGTGCAGCAGCCTCAAGAACGCCAATCCTAGAAACCAAAGAAGCAAGAATACTTGACTTAGTGCTCTTCTCTGCGAGGCGGGCAGACTTCTTACCTGTAGGGGCGGTACTGGACCCCGCCCCTGCGTCACAAGGCTGCAAACGCTCCCTTTCTAGCGCATCCACGCGCGCCACCAAAGCCCGAATGGTGCCCATATCCTCCTCTTCGTCAGACGACTGATGATGCCGGGCTGAGGGGTGCTTGGAAGCCTGCTTCACTACGCGAACACCTTTCTTCTGTTGCACCTTCCTAGGCGGCATGTTTCTTCGCCAGTACCAGAAATATAACAGCAGGAACAACAATTAACGATTAACAAGTAACTAAAACCACAAAGAAAACAGCAATCAACTCAACAACTGGATTAGGTATATTTTTCCTGTGTTTTTTTTTTTAAAGGGCAGAGTCAGAATAATATGAAGGGGAGGGGAATAAAAGGAATAATATATCAACTATTAATAAAATATATTTAACTATTGATGTATTCCCTTAATATATAAATATTATTATGTATATACTACTTAGTATAAATATTAAACGCACAAATTGAAAACCAAAACTTATGGACCCAGATAATTTGAACAACTATCGACCGGTAGCGAATGTTCCATTTCTGGGCAAGGTCTTGGAACGGGTGGTTGCCAGCCAGCTCCAGGCGCTCTTGGATGAAACTGATTATCTAGATCCGTTTCAATCTGGTTTTAGGCCCGGTTTTGGCACAAAAACAGCCTTGGTCGCCCTGTACGATGACCTTTGTCGGGAGAGGGACAGGGGGAGTGTAACTCTGTTGATTCTCCTTGATCTCTCAGCTGCTTTTGATACCATCGACCATGGTATCCTTCTGGAGAGACTCGCGGAGTTGGGAGTTGGGGGTACTGCTTGGCAGTGGCTCCGCTCCTACTTGGCGGATCGTCTCCAGAAGGTAATGCTTGGGAAACATTGTTCGATACCCTGGACTCTCCATTGTGGAGTCCCTCAGGGATCGGTTCTGTCCCCCATGCTTTTCAACATCTACATGAAGCCTCTGGGTGCGGTCATCCGGAGTTTTGGAGTGCGTTGCCATCAGTATGCTGATGACACGCAACTCTATTACTCCTTTTCATCTGCTTCAGGTGAGGCTGTTGATGTGCTGAACCATTGCCTGGCCGTGATAATGGACTGGATGGGAGCTAATAAACTGAAACTCAATCCAGACAAGACTGAGACGCTGTTGGTGAGTGCCTTTTCTGCTCAGATGGAGGATGTTCATCCTGTTCTGGATGGGGTTACACTCCCCCTGAAGGAACAGGTTTGTAGTCTGGGGGTTCTTTTCGACCCTTCCTTGTCACTCGAGGCTCAGGTAGCCTCGGTGGCTCGGAATGTGTTTTACCATCTTCGTTTGGTAGCCCAACTATGCCCCTATCTTGGCGGTGACGACCTCGCCTCAGTTGTTCATGCTCTAGTGACCTCTAGATTGGATTACTGTAATGCACTCTACGTGGGGCTGCCCTTGAAGACGGTTTGGAAGCTGCAGCTAGTGCAAAATGCAGCAGCCAGACTACTGACGAGGACCAAGCGGTCCTCACATATTACACCTGTTCTGGCCCATTTGCACTGGTTGCCAATTTGTTTCCGGGCCAGATTCAAGGTGCTGGTATTGACCTATAAAGCCTTACATGGTGTGGGCCCGCAATATCTGATGGAACGCCTCTCCCGCTATGAACCTACCCGTACACTTCGTTCGACATCTAAGGCCCTCCTCCGAGTACTGTCTCACCGAGAGGCTCGGAGGGTAATGACAAGATCTAGGGCCTTTTTGGTGGTGGCCCCCGAATTGTGGAACAGTCTCCCCGAGGAGGTACGCCTGGCGCCTACGCTGCTATCCTTTCGGCGCCAGGCTAAAACCTTCCTATTCTCCCAGGCATTTTAATATATTTCTATGTATTTTACTGTTTTAATGTTTTACCTATGCTAATATCATTTAGTGTTGTTATGAATTTGTATTTTTATCTGTGATTTTGTTCATTTATTGTATTATTGTATGTTGTACACCGCCCAGGGAGCCATTGGCTATGGGCGGTTTATAAATGAAATTAAATAAAATAAATAAATAAAATAAATAAATAAATAAACAAAGCTCAACAATTAACACAACAAATAAATTAACTATGAAACAACAATAAATTACAGGGAAGCTAGAATATTAATTACAAACACTAAAAAGAATTAGAGACAATAATGTACGGGGAGGTAGAATGCAACGCAACCGAATGGGAATAAAATTAATTAAAAAAAATAAAAAAGGGGGGGGTTAAGTAAACAGAACAATTCCTTAAAAAAAAAAAACAGAAGTAAAACCCCAACTAAACGTTCCCAACCACTGAATCTCAAAAGAAACTACACCAACTCAAGTAAATCAAGCACAGAAACGCAGGGACTCCTGAGTGAACGATCAGCTGTGAAGCGGCGAAAAGCCGCCGGGCGCATGGGCAGATGCCCGCAGCCCAGCTGATCGGCGGGAAATCAAGCCAAAATTAAATAAAGGAATAGAAGCACAGGACGGGAGCAGGCGGCAAGGACACACAAACGAAAAACACAAGAAGGGAGCAAAAAGCCGCAAGCCGGCAGAAAGCCGCTGGGCGCGTGAGCGGACGCCCGCAGCCCAGCTGATCAGCGGGAATTCGAGCCGAATTAAATAAATAAATAGAAGCACAGGACGGGAGGAGGCAGCAGGGACTAACAAACCAGCCAATAAGGAATGGAAACGACCACCAAGAAATGCAGACGGAGCCCTTGCAAGCACGACGCGCAAAAGGTGCAGTGAGGCAAAAAAGGCAAACGCTAAGGGAAGGAGTGGCTTTAAATACTCCGCTCAATCCCAGACCTAATTGGCCCCTTGATCTCACGTGGCACACTTGAAAATCTTCTAGATCATTCCCGAGACTTCTCAAACATTTTAGGTGGAGGCAAAAACGCCCCTTAATAGGAATGACATTCTATATTATTTTCAGTAATATATGCATTTACATGCACACTTTGCCCTCGTATGCATTACTTGGCTGAAGAACTGCATTTCAAAGTCAGAGAAGTGCAAATTTCGAGGGAGGAAAGTGTTTCAGTTTGTGTATCGTTTCAGAAAGTGCAAATTAGGTAAGTTTGCCCTTAAAGGCAACCTGAATCAAATCTCTCCTATCTGTGAGTAAGGCAGCCCCCTTCAGACCAATGCAGATTGGCCAGAGAGTGCTGTGGCGTGCGCAGGATCAATGAGGAGACTGGCTCACCCAATGTGCTCTCACTCGCCCATTCACACCTTCCGACTGAATGCCTCAAGAGGGCTGAAGGCTACATGGGTACTTTCATTATGCCAAATTCTGTATGTTCACATGGAGAGAAATGCTGCAAGGGGTGCAGTGCCTTTGTCTCACCACCCATATGCTTGTCACTGTCTCCTCCGACTGACCTGGTTGCCCTATTTTCTCCTGCCCCTGCTATCCTGGCTGCTCTGCTCCCTCACTGCCGCAATCCTGAGCTGCTTCTTTTTTTAACCTTTGGCTGGTTCAGCTGGTATCCATACTTGGCTTTGAAACTTTTTTGATAGCTGGGCTGCTTTTCTCCCTCCCTCCTACTTCCACTACCACCACTGCTTCCCTGATTGCTTAAAAAAAAACACATTTGAGTAGCTGAGTGGCATGTTCTGCAAAGCCAAGTGCAGCACTAGCCAAATCTCCACCATTTTCGTTTCCCAAAAATGCCTCTGACTCCCACATGGGGAAATGAAGATGGCTGGAGCCTGGTTGGCATGGCATTTTGGGTCACTGCGCATTCCACAGCTTAAGAACGTAAGAAGAGCCCTGCTGGATCAATCCAGTGGCCAATCTAGTCCAGCATTCTATTCTCACAGTGGCCAACTAAATGCCCATGAAAAGCCCAGAAGCAGGACTTGAGTGCAAGAGCACTCTCCCCTCCTGCAGTTTCCAGGTATTCAGAAGCATACTGCCTCCAGCTATGGAGGCAGAGCATAGCTATCATGGCTAGTAGCCATGAATAGCCTACTATATTGAAAGCTTACCTATTACCCAGCTTGCTGCCACTCACTCTCTCAGTTTTGGGCTCCACCTCTTCCCCCAAGTATTCAGACTTTGCCCCCAAAGTCTGTAGCTAATGGAGCCCCTGCACATGGAACACAGATAACACATCTAGCCCTGAACACAAGACCCATGCAAAGGCCTGGGGAGCTTTTTTCGGGATGAAACAGCTCAACTTTTGTTACAGTGAAAAGGGCCATGTCTTTCTTGTGCGATTCCTTTTCTCTTGATTTGCCTGCTTCCCTTGTCTCTCTTTCAGCTGAAATTCTCTCATTCCACCAAAACAAATTGCCCACAGCTTGCTTTCCCATACATCACCGAGTCTGGACCAGGCCTTATCAACACCGCTCTGCTTTTCCCATCTATTACCCAGTTTGTTTGCACTTTTATGCCATCGTCCTTGCACAGGGGAGAAATCATCCATCATCGGCACATCTGCCACCTGTCATGAAGCTGTCAATGGTGTGACAGCAAACATGACAAAACTGTTGTAAAACCACACCATCTCTGGGGCTCCAAGTTAGAGATTAAATGTTACACAGGGCTGGGGTGGGAGAGGGGGGGGTGACGGCAACGAAAAGAGTAAAGGTGGACATAATAGTAGTTGCAAAGACTTAAAACCCTGCAGGTCTTCTGCACAATAGACAATTAGTTATTTGCAGAAATCCTTCAAAAGGTTGCAATGGCTCACAATAAGTATGGGGGAGAAATTTGATTCCATTTGCATTTCAAGCCAAATCTATAAAATTCACACTTTCTGAAACAATATGAGAACCGAAACACAGCCATCCTTTGAAATTTGCAATTAGCTGAATTTTACAATGTAGTTCTCATACCAACCAATGTTTACAAAAATGCATGTTTTAGGAGGAAGCGTGCATAAAAATGAATATATCGGTGAAAACAACTTACAAAGCATACGTTATATTAGGATACATTTATTGCAAAACTGTGCATTAGTCAAAACTACAGACTTGTTTAACAAGAGAAATTAGCACTATTAATGCTGAAGAATTTTCGTGAGGATTTATTTTATTTTTTTTAATGCAAATTCCTGCAGGAATACTGAATTTGAGATTGGAAAGATGAGAAACTGAGAACCACAACTGACAGGTCCTTCCATCCCTAGCTCACAATAAAAATAAAAATGCCATTGTAGATTGGTGTAAACCGAATAATTTCTGTGTTGCCAGTACATTGGCTATAAAGATCCTCTAAAGCAGACCTGGAGAACCTGTAGCCTTCCAGATATTGTTGGACTCCATCTTGGCCAAGGGTCAGGGGTGATGGGAGTCGTAGTCCAACAACATCTGGAGGATCACAGGTTCCTCACCCCTGCTCTAAAGGCATATATAGAAAAGAGAGGTCAAGTTAGGTCATCATTTTCCAACCTGGTGCCCTCCAGTTGTTTTGGACTACAACTCCCATCAATCCCAGTGAGCTTGGCCAAGGTCAGGGATGATGAGAGTTCTGAAGGACACCAGGCTCAGGAAGGCCAATTTATTTGTTTGTTTGTTAGATTTATATCCTGCCCTTCCACCCAGTAGGTGGCAAACAAAAGCACTACCAACACTTTAAAACATAATAAAAACAGAAAATATATTAAAACAAAACTGCTATTGGATACTTTTCAGTGGAAATATTTTCTGTCCATTTCAATGAGTAGGACATACTCTTGCTCTGCTCCCATTCATTTTAGGGGGGATTATGTAAGAGACATTCCCACTGGAGAGTCCTACTATTTGCAACCATCCCTTAGGCTGCTCCGCTGACTTGTGTCTGTTGGATCCTTGGTTGCAGAAAACTTCCCAAAATACAACCCAGCCACATGGATAGAGAGGAGGGGACGACACAGCCAGATATGAAAGAGAGATTTCTTCATCCCACTCCCTTGGTACTGGAGGTAGAGTATTTAGGTCTTGGTTCCAACTTCATGCCTTAACTAGGCCATAGTCAGATCAGGTTCACATGTGTTTGTTGGGCATGCATATCATTGGGGGGGGTGTTCTACACTCAGTGGCTAGCAAGTGAGTGGGTAAAGTGACCCCATTTAAAACCATTGCATTGAAGACCATAGGAAAGAAGGTTATGACAACTCTACCTACAGTATTCACATATACCAAGTCATCACCTGACTTCAGTTATCATATGTGAACCTACTAGTTTATATTCCAGACTCCAAGGCTTGACCTAAGCCCTGGATCCTCCTGTTTTAAATTAAACCATATGGTTTAAGGCTTTCATGCAGCACAGTTCCTTCCACTAATATTTGCACAGCACTGATACTTTTTGGTCATGGTGTAGAACCTTGTAGAGAAGAAGAAAAAGAAGTGCATAAAGTTCTGGAGGGCACTCAAGAGCTTCTAAATAGGCTGGCATTCAAAATCTTTTCAATGTGAAAAAATAAGGAAAAGTGAATTTTAAAACAAACAACCAAGTATTAGCTGCCTCAGTTTGGGTACAAAGGTTTTGCTAGCATTTTTAGCAATAGTATCTAGTATCTCAGTCTCTCAAGAACTTGGGTGGAATGTGGGAAGAGAAACCAAACAAAAAATAAAAAACATATTAATCCACCAAAAGAAGGAAATATGTAGCATCGGGAAATAATGATTCCTTAAAACACTTCAGCTGTTCAGTTTCACCATTAACATCTACAGAAAACACAGTCTCAGAAAGTCATTTTTGGAAATGAAGTATGTCTCAAAAAGCAGCACTGTTTATTAAGAGCTACATGATCATAATGATCAAACTACATATTAACAGGTAATGCATTAATTGCATTAGACAGTATTCAACTAACTCATCTCATCAGTGCAAGGATTACCCCTAGCACAATGGGACTTTCTCCCCTCTCCTCCCCCCCACATGCCCTCCCCAAATCTGCTCTGGGGGGTTGGGGGAACCCATAGAACAGATTTAGAGAGAATCAGGTCTTAGTAGGAACTAAGTGAGAGAAGAGCTCAGAGCAAGCTTTAAAAGATCTTGAAAGAAAGTGTATGTGTGAGGAGAGAGTCTAAAATCTTAAAAGTTGTTATAAAAACTTAAAAGATACCAAACGAATTTAGGAATGGGGGCACACATTGTCCATTTCATGAATGCACCAGCAATTCACTTTCTCAAGAACCAAGCTCAACCATTATATTATCAGTAAAAGAATTTTTCTGTTAGTCTATTTTCCTGATGCTGTGGCTATTACCTTCTGCAGTCTCACCATAATACTGCCTGACAATTTTGCTCAGCAGGAAATAAGGATTGTTATGGCTAAGAAAGCATGGAGAAGCTTGTGTGTTCCTTTCTCCTAACTCCTTTAGTGCTTCTGCTAAATAAAAATCCATTTTTATTCTTAAGGGAGCTGAGTGGAGCGATGTTGTTTTATGTTCCAGTTTTTTGCCACCAGTGATGTATGTCCCTTTTACAAACTTATCTCTGGTTTTTGCTCAGTTTATAAGCTAGGGGCAATCTTTCTTTCTTAAAGCTTCCTTCCTTCACAGTCTGGGGGAACCTTGAGATTTCCTGGTGGTGATTTAAGGGGCTATAACACTTGCAGGCTAGATTTGTTTTAGTGTCCATAAAACTCAAAAATTTCATAAAACAATTGGCGAAAATAAAATTACCAAAAAATGATGTACTGCCAGCAGACTGTATAATAGTTACGGGGGAAATGGAGAATATGATTCACTGGGGTATAAAAATGACAATGTATTTATTGCAGCGCAGTGACAAGAAACTAATTTGTCCCTTTTACTTTTCAGACAGGGATAGAATTCTGATTTCCCCCTGCCCCCTCTTCACCTCAGCTGCTTGAGGAGTTGCAGGTCCACTGTTCTTAAGGCTTGTTGTTCTCTGGCATTGCCTTGCCTTCAAAAGACTGGAACAGCACAGTATTTACATTGTTCCAAAGTGTGGTAGTCAGTAATGGTTTCTTCATGTTTATACTAAATCAGCAGTTTTCAAAGCCTGGTTCTGAGCACCCTGGTAGATTATCAGAAGTTCTTTGATCAGTAAGCTTAGTAAGCTTCCCTGCCCACCCAGGATTGATCTGTCTCTAGAGCAGAGCTTGGAAAAGTTACTTTTTTGAACTACAACTCCTGTCAGCCCAATCTAGTGGCCATGCTGACTGGGGCTGATGAGAGTTGTAGTTCAAAACAGTAACTTTTCCAAGCTCTGCTCTAGAGTGTGCAGCAGCTGCCAAGGAGTGTTGGCTATGTTTTAAGGCAGGGGTTGACACAAGATAGATTAGAATCTACTGGTAGATTGCTGGAAGACTTCTTGTAGTTCCACAAGGGTTTCTGACTCCCAACTGATTAATAGTAGCAGCAACAAAAAGCCTTTTCTGTCCTCCACAAAAATTAGAATCTCTGGACTGTAGTAACACAGATGTAGATTTGCACTTGTACATGCAGGTCATTCTAGAGTATGGAGTGCAGTTAGGTAACTGGCTCCGCCCTCCAAGCCACCATTTTGCATCTGGCTCTGACTGGTGTGCATCAGGTCCTAGTAAAAACAACACAGATCCCACAAGCCAGAAGTTTGCCGACACCTGTTTCAAACTGTACACTCCGTTGACACAGGGCTATAATCAAACCTAACAAGTCAGGAGAGTGTTCTGTGTAAATAAATGGGTGTCCTAGAACAGTCTGTATCTGTATTGGAATTGTTTTAAAGGTGTTAAAGATTTTTAAAAGATGTTTTTAAAATGTTTTTAAATGTATTAAGATGTGTTTTTAAGATTTTTTAAAGATGTTTTTACTGTTTTATTATTTGTTGTTTGCTGCTCCGGGCTCCTTCTGGGAGGAATGGTGGGATATAAATTTAAATGAATAATAAATGAATAAACATGCCCTCAAAGTTCCTCTGCAGTTTTCACCGTGGTTCTTGGCAGACAGATGTAGAAAGCATTCAATGACAGCTGGAATTTGGGATGGAGATGCTGCCTAGGAAACTCTTGTTCCTGTTTTGCTATCAACTAGTCTTGCTATCAACTGATTTCCCCCCCTGATAGACAGAAGGACATGGAGACAGCACTCACAGGGTCCCTATCAAGGGTACCCATTTTTCTTCAGGTTGGGCTTCTCACCTTTCAAAATCTGCAAAACTGGCAGAAATTTAGCCTGTGAAGGTTTTCCTAGGAATGTCAATACAGAGATGGAAAACAGCTTCACCTCCTGTTTGCAGTTGACAGCGGGAAAGTCTGACAGAAACAAAAGCTTGCCTACTCTACTCACTATTTGCCCTGTCCGCACACCATAAACAGGAAAGAAAGGAAAACAGAAGTCCTCCTGTTCCATCCTAGAGAAAGAGGTACAGCAGGACCATTTTCATTTCCTACCTCTCCCACACTCTCTTGCAGGCTGTTGCGGTTATGTGAAATGCACAGAATTGAGTAGTAATTTGTAAGGTACCTGTGGGCTTAAATCAGGGACTCTGACAGCAGGCACCAGCCCAGGGGTCTCACTCTGCAACACTAGACAGATTGTAGGAAGAGGGAATGGTTGGCCTGACCCTTGCTGTTTCATAGCACCACAATAGCAGGAAGAGGGGCTGCAACTGGCCACCCCAGAAGACTCAGGTGTTCTGGAGAACTAATAGGAACCCACTTAGCCTTATACAAGTATTGTCCTAGGTTTGACTCCCGAAGCTGAGCAACTTGGTAAAGTAGCCACACACAAAGTGTTTCAACTCACCTGTCATCCGAAATCCCACTCTCTGCTTCTCTTTAACTATGTCACCTGCCTCTGATCCTTTGGACCTGACCTGTGCCTTTCCTAGACCACACCATTTGCCCCTGAGCCTGTTGGATCCTAACCCAATTACATATGTCTGGGCTTGAAGGAATGTTCATTTGCTGATTGGTTAGTCCTAGTCAATTGAAGTATGTCACTCATCAGAGCTAGCCCAAGACATTTTGTTGCCTGAGGCTAAGGACAAGATGGGCCTCCCCACCATTCCCCATACTCATCTACATATATGACATCAGGTATGGGGCAAGTGGGCACAGTTTGGGGGAAATGGCCTCATGGGCAAAATTGGGACCCGTGCTAGGCCAAATTTGGCCCATGGGCCAGAGGTTTCCTATCCCTGAACTAGATGGATAATACCAGCCCAGAAGGATGCCATTGTTGATGGTATAAAAGGCCACTGTGAGACCAAGACCCACTGAAACCAACAGAACAAGTTAATTGTGATTATCTTCTATGCCCTTGCTTTCAAGGGGACTTTCAATATTAAATTTAGCTGGTTTGGGGCCACTGTGTACCATATCTGAAAATCTTAAAATGGTTTTTTAAAAGTCACAGAGTTTCCAACTTCCAATTTAATGCACCATCATAAATTTATAGTTCCTTCTTTCATTCTCTTCTCCCTGCACTCATATTCTGGGGCTGAGAAGATTATTCTTCATGGCAAGATTGAGCATTAGAGATGATAAGCAGAGTGTGTTTATTATTACCACATTAGGTTTAAGTCCCCATTGCTAATTAAAACCTGTCTTGAAATCTTGAGAGGAAAACCCTTGATTTTATCAGTTCATCTATTCTCTCGTCCATAAGGAGGCAGGAAACTGCATATTACCATCAAGAAATTTAGCCAAGTGAAGCTAATGGCCTTTCAGCTGCTGTGCAAACAGTGAACGAGATATTAGAAAGTAGTCATTCCCTTCTGCTCCAAAATTAACAAGGCACCTTCCCAGATTACCTACAACTTTGAAATTTCATCATTGCAAGGAGACCTTTGTGCTGTAATGATAATAAGATCCTCTTCCAAAGAGAACAGATTGTCAGTGCTCTCATTGTGCTGCCCCGGGAATATTACTACATTGCCAATAAACAGTGGCAAGGGGAGGGGGAAAGAAACAGGGGTCTCTCCTCCTGCTCCACTAGCAGATTCATACTGTGGCAGTTCTACTCCTAGGGCTGGTGCTACCACAGCTGCGACAATCTGCTCAAGAAGAGGAAGTGTGCCAAGACTCACACCCTTAAAAAAATCAGCAGGATAACAGCTGCAGAACCTGCTAAGATACACAATTGTCTAACTGATCAGTCTTACCAAATAATCTGTACAAAAATGTGCATGTTAGGGGAAAGTGTGCATAAAAATGCAGGTACTAATGAAAACAACATACAAAAATGCATTATATTAAGGAAAGCAGCTTACAAAAATGTGTATATTAGGCAAAATGGCACAAAAATGTGGAAAAATGAGAAACAGAGAAACTGAAACTGAAATTGGTCGTTCCTATCTCTAGTAATCATTGACAATGTTTGTGAATCTACATTTCACATATTTATAGTAAGGTTCTCTAGTATACAGACAAAATGAAGAAAAACAGTTTCTGCATTACACTTTTATTCATATAGTTTATACCCTGCTTTTCAGATAGGCACTCAAGGTGAGTTACAAAAGATTCAAACACATTCAAATCAATATCCAAACAGCATAAAAACTAAAAAAAAGGAGCAGCATAAAAAAACCCAATCCTAAATCACTGAATTCTTCATCTGACTAATCAGCCAACCCATCACAGATCAGATGGAAGAAGTCTTAGTTGCTTACAATGATTACCAACAAATGAAAAGAATCTTACATTTCTGTCTCATTCTGTAATAAGTAGCCTATATACATCATAATTTGATAAGAACATTTTTCCTTTCTTGTTCCCCCTCCCCCAAGATGCTCCCCCGTGGGGCAGAGTGGGGAAAGCCTGCCCCATCAAATCACTCTGCAGCCTTGGCAAAATAGTCTTGCTTCTGTGATCTAAGCAATATACGAAACCCAATTCTCTGCTGAGCACTGTGCTTGCACAGAGAATGCGTCATGCTGCTTGTTCACTAAAGAGCCTAGCAGAGGGCAGCTTTTCTTTTCCAGCCGTATTCAGCAATGCTCAGCTGGAAAGGAAGTGGCCATTCCCTTCAAGGTCACTGCACACAATCTGGCAGGTCACAGGCTTTCCATTCCTGGCTAAACTCAGGCAGTGCTGCTGTTCCTGCATGCACCAATGAAACCTAGTAGGACTGGTACATGGAGCAGAATGAGAGTTAAAAAGTGATAGAACAGGCGATATAACTTCAGACTATATGAGGAAAGGTGTTAAATTTTGAACTGTTTCACACACACACACACACACACACACACATGTAACTGGAAAACTAGAAATGTGATTGTTGGAACAGAATCTTAATATGCCAGGGTCTATTTGTTTATCACTAGCAGTAGCAGTTGGTTGCTCCATGTCAATGGGGCAGTGTAATCCACTCCAGGCTTTAATCTGAACTTTCAAGAAGCTGCCCAATCAGCCACCACTGATCACTAGGCAAAGCGTTTTCCTTGTTTGTTTTGTTAACAAAATAAGAACATAGGAAGCTTCCTTATAATGAGTCAGGACAGTGGTCCATTTAGCTCAATACTGTCCGTGCTAACTGGTAGCAACACTCCAGGATTTCAGGCAGAAGTCCCTCCCAGCCCTACCTGGAGATTCCAGGGTTGAACCTGGACACCATCTGCATACATGGCAGATGCTCTACAACTGAGCTATGGCCCCTTCCGCAACATATATATACCACTTACTCAAACAAAAAGACCTCTAAGGAATTTACATAAGACAATCTAAAACAGTCATTAAAAATACAAATAAAAGCAAACATTAAAAACAAATTACATAAAAATGTATAATATTAATAAAACCACTAGTTTTAAAATAATTATATTTACTAAAATCACATGTTAAAACTGCATGCTAACATAATATGTCTGAGTAGGCTTGCTGAGAGAAAGGGGTTTTTGAACAGGTGCTGAGAACAATCCAGGGTAGGTGCTTGCCCAATATTAATGGACAGGGAGTTCCAAAGAGTAGGGGCTGCCACACTGAAGGACTGATCCTTCCAAATGCAGAGCAGTAATTATGTAGCACTTGTAAAAGTGCCAGTTCTGCAGACTGAAGCAGCCAAGTGGGCACATATAGGGTGAGGCGATTCTTGAAGTAAATTGGTCCCAAGCTGATGAAGATTTTGTATACTGATAGCAACCCCTTGGATTTAGTCCAGTGACAAACTGGCAGCCAATGCACATCTCTGAGCAAGGGTGTTATATGCTGACAGGGTCTCACTCCTGGTAGCAATTATGCTGTAGCATTCTGCACTAACTGTAGCTTCTGGACCAAAGCGGAAGCCGAGCCCTACATAGAGCATGTTGACTCAATTGAGTCTTGAAGCTACCAGCGCCTGAACTACTGCAGTTAAGCTATCCAGAGCATTTTAAAAAGTCATCTCTCAACTGTAGATACAGTGCTGTGGGAGAATGAGGTGGCAGAATTGGCCAGACTTCTGATTTTAGCCTGCAGGTGGAGAATGCCATTATTTAATGTACCATTTATGTGTTAGAAAACAACACACAAGTCCTTGCAAGCCACAAACTAGACAAGGCAACAAACTTCCTCCCTGCTTTGGTACTTTTCTATATGCATGGAATGTTGGAAAAGCAATAAAAGAAATGCATTTCACACACTCCATTCTTCCATTTCAGGATTCAACTACCTCAGTTCTGCTGCACTTGTAAACCAGACAATGCGGGCGGCAGGCAGAAAGTGTCAGAGCTTATCAAGCACACGCTCTGGAGTTCTAACTAGTGGAAGATGTATATGTCTGTTTGATCCAGAAGAGCTCAGGGTAATTAATTTTAAGTTATTTTGCAGATGGCTGCTCTTTTGTATATGAAAAAATGTTATATGAAAAATATTTTTCTTCCCCAGGGTTGTTGTATTTGCATCATTAGTGCTTACCCTTGAATTCTTGAACTTGATCACAAGATCCTTAAGATCATGGATTTATTATCCAAATGCCACAAGTCTTATTATCAAAGTTGAATGAACTAATGAAAAATGAATGTGGTCCTCTGGGTTTTGTTTTTTTTAATTCCTTGCTTGTATTCTTTGAGCAGAGTCAAATATCTGCTATATCTGCTAGCAGCTGAAGCTCATGACTCATGTTTTGGGAAGGAGGGGTAAGCAATGGAAATGAGTTCACTTGAAAGCCTTGTGATTACAGACTGTGATACAATTGGACCATAGACACTTGGGCTGCTTTCACACATGGGGCCGACTGCATTAATTTAATGGATTAAAAAGTTAGCGCTTCTGTCCCAATTTCTAAAATTCCTTTCACACCGCAGTACCTTTTGCGTTAAGGAACAGCAGCTTTTGCAGCCGATATACTGGCATTTCACACAACTGTCTTTCACACAGCTTGTTTTCATCCCTTACCCATTATACACATGTGCACTGTTCCCCACTGTGTAGAAGGTCATCCTGTTGCCATGCAAGCCCTCTCCCTTTAGGATCTGACTTCTAAATTATTTCAGTTGTATCCACACAGCGGTGTGTGTAGGAAATGTTGCTGCTATTTGCACCAATGCTCAAATACCAGTACAATTTTCATCAAGCAAAAAAGAAAAAAAAAACCATGCAACCAAAGGGCAGGAACACACTGCATCCTGGGATGCCTGTCACGTGAGCAGCTGCAGCTAGTGAAAAACCCACACGATTTTCCGGGTTCTCAGCCTTGCTAATGGATTATTTCTGGTAATTTGTCATGGAAATTTGTGCTAAACTTGCACTACATTCCACTAGAATTCCGGAGCTAGCTTGTACGTCGTGTGAAAGATAAGATATAATACACAAATTACCAGGTAAGAAATTGTCAGAATAACGGAATAAAGTGTAGTGTGAAAGCATCCTTGATCTCTGTCTCTTGATAGTTAGAGCTGCTATGTATGTTTTTGCTTTTTGCTGCGGTATTTTAATTGTTGGATTATTGTTGCTTTTATGTTTTTCTTTTTATTCACACACTGCTTTGAGCAACTCCCTTGAGGTGAGTGGGGCACAATTTATTTATCATCATCATATGATTGTGATGGGAGGCTAGATAGAGGCTAGGATTAGAGAAGGTGAAAGCCTCTTCCCTTATTGTGGGAAAGACTGGCATCAGCAAATACTGGTCCATTAGGACAAATGGGGCACTGCCCCACCAAGCTCAGTCTGCCATCAGCGAGCCCCCACCTACCTGCCTTCTTACTGACAACCAGTCCAGAGAGTGGCACTGGCTGTCATCTTCTCCTCCTCAGTCTCAGTGCTGCCCATTGTAGAACTCCTTGGCTCCACCAGTCATTGGGCTCTAGCTACACCTACTGTTGGTTCCCCTGCTTTCCACCCCACCATTGTCAATGGGCACTGGCCACCACTGCCCGACATTAAGAACAGTGCAGCTGTGGTGGAAGTTATGTGACAGACCGGCATGTGTTCTGAAACATTCAAGAACACATGCTGAGGAGTCTCAACCTGCATATCCTCTGTATGTTGAGGAATACGTGTCTGTTTTCTCACTCTGCGTGTTGACTAGCAGAGTGTGCCCAGCATAAGAAGCCAACAGCAACTGACAAGAAGTGCAGTTTTGAAAGGTTCAGTCCACCATCTCGATTTAAAATATGTCTAACAATATCTAAACATGGTCAAAAGCCTGCTTCTTCATCTCAGGAACCATAAGTTTGTATCCAATGACAGTCTTATTCAGAGTAGACCCATTGAAATTAATAGTTAATTACTAACTTTGGTTCATTAAA
Organism: Rhineura floridana; assembly: GCF_030035675.1. Lineage (NCBI taxonomy): Eukaryota > Metazoa > Chordata > Lepidosauria > Squamata > Rhineuridae > Rhineura > Rhineura floridana. Next base: position 39,250,595 of record NC_084485.1, read on the forward strand.
TTCAGTAGGTCTGCTCTGAGTAAAACTTAAGTGGATACAACCCATTATGCCAAGTTTGGTTACAACAGCTTCAGAGGTGTCCAGATCAGTGCATTTACTGGAGGCTGTTTTATATTGCCAAAGGGCTGTTTATATCTCCATCAGGATTGCCAGCTTTTTCTTTTACTGGCCTTTGCCCTGGCACCCTTAACAGCAACTTACCATTCGTCATTAGCCTACCACAAAGCAAAGGGCTTGTTTCTCTCTAGAAAGCACAGTTAAGGAAAAGTCTGGGGTAGTCACAAATCACTGCAAAGAACACAATCCTTCCTGGGGGGAGTGACTGATTCATTGGTGCATGATTCATTTCACTTTTTTATTTAAGGAAGTTAAAAAATACAATAAAACAAATTAAAAGAAAAAAACATTAACACGCCACAATATGAAACACCATTACAAAAGCAGTGAGCTTTTACGAATGTAAACCAGTTACCTGTTCCAGATGGGATTGAACTTGCATATTCTGGGGGTGCTCCTGGATCCATCATTGTCACTTGAGGCACAGGTGGCTTTGGTGGCTAGGAATGCATTTTGCCAGCTTTAGATGGTAAGACAGCTATGGCCATTCCTGCACCAAGATAGCTTGGCAGGCCCAGCACCAGAGGGTGGCCAGGTTGGGTACTGGCCAAAGCCCCTTGAGGGACCCCACCTTAGGCTAGGAGGGTGGAGCTCCCACTCTGCAATCTGCACCAGCATCAGGTGGCAGGGCCCAGTGACCCACTACCACAGATTGAGGAGTGGGAGCTCCAGTTTCCCAAGAAACACCTCCCCATGCAGGCAGCATGGGCTTAAGTATGCAGCCCCTCCCAGAGCTTGGAAGTAACTCGTTATTTTTAACGAGTTACTTGTAATTCGTTACAATTTTAAATAACGAGTGGGTAATTCCATTACATTTGGCAAGTAACGGAACAACTAGTAATTTCCCTACTTTTCAGCTGCAACTTTAACGTTTCCACGTTAGGTTGCACGTTATTTGGGGGCGGGAACAAGGGGAAGACAGCTCCTGGCTGTGATTGGTTAACACAAGACATGTGCCTCACACTGATTGGACCTCTGCGCAGACTCTCTCTTCCCTCGTGATCTGTGTTAGGATGCACAAGGGAAGAGGTGAATAGGCAGGGCCTGCTAGCGTCTGAGAGGACAAAATGGACACCAGAGGAAAAAGCCAGGGCAAGGACAATGGAGGAGAAAAGGCAGCAGCAGAATGGTGACGAGCTGTGGAGGTGAGTGACGATGATTTGTGTGTGTGTGTGTGTGTGCCCCCCCGTGGCACCATTCTGCCCCCCCTGCCCCCCCATGGCACCATGCCCCTTCCCTGGATGCATTCCACCAAGCATTAAAAACCTGGCTCTTTGGACAGGCCTTCGGGACCTCCAGGGTGGGCTAAGCTTTTATCACTATTACTGAACGCCCGTTGTTTACATACTGTTTTATGCTGTAATTTAATCCTTTATTGTCGACTGTATTGTATTGCTATGTATTTTAAATCGTATTTTAAATTGTATTTTACTGGAATTTAATTGTGTACGTTGCCTAGAGTGGCCTTGGCCAGATAGGCGACACAAAAATTAAATTATTATTAAATTAAATTATTATTCTGCCCCCCCACTGCCTCTCCTTGCCTCTGCCGCCCCCTCCATCAATCACAAGGCACTTCTGAAACTTTGGCCTACTCAGAGCTTGGAAAAGTTACTTTTTTGAACTACAACTCCCATCAGCCCTAGGCAACATGGCCACTGGATTAGGCTGATGGGAGCTGTAGTTCAAAAAAGTAACTTTTCCAAGCTCTGGCCTACTTCTCTTCCTTCCCCCCCTTTTTGAACTCTCCCCCTTGTTCCCATGCATACATACCTGTGTGCTGTATTTATCCAGACAGAGCACTCCTGCCTTTTAAAATGCCGGCTAGCTTTTTATTGTATATTTATTTGAACTCCATCTTTCTTTTTATTTGTATTTTTGTCCTGTTTAATCACAAGACTGAATTGTATGTGGGACAAAAACTGTCTCTGTAATAATAATAATAAAAATAAGAAATCATTAGGCATATAATAAATGGCTTAAGGCTGATTTTTTTGTTCTTGGCAGAGATGAGGTGAGAAGTAGGGTCCTTGCAGCTCCTCCTCTCAGTCCCCCAGCTCTCAAATTCATGTTCTGTGAGAAAGAGAGAGATTCCCAGTCCCAGAGAGAGATAGACTGTTGACAATCTCTGCTAATATCTATACAAATGTACATAACATGCATCACCTGAACTCACATGATCTAGAGTTACATTAGATCTTGCAAGATTTGCAAATGAGAAGCAATAGGGTTTTATATTAGTTCTGATTGTCTATTGGGCTATCATAGGTTATATGTTTTTTTTTCATTTTCTATGGCAAAAACTCCAACTTCAGTGGAATTTATGTGATGTGTTCTAATCATTTGAATTTGGCTAATGAATGCTTTATTCTTTCATCAGAACTTTAGCAGTAGTACTAAAATATTAATAAAAAAGAAAAGGGAAAGAAAAAATACTTTACATACATCATTCAGCTGTATTGCTAATTATAGATATAGATATAAAAGATAAACGGCATTTTGTCAAAAGTATTTTTGTCTACATTTTATACCTCATCCTTGGTTTTCCAAGCTTGGCATGGAATGCTTCTCATACAGAATTAATTTGAAATGCTGCATATTTATTATCATAATCATCATATTCAAAACAAAAAATATATGTACCGCCTTCAAGTTGATTCCAACTTATGGTGACCCTATGAATAGGGTTTTCATGAGGCTGAGAGGCAGTGACTGGCCCAAGGTCACCCAGTGAGCTTCATGGCTATGTGGGGATTTGAACCCTAGTCTCATTTTGTTCTCACAACAACCCTGTGAGATAGTAGGTTAGACTGGCCCAGGCAGGGTTATTCAGTGAGCAAAAATGATGCAAATAGGATCTCTTTTAATTGTGCTATCGGCCTGCTTACTTCCACTCTGACTGGGGCATCTTGCAGCATGGGGAAGAGATGGGGGCACATCACAGCTGAAGTTCACCCATATAGGAGCATTATCTCTTGTTTATTACAGAGACGCCTGTTGCAGGTTTTGCTGCTGAGAGCAGCAGTCACTTAGTGCGGCCACTTGAGTCACAGCTTGTTGATCCTGAGGAGACAAAACTAGAAAGTGAGGTTCAGAAAGGAGGCCCTGTGCATGATGAGGAGCAGGGCATGAAGCAGTGCCAGTTGCCCACAGCCACATCTGCAGAACCGCAAGTACCATGGTTTGGCTTTGAGAAAGCTTGTACATTTGTGAGCCAGAGTAGGGAAAATGTTGTTGTACGATGCAATTACTGCCTTCCAAGGATCAAAAATCTGAGATCAGCTGTTTCCTCCTCATCCAATGTGAAGAAACATTTTGAGGTAAGCCTTTGTCATGCTGGTCCTCAAAGAGTGTCCATTGTCTATTTATGTTTAAATTGTGAAGTTCCTCTTCCATTTTTTATTGGATTCATGCTTTGTTCTTCTCCCTCAGAGGGCACTGTGATGTTCCTATATTAATGTATATATGGTAAGTGTTGGTTGTTTAGAAGACACATGGTAAGTGGAGTGAAAGAGGGGGAGTGAATGGGCAGTAGAATGCGAGATGATTGGCTGAGTGTTTAAAATGGCTGAATGTATAAAAGGAAGAGTGAGAGTGGAATCTGGGGGGGAGAAGAGAACTGAATGGGTTGCTTGGTGGGGTTTAGAGAGTTGTTTACCAGGAGGGAGGTGGAGTTCGGATTAGTATTGAGTAAAACCATATGCTTATGTGCCTTAAGAAGAAATCTTGTTAATCTTGTTAGCTTTGTTATCTGTAATAAATACTTAATTTGGTTTACCAAAGGCCTGATCCTTGGCTGGGGTTTCACAGACCAGAAGGGAGGGTAAGGTAATGACCAAGGCTGAAGGGGAACTGTAACAAATGGTGGCAGTGGTGAAGAGAATAACAATACCAGTATTCAGAGTCTCTGGGAATACTAGTATTGGGACGTTACTGGTGGTTGCCTAGCAGGGGGATCTGTTGAGATCTGTGCTAGAGCGGGGAGAGAAACCATAAGAGAGAGCAGTCCGGACTGGTGGAGTCCCTGGTGGTGCCTAGTGACAGGCAGTAACCATGAGCAGGTAGGAACCTGACAGGGAGAGCCAGGGAAGGACGCATCACAGGCACACCCTGAGAAGCTGAGAGCAATTGAAGAAGCAATAAAGGCAAGGAGACGTGGCCTTCCTGAACCAATGCATGACACCCCTCCTCCCAAAATGCTGAAGCAGCAGCAGACAACCCTTGAGAGGTGGGGATCTGGCAGGGAGCCTGTCACCCAGAGCAATCTCGACAGGAGAATCGTTGATTTCATTGTAGAGGAGACATTACCACTTCAGACTGTGGACAAACCATCATTCATTAATCTGGTTCACATTGGACTCCCCAAAGATCTCACCATCATATGTGCCAAGACTCTGAGAGACAGAATTGAGAAGAGAGCATGCCACATGAGAGAAACTCTTGCAAACCGAATGGGTGCTGTGGCATATATAGCAACCACTGCAGATTGTTGGACCAATGGCAAGAAGAGTTACTTTGGGGTAACAGCCCACTGGATCAACCCAACTACCCTGAAACGTGAGGTCGAGGCCTTGGCTTGTAAGCGTCTGAAGGGGCGCCATACATACGATGTTCTTTCAAAAGCACTGCATGATGTACATGTGCAGTACAGGATCTACAACAAAGTTATGTGCACTACTCAGAGCTTGGAAAAGTTACTTTTTTGAACTACAACTCCCATCAGCCCCATCCAGCATGGCCACTGGATTGGGCTGATGGGAGTTGTGGTTCAAAAAAGTAACTTTTCCAAGCTCTGGCACTACTACAGACAATGGCTCCAACTTTGTGAAAGTGTTCAGAGTTTTCATGGCCAAAGAACCAGTGGAAGCTGCAGGCACCAGTGACGATGATGGTGATAACCAGGAGGAGGAGGAGGCTGAGGTGGAGTTTGTGCCTATCTGTGAGATCCTGGACACAGGACCTGAGGCAGAGGAAGAAGCTGCAGACTCAGGAGAGGATTTTGTTTTACCACCACACCAGAGATGTGCTAGCCACACCCTCAACCTTGTGGCAACACAAGACATAGAGGCCATGCTTTCTGACTCCTCCAAAAGTAGTCTTTTTGGTCCTTTCAAGAAACAGTTTCGTTCCTTGATGGGAAAGTGCAGCAAGTTGTGGTCCAAGCAGAACCAGTCAGCACAGATTGCTGAGTATATCCATGCGCAATGTGGTGTGTATCTGAAGGTACCGAATAAGACCAGGTGGAATTCCACCTTTGATGCGTTGAAGCAACTACATGAGCTCCTGTCAACTGTGCCACTAAAAATGCATGCCATAATGGACCGCTGCTCCTTGTCCAGGATCACAGCTGCTGAGATTGAAGTGGTACAGGAATACACAGAGATTATGGAGCCACTAGCCCAGTCCCTAGATATCCTGCAACGGGAGAACGGCATGTTCATGGGGTATTTGCTACCAACGCTCTGCAATCTGGACCGCAAGTTAGAAGGACTGGAAAACAAACCTGAGAGGTACACATACTGTTTTCAGCTGCTGAGAGGTGTGCGCGAAGCCCTAAGAAAGCGGTTTGCAGCTATCTGGGAGGACAAGAGGCTTCTTCTGGCAGCCTGCCTACACCCTCGCTTCAAACTAGATTGGCTGGAATCGTGTCAGGCCACCACCCATACCAACAAGTAAGAACATTAGGGAAGCCCTTTGGGTGGATTACTCCAAGGGAAATGTTGTCTCAAGGGAGGCATCAGAGGGCTTAAGGTAGTAGGCAGGGGCTGGTCCTTTTCTTCCTGGGGCTCCTCATCACAACCTTGGGTTGCTGCAGGTAATCCTTAAGGGTCTGCTGTGCTGCCCCATGAGTGGTGACTTGGTCACCTTCCTACCTTCCATGTCATCATCCACAGGCTCAGGCTGGACCCTGAACCAGGGGACATGACAAGCATCAGGAAATGAAGAGCAGATGATGGTTTCCTAACATATATGTGTTAACATATCCTCTCTCTTTCTTAGATACACAATGGAAGCCTTGCTGAAAGCTGAAATAAAGATGGGTGTACTTAATGAGGACAGTGATCAGTCTTCAGATAAAGACCAGGAAGGAGATGACTTAGAAGATGACTTCTTTAACTTTCTGCCCCAGGGCAAGAAGTCAGCAGTGGACACTGCTGAGGAGGAACTGGTGAGGTACCTGAGGTCTCCCAGCAGGGAAGTGTCATCACTCCATGGCTTTCCCCATGTGCTGCGGTGTTTTTTGCAGCACAACACAGGCATGCCTTCAAGCGCCGCAGTAGAACGCCTGTTCAGTACTGGTGGCAACGTAATGACTGTAAAAAGACATTCCTTGTCTGACATGCTCTTTGAGCATCTTGTTCTTTTGAGACATAACAGAAACATATTATAAAAGCATTTCAAGTGTAAAATTTGATTTCAAGAGTTGGGGTATCTTCATTGCTTGGGGGGATGTGAGATTCTGTTATGCCGTTATGTTAATCTTATGGATAAATTTTTTTATTCTACTACCCCCTGTGTGTGTGTGTTTCTTTTTAATATTGTTTTCGGCTTCTTAGATGTGCAGCAGACAAGGCCAGCACCTTGTAGGAGTTTTTTAAAAAAAGTAACTGAAATGTAATTGTAGTGATTACTTTTGAGAAAAAGTAAAGTAATCAGTTACTTTCAGAGCAATTGTAATTGTAACGGTAATTACTACTTTTTTGGGCCAAGTAATTGTAACTGTAATTTATTACTTTTTAAAAGTAATCTTTCAAGCTCTGGCCCCTCCTTAGGCTAGGAGGATGGAGCTTCCACTCTGTGATCCGTGCCAGCATCAGGTTGACGCAGCACAAGCTTAAGCAGGCCCATCTGCCCCACTACCTCCCACATTGCCGCATCAGTGCACTTGCATGCTGTGCACATATGCCTGTCATTACTCAAGATGGCAGTGGGGGCATCCCTAAGGGTTTGACGCCCCAACTACCATCTTGGGTGATGGTAGACATGTGTGCTCAGTGCACTAGTATGCTGATTTAGCAACATGGGAGTAGATGGGGCAAGTGAGCCCATTTAAGCCTACACTGCCTGCAGTAGGAGGGGGTGTTGAGGAGCATGATGACACGGGTCCAGGGCGGTCTGGTGCCCAAGGGCCCAGTCATGCCTCGTGCCAGCCCTGTAGCTTAGCCACTGTGATCTTGGCATTGGTAACCTCAAGACTGGATTACTGCAACACACTCTATGTGGCATTTCCATTGGGCGTAACCTGGAAGCTGCAGCTGGTGCAGACTCCAACAATGCCATATGACACCTCTGTTGAAGGAGCTGCACTGGCTGCCAATACAGTACAGGGTGCAGTTCAAGCTTTTGCTTTTAACATTTAAAGCCCTAAACAACTTGGGACCAGGATATCTAAGTGGCTGTCTCACCCAACATGTCCCTGCCTGGCAATTGCACTCCTCAGATGGGTCACTGCTGAGCATATCATATTTATTTATTTATTTATTATTTGATTTATATCCCACCCTTCCTCCAGCAGGAGCCTAGGGTAGCCAACAACAGCACTAAAAACAGTTTAAAACATCATAAAAACAGACTTTAAAATATATTTAACAAAATATTCTTCAAAAAATGTTTTTTAAAAAAAGCTTTCAAGACAACTTTTTTTAAAAATGGTTAAAAACATATTGTTTTTTTAAAAAGTTTAAAGAAATATTAAAAAGCAGTTCCAACACAGACTGGGATAAGGTCTCAACTTAAAAGGCTTGTTGAAAGAGGAAGGTCTTCAATAGGCGTCGAAAAGATAATAGAGATGATGCCTGTCTAATATTTAAGGGTAGGGAATTCCACTGGGTAAGTGCTGCCACGCTACAAGTCCATTTCCTATATTGTACAGAATGGACCTCCTGATAAGATGGTATCAGTACACCAAAACTAGAACCTTGAACTTGGCCAAGTAGCAAATGGGCAGCCAGTGCAATTCTTTCAGCAGTGGGGTGACATGTTGGCAATACCTTGCTCCAGTGAGCAGTCTCGCCGCCACATTTTGCACCAGCTGCAGCTTCTGGACCAACCTCAAGGACAGCCCCACATAAAGTGCATTACAATAATCGAGGCTAGAGGCTACCAGTGCATGGACAACAGTGGTCAGGCTATCCCGGTCCAGAAATGGCTACAGCTGTCTTACCAGCTGAAGGTGGAAAAAGGCACTCCTAGCCACTGAGGTCACCTGGGCCTCTAGCAACAAAGATGGATCCAGGAGAACCCCCAGACTACGGACCTGCTCTTTCAGAAGGAGTACGACTCCATCCAGAGCAGGCAACTGACCAATTATCTGAACTTGGGAACCACCAACCCACTGTGCCTCTGTCTTGCTAGGATTCAGACTCAGTTTATTGGCCCTAATCCAGCCCATCACCAAGTCCAGGCAGCGGTCCAGGGCTTGCACGGCCTCTCCCGATTCAGATGTTACAGAGAAATAGAGCTGGGTATCATCAGCGTACTACTGACGCCTCATCCCAAATATCCTGATGACTGCTCCCAAGGGCTTCATATAGATGTTAAACAGCATGGGGGACAAGATGGTACCCTGTGGCATCCCACAACACAACTGCCAGGGAGCCAAAAGATAATCACCCAATGCTATTCTCTGAAAACGACCTTGGAGATAGGATGGGAACCACTGTAAAACAGTGCCTCCAATACCCATCTCACGAAGTTGGCTCAGAAGGATACCATGGTCAATGGTATCAAAAGCCACTGAGAGATCAAGTAAGAGTAACAGGGTCGCACTCCCCCTTTCCTCCCAATAAAGGTCATCCATCAGGGCGACCGATTCAGTCCCATAACCAGGCCTGAACCCAGACTTGGATGGGTCAAGATAATCTGTTTCATCCAAGAGTACTTGCAATTGCTGTGCCACAACCCTCTCAATCACCTTCTCTAAGAAGGGGGTATTTGCAACCGGTCGGTAATTGTCGCAGACCAATGGGTCCAGGGTGGGATTTTTCAGGAGCAGTCGAATCACCGCCTCTTTCAGTGAGGCTGGAACCACTCCCTCCCACAATGATGCATTGAGCAGCCCTAGATCCACTGGGTCAAACCCCCTCAGCAAACTTTAATAAGCCAAGAAGGGCAAGGGTTGAGAGGACATGTTGCTGGCTGCATCATCGCAAGCACTTGTCTACGTCATCAGGCCACATCAACTGAAACCATTCCCAAGAAGTTGCAGCAGACATTGCACTGGACACATCATTGGGGACTACAGTAGATGTGCATGGGGCATCAGAACTGCTACGGAGGTGAGCAACTTTACCCACAAAGTGCCTTGCAAACAATTCATAGTGGGTCTCCGAAGGGTCTACAACTCCATTTCCTGGAGTTGATGTCAACAGACCCCTGACGATATGGAACAGCTCCACAGGTTGGCTACTTGAGGATGCAATGGTGGCAGAGAAGAGGGCTTCTTCACCACCCTCACGGCCACACAGTTGGCATGGTTATGATGTTTTACTCATGCCCACTCAGCCTCACAGCACTTCTTTCACCACTTGTGCTCTAGCTGTCTTCCAGCCTGTTTCATTGCCCTTAGCTCACTGGTGTACCAAGATGCAGACTGGGCTCCACAATGCTGGAGAGGGTGCTCGGGGGCAACTGTGTCAAGAGCCCAATGCACCTCGCTGTTCCACAGCATGACAAGGGCTTCAACAGGGTCACCTGCTCTCCCAGGGCATTCAGGAATCCAGTAGATTCCATTAGTCTCTGGGGGTGGACCATCTTATTCTGTCCACCACCCCTGCAGGGAAGGATCAGAACCATAAGTCTAAACTTCACCAGGAAGTGGTCTGACCATGACAATGGGGTGACATCCACCCCATCTGTCTCCAGACCAGCCCTTCTTCCATCTGGAGCAAAAACCAAGTCAAGGGTGTGCCCTGCCCTATGTGTCGGGCTGGTGAGAACTTGAGACAGCCCCATGGTCGTCATGGAGGCCATGAAGTCCCGAGCCGGAACACTACAGGCAGCGTGGACATTGAAATCACCCAGGACTATCATTCTGGGCTCCTCCAATACCACAGCTGAGATGCCCTCAGCCAGCTCAGTCAGAGATGCTGTTGGGCAGCAGGGTGGACGGTACACCAGCAGCAACCCTAGTTTACTGTCTCCTTGGCCCGGCACCAGGCTCAGGCCCTCACAGCCAGCTCCAAGACAGAGTGGTTTCCTGGTGACAGAGATGGAAGTTCTGTAGACCACAGCAACTCCTCCCCACCATCCCTGCAGCCTGTGCTGGTGTTCCACCGAGTATCCAGGTGGGCAAAGCTGGGTCAGATCAACTTCTCCCACCTCACCGTCCCAGGTCTCAGTATCATATGCCCCAGAGGTGGGCTTAGCCTATACAATAAACCAGTCTTGTAGTGCTGTGGCTCCAGTTCTCTGGAATCAATTACCAAGTGAAATTAGACAGGCACCTTTTTTTGTTTCAGAAGACTTTCCCTGTAACCCAGTCATTTGTATAGTTTTTCAGATGAAATTGCTTTGTTGTTTTTGGAATTTGTGTGCAGGGTTTTATTGTTTTTAGAGCTTGTCTTTGTATATTTAATTCTCCTTTTATCTTGTACACCACTTTGATGGCTTTATGCTGTGAAGTGGTCTATAAATTTGTATCATCATCATTTCTTGTGAATAACTCCTGCAGGAGTACTTAACAAATATTATAGCCTAAGCCAGGGAGATGAACCTGTGACCCTCAAGACTACAACTCCTCATCCCTAATTGTTGGTCGTGTTGGCTGAGACTGAGGAGAGTTGGAGTACAACAACGTCTGTAGGGCCATAGGTTCCCCATCCCTGGTTCCACCTACTGGGAGAATTTTTCAGGTGAGGAGAGGGAAGCATATAGAGAAGAAGTGAGGGATGGCCCAACTGATTGCCCTCTGTTCAATATCTTCGCTCTTTATTAACCTAGGAGCCAAGATCAAGAGTGCAGTCATGCATCACTAATACCTCATATATTTTAATGGTGGCACCGGCAAAGCTGGATGCCTCAACTCCACCCACCAAATCACGGACAATACTTTCCACTGTCATTTATGCCTTGACAGCTAATGTTAGTCTCTAGTATTGGGCTGCCAATCTCTTTTAAGGGAAGAGGATGTGGGCATCTGGAACCAGAGTTTAAAAGCTCTGATAAAATACAGGGAAAGTCCTGTGTGCTCAGATTTTATTGGCAATTTTATATTGACATAAAATTTTACAGCTGCAGGTGACCCTGTACACCTCTGTGAATGTCGCCACAGCTCACATAGAAAGCATGTTCTCACTGACCTCCCAGCTGCTCTGGCTTTCCTCTCTCCCTCTCTCCATAATTGATTATTTATCTAAAGCAAGGCTGAAATTAAATCCTCATGTCAGATTACAGTAAGAAGGGAGGAAATAGGATGGATGAGACTGGAACTCATCTAATAAGGTATGGATTTCCTGAGCCACTGTACAGCTGTATAGACCAAATCTCTGACTCCTGAAATGATAGCTAACTGTTCCTGTTACACATCTTATCAATTTCAATGAAGAAAACAGATCTACACAGCTAAGCATTAGAGCAGATTGAATGGCCAGCCCAAGAGAACCAGCAATGCTATTACACCCTTATCAGAAAATATTACTGGCTGCCCTGCTTTGCATCAAGTTGTACCAAGAATCCAAAGCTACAGAAGAACTGGTTCTGCATATAAAGAGAATAAATTACCAGCACTAGACTGTGAATTCCATTCACTGGAAATTCCTCCTTCCTGAGGGCAAGATGGCATTAACAAAGGCAAAACATCAAAAGGAAATTCTGTCTCCCCAGCCCCACCCACAATACAGTGGATATGAAAGTTATTTTAAGAGTCTCCAACTACCCATCTTACAACTTCCTGTGAGAATTATTGGCTAGTCATTCCATTATACTGATTAGATATTGCTGTTCATCATGTGTCAGGTGTGTTACAGAAAATATTCTATATACATATCGTAAATGAGTTGTTCACTGTAAATTAGGAAAAGTAAATGGCAGCTCAGCGTTTGCTACACTGACGCACTTGGTGATTTCTGAGCACTCAGGAGACAGGGTGTGGATATTAATAAATACATTGATCAATCAGTAGGCATGGGGAGGAAATTCGATCCAGATTGAATTTATAGGCGAACTTATTTTGAACTTTCCAAAACAATACACAAACCAAGACATATTCACACTTCTCTAAATTTTGCAGTGCAGTTCTCCAGCCAAAAAATGTGTACAAAAAAGTATATACTAAGGTAAAGAATAAACAAGAGAGGGATTGATTCCATAAAGGAAGCCACAGACCTAAACTTACAAGATCTGAACAGGGTGGTTCATGACAGATGCTCTTGGAGGTCACTGATTCATAGGGTCGCCATAAGTCGTAATCGACTTGGAGGCACATAACAACAACAAAAAAGGTAAAGAATGTTTAAAAATGCATATATTAATAAAAATAGCATAGAAAGATACATTATACAAGGGGCAATTGCTTTGCAAAAATGTCTATATTAGGCAAAATTCCATAGAAAGATGTGTATATTAAGAGAAATCCATACAAATGGTGCTGAATTTTCATGAGGATGTATTTCTTAAAAAATTGCAAGCTGATGTGAAAATGTGAAGAACTGAATTTAAAATTAGAAAAAAGGAAAACTGAAATTGACCAATTCATCCATCTCTATCAGTCAGTATGAATTCTTTGTGAATGTTGGTTAACCAAAAAAAGGCAACATTTTGCAAAGTGAAATGCAGAATTCTCTGTTCTAAAATGCTATTGAGAATATACTTTGAAATTTTGTATTTTAAGTTTGTTGTTAATTTATGTTTAGCAGACCAATAGTTTAAAGATGGATAATTGTCCCACAGAACATCACATGCTTTACTCAGTGGACACAGGAATTTGAAATCTAAATATTTCTGCTGGGATGTAGAACACATTTTGTTGCTTCCACACCCTGTCCCAAGGGCTCAAAGTGGGTGGCATGTTGATCCAGCTCCCTCCCCCCCAGTTATGTTCTGGGAAAAGTTGGTACAGCTTATACCATGTCTCATGTCAAGTCACTGATTAGTGATGCACTTCCAGGTTGGATCATGGGAAAGTGAGTTCTTCGTTACATCTTCAATGCTAAGCATATCTGCTGTGATATACATCATGAGTAATATGTTTAATATAACACACTGCACAGACATCACTACAATTGGTGGGTCTATTCAGTTGTAAGCATTGAAGCCTATCATATAAAGGAGCATAGGAACAGAAGAAGAGCCTTGCTAGATCAGGTCAAAGGCCCATCTAGTCCAGTATCCTTTTTTCACAGTGGCCAACCAGATGTCTATGGGAAGCACATGAGCAGGACCTGAATGCAGCAGCACTCTCCTCACTTGTGATTCCCAGTAACTGGTATTCAGAGGCATACTGACTCCCACAGTGGAAGGAGAACATAGCCATCCAAGTTGGTGGCCATCACAACATTTTATATGAGTGAATTCCATAGTTTAACAATATGCTGCGTGAAGAAGTACTTTATTTTGTCTGTCCTGAACCTTCCAACTCTTCATTGGATGACTCTAATTTTAGTACCATGAGCCTCAGGAGAATTACTGAAGAGCAAATCCAGTCACAGAAAGAGCTTCAGAGACTTCCACTTGAAATAGGGCTTTCCTAACCAGTAGATCTGCTGGCAGGCAAGGGCTGAGTTTCAACCAGCAAGGGACTTCTTTGCACCAATTAATCTACTTAAGAATCAGCAGCCTGGTCTGCTGCAAAAGTTCACTGAAAATCCTTTTTTTGCTCTTTGTGAGTGTAAGCACCGCACCTACAAAGGGACTGATTGCAATTGGAAAATGACAAACAAGCAAACATACAAGCCCACCATCCTCTGTGTTAGATCCTTGTATCCACACAATAATGTAAAAACAGGTTTTACCCAAGGTTGACATGCCTTTTGTGTAACTGGGATCAGACTAAGTGGGGATTTGAAGCTGAGTTTCCCACATCAGAAGGAAGCATAAGAAGCAGTAAAGAGTACTGAACGATCAAGCTTTGTTAATGGTCATAGTGGAACAGAAATATCCAGTGTGTTTTGGTTGATAACAACCTTCTGTAGAAGCACAAGACTGAGGTTCTCCTATCAAGGTAACATCCCGGCTTGATCTCTCAGCACCTTTGTTAAAGCTTCTTCTTTTGCTTTGTGCTGTCTTTTGATGCTCCCTCCTCCTCTCCTTTCCTGTATCCCAAGCCAATTCTCTTTCCGCCACATCACATTGGCTTTCAGATCCTTTGGCTCTTTCTGCGCATAAATATTGTTTAAAAAGGAGAATTTCTAAGAGCTTGGCAAGGAGTGTGAGAACATGGAGCCAAACACTCCTTCTCTGGTCATCTATGTACACATTTCAGCTTTTCTAAAAATAAATCTGAAGGCTAAATGCTCCTGCCCAAACACACGAAACACAGCGGGCATCAAATTGCATTAGAATGTTTATATTGAGGAAAATTGCATCCTGCAAATCTAAATTATCTCTCTCTCCCCTCCCACCTGCCATGGCCCATTTCCTATTATATTTTCCCCCTAACAAACCAATAGATGCTTGAAATCACGGAAAGCCATAAAGAATTGGAATCAAATTAAGTCTACATTCTAACTGCATTAGGTGCTGTCAAGCATAGTTTACTCACTTTTCACAGTTCTATCTAGAGGCTAAACAATTTTGTACCCTTTTCTCTACTAATCAAAACTGATTACTCTGATAATGGACCCCTGACGCTGAACACTTTATGAAGGTAAATTATGCCAGATTGAACAGGAAGGGGGAATGGAGAAATCACCCAGCAATAAATAGGTCTAAAGATGCATATATCGATCTTGCCCTCATTCTTTCTCTCTTTCAGTGCTTCACCATAGCCATGGGCCCAATCAATATTCTCAGTGCTGTAATACCATCTTTCATAATAACATCATAATTGGCTGTTTGCATGCTTTTGCTCTATCATGAGCTTATACTGAGGTCTTTTTTGTTTCAGGTCTTTTGTCCTCATCATCACCCACCCAGCCTAATATTGTTTGGAAGTTTGTGGGCAGGGGGACAGGGGAGGAGAGGCAAAATGAAATGCAGCCTATGAAATTCTAAACCCACCACGCTTTCTATCACGAGCTATGCAATTGCTGGTTAATTCAGCCAACTTATTATTATTATTATTATTCACATCTTTTTTTAAAAAAATCTTTATTATAATCCCATGCATTTTTGTTATTATTGTAATATACATTTACTATATAAAATATTCCTCTTGACACTGCTAAAATAAGGTTTCATCTCACAGAAACTCTAATGTTGGTAAAACAGATTTTGTAATAAGAAAAATTATATTTGTCAGAACAGACTGTGACTGATGAATAAAATGCTAGAGAAATAAAAAGCCTTCTAAGTCCAATGCAATGGCCTAGTTCTCAATGAAGCAGTGAATCTGGACTATACTACTTCAGAATAAATGCTGAGGGTCACATGATTGAATAGTCCTCCAATATAAATAACATGTCCACATAGAAAATGAGCATATTAGCCAGAAGTCTAGGTTAGAACCCTTCCTCCTGTCAACTCATGCTCTATGCGCAAGGAATTTTTTGTATGGTGAAATATTTAATAATTTGAGCACCTGCCTGCAAGCTGAAGTGGTACAGCCCAGAGACAGATTTACAGTCTCTTGCCAACTATCTAATCATTCCCTTGCCACCTGGATTCCCAGAAGTTAAATATTTCCTATGTATATTTGCCAGAAAGAAATCTATGCAGAAACAAATGGTGGTGAAATAGCAGCAGAGAGGGGACGTTCTTGGGGGAACACACTGGCAAAACAGCACCAGCAGGACTGAATGCTGGATCTCCTGCTTCCCCCAACCCCATCCTGACTGCATATTTGAACACACGGTCAGGTGCGGGAATGCAGACATAGCACCTCTTCCTGCCTGCATGTTTAATTAGACAGTCCCGAGAAAATGGCGGCGGAGCTAGCTGGGTTTGTAACAGCCTCCGGATACAGTCTTGTGCCTTTTCTTGTCTGGTAAGCTTTGATACCGATAAAGAGGGCTAAAACAACAGCAAATTAACTCCTGGAGTGTGCAGCTTCTTGGGATTTGTATGAGAGAGTGATTAATGATTGCTTGAACACGAGCACGGGGAAAACGCTGGAGAGATAAGGATGAAGACCCCCCCATCATCTCTCTTCTTACTCTGGATCTGGGACAAATGATGGTTAATTAGTATGAGAGGGGGAGGTAAACTGACTATTCTACAAGTACATTATTATTATTATTATATTGCAGAAAATTACAACTTATCTCAAATCTAAGTGGAGGCATCACTCAGCAGCTTCAGCCCAGAACTCAGGGGCTATGGTTCTTACCAGGCAGGCAACCAGGTTGCTGGGAGCAACTATCTTAACCGGCTCAACCTCCCCAAAGAAGAAAAGAATGAGACAAGCTGACACAAGTTCTTACTTTCCAAAGAAAGAAGATAGCAGGATTAATGGAGCTAGAAGTTCCTCTCCTCAACATAGGGTTGATTTTGAGCATATGGATCCAGTCCAACCGCAATCTATCCATGATTGGACTGTAGTCCACAATAAATGCAATTTATATTTATATGATAAACCTCCCCTGGGAACAGACCTTGCAGCAGAAATTGCCTTAATGGATACTTTCCCAGGAAAATCACTTGAAAAAAAATCCAGGATTAGGTTGCAACTCAAATTCCTTACTACAGGTTTCAGAAACGGATGGTGAGTTGAAGGAACCCCCTCGTGTGGAGGATAAGGAAGTTATAGCCTATGATTGGAATCTGAGCATTGATTAACGTTTAACACCTCCTGCTTTAACAATGACTGGCAAAGTTTTTAGCCCTTTGAAAATTTCTTCCTTATCGAGGCAAACAGAAAGCAAGGAGGTAGAGAGTGTCCATCCATCTGAATTGAAATTCCATCTGCTATTGTTGAATGATTAACTTGAACGAATCAAAAATTTCCTGACTGAAAGCTCTGCTCTGCTAGTGGTGATAGCTGAATTTCACAAGTTCCACACCTGTGCCCGTTGCCCTGATTCCCAAGGAAATGACAAAGGTGTAAAAATTGGCTTTGACTCTAATACCAGAGATGCCACCTCTAGCTATAAAAAGAAAGGAAACAAGCGCATGACTAGCAAAACATTTAGTACTAAATGTACCAAGTGGGGCAAGACAAAAAACTTAACACCTAACCCCAAGAAGAAAACAAATCTATCCTTAAAGCGGCAGAAAGGGTTAAACTTTAAGAAACGTTTTAAGATTATGGAAGAAACTCAACAGCCCTCCGTAAAGCTGGCAAAGAAAAATCAAGTTTGCAGACTGGCAAGATACAATCTACAGAAACTGACTTAAGCCCCTGCTCTGACCCGCTCTAACCCCCTTCCGTTCCAGAAGACGTGGCTCCACTTCAAGTAGCATGCTTGACTACGGAAATGGACAGTGGGGTTTTTAGCAAGGAAATACAAGACCCATGGCAGCATGCATTGAACGAACTGAACACCAATAAGCCACCGTATAGTAGGATGCTTCATAAACCTCTTCCATTAACTCAGCAACAATGGGAACTGGAACTAAGTCACTGCAAGTTAGTTTTCTCTAACTATCCCAAACCGAGGGGCATGCTGACTCCTTGGCAACGCAAAGCGCATATACAACATTTGATAAGTAAGATTGCTCCAGATTGCGGTTTGATTGATGATAGCACAGAGATTGAATATCTTTTTTATGATTATAAAAACGCTAGAGCAGTAGTGACCTTTGGGAGTTGGCCATCTTTGATGCATCTTTACAAGGTTAAAGATCAGTTTTGGCATATAGGCATATGTATTAGTAGGCTATTTGTGAACCAGAAGCCGTTGCATTTATTCAGCAAACTCCAGGACTGCGAGCCAGAGAACAACATAAGAAAATTTCCTCAGCTTCTGGAAGGGCCTTTGTTTAAAGTACATCCTTTGCCTGAGGAACATTATACTCAACAGCAAAATTCCTTTCTTCCTACTTTTGATCCAACCTTGGAAGAAAAAGATCTTATAAAATCGTTCCATTCCTTGCCTACAGGATCTCAGAAAGCGATTATTGACAGACTAACACTTTTAAGAAATACCCTTGTCCACGTTTTAGATCTAGATAAGTCGCTTGTCCCCCTCGGAATTATAGAATCTGCTCAAACCAAACCGGGATCTATAACGGAAACTTATCAACAAAATTCACTCAACCACCTATTTATTTATTTATTTATTTTATTACATTTTTAGTCCACCTAGTCCAGATGTCCCAACTTTCTAAGGACTCTACCCCCTCATCTTCAAGGGACCATGTTCATTACTTGGCCAACAATTCTGAAGAGCTGGTGACTCATCCTAAGATACTCCCATCAAAGCCCAAGCATGTGATACCAAAGGTAGATGAGTGGTTACGCTTTAGGTATCTTGATCCAGAGGAACTAGGCCATTCCCCAGTTGGGCCTTTAAAAATTCCCTCTAATACGAAGTCATTGCCTCAGCCCCCTGCTAAACCTGGAGCCATATTTCTGGATAAGGATGACGTGCTTGATCGGATTCGAGAGCAAGACTGACAGTCTCCCTTGGTTCAAGATAATCCCACCAGATCTTTACAGCATCGAACTCGACAACCTTGTAAATGGGGAGGATCGGGACCGAAATTAGACCAGATTAGAATCTTATCATGGAATGTTGTGGGCTGGTTTTCCAAATTACTTTTTTTTTTACAATAATTTTTATTCAAATTTTCATAAAACATAGAAAACAAAATAAAACATTCAAAGACAAAAAACAAAACAAAACAAAAATGATTAAACAAAATAAAATAAAATGTTGACTTCCCATTTGTCACATATCAAATCAGTTATAGGTCTACAATATATAACAATCCTGTCTCTTAAATCATATTATAAAATCACTTTCCTCCAGTAGTTATCTTAATTAATCATCAAATCTCATAAACATTACTTTATTCTTTCCACAAAAAGTCAAAGAGAGGTTTCAATTCTTTAAGAAATATATCTATCCATTTTTCTCCAAATAAACATGTCAATTAATCCATCTCGTTAATAATTATAATAATCTTATTGTCATAACCATAGTCCAAATAAACATTTTGATTAATCCATCTCATCAGAATCTGTTAGGTCCAATAATTTCAATAGCCATTATTCCATTATCCCTATTAGTTCCATCTTCCATCTTCAATAGTCCTGTTAAGTCCTGTAATTTCAGTGTCCAATCTTCCATTATCAGTATTCCATAATAATCTTGCTGTTGTAGCCATAGTCATATAATAAGAGTCTGATGGGAATTTCCTCTATCCCAAATATTTTCTTGCCATCCATTCTGAATAAGTTGCTGAAATACTGTTGTAAAGTCATATCTGTGTTCTTCTTTTTTACAAAATGCACTGGCTCATCTCTTAAGAGTTTTTCCATTGTCACATGGCTGCAGTTAATTCCATAGATTTTCTCTATATCAAGCTCCATCACATCATTCCAGTCCAGAAGATTATCCAAACCATTGATAACTTTATCTCTAATATCTTCATTAATTTCTTCAGAGATAACGTTAAATTCCAAACAGTAGATTTTATTTCTAAAATCCATAAACTCCAGATCTTTTTCCAATTCCACATTTGTTCCAATCTCCAGGGCTTGTATCTTCCCTTTATTTTTTCTTTTCTCATCTCTGATCTCATTCTCCTCTCTCACAGGATCCCCTATTTCTTTAAGCTCCTGCGTCATTTTGCTCAGTTCAATTTTCAGCTCCTTACTACCCTGTCGCAGGGTTTGTTTCGTTATCTCAATCTCATCCATTATTTTCTGAAACATAGTTACTTCCAGATTCTCAGCTACTTTCTTGATTGCCATTTTTAAAACCACGAAAACAAAGCAAAACAAAAATAAAGAAGAACCACTTCTTATTTCAGCAACAATTGGGTTAATGTTCCAGGCTTGATGACATCACAGTATAAACAGAGCAACCTGCCTTATCTCTCTATGTTCAAGAATGCAAAACAAATTTAGTTCCCAGCATCAAAACAGTTAGTGGCGTCGTGAAGAAGCAGATTCGTCAAAATAAAATAGACCAAAAAGAGAATAGTCCCAGACAATATAATATTCCTCGGAATAGAAATCAGGAATAGAAATCCCTCTTCTGTTTATATCTTTAGAATGCACTTCCAGGACAGCTTTTTGCGACAGAAACAGAGATAAGCTGTTAATTTCATGAATAACAGAGAAAAGTTATAGCTCACCCAGAAGTTTTCCAAAGCCGATCAATCTGACAAATCTCCTTTTGCTGCAACAATTTAAACCAAGTAAAAAAAAAAATGATAGAAAGAAGGGTGCTTGCCTGTTAGTCCGTTCTCTCTTTAAAGAAAAGATAAACGTATCGCTTAAGCAGATAGAGCTTGTTCGGAAGTCCGTCCGGCATTGTTGGCTGGACCCTATCTCATAAATCAATGAAATCCAGTCCTCCCAACAAAAACAGGCTTTTGAGGTTAATCTCTACGTTTCTCCCTGCCCGGGAGAAATTTCATCAGTCAAAAAAAAAATGTTCTGACTGATTTATATCTGAATAAGCTTCTTTTGAGGCGGAAGCCCGTCCCAAAAGCAGGCACAAGCGAAGTCACCCTTCCCGGAAGTCCTGCTGGTTTTCCAAATTACAATGCCCTGGGTTTAAGGAATTTTTAAGATCGCATGATGTAATTTGTATGCAGGAAATTGCATACAATTTGCATGCAGCAGGAAACCTGGTCTACAAAAAGTATTTTCTTGGATGGCTTTTCGGCCTTGGAGCTACCCGCAAAGCCCGCAAATAGAAGAGGTAGACCCAAGGCCAGTCTAGCAATTATGACTTCTACCTCTTTAAGTACAAGCGTTCGGAAACTTTCCCCCTGTGGCAACCTAGCTATTGCGGGTCTAATAGAACTTAGAGCAACCATTCTTTTATTAATAAATGTATACATCCCACCTTACCCCCACAAATGGGAAATAGCACTATCCTGGGATCAGCTGGAAAATTATATAGTTGACTTAGAAATGCAATATCCTAAGGCGCAATTAATAGTAATGGGAGACCTAAACACTAGAATTGGTCCAAATAACGATGACCTGGCTGAATCTCCATTATGGGGGACGATGGAGGTTGAAAATGTTATCCCAGAGTATGGTCGATGCTCAAAAGACCAGAAGGTAAACTATGCAGGAATATGCTTGATCCAACTGGCGGCCCGCTTGAATTTGACAATTATAAACGGACACATGAAGGCAGATGCCTTAGCAGAGTATACTTACATTTCGGGACATCGAAGTAGTGTAGTGGATTATGTGTTGACATCCCCCCCTTTGCTCAATCAGATCGCCAACTTTCTAGTAGGTGACAGGCTGGAAAGTGACCATCTCCCCTTGATCTGTACTTTGACAACAATAGGAGGGGGACATCCAGCCGCTATTCCTTTTTGCGAAGATACTACACCCGATCTTCGCTATAAAAGACTCCATTGGAACGAAAGGATCTCTTTAAAGATGACCAGTTTCTTAGACTCTTCCCAGGGTTTAAACTTAAAATCCTGTATAGCAAATGCTAATGAAATATCTGTTGCTTTACTTGATTACTCTACTTTGACTTTAGCTTTGGAAAATGTTGTCAAAACTACTATGTCATGTCATTCCCGCCGCCCAACTAAACAGTCCCCTTCCAGTTGGTTTGACAAGGAATGCTGGGAGGTCAGGCAAAAGTTGAGAAGTCTCTATATTAATTATAGGAATGCTAAAGCAAGCCTTCTTCCACCTGAATATTATTTAGTCAAAAAGAAATACAAACAGCTAATTGTCTATAAAAAGAGACAAGCTATACAAGAAGGATGCCTCCTTAAATAATAACTCGAAGCTATTCTGGTCGCTAGTCATCGACGCCTTGGGTTCTTTCTCCACCTCGCGGTGTGCCATCTCTCCTGCCATGTGGGAGCACCACTTTACAGTATTGTTTGCGAATCTTGGGGATAATCCCTTCAGGGCTTCTACTTTGGTAGAGCTCAATTCATTACCAGCCTGGCTCCCTATGGAGCAGAAGGAAGTAGCTACCCTGATCTCCAATTTAAAACCTGGTAAGGTGCCAGAAATGGATACTATACTACCTGAATTGCTAAAGTCAAACACTGAATGGTGGACTGTGATGTTCCTATATTAATGTATATATGGTAAGTGTTGGTTGTTTAGAAGATACATGGTAAGTAGAGTGAAAGAGGAGGGGGAGTGAATGGGCAGTAGAATGCTAGATGATTGGCTGAGTGTTTAAAATGGCTGAACGTATAAAAGGAAGAGTGAGAGTGGAATCTGGGGGGAGAAGAGAAAGAGTGGGTTGCTTGGTGGGGTTTGAGAGAGTTGTTTGCCAGGACAGAGTGGAGAAGGAGGGGGGTGGAGTTCGGATTAGTATTGAGTTAAACCATATGCTTATGTGCCTTAAGAAGAAATCTTGTTAATCTTGTTAGCTTTGTTATCTTTAATAAATACTTAATTTGGTTTACCGAAGGCCTGATCCTTGGCTGGGGTTTCACAGACCAGAAGGGAGGGTAAGGTAATGACCAAGGCTGAAGGGAAACTGTAACAAATGGTGGCAGCGGTGAAGAGAATAACAATACCAGTATTCAGAGTCTCTGGGAATACTAGTATTAGGACGTGACTGGTGGTTGCCTAGCAGGGGGATCTGTTGAGATCTGTGCTAGAGCGGGGAGAGAAACAATAAAAAAGGACAGTCCGGACTGGTGGAGTCCCTGGTGGTGCCTAGTGACAGGCAGTAGCCATGCGCAGGTAGGAACCTGACAGGGAGAGCCAGGGAAGGGCGTCACATGTGGTGGCAGTAGCGGTGGGATACGAACAACAGAGAATCCAGATACGAATACTAGAGAATCCCTAACAGTGGTGTGGCAAACAGAAATAACAAAACAAGATTACTTGTGAGAGTGACTGGCAAAGAGTGTGTGGCAAAGAGTGAGTGAACTCAAACACCATGGCTGAATACATAAAAATCAAAAGAGAGGAGCTGGTGGAGAAGTGCATAACATTCAATTTACCTCACGAGGGTAAAGGGGTAGATGAATTGAGGGTAGCACTTATAGGATTTGCAACTGCCCAGCAAAAGCGACCTGTCAGGGAAGAGACCCCAGAAGGATATTTAAGCAATCCCGCTTATATAGAGTACTTGAGAGAGAAGTTAAGATGGGAGGCTGAGGAAAAAGACAAGCAGAGGGAGTTGGAAGCTGAGAGATTGAGGATGGAAGCTGATGGGAAAGACAAGCAGAGGGAGTTGGAAGCTGAGAGATTGAGGATGGAAGGTGCAGAGAAGGAAAAACAGAGGGAGTTGGAAACTGAGAGAATGAGAATGGGGTTTGAGGAGAGGGAGAAGCAACGAGCATTGGATGCCGAATTACAAGTAGGAAAGTTAAAATTTGAAAGAGAGAAGTTTCATTCTGATGAAACAAGAAAGGACAGAGATGGAGCAAAAATAAAAATTACTCCAAAGGACTTTGCTGTCTATGAGCCTGGTCAAGATCCTCAAATTTACCTCAGCACCTTTGAAAAGGCAGCTCAGTTGTGGGGGCTACCTGAAGATAAATACATGCAGTATTTATCAAACCTGATTAAAGGGGAATTGGCTGAGGTATACCAATATTTCCCCTCAGACAGGCCCGTCACCTATGCTGAATTCAAAGAAGCAGTGTTTAAAAGATTCAGACTGGGGCCTGATTATTTTAGAAAGCTTTTCAGAAACTGCCAGATACAGGCAGGGAGGTCTTTCGTGGAGCTGGGGGCAAAACTGATGGACATATTTGGGAAATGGCTGACAAGTGCAAAAGCTCAGTCTGGAGGAGGTGAAAAACCTCATGATATTGGATCAATTATACCATCAGTTACCACCAGAAATAAGGCTCCTGGTCAAAGACCGTTCCCCTACATCAGTGCAGGAGGCCACAGAGATGGCGGATCACTTCACCTCCAACAGAACTGGCTGGGGGGGGGGAAACATCAAGAGATTTTAAACCCAGACCATATAATGCTGGCAGAAGGGATGTGGTACCACAGCGAATGAGTCCTCCAGTAAAATCTGAAGGGCACAGGACACCCCAGAGTGGATCTGTGTACCCTAAAAGTGAGGAGAAATTATGCTACAAATGTGGTAGACCGGGGCACCTACATTTTCAATGTGAGGTTGCCAACCCCATTAGTAATCCTGCTCAGACAAGGGCAGTGAAAACAGAGCCCAAGGCTTTAGAAACAGCGAAAAGGGTTCAGTTCTGCCAGATAAACTGGACAGAAGTAACAGACCTTGATTCAAGTCTGAGAGAGGAAGTGAGTGTACAAGGGGAAATTATTGGGCATTGCTTGATACTGGTGCCGCTCAGGCATTACTGAGGCCAGATTTAATAAAATCTGAGGTAATATTACCTCAGGAAACTGTGACTATCCAAGGAGTGAGGGGTCAACCAGAAAGTTTGCCTGTGGCCCTGGTGGAAATGACTTGGAGAGGCCAAGAGGGCCGATATAAAGTAGGCATTAATGCCCAGCAACAAGAACCAGTAATACTGGGAAGAGATGTAATGGGAGCCCAAGGAAAGATATATGTAGTGACCAGACAGCAAACTGGCAGAGAAAAAGAAGTCCTATTAAGGGGGGCTGAAACAAACAGGGTGGAATCTGTTAACCAGCCTCAGGTCACCATAGCAACCACTAGCAGGCCTGCTGAAGGAGACAAACTGTATCAAGTGGTCTCTGATAAGAAAGAAGCAGAGCAATTCAGGGAAGAGCTGCATGAAGATATAAGTTTGAAGCAGATAAAGGAACAAGCTCTGACCCAACAGATTCCTTTCACTGACAAACTGAGGAATCAAGTTGTGTGTGAAAATGGGATTTTATATCGACTGTGGATGCCTGCTGAGAGAAAGGATGAATGTAAACCAGTGAAGCAATTGATAGTACCTAGCAAATACAGAACCAGATTGCTAGAGGTAGCCCACGATGTCCCATGTGCAGGACATCTGGGAATAAAAAAGACCAAGAGGAGATTGGCGGCACACTATTATTGGCCAAACATCTCCAAAGATGTAAAACAACATTGTCTATCTTGTGGAATATGCCAAAAGGTGGAAAAAAGTGGAGTAAAGACTAAGGCACCCTTAAAGCCCCTTCCTATAATTGGACAACCCTTTTATAGAGTGGGAATAGATTTGGTGGGCCCTTTTTCCAAACCCACAAGGCATGGCAAGGAATATCTAGTGGTGGTGGTGGATTTTGCCACCAGGTACCCAGATGCAGAAGCACTAAGATCTGTAGAAGCCCCTGTAGTGGCAGAGGCTTTATTAAAAATCTTTATGAGGCTGGGTTTCCCTCATGAAGTGCTGACAGATCAAGGCAGTGTATTCATGGGAGAAGTGATGCAATGTATGTGGAAATGTTGTGGTCTAAAACATCTAAAGACCACTACTTACCATCCCGCCACTAATGGGTTAACTGAGAGATTCAATGGCGTTTTGAAGGGCATGACCAGAAGCTATGTTCAAGATCACCCACAAGACTGGGATGAACGGTTGGGATGCTTCTTATTTGCATACAGAGAAGTCCCTCAGGAGTCAACAGGCTTCTCACCCTTTGAACTCATGTTCACTAGAAAAGTGAGGGGACCTTTGGAACTATTAAAAAATTCATGGGAAGGAACCCTGGGAGAGTACAAAACATCTGTAGTAGATTTTGTATTGGAATTCCGCAATAAATTAACATCAATGATGGAGGTGGTGAAAAAGAATTTGAGTCAAGCACAGGAGAAGCAACGTTACTGGTATGACAGAACAGCCAGGGAACGTGTGTATGATGTGGGAGATATGGTTATGGCGTTCATACCCAGGAAACATGACAAATTACAGGCTAACTGGGAAGGACCATATACCATCAGAGAAAGGCTTGACACAGTGACGTATGTAATCACCACAGATCAATTAAACAAAAGCAAAGTGGTTCATGTAAATAGGTTGAAGCCTTACCATACCAGGGATGCACAGGTGTTGCAAGTTACCTTATTCCCTGAGGGAAGTGGGCCTGAACTTCCAGATTTGGTACAGGAAAGCAAAGACAAAGGAGGGGTAGATCAAGTGGAATGGTCAGAGGAGGTGAAGGAGGAAGTAAAAGAAGAGATTCTGAGAGTTTTGAAAACCTATAGGAATCTCTTTAGCAACAAACCTGGCCGAACCAGTATAGTTATACATTCCATTGATACTGGAGATCATGCCCCAATCAGATCTGTTCTGTACCGTGTGAATGGGAAAGTTTTGAATGAGATCAAAAAGGAGGTGGAAGATATGCTGGAATTAGGAGTGATCAGGGAATCCATCAGTCCCTGGGCCTCAAGTATTGTCCTGGTTCCGAAAAAAGATGGAACGACAAGGTTTTGCATTGATTATCGGCTAATCAATAAAATTACTGTCCCAGATGCGTATCCTATGCCTAGGGTAGACGCAATGTTAGCGTTATTGGGGGCAGCCACCATTATCTCTACACTAGATCTCTGTAAAGGATTTTGGCAAATGGAACTAGATGAGCAATCCAGAGCCAAAACTGCCTTCAGTACACCAGATGGGTTATATGAGTTTGTGACCTTACCCATGGGACTAAGGAACTCACCAAGTTCATTTCAGAGGCTAATCAATACTGTGTTGCGAGGCATGTCAGATTTTGCAGTGGCCTATATCGATGACGTGGCCATTTTAAGCAAGTCGGTGCCTGAGCATGTCCAACACCTGACAACAGTATTGGAGGCCTTAAGAAAAGCAGGCCTCACAATAAAAGCTAAGAAATGCCAGTTTGGACTAAAAGAAGTAATCTATTTAGGACATAAGGTGGGGAGTGGGAAAATCACCCCCTTATAGAGCAAGGTGGAGGCAATACAAGCGTGGCCGATCCCCTTAACCAAAAAACAAGTAAGGGCATTTCTGGGCGTGGCTGGATTTTATAGGAAGTTTGTGAGAAATTTTGGGGAAATAGCTACCCCCTTGCATGAATTAACAAAGAAGAAGTGTTCTGAGCATGTGGTATGGACGGATGAATGTCAGAAGGCTTTTGATCTACTGAAGCAAGCCTTGTGCCAAGGACCCATATTAATAGCACCAGACTATGAGAAACCATTCATCGTGGCTACAGATGCGTCGGACCTGGCGCTGGGAGTCATCTTGATGCAGGAGAGAGAAGGCACCAGACATCCAGTGGCGTACCTGAGTCGCAAGCTGACGCCGAGGGAGAAAAACTATTCGTCGGTCCAGAAGGAGTGCCTAGCGGTCATGTGGGGACTAAACAAGTTGCGCCCATACGTGTGGGGACGAAGATTCACAGTGACTACGGATCATCGGGCCTTGTTATGGTTGCAGACTATGAAAAACCATAACACTATGCTGCAGAGGTGGTCCTGGGCCCTACAGGACTATCAAGTGGACTTCCAGTTCATAAAAGGCAAAGACAATGTACTGGCCGATGGACTTTCCAGGCAAGTGGCTGGGACTGCAGTGACGTGACCAGACGGAGGAACAAAGAAAGATATTTTCCCCCTAGAGACTTTTATTTGTTAACGCAACGTATAAATCCTGGAACAGGAATAATACTCTGCCGTTATTTTAAGGGGGGGGATGTGATGTTCCTATATTAATGTATATATGGTAAGTGTTGGTTGTTTAGAAGATACATGGTAAGTGGAGTGAAAGAGGAGGGGGGTGAATGGGCAGTAGAATGCTAGATGATTGGCTGAGTGTTTAAAATGGCTGAACGTATAAAAGGAAGAGTGAGAGTGGAATCTGGGGGGAGAAGAGAAAGAGTGGGTTGCTTGGTGGGGTTTGAGAGAGTTGTTTGCCAGGACAGAGTGGAGAAGGAGGGGGGTGGAGTTTGGATTAGTATTGAGTAAAACCATATGCTTATGTGCCTTAAGAAGAAATCTTGTTAATCTTGTTAGCTTTGTTATCTTTAATAAATACTTAATTTGGTTTACCAAAGGCCTGATCCTTGGCTGGGGTTTCACAGACCAGAAGGGAGGGTAAGGTAATGACCAAGGCTGAAGGGAAACTGTAACAAATGGTGGCAGCGGTGAAGAGAATAATACCAGTATTCAGAGTCTCTGGGAATACTAGTATTAGGACGTGACTGGTGGTTGCCTTGCAGGGGGATCTGTTGAGATCTGTGCTAGAGCGGGGAGAGAAACAATAAAGAAGGACAGTCTGGACTGGTGGAGTCCCTGGTGGTGCCTAGTGACAGGCAGTAGCCACGCGCAGGTAGGAACCTGACAGGGAGAGCCAGGGAAGGGCGTCACATGGACCCCATTGCTTGCTAATCTATTTACCAGGATTAATCTTACTGGCAAGCTCCCATCAGCTTGGCTCGAGGCGGTGGTTATTCCGGTATTTAAGAAAGGAGATACAGGTGATCCCACCAACTACAGGCCTATTAGCCTCCTCTCAGTTGTGAGTAAGATCTATGCTAGTGTCTTAAATATCAAATTACAAGCCTGGATTGAGGAGGAGGACATCCTGGGGTGGGAGCAGGCAGGTTTTCAAAAGAGTAGATCTACCATTGACCATTGCCTAGTTTTATGACATCTGGTGGAGAAATACATGAGTGGCTCTAACAAGGGCCTTTCTGCCGCTTTTATGGACCTTAAGACTGCTTTCGACTTGGTCCCTAGAGATCTATTATGGGCCAAACTGTCACAGACCTCGATAGATAAGCAACTTTTATATCTGATAAATGCCTCTATCAGTGCACCTCGATCCATGTCCGATGTGGGGCACAGGATGGTCTTACTAAATCTATTCCTGTTAATGTAGGGGTGCGCCAAGGTTGCGTCCTGGCCCCCACCCATTTTAATCTTTTTCTTAACAACCTGAGCAGTTACTGCCTTGCAGACAATCTCCATTCTCCGAAATTGGCAGAGGTGAGATGCCCTATACTGCTGTATGCAGATGATGTGGTCCTATTATCTTATTCGAAACATCGGCCTTAAACGTCTCTTACGTGTTTTCACATTATACTGTACAAAAAATCCTACTCACCATCAATTTTGCAAAATCAAAAATCATGATATTCTCACGTAGGTTTTCAAAAGAGCCATGGAGTATAGAAGGTCAGAAGATTGAGCTGGTCAGGCAATATAGATATCTTGGAATTATATTCTCTTCTTCACTTTCCTGGTCTGCTCATACACAGGCTGCACTCTCATCTGCCAATAATATTTCTAAAGCTACCACCCGTTTCTATTACACCAGAGGTGCCAATACATTCCGGCTGCCCTTCAAATATTTAAAGTAAAAATCCTCCCGCAGCTTTTATATGGCATCCCTATATGGGTATCGAGTTTAAGTGCTAAAGTTGAGGCAGTGCTTTTGCGCTTTTGTGCTCCATATTTGGGCTGCCACACTGTGCATCTCCTGCGGGACTTCAACTCGAAGCAGGTTTTACATCAATTGAGTGCTCAGCCTGGCTACTGGCCTTTAGATTTTGGACTAAAGTGGCCTATGGTATTTACATCTAATATGGAGAGATTCCTTCATAAGTTCCTGGTCCAAAATTTTCAATGAGAAGATAAAGCATCTTGGCCTCTCATTGGATCTTTTGGCTACTTGGGACTGGAAGGTAGCAAATCACATCATTGGCCAGCGGATTAGGGACATAGACCTGCAGTACTCAATGTCCGGTGCACAAACATCACGTTCACCGCTTTATTTTGGTCTGAGCTTTCTCTTCCCAAATCCTGTGGCCTACCTCGAAAAATTGACTCTATCGCAATATAGATTCCTGTTCACTAGAGCCAGATTTAACTGCCTCCAATCTGCGATTCTTGTAGGCCATTTCCAGGGAATCCCCCAGGAAAGGTGTTTCTGTTTCTGTAAGCCGAGGGTGATTGAAACCATCGATCACATTCTATTTGACTGTGAATTATACAAGGATGCTTGTATCAAACTGATTCTCCCAATTACTAAAACTTTCCTGGGTAGATCTATTGAGTGGCTATTACATCACCTTCTATCCGACAAGGATAAGGCCATTACTGAATCAATCACGAAGTTTCTTTGTATAGCTTAGATTTTACGAAAAAGGAAACTCGGTGCATTGTTGTTGATATTGTATTGAGTTTTAATTTGTTGGGGAAATTGTTTAAATTGCTTGTATTGTGGGTCATTGACTGCATAATAAAATTTGATTTGATTGCTATATTTGCCTATGAATGTTATCACACTGGAGGGGCAGGCCTTATCTCCATGGAAACATAGAGTGGGAGGA
The DNA here is from genome assembly GCF_030035675.1 of Rhineura floridana. Taxonomy (NCBI): domain Eukaryota; kingdom Metazoa; phylum Chordata; class Lepidosauria; order Squamata; family Rhineuridae; genus Rhineura; species Rhineura floridana. Next base: position 39,281,106 of record NC_084485.1, read on the forward strand.
GCAAAATGGATTATGACCTCCAAACTATGTCTGTGCATATTCTCACAATACTGAGATCTTCTCCTGCCCTGGCAAAGCAGTGAAGAAAGAAAGGGACAGTAAGAGGGGGAAGTAGTGGTTTAAAACAATAGGAAATGTCTGAATAGATTGGGAAGGAAGGAACACTAAAGGTTGGCTGTTGTTTAAAGATTTAACAAGAAGAAATAGCAGAGATGGGTACAACACAGAAGCTAACACCAAAAAGTTAATATGAGTTCAACAGAGCCTTTTCCAACTCAACTGTATTCACACCTTCCCATTGTTTAAAACCAACACTTTTTTGCTCACTGTTCCTACATCCCTGCTTTACTCAAACCTCTCCTGTTGTATGAAACCAATACTTTCCCTCTCATGTTCCTTCATCCCTGCTTTACTCATATCTCTCCCATTGTTTAAAGTGTGTGTGTGTGTGTGTGTAAACAGGGTTTGAAGAAGAGGAGGGGGAGGAGGCATGGAAACAGGAGTGAAGGGAAGTGGAGAAAAGCAGGGAGAAAAAGATGAAGGTGAAAACTGGGTGTGTGTGCAAAGGGGTGCCACAGAACAGCAGGGAGGAAGAGACATAGAAATGGGGTTGTTTGCATGCAAGGGGGAGATTAAAAAATGAGGAAGAAAGAGGAAAGAAAAGGGGGTACTGGTAAAAATGGGGGCAAAGGAGGTTGCAAAAAAGGAGGGAGTAGGAGGCATGAGAATGGGAGTGAAGGTGAAAACAGGGACAAAACAGTCCAAGGGGTGGCACTGCTTATATGACCTTCCTACTCCTTAGTCTCAGAATTATCCTTTAGAATTTAGAGAGGAGGAGGAGAAAGGTTAAACTAGAATTAGTTAACTCTGCCTGTCATTGGCTCTGGCTCTGCCTTTTATTGGCCTCCCTGCCTTCTACCCTATCAGTCCCAATGAGCACTAGCCACCACTGTCTACAGCTTCAGTGTACACTTGCTAGCTCTGTATGAGAAACACCTGGTTTTAAGGCTGATCTCCTAACTCCCTCCTCTGAAATTCAGAGTCCTAACCAATTTAATCTTCATAGGCATTTCCTCTTAAACAAGATAATAGTCAAGATAAGCTTTGTGTGATGTGAGCTTGCCAGGTTTAACCCAGGTTTATTTTCAGCAAGGGTTAACTAATGGGGACATCCCAGGAAAGGAAGAAGCCTCATCTTCCTCTTGGATTGTCATACATTGGGATGTGTGGGAGGGCGCAGTTTGTAAATAATTAGTCTCATATATGTTATCCATTGAACTCATGCAAAACTCAAGAGGACTAGTTGTTCTTAAAAGTCTTATCAAGGCAGTCCTCATGATACACTCCAACTGCCTCATAATAGCAGTCCACTTCATACACTAGGTCAGAGGTCAACAACCTTTTGCCCATGGGCACCATGCTACCCACACAAATCTTCAGTGATGCCCCTAGCAGGTAGCTCAGGATCTGAGCTTTCTTTAAAAAAATAGTAAGTCTTTAGGCCTCCTAGAAAGTAAGTTATGAACAAAATGTGCAGGCACCCTTCTAAGTGATTTATGTGAAATGTGCCAGTCTGGCTGCTCCTGCCTGTCAGTGTTATTAGCCAATGAGCAAAATTAGAGCTGTGACTGATAAGTGAGTTCTTTAGACAATGTAATAGGAACCCCCTGGGGTCCTAAAGAGCTGCTGGTTTGCTCTCCCTTTTAGTGCACTTTTCCTGCTTCTGTCTTTTTCTCTAATACTTGGAATCTCCATAGTTTGCTCTTCCTTTTTCCCTAGCAACCAGAATGCATGTTTCCTGTGCTGAGTTTGCTTGAAATTAGATAGTGCCTAGAAATTATTTTCTGCAAATACATGGCAAGTGTAGGTGAATGTTAAAGAATCTCCCTCCCTCCAAAAGGTAAATGTGAAAACTTTGCAAAAGAGGTTTAGGCATGTTTTCTACTTTGTAGGAGCTAAAGAACAGGGCTCATTGAAAATCATTGTATAATTAACTTACAGTACAATGGTATACATGTCTACTCAGAAATAGGGCTCTTTGTGTTTAATGGGGGTTATTTCCAGTTAAGTGAGTACAGGATGGCAGCCTAGGCTTTGGTTTAGGGTTGGCACTGGGCAAAAACATGGTTACTGTGTCTTTAACAGCTGTATGGCAGGCAGAAATTCAATAGGTCAAGTATTTTCTGGTATGGAAATATAATTATAGGAAATGCTTCACCATGACTACTCTCTAATTTTGTGTAATCCCATATACCCCAGGGCAGCCATTTTGTTACTGGTGCCCCCAGTACTCTCTCACAATTTAAAATGTGCCCTCTGGTCCAAAAAGGTTGGCAATCCCTGCACTAGGCAGTTGCCAATAAACTCCTCTTCCTAATTACGTTTCCACTTCCATATTTCATATAAAAGTATCTGATTGTGGACATTTTCCTGTTTGGAGCAATGAAGCAGAAAGCCAACCTGCTGAATCTCTGGAGTGGTTTTCCTGACTCATTCAGGGTCTGCTTTCATTATCCTCTACTCCACATTTAAGGCTACTTTGTATGGGACAGCAGACACAAAGAGAACTATGAAAAATGATTCTGTATCATGGTCCATGAAGTGCTTGTATAATCTAGTTTGCTCACCATAAAATTATGTCTATTGCATTATACAGCCACAAGAGTGGCTGTTTACTATAGTCAGAAGGGATTTTGTGCTATGTTAAATTGAAAATGCCATTCTGATGCTTCCCATAAGTTCACTTCAAAACAAAACCTTACAAAACTTATAGTCCTGAACTCAGAAACGCTTGCTGAACAACCCTCTAAATTTTTGTGGCGATACACAAAACAGTCAGAAGGAATTGAGAGTTCAAAGTGTAAAAAGAGAGAGAGAGAAACCAGACCCCTTTTGACTTCTTTCTGTCAGAGTTCTCATAATCTGTTGAAATTAATTAAAAATCAGCCATGTTCACAGAGTACCAGTAATCCTGTTACTGACCTTGCCCCATACTCTGACCTTCATTTTCTGCAGTTTGAAAGTTAAAAAAATGCCTGGCTGATTTTTAATTAATTTAAGAAATTTGGCGTTGAACTCAATGATAAGGCCGGGCATGCTCAGTAAGAACCAACTGTCAGTGTTCTAAAAGCCAGACTTACAGCGGCTGGGCTTGGCTAATCAGGGGGCCACAACCACACCAGACCTTTATTTCACTTGAGACAGTCATGGCTTCCCCCAAAGAATCCCAGGAAGTGAAGTTTGTGAAGGGTGCTGAGAAGAGACTGCTATTCTCCTGACAGAGCTCCAGTGGCCAGACTGGTTTAACATTCAGCCAATCTGATTGAAGCTCTGTGAGGGGAACAAGGTGTCTCCTAGCAACTCTCAGCATTCTTCACTAACTGCACTTCCCAGGAATCTTTGGGGAAAGCCATAACTGTCTAAAGTAAAATAAAGGTCTGGAGTGGATGTGGCCAGGGACAGCTTTGGTTTACATTTGGGTGGGAGACTACATGTGCCTGCTGTAAAATAAAAAGGTGAGGGAAACACTGAAAAAAATGGTACTGTTCACAATGTTTTCCTTTTGGAAAGGAAAGGGGCTTCCCCTCTGCCCAGTGCCCACCCACCCAATCTCTTCACCTCCCCCTCCCCTTCCTGCCCTCCTCCTCCACTCTCTACCCCTCCCCCAGGTCAGTTTCACCTATCCTAAGCATGATTGCACATGAGTAAATCCCATTGAACCCAATAAGCATGCAAATGATCAAACCTGCCCTCTCTTCTTCCTCCCTCCTATCCCCTCCCTCTTGACCCTTCCCTCCCCTTCACTCACCTCTCCCTTCCCATCCCCATCCCCTTCCAATCCCCTCCTTCCCTCTCCTCCTCATTCCTCTCTCCCCCGCCCCCGCCCTCCCCCTCCCCTCCCTCATGGTCACTTTCACCTATCCTAAGCATGATTGCACATGAGTAAATCCCATTGAACTCAATAAGCACGAAATGATCAAATCTGCCTTCCCCTCCTCCTCCCTCCCATCAGCTCCCTTTTGCCCCTTCCCTCCCCCTTCCTTTGTCCCTCCCCTCCCCTTCCAATCCTTTCCTTCCGCTCTCCTTTCCCCTCCCCTTTCTCCTCCCCCATTGTCAGTTTTACCTATCCTAGCCATGATTGCAGAGGAGTAACTCCCATTGAACTCAATAAGCATGCAAATGATCAATCCATTCTCAGCAAACTTGCACAGGATCCTATTCCTTACCTCCAGGATTAAAAAGCAGACAAATTCACTAATAGGCAAAAAACCTTGCAGTTTAAGATTGTACCTATATCCAACAGATATTTCTATCCAACTTTAAAAAGCAGAGAAATTGGACAGCTATAGTGAATGCACCAGGGGAGCAGGAGACCTGACCTCCTCTCTGAGATATTGTACTGCCCTACAAATTTGTCAAAATGCAAACACAATTTGGGTTGGTTTTTCACAGTCCAATCCACTTGCTGTGCAGCTTGGAAGAATTTGGTAACATGTGCCTCGGAGCACATGGTGAGTGGTGGCAACACCTGCAATCAGAAACAAGACATGTGCTGTGCTGATCTTGTTTTAGCAGGAGGATGCAACTATATTAAGACTGTTGACAGACTTCAGATAGTCACTTTAAATATGTTTGATTTACTTGCAATTTTAGTGAAGTTTCCTATAGTAAATCATTTCCTTTTGCTTCTGTTTCTGTGAATATGTGAAGTACAGCAACACTTTGCAACACTAAAAAAAAGCACCAAAAACAATTGTGGAATAATTACACTGACTATTCTGCAGAATAGTTTCCAATGGACATGAGGAGTATCTCAGTTTGCACAAGATAAAACAGTGGGAGGTGAAATATATTCGAGTAAAATTCTAGGGGTGCTCTATGTTTTTAATTGGCCATGCCCACCCTTCCTTAAGTGGAGTAGTTTAAGCATAGCAGGCTGAAAACATGCATCTTGGGCAGGCCAAGTTTGCTTTTTCCAACAGCTGGAGTCATTGCTTAAGTAGCAACATATTGCAATCAGTTTGAAACACAAAACATTGTCTTTACCATCATATGACATTAACCAATAAAAAGGCTTTGAAATTGATAAAAATAAATTTGACACAGATTTCTAGGATGAATAATGAGATATATATAATTTTCTAGGTTAGATTCTCTGTAGAAACAGTAGTAACACAGAAAAGAAGCAAAGAAAAACACCAACAAACATACAAAAATGTAATTCTCCATCTTTAGAGATGGCAGGTGTTGCCACCACTCACCATATTCTCAGAGGCACATGTTACCAAATTCTTCCAAGCTACACAGCAAGTGGATTGGATTTTGAAAGACCAACCCAAATTATGTTTGCATTTTGACAAATTTGTAGGACAGTACAATATCTCAAAGAGGAGGTCAGGTCTCCTGCTCCCCTGGTGCATTCACTATAGCTGCCCAATTTCCCTGCTTTTTAAAGTTTGATAGAAATATCTGTTGGCTATAGGTCCGTTCTTAAACTGCAAGGTTTTTTGCCTATTAGTGAATAGAGAGTCTCTTTGCAAGAACCAGCAGTTGGCAAGGATGTGTTACCTTTGCATGGACTCTCCCATATGATGAGGCTGATCCAGGTGGCATGAGTATTTACATAGGTTACAGCTACAAATGCAGCCTTTCCAATAATCTCCATCAATGGTGAAGATTTATAATAATATTTTGAGTACCCTAAGTGCTTCCATGTTGGTTGCATTTGCACATAACACTAAACTATGGATAATTTTTACAAAGATGTCCCTGTGTGGACTCCCTCTCTCTTCCTACAGCATGGTCAAAAGCATATTGGAAGCTTCTACTTTCATTTTTGATTAACTATACTTTAGTATTACATCCAAAATGTAAACTATGTTTAATCTTAGCTATGGTTTATTAAAACAAGCCAGCTTTATAACCAGTTGACTTGTTTTTATTATTATTTATTACATTTATAATAATGAAACCCAAGGCAGCTTACATATGGTTCCCAAGCAGTCTCCCATCCAGACACTGACCGGACCTGACCCAGGGAGCTGTCCTTAGGTGCCTTCAGACCATAGCCTGGGACACATATCAAATAAGACCAACCACAGTTTGTCTGTGTTCTGATGCTGTGTCAAGAAGCTGTGATGAGTCATAAACTGAATCAAAGTCCTCCTCACAACGAGGAGTGAATAGCATGAGAACCAGAGGCTCACATAGGTTAATCCTCATAACATTTAAACATGGTTTAGTGTTACATGCAAATACCAAGAGTGTGCATCAGTCCCAAATTTCATCTTGTATTCATGCTCTTTTGTTTCTTTGTGCTCTTTCCACTTCGATTTGTGGTTCAGGTTCTGAGTCACTCTGCATAAAATGGAACTCTGTATTCCTCATCACTCATATGGGGATATAAATTTAATAAATAATAAAATAATGATAATAATGGCTATAACTTTTTCCCCTTTTGCCAAAAGCAGATGAAATTTGCAGGCACAGTGACAGAAGTCCCTCCCTAATAGGTTAAAGCCTGCCAAATTGCAGCTCCAGAGGCTTGGTGGGGGACAGTAGAAGGATTTTTTAAATGCGAGCAGTTTCACACCAGCAGGTTAGCTCTCCCAGCAATTGTTTGTGTTGGGTGGAGACGTCCTCCAATAGTCATTACAATGTGATGTTGTCCCTAATATTGCCTGTGGACAACTGAAGAGCTCTGGAGGATTTTTTTCAGAGCAGTGGATAATGTTTTTGAAAAGTTAAATGGAACTTTTAACTTAAAAAAAAATCTTCTGCTGCTTTGCTTTAAGAAAAAAATGCTTAGACAGTCTCACTTCTTGCTATGCCCATGGACTAAAGTAGGGAAGCAGAGACATAGAAAAACACAGAGAGAGAGAGAGTGTGTAGAGAAAAGTAGAGAGTACAGAAAAACACCAACATGAGGGGCTGTGATCTAACTGGGGAGGGGCTTGACATCATGGTTTGACTCAGGCAGGGGTAAAATCATTCCAGGTCATCCCAATTTGCCTCATTATTTGGCCCTAGCACAGAGGGGTTGCTTGTACTCATAGTTCTTGTTGTGAACCCTGTATCAACTCTGCCAGGCATATCACTGTTATTATCCCAGTATTACTGATGTGGAACTGAGGCTACGAGACAGACTTGCCTAATGTACTTCAAATTCATACCAGAGAAGTCCCAAATTACAACTCAGCCTCTTGGTCATGCTGCACCCGTTCGTAGAGATATATATTGCAGCACACATGACTACTGTATAATCAATATACTCAATGCATGAACAGGCCCCAAGATTCTGTGCCCAGTACCAATATCTAGTATCTCGCAGGCCCTGATTTCTAAGTCTGTTTGCTGTAATTGTGACACTACAAGAATATACACACCAGCAGTAGCTATGAGCAGTAGCCTTCATTCTTCCACGCTTCCAGATCTTTCTCACTCTAATAATTGTCATGCTTACATAATAAGAAATAATGGCCCTCCAGAATCAATAAGATGCAAAACATGCTGCAGTCTGTTTTTCCAGGCATATAAATGCAGGCTAAGAGTCAAGTATCCATGCATTATCCATCATTTCATTTGGGCAGGAAGAGATGACCCGGCACAATTCCTCCCCTGCATCCTGAACAGATGAACTTACAAGCTTGACCAAAAGCCAACTCGCAATAGCAGAAACTATTCCTACTTACTTGGCAAGGCTTCTCCACCTTATGCCAAAACATGCAGCCTATGGAATTCTTTTAGCTAAAGGCTGCTTTGCGCAGGCCACTTATTTTCATTCTGAATATATATTTGCTGCATTTTTTAAAAAAGCACAACAACTCACACACAACTGCAGTGGATGGGACTCTTAGCTGTGGAAGGATCTGGAAATGGCTAGAATGGCTGAGGAGAGCTATGTGCTTCTTCTGGTCATTCTTAAATCTCTCTCCACAGTGACTACTTCTATGGGTGAGTCATTAAACTTGCCAAGCAAGAAAGCCTTTTGTCACCATGTCACTTGTAGAGTGTGGCTTAGGGTTAGGGCAATAATTATAGCAACTGATAAGATGAATAAAACAGCAGGTTGTAGCCATCTAAGTTTTACTCAGAGTAGACCCATTCAAATTAATGGACTTAAATTAGACATGTTTATTAATTTCAGTGAATCTACTCTGAGTACATTTAGCACTGGATACAACCCAGCATTTATAAAATAGCACATTCAGACAGCCAAGAAAACCAGAATACCTGTAATACACATACACAAACTTCAGCTTCATCAAAAAATTATAGTCTAAAGAGTAGGGATGGAAGGATCTGTCAATTTTGGTTCTCCAGGTTTCTCATTTTTCCAAGCTTAAATTCGGTTCTTCACATTTCTTCAGCAATTTGCACATTTTTAAAAAATAGATCCTCATTAAAATTCTTCACCATTTTAGTGCCTTATAAACACATATTTATATGCAGTTTTGAGAAATGTACACATTTTTGCAAGACATTTTCCTAATATAATGCATTTTATATGTTATTTTCACTAATATATTCATTTTATGCATACTTTCCCCTAAAAATGCATTCTCGCAAACATTGCTTGGTTGGAGAACAGAATTACAAATGTTGGATAAGTGCAAATTTCAAAGGATGGCTATGTTTGAGTTCTCATATTGTTTTGGAAAATGAGAATGTGATAAGATTTGGCTTTAAATGCGAACTGAATAACATTTCTTTTCCATCCCTACTCACGAATAATGGGTTGTATCCAATGCTAGTCCTACTTGGAGTAGACTCATTGAAATTAATGAACCTAAGTTAATCATGTCCATTAGCTTCTGTGGGTATACTCTGAATTGGACTAGCATTAGATAAAACCCAGTACATTTGATGGGATATGCAAGTCTTTTAATTGCCCTACAAAAAGCAGTCATCGACAGAGCCAAGCAGAGCTGCTATACAGGATGGCATCCCATAGACTGGATGCCACTTTCACAGCCAGTCAACTATTACTTTACTGCACAGAGGCAGCCACTACTACAGTTTAAAGCTGAGGCTGTACCTAAGTTCACTGAGCATATTCAGAGTCATGAGCATTCAGTGGAAGTGTGAACTATGAACTGGGGTTCCTGCTTACATCAAGGATGGGGAACTAGACCTGGCTAGTGGGCCAGTTCCTTACCTCTTCCACCCCCATGGGGCTAACTTGGTGGGCAGGGATGGCATCACAATGACATCAGGTAAGTTATTTTCCTTTCAAACAGAAAGGTGCAAAAAAAAAGGCAGCCAAAATGATCGTGGGACTGAAGCAACTTCCCTATGAGGAAAGGTTACAACATTTTTCTAAACTAAAATTTTAAAAAGGAGAGTAAGGAGGAACATGATATTGGTTAGATATACTGTAAGTTCCCTCCCCCTTATAATACTAACAACAAACCTGAAAGTTGGAAGATTCATAATAAACAAGAAGAAATACTGCTTCATGCAGCATGTAGCTAAGCTAAACAAAGCCATTTACTACTACAGGATATAGCTATGGCCACCAACTTGGATGACTCTAGATAAATTCATGAAGGGTGAGGTTATCAGTAGCTACTATTCATGACGGCTATGTACTGCCTCCACTGTCAGAGGCAGAATACCTCTGAATACCAGTTGCTGGGGAGCACAAGCAGGGAGAGTGTTGTTGCACTCAGGTCCTGCTTGTGGGCTTTCCATAGACATCTGGTTGGACACTGTGAGAACAGGAGTCTGGACTAGATGGGCCTTTGATCTGACCTAGTAGATTTCTTCTTATGTTCTTCTTAGGAGCCTCATCACCAGTGCTACTTAGGAATTCAAAGAAACCAAAAAAGGCAGTGCATTTTTGAACAGTTCATTCTTCCATCTTGATTCAAAATGATGGCCAATTGTATCCAAACATAGATGAAAACCTGCTTCTTGATCTCAGGAACAATCATACAAAATTTGGTTAAAATTAGTGCAGTTCTGAAAGGTTCAGTCTGCCATCTTGATTCAAAATGGCATCCAATTATATCCAAACATAGACAAAAACCTGCTCCTTAATTTCAGAAACTATCATGCAAAATTTGGTTACAATATCTTGAGAGGTGTCCAAATGCATAGTTAACAGACAAACAACCTTCCAAAATATATAGTAGATACAGTATTAAAATGTTCTTCCCTTTCAATAGCAGATCACGTACCATCTCACAACCTGCTTTTGAAACTCTCAGTTTCAAAAGATGTTTTCCACATGACATGGAGGGCTACCATTTGAAAAACACATGTAAAAATTGAATGAGCCGTCATGTTCTTTAGAAACACACTGACAACTTGAACCATCAGAACTCAAGCAAATATTACAAGAATTAGAATAAAGCAGAATAGAATAAAATAGTTTATGGGATCGATCCACTAGAATGTTCTTTTGCACCAGCCGTATTAGAGTGAATGGGGGATGCATCAGAGGATGGACTGTATTCTACAAGAAAAAGTATTTCCTTAATCCCAAGAGATTATTAGTCACAGAGTTGCAATGTGCGTGCATGCAAGCACACCCATGCAGCCTGTACATATGTGTATGCGCAACTTATTCCAAAATGCGGCTTTCTGGTTGTAGCTGAAGCTCAACAAGATAAATGTTCCCCTCTCAGACACAAGATACCTATTCTACAAATCACTACTCTCTTCCCTCTGCACCTTCCCTTCCTTCTAACCCTCTTCCATTACTCATCCACTGGAAGAAAATGCAAAGAGTAATAATAATTAGACAAGTACAAATAGCCAGACAGCGATATGGATGGCGTGTCCCACTAAATAAAGGGCTGTTACCATGCCAACAGGCGGGCAGAGTGCTGATCTAACAGTGCTTGGAGGCGCTGAGGCAGTGGCACATCATCCGTTATCCGACAACTTGGGTCTGGCCTTTCAAAGACACAAAACGTTGCCCAGATCCATGTGCCCCTTCAGTGTAAGTCAAGGGAAACGGCTGCTTTTCATTAAGTGGGAGCGGCAAGCTAAATAAATAAATATTCTTGGTGGCAGCAGCACCATAAGAAAAACTACCCTCGTGAATCAAATACAAGGTCCATCTAGTCCAGAAATGTTGCAACAGGGATGAGTTGATTCGATTAAGACCGCCCTTTTACAGTCAATGAAGTAAAAACAAAAAAAGAACAGTCAAATATAGAAATTAATTGTTGAATATTTATTTTAACAAAATTAATTAATTTTTAAAACTTGTTTAGGTTATGGTTAGGTCACTTAATAAAGATTCACTAAATGGTTGGAATATAGAGCAAAAATTAAAAATTCAGATCTGAAAAGAAAAAAAATTCAGAAGGGGTACACAGAAAAGACTGGAACTTGAAAGCAAACTATTTGGAAAGGATGACCTGTATAAAAAGTGAGTGAACAAAAGGATGACAACTCCAGTGTAGTAGCACCTTTTGACCACCTTTAAAAAAACTGTTAGTCATAGAGGTTTAGTGAAAAATGTGCACGCAGTATTCCACCCAATATAACTCAGTAAGAGACTATTTATACAAAACGAAGTGGGAGATTATGCAGGAGGGTGGGTAGGTGGGTGGAATCCTGGACTGAACCACTTCAGACCCCAGGTGAGGAAGTCATATTTTTTAATGCTCTCCCTCATACACAAACAAACATGAAGAATTTTCTGCATGTAACAAACTAACACAGAGAAAAATTAATATAGCCTCATGTGCTAATTTATTACATGCACTAGGATGTGGGAACCAGGAACAGATGGCATACCAATAGAGTTGCTACAAGCTACTGAGACTGAGTCTGTCCAAATTTTGACAAAAATTTGTCAACAAATACGGAAAACTAAACAATGGCCCACAGACTGGAAGCGTTGAATATACATCCCAATTCCAAAGAAAGGGGATCCCAGGGAATGCAGTAATTATCGAACTATTGCCTTAATATCCCATGCAAGTAAAGTAATGCTCAAGACTCCACACAAAGGCTCTCACCATATATGGAGCGAGAAATGTCAGATATCCAAGCTGGATTTAGAAAGGGAAGAGGCACCAGAGATCATATCGCAAACATACATTGCAAATGGAACGGATCAAGGAATTCAGAAGGAAATCACCCTGTGCTTTATAGATTACAGCAAAGCCTTTGGTTGTGCTGTAGATCATGAAAACCTATGGAATGCTTTAAAGGAAATGGGGGTGCCACAGCATCTGATTGTCCTGATGTGCTACCTATACTCTGGACAACAGGCTACTGTAATGACAGAATACGGAGAAACCGATTGGTTCCCAATCGGAAACGGTGTGAGACAGGTGTATTTTATCACCCTATTTATTTAATCTATATGCAGAACATATACGGAAAGCGGAATTGGACCAAGATGAAGGAGGTGTGAAAATTGGAGGGAGAAATATCAATAATTTAAGATATGCAGATAATACCATACTACTAGCAGAAACCAGTAATGATTTGAAACGAATGCTGATGAAAGTTAAAGAGGAAAGCCCCAAAAGAGGACTACAATGGAATGTCAAGAAGACTAAAGTAATGACAACAGAAGATTTATGTAACTTTAAAGTTGACAACGAAGGCATTGAACTTGTCATGGATCAATACCTTGGCACAGTCATTAACCAAAATGGGGACAATAGTCAAGAAATCAGAAGAAGACTAGGAGTGGGGAGGGCAGCTATGAGAGAACTAGAAATGATCCTCAAATGCAAAGATATATCACTGAACACTAAAGTCAGGATCATTCAGACCATGGTATTTCCAATCTCTATGTATGGATGTGAAAGTTGGACAGTGAAAAAAGTGGATAAGAGAAAAATCAACTCATTTGAAATGTGGTGTTGGAGGAGAGCTTTGCGGATACCATGGACTGCGAAAAAGACAAATAATTGGGTGTCAGAACAAATTAAACCAGAACTGTCACTAGAAGCTAAAATGAGGAAACTTACTTTGGACACATCATGAGAAGACATGATTCACAAAAAAAATCAATAATGCTGGGAAAAACAGCAGGGAGTAGAAAAAGAGGAAGGCCAAACAAGAGATGGATTGATTCCAGAAAGGAAGCCACAGACCTGAACTCAGAATATCTGAACAGGATGGTTCATGACAGATGCTCTTGGTGATTACCGATTCGTGGGGTCACCATATGTCATAATTGACTTGAAGGCACATAACAACAAAAAGATGTGGGAGCAGTTAAAATTATGCTTTCCCCTCCCCCACAGTCTGAGTGGGACAGTTCAGAGTTTTATCACCTTGTTCAGCAATTGGCTCTGGGAGCACAAGAATCACGGAGGGGCTAGGTTTCCTTTATCACAGAACACTCACGCCCTTCCTTTTGTGTAACTCTTCTCTGCAAATCCTTCAGGACCAAGCAGTAACCATTCACTTACATCACTCCATGCTCATAACTTCCTTCTTGCCCTATGACTGTGGGGTGGCCATTTCACAAGTGATGGGGCTGTACAGTTGTGCCACTCGGAGACTGTGTTGAATATGGGTTAGGATAGGGTCAGATTTAAAATGGCAAGTACTTTGAGAGCCAGTGTGGCAAAGATTAAAGTGTTGGATGATGACCTGGGAGACCAGAGGTCAAATCTGTATTCAACCGTGAAGCTCACTCAGTGAAGTTGGGCCAGTTGCCGCCTCTCAGGCTAACCTACCTCAATCATTGTAATAAAGATAAAATGGAGAAGGGGAGAAACATGTACTTACCTTGAGATGCTTGGAGGAAAGGAGGGATATAAATTATTACTATTATTGATTAGATTTATATCCTGCTCTTCCTCCCACTAGCAGCCCAGGACAGCTAACAACAACAACAACAACAACAATAGGAGGAGGAGGAGAAGTTGATGCATAGCAATTAAAAGTAAAAGTAACAATGCCTAGGTGAACAAGAATGTCTTTGCCTGGGATGTGTGTGTGAGAGAGACAAAGAGTTGCATAACATACCCCATGAACACACAAATTCCTCTCAGCACACTACATGAGCAAGCAGACAGCCCCCTCCCCTTACAAAGTGCGCCTCTGTACAATCTGTCCAAAAAGTAACATTAGCATGACACTGTTTTAAGTTTTTTATCTTTTATCTTTATCTTTTAAGTTCTTTTATTCTCACCTTCTTATATGTGTATGCACATATATACATGTTTTATATTTGTATGTGTATGTATAATGCATTTTATGTATGTATGTGCATAATGCATTTTATGTATTTTAATAGTATTTTATACATTTTAATTTACTGTAATTTTTAATGTTTTATTGTGTATTTTATTATATATGTGTGCAATTTTATTGTAGCCGCCCTGAGTGCCCTATTGCAGGGTAGAAGGGCGGGACAGAAATATTTTAAATAACTAAATAATAAATTAACTACATGAAACCCAGCAGCCGTTTGAAGGAAAACTCCTAGGGGCTAAGGCCTGGAAATTGTACTGTGATGTTAACACACCAAGGCTGGAGCGACTCTGTGCAGCTTCCAGCTGCAGGTCATATCCTGGCTCTTGGTAAGATCAGTGGGCACACCCAAGAGAGCAGCAGAAGCCAAGCAGTGCATGGAGAATCAGGATCTTTTTTCAGTGCATGCTCTGTACTGCTAGGCATCTTTAACTGGTGTGATAATATGGTGATGTGAGCCATCCATGTCTCAAAGAGAAATAAAACATAGGTCGGTTGTACCAATCCTGTGGCATCAGGTATAGAATGCTGGCTAGCCCTCCTACTTCTAACTGAATCTCTCCCCAACCATACCTTCTGCTCTGGTATTTCACAGCTGCAGCCACACAACCATTGTTCTGCAACTTAAATGCTTTGGGCTGGCAGAATGCAGGGCCCATGGAAAATGGTGCACAGGCACTTAAATGCAGTGCAATTGTATCCTCTTCACTCAAGCAGCTTTGGCAGTGGATACAATTGCACTATTAATAGAAGATTAAGCCCCAGCTTGCGGATTCTATTTCCACTCTTCCTGTCTGTTGAGTCAGGGAATCTCAGTTGTGATAAAGAGAAAGCAATAGCCCTCATACACACTGTCGCCTCAATATATAATGACTATGTAAAAGGCCAGTTGTAAGGCAGCCCAACCCAAAGCGTGAGTGATAAGATTGAGGTGCTTTCCATTAACGTGGCTGAAAGGAAGATGCTGGAAACTAGATCACCCCTATTAAAAGAAAATGCAACATGCCAAGCAGTGGTGGCTGGTGCCCACTGGGGCTGGCAGGGCAGGAGGAAGGCCAACAGCAGCTGGAGTCAGAGCCTATGACAGGCAAAGCCAACTAATTCTACTTTTGCCCCCATCCTCTTCTCTGCTGAATTCCACAGTGAGACTGGAAATGGATTTCTAGGGCAGTATATCCGGTGATGTCATCAATCAATGAGACTAAGCATGCATGTAATAAATTAGCACATAAGGCTATAATAGTATAAGTAGACCACCTCCTGGCAAACTGATAAGCCCCACCCCTTTTGAATTTGATTTATGACCCCTGTCAAACTGCTAATCTCTGCCCGTTTCAGTTTGATTGATGACATCACCGGATATACTGCCCTAGAAATCCATTTCCAGTCTCACTGTGGAATTCAGCAGAGAAGAGGATGGGGGCAAAAGTAGAATTAGTTGGCTTTGCCTGTCACAGGCTCTGACTCCAGCTGCTGTTGGCCTTCCTCCTGCCCTGCCAGCCCCAGTGGGCACCAGCCACCACTGCTTGGCATGTTGCATTTTCTTTTAATAGGGGTGATCTAGTTTCCAGCATCTTCCTTTCAGCCACGTTAATGGAAAGCACCTCAATCTTATCACTCACACTTTGGGTTGGGCTGCCTTACAACTGGCCTTTTACATAGTCATTATATATTGAGGCGACAGTGTGTGTGAGGGCTATTGCTTTCTCTTTATCACAACTGAGATTCCCTGACTCAACAGACAGGAAGAGTGGAAATAGAATCCGCAAGCTGGGGCTTAATCTTCTATTAATAGTGCAATTGTATCCACTGCCAAAGCTGCTTGAGTGAAGAGGATACAATTGCACTGCATTTAAGTGCCTGTGCACCGTTTTCCACGGGCCCTGCATTCTGCCAGCCCAAAGCATTTAAGTTGCAGAACAATGGCTGTGTGGCTGCAGCTGTGAAATACCAGAGCAGAAGGTATGGTTGGGGAGAGATTCAGTTAGAAGTAGGAGGGCTAGCCAGCATTCTATACCTGATGCTACAGCATTGGTACAACCAACCTATGTTTTCTTTCTCTTTGAAACATGGATGGCTCACATCACCATATTATCACACCAGTTAAAGATGCCTAGCAGTACAGAGCATGCACTGAAAAAAGATCCTGATTCTCCATGCACTGCCTGGCTTCTGCTGCTCTCTTGGGTGTGCCCACTGATCTTACTAAGAGCCAGGATATGACCTGCAGCTGGAAGCTGCACAGAGTCACTCCAGCCTTGGTGTGTTAACATCACAGTACAATTTCCAGGCCTTAGCCCCTAGGAGTTTTCCTTCAAACGGCTGCTGGGTTTCATGTAGTTAATTTATTATTTATTTATTTAAAATATTTCTGTCCCGCCCTTCTACCCTACAATAGGGCACTCAGGGCAGCTACAATAAAATTGCACACATATATAATAAAATACACAATAAAACATTAAAAATTACAGTAAATTAAAATGTATAAAATACTATTAAAATACATAAAATGCATTATGCACATACATACATAAAATGCATTATACATACACATACAAATATAAAACATGTATATATATGCATACACATATAAGAAGGTGAGAATAAAAGAACTTAAAAGATAAAGATAAAAGATAAAAAACTTAAAACAGTGTCATGCTAATGTTACTTTTTGGACAGATTGTACAGAGGGGCACTTTGTAAGGGGAGGGGGCTGTCTGCTTGCGCATGTAGTGTGCTGAGAGGAATTTGTGTGTTCATGGGGTATGTTATGCAACTCTTTGTCTCTCTCACACACACATCCCAGGCAAAGACATTCTTGTTCACCTAGGCATTGTTACTTTTACTTTTAATTGCTATGCATCAACTTCTCCTCCTCCTCCTATTATTGTTGTTGTTGTTGTTGTTGTTAGCTGTCCTGGGCTCCTAGTGGGAGGAAGAGCAGGATATAAATCTAATCAATAATAGTAATAATTTATATCCCTCCTTTCCTCCAAGCATCTCAAGGTAATGTACATGTTTCTCACCCTCTCCATTTTTTCCGTATGACAACCCTATGAGGTAGGTTAGGCTGAAGTTCCCACATATAATTCTCAACTTTCTACAGAGAACAGATTTCATCCAGGCCAGGCATAAGAACATAAGAACATAAGAAGAGCCTGCTGGATCAGGCCAGTGGCCCATCTAGTCCAGCATCCTGTTCTCACAGTGGCCAACCAGGTGCCTGGGGGAAGCCCGCAAGCAGGACCCGAGTGCAAGAACACTCTCCCCTCCTGAGGCTTCCAGCAACTGGTTTTCAGAAGCATGCTGCCTCTGACTAGGGTGGCAGAGCACAGCCATCACAGCTAGTAGCCATTGATAGCCCTGTCCTCCATGAATTTGTCTAATCTTCTTTTAAAGCCATCCAAGCTGGTGGCCATTACTGCATCTTGTGGGAGCAAATTCCATAGTTTAACTATGCGCTGAGTAAAGAAGTACTTCCTTTTGTCTCTCCTGAATCTTCCAACATTCAGCTTCTTTGAATGTCCACGAGTTCTAGTATTATGAGAGAGGCAGAAGAACTTTTCTCTATCCACTTTCTCAATGCCATGCATAATTTTATACACTTCTATCATGTCTCCTCTGACCCGCCTTTTCTCTAAACTAAAAAGCCCCAAATGCTGCAACCTTTCCTCGTAAGGGAGTCGCTCCATCCCCTTGATCATTCTGGTTGCCCTCTTCTGAACCTTTTCCAACTCTATAATATCCTTTTTGAGATGAGGCGACCAGAACTGTACACAGTATTCCAAATGCGGCCGCACCATAGATTTATACAACGGCATGATGATATCGGCTGTTTTATTTTCAATACCTTTCCTAATTATCGCTAGCATGGAATTTGCCTTTTTCACAGCTGCCGCACACTGGGTCAACATTTTCATCGTGCTGTCCACTACAACCCCGAGGTCTCTCTCCTGGTTGGTCACCGCCAGTTCAGACCCCATGAGCGTATATGTGAAATTCAGATTTTTTGCTCCAATATGCATAATTTTACACTTGTTTATATTGAATTGCATTTGCCATTTTTCTGCCCATTCACTCAGTTTGGAGAGGTCTTTTTGGAGCTCTTCACAATCCCTTTTTGTTTTAACAACCCTGAACAATTTAGTGTCGTCAGCAAACTTGGCCACTTCACTGCTCACTCCTAATTCTAGGTCATTAATGAACAAGTTGAAAAGTACAGGTCCCAATACCGATCCTTGAGGGACTCCACTTTCTACAGCCCTCCATTGGGAGAACTGTCCGTTTATTCCTACTCTCTGCTTTCTGCTTCTTAACCAATTCCTTATCCACAAGAGGACCTCTCCTCTTATTCTATGACTGCTAAGCTTCCTCAGAAGCCTTTGGTGAGGTACCTTGTCAAACGCTTTTTGAAAGTCTAAGTACACTATGTCCACTGGATCACCTCTATCTATATGCTTGTTGACACTCTCAAAGAATTCTAATAGGTTACTGAGACAGGACTTTCCCTTGCAGAAGCCATGCTGGCTCTGCTTCAGCAAGGCTTGTTCTTCTATGTGCTTAGTTAATCTAGCTTTAATCATACTTTCTACCAGTTTTCCAGGGACAGAAGTTAAGCTAACTGGCCTGTAATTTCCGGGATCCCCTCTGGATCCCTTTTTGAAGATTGGTGTTACATTTGCCACTTTCCAGTCCTCAGGCACGGAGGAGGACCCGAGGGACAAGTTACATATTTTAGTTAGCAGATCAGCAATTTCACATTTGAGCTCTTTGAGAACTCTCGGGTGGATGCCATCCGGGCCCGGTGATTTCTCAGTTTTTATATTGTCCATTAAGCTTAGAACTTCCTCTCTCGTTACCACTATTTGTCTCAGTTCCTCAGAATCCCTTCCTGCAAATGTTAGTTCAGGTTCAGGGATCTGCCCTTTATCTTCCACTGTGAAGACAGATGCAAAGAATTCATTTAGCTTCTCTGCAATCTCCTTATTGTTCTTTAGTACACCTTTGACTCCCTTATCATCCAAGGGTCCAATCGTCTCCCTAGATGGTCTCCTGCTTTGAATGTATTTATAGAATTTTTTCTATCCATGTGATGCCTGTGCAGGGGCTTGACTTATACAATCCATACATGTGTCATACATATCTTGTGTTAAGCAATGCTTCAAAATGGCTTAGACTGCTGCTCTGACAATGCATTTCATTGCTACCCTCCATTTTCTTGGTAAAATATCTTTTTCATCTGTTTGAATGCCAAGAATGCTTCTAAGGATGAGATGGCTGGGCTGATTTGTTGTCAGATCTGCAGAATCCTAAAAAGATTTAGAAAAAAAAATCAATCACAGACTATTCTTTGATTGACAACGCTGGCGGCGAGCGAGCATCGAACTGATGGCGGCTGGCGGGTGCCGCGAGAGGCGGCCCAGCGGTGGCAGCGGCGGCACTGAGAGTGCTGTGGAGGAGCGGCCTGGCGGCGGGAGGAGCGCCGTGGAGGAGCGGCCCAGCAGCGGGGAAACACCGTAGAGGACGACCAGACCAGGCCTGGTGAGGCCGCAGGGAGCGCCAGATCGGCGGCGGCTGAGCACCGCGGAAGGCGGTTGGAGGCTAGGCGTGGCCTGCCTCCCTGCGGTGGTCCCCGGCGGGGGGTGGAGAATGTCGCGAAGGACGGCCCGGCGGCAGCGGCGGTGGCGGTGACAGCGAGAGAGCGCTGTGGTGGAGTGGCTTGCGGCAGTGAGAGCGCCGAGAGGGAGTGGCCCGGCGACGAGAGAGCGCTGCGGAAGATGGCCAGGCCGGGAGAGGCTGCGGACGCCGTTGAACCGGCGGTGGCTGAGGAGAACCGCGGGGGGCGACTGGAGTTTGGGTGTGGCCTGCCTCCCTGCTTTGGTGGCGTAGAGTCGGCGGGCGACAGCGGAGGGGCGTTGTGGGGAATGGTTGAGCTGTGGGGCGACCCTGTGTTATGTGTTGCCCACTGGTCCCTTGCAGTGTATGTAAGGGAAAGGAGAAGACTGCTTGGGAATAGAATTTTGTAGAGAGGAGGATAATAACGGTTGTTAACCCTGTGGGGGGGTGGGAGATTCTGTTGAGCCCAGGTAAGAGAGGACATGTGCTTGGCGGAGAAGGTTTCGGTGGGGAGGGTGGGGGGCCACAACGTTAAGAGGCTAGGTGGCAGATGCCGGATAGGTGCGAGGGGCAGGCCAGGCCAGTTTCGGGGAATGAGGAATAGATGTTTAATATCCATTCCATGTTCCGGGCCTGCTCACCACCAGAAGATAACTGGGGGAGGTGCAGCTCCAACCAGTCTTCGACTGCTGCTGTGTAATGCCAGGTCTGTGGTACAGAAAACATCTCTCATCCATGACATGATCATGGATGAGAACGCAGACCTGATGTGCATTACGGAGACCTGGCTGGATGAGGCCTCAGCTCCTGTGCTTGAGGCCATGTGTCCAGCCGGTTTCCGGTACGCGCAGCAGCCGAGGATTGGTAGGCGGGGAGGGGGAGTGGCAGTTATTTATCGGAGGTCCTTGATTTTTGCCAGACCCCCTCTCCACGAGACCAAGTTTGTTGATTGCATGTACTGGAGGTTGGGCCCTAAGGGCAGTTTAGGGATTCTCCTTGTGTACCGCCCACCCTGCTGCACAGCTGACTCCCTGACCGAGGTGCTGGAGGCCGTCTCGGGTGTGCGGGTTCTTTCCCCCAACCTTCTGGTTTTGGGGGATTTCAACCTGCATGCCGAGGCGGCTCTCATTGGAGCCCTTCGGGATTTCATGGAAACCATGACTTCCTGGGAACTGCACCTTAGTAATTTTGGGCCCACCCATGTAGCCGGTCATGCTCTTGACCTTGTATTTGTCTCAGGAGGGGGAGATAGTGCTCTGAAAATGGGGATTATTTCTTCAGACCCCGTGTCATGGTCAGATCACTATTTGGTGAAAATGAACCTCCTATTGCCGCACACCCTCCGCAGGGGGCAGGGACCTATTAGGATAGTCCGCCCCAGACGCCTGATGGAACCATTAGGATTCCTGAATGCGCTGGGAGATTTGGAGCTGACCGAAGACCGCCCGGTCGAAACTCTGGTGACATAGTGGAATAGGGAGATCACCGGGGCAATAGACTGGGTGGCCCCGAAACATCCTCTCCCCCTGAATAGAGCTCAAACCGCACCATGGTACACACCACAGTTGCGGGGTTTGAGGCAGGAGGTGAGACGACTAGAACGCCGGTGGCGGAAATCTCGCTCAGAAGACGATCGGACACGGGTTAGAGCAGCAATAGCAGCCTACCAAGTGGCAACAAAGGCAGCAAAGAGGGGTTTCTTTGCTGCCTCTATTGCATCTGCAGAATGTTGTCCCAGGAGGTTGTTCCAAGTGGTCCGAAGCCTGGTCGGTCCAGTTGCGCAGGAACCCATGGAGCACTCTAAAGCCTCCTGTGACGCATTTGCAAAACATTTTGCTGATAAAATCAATCGTCTGAAGAGTTCGATTCCATACGCCGTGGATACAGGAAGCGGGCCAGAGACGATCAGTTGCGATCCGGTCCGGTGGGATCGGTTTCAGCCTCTTCCCTCTGAGGAAGTGGACAAGGTGCTCTCTACTGTGAGACCGACCACCTGTTTGTTTGATCCTTGCCCCACATGGCTCATTGTCAGCTGTAAAGAGAGACTGAGCGAAGGGATCAAGGCGGTGGTAAATGCCTCCTTGGAAGAGGGGGCACTGCCATCTGCCCTCAAGGAGGCGGTAATAAAGCCCATCTTAAAAAAGCCCTCCTTGGATCCCCAAGATTTGAAAAACTTCCGCCCAGTCTCCAATTTACCATTCTTGGGCAAGGTGATCGAACGTGTGGTGGCCAAACAGCTACAGACACACTTGGAGGAAGCAGATTATTTAGATCCGTTCCAATCGGGCTTCAGGACTGGATATGGAACTGAAACAGCCTTGGTCGCTCTTGTGGATGATTTGAGGAGGGCGTTGGATAGGGGTGAATACTCATTCCTCGTCTTCCTGGATCTCTCTGCGACTTTTGATACCGTCGACCACGGTATCTTTTTGGATCGCCTGGAGAGAATGGGAATTGGGGGCACTGTGCTACAGTGGTTCCGATCTTATCTCTCTGACAGGCACCAACGGGTGGCAGTGGGGGAGGAGGTTTCAGATCCTTGGCCTCTTAATTGTGGTGTGCCACAGGGCTCTATCCTCTCTCCCATGGTATTTAACATCTATGTAAAGCCGCTGGGGGCCATCATCAGGAGATTCGGGCTGCAATGCCACCAATATGCGGATGACATTCAGCTCTATCTCTCATTTAAGTCCTCACCGGAGTTGGCTGTGGAGACTATTTCCAAGTGCCTGAAGTCCGTAAGTGAATGGATGGGAGGTAATAGGCTGAAACTGAACCCTGACAAGACCGAGGTACTGCTTGTGGGAGACAAGAGAAGATTGGGAGATATTGACCTGGTGCTGAATGGGGTTAGTTTGCCCCTGAAGGACCAGGTTCGCAGCCTCGGGGTCATTCTTGACTCCCAGCTGTCCATGGAGGCTCAGGTATCAGCAGTGAGCCGGGCAGCTTGGTATCAATTACATCTGATACAGAGGCTGCGACCCTATCTTCCGGTTCATCTGCTCCCGTGGGTAGTGCATGCCCTGGTCTCCTCTTGCTTAGACTACTGTAATGTGCTCTACGTTGGACTACCCTTGAAGACGGTCCGGAAATTACAGCTGGTACAGAATGCGGCGGCACGGTTGATTAAGAATAGCCGCCGGTGGGATCACATCACCCCAGTGCTTGAAGATCTGCACTGGTTACCAGTTGTTTACCGAGCCCAATTCAAGGTGTTGGTGTTAACCTTTAAAGCCCTACACGGTTTCGGTCCAGTGTATCTAAAGGAGCGCCTCCAGCATCACCAAGTATGCCGCCTGACGAGATAAGCCTCTCAAGACCTTCTCTCGGTCCCACCAGTTAAAACAGCTAGACTGGTGCGGACCAGAGAGAGGGCATTCTCGGTTGTGGCCCCCACCCTCTGGAACTCTCTGCCATATGACCTACGCCATGTCCCCTCCTTGGTAGGTTTCCGCCAAGGACTAAAAACATGGCTGTTTCAGCGGGCATACAGAATCCCTGGTTAATTTTAATTCTACAGTGTACAGATATGGGGAAATTGAATATGTTATAATTGTATTTATATGTGTATTTTAAATTTTAATTATGTACGCTGCCTAGAGTGGCTGTTCATTCAGCCAGATAGGTGGCCTAAAAATAAAATTTTATTATTATTATTATTATTATTATTATTATTATTATTATTATTATTATTATTATTATTATTATTTATACTACACCTTGGAAATTATCACTCCACAAACCTGAATGTTTACTATTGATGCCATCTTCCACAGGGATGTTGGTGATGGCTGGGAACTAACCTCAGCAGAGTTTTCAGTTACTGAAGCTCCCTAGAAAATTAAGGACATGTTTTAACATTTTCCCTTCCTTTATTTTGTAGCTCTCCAATCAAGTAGTTTCCAAATAAAAGCTTATCTGCATTACAAGGTTATCTGTTACAATTGCCTCCAACATATTGTTCCACATTTGGCTGATCTCATTCTCTACCTCTTTTAGCAGTTTAGTTGGTGAAAAACATTCATGTTTATCAGAACTTCTGCGAATATAGTGCTTTTGAGGATTAGGCCTCTCTACCGATGTTAGTGTCGTTAATTCAGTAGGACTCAAAGGGGTGCTGACTGCTTCTATGTTCAATTCTCAGAACGTGTCTGCAAAATGGACTCCTGTGCCAGGTCTGACCATCCCCTTTCCTGATTGGTTAGGGCTTCAAAACCTCACCCTATTGGTCCATGACTGGGTGACATAGCTGTAGGGTATCACATGTCCCTATTGGGCCAATCTGGAGGGGAGCAGAAATGGACCCCTTTGGGGTCTGTTTCTGTCACCGTATTTAGACTTAAGGGGCTTAAACTCTTCGGATTTGTCCCCTGGAGACCACGTGCTCATAGAGGGGTGACATGTCCCTACTGGGCCAATCTGGAGGGGGGCACATGCCTATGGGGTCACACGACTTCCATTTCCAGGGTGGAACATCTGGGGTTGGGGCAGGATGTCTGGTGATGTCATCAGGGGGACCGGAACGTCTGTGATGTCATCAATCAAACTCAAAGTGGCGGGGCTTAGCAGTTTGATAAGGGTCATAAATCAAACTCAAGATGGGCGGGGCTTATCAGTTTGACAGGAGGTGGTCTACTTATAGTACTGGCTATATTAATTTTTTTCTCTCTGTGTTAGTTTGCTACATGCAGAAAATTCTTCATGTTTGTTTGTGTACGAGGGACAGCATTCAAAAATATGACTTCCTCACCTGAGGTCTGAAGCAGGCAATTGACCAGTTTCTTGGATATGGGAACCACTCACTCATAGTGCCTCTGTCTTGCCAGGATTCAGCCTCAGCTTATTTGCCCAGCTTATAAGCCTGTATGAGTTTTGTACAGTTCGTGAATCCCAATAATAAATGATGAACTTTAGCATGTATGTATGTATTATAAATAATAACTTGCAAAATAATGCAAAGTAACAATGAGGAGGTTGGGATAGAAAGCAAAATTGTGATCAGAACAGCTCTCTTAACATCACTGGCTATGCTGAGGGGGGGGGGCTGACGGGAGTGGTAGTTCAGCAAAGTCTGGAGGACCACACAATAGCCACCCCTGGTTTATTCTGTTTTCATTCATTTTATATACTTGCACTCCCACATTCTGCTGTTGTAAGCAGCTTTGAAAAGCTGGTGGTAAACAGCCGACACTGGTCCATTAGGGCAAATGGGGCACTGCCCCACCAAGCCCAGTCTGCCCTTGGTCAGCTTCCACCTGCCTGCTTTCTTACTTACAACCAGTCCAAAGGATTGCACTGGCTGTCAGCTTGCCTTATTATTGAAGTGGCTGAGGGTGTTTGTGAGTAGGAATGAAGAATTTGATTCAATTCGCATTTAAAGGTGAATTTACCTAGTCTGCACTTTCTGAAGCAATATACGAACCAAAACACAGCCATCTTTCAAAATTTGCACTCCTCTGAATTTCGCAATGCAGTTCTCCACCCAAGTAAACAAAACAAAACCTGGCCCAAAATTTAACATTGGTTCCTGTGCTATATCATCTGATTCTGGATTGCAGGTATTATCTCTTAAGTGAACTTCTAGGAAAAGAGTTTCCCACTGGTACTGCTGTGCTGAAATGTGGAACCAAATAAATAATTATTACTGCCAGGACTCCATAAATTGGTATTAGGGTAAGCAACCCCTTTGACACACCCAGTGCCTTATTTGATCTTAATGAAACAGCATAGGCTTCTCCAGGCACAAAGAAGCCACGGTATACCTCAGACACCAGTAGCTGGGAATCACAAGTAGGGAGATTGCTGTTGCACTGAAGGCGTGCCTGTGAGCTTCCCATCAATTATCTGGCTGGCCACTGTAAGAACAGGATGCTGGCCTAGATAGGCATGATCCAGACCAGCGGCTTCTTATGTTCTTAGGAAAAGTACCCAGTCTAGTCCAGCCACATGAAACAGGCAATGTCAGTTGCCACCCTTTTTGAGCCAATTAGCACATTGGGAGAAAGTGCTGTGAGCTCCAGTTACAAAATGGCTATTTTGAGGGCATGTCATTACACCAAATGTCTGTCGTGTTTAAAAGAGCAGGGAAAGACACAGGAGAATGAAATAGTGTGGGCATGTCGTCGTCCCCTCATTCAGCCCTGCATCAGTGGGACAAAAGGCACCTACATCAGTCACCACCATACTCATTCATACTCACTTTGCACATTTTCTCTGTTCAGAACAGAAGAGAGGAAGGGTTCAACTCCTGGCATCCAGTGAAATATGAGCATGTTTAAGAGGCTGTGTTCAATGTAGGAAAGGCTGAGCCAGGGCAAACAGGAACTGAGCAGGAAGAGCAAGCAGTCCCTCGTGCATTATGGATTCTGAGCAGATATTTACTGAGATCTTTCACAAGGGTCATAGGAGATAAGTGGGTACACGGATGCCCATGGGTGCCATGTTGGCAACCCCTGGCTAAGATGATTGTGCTACAACTGCTGGTCTGAAGGGTCTCTGTGAACATTTTGTGTAAAACTAAATCTCTAAGCACATTATCACAAAGTACTTTTTACAATCATCACTATTTACATTCCATCTACTTTCTAATTATTTTTTTACCCTTTCGCCCTTTTTTACCCGTGTCTCCATAATGCCTGCCAACTGAGAATCACACTTCAAGCATCTGATGAAGTGGACTCTAGCCCACAAAATGTTATGCTACAACAAACATTTTAGTCTTTATGATGCCACACGACTCTTTGTGGCCTCCTTATATTGATAAGTACCTGCTCCTTTTCCGTTGTAAAGTACAAGGAGTT
This sequence comes from Rhineura floridana, assembly GCF_030035675.1. NCBI lineage: Eukaryota > Metazoa > Chordata > Lepidosauria > Squamata > Rhineuridae > Rhineura > Rhineura floridana. The sequence continues at coordinate 39,307,703 of NC_084485.1, forward strand.
TTTAAGCCTGCACAGGGCCGCCTTGCCCAGCCCTTGCACTTCAACAAGACAAAGGAGACGGCTCACAAGAACTCTCCCAGCTAAGCCTTTTTCCTCCCCTTATTTTTTAAGACCTTCGCAAACCAGCACAATCTGATCTCATAGCCTTCTTGCTGATACGTCTCACTTTATTGGTGAGTTTGGCCTTGGGTGTCTCAGCTGTTTGATCAATATTGCAGGGGTTCAGTGATATTTTCTCCCTTTTAGTGTCTTGCTGCCTTTAACTTTGTCACCTGATGAACAGTGCTACCCCTGAAACGCTTATCTTGTATCGATTTTCCTCAGCTCTCCTTCTGCATTTCCAACTGTCCTACCATTTCCTCTCCTGTCACCGGATGCCCATTTCAGGTTAACTTATCCCCTTCTACACAAACTCCCTTGTTGTTGCAGGGATTTTTCCCCCCCCCCCCACCACCACCACAGCCAATTGTCAAAAAAACAATTTCCTTCTTTTGGAGGGGAACTGACTCATTGATAGCCTTCAACCATTTATTGTCTGTCATGGGACAATGTCGCCATTTATTCTCCTTGCCCCCATGATGATGATCACTGCAATTTCAAAAGAGAGAAATGCTGTAAATGGAAGTTTCTCTTTGGTATTTTTGTTACTCCAATCCCCAAATAAGCCACCTGACTGAAAGGGCACTCTGGGAATCAGAGTGCCCGTGTGGTAGACGGGACAGAGTTCATTTTCAGACATCTTTATTTAAAATATTGCATAGCCCACTTTACCAGAAGGGGTGGCTGGACCCATTGGGACTGGTAGGGTGGAAGGCAGGGAGTGGAAGGCAGACAGAGAGAGGCAGCTAATTCTAGTTTCGTCCTCATCCTCTTCCCTGCTGAATTCTACAAGGGCAACACTGAGGCTAAGGAGGAAGAGGCGAAAGTTGACAGGCAGTGTCACACACACACCTGGATTGGATGGAAGTAAGAAGACAGGCAGGTGGGGACTGGATGAGGGCAGACTGAAGCCAGTGGAGCTGTGACCCATTTGCCCAAATGGGCCTGCCTCCACTGTTTACCAGCAGTTGTTCAAAGCAGCTTACAACAGCACAGGGAGGGGGAGTAACACCAAAGAAAATTAATGGCATCGGAATAAATCAGCAACGGCTATCCTGTGTGGCCCTCCAGAAGTTGCTGAACAGAGCCGGCGCCAGGCAGCAGCCAGGTTGGGCCCTGGCTGAGGAACCCTGTGGCCCAGAGGGGCCCCTGGTTAGGGTGGGAGGGTGGTGCTCTCATTCCTTGATCTGCAACAGCATTGAGTCCTTCAACCCAACCCTGCCACAGATTGCAGAAAGGGAGCTCCCAGATACTGTCCCCCAATACAGGCAGTATGAGTTTCAATAAGCCCGCACGCATGCCCCACCTGCCTCTCCCATCAGTGTGAATGCTACGCGCACTATGTGCGCATGCCTGCCATCACCTAAAATGGTGACGGGGCTTCCCTAAGGGGCTGATGCCCCCACTACCATCTTCTTTGATGGCAGGCATACATGCCATGCGTGCACATCATTCACATGACACAAGCGGTAGGTAGAGTGTTGGGGCGGGCTTATTGGTCCCTCACCATTTGTATGAGGGGGTTGGGCTATGGTGCTGTGGACCCAGTGCAGGCTGGTGCCCAAGGGCCCAGTCATGCCTAGAACTAATTCTATTATTCTAAGAATGGTCAGTTATGCCAGGTGTGGGAAATCTTTGGCCCTCCTGATGTTCCTGAACTACAACCCCCATCAGCCCCATCCAGCATGGCCAATGGGTAGGGATGGTGGAAGCTGAAGTTCAGCAATATTTGGAGGACCACAGGTTAGCCACATGCACACACGCACCAATCAGGAAAATTGCTATGGGAAACCTTCCTCAATCTGGTGCCCTCTAGATATTTCCAGCTGCTGGGACTGATGGAGTTGAAGTGCAAAATATCTGGAGGGCACCCAGTTGGGAAAGATAGCTCCAGGGAGAAATCATAAAGTCGTACCAATAAGAAGGGGGTTTTGCAGCCTTCAAGTCAAGGAAACAGAAACAATTGCACAGTTCTAAAGGGAGATGGATACACAGCCTCAGGGCCCTTCTTCAAGCTGCAGATGCTTGTATTGTACAGAATAGGTGGTAATTTAAGAAGGGCAAAGTTTGATGAGCGAGGATGGTAGGAGGGTTACTAGAAGGAAACACATTCTCTAATACATTCTCTAATACATGAAGCTCCCTGACCTACATCACAGGGGTGTTGTAAGGATAAAATGTTATCTCATGTAACTCAAGTTCCTTAGTGGAAGGATGAGATTATACAGGCACAGGAACAGCAGGAGGAAAAAGTGAAAGCAGGCGCAACAGCCTCAAAGTGCCGGTTTCTTTCTGTCCCCATTTGGGCCGGCCCATGAAGCCAGGAATCCCGGACTCTCCGCGCGCCCCTGCTCCCGGCCTCACTTTCTGCCCTCCGTGGCAGGCAGCCCCAGCGGCAGGTGAGCGCGTCTGGTGAAAGCTGAGGCGGAGCATGCCAGGGGAGGAAAAGCGAGGGGGGAGGGGAGGCGCCAGTGGGCGGGTAAAGGGAGGGCGGTCCTGAGGTGGAGGCAACTCCACTTGAGCACCACTTGCTTGTCGGGGCAGCACTCTCGGCCTCAGAGCACCGAGCTGTCCCTGCGCTTCCTGACCAGGACCGCCTGAGCAAAGGGGACTCTGCGGACAATGCACCCCTTATTGCCTGCACTCAGGGCGGACCGCCCCCACCGCACCGCCCTTGGTATGCCACTGCCATAAAGGAAGCCACAGACCTGAACTTGCAAGATCTGAACAGGGTGGTTTATAACAAATGGTACTGGAGGTTGGTGATTCATAGGGTCGCTATAAGTAGCAATCAACTTGAAGGCATAACACACAAACATAAAAACTTAAAGGATTGTTAAGCAAGCAATTCTGAGTTCAGGATTATAAATTTTGTTATATGTTGTTTTGAAATTAGTTTATGGGAATCAGCAGAATAGCATGGGGGATATTTTCAGTTTAACATAGCAGAATGTGAAAAATCCATGCTGGCTATAGTAAGCCACCAGAATATCCTCATGACAACTCGGTTAAAACACAACTGAATACTAAAACATCTAAAAATTCTGGGCATACAGAGGTGTAGCTGTCCAGGGTCTCAGGGGTCTTAGTCCCCTTACTTTTTGGGGAGCTGGGTCCCAGCAGGGTTCCTTTCTCCAGCATCTTACAAGCCAATCAGCATGAAAGGGGAGTATGTTAGCCACTGAGAAGAGACTTCTTACATGCTTCCTTGTCGTTTCCTGCCAATCAGAGTGACATGAGGTGAGTCAGCCACTGAGAAGACTCTTCTCAGTAGCTAACACTCCCCTTTCGTGCTTAATGGCTCCTAGGAACATCTGTTGTTGTGAGAGAAGACATTAACAAGGATCTCATTTTCAACCCAGCAGGGAAAAGGGAGGAGGGGGTGTGGCTGTGACTATCATGAAGGGACCCTGTACTTCTGAATTCGCCACTACACTACTGTGGGCAAATAAAAGTATCTTCACTTGATGTCACATAAAATATATCCGTTGGTGCCAGGCAAGCCTGTCTGGTAGGAAGCTACCCCTGAAAAGGTCCTGCCTCACCTCAAATGACATGGAGGCCTAAAAGGGGGCAGTGGCTGTGAGATAGTCTTAATGTCTGAGCAACTTAATGTTGGAAGTGGGGCAAGAGCAACTCCTATTTTGTTCTTTTGTTTAAGCTCCAGAAGGAAGATAGAGCTAGGGTCCTTCAGATGGATAGGCTTATTTACCTTTTACCTGTGATGCTCTGACTGACTGACTTCCTTTTATCGCTAGACTGTGACGCCTTTAGGGAAACTTACCTGCCCCTCCTCCTTCCACCCTTTCTGCTTCCTTTCTTCTCTGTCTGTCCAGGATAGAGGAGACATCCCTTTGTCTCTGCTCTCTCTCCAAGCATGGGGCTGACTCCCACACCTGGGCATTATGCCTCCAACTTAGCTAGTTAGATAGAACTAGGGATGCCTTTTCTATCTACTATGTATTTCTCTAAATAAAGTAGCTTTTCTTATTTTACTAAGTCTCCAGTCTCAGTGATGCTGATGCAGGGTAAAAGCCTGCTTTCTTAGGCAAATGCACGCACACACTGGCACACTCGCATTTCAACATCTGCTGTTACTCTCTGCTGCTGTGGTGCTGCTTTTAAATGAAATTAAGCAACACAACTACACACAGCACAACACTTAATTCAGGAGAAAATGGTCCTTGAAGTGCTACAGCCCTGGGCAACTTTGGACATTAAAGGTTAAAAAAAACCAGAGCTCTGAATTGTGCCCAGAAAGAGATGGGAAGCCAATGCAGTTATTCTAAGACTGGTGAATTATGCCACATGTGGAAAACCTTCGGCCCTCCAGACGTTGCTGAACTACAACTCCCATTGTTGGCTATTAAACCGAGAAAGCAGAGGTTAAATTTCCACAAGTGAGCTACGTGACTTAGAAGCGAAAGTTGGCAGAGCTCGAGCCATCTTCAAGGACACGTTGCTATGCAACCTAGGCTCGGGCAGCTGGCCTTATCTATATAGAGGGCCAGCAGACACTTGTGAGTGTGGGGGTCGAGGAGTTTGTACAGAGAGAGCTTGTGATATATTGTCAGTAAAGTGACTCTTAAAACTTATTGCTTGTCCGGCTCATTGCTTCAACTGGCATCTAGCCTGTCACTATACTGTTCTGCATCCTGGGCATCTGCTTGAGCCAGATACAACATCCAACAAGTGGTAGCAGAGAATGGTTACCTGGTGCTGATGGTTACCTGGTGCTGAGGATTGCAGAAAAGCGGCAGAGAAAAGCCAGAACTGCAGACCAGCGAGTAAAACAGCAGAGAGATGGAGAAACCGAAAGCTGAGCTGAAAGCTGTGAGAGAGCCGTGGGACTGAAGGACAGAGGTGAGAAGCTCTAATTACAAAGGCGGTGAACTGTGAAAAGTGAAAGTATGTCTGTTACGTTATCAGCCGGGATTCCCTTGGAAAGGCTGACAGGGAAAAATTATGGCACTTGGAAACAGAGAATGCAGGCTTTTCTAGTGAAAGAAGACCTGTGGAAAGCTATCGCAGAAGACCCACCCGCCGTAGTGCCAATTCCAGCAGATTGGAGAAGGCTGGATGAGAGGGCAAAGGCGTTAATTGTTCTTGCTATTGATGATTCTCAATTACTGCACGTGCGTGATGCAACAACGGCAAAAGAAACCTGGGAAACTTTAAGAAATATTCATGTGAAAAAGACTGCTAGTTCTAAAATATATCTTGCCAGAAAATTGTATCAGATGCGCTTATCTGGAGATACAACCATGTCAGAGCATTTGTTGGAAATAAACAGACTGTTTACTGAGTTGTCAGAACGTGAAATTGAACATTCTCAAACGCAAAAAGTGTATATCACATTATCTTCACTAGATTCAAGTTATGATAGTCTGGTGAGCTCTTTGGAAGCAATGGACGATGCAAATCTCAATATGGATTATATAGAAGGAAAACTTTTACAAGAATTTCAAAGAAGGCAAGAAATGGCAAAGCAAGAAAGGACTGAGTCTAAAAACAACTTAGGAAAGCTGAACAACAAAGCAGCACAAGAGAGACTGTATGGACAAAAAGCATGTTACTTTTGTGGTTCCAAACAACATCTTCAAAGGAATTGTGAAGCAAGAAGAAGAGAAAGAGGAAGAAAACCATGTGTACAGGTGATCTATGCTAGTAAGAATAAGCAATGTATGAACAATGAGCAGGGAAATAACTGTAAAGATTTATGGGCAATTGACAGTGGGGCAACAAATAGTATAATCAAAGATAAATCTATGTTTCATACATTTTGTGACGTAGAGGATCATGTGATAATGGCTGATGGATCTAAGAAACTTATCAAAAGTAGAGGAACAGTGAAATTAGCAGGTTTCAATACCATTATGACAGATGTGCTGTTTGTTCCTGACATTGAAGTCAACATTATGGCTGTGTCGAAACTCAATGAAATGGGGTTCATTGTAATGTTCAAAAGGGGTTCAGTGCATATTATGAGAGGAGAAAAAATATTCATGAAAGGGAAAGTAAAGAAGTCACTGTTCTATATGCAGCTGAGAGTCCTCAGTAAAGACACAGACAGGACACATAGAGGTTCAATAGGGCTTAACCTAACGCAGTCAGTGAAAGCACAGACACCAGTGATTGATGCTGATGTTGTGGCTAATAAAACAGAGCAGGACAAAGAGCCCTCAAGCCTCGGGGATATAAAACAATTACCCATAGCCGAACAGAATGAATGGCATGCAGCGATGAAAGAGGAGCTGGAAGCAATGCGAAAAAATGGCACATGGACGCTAGTACCTCTGCCCCCAGGGAAGAAAGCTATAGGGTGTAAATGGATATTTAAACATAAGCGGTCGAGTACAGGACAGATACAAAGGTATAGGGCACGCCTAGTAGCTACGGGCTTTACACAGCAATTCGGGACGGACTACGACGCAGTTTTCGCTCCCGTGGTGAAACATGAGTCAATCAGGGTTTTGCTAAAAATAGCTGCCATAGAAAACATGCATGTAAGCCACTATGACATCGGCACGGCGTTTTTACATGGGGAGTTAAAAGAAGAAATCTATATGGAACAGCCTTCCGGATGTGAAACACAGCCAGGTCTAGTTTGCAAGTTACAGAAATCCCTTTATGGTCTGCGCCAGAGTGCGCGCTGTTGGAACGAAAAATTAGATGATGTTCTGCAGTCAATGAATTTCAAGCGTTGTGTGGCAGACCCCTGTGTGTATGTGAAAGAAACAAAGGGGGGGCTCACATACTGCCTAGTTTATGTAGATGACATCCTGTACTTTTCCCATGGGGAGGAAGACGAAAGAGAGTTCCATAATAGTCTGAAACAACATGTGGTAACGAAAAGTTTGGGACCTGTAAGTCATTATTTAGATACAGAGGTCATACGGGGTTCAGACGGGAGTTTCGTGTTAAAACAGGAAGGAAAGATAAAACAAATACTAGCAGAATGTGGGATGTCTGAATGTAAGGCAGTAGGGACTCCCATGACAACATCATTTCAACAAGAAACCACAGAGACAGCGAAAGTGGGATGATGGGAATCATGAAGAATAATTGCTGTAATAAATGTATGTAATAAAAATGATGCTGAGATTCTAATGAAATGTAATGGCTGTAAAACCAGATGATGCAAATGTAAATATGAAATGTAACACATGTAAATGGAAAAGAAATGTAACTGGCTGAATGTGGAAATTTAAGGTGGGGGATTGTTGGCTATTAAACCGAGAAAGCAGAGGTTAAATTTTCACAAGTGAGCTACGTGACTTAGAAGCGAAAGTTGGCAGAGCTCGAGCCATCTTCAAGGACACGTTGCTATGCAACCTAGGCTCGGGCAGCTGGCCTTATCTATATAGAGGGCCAGCAGACACTTGTGAGTGTGGGGGTCGAGGAGTTTGTACAGAGAGAGCTTGTGATATATTGTCAGTAAAGTGACTCTTAAAACTTACTGCTTGTCCGGCTCATTGCTTCAACTGGCATCTAGCCTGTCACTATACTGTTCTGCATCCTGGGCATCTGCTTGCGCCAGATACAACATCCAACACCCATCAGCCTCAGCAAACAAGGCCAATGACCAGGGTGACCGGAGTTGTAGGTCAGCAACATCTGGAGGGCAAAAGGTCCCCACACCTGGATTATGCAGAGCCAGCCTGAGAAATGTCACTGTCAGAGGCAGAGCAACTAGCACCTAACCCCCTCCAAAACCAAGGAATGTAATACCCAAGGCTAATCAAGTTATTTTGGCAACTGAGGCAGAACACCCACCAAGCACTCACTGGTAAAAAAAAATGGAATCATAATAAACTAAATAACCAACAATTTCATGACATCCAAAACCAGCCGCCTGAGGCAGCCATCTCACTCTGCCTAATGCAAGAGAGGGGAAGTTTAAGCCCTCCAAGCCTATCTGGTCACCAGGAATCTCTCCAGGCGATACCCTTCCACAACCCTGTTCTGTGCTCTCGAGTGCTTTTGCACCTTGAACGGTGCTAATTCCCCCTGCTTGCCTAAATGGAAAGTGAAGTGATTGGTGTGCCTACTGTACAAAGATGAGAGAGTCACATCCATTGCTCTACCCACTTTGCCTCTGGCCCTGCCCACCAGGGCATGTGATCCCCAGAAGGTTGCACAGGAGGGAACACAGGAGCATGCCAGGCTGGAAATCCCTCCCTGCCCTTTGCCTAATAGTAGAGCACATAAGGTGCAATATATGTTGCATTCTAGCTTCAGTATTTTGCATCCACTGAAGCTTCTGAGCACTCCTCAGAGGCATCTGACTGGATGGTGGATGTCCAACCTGTCCTGGATGGGGTTGCACTCCCCCTGAAGGAGCAGGTTTGTAGCTTGGAGGTTCTCCTAGAACCATCTCTGTCACTTGAGGCTCAGGTAGCCTCGATGGCATGGAGTGCCTTCTTCCAACTTTGGTTGGTGGCCCAGCTATGCCCATATCTGGACAGGGATAACCTGGCTTCAGTTGTCCATGCTCTGGTAACCTCCAAGCTAGATTACTGCAATGCTCTCTACGTGGGGCTGCCTTTGAAGACAATTCGGAAGCTGCACCTTGCAGTAGCCAGATTGGTAACAGGGACCAGACGGTTCAAACACATAAAACAGATTCTGGACCGCTTGCATTGGCTGCCTGTATGTTTCCGAGCTCTATTCGAGGTGCTGGTTTTAACCTATAAAGCCTTACACAGCTTAGGACCACAATACCTGATGGACCACCTCTCCTGACATGAACCCACCCGTACACTATGCTCAACATCTAAGGCCCTCCTCCAGGTGCCTACTTCGAGGTAAGCTCGGAGTCTGGCAACAAAGGAGAGGGCCTTCTCAGTGTTGACCCCCAAATTATGGAATGATTTGTCTGACGAGGTGCGCCTGGCACCAACACTGTTACGTTTTCAGTGCTAGGACAAAACTTTCCACTTCTCCCAGGCATTTTAGCATGTGTTTTTAATATTTTTTTAATTGTGTTTTAAATTGTTTTTTGTGTTTTAAAATTTGTGTATTTGTTTTAATTGCTGTAAACCACCCAGAGAGCTTCAGCTATGGGGCGGTATATAAATATAATAAATAAATAAATAAACCCCACAAAAACACATGGCAGTAATCTGACAGAGTTGTTACAAGTGCTTCTTTACTGGCCAGGCCACATGTGTCCAGAAAGAGCCAGTCAGCCTCCTCCTGTGATAAAAAGATGCCTCATGCCGTAAAAGTACCTTGGGCTTCCAACAGTAAGGCCACACATAAGAGCACCTCGGAGTTTCAAACCTGGACCATTACGAGAAATGAAACCCCATCAAAACAGGCTGAACATCATTACTGAAGTCAGACAAACTACCCACCAGCAGTACCTCTTGCCTAGATTGAGCATCTGTTCATTGGCCCTCATCCAGTACATTACAGACCTCGGGCACTTCCACAACGAACGGAATGAAAAGAAACACAGGAAGCTGTCTTATATGGAGTCAGACCATTGGTTTATCTAGCGCAGTATCGTTAGCACTGACTGGCAGTGGGTCTTCATGGTGTCAGGAAGTGGTCTCACTCAGCTCTATGTGGCGACGCCGGAGCCTGAGCCTGAGACCTTCTGCAAAGCAGATACTCTACCGCTGAACCATGACCCTTCAAACTTAATATGGGAAGCTGCTTTATTTCGAGTCAAACCACTGGTCCAACTAGCTCAATATTGTTTTTTAGAAAACCCTAATTCAGCATATGGCCTGGAGGGAGACACCGCATCTCTGCCCTCCCTGACCAAAAGCTGGGGTCAATTCAATGGGCTCCTAATAGGGAGGAAGGAAAGCTGCATGGAGGCATCAGTCCTGCTCCCCGTATGATGGATACCTCCTCTCAACACCTGTTGATCCTGAGGGACAGGATCCAGGCAGGAAGGAGAGCCACAGAGCTCAGCCTACCTTTTAGGATGCAGGAGGTAGGTCTCAGCTTTTTTGTGGATTTTCCCACCTGATGGCTTCTCTCCTTCCTTCATGATGCCCTGCCCCTGACAGCCCCAAATCACTCTGAGCCATCCAATGTGACCTGTAGCGATCTGTAGCTGTCTCAGCCAACTCAGCCAAGGCCAAAGGCCTCCAAAGAGGCCTGATTTCACTTGGGACTTGGCCAAATCTGGTGCACAGCCCTAATAATCACTGATTCCTCAGATCACATCTTTCTCTTCTGAGGGCTAAATTGTTTTCATGATTAAGTCTAGAGAAACCAGCATATGCCTAACGGTAATTGCCTTTAGATAAAGCTTACCTTCTGGTCATGTCCCTAAAAGGAATACACATGGGAACAAGCTACCGCAGAGTAAACTTTGTGTGGAAATAAGATTAGCACAGATGAACACAGCTAGTAGGCCTTGGATGAGGTATTTATCAATGGGAAGCTGGGAGGGGGGATTTAAATGAGGAGGTATGAAACTATGCATTAGTCTTGAGGGAGGGGGATAGCACACGGTCATTAGTCAAAGTGTGAAAAGAGATATTGATGAAACACATCAGGGATGCAAAGAGCTCTTGATAGGCCTGGTTGAAGAGGAAGGAGCTCTGTGACCTTAACTGGACTCCATCTCTCCGTTTCTTTGATCCAATTATGTACAATTCTATTATCTTGTAAAATTCTGCCCCCAGGGACAGAAAGGGTTAGGAATATACTGCACTGTATCTATATAACTAAATGCTTTAGCTGTCTTGGAACTTATTGGGTAGTAATTTTGGTCAATACAAGACACTGAGCCTCCAGGCTTCTCAACTTCTATGATGTGATCTTTGCTTGAAATCCCCTATATATCACAATGTCTCCTATACCAGCTTTTACCAGCTTTTGTGGTCCATATGTTTTGGACTACAATTCCCATCAGCCCACAGCCCTACTGCTGCACAAATGCTTAACACAAGCATCCTCAGTGCTGAACATGGCTGCAACTTTTTTTTTATCTCTGCTGCTCTGCTTTAAACATCACAGTTATTTTTATTAAATTTGTTTGTTACATTTATAATAGATTCTCTCTCCCTACCCCTACTTCACACTGGAAGGATGACAGCAATGGGGCCAGATGATTAATGTCTTAAGTCTGAGCCTCAGAAACATTAATCAGACAATAGACTGAATTATTGTTTTGTTTATTAATTTATTGTTATTAAATGTATATGAATTATTGATTAAGAATAGGAGGAAGAATCATTCACATCATTTCTGAGCTTTCAACAACATAGTAGGTCCAATTTCAGTAGCACTAAGAGTGTACATTCATATCCCTGGTGAGTTGAAAACAGTTCATCACTGAAATATATCTATACTGCATCTCTCATCATCCCTTAACATTGGCCACACTGGCCAGGACTGATGAGATCTACAGTCCAATAACAGGAGGTTTTGACCTATAAACTCCTATATTGGCTCAGGACTCCAATATCTTTTGGAGCGCTTCTCCTGTTTGGAACCTACCTTTGGTCTTCATCTGAGGCTCTCCTTCGAGTGCCCCCTCTGAGGGAGGTTTGAAGGGTGGCCATAAGCAAGAAGGCCTTTTCAGTTGTGACTCCTCACTTATCAAATACTCTCCCCAGTGAGGTCCACCAGGCACCATGGTTGACATCCTTCCAGTGCAGGGTAAAAAAAACCCTCTTCTCCCAGGCATTTCACAAAGTATGATTTTGCTGCCTATTGATGGTTTTACTGCCGAAGTTTTTGCTGCTGTTTGTTTTATACGTTATCGTATGGCTTTTATTGTAATGCATTGTTCTTTTTTCTGTTTTTATACCATGCTTTACATCTTTAAATTTTGTAAGCCGCTTGGAGGCTCCTTATGTGTCAAGCGACTCATACACTGAATTAATAACATCTGGAGCGCCACCAGTTTCCCATCTTTTATGTAGCATTGCCTTCACTAATCTGGTGCCCTCCAGATGTTTTGGACTACAACTCCCATCATTCCTGACCATTGACTTTCTTGCCTTATGACTGAGCACATAGGCAGACTGCAAAGTTCCAGACACAAGATTTCCCTAGACAGAAGATAGCGAAGTTTAGCATATCCCACATGAACCAGCCTAGCCACAGATCACTGGAAGAAGCCCTTCTCCACACTCTACCACTATCAGAGGTCCAGCTGGTGGAGACAAAGAGAGCCTTCTCTGTAGCAGCAATGAGGTTAATCTCCCTGGGAAATCCACTTGGCACCTACACTGATGGTATTCTGCCACTGCCTTTCCCTGCCACACCACCCCAGCAGGCCTATGGCTGATGTTTTTGATTTGTCTTCTGACTCGTACTTCTTTCCTTTAAAATATTTATTATGATTATTTTAACCTTCTTGTGTTTTTAAAATAATTGTTTAAAATTATTTTACTGATTGTTTTAAATGTGCAGTAAGCCATTTTGAGCAGCTTAGATGAGGCTATTGGTGTTTAAAATAAACAAAAATAATTTGTCACCAGCATGAGCTGTTTGTCAGTAGCAGGTCAGTTCAGATGTGCTCATTTAAAAGGCCTGTAGTCACCATCTGAGCCTTATCCTGCCTAGTACTAGGGTTGCCAGGTCTCCAGTTTTCGCCCAGAGACTCCGGATTTTTTGGGTCCTCTCTGGCTGAGTCACCTCAATCTCTGGACTCTCACCTTTCATTTTTTAAAAAATTAAGTTTCTATGTGGTCTGGTTCAGGAAATATACACCAAAATGTCAGCCGCCATCCCCCCCCCGCAATTTCTGTTAAACAAGCTCATAGTTGGCTACGCTAACTCCATCCTTTCAGGTTTGTAGCCAATAAGTGAAGTCAGGATTGTGATTTACAAGGGATTTGTTGGCCTCCAGGCAATAGCTAGAACTCCTTGCAAGGCCAGAAAACTGTTGCCTTTTCCTGCTTTTCTGAAAATCTTATAAAGTAAGTTTGTAGCTTTCAGCAGCAGCAATTCCCTTTCTCTCTTGGGTTTTCAGGGTTTTTTAAATTACTTGCAAAAATAGCATATTACACATTTTAACTTTCAAATAATTTTTTGAACATAAATTTTTAAAAAGTGTATATGCAGCTCATGATGCCATTACAATATGTTATACTTTTCTTATTATGAGGAGTCAAACAAGTTTAAATTTTCCTGGGCTGTTGAAGAGGACAGTTTGTTTAATTCATAGCCTGTTTTGAAAACCTTCCCAATATGAACTTTAATCCTACTCTCGCTGTTCAGGGAGTAAAGCTGCAATGCTAATCCCACATACAGGGAGTAAACCCCACTGAATTCAATAGGAATTAATTTTGAGTATACATGGTTAGGACTGTGCTGTAAATCAATGGGACTTTTGAGTGAACATAGCAAAGGATTGTATTTGTGTTGTAAAACTTTCTCTCTCCCTCCAATTCTATTTTTTAAAGCAATTAGGCAGGGCTTACCTAGGTGTCACTGCTTTTATTTTGTAGGAAACTAATACTGATTTTATTTTAAAAAAATGTTCTGCAATGACCAACTGGTTTTGACAATAAACTATTATATGGGGAGAATGTATTTTTACATCTCCAGTGTGTGTGTGTGTATTTGGAGTCTTTCCAACAACCCTGGGAGGTAGAGTTGCCAACTGGAACCAAGGCAGCTCGCAATAAGAAATAAATCCCTTTAAAATAGTGAATTGAAAATAATAGTTTTTAAAAGATGTGCTGAGTTATAGGGCACATGTTTTGTATGGAAAGGTCCAAAATCTCTGGAAAAGACTATTGCCTAGAATCCTGAAGAGCCAATGCTAGTCCATGTCATCAGTACGGAGCTAGATGGTACCAAATGGCCTGTGTTGGTACAAGGCAGATTCCCTTGTCTCTAAAAGAGGTAAGAGACCAAAGGGCCACAGTGACTTCAAAATTTATTTATGTATTTTATTTACAATATTTATATAGCGCCTTATTGTAAAAAAAAAACCTCAAAGCGATTTACAGAAGGAATTAAAACAATAAAATATTGACAAAAACAGTTAAAGGCAGGTATTTAAAAACATTCAAAATAATAAAACCAACAATGAGTTAACAACAGATATGGAAACATGGAAAGCACACCTTGAACTAGGCCTGGTAGCAAATCAGCAACCAGTACAGATTTCAAAGGAGAGGTATTATATGTTGATAGTGTGTCACTTATGTCAGCAATCGTGCCACAGCATTCTGCACTGACTGCAGCCCCGAAGTCAGGTTATGCTGCATTGAGATTTCTGTGGCCCTGGCTAACTGGCTGCCAGAATTCTTTAGGTTTGGTTAGGAACCCTGACTGGTTGTGGGTTGCTGAGTTTTCTGCCTTACTCATAGGAATTTTGTTGTGGTTAGTATGGTATTGCATTTAGGAAATTATCACTGCCTTATGTTTTCCTTTTTCTATTTGCATTTCATTTATCTTTAACCGCACTCCCTTATATCCATAGAAGCAACAACATTGGTTTCATGCACTCAGCTCAGCCCCTTTAACCCACTGATGATGCACCTTGTTAGTTGCATGATGGTTTGTTTCTTGCCCAATTGTGGTAAAAGAGAATTCACATACTGGGAAGTAAGGTTGCAATTGCTGTTGTTCCCAAGCTACTGCCTGTGAAGGTAGATCAAACCATGTGTGTTTTCTCTCTGTCACTCACTGGAATTGGGTTGGCTGTCAAAGTGAGTTTATAGTAGCACACAGGGTAGGCTGGAAAGGGTAGAGAATCTTCTTACTCTTACTCATATCTCAAACCTCTTTCTGAAGTGAAGGGTCAAGCTTGTAAAGTGGTTTGGAGCAGCCATGTTAAAAGGCAGGTGTAGGACATTCCAGGCATGGGGTTGCCAACCCTGCTTTGATATGGATATATTTGCAGAGGATCCCTAGTCGAGTTTTACCAACAGCACAATCCTAACCATATCTACTCAGAAGTAAGTCCTATTGAGTTCTATGGGGCTTAGTAAGTGTGTGTTTAGAATTGCAGCCTTCAAGGGCATCCATCTTTACTGTGAGTGCTCCTATCTAACATCTCCACAACACTAGGTTCCATTCTTCCTACAATGGCCTTCTGGTGACTGGAGTGGCCTGAAGGTACGTAAACCCTTCTTGCCACAAGCAAGCAGGCTAGATTAATTGTTCCCTACCCAGGCTCCCTAAGCAGGTAAGAAGGAATTATTCTATAGCTTCATTTGGACCTGGGAACACTATCTTTTAGCTAAGATTTCTGTCTTAATTTCCAATTAGATAAATATTTTTGTTTGAATGGTATGTTCCAAGCAACTGTGGTTGATGCTTAATGTATCATGCTTAATGACATAACTAGGGTCCACCCTGTGACATCACTAGGGCCTGACCCTGAAATCTAAGGGTTTGAGATGCTTCTGACCTGGCAATCCTACTGCCTACCCCTATCCATGCAGTGGGGACAATACTATTTTACAGAGTTGTAAGCAGGTTATGAAGCTAATTTATGTGAAGGGATTGGGGCACTTAGGAAAAGAGCTATGTAATTTCTTAACTTTACTATTTCAGTGGTGCAGATTCACATCTGAATAATTTCCTTTGGGGATACTCAGAAGTGTGTCTGTTTGTCTTGGCCCTGGGGGAGAGGTGTTTGCTTTAAAGTCAAAGTATATGTGTTAAAGACTTGGGCCCCATCTACACTACATTTAAAGCAGTATCATACCACTTTAAACAGGCATGGCTTCCCCTAAAGAATCCTGGGAAGTGTTGTTTGTTAAAAGTGCCAAGAATTGTTAGGAGTCCTCTGTTCACCTCACAGAGGTACAATTTACACATTGGCTTAACAATCGATCCCTCTTCCCTGGGAACTCTAGGAATTGCAGCTCTGTGAGAGGAATAGGGGTCTCCTCTCAGCACCCTTAACAAACTACGGTTCTCAGGGTTCATGGAGGAAGCCATGACTGTTTAAAATGTGTTTTAATTCTTTTTAATATTGAATTTTAGATTTTGTAACTCACCCTGGGACCTATTGGTGAAGGGCAGACAAATATTAGTAATAGTATTAGTAATAATAAGAATAAGAATTTGAACTTATAGTGCAGATGTGGTCGCAGCCTGCCCTGTGTCCCCTAAAATAACTTTCTTGCCCTTGGGTATGGCAGAGGATGCACTGAAATGTCAGTCTAGTGAGCTTCTAGGGGGGCACTACCCTGCCTTTCACCTTAGATAGCAAAATGTCTTTGGCTAGCCCTGATGCAAGTACAAAGATCAAGTCTTCCAACAGGCAAACACCAAATTTCTCTCATGTACTATTTCTGCAAGGAAACTATGGTGTAGTGGATAGTGTCCAAATTACAAGACCTGGGTCCAGATTTCCACTTTCACCAGTGAAGCTCACTCAACAACTCTGGGCCAATCATGATTTCTCACTCTAACCCACTTCATAGGAGTGTTGTGAGGATGAAATGGGAAGACAGAAGAATATTACCATCCTGGATACTTGGAGGAGGGGCAAGATGATAAATTAATAACATTGTTAGGAGTTTTGTAGGACTCAGAGGATTTTACTGTTTATTCAAGCTAAGCTATTATTATCATTATTCTTTTTTGGAGCCATATTTATGATAAAACACTCATTAGTGCATGGATTGTAATTGGATGATTTAATATATTTTGATATATATTTGTGTATGTATCACATTGCACACTTTTTAAAAAGTCTATTAAAATTGCTTGAAATTTCCAGACAATGCAACACACTCTGGGCTAATAATAGTTAGTATTTTATCCTACCCAGTTTTCTTGGGTTTCATATCCCCTCACCTTTACCAGATGCAATACGTTTATTATAGGGACCCTGGTTTGGACCACAGCTCTGACGCTGTGCTACAGTTTTAAAAGCTATGATTTAAAAAGCTATACATGGACTCTTTTATTCATCTAACAGGTTTATTCCTTTGTCAGGTACTGCCTCGTATCAAAGGATTTTTACTGAGGTGGGCGCGCAAGGAATTTATTGCTGTAACAGGTTTATTCTCGCAACCTTTATTCATTTATGCAGACTCCCTTCCATTTGACATCTCTCTGTATAAACGGGCAAAAGGCAGAAGACCCATGAGACCACAGTGCCCCCTGGTGGTCAAAAGCAGCCCCTGACAGCCTGAACATTAATCATAGCAGCAGGAGTGTAAAATTCAATTTTACCTCTCCATTCATTCTGAGATGAGTTGAAGGCTGGCCTTGTACATATAAACCGCACTTTACTTCATCAGAGCCCGGTAACAAATGGTGTGTCTCCTTCAGGGAGTTTAACCATCAAAAAACAGTGCACCATTTAATTCCCCTCGCGCCTAGGGTCAGAGCAGGAGCTCTTGGCATCAGCAAATGCTTCAGCCCTCAGCTGCGCAGTAAACTATGTTTTAGAGATTGTTCCTCAATATGAAATGATCAGCCCATTTATCTGCTAAAGGAGCCCATCTCTTTGTTCAGCCTCCCGATATTTTTTCCCACTGACCTGATCTGGACAATAAACCAGAGCCGTCTTAAGATATTCACTGTTCAATTTGTTACTTGAGCGCCTCCAAGCGTGGCTGTCTCCGTCAGCATCCTGACTTCCAATTTTCACTTTTGTGCAGTTGGCCTGGATTCTCATTTGGTTTAGCAAGACTAAACCATCCTCAAAAATGGCATGACAATGTGACTGAGGGTACTGTAAGAGCAAGCGCTTAGCACTTCAACCCCATTAGATGAAAGTATCACTGAACCAAGATTTCTGTTCAAAGAAATTTCACCTCTGAAACTTGGATGGGTAGGTCAAAGAGGAATATTGTTTGTTATTATCATTACATTTATACCCCCACTTTCCTTCAAGGATCTCCAGGTGGTATACATGGTTCTCCCCCCAGAGATGTAGATGTCCAGGGTCTCAGGGGGTCTTGAACCCCTTGCTTTTTTGGGAGCAGGGTTCCTATGTCTCCAGCATCTTATCAACCAATTGGCATGAAAAGGGAGTGTATTAGCCACTGAGAACAGTCTTCTAACATGTTTCTTTGTTCTTTCCTGCTGATTGGAACCAATCAGAGTGAAAGGGAGCGAGTCAATAACTGAGAAGACTGTTTTCAGTAGCTAAAACTTTCATCTTTCATGCTGATTGGCTCCTAGGAACATCTGTTGATGTGGAAGTAGGCATTAACATCTCATTTTCAACCCAGCAGCAAACAAAAGGGGGGAGGGGCATGGCTGTGACTATCATGAAGGGACCCTGAACTTCTGAATTTGCCTCTATACTATAGTGCCCCATTTTATCTTCACAGCAATCCTGTGAGGCAGTGACTGACCCAAGGTCATCCAGTGAGTTTAATCGCTGAGTGGGGATTTGAACCCAGGTCTCCCAGGTTCTACGCCAACACTGTAACCACTACATCACATTGGCTTCCTCAGACTCACTCCTTTACCTTTGGCAGTGGTTGGCAACATTTCCTTTCCTTTTTTTTAACTTACTGTCACCACCTGTGGCAGCACTGGAGCTCTCCCAGTAGTCTACACATGAGCAGGGATAAGCACGCCAAGGCCTGTTGTCACAGAGCCCACCAATCTGTGGAGGGCAAAGGTCTGAATTGTTGAGCCTCTTGTACTCATGGAAGCTCATGAACTTTTAAACCCTAGATAATTGGGTTACTAAATCACATAGGGAACTTCCATGAGTATAAGAAGCTCCCCACTTCAGATCTTCTCCCTCCGTGAGTTGGAGGCCAGTGGGGGTGGGGCAGAGTTTAGCACACTCTCTCCCCTCGCCCAATTATTTGTTACTATTATACATGAGCCCTTTGTAGGGCCACAATCTGGTCAAGCTTTGAACACCCTAAAGTAACTGTGTGTGTGTTTCTGCTTGGAGTATGCACTGGATTTGGATGAATCCCAAATCAAGAACTGAATTAGGCTGCTTAAGTGCCTTGAACCTGCAAAGGGATTCAGATGTTTAAAAACTCTGCAGACAGCATGTGTGCAAAAACTTTCCTCTGTCTTGCCATATAAGGAAAATACTAGTGGGAAGGGAGAGGCTGGACAAGTGATTGACAAAACTAGCTTCTAATCAGAGGGATTTTCCCAGGGGTCTCCACCTGCAGTGCTTTGGGGCAAGGATGTTGAAGTAATGTGTCACCTTGTTCTAGTCCAACGTTTCCCAACTAGTGGGCCACCAGATGTTGTTGGACCGCAATCCCCATCTTTCCTGACCATTGGCAATGCTGGCTGAGGTTGATGGGAGTTGTGGTCCAACAACATCTGGTGGCCCACTAGTTGGGAAAGGCTGTCTGTTCTGTGTTCTTTGCTTGCTTGAAAAATGCAGGATATTCAAGTCTTTTTGCCTCTGTACCATACAACCACTCACTTACTTCTGTCAAATTAGCTATACACTTCATTTCTGTGACTTCCAGTGCCTGCTGAGCAGAAGACACAAACTTGAAGCTGCTTTTTTTCCTTCTTCATTAATTACAACTCCCTGGCCCATGCACCTAATCTTCTGAAATTTTACTTTCCTAGGGTCAGCTCTACGTTGTATGTATGCTATTTTCATAAAACATACAAACTGTTGGCTGTGGAGCAAATCCCATTTAGTTCTCCACATCAAATCAATTGTAAATGTACGTAGAACAAAAACCCCTGGACCAATTTGTCCATTAATTGGGCAGTTCTCTAGCGATGCCTCTCTGATGTATGTTATTTTCCTGCAGATTGTCCACAAAATAATAGGAGAGATTAAGTGAATCCTTTTTTACCTACTCCAAAACAGTAAAGGGTTCCCTTACAGGAGAAATGCTGCAGCTATTCTCATGAAATTTGGAAGTATTCATCTTGGATGGTATCCCTGTAGGTGTTGCTTTGACGTGTGAAAGGATTTTAGAGGGCAAACAGTGGAACTGGTGTGCATGGGGCCATTGGGGTAAAGTCAAATGCATGCCCCATCCACTTCCTGGTTTAGCCCATGTATAGTAAACATGCGTTTACTCAAAACAACTTGCAATGTGACTTAAATGAAGCAAGATTTCTGAACAGCTTGGCATGTGGCAAGTGAGGAGCTGGGAACTCTGAGAAGTACTTAGTTCTGGTTGGGGACAGCTGGAGCTAGTCAAGGGATTTTGGAAAGCATGATGCAAAAGACTTTTGGATTGTATAGCGAGGAAGTGTTGGAAGTTATTTCCGCTGACATGTCAATCTAAAGTTTCAACTTCTGAAGATTCTCTCAGTGAAGTAGTAGTCAATGTTAATATTGTAATTTAGGTCAGGGAGGTGTTCATCCCTTCATAGGTTTAATCAATAAAAACAGGACAAGGTGACCATCTTGAATAGTATATCCAGATTTCAGAATGGTGTCCTAATTACTACTGCACTTGTTACCCTTTTGTCTTTCTTTTTATTTGAATAATTCTGCTCAAGTACCTGATTCTTTCAAAAGTTCAGAACAGCCAATATTCAGAACTAGATGTCTTCAGTGATTCAATCTTAAGTGCAAAAAAAATAGAATGAAGTAATGGGTATTGCACTCAACTTTCTGAGTATTTAGCCTCTACAAAAAACCCTCTAACCTCTTTTTTAAAAAGAAAATTGTTAGCCCTGAGAGCCACCCTGAGTATTGCTATTGCATTAGAATGGCAGGGTATATTATTTATTTATTAAATGTATATCCCACCCTTCATCACAGGAGCCCTGGATGGCAAACAGGCAACAAACACTAAAAACATCTATAGAACATCTTTAAAAAATGCACATTAAAAAAATCTCTAAAAAGTCTTTAAAAAACAATTCCAATAAAGATAGGTTCTCTCCTTAAAATGCTTGTTGAAAGAGGAAAGTCTTCAGTGGGCACCAAAAAGACAACGGAGACAGCATCTGTCTAATATTTAAGGGGAATGGATTCCAAAGGGTAGGTGCCACAGCACTAAAACTCTTCTTTAATATCATCTTGATAGGATGTGGACAATTCATAGCCAGCTCCTTTCCCTCCTTTGTTTTACTAGTAGAAGAATTGTTCAAAAGAAGTAAAAATGTACAAATCTTGGTGTACATAATTTGGAAAGGTCTCTTTTGGGAGGCGTGTTTAATTAATTTATATAAAAATGTTATACCACTTAATAAAAATTTCCAAGTGGTTAACAATCAGAAATACCAACATTCAAAAAATTATCTAAAAGCTGGGAAAAACAAGAAAAACAAAACAGAGCAGTGTACATAACCAAACCAAATTTAAATCAGAGACCAAGAAAGCTCTGGTGATAAAGAGTTTTAAAAAGGTATTTAAAGGTCATTATTATTTATTTATTTATTTCATTTCATTTTTAAACCGCCCATAGCTAGTAGCTCTCTGGGCGGTGTACAAAACAGAGTTAAAATACCATGTCACAATAAAATCCGATTCAAATAACAGGAAAATTTAAAACATTAAGATGAACAATTAACATTAAACATTAAAACATTAAAATGCCTGGGAGTATAGCCAGGTCTTAACCTGGCGCCTAAAAGAAAATACCGTAGGCGCCAGGCGTATTTCCTCTGGTAAGCTGTTCCACAATTCGGGGGCCACCACAGAAAAGGCCCTAGATCTAGTAGTAATCCTCCGGGCATCTTGATGAGTTGGTACCCGGAGGAGGGCCTTAGATACTGAACGAAGTGGACGGGTAGGTTCATAGCAGGAGAGGCGTTCCACAAGGTACTGCGCTCCCACACCGTGTAAGGCTTTATAGGTCAAAACCAGCACCTTGAATCTGGCTCGGAAACAAATAGGGAGCCAGTGCAAACGGGCCAGGACAGGTGTTATATGTGCGGACCGATTGGTCCTTGTCAACAGCCTGGCTGCCGCGTTTTGCACTAGCTGTAGTTTCTGAACTGTCTTCAAGGGCAGCCCTACGTAGAGCGCATTACAGTAATCTAGTCTAGAAGTTACCAGAGCGTGAACAACTGAGGTGAAATCGTCGCTGTCCAGATAGGGGTGTAGTTGGGCGACTAAGCGAAGATGGTAAAACGCATTCCGTGCCACCGAGGACACTTGATCCTCTAGTGACAAGGAAGGGTCAAAAAGGACACCCAAACTACGAACCTGTTCCTTCAAGGGGAGTGTAACCCCATCTAGAACAGGTCGAACATCCACCATCTGGGCAGAGAAAGAGTTCACCAACAGTGTCTCGGTCTTGTCTGGATTGAGTTTCAGTTTATTAGCTCTCATCCAGTCCATTATCGCGGTCAGGCAACGGTTACTGTCTCTGCCTCACAAAAGACTTGAAGGAAGGCATTCCAGAGTGTTGCTACAATTGCTAAAAAGGCCTGCTTCCACATTGCCACAAAGTGACAATCCACTGTCCACGGCAGGTCTTAAAAGATTGGCTTGGTCTGTGCTAAGAGAGGTGGTCTGCAAAGTATCCTGTTTAGCAGCCTCACTGCTCATTTTCCAGTGAGCAAGATTTGGCTTCTTTCAATAAATTGTTGGGCCTCACTCTGACTTAACGCTGTGACTCTTTGTGAGTGTTGAATTGCTGGTAATTAGGTGTGTGTTTTTACTTGTGGGTCCTGTATGTGTGTGAAATTACAGTTTTTATAGTTTTATATTTATTGTTAGAGGTATGAGGGGCACCCAACACAATGAGGACATGAAAGTAGTTTAATAAGTAAGGTTTATAAGGAAATGTATTCACTTCACAGCTTTCGGTGGCAGAGAATTTTAATTAAGCAGCAGAGTACCATGCCAATATTCTATCTGATGCCATGCCGGTGGATATGTTTATACCAAATTTATTCTCCATAACAAGCTACTTACCACCAGCTGGCAATAAATTGTAGTCTTTATAAGTGATGCTGATAATTAACATAATAGGTTTAATTATTTAATCACCATGAATAGGTTTAATAACTTAATAAGCATTAGGAAGCACAGCAATCCCAGATTTCTTAATGCCACAGCTTTATTTTTCTCCCTAAAGTATGTTACCAGAGGACAAAGCAACATGAAAATTTACACACTCTGTATCCAGGTCTTTGTAAGCTCCTTCAAAAGGGAAAATAACTTTAGATGCAAATCAGATACCCATTATGGAGCATAAACAATATTCTAGATACCACATGGTACACAAAAATAAAAGACAATCCCAGCTCTACAGAATTCACATACTAAGAAAGAGAGAGACAAAAACCAGTTGCATCAGAATTGCACAGGTGGGAATGAATTTTTGTTAAGCTGATATATACAGAACAGCACAAAGACAATGAGTGGAACATATATTGACAGAACAAGCTTCTTTGCAGGTTTGTGGAGAGCAGAATGGGAAGGAAGATCTGAAAAGTGGTTCTTAATGCACATCCAGGGCAAAGAAGACCCTTACTCTGTGTAAAGAAAAAACATTTACATACATTTGTTTAAAAAGGGGGAAAGAGAACAAGGCATTCAACAAAGCCAATGTTCTAGAAACAAACCCATACACTGAAATCACATCATTGCAAAATAAATGTTATCTGAAAATATTTTCTTATCTGAAACTATACTGCTGATGCAACAGAAGGAGTTTTTGCGGAAAGGCAGCAAATGCACACTTCAACCAGTGCATGCTACATAGACCACCCTTCACCTTTGAGGAAGGCAGTCCTAATAGCTGCTAAGATCATAACGTTTTAGTAAAAATGGACAGAGGAATATATTATATGCAATTTTTCAGGTTCATGGAAACACACTTTGGAGTTTATTAAACCAGGTGAAAAGCAGCACCATCAGATAGATTTCACTAGCTCAAAATCTCAACAGGAACTTTTTCTGAAAATGGGCCTGTTCTACACATTATGTGTAGGGAATGTTAACCTCTCGGACTTGTTCTAATCAGCTACACCACTATCCAAGAAGAAAGCAAAGGAAACGTGTAGTTCTGAACTGTCCCTAATCGGTTCCACTCAAAAAAAGGGATAACAAGCACAGGGAGATGAGTAGACCAACATCTCTTCATAAAGTATCTTTAATTTCTATACAGCAGTGACATCAACAGCAGGATAAGGAACGTTTTCTTGTCTGATATAAGAAGAAAGTGCTTCAAGACCATCCAGTGGAGGCCCAAATGGCTTAAGGCCAGGAACTCTGCCACTGCCCTGTTTCCCAGTGAGAGGCACCTCTTCCATTTCCTCCTCCTGAGTTGTGGGAGGGGAAGAGTTCCCTCGCAAGATGGTCCTCTTGAGTCTGGCTAAAGGTGATAGTCCTCCTCCTCTCTACAAGAGAAGTCAACACCTTTTGAGTATTTATTTTATTTTACTCTTGTTATATATTGCTTCAATGGCTTCCTGGCTGTAAAGCGATTTATACATTTGAAAAATAATAAATAAATTGGTAACTGTCAATTTGATCCTCAGTTCAAAGCAACATTTCCAAGACCACAGACCCAGCACAATGTTTTTCAACATTCACAATATCAAAATGTTAATAACAAATACATACAGATTATGCAAGCTACTGACCCCAAGTTTCTCATGTTGAAACAAAAAGGCAAGCAACTAAGGACTTGCATCCATCTTGTTTGTGAATGTAATGTACATCCTGCCCAATTCACTCCTTCCTAAAAGAGCTAAATTTTGTGAAGAAACCTGGTGCGAGTTAACACATTTTGTGTTTATGGAAACAGATTTATCTGAAAAGCGAGTAAGTACAAGAAAAAATCTGACAGAGAAATGAAGGTAAGTTGGTAAAAGATTAGAAAACTATTGCTTGACAGCAAAAAAGAGGAAAAATCACAGCAGTTAGGCACAATCACAGTTTCAAGGTTTTCATTGCAACCCATTAAGGTATTTCAAGGCTTTGCTTGTGGTCCCAAATCTGCCTACAATTTGCAGGCAGGTCCAGGATGACCAAGAACTTTCACAGTGGTCTAAAGGGTCCTGAGCTCCATTTCCTCATTCTGAGGGTGCCGTTTCTTTCCCCTCCCCACCCAAAGGGTTCAAGTGTTGCCATCCACAAATTGCAAGATTTCCTACAGTTTTGTATGTCTTTCTTTTATACTGTTAATTTTAAACTACCTAGTTCAAAAGGAGCAAAATGCCCTGGGGAACAGGAGCGGCCATCACATTTAGACTGTGGGATAAAAATATCCACAATGCAAGCTCTACTTAAGTGTTACAATGTATTGGTCATGCAAAAATCCCTACAGGATCCTGGCAGGCAGGCATTTCAATATTTATAGTTGATATGGGGTCAGGTTGCTAATCAACTAATTGTTGGATGGACAGTAGCAGAGTTTCAAATTGGTGGCAGGTTCATCATCATACGCTGCAAAGTTCAACAGCCACGGCGAGTCAGTGGTCATCTACTTTAGTTCTTTTGGCTTTCAGAGAAAGATGCTGCAATAGAAGAAAAGCACCATTTTTGGTTTTACAATTTCATTATTACTCCAAGCAATCAACACTTCTATTCCTAACTAAGTAAGTTCCCATGTTAACAAAAAATTCGGTCCTGCTTTCAGAGCTTTACACCAACTAAAATGTCATTTTGTAATATACCAGAAAACACAACGGGCCCATCAGCATTGGCAATACAGGAATCAGTGCTAATTATAAAGCCATAAACAACTTTGCTGCCTGGTCAATCCTGCTCAGCTCTGTAATAACTTGTCTTAAGAGAAACTTCTACTATGTTGTTATCTTCCATTATTAATGTTGTCAGGGTAATGTCTGTATTCATTGCAAGGAGAACAGGTTACCACACCTACTGCAACTCTAGCATTATAGAGGCACCCAACCAATCTTTCCAAGAAGAGGGGTTCTGCATTCCAAACTCTGAAGTTTACTTGTGGTGTGGGATCAAAATATCCACAGGGCTACTTACTATAATGGGCAACATAACTTATCGTGTGCATAGGAGAGAAGGGACATTAAGAGGCGCAGACTTCATGGAAAAGTGGGTAAGGTTCATCTGATACTGGAATGGCAGATATAGAAATTTTTGTTTCAGTAATTTATGGTTAACTGACCATATTTCTAGTATATTAAGATATTAGGAAATAGAAAATGATTAGCTCTAGTTTTTCTTATGTAGTGAATCTCCTTTATGCTTTTGATTCTTGAGAGGGCTCTTTTTCTTTGTTTATATAAATGGTAAATCATTAATATATCTATATAAGCTCCCTCTCTTCCTTCTTTTTATACATATACACTCTCTCCCTCTCCCTCTATGTATCTTTTTTCTTTTGTCCCCCTTTTTAATCTTTTTTGTATTCTTTTTGTATATGTACTAGAAATGTTTGTATATGTACTAGAAATGTATGTATACTATATATTCTTTTTTCAAACAATACAATTAAAAGATATATCCATAGGGCTAACTACAAGGATTCTCTTTTTCAGTTGCACTTCCTCCTTCCTCTTTGCCTCCAAATGTCTACTGTGAAGTCAAAGGTCTGCTGGGGCTACTCCATGCCAGCTGGTCTGAGAGCCACTTGGCTTCAGTCATTTTGAAACAGTTGGAATGAGGACTTTGTAAAACTGGGTAACAAAAGCAGGTATCTGTCTTGTCTTGTATGCCATGGGTAGCCAATGTGGTGCCATCAAGATGTTGCGGACTACTCCTCAGTCATCTCTGCCCATTGACCACACTGGCTGGGGCTGATATGAGTAGTATTTCACAACTTTTAGAGTGCACTGTGCTGGATACTCCTACTGTATACTAAAGTGAAGACTTTCTTTTATGTTTTGAATTGCAAGTGACCTTATTTCTGAATAATAAGTTTATTTTTATCTTTTGCATTTAATAGGCCTGTAGACTTGAATCTCTGTACCAAGTGTGGAGAAGCTTTGGCCCTCCATACGTTGCTGAACTACAACTCCCATCAGCGCCAGCAAGCATGGCCAATGGTCAGGGATGATGTTAGCTGTAGCTCAGCAACATCTGGAGGGCTAACGATTGCCTACATCTGCTCTTCACCTACCTACAATGTGGCTGGGAACAGAGTAGTTTCCTTTGCATAATCTATGTTTGAACAATCTTCCAGGAGCAGTCATTAATTTCTCTTACTTTGCTACTAATTTCATTTTGTGAACTTTGTGGGAGATTTTAAGATAGCATGCAGCAAGAGCTGTTCAATAAACATGAACACCTACTGTAGCCCCACTCTTAAGCCTTTCTATGGATTCCATGACACTTTCGTCATCTCCTTTAGCTTTCTGATGTTTAAAGCTATTTTCCTCTCATTCGTATTGGCCTTTGCCAGTCTCTCTGCTCCATCATACATCAGATGTTCCCATCTCTCATTCCCACCTCGTGCCACTGCTCCATATGACTAGAACAATTCACTGGGCCGTATCCAACACAGAAGCTCCACTGGTGCAATGGCCTTGTATGCAATAGAGCTTCCTCTCCTGTACCCTCCAGACCCTTCAGCGTTGGAGGACCCTCCAGAGTAGATCTTGGGGTCACATGGGGAAAGGAGAGGAAATTGAAGTCCCACTGCACCAGTGGAACCCCAATAAACAGTGTACATGGCATGTTATTTATGTAACACCAAAAAAAGTATGTTATTTTGTCAAGAAAGTCCCTGGCTCAAAGAACTGACAATCTAAACTTAGACATAGAGGGAAGAGCTGCACAGGAGACTGAATGTAAGCAAATGCTTTATTTCTGTTGGGGAAAATCTGCATCTGCCAAGCCAATTCCTTTCTCTTCCTGTAAAACTTTCCTTTAAAACGATTCTATCAAAATATAAACACAAATACAAAGGGATAGTCCCAACCCCTGCCTTCAGTTCCCCTTTCTACCTTCACCACTGAACACTACCAAGTCTGCCTTGGGGTTACTTTACATTTTACCTGGACCAATGTGGCTTCTATCCTCCTTTGGTTGTATAAAAAGCTGAATCGGGCATATTACATGCAGCTGAGTGCATGTACACAACTTGGGTGTGATTCCTGTTCCCTTGGAATGTGTCTTGTTACTGTGCCCAAATCACTTGGGCAAAAATATTGTGTTACAAGAGAACATGGTACTAAACACAATGCTCCTCGTAACAGTTAAAGGAGGCTTTAAAATCACTTCACATTCTGCGAAGAGGTAAAAAGCAGGTATGTGAGTTGCTCATGGTTCTACTTTTTGTGCTTCTAAGCAGCAGCAGGTTTCACCCTGGTATGGACCTAGCATACCTTAAGGAACACCTCCATGCAACTAATCCTACCTGGGAGCTCATACCTAGAGATGCCACCAAGTCTCATCATTCAGAGACTTATGATCAAGTGGTTCACAAAGCAGGGCATTCTTATCTATAGCTCCTGTGTTGTGGAACAACCTCCTAGTTCCTACTGTTTGCTGTGTATTGTCTGAGGGTGAACTCTCATTTTTAACAGGACTTCCCTGCTGCTTTGACTATTATTTTTCAATCTGTGGTGGCTTTTAGTAATTATTACTCTTATTTTTTAGTATAAGCTTAGCCTTGATTGCATGTTATTTAAGTTACTGATTTTATTCATTAGATTTTTGTTAAGTCGTCTTGAGTTTAATGGAATTCAATGAAAACGTAGTAGATAAATACATAAAATAAAACAATCAAACCTGGAAGGTGTTATATTTCTTAGATAAGCCAATAAACTCATTTAAGACAAATGAGCAAAACCAGCCACAAACAGATTGCCCCAACGCCCAAAACACTGGGTTATATTCCACAAAGTCATACTCAGAGCAGACCCATTGAAATCAAGTAGGTCATTTCCTTTAATTTAAATGGGTCTACTCTAAGTATAGGCTACAGCCCAGTATTGTTAGCTTTACAAATTCTTGTGTATTTGTTTAATTCTGACCAATATGAACCAGTCACTGGAATTTTTTTTAAAAAAATGTGTTATGCTTTTCACTGAGAAGATTCTGCCAGAAGTTCTAGTCACACAAGGGCGTACAACTATAGTGTCATAATATGAAGTTATGATAATTATAATTACTACAGCAATTGCCAGTTACTTTTCATAAGTAATGGAGTAATCATTTGCATAACTACTGTGCAGTTAAAACTCTACTTTATATGTGACTCAGGGAGCTACAATGTCAGCATATTTTACTGCTATCTACTCACTTAGTCACAGATACTAGATTCCTAGAAGATTTAATATAATTGTAATGTTGGCTCATTTTCTTATCATACCACACTTTAAACACTTTCGTTAAGTGGCCAAAAATGTTCTTTCAGAACATTTTATGTCCTGCACCACAATCTGTGTGAATGTACTGCAGGACACAAAGCAGAGAGTATCAATCATCTTAGAGTAGGTTCACACACAGCCCGAGCATATAGGCCAAGCATTGGCTTGCATGCCATCCCTGAAGTGCATGCATAACACTGACAATGAAAACATCAGCCTTGCACATAACACTGATTTTTCTAGACCCCTATCACTCAGGTTTCAGACCAAGGTTCTGAGCAGACACTCCACTGGTGGCTCTGATGGATGACTTGTACCTAGAACTCAACTGGATGAGCACAAGCCTTTCGGTATTGCTAAACCTCTCAAAAGGTGTTTTATACAATTGATCATCAAACTCTTCTAAACCAATTGGAGACACTATATTGCAATAGTTCTGCTCCTATCAGAATGCTGAACAACAGAAGGTGGCTCTAGGCAATAGCTACTGTACTCTACGACTTGGAATTTATTCATCCTATAAGGCAGTGTTCTCCAATCTTGGGTTCCCAGATGTTGTTAGACTACAACTCCCATCATCCCCAGTCAGGTTGGCCAATTGCCAGGGATAATGAGAGTTGTACTTCTACATCTGGGACCTAGGATTGAAGAACAGTACTATAGGGTACTGCTAGATTGATTGATTGATTGATTAGATTTATACCCTTTCCCCTTCCTCCCAGTAGGAGCCCAGGGCAGCAAACAAAAGCACTAAAAACATTTTAAAACATCATAAAACAGGCTTTAAAATACATTAAAATAAAATCTTTTAAAACATTTTTTTAAGTTTAAAAACATATTAAAAAGCAATTCCAACATAGACGCAGACTAGGATATGGTCTCTACTTAAAAGGCTTGTTGAAAGAAGAAGGTAGTGCCGAAAAGATAACAGAGATGGCGCCTGTCTAATATTTAAGGAGAGGGAATTCCAAAGGGTAGGTGCCACTACACTAAAGGTCCATTTCCTATGTTGTGCGGAACGGACCTCCTCATAAGATGGTATCTGCAGAAGCCCCTCACCTACAGAGCGCAGTGATCGACTGGGTATATAAAGGATAAGATGGTCTTTCAGGTATCCTGGTCCCAAGCTGTATAGGGCTTTGTACGCTAGAACTAGAACCTTGAACCTGGTAGATAATAGGTAGCCAGTGCAATTCTTTCAGCAGCGGGGTGACATGTTGGCGATACCCTGCCCCAGTGAGCAATCTTGCCGCTGCATTTTGTACCAGCTGCTTCCGGGCCAACCTCAGAGAGCATTACAGTGATCTAGGCCTGGAGGTTACCAGTGCATGGACAAAAGTGCCCACTGTGTTTTAGTATCTATGTGCAGCCACTGACTATTACCATCTGGAGTTTCAGAGTGCACACCCAACTCTATTTTCTTTTTTTCACTGGATTCAAAGCCAGTAGGTAATTCCTTCAACAAACTGCTGAACTCTTCTACATAAGAGCAGCCCTGCTGGATCAGGCCGAATGTCCATCTAGTTCAGCATTCTGTACACAGTAGCCAACCAGAGGTCTGCCCATATGCCACAATGAAGTACACACTATCTCATATGGCTTTCCAGAATGTCTTCTCACAGCGCATAGTTAACGTGTGGAATTTGCTGCCACAAGAGGTCCTGATGGCCACTAGCTTAGATTGCTTTAAAAGAGGATTAGACAAATTCATGGGGAACGCTGATATAAATGGCTACAAGTCACAGTGGTGCATGCTACCTTTAGGTTCAGAGGCAGCATGCCTCTGAATTACTAGTTGCTGGGAGCAGTAAATTCCTGTTTGTGGGCTTCAGCAACACATCTAGTTAACCACGAGGAAAATGGAGGATGCAGGACTAGATAGGCCTTTGGTATGATCTAACAAGGCTCTTATGTTTAGGGAAAAGCACAAGGCATTACTCAACTTTCCATCAGAACGTGCATGGGCCTAGGTGTAAATTAAGTGCAGTTCCTACTTGCTTGTGGAGAATACTTGAGTTTATTGTGGTAATGAACCACCCTTCCCCTTTCAGTGTGGAACGATTATGAGTATTGAGTAGTTAATCACATATACCTAAAGCTTCATACAATCAAGAAAAAAGTGTTACACAATGTTCCTTTTTCCTTATTACAGGGGCATACTATGTAATGTGGGAAAGCCAAGAGCCACAGTTGTGCCATTTCAATTAATGGGTTAGACAGCACTAGTAAGCTAGCTACTTGCTAATTATATTTCTGGGCTTGTAACCAGAAACTGGATTATTCACATTTTTAATGTCACCCTGCATTCAGTTATAATTGTTGATATGTTCTCATGAGCACCTGGCTTTCCTCAAAGAGTAGCAGCAATACTCCCAACCACAGCTTGTGCTTGCCAACTTTTCAAACCATGTCTGCACATCTCTTTGAAGGCCAGCACTACCAAATGCCAAAACTGGCATACAGCCAGTGCTATTTTACCTTATCATTTGCTTTGCTAGAATCCTGGCAATTATGACAAATTTGTGGAGCTCATACAGGATGTCATGTTAGGCCCGACACACATATTATAAACTTTGTTTTCAATCTCAAATTCCACAAAGCTTATAATCAGTTAATGACACTTCCTCTTCACAAGGCATTGTGCCTGACTGTGTTATCGCATCTTCTGTTCAGTATATACACACATCCTAAATATTAACTGATCTCCTTTGCAGCAGCATTTTATTTATTCATCATTATTATTATTTTATTATTATTGTATTTACTGCCTGACCTTCACCAGTAAGTCCGACGGTGGGTTACAGAAATTTAAAACACAGTATTAAAACAGTTCATGCTTGATATGAAATCATCATTCTAGCTAAAGCTTTGGAACCTACAAGGGGATCCATTACTGCAACTCAGCTATTCAGATTTCATCTTAACACGATTATTATTATTACTACCACTACTATTACTATTATTTATTAGATTTGTTAGTTGCTTATTACCTGAAGGTCTCCAAGTGACTAACAATACACATTAAATATATAGAGAGAGACTGATACATAATACTATGAAAACAGAACAAACAACCCCCTAACAGCCACAGGAAGCTTTGTCTATTAAATGTTTTGGATAAGCTAACTGAAGGACCCTCATAACATAGGTCACTATCATCATCCCCCTACACTGCAGGAGGAAGGGGAGGGGTGAGAGAGGAGAGCTGGAGGAACTAATTGCTTGCCTAATGACACCCAGAGTTGGTCCAGACATAACAGGCTCAAGTTTTTAACTGTAGGATTAAAAGATTGGGAAAGGAATGTGGGATCATCATACACATACACACAGACAAAGTGTATTTTCCTTTCACAGAGTAAATCCCTCCCACCTTAACCACAATTAAAGCTATCCAGATTTCTGGTTAAGAGAGGAACCTTTTTAACTCTTTACATAGCTCTGTCAAGAGCCAGTGTGGTGCAATGATTAGAGTGCTGAACTAGGACTGGACAGACAAGATATTCAAATCCCCACTATGCCATAAAGTACACTGAGTGATCGTGGGTCAGTCACAATATCTCAGCCCATGCTACCTAACAGGGTTGTCAGGAGGATAAAATGGAGGCAGAGAGATAACCATGTACACCATACCCAGTTCCCTGCAGGTTAGAATAAAAATGTAATAAAATGGCTGAGATGTAAGAAGGAAATCCATCCTGGGGAGGAAGTGTATGCTCTGCTCTTAATCTCTACATTTTCTTTATTATTTCTGCACCAATCTCACTGAAAAGGCTCAATAATGTCAGTTATTCCATAAATGCTGACTTCCATAAAAGTTATCTAGGAAAGGCTCCTGCTTATCAATATCTGTCATTTTATTTGAAGCAGTAACTTTTAATAATGTCATACAGAATCATCATATAGGTTTTATTCCATGTCAAACATGCACAGGGAGCCTTAAGCATGGCTTTTCTGTGACTAAGTTGACACCTGGGTTGAAATTCAAACTAGCTGCATTTTTCACATGAACCTATACCGGACAGAGTTCTGGAAGATAAATGGGATAGATCCCCACATGGCTGCAAAACACAAAAACAAGCAAAAAAAGTCCAACCTTTAAGTCTATTGTGGATCCAATAATCTACATTAAGTACACATATTAACTTAACAAAATGTATGTAAATTATCTTAACACAATACACATTTAGCAAGCACAGGAAGAAACATAGAATAACAAGAGCTGCCAATACGGCAATGGTACCGTTTGGAGTTTATGCCGTGCCCGTACCGTTCCTTGCTGGTAAAAGTGAGGGGCCAGTTCCAATAGCCAAGCAGATTCAATAGCTGTAACATCTCGCATGTAATACTTTGAGGTCTGTATGACTTCATTGTAGACTACCCTAAAAAATAGCAAGAAAAGCCTATTTTGCTACGAGTATTTGGATATCTTCCCATTTATTATTTCACACGAAAGGCTGCATGATGTAGACACTAAATTCCAAAATCAGTTATCTATATGCCAGAGAGGATGTATGCATTTTCCCACAGGTATGCCCTGTGTAGAAAACCACTCTATACAGCCCATCACTTCCTTCAGAAAATAAAAAGGGCCTGCTGGATCAGGCCAGTGGCCCATACTCTCACAGTGGTCGACAAGATGCCTAAGGAAAGCCCACAAACAGGACCTGAGCATAACAGAACTCTCCCCTCCTGTGTTTTACAGCAACTAGTACTGAATAGAATACTGCTTCTGACATGTCCTTGTGACATGACCAGTGACTTGGGTTGCTAGCTAGTTTAGGATTTCATTCACAAAGTAGTCACCAAATGACTACTAAGACCACGATGTAAACACAAAGACAGCACTACTAGTTAGTGCTTATTGGATCAACCTTCAAAACTGGGCGAGATGCTAAATTTCACATGAACACCTCCAAAACTAACATTCCAAACCTCCCCACTCCCATGGAAACAAATGGTACATCAAAGAGATCCTTAGATCACAAGCTTCTTGATTCTGGCGTTTATGGGAGAAAGCTATCTAGCCTGCCAGTCATGCAAAAACTTCTACAGCGTTTTGTAGTGCTCCATCTACCTTTATTACTTTTTTATGCAGCAGTAGTGTGGAATGAAGAGTACAGTGTGCATTCTCAAGCCACAGTGTTCCAGAGGTACTATGTTTTGTGAAAGACACGACTCTCAACAATATACAGTGTCAAACTCAACTAGCACACTAATGAAAACTCTTTCAACATACCAACGTGGAGGTTTCTCTGCATACAGCACCGAGGTGGGGTGGATATGAAGTTCATGATCATCACGAATAGTCCTTGAAAGAACAGCATTATTTCAGACTTACAATACTTATTATTACTGCATGATGTGCCAAACCAAGGCAACAATGGGACCAATAAATGTCTGTGCCTAAAAAGACACAATTTCTCAATTATGAGCCTGATCAGGATGTCATAGACAAGCAAAATTTTCAAAGGCATAACTGGCTACTGAAAATTGAGTTGGAAGATTTCCTAGTTTTCATTTGTGCCTTGAAATACATTCCTTTCCCTCTTATTCACCTTAAAGATTACTCACTAATAGGCAAAAAACCTTTGCAGTTTAAGAACGTTCCTATAGTCAACAGATATTTCTATCAAACTTTAAAAAACAGGGAAATTGGGCAGCTACAGTGGATGCACCAGAGGAGCAGGAGACCTGACCTCCTCTCTGAGATGTTGTACTGCCCTACACATTTTTAAAAACACAAACACAATTTGGGTTGGTCTTTCACAGTCCAATCCACTTCCTATGTAGCTTGGAAGAATTTGGTAACACATGCCTCTGAGCATATGGTGAGTGGTGGCAACACCTGCAGTCAGCCCAAATAAGTGTTTCTGAGTTCAAGACTATAAGTTTTGTAAGGTTTTGTTTCTGAAATGAGTTTATGAGAAGCATCAAAATGGTATGGGGGGATATTTTCAATTTAACACTGCGGAATGTGAAAAGTCCATGCTGGCTATAGTAAACAGCCACTCTTGTGGCTGTATTAATTCAGATGTTCCCTTAAAATCTTGGTGGACTGCTTCACGTACTTTACAGACTCTCTTCAATCTAGCTGCTGAAGCTCAACTTAGCTACGAGGGACAATGGCAATTTGTTTCAACTGAAAATATATACTCTGACATGTTACCAACTGATGATACTGACTAGGATCTGTAGTCAAATCGCTATTTTTACTGCTACTGGCTTTCCTATAATCCCTTTGTCAAGGATTTAAAGACAATTCTGACCCATATAGTCCCACACTGTTCCTTTTCATTCTGTCCTAGCCTGCTGCACTATCAAAGCTCTCACTGCTTCCCTTACCCTTCAGCTACAGTGATTACCGCTAGTAAAGTCAGGAGATTGTTTTTGTTGATTTTGGGATGCTTATCATGACAAACCTTATATTTACCTGTATGCTCCAGTAGAATGAAATCTGGCTGCGTTAGCAAAGAATCCAGAAACTATACACCTTAGCACAGGGTCTGGATCACCTAAAAGGAACAAGTGGACCAGTCAATCCACAAAACTCATTAGACAGACCATCCTTCCCCAACTTGGTGTACTCCAAATGTTTTGGACTACAACTCTTATCAGCCTCAGCCAGCATGGCCAATGGTCAGGGGTTATGGGCACCAGGTTGGGAAAAGCTCTGACAGATAAATGCTCAAGTTAACAGCGAATTAACTGCTTAGTCAACCACCACTAGGAGACAGTGCAATTTTAGAGGAAATTAAAAATTTATCAGTTGTCACAATGTATCATTGTATTGTACCGTACTGTACCTTGGACTGGTGTTTTTTTTGTAAGCTACCCTGATAACCTAATTAAAGGGTGGGGTATACAGCTGAACAATCATTTACGTGTGGTTACATATGTTTCCTTTAAGTTTAAGTTTCCAACCATG
This sequence comes from Rhineura floridana, assembly GCF_030035675.1. Classification (NCBI taxonomy): domain Eukaryota; kingdom Metazoa; phylum Chordata; class Lepidosauria; order Squamata; family Rhineuridae; genus Rhineura; species Rhineura floridana. The sequence continues at coordinate 39,343,782 of NC_084485.1, forward strand.
TGCACCTGGAACTAAAGAAAATTCATGCTCAGCACGCTTCTGATTATTATGCTTTCTTTAATAAGCACCTTCTTGGTTATGGTACAAAAGCAATTTTTCTGGTTAGGTGTCTTACATTTTCACAAGACACCACAGTGTCATTTGGTTTTTCCCCATGCAAGATGTAATCTAGTCAAATATAAATAGAATTTGCAGGAAAGAGAGAAATCTCAGGTGCTAAAAGGGATGCCAATATACTTGAGGTTTCCAGAACCCATGGGTTTAAAATAAAATTTCTAGCTTGTGGCAATAAGATTAAGAGGACTGTAAAAGGGAGTAAGAGGTACCATATACATAAAACTGTAGAAAACGTTCATCATCTTTTACACTGGTAAAATATACTATACATTACTGAAACAACTGAAAATGAATGGATATTAAGAGATCATAAACGGTGAGGGCAGTAACCAGTGATGGATGTCTGCTGATGGAAGGGCATCTGTCAGCAAAAGGAGGAGGGAGACATTTTGGTGACCCACCCCTCTACAGCCCCCAACATCCTGCTAAGGCTGCTCTGGAGGGTCCCCAACTGTCTCAATCAGATTTAGAGTGGGCCAGGGGAGGGGTGAAGATGGGGAATCACCAAAAATTGACTTCCTCCTCATTCTACTAACAGATTCTCTTCCATCAGCAGACAGCCACCAGAGAACTAACACCCAATGGAAAGAAACAGTTAATTTATTTATTTGATTTATATCCCACCCTTTCTCCCAGTAGGAGCCCAGAGCAGCAAACAAAAGCACTAAAAGCACTTTAAAACAAATTCTACTATTTGTATTAAACAGAGAACAGTCAGTAGATTAAAAAAATGCTAAGAACTCTTCTCTTGGTCATACCTTCACTGGACTTTTTTGGTACTTTGAACTTGACAAGAAGTTTTTTCAGTTGCTCTCTCACAGTTGTGGCTCTCACAAGGCCTTTGTAATTGAGAAAGTGATCCTGACACCACTGAGAACTCTTGTTGTGCTACAGAGAGAAAGGAACAGCTAAACAGATCTGACCAGGTTTGTTTTCCTAATATTATGGAAGTGGTGGTGCACAAACCAACAAAAAAATCAGCTTACAGAATGACAAACTCAGTCTAAAATCTGATAACCCTTCTGGCAAGAACATGAAATTACTAAGGCTGGAAACTGCAAAGGAGGCTCTGGTACCCAACCAGTTCAAACCCATCAGTTAACCCTTGGGAAAATCTCATGAACACAAGAAGAGCCCTGCTGAATCCTGTTCTCAGTGGCCAACAATATGCCTATGGGAAGCCCCGAAACAGGACATGAGCTAAGAGCATTATTCCTACTTGCAATTCCCAGCAACTGGTATTCAGAGGGAAGTTACCTTTGATACTGGAGGTAGTACACAGCCTCATGGCTGGTAGCCACTGATAGACTTAGCCTCCTTTAAAGACGTCTAATTTAGTGGCCCTTACTACACCTTGTGACAGCAAATTCAACAGTTTAACTATGTTCTATGTGAAGTCTGTCCTTTTGTCTCCCTTGAATCTTCCAATATTCAGCTTCATTGGATGACCCTGGCTTCGAATAATGTGAGGAATTAAGTTTGCTGCTATCACATTTCTTGTGAATCTAAATTTTAGTTGACAAGCCATCTGAATTCTGCAGTCAAAGAATTAATTTTTTTAAATGCACACACTCCAAATGTAAGCAAACATAACAACAAGCAAATAATCTACAAGATCATGGGTTAGCAGAGGTCATGGGGTGTGTGTAGCTTGAGAATCTCAGCACTCATTTCAAATATTACAACATATACATGAGTTCCTGGTCTTTATGGCAAAAGAGATGAGCTTCAAAATATATTGACATAAAACACATGACATGATCTTGAATCTCTGAAGTCACAAAAGGGCTGAGCGGGGTTTTCAATGACCTCAGCGGAGCTTCAGGGTTCTGTACAACTCCTTGCCTACATTAAAACCAGAATTGGCTTTGGTTGGCTTTCCTGTGAATTACTATATTGGATGTTTCCAGTCTTCTAACATCCATATCAACTGGATTCAAGACAGGTAAAATACAAGCATCTTATACCTCCTTTGATCTTTAGCTTTTGCTTACTTTTATAAAGGCTTCATAGACATTAAGCATAGTGAGATGGTCACCTTCCTCCACAGCAAATTTTCTGTGTTCTCTGATCTGAAAAGGAGAAACATTTTTTTTGTTAAAAGAGTCCATAGATACCCTTTATACAGGGACCACCCCCACCAATATCAATAGGACTCCACTACTGTAAGAAGTATGTGAACAGTCTCCCATCTTTGCCATTTTAGTGAATCAAACATCACTTTATTCCTTTCCAAAATCAGTAGTTACAATTCTTTCTTGTATAACTTTATTCTGTTTAAACATTTTTAAGGGAAATAGTAAACATACCCCAACATTTAAAACTACACTGCAGTTCAAATAAATCTGGGGGGGGGGGAAGTCAAACGTGCGGTAAGATTTGCATGCTCAGCACCTGTCACCAAAGATATATACAAATAAATGTATTGCAGCAACAGTTCCAACTTTGACATAAATGGTATGTTTTATCTAACTTCAGTGGAACAATCTATTTGGCCACTAAATATCTCATTTTCCAACCCAATAACCTCTCAGAAAAGTTGAAGTGAATACTCCCTTTCTTCCGCCCCGGCCTAAAAGCAAGCAGCTTATTTGAAATCATACACAAACAAACACACACTTCACCTTTCCATTTCTTGCAAAATGCCCAAGGTGGTTAACAGCACCAAAGGTTAATTAACAGACACAATTAGAAATTCAAAGGAGGAAGCACCATAAAAAACAATGGAACAGAAAGAGCCAGAAATGATGATAACCAAGTTCTGCCAGGCAACAAAACTACCAGAACAAAAAGGTTTTCAGTTGTGGAAGGAAGGCAGACAGATTTCCTGGGTAGCGATGTCCACTGATTGGGCACCAATCTAGTAGAGCTTGAGGAGCTTCAAAGGATTATCTGTGAGTTTAGAAATGGCACTTACAGCTTGTGTCTTTTGGTTTGAAGGAATCATAAAGATATTCTGGATCTGCATCATGGCTGCTATGCTCAGAATCTCCTGGGAGCAACCAAAATTCCCTGCAAAATGATTGGAGAGTGAAGGAAGGAAAGGAACTTTACTTTCACACTGACAACACATAACACTATAAAGAAAATAGTTCGCTCCTCACACTTGCCTGGTTAAAAATAACTATAGCAATTGATGACAACGTTGAAGAATGTTTAAACTTTGCTGCAAGAAATTCAGGTCACAATACTATGCAAACCTACTTGACAGTAACTCAATAGTGCTTAGTTCTGAGAAGACATGTATAGGATTGCACTATTACTCATTTTCCTTCAACCAGGAAACGCTATTTCCTATAGAACTATGTGACAGAAAACACAAAGGGTTGTATCTAATGGTGCCTCTGTGCTAGTGAAAGTGCTTCTCTAAGGCAGATCTTCACTGATCCCTTGTACTCAAGTGAGTCTCCATGCCACCCAAACGCTGCTCCTGAAGGTTGGGGGAGCCTCTGAAACTGTATGGGATATGGCATAGGAGGCTGCAATTGGTATGAGGGGATTGGTGAAAACGGGGTACCTCACATTCTGCAAGTGGAAGCAATTTTGTTAGCCTAAAGAAATCAATGGATACAACCCTTTTACTTCGGCTTTGTACTGGAGAACAGAACCATTAAATGTAATTTCGAAATGCCTGTTCTTGTTGCTGTTATGTGCCTTCAAGTCAATTTCAATTTATGGTGACCTTGTGAATCAGCAACCTCCAATAGCATCTGTTAGAAACCACCCTGTTCAGATCTTCTAAGTTCAGATCTGTGGCTTCTTTTATGGAATCAATCCATCTCGTTTGGCCTTCCTCTTTTTCTACTCCCTTCTGTTTTTTCCAGCATTATTGTCTTTTCTAATGAATCATCTCTTCTCATTATGTGTCCAAAGTACGAAAACCTCAGTTTCCTCATTTTAGCTTCTAGTGACAGTTCTGGTTTAATTTGTTCTAACACCCAATTATTTGTCTTTTTCACAGTCCATGGTATCTGCAAGCTCTCCTCCAAACCACATTTCGAATGAGATTATTTTTCTCTTATCCGCTTTTTTCACTGTCCAACTTTCACATCCATACATAGAGATTGGGAATACCATGGTCTGAATGATCCTGACTTTAGTGTTCAGTGATACATCTTTGCATTTGAGGACCTTTTCTAGTTCTCTCATAGCTGCCCGCCCCAGTCCTAGCCTTCTTCTGATTTCTTGACTATCCTCTCCATTTTGGTTCATGACTGTGCCAAGGTATTGATCATCCTTGACAAGTTCAATGTCCTCATTGTCAACTTTAAAGTTACATAAATCTTCTATTGTCATTACTTTAGTCTTCTTGACGTTCAGCTGTAGTCCTGCCTTTGTGCTTTCCTCTTTAACTTTCATCAGCATTCGTTTCAAATCATTACTGGTTTCTGCTCTTAGTATGGTATCGTCTGCATATCTTAAATTATTGATATTTCTCCCTCCGATTTTCACACCTCCTTCATATTGATCCAATCCCGCTTTCCATATGAATGCCTGTTCTAGCAGCTGTTTTATAGGTTAGCAGCAGGTCAGATGCCAGAACAGCTGTTCGATGGACCACATTTATTTAACATACATTTTCAGGTCTCAACGAAGTGAAGATAGGGAACACAGGATGACTGCTCTTTACTAGCAACCACACAAAGGTAATCCAACTACAAACCTGTATTGTTTAAGATTCTGGCACCAATCCCATACCATCTACTCTGCAGCAGTAGCATAATGGCAAATTCAGAAGTGCAGGGTCCCTTCATCAGTCATCAGGATCAGCCTCACAGGCCAAATTTGACGGGTGGTGCCAACCACATGACATGATTATGGTGTCAAATGATTGATAGGTGGACTCTCCAACCCACCTACGAATACCCCTTGCAGGCAGTCCCCAAACCACAACAGCCTATTGGCAATCAGTTGCTTGAAAATCACCGCTGATGGGGCTTTGCTAGCTGTGTTCTCAGTGCTTCTCAAAACACCAAACATAGAGCTAGCAAAGTGGTTCTTTCTCCCCTCCCTATGAGGAGTGGGGACAAAGAAGCTGGTATGTGGTGTAGTGGTTAAGGTGTTGGGCTATGACCTGGGAGACCAGGGTTCGAATCCCCACATAGCCATGAGGCTCACTGGGTGACCTTGGGCCAGTCACTGCCTCTCAGCCTCATGAAAACCCTATTTATAGGGTCACCGTAAGTCGGAATCGACTTGAAGGCAGTACATTTACATTTCACAGGTATTGCTGCGCGCAAGAGAAGTCCCTCTCACACTCACAGCTGATTTGCAAAAAAACCCAGTTTCCTCCCCCTGCGTTTTATGCATCAGCTGAGAGGATTTCTTTCTTGCACATGATACCTGCAAAATACAAGAGGCACTGCTTGACAAGCAATTCTTTCTCCTTGCACAGACACACTGCAGCCATCGTACAGGGTGCACAGGGAGAGAAGGAAAGAGAGAAGGGATAAGAAGAGTGAGTGGAAGTGAGGTGGCATTTCCTTGCAAAGAAGGGGTCAAAGGTAGGAAGCCTGAAGGAAGAAAGAAACACTGCCTATATACTTCATATTATGGAGTGTGTGTGTATGTACATGTGTGTGTGTGTGTGTCAGTACAAGCTATCCAGGAGTAATCCATGGTAATAATAATGGGCTATAATCTATGTGACCTTTGCTCCAATTGGTCCAATGGCCATATATAATGAAAAGCCCATCACTTGGGGGATCCATCACTTCAAACAAACAGGTTGTCAAATGAACAACACGGTTGCCTAAATCCAACCATACTGAATAATGTGAGAAAAACAGGGTGGTATTCAATGTTAGTCCAACTCAGAGCAGACCCATTCAAGTTAATAGACATGGCTAACACAGGTTCATTGATTTCAATGGATCTACTCTGAGTAGGATTTAGTTAATGTCAATCTAACATATTCAACTAAAATATACAAAATGGCAAGACTATTCCAAAATAACAAACCTTGGGATGGAGAAGTAATCAGTGTTCTTTTACGGGTGTTTTTTGTTTATGAATCTTCAGGATAACCTTTTTCTGAACATAGGGAATAATTGCAAGGAATGGGATTTCTCTTACTGAAATGGGTCAGAGATCTATAGTGTTGGCAGTTTTTTCACTTTTTTATTTATTTCAGATAATTGAAGAGTACAAAGCTTTAGAAATAAAGTATATAATCCAATCAATATAAGTTAAAACAGTCAACTATTGGCAAAGTTTTAGAGGCAAGTTCAACTACTTATGCAGTAATTTTCATAAAACAAAGGTCAGTTGTTAGGCAAATAATATTCATTACATTGCTTTCCATCTTATCTCATAAAAATGAGGCAAGTTTTTAAAGCATAGGGGGAAAAAGACTGATTATCCTGAAAGTTTTCATTCCAATAATGAACTACTGACCATTTTTCAATAAATCTATTATCTTGCATGTTACGTTTAGCTCTTAAGTTATATGTATGCCCCCTTCGACCTTCGCCATGCCCCCTCCCTAATAGGTTTCCGCCGGGCCTTGAAAACCTGGCTATTCAGACAAGCCTATGGGATCTCTGGGGAGGGTTAGTTATTAATGTTGTTATTAATTGGTAGAGTGGTGTTTCGATGAATGATGGTTTTATTGATTGTATATTGTATTTTATTGTATTAATGTACGTCGCCTAGAGTGGCCGTTAATTCGGCCAGATAGGCGACTCACAAATAAAATTTTATTTATTTATTTTATTTATAAAATACAACGGGAATTGCTTGTAAAGCGGTTCTTTTTTCGTCAGCTGTGCTTTTTGCAGAATGTCTGTGAGAAAGTGGGGGGGAGAGAGAGAGATTCACAAAGGGTGGAGGAAGACAGAAAGAGCAAAGGGCTAAGAAAGTGGGTGAACAGCAAGGCTGCCTGTATTTTAAAATGGGAAGAAACCTGCTTTTTGTAGATTAGCTGTGAGGAGGTGTTCTCTTGTGTGCAGTGATCTCTGTAAAATACCCTCACTCTTCCTAGCCTTTTGTCTCCCCACTCCCCAAAATCAACTTTCTCACAATCTGCAAAAAGCACCATCAAGGAAGAAAAAAATTGCTTTGCAAGCAATGCACCTTGTATTTTACAGTCTTCTTTCCTTTGTCCCTCTTCTCAGAGAGAAAATGCTGCTTTGCCTCACTCTTAGCCCTATGCTCCCCCCCCCCAAGGTGTGGCTCTCTTTTCCTACCTTTACTTTGGCTGCTATTAGTCTACATAGGACTGTTTGAAAGTTCTTCATTTTAGTAAGATTCTCATGAAAAACCCTTCTCAAATTGAGCTTGGCTGTCCCTCCTCTTCCCTGTATGTCTCTTAATGCCTGCTGACTCTCTCCCTCCTCCTGTTTTTCTCCTCCCCACAAGAAGGAGATTCATACTGACTGCTAATTGGCGGTAGTGACTGCTGACATTGCTGGATTCTCCCCGTCTCTCCTAAGGCAAGAGGAAATGGCGTAGCTTTTAAAACCAAGCACACGGCAGCTTGATTGGCTGTAGAGACAGACAGAGGGACACCTGTAGGGGACTACCTGCAAACAATGTAATGAGTCTTCAGCTGGAAGAGTCCCCCCTCCAATACGCACCTGCTCTGGAGTTGTCTTGTTGCATCTCCAGTGTCAGGCAACAGATTAAAAGCTTTCCACTCACCCTAAAACCCAGTTATGTCAAGTACTTCCATGACTATTCTATAATGTTCTGGTATGGTTTAAGCAGTCTTGATGTACTTTTATGAAAGTGCAGCTTATAAAGGCTTTAATAAATAAATATTCTCTGTTGTATCAAAGCTGACAAAGACTCAGTTCACATTCTGATATCTAGTTTGCCCTATTCTGAGGGCTCCGAGCACAGAGATAGATAGCTCCACATCCATTAAGAATCTATCCTAGAACTCCAGCCCTTAAATATCCAGCCAGGTAAATGGCTGATTTTCTATTCTGACTGCACTCCTTTCCCCTAACTTTCAGGAGCAGATGTTCAGTAGATGTGATGGGCTGAGATAGGAAGTGTGCCCGGGAAAAGTCCCAATGCACACTTGAATACCATGCACAACCCTCTATATGCCAACCTTGGTGCAATTATTTATTTGCTGACATTCCTGACTATAATGGACAGGAGAAGAATATAAAGACATTGAAGGCTTAGTCAAAATCTATACAGTAAATTGTACCTGTCACGGTTGGGACATAACTGAGTGTTAGATGGTTGTCTTAAGGACTTGCACAAAAAAGTGCAATCTCTCCTGCCCTGTTTTCTCCCCTTCCACCAAGCATTTATTAAGGAAAAGCGTACAGAAAATAGTCTCTTTCAGGTGACAAACCACAATAGAGAATTTCGCCTCTAAAGTGTGAAGAATTTATTTGTTTATGACATTTCTATGCCACCCTACAACATAAAGTCATCTAGGTAACTTACAATAAATTAACTACACTAAGTGATCAGCAGCTGAACTAATTATACACCATCTGAATTACAGCAGTGTGATATTGGCGTTACCTGACTCTAGGAGCATCTTTGCAAACATGGGATTCAAAGGAAACTCAGCTATCCTAATTCCAAGTGGTTCAGTGAGACGGCAATATTTATCAAGCCCTGCAGGAAAAAAACAAAACAGCAGCAATATAGAATGCAAATAAATACTGATGACTCAACACAGAATTATAAACTATTTCAAAACAAATTAATTATAGAGATTGTGATGGTGTGTGTACTATTCTGCCAACTAAAATTGTAGCTAGTTCCTGGCATCTGATTATTGTGTGAGCCCTGAACTTAAAAGCACAAGATAAACAGAAAGTGTGAGCTTCTGTGAGAATCAGATACAAGATAGTTTACAACACAAAAGCATTCCATTGCATTATGGACAAGCTGCTGTTTACAGTGAAATGGAAAACTCAAATCCAACTCCAACAGTAATCCAATTATGGTTTCATCTTCAAGCCAAAAACAGCAGCCTGTACATCACTACTACAATCATATCTTTATCTGTGAGGCAAAGCAGATGTACCTTTTATTTTACTACATTTATATCCCAGTCTTCTTCCACCATGGAACTCAAGGTGGTATATACAGTATTCCCAGGTCTCCCATCCAGTCACTGACCAGCCCCAAACCTGCTTAGCTTCTGTTTCCTCAGATCATGCTGTGGTGCACATATAAGTCACCCTTCTTTTATAAGACATACTTCTTTTACTGTAGGGTTTAACTATACAGTATGTGCTTTACAAATATATCTAATAACAGCCCCAAATTATATTTTATCACATAAGGTATTGCCTCAGAGGAAGAAGAGGTCTTCTGGAGCATTTAAGCAAAGCTACTATTAGGGAACCATAACTCAAGAGTCTGTCCAGCTATCACTATGAAACTTAGCCATATGAATACCAGAGCAGGTTAGTTCCTTCTTTTATATAAACAAAATATGGTTATAATCCATACAGGTAAATTGCTTTGTTGTTTTTTGAAGATTCTGAGAATAAGAAAGGGAGAGCATTCTGGTGAAAACCATACAACTTGAAGGACAGCTTTACTTATTATAATTCTAAGTTACTCCAATGACGTATATGATGAGAAAGGCTTATTCACAAATCTGTTCTTAAGAAGTACCCATGAAAATCCATCAGTGGCTTTCCTTGCACGTGTGTCTTCATGTAAATCAGTTACAATTGCTATTATAGGAACAAAAAGTGAAAGCCACCACTGAAAATCTGAGCACGGAAAGCAAACTCTAATGATTCTAGAGATACATGACTCGAACAGCTGTTCCAGCATCTGACCTGCTGCTAACCTATAAAACAGCTGTTAGAACAGGCGTTCATATGGAAAGCGGGATTGGACCAAGATGAAGGTGGTGTGAAAATTGGAGGGAGAAATATCAATAATTTAAGATATGCAGACAATACCATACTAAGAGCAGAAACCAGTAATCAAGAAGTAGTCAAGAAATTAGCAGAAGGCTAGGACTGGGGAGGGCAGCTATGAGAGAACTAGAAAAGGTCCTCAAAAGCAAAGATGTATCACTGAACACTAAAGTCAGGATCATTCAGACCATGGTATTTCCGATCTCTATGCATGGATGTGAAAGTTGGACAGTGAAAAAGCTGGTAAGAGAAAAATCAACTCATTTGAAATGTGGTGTTGGAGGAGAGCTTTGCGCATACCGTGGATTGTGAAAAAGACAAATAATTGAGTGGCAGAACAAATTAAACCAGAACTATCACTAGAAGCTAAAATGATGAAACTGAGGTTATCATACTTTGGACACATAATGAGAAGACATGATTCACTAGACAAGACAATAATGCTGGGAAAAACAGAAGGGAGCAGAAAAAGAGGAAGGCCAAACAAGAGATGGATTGACTCCATAAAGGAAGCCACAGATCTGAACTTAGAAGATCTGAACAGGGTGGTTCATGACAGATGCTACTGGAGGTCGCTGATTCATAGGGTTGCCATAAGTCTTAATCGACTTGAAGGCACATAACAACAACAAATGAATCTTTTTTGGATGTAACACATCTGAAACACTCAGAAAGTGCTACCTAAGCACAATTATTTGGCACCTGGTCTAAGTTTGTATTTTTAGGCATCTTTTAGTGCAGTGTCTTCAGCCTACTGCTTAACAATCACTGCATAAACATCTAAAAATGACATACATGGATGAGAGGAATGGTTTATTTCAACTTTGGTTAATGGTTTGATGTGTGCTCCTCAAATCAGATGCAACAATGCTACCAGTTAACACCTCACTACACAAGCATTTCAGAAAGGTAACAATTTGAACATCTTACTATAATTAGAACAAAACAAACAAGCAACCTTACCTCCTAATGCATAGAGTAGTTCCAAAGCTTGCACCATTGACTGAGCAGGTGGAGGCTGGTGGGGAAAAAAACACAATTTGTTCTGCCTACCACAGGAATGTTTATTACATGACAATTCACTCAAGAGGATAAAGATAGGGGTTCCAGGTGATCTCTCATCCAGGCACTGACCAGGCCCAGATCTACTGAGCTTCAGCAAGACTGCTCATGCCTGCAGATATTTCATGGTCAAAAACTTTGTAGAAATTTTCGCAGTAAAAGCCTGCATAGCTTGTGAGCTGTGAAGCTGAACACTGCTTAACAGCCATGTATGGTGGCACACTAAAAGTTCACAATCCTCTGGTTTGCTATCTACTCAAGACTGCTATTTCATTTCAAAAAATATCAAAGCAGTTTACAAGAAATAAAAACCGTATAATAAAAACCTTTAAAAATACTGTAAAAACAAGGCTAGCATACTATGTTTAACTTGGTGAGACAAGCCATACAAGCTTGGATCAGTATATATTCTTGTATTCCAGAACATAGTCCTATGGATTTCTCTTTTGGCAGTCAGATTTCTCTAGTAGTCATGCTGGATAACATATCTCAATAAACTAGAGTCTTGCCCTCAAACTGTTAGCTCAGGGGTCACCAACATGGCACATGCAGGTGCCTGCCAGTACCTCTAAAATCCCCTAAAAATTCCAACAAACAAAACTGTTTACTCTTCCTGCTCAGTTCCTGTTTGCAGTGGCTCAGCCTCTCATTGAACAAGCCCCCTTAAACATGTCTACAGTTAATAGGATGCCAGGATTGTTCTGAAAAGAGAAGAGGTGCAAAGAGGTTCTCTCTCTGAGAGAGCGTGGCAGTGGCTGAGGTAGGTGCTTTTTTCCCTTACTGATGGGGCGGCTGATGAGGAGAGCATGACTGCACCATTTTGTGGTCCTGTTTCTTTTTCCTCTCTTTTAGATGGGGCAGCCATTTTTTGTCTTGCCATGTCCCCACAGCAAGCCTTTTTGACTGGCACCCACTGCATTTTCTCAACATTCCAGAAGTCCCCATTGGCCCAAAGAGGTTGGTGACCCCTAGCTAACATTAACATATATGACAATTTCATTACTGTCTTGTGACGGTATAAAGTACTGAAGCACAAATTGTAAGTATAAAACCACAGAACTTCAAGGTTAAGGTAGGCCTTTTCTATTTGGATAATGGAAGTTATATAAAATCTAAGAAATCCAAAGATCTAGAAATCTACAACTAGAAAATCTAAATCCTGCTAGTGGAACAAATAATTCTAACAGGCCAAGTAGGCATACATTTAATATATATGCCTTACTAAATTCCTCATGACAGCTAGAGAGTGTTAAGAGGATGACAGAGGGAACAGCACAAAATCTAGAATTGTGCACTCAAACATTTTGGCCAAGGGCTAGTATCAAAGGCCAGGATAAAGAGAACCAGGAAGCAAAGAGATACTGGACTTGCATGAGATGGAGTCACAGCAAAATTAAGTTCTAGCCAATATCTGCCAATGCTGGCTGCTAAGGACACAACACACAACCCAGCTATACTAGATTGATACAACACCTTTCAGTGCTAAATCAAACTGCTGAGCACCAGCAAAACTTTATGCACAGCAGGAAACTAGGATAGATGTCCCCATTCAGCAAATTTGTATACATATAAGCTCAAAATACTACTACATCATCTTGCGATTCAAATAGTATGCAGTTATCTCATCATCGCTATTTGTTTTTGTTTGTTTTTTGTTTTCCTTTTAGGTGTGCCTATATATAAATAGATAAGAAAAACAAAGAGTAATTGAACAGAGAATTAGCTAATAACTCAAGCTATTACATCTACATAATAAATTCAAAAGTAAATGGAAGAAAAAATGAACAAGATGATTAATCACAACCGGTTAAACTCTATCCATTAATCAGAATACATTATCACATTTTCTGTGATAAAGGAAGAAAGGAAGAGAGAAGAAGAAGAGAGAAAGGGGGAAAAAGGGGGAAGGAATTTTTTTTTAAAAGAAGCAACAGAAGAAAAAGAAAGGAAAAGGGAACAATAATAATAATAGACTAAACTAGAATAAAATGGAGGGCTTGAAGCAATTAAGAAATAAAATAAGTGAGGTGTAAGGAGCTTCTAATTCAGACTGTTGGAAATAAATTATGATGAATATTTCTGAGCTACTGGAATAAGAAAGTTGAGCAAATAATGTTTAATCACAAGATAAAACTGGAAAGAAACTGTGAAGCCTATTTAATAGATCTATATCTTTATACACAATTTTTTCAGATATACAACCTCCCAAAGTAGTTTACAATTTAAAAAACCCAAAACAGTCTATTATCAACAAAACCCACGGCAATGAAACAGAGGAATTATATTTAAAGAAACATATATAGATTTTCTGGATCTTGGGGTGTATCAAATACTGAACAAACACTTCTGCTTGCACAACCAGACTTCCCCTTCCTCTCCTTGTGCACCCACAAAATCTGCTCCAGAGGGCCCCCCAATCTTCTGGAGCAGATTTTGAGGATGCACAGGGGGCTTCAGGTAAAAGGAGAGGGAAAATTACATTGTGCAAGCGAAAGGCTGTTTTGCAAGTGGAACAGCAGCATTGGATACAATCCCTTGAATACAAGTTTTTAAAGCCTTATGAAAATGGATGCTTTATTTCTTCTAGAGAAGTTCCTAAGGGAAAAAAATTATGTGCTTTCTTTAAATACCCAGGGCTGTCAAAATCAGTTGGGCAGACCTTAGTGATAGGTCCAGCCCATCTTATTTCACATTGTCAAAGCAGTAGCTACTAGACAATGAGACACTGATCTATGATGGTCTGCCGAGTACCTACTAGTAATGTTAAGAGAACATGCAAGACACACACACAAGGCAGGATTTAACTAACTCATTCTGTCAGCACAACAATTCATGTTTACAGAACGGAACTTTCTCCTCCCTGCGTGCTCCCCTAAATCTGTTCTGACGGTTCTCTCAACCTCTGCAGAAAATGAAGGGAGGATGCAGGACATGTACGGAGAGGAGAGAAGGAAAACTTCAGTTGCACAATTGTAAATCCTTGCGCTAACTGAACAAGTTACTTAGCACTACATCGGATACAACCGACTCTCAACTTCTCTCCTTGTAACCCACAGGGATTTAGAATGCCACGAAGCATACAGAAACAAGAGGGAACATAAGCACCTGGCAACATGTAACAGAATGATATGGAGATGGTTCATGTGAACACAACAGAAAAGCAGACCTTCTACAACATGGAAAAGTTAAACAAGCATCTCATACTTACTGAGAGGAAGGGAAATCTAAGCACGTTGTCAATTCCTAAAGCCTTGAGCTGCAAGATTACTGGTGCCAGGTTACTGCGCTGCATCTCAGGAATAGTGGACTGTGGCAACTTCTCAAAGTCTTCCTCTGGGAAGAGGGCAAAGAAGAGGACTGTTCTAAATCCATGTTTTATCTACCAATCTTTTAAGTCAAGCCTACTGTAACATTCCAGAACTTAAGAGGAAACAACAAACACAGAAACCCAAGACATTCCAACTGCTAACAAATAAGCATAGTAAGGAATTGTGTTAGACAAGAGAACTAATGAGAGACTACAAGGGCAAAGGGTGCCACATGCAAGACCAGTTTGCAGAAGTTGGAGGAGATTTTTTTTAAAAAAAATCAAAATGCAAATTTGAGTTGCGGCTCACTGAAACATGCCAGAGCATGGGCATGTAGAATCAGAGAGGAAAGGGTTCTAATTTGCACTGGGTGAAACAGTCCTGCAAACTGAATGTGGCTTGGATCCTGAGAACTATAAACAGACGTTTTTCCCCATCCCTTCTCTATTCTGTGTTGTACATATGTAGCGAATCAGTGTTCTGAGCTCTGTGCGCCTGTGTGTGTGAATTTACCTGAAGAAAGCAGGCTTTTTACCCTGCGTTTAAATCAATGAAACTTTTAAACCGTTATAAAAAAAAGAAAAGCTACTTTATCTATAGAAATACATATCAGACAGGAAAGTACTCTAGTTCTAGCTCCAACTAAATTTATTTATTTTATTTTATTTATTTATTATTTTATTTATATCCCACCCTTCCTCCCAGCAGGAGCCCAGGGCGGCAAACAAAAGCACTAAAAACAGTTTAAAACATCATAAAAACAGACTTTAAAATATATTAAAACAAAAGATCTTTAAGAACATTTTTTAAAGCCTTCAAGACATCTTTTTTAAAAAAGTTTAACAACATATTGTTTAAAAAAAAGTTTAAAAACCTATTAAAAAGCAATTCCAATACAGACGCAGACTGGGATAAGGTCTCAACTTAAAGGGTTTGTTGAAAGAGTAAGGTCTTCAATAGGTGCTGAAAAGATAACAGAGATGGCGCCTGTCTAATATTTAAGGGGAGAGAATTCCACAGAGTAGGTGCCGCCACACTAAAGGTCCGTTTCCTATGTTGTGCGGAACGGACCTCCTCATAAGATGGTATCTGCAGAAGCCCCTCACCTACAGAGCGCAGTGATCGACTGGGTATATAAAGGATAAGATGGTATTTCAGGTATCCTGGTTCCAAGCTGTATAGGGCTTTGTACGCTAGAACTAGAACCTTGAACCTGGTAGATAATAGGTAGCCAGTGCAATTCTTTCAGCAGCGGGGTGACATGTTGGTGATACCCTGCCCCAGTAAGCAGTCTTGCTGCCACATTTTGCACCAGCTACAGTTTCCGGACCAACCTCAAGGGCAGCCCAACATAGAGCACACCAGTTATTGAGCCTAAAGGTTACCAGTGCATGGACAACAGTGGTCAGGCTATCCCAGTCCAGAAACAGCCGCAGCTGTCTTACCAGCCAAAGCTGGTAAAAGGCACTCCTAGCCACTGAGGTCACCTGGGCCTCTAGAGACAAAGATGGATCCAGGAGCACCTCCAGACGATGAACCTGCTCTTTCAGAGGGCGTTCAACCCCATCCAAAGCAGGCAACTGACCAATTATCTGAACTCGGAAACCACCAACCCACAGTGCCTCCGTCTTGCTAGGATTCAGACTCAGTTTACCGGCCCTCGTCCAGTCCATCACGGAGTCCAGGCAGCGGTCCAGGTCTTGCACAGCCTCTCCCGATTAAGATATTACAGAGAAATAAAGCTGGGTATCATCAGTGTACTGCTGACACCTCGCCTCAAAGCTCCTGATGACCTCTACCAAGGGCATTATATAGATGTTAAACAGCATGGGGGACAAGATGGTACTCTGTGGCACCCCACAGCACAACTGCCAGGGGGCCGAAAGACAATCACCCAATGCTATTATTCTCTGAAAACAACATTGGAGAAAGGATTGGAACCACTGTAAAACAGTGCCTCCAATATCCATCTCACCAAGTCGGCCCAGAAGGATACCATGGTCAATGGTATCAAAAGCTGCTGAGAGATCAAGTAGGAGTAACAGGGTCACACTCCCCCTCTCCTCCCAATAAAGATCATCCATCAGGGCAACCAAAGCCGATTCAGTCCCATAACCAGGCCTGAACCCAGACTGGAATGAGTCAAGATAATCTGTTTCATCCAAGAGTACTTGCAATTACTGTGCCACAACCCTCTCAATCACTTTCCCTAAGAAGGGGGTATTTGCAACCGGTCAGTTATTGTTGCAGACCAATGGGTCCATGGTGGGATTTTTCAGGAGCGGTTGAATCACCGCCTCTTTCAGGGCAGCTGGAAACACTCTCTCCTGCAATCATGCATTGACCACACCCTGGATCCACTGGGTCAAACCCCCTCGGCAAGCTTTAATAAGCCAAGAAGGGCAAGGGTTGAAAGGACATGTTGCTGGCTGCATCATCACAAGCACCTTGTCTATGTCATCAGGCCACATTAACTGAAACCGCTCCCAAGAAGTTGCAGCAGACGTTGCACTGGACACCTCATTGGGAACTACAGTAGATGTGGATGGGGCATCAAGAAAATCCAACACGGTCACATTTGACTTCAAAAGAGGAAACTTCACAAAAATGAGGGGATTGGTAAAAAGAAAGCTGAAAAACAAAGTCCAGAGGGTCACATCACTCGAAAATGCTTGGAAGTTGTTTAAAAACACTATATTAGAAGCTCAACTGGAGTGCATGCCGCAGATCAGAAAAGGGACCGCCAGAGCCAAGAAGATGCCAGCATGGCTAACGAGCAAAGTCAAGGAAGCTCTTAGAGGCAAAAAGTCTTGTCCGAATGAAGAAAATAAAAAAGAACACAAACTCTGGCAAAAGAAATGCAAGAAGACAATAAGGGATGCTAAAAAAGAATTTGAGGAGCACATTGCTAAGAACATAAAAACCAACAACAAAAAATTCTATAAATACATTCAAAGCAGGAGACCATCTAGGGAGACAATTGGACCCTTGGATGATAAGGGAGTCAAAGGTGTACTAAAGAACGATAAGGAGATTGCAGAGAAGCTAAATGAATTCTTTGCATCTGTCTTCACAGTGGAAGATATAGGGCAGATCCCTGAACCTGAACTAACATTTGCAGGAAGGGATTCTGAGGAACTAAGACAAATAGTGGTAACGAGAGAGGAAGTTCTAGGCTTAATGGACAATATAAAAACTGACAAATCACTAAGCACATAGAAGAACAAGCCTTGCTGAAGCAGAGCCAGCATGGCTTCTGCAAGGGAAAGTCCTGTCTCAGTAACCTATTAGAATTCTTTGAGAGTGTCAACAAGCATATAGATAGAGGTGATCCAGTGGACATAGTGTACTTAGACTTTCTTTTTTTTTTTTCAATAATTTTTATTCAGATTTTCATAAAACATACAAGACAAAATCATAAAACATTCAAAGACAAAAAACAAAATCAAAAATAGTTAAACAAAAAGAAAAAAAGAAAAAAAAAACAAAAATAAAAAATAAAGAGTAAAATATTGACTTCCCATTTGTCAAAGATCAAATCAGTTATAAGTCTATAATATATAACAATCCTGTCTCTTAAGTCATATTATAAAATCACTTTCCTCCAGTAGTTATCTTACTTAATCATCAAATCTCATAAACATTACTTTATTCTTTCCACAAAAAGTCAAAGAGAGGTTTCAATTCTTTAAGAAATATATCTATCAATTTTTTTTTCCAGATAAGCATATCGATTAATCCATCTCATTACTAATTATGATAATCTTGTTGTCATAACCATAGTCAAAATAAACATTTCAATTAATCCATCACATCAGAATCTGTTAGGTTCAGTAATTTCAGTAGCCATTGTTCTATTATCCCTATTAGTTCCATTTTCCATCTTCCATCTTCAGTAGTCTTGTTAAGTCCAGTAATTTCAGTATCCAATCTTCCATTATCAGTATTCCATAATAATCTTGCTGTCAAAGCCATAGTCATATAGTAAGAGTCTGATGGGAATTACCTCTATCCCAAATATTTTCTTGCCATCCATTCTGAATAGGTTGCTGAAATACTGCTGTAAAATCATATCTCTGTTCTTTTTTTCAAAATACACTGGGTCATCTCTTGAAAGTTTTTCCATTGTCACATGGCTGCAGTTAATTCCATAGATTTTCTCTATATTGGGCTCCATCACATCATTCCAGTCCAGAAGATTATCCATGCCATTGATAACTTTATCTCTAGAATCTTCATTAATTTCTTCAGAGATAACATTGAGTTCCAAACAATAGATTTTATTTCTAAAGTCCATAGACTCCAAATCTTGTTCCTGTTCCACGTTTGTTCCAATCTCCGGGATCTCCTCTCTCACAGGGACCCCTGTTCCAGTCTCCAGGGTCTCCTCTCTCACAGGGACCCCTGTTCCAGTCTCCAGGGTCTCCTCTCTCACAAGGACCCCTATGTCTTTAATCTCCTGTGTCTCCAAACAATAAATTTTATTTCTAAAGTCCATAGACTCCAAATCTTTTTCCTGTTCCACGTTTGTTCCAATCTCCGGGGTCTCCTCTCTCACAGGGACCCCTTCCAGGGTCACCTCTCTCACAGGGACCCCTATATCTTTAATCTCCTGCTTCATTTTACTCAATTCAATTTTCAGCTCCTTACAACCCTGTCGCAGGTTTTGTTTCGTTATCTCAATCTCATCCATTATTTTCTGAAACATAGTTATTTCCAGCTTCTCAGC
The DNA here is from genome assembly GCF_030035675.1 of Rhineura floridana. Classification (NCBI taxonomy): domain Eukaryota; kingdom Metazoa; phylum Chordata; class Lepidosauria; order Squamata; family Rhineuridae; genus Rhineura; species Rhineura floridana. The sequence continues at coordinate 39,362,849 of NC_084485.1, forward strand.
CACTTTCTTAATTGCCATTTTAAAAGAAAAATATAGGAAAACCACTTCTTATTTCAGCAACAATTGGGTTAATTCTCCAAACTTGGTGACATCACAGTATAAACAGAGCAGACAGCCTTATCTCTCCATGCTTAAGTAAACAAAATGCAGTTCCCAGGATCGAAACAATTAATGGCGGTCGTCAGAAAACAGATTCGTCAAAATAAAATAGACCAAAAAGAGAGTAGTCTCAGACAATATAATATTCTTCAAAATAAAAATCTGGAATAGAAATCCCTCTTCTGTGTATATCTTTAGAATGCAAATCCAGGACAGCTTTTTGCAACAAAAACAGAGATAAGCTATTAATTAGTGAGTAGCAGAGAGAAGTTATGGCTCCCCAGTGAGATGTCAAAAACCGATCAATCTGGCAAATCTCTTTTAAACAGCAACAATTTAAGTCAAGTAAAAGAAAAATATAGAAAGAAGGGTGCTTGCCTGTTAGTGCGTTCTCTCTTAGAAGATAAGATGAACGTTCGCTTTTCCAGATAGAGCTTGTTGTTAAAAATCCGTCCCACCTTCGTCGGCTGGACCTCGTCCCATAAATTAATGAGATCTGGTCGTCCCAACAAAAATAGGCTTTGAGGTTAATCTCTTCGTTTCTCCCTACCCGGGAGAAGTTTAATCAGTCAAAAAAAGAAAAAATCTGACTGATATATCTGAATAAGCTTCTTTTGAGGCAGGAGCCCGTCTCAAAAGCAGGCACAGGCTAAGTCACCCTTCCCGGAAGTGAGTGTACTTAGACTTTCAAAAAGCGTTTGACAAGGGACCTCACCAAAGACTTCTGAGGAAGCTTAGCAGTCATGGAATAAGAGGAGAGGTCCTCTTGTGGATAAGGAATTGGTTAAGAAGCAGAAAGCAGAGAGTAGGAATAAACAGACAGTTCTCCCAATGGAGGGCTGTAGAAAGTGGAGTCCCTCAAGGATCGGTATTGGGACCTGTACTTTTCAACTTGTTCATTAATGACCTGGAATTAGGAGTGAGCAGTGAAGTGGCCAAGTTTGCTGACGACACTAAATTGTTCAGGGTTGTTAAAACAAAAAGGGATTGCGAAGAGCTCCAAAAAGACCTCTCCAAACTGAGTGAATGGGTGGAAAAATGGCAAATGCAATTCAATATAAACAAGTGTAAAATTATGCATATTGGAGCAAAAAATCTGAATTTCACATATACGCTCATGGGGTCTGAACTGGCGGTGACCGACCAGGAGAGAGACCTCGGGGTTGTAGTGGACAGCACGATGAAAATGTCGACCCAGTGTGCGGCAGCTGTGAAAAAGGCAAATTCCATGCTAGCGATAATTAGGAAAGGTATTGAAAATAAAACAGCCGATATCATCATGCCGTTGTATAAATCTATGGTGCGGCCGCATTTGGAATACTGTGTACAGTTCTGGTCGCCTCATCTCAAAAAGGATATTATAGAGTTGGAAAAGGTTCAGAAGAGGGCAACCAGAATGGATCAAGGGGATGGAGCGACTCCCTTACGAGGAAAGGTTGCAGCATTTGGGGCTTTTTAGTTTAGAGAAAAGGCAGGTCCGAGGACACATGATAGAAGTGTATAAAATTATGCATGGCATTGAGAAAGTGGATAGAGAAAAGTTCTTCTCCCTCTCTCATAATACTAGAACTCGTGGACATTCAAAGAAGCTGAATGTTGGAAGATTCAGGACAGACAAAAGGAAGTACTTCTTTACTCAGCGCATAGTTAAACTATGGAATTTGCTCCCACAAGATGCAGTAATGGCCACCAGCTTGGATGGCTTTAAAAGAAGATTAGACAAATTCATGGAGGACAGGGCTATCAATGGCTACTAGCCATGATGGCTGTGCTCTGCCACCCTAGTCAGAGGCAGCATGCTTCTGAAAACCAGTTGCCGGAAGCCTCAGGAGGGGAGAGTGTTCTTGCACTCGGGTCCTGCTTGCGGGCTTCCCCCAGGCACCTGGTTGGCCACTGTGAGAACAGGATGCTGGACTAGATGGGCCACTGGCCTGATCCAGCAGGCTCTTCTTATGTTCTTATGTTCTTAAGACTGCTACGGAGGCAAGCAACTTTACCCACAAAGTGCCTTGCAAAAAATTCACAGTGGGTCTCCGAAGGGTCTACAACTCCATTTCCTGGAGTTGATGTCAACAGACCCCTGACGATATGGAAGAGCTCCACAGGTTGGCTACTTGAGGATGCAATGGTGGCAGAGAAGAGGGCTTCTTCACCACCCTCACGGCCACACAGTTGGCACGGTTATGATGTTTTACTCATGCCCGATCAGCCTCACAGAATGTCTTTCACCACTTGTGCTCAAGCTGTCTTCCAGGCTGTTTCATTGCCCTTAGCTCACTGGTGTACCAAGATGCAAACCGGGCTCCACAATGCCAGAGAAGGCACTCGGGAGCAACCGTGTCAAGAGCCCAACGCGCCTCACTGTTCCACAGCATGACAAGGGCTTCAACAGGGTACCTGCTCTATCTACTGGGACTCCCCCAGGGCAATCAGGAATCCAGTGGATTCCATTAGTCTCTGGGGGGGGACCATCTTAATCTGTCCCCCACCCCTGCAGGGAAGGATCAGAGCCATAAGTCTAAACTTCACTAGGAAGTTTAAGTTTAAGTTAGTGGTGCAATGGGCAGGCTTGGACATTGTTCTCTCTCTCCCAAAGCATGAAGGCAAAGACAAAATGTCTTCTCTCCTCAGACAATTGGAGAAGAGTAACAGGAAGAAGGGTCAGAAGTGAGGTCAGCTTCCCTGAGAGTATCAGTTTACACGGAAGGAACACAGGTAGAGAACAACACAGATAAAGATAGGTAAGCCTAAACAGCTGAAGGACCCTCTCTCTATCTCCCCTCAAGTACACAACGAGAACGAAAAGGAGTTGCTCTCGCCACACTTCTAAAATTCTAAAAGCTTCTCAGTCTGGAGAGTCAGGGAATCATCCTGAAGAGGAGAGATGGGAAAGTTATCTTCTGCAAGGTTTCCAGGGGCATGATGGGCTGCAGCAAGAAGAGGAAATGGGAAAGTCCCATTGCGCAAAACTAATTCAACACACAGTTATTTGGATCCAAGACAATGTCACATAGTGGAATCTAGTTAGCTACATAGCACCATGAGATCTCATTTGGTATGCAATCTCCAATTAATTAGTTGTGGTCAATCGTTTGACCTGCCCGGGAAGGAGAAAGCAGCAGTAACTACAATGAGGAACTGGTGGTAAAGCAGCAACAGAAGGGGGGGGGGCAATGGTAGTGAAAATGACTGGAAAAAAGTATATCCCCCAACAATATTTTCAGCCATGAAATCAAAATGGCAGACTATGCAGCAAAGCTGTAGTATAAGGGTTTAACCCATCTGTACTGATGTAAACTATCCAAGCTGAACAATAACTGCTGAAATCTAGCCTAGAATAAATATAAATACAAACAGGTGGCACCAGCACCTGATAAAAAAGGAATCAGTAAAATCCTAAATATTTACAAACAGCAGAACTCCCTTACATTCTCTCCTGTTGCAAAACCAAAAGGTCCCTGGCCATCAAGGATGCCCTGCCAGTCAAATATCACACAGCTACACAAGTTTATTTAAATGTATTATACAAATTGTATTGTGGATTATAACTTTTAATAGCATTTGAGACATAGACAAGATTTTTAAGTGCAGCACACCAGAGCCACCAACGAAAGAACAAAACCTCTGTCGCTACACACATTTCACCTGTGTAAAGTCTGTAACATTTTCCGGAGCGGTTCCGGCCTGCACGGCCTGCTCTTTGATTTGCCGAGGCCTTTGATATTGGGACAACCACAAGACATTCAATCGCTGTTTTTGGATTATATGCACGGAGTTTCACAAAGCCACAGTCAATCACAAATGAAATACCATTGATTGTGATAGATGTTTCTGCAATATTGGTAGCCACTATCACCTGAAAGAATAAAGAAAAACAGTTCATTTATTATGCTTGCCAATTACCGGCTAAGTAACCTTGAGAAAATAAAAGCAGAAATAGGATGATCTAGGAAATGAACTACGATAGCAGGACTCTAATTTTAAAAAGAGGTTTCTAGGACTCATTAGGCAAGCAGCATTAAGGCTTGCTTATATAGCTTCACTAAAGAAAGAGCTATTAAAAAATCTGGGAAAGACTGCAAGAAACAAGAGTTGTTGAATTTTATAAGGGCAGATTTGTGCCCTGGAGTTGAGAAGAAAAGCACAAAGCCTTCAACAAATTAAATAAGCTAAAAGAAAGTAAAGGATTCACTGCAAAGAACTTTGTTGGGCATTGTTGCAAAATAGGGGTTGTAGTCTTACATTTAGAGTTTTATGGGAAGTAAAAGAGCAACCATGAACCAGAGTGGTATAGCAGGTCAAGTAGGAAACATGGAGTTGATCCCATGGGGAAGTCTTCCAGGAGATCTCTACAGCATGGGTTACCAAATGAAATGTGGGCAAAATGGCTGCTATCCTACAAAAACATTAGTCTATAGTGGCTGCTGTCACCACCTCACAAGCACGATGCCCTATTAACATACATTTGTGACATCAAAAGCAGCTTTACCTTTCTAACATTGTGAGAAACCCTCTCAAACACTTTCATCTGCTCAGTAGCAGGTAATCCAGCATACATTGGAAGAACACGGAGGTGTTTCTTCATCCCTGTACGAGCAAGGACCCGAGCCTGTTCTATTAGCATAGAAACAACTGTTTCCACTTCCTCCTAGAAAATTATCAATGAAAGTGACAGATTAAAATATATTTAACTTTAAAATCATATCATGGAGACTGAAGCATATTTAGAGGAAAGTTTTTAAACAGTGTATTGCTGGAATTTCTTCCCACAAGTTATCTAAAAAGATGCTAACTGATGTTAAAAACAGGATTTCAGGCAGACTGGTGATCTTTGTCCAATACTCTGTGTTATGGTTCCATTCCAGTAGAGACATCAGAATAAGAATACTGCTGTGCATTTCATTTTGAAGGCTGCATAACAATGACCAGCATCTAAGTTTGCTTCGTACACAGCAAACAGATGGCAAAAGAGGAAGCAAAGGTGATTTTTGCTTTTCTTTCTATTGGCAGGACTAAGGCTTTGTTTTCTTCAGGAATATCACAAATGAAGTCTACTGCTCAAAGAGAAGTAATATGAATAGGCCCTTAGGAACAACAGGGAGCAGAAATGTTCTGCTCTTCTCTCCATCCCAGAGAGAAGGATTCCTCAAATATTCTGGAGCATGACAGCAAACAGTACTTACAAATACAATAGCACATAAGCATGATCCACTGAACTTCACAAAAGCAAAAGTTACAGAGCAAAATTACTCGGAACACTGAGCTACCTTCCAAAATGTTCATGAACCGAGAAATAAAATGCTCCTTACTAGCTAGCTAGCTCCTTACTATCCTATAAGGCCCAGAGACCATGTACAATTTAAGCACATGGAATCTGCTCCACTTGTTCAAATCATTCATACAAAGGAGCTCATTACATGGTTCTGCTACTTTTAAGCACCAACAAATCTGTTGTGACACTGTAGAAAGTGCTGAAACCACACAGGAAACTGTTTAAATGGATAATTTACAAATATATCAGCCTTCCCCAACCTGGTGCCCTCCACATGTTTTGGACCAAAATTGCCATCAGCCCCAGCTAGCATGGCCATGCTACCTGGAGCTGCTGGAAGTTGTAATATAAAATATTCGGTGGGCATCAGGTTGGGAAACATAGTACTATATAAAGTATATAAAGGAGCCTGCACACCCATCTGCATGTGTGAATTGAGCCTGTAGTATTAATAATCACACTTATGCTCTCGTTTTTCTTCCCAAGGACATTTCTGCACTGATGTAAATCTTGTGGCCAAGTGTGTTCTGATACATCTCCAGCCACCACAACCTACACTGTACTCCGTGCTACAATTGTGCCATTCTGTACTACAGACAGAAACACACACGGTACCACAATAGGCAGTTTGCAGAGTAGTAAGCATAATGCTGGTGTTGGCCTCTTCTGTGCCTATTGTTACTACTTTCACATTTTGCTCCTCTAATTAATTAAAGCTAAAGCGGAAGTGCACAAGCACCAGTTCAGACATGCCCAGGGTTGGAAAAACAAGCAGTAAGGACTACATCTGAAGGAATTAACAGAAAGGAATGCTAAGCTTGCATGCATTAATCTACAACAGTAGCATGTGCAGCAAGTGGAAAACCCCAGCTGAACTGAAATACAACTGATCTAACTCACTGAAAGATGGCTGTTGCAGCAAAACCATAAAAGTAGGCGGAAAGTGGGTGACCCACTGGTGATAGTAGCTTCCCAAATCAAATTAGAACCATGGTGATATCTTATAGTTCAGCAAAACCCTAAACAGGCAGCTACAGCAACCCTTAGAGTATATTCCTGAAACCACCATTTGCCATGCTTGCTCTCTGTCTCACATGCACTCTATATAAATAATGTTTTCAGTTAGTTCCAATCAGAATTCTTGCATGGCATAAAGTGAACATATCTTACATCAAAGTAATAATTTCAACAGGGCAAATGTTTCTTTTTTGTCTACCTGGCCAGTTAAAAATGCCAGTATATCCCCATCGCCTTCTGTCTGATGAATTTTCATGACAGTTTCCACAGTTGATTTCACATAATCTGGAACAGGACTGTGGGGAAAAAAACATAGACATGAGTCTCAACTATAGGAAGGTAAGACTTTCTCTTATCACCAAGAGAGAAAAAATAATATAGTTAGCTTTTTGTAAGTAATACAGACAGATCACATCCTTTATAACATGCTCAATACAAGACCACAAAATTAATCCTGGAACTAACTGGCTCTTTCTGAATTCTTCATAAGTCATTTAAAAAAAACTTGTTTATTTGACATTACCACAAATTCTGAATTTGTATATCTATAGAGAGATCTGTCTCTACCCGTCTATCTCTAGTTCTCCTGTACACAAAATAATTTGACAATTGTGGAAAAATATAGTTCAATAAATACAGTGATTAAGCATACATTTTAAAAAATCAAATTTTTAAACAGTTCAGTTGTACTAATATTTGCCTATAAAGGATTCAGCCCTGTACAAAGACATACTCAAATGGTTCTTTTTACCTGATTATCTTATAGCAATCAAAAAAAAGTCTGCACCATCTAATTAACCTGCAAGCAAATTTTATAAGAGGCTTTTAACATGCAGAGAAGGCATTCAACCTGGCATTGTCCTATACAGGGCATATTAACTCAAGCATACCCCTTTGTCTTTGGAAATTTAAATGAAATTATGGACTGGATCACATATGGAACTTTAGTTGACTGACTGTATCAAGTGATCTTGCATATGTGAATGGGTCATCACAGATACACCACCATAGAACTTTTGTACCATCTCAAACAAAACGTTTTCCAATGAAATCAGTTCACAGTCAGCTGCTAGGACCAAGCATATAGGAATCAAGTTATGTACATGCATGTATGAACCAGCCCTACATGCACTAATTAGCAATCAATTTTTTTTTAAAAAAAATAGAAGTCTTTTCATATCAAACAGCTCTTCTAGTCTCCTATCACAGATTTCCCAAGGAGTAAGGAGCTAGCATGGAAATTCTTATAGTTAAAAATATTAACTTAAAATAGGTGAGGTGGGAAACTCAAACCTCCTATGTATGCATAATATAGTCACCTCATACAGTGTTTAAGGCATGAAAAACCAAATGATTAAATTAATGCACCCATATATATGCATTGCTTCATGCATCTAATGAAATAAGCCCTGACCTAGAGTAGCTCATACCATAAAAGTATTAGCCTGAAAGAGGCCACAAGACTGCTTCTTGCTTTAGCTACCATAGACTAACATTGCTACTCTTTACTGCTATTACCTGGCATGCCTCAAAGGTGCCTGATACAAACATAGTAAGGTCACAAGAACACAAAGGGACATGATTCACAAGCATATGATTATCCACCTATGACACCCACATTTCCTTGCTCAGCACAAGCGCAAAAGCAAGCACTGTGTGTGCAGGGGTAAAAAAACGAGCCCACTTCCGCCATCGGACCTGTCCATCTCCTTCTGTGTAGGAGGAGAGAGGGCATGAAGGTGCTGCCAGGTTTGCCCATATCCCTTCTGTGGAGGGGGAAGGGAAGGACTAAGATTCCAGGGGAGGAAAAGCATGAAGATTCCACCGAGTCCCCGTAGCACGCGTCTGAAGTCTGCTCCAGCTGGCCGGTGCAGAAGGGGACGGGGGAAGGTTCCCGAAGCCCTCCTCCACTGAAGTCTGCGCCTGTTGCTCACAAAATAGGAGAAAGACACATTCAATTGGAAAACAAGATTTCAGGTTTACATCCTTAACGTGTTGGTACCGAAACCCATGTAAGACAATTCTTTAAAATAATACCTAAGGTCCATTTAATGTTCCATTCCCACCCAGACTTTTGGTTGATAAGCAGGTATCAAAGATGCATGCTCCTCTAACCACCACTTACAAGTATTAAACAGGAACAGACCTCTGAATGTAGAAGACATCCACTGGAAATGTTCTCCCTTCCACAGTAAGGATCATACTGGTATCTTTGCTTGGGTCACTGGTCTCGTTTTGGTTAAAGAAATCCCTAAATTTCTAGGGGAAAGATAGCAAATAATTTTAAAAAATCAATATGCTATTTTAAAGAGTCGAGTTCCTCCTGAGGAGTCAAAGAAGGATGTTGCTACATTTATCTTTTCAAATATAAACACTGGGCAGTATACATCTAACTCACTCTGCCAGCAAAAGGATTTCTGTTTGTGCAATGGAACTCCCTCACATAATTCTCCCCATGCACCCTCCACATATCCTCTTTGCAGGATTGAGGGAAAACCCTACGACAGATTTAGGGGGCACAGGTGGGGAAAGAGGGGGGAATTCTGTTGCACAAACAAAAATCCTTACACTGATGGAACAACTTAGTTGGATAACATCATAGATGTTGGTTATTTTCTGAAAAGTAAGGCATTAATGTCAGTAACATATAAAAATGACTTTGTATACTTATATGTGGAATAGCATACACAGCTCTTGAGATCTATAATAATGAGAGGAAACTCTCCCTCCAGCTCTGAGCTGCAATGGGAAGGAAGATATCCCAGCTGCTGGTAACCTGGTGAAGGCATCTCTTTTCCTTCTTGCACCATTACAAATGGGTAGGAGACAGGAATGATCACAGTTTTTCCCCAAGCCTGAACAGGGAGAGTTCTTTCTATCAATAAATCAGAAAACTCTCCTGCAAGAAGACCCATGGAAGTAATGGGAATTGAACAAAATCACAGTTATGATTTTAGGTAAATGCTGTTCATTTTGGTGGGGCTTAGTATAGCCAAGTTATACTCCCAGCAGAGCCTGCCTCTGTGCCTAAGCTTAAGCTAGTGTGTTCCATACTCTGCTGCGAGGGTGACCCTCCAGATATTGTTGGCTTCTAACTCCCATCAGCCCTAGTCAGTATAGCCAGTATAACCAATGATAAAAAATGATGCAAGTTCTAGTCCATCAACATCTGGAGAGCGACAGGTTCCCCATTACAGGATCAAGTACAAGATAAGTGTGATAATTGTTTCATTTTCTACCAGAAATAAAACAGGAAAATTATTTAAACCTAATCTGGTAGTTGTACCTCTGCATCCAGTGTTGCTGATGCTACAATCAAGCGAAGATCTCCTCGTTTCTTTTGAACCTGTGAGACACAATACGGGAAAATTATTTTTTTACAAGCTCAATTATGGTTAATCATCACAGAAATCCAGATCTGTTTGTATAATTTGAGAAAGACAATGGTCTCATATGCATACAAAAGCTATTACAAAATTAGGTTTACTCTCAATTTTTTGAAAAATGGTCCATCCTACCCAGATTTCATGCATTCCAAACCAGCCCAGAGATTCCCACATATTGGACAATTATTTAGGTATGTGAACTTATTCCTATAAGTAATGTGCTATCCCTAAAATAATCACCACCACCAATTTATCATGCTTAGAAATACTTAGAAACAAACCTTAGGGCAATACTTTATGCAACAATGGCAGCACTGTTTGTCTTGAAGCCTTGTGAACTATTTACAAATATAGTAGGATACATTTTCCTGTTTCCATCAAAACTGTCCCTCCTAGAATAGTGTCCATTCTGAAAACTAACTAAAAATTAACACCATCGCTAGCTCTTTGATAGAAAAGAGCACACTGTAGGACCAAGGTAATCAGCTCACAACCACTGGCAGAAGAATAGAAGCTCTGAGTAGATTACAACTCCAGCAGCATTACAAGTTTTTGCTCCATTTTCAATAGAGAAACTAAGTAATTTTGGGGAACGGGAGGGGATGCACAAAGACAGTTCCAACCTTTTTTAACAAGCCAATGGCAATATCTGTATACAAGGTCCTCTCGTGGGCTTCATCCAACATGATGACACTGAATCAAAGGAAAAAGGGCAGAGTTCCAGTCATGAGATGTTAAATAATGCTGAAATTAAGGCCACCTGAAAAAAAATCCAATCAGCAAGTGTAGCCCATTATATAATAGCCACAATTCAAATAATGATGCAAGTGGCATGCAAATTGATCTTGAAAGTCACACATTTATGACTTGAACAGAATGTAAAACTCTGGCACAGCTGCAATCGCCATGAACAAAGCACCACTATAAAAAAACTCATACAGGAAAGTTGAGTAATAGAAAGCCAGGAATAGTTTTATTTCAGCCAATGCCCCCTTACAGTAAATGTTCAAAACTAGAGACCTGAAGCAGGGGTGTGTGCATCTATATATACCAGGGATAGGGAACCTTTTTCAGCCTAAAGGCCACATTCTTTTATAAGCATCTTTGGGAGGCTGCATGCCAGTGTAGGTGGGGCCACAAGTAAAACTGGATGTGACCAGAGTTCAAAGTGGGTAGAGTAACAGATGCAACCTTTACCTCTGGCTGGTACACTACATTCCAACCACACACGTGCACGCACACGCACACAGTTCTTCCATCCAGGCAAGCACAAGGCATCATCACAGTTCAAGGGCACATTCCAGCCAAGTAAAAAAAAAAAAAAAAAGGAAGGCATGGAACAGGGCTGGTGAGAAGTGCAGCATGGGAAAAGGGGGTGTGGTCTGAAGAGAGTCCCAAGGGCTGGATAAAGAGGCCTGGAAGACCACATTCAGCCTCTAGGCCTGAGGATCCCCAGCCCTGATATATACCACTGACTGTGGAGCTCCTCTGGACCAGCTGTCTGGGATCAGGGGCACTATAGTTCCATTGGTTCTGATCCTAACTTGATGTTCAATTCTAGAAGGTGGTATTGGGGGATTATGGTTCTACCTCATGGCAATCATGCTATGACATTAAGCAGGGTTCCATTCTGTCCTGCATGTTTAGCACCTGTAAGAAACCACCAAGGTCATCTAGAAATCTGGAACGAGAAGTCATCACTATGCCATCACCTGTTTAGAAGCAGGGTGATACTCATCTGAAACAAATCTGTTACATACAGTTCTATGCCTCGATGGAACAGATGGCACAGAGAACCTAAGGCTGATGCACCAGCTGTAGTATCTCATAGACAGACACAGCATGGCCACAGTTATTCATATGCTGGTAATTCCTCATCTAGATTACTACAATGCATTATGGATGAGGCTGCCCTTGAAAATATCAGAAACTAGTTAGTAAGGGGGAAAAGGGGGTGGGCATCTTGGCTACTGAAACCAAACATATGGAATGTATCTTGCCATATCATACATATCAAGCAACTGAGATAGATTTTGGTCTGTTTCCCAGAACAATGCAAAGACCTGGTTTTAATCTTTAAAGGTTAAATGGCTAGGGATTAGGATGCCTGAAGGGTCACTACCTCCCACAGGAACCTGACCTGTTATTAATATCCTCATCAGAGGCCTTTTTGCAACTCCACTCAGCATCCAAAGTGGGATAGGGCCCTCTCAGTTGTGGCACCCAGACTCTGGAATGCCCTCCCCAGGGATGCCTAACACCTGGTATGACAGCCTTTCAACACCCGGTGAATGCCCTTGTATTTCACATGCCTTTTAGTGTGTTAAGTTGTATCTGGCCTTTTGTTTTCTTTAGTACCTTTTTTTAGTCACTTTTATTGATTTTCTGTTTTATTAAATGTATATAAACTGTGCTGAGAGGCCTTTGGCCTGAAAAACAGCAGATAGATAATGTGGTAGGGACTGCCAACCCTCTCTCCCCCCCAAAAAATACCCCTCTGAGACAAACTATTGGGGTGAGGGGTGGAAGTGGGCAACATTATCTGTCTGAAATACTTCATGAGTTGCAGTCCAATGATTTTGTTTGTTTATTTATACAGTGCCATCACTGTGTATGGCAAATTACAGAGTAATAAGCAAAGCAAAAGAGAAAGTAATAAACAAAGTGAAAGAAACTAGATAATTGTATATGAGAAAAAAGTCTCGCATCGTTAATATATAAAGCAGTTAAAAGTGTTGTTAGCCTGTTTACCTGTATCTTGTTAGTAATGGATCAGCCATCATTTCTCTCACTAGCATCCCATCAGTCAGGAACTAAAACACAGATACAAAAAACTATATATGACTTATTCTGAAACAACCTCAGTAGCACAAAGCTCCAGAAGACAGATACACAAGGTGGTATTCATCCTACTCAGAGTAGACCCAATGAAGTTAATAAACATGACTAAGTTAAGTTCATTAATTTCAGTGAGTTTACTCTGAGTAGGATTTAGTTGACTACAACCAATAATTCCCCGTTTCAAAAGTTCAGAGCTGAGTATGGATCCTTATGAAGCCAAGGCAGCAGCATCCATGTACAAGAGTAAGTTATCACCATGCTAGATGGAACCCCAAATTTTGTAAAAGTACTAAGAAACTTTATTAAAAACTGGAAAACCAGATGGGAGGGGAGATGGCATATCCTGGATAAGGACATGGTTAGCTGACTGGAGTACTGAACAGATGCTGCAACATATATATATATATTGTAGATCTCATCTGTTTCTATTGCATTTTCTTAACCTAAGAACTCTATTAGCACTTTGCCTTCTATGGTGCTATGTATAGAAGACAGAAATGGCGGTATGTTTTACTACATTAGGAGACAAAGCAACAGACACTTGTTGAAAAATGTGATAATCCTTATGGGGGAAAGGGACAAGCCATACAGACATAATGGAGAACTCTGGTTTAAAACACTTCATTTTCCCCTTCTTTAGATGTGCTCAAAATCATAATGACAATCTTTGGAAATATGGAACATGCCCATCCTCGTACCACTCCAGTTATAACTATTTAACAAGTACTGTACCTATTAGTCCCAACAAGTATTTATTGACTCTGCATTCATTAGTTTTAGCTTTTACTAAAGAAACAGTTGTAGTCTGGATTCTGTTGGCCCTACATCCTACTCCCACTGTCTACAAAGTCACACCCTCTGGACTGCCAGACTCTGTCTCTGGGTCCACCCAGGTAGATGAGCATAAAAGCGTTTAATTTTCTTCAGGAAAATGTTGGAGTTGGTGCCAGTCCAAATGTATGTTCTAACAAACAGATCAGCATGGATCTCCAATGCTCGGAAAGGGGTCTTCCTATCATTCCCATTAAATATTGTTGATCTTCAGTAGTACTATCATACACTCTTCACCTTCAAAAACTGGTTGAAAACATTAGCAACAAATGATTACGGGAAATAAGCATTTGTTCAAATATGTTACCTTAATCCTTGTCACCTGTGGGTCAGTGCAATCATCAAACCGTATGCAGTATCCAACTTCATGACCTAGCAAGGCACCCCTCTCCTCAGCCACCCGGCCTGCAATCTAGCAGAGAAAAACGTGTTTAATACTGCAGACATCAAACAAACTTTTAATTCTTGAACTAGGACTATTTGTCTTTTTTGTGGTTATTTTTAAAAAAAAATAACTTAGTATATACAGACAGAAATGGGAATTGACCTATTTTGGCTAAATTGAGCTAATCCTGTTGGACAATTATATGCATCCCTCATATGGTGGGGGTCTTTGGGGATCAGTGGAGCTGCAATTACTCTGCTTCTGTAGGGGCTACAAAGAACCAGATTAGCACAACTTCAATATTTGAAAACTCTACTAGCATATGTGCCTCAACACAAGGCGGCTGTGGTTGCCTAAATGGCATCTCATCAAACTCAGAAAGCTGACAATGGAACTTCATTGCAGCAAGAATCGATTGTTACACAGCATGCAGGCTATTTATAATACACGCATTCCATTAATTATGATCAGCCACCTGATTTTGAATTAATTCTAGTTGTACCAGATGTAGCCCCATATATATTGATCTGTGATGGCATTAGCAGTTGGACTGGCACTTCATGCTGTAGTAATGCTTCTCCTAGTATCCTTCAGTGCCTTGTAGGTACTTCTCAAAAGATCACAGATCATCACATCTCCTATCAGAAACCACCTTTACAATGCTGGCTTATCATTAGCATGTGTCTGTTAAAGCAAAAGATTGGTGAGTGGTTAGAAATAATCACATTGCAGGTTTTGATTCCTAGCTGCATGGATTAGATGCTAACTTTACTACCTGTGGATCATTTATACTTCCCTAGCGATAGGGCTGTTATCAAATCCAAAAGACAAATTTAAATGGCATAGTCAATATCAACATCAAAATGCATGAACATATACAACTAGATTTCTGAAGATGTTTCAGCTACCTTTTATAAATTGACTCTGGAAGTAGTGACTCTTGCCTTTCCTATGAGAATGGATCAGGTATTTCCACCTCAATGGCATGAGGTGGTCACAAATGCAAGATTCAAACAGACCTTCTCTTAGGAAAAAAGCTTAATGAGCTAACCAATAGGTCACTGCTCTTCATTAAAGGAGAAAGGTCAGAAACACACCGTCTGTTTTTAGCGTCTGAAGCGTGGATCTAGCCCACCAAAGCCTATGCCACATTAATTTCTGGACTTTTGAAGTGCTGCAGAACCCAAAATACAAGATATGTTGTATCCGATTGTTTAAAACAAATGAACATAAAAGCACTGAAGCCTTTCAGTGTGCATTCTTTTCGCATTGCCCTTTTCCTTTTGACAGCATATTTTTAGACAATGTATTTTCACCCCCAACACTCTCAATATTCCTAGCTTACTGGAGACAGAGAGGAGCAAATTTAAAGTCCTCCCCATTTCATGGAAATATAAAAGGAGTCTTATACAGGGCCAACCCCCAGTTCACTAGCCCAGTATTGTCTGCTCTCCCCTCGCTGGATTGTTACCTTGTAGTGGTGAGTGGGCTTGCATGTTCCAATGAACCCTGTGAGCAGTGCCGTCGGGAGTCATGGACTCCCAGCAGGGTCACCCATGGCAGTAAGGTCAAGGGAGAGGAACCAGACAAAGAACGATCCAAGAAAGTCCTCAACGGCAGAACAGGCGGAGGATAACAATGTGTACGTTACAATGGCTGTGAAGGCGGATGAAGGCTGCAGCAGATAAAAGACTTCCAATCGTCGTGGTATCCATGCCATTGGATCAAAGCCTTTTTCTGTCAAGATTGTGTGTTGATCGTCATGCGCCAATCTCCCCACATAAAGCAAATTCACGGACAGGCATCTTCCAAGCAAAGACCTTATCTTGGAAGACAATCTTACTTGGCCATGAGTGATCGCCAATGAATGAATGATTGTCTGCTCTGATTGGCAGCAGCTGTCCAAGCACTTCAACAGAGGCTGTTCCCATCTCAGCTACCTGAGTTCCCTTAGCTGGAGGTGTCAGCCTGAAAACTGAATCTGCACTCTTCTGTGGCCACTCTAATACTGAACTATGGTTCCTTCCCATGTCACACTCATGCATCTTCAGGGCTGCTCTCTCTAACAACATTCTTATCAGCAATAAGCAGCCCACTCTAAAAATCAATTTCAATTAGTTATAGTGCTATAAATTAAGCAAAACCCACATCTACCAAAGTGTTCTGTGCCAAAGGCTTAAATGTCCAGGCACGTTTCACATTTGTTCATAAAATGGGCCATATGGTAAAGCTATGCAGCCTTGAGACAGAGACTAAAAATAGGCCTAAAAATACAAGTCCACATTATGTGTACTGTATATACACAGCAGCTCTGTGCCTGCAGTACATTTTGGAATATGTAGAAAGTCTGTCTCTGAATCCACACCTGTAAAATAGTTTTGTAAACCTGCATTTCATAACACCAAGTTTGATATTTTATAAAATTAACAATGACAACCACTGTTCTAAGCCTTTATATTTACTGAGGCACATTTGAGAAAAAGGTCCATTCCATTGAGATTTTCAGCCCCATGATTTCTAAGCCTACATTCCAAGACTATTACAAGGATCAGGTTTTTCACACTTGCAGACAACAATCTTTGATGTGGAGTAATACGTATCCATCAACTATTATTTGGCATCTACCATGATCATGAACATGATAGGAAAGATGTATTTATAGCATGCAATGAAAATCTATTAATTAGCTGTAGCCCGCTCCTGCCTTCTGCTATCAAGTGGCTACCAACTTATCTTTGCATTGTACTGATGCAAATATCCAAAACCAATTACGGTTTCACTGAGTTGGAATTCAAGATTAAGGACTGATATCCTAATTTGTGTAGATACAAATTAGCTCCTTACACAACTGCACTTTACATGAAAATCAATTCCACCATCTTCAGCAATATAAGTTCCTGCATTTTGTAGGCACCATATACTTGCTCAGTGATGTGGTCAAGACAAAAAGGAATTCAGTACCAAGACCTATGTTTAATTGTGATGGGCAAAGATCTTCCGAACAAGTTACTTCTCTGATACTACACACATAACTAGGAAGGAAGGAAAATAGAGATAAGATCCTACTGCAGAAATTTCCACAGTAAATGTGGCGGCCTTGATCAGAAGCCAATCAGTTCCAGAACCCAATTAAGGTCCCATCATCACATGAATTTTAATAAGACTCAAGAATGCTTAGCTAAGCTTTAGATTGTGTCAGAAGTTGATACAAATAGTTATACAAATGGCTAAAATACCTATCATTCTCCAAAAGAATAACATGTAGATAAATCCCAAAAGTTTGAACTAGAGGCACTTACTGAAACACAAGCAACCCTGCGAGGCTGTGTTACTCCCACCACTCTCCCTTCGGCAGTCCAGCCAGCTTCTGTTAGATACTGTAAGTAATGGGGAAACAAGATTATTATTAGAGAGGGTATAAAACTTCCACATGGAGCTGTTTTTATCTACTTTTACTCCTCACTTTTTCTTCTCCACTTCCATTTAACTTCCTTAGAAAAAGTTTAATAAAGTAGCAAAATTAGGCAATAAGCCTCTCCTTTTTGTTTCTGCAGTGAAATGAAAGATCAAAATACACTTGAAACTTAACAAAATCATGATTTTTAAAAAACACCTAGCAGAAAAGAAAACAACTTTAATGGACTTTAGAGGGGAAAATGAATAAATTTGTCCCATTATCTTACAATTATCTTACCAGTGGGAAAGTTACCATCTCTCAGCCTAACCAACCTCATATGGCTTTTGGGAAAATAAAATTGGGGGTTGTTGTTGTTATATGCCTTCAGTATTTATACTGCTAAATTTGAAATAAATAACTAAGGCTGCAATCCGATACACACCTGGTAGTCCCACTGAATCCAATAGAGCTTACTACTGAGAAGACATGTACTGGATTGCAGCCTAAGCCAAGTAAAAGAAACAAATTTCCATTAGAACAAAATGCAATAAAAAGAAAACTCTCAGTATTCTGTCCCCAGGAAGAGGATAAACTTCATTAAAAATAGACACAATGAGAGATCCAGATTTGCTCCTTTGTGAACAGAAAGGCTCTCTTCTACTTGCAGAGGTAACCAGGATCCAGAGGAGGCTTCCCACTGGAGTAAGGGGGTATGGCTGTCATTTTCTGCCAGTTTCTGCTTCAGTTCCCAGCACAACCTGCCACATGTTCTGGAGGGTATACCAACTCTCTGGAGAAGCCAACGGCATGGGGGGCGGCTGAGGAAAGGAGAAACCTACAAAAATTGCTGCCCTGCCCTCTTCCAATAGCAAGAGTAGAACCCCACTGAGCATTAGTTTTGGTCTAACCCAGTGGAACTATTTGCAAACATTATTAATTAGAACTCAGATTAAATTAATGGGCTGTGGGAAGAAACCATATCTGAGCATGTTCCTCTTAAGATTCCTGGCTTCAACTCCAGTACAATGACTGGTACCCACATTCACAGGGTAAAATCCAGCCAAAGTTCCAAATACTGACCTTCCCTTGATTTCAGTGGAAAAAAACTAAGCACACACCGAGCTCCAACTGAAATCAATAGAAGTTAAATGTGATTAACTTTGGCCAGATCATGCCCACAATATTCTCCACAGATATATTTCATTAAGTTCACAGTCTGGGGCTGAAGGACTGTCCATTTCAGTTACGTTCCTGAAGGACTGTCCATCTCAGTTAAGTTCCTGCTGTATACTATGACATTCATCAGAGTTTCATAGGTTCCCCCACCATCTGAGGTACACTGACAGGTTTACAGGGGAAGTCTTGTCAGTGGTGGCAGCTCAGTTGTAGAACGCTTTCCTTAGGGAGACTTATCAGGCACCTAATGAAGACCTATTTCATTTTCTCAGGACTTTTTATTTATTTTGATCTGTTTTGTGGGTGTTGGTATGCATCCAATACTGTCCATGTGAAAGTGGAATGAGCTTCCGCTGACGCAACAGGAGATTTCAACTTCCTCTTCTTCCCTCTACAGCTTTCTATGTGCCCTCAAAATCTGCCCTGGAGAGTTGAGGACCTTCCAGAACAGATGTGGGAGATACACAGCAGGAACAAAAAGGAGGTGTCCCATTGTGCAAGCAGATGTCTGCTCATGCAGTGTTGGGTTCTTTCTTTGTGCTTATGCTGCTCTTATGTATTTTGCTGCTTTGATTGTACTTGTGCTTGTTTTTAACTTGTTTTAAAAACAAGCACAAATTGTAAACTATGCTGTGAATTTGGTTGAAGGACAGAGCATAAATCCCTATGAGTAAACAAAAACACATTATTTCATACTCACTTGAGGAATCTGAGTGCTTTTCCCACATCCTGTTTCTCCAACTATCACCAGTGTCTGATAATTTTCTACCAGATAAAGGATGTGATTTCTAAGCTAAAAGAAGGATATTCAAATGCAATTTAGAACAGGTGAAGAAAATAAGTTTCAAAATGCAAATTGAGAACAGTGCATAGTCAGCAAAAATAGTACAGGCCACAACCTAGCAAAGACTCCTTAAAGCCCACTGAATTAAATGTGTGCCTAAACTGATTGTGTTACACACATATTTTCATCCACTCAAAATTACTATACAAAATGGAATGTCCTAAAAAAAATATTTTGTCAGAGGGTAATAGAAATGCACTTTCCATTTTGCAAAGCAAATACAGTGTTATCACTTTTCATGCTGTAAAACAAATTTAAAGAATAATAATATATGATAACGTGCACAGTAATTGAATTCAAACTACTGAAAGAACTTGATACCTTAAAAACAGGTAACTTTTGCCTCTGTTGTTCAATAGACAGGGAAACATAGGGGTTATAGATGACTGAAACACCAGCGCTTTCAGCAGCGCTCTGTCTCTCCTCTGAAAGGCTGACACCTGGCCCTTCTGTACCTATACGACCAAATAAATGTAACTATTAACAGGATGACAAGACTTTTAGATAAATACAAAAAACGGTGGAGAGAAAATTTTATCAGAATTAATCTCTGTACCTTTTATAACTTCCAAGGCTATTATGCAAGGAAGAAACAGACACCAGACAAGTAGAGAAATGAAAACTTCTATACAGGTCAGGATGACTTAGGCCCAATATTCAGGATATGTTTTTAAGACTGTATGACCAGCACTCAAGTTGTATGTATCCTTGCAATCATAATTATGAAGGCTCCAATGCACCCAGTTTTTCCAAAATTTGGGTTTACTGACATATTTGTCAATATATGCAAGTTTTGTTAGCACAAACATATGCATGGTTATGTATGTGTCACACAACACGGTGATCAAGTTATTACAGAGCAGCAGTGTTGTTCATTCACAGGCTTTTCTGTAGATTTAAATATATTAATTGGAGCTCCAGGGCCACAACTGGCAGCAATGGGACTTGAACTTAAAGATAAAGTGAGATATTTTTAAAAAATTCTAACCTGCTTAACATTAGAAAATATCTAAGCAGTGTACAATATACAATGAAAAAATATATCAAACACATCACAAAACAAACACTAAAATGCAAAAGCAGAAATATAAAGATACAAAAGAATCAAAATCTATAGGAGTTAGGAAAAGCCTGTGCAAAAAGATACTTTGAGGAGCTGCCTAAAACAAGTGATGGTGCCTTATGAATTGAGGCATTCAAGATGGAAAACACCCACTTCTGAGTCACTGGCCTACAGCAATCTGTAGGGCGCAGTGCCACCAACAGGGTTGCCCCCAATGACCTAAGTCATCAAACCAGTCTGTATATGGGGAGGCAGTCTTTCAGGGAGACAATCAAAAAGCAAGTCAGACTGTTTTGCAAACCTCTCATGCCCCTTGTAGTTTACAGGTTAATTCCAGGGCAGTCTGTAATAAAACAATAAACCCTGGCTTGTATTGCATGCACTGTTGCAAGTATCCCCAGGCAGATAAGTGATACAATGTCAGCAAAAAACAAAAACAAAAACAAAAAGCAGGCAGGGATGTGGAATCACTACTGTATAACCTATAAAAATTCCATCTGATGCACCAGGAATCCAGTCCAGCAAGTTACCATCATCAAGAGTCTTCAGCTAAAGCTGGGTACTAGGGGGTTGAATTGGGAATCTGTTCATTTACAGCCCAGCCTGATGCTTAATGGACTCCCAGGCTGAGCTCATATATGATGGTTGGAGCTTCCACACTTTTAGTTCTAGGGGACTTCAAAGGTTGGCCCATTAGTCAGGAGTGCTTCTGAACTGCATAGCCATCACAACAACCATGAAACTTCCCTCAATACGTATCACCATCCCAACATATTTGGTAAATCATGTGCTGTAATGTCTTGTTCTCATTGCTGCTCTGGACAAACTGAAGATCATCTGTAGTTGAGGAACGCTTTGGTGATTTCCTATTCATGGAAAAATCATCACTTGGTGTATACTGGAATCATCTGGCTCATCAGTCTCTGTGGGGATGGGGGAACAGTTGAAATTATCTGCCCCATAAGGCTGTTGGATCCAAGTAGCTCTCAATTTGCTCTTCAAGAGTTTTCAACTGTCATGGTGAACTATCCCGTCAATGCCCTGGTCGGTTTTTGGAATAACCAACTGATCTGGGAGACGGACAGCAGCAAGTGCCTGCAAACACCCTTTTGGCCACGTCCTACCCTTATCTTGGATGAAATGGTCTCATAGGCCAAATGGGGAGGCCTGGTGGGCCTAAATAGGCTGGAGGTTCTCCACCCATGCCATAGAACTATCAGTAATCCCTTGTTTGCAGAACATTTTCAAATGAAGTCACTCACATGTGTTCTGATATAGATGCCAAATTGGTATCAGAATCTCTACTGGAAGTCCCTTTTGCTTCTACTAGCCACAGTTGCTTAGATGAACAGCAACTGATTTATCCTGAGCATTCATGCCAGGTGCTTTAGGAAGTCCAGTCCATAACATGTTCACCTGAACTCCTCCCTTTCCCGATAGTCAGTAAGACAGTCGGATTTGTACCTGCTATCTTGAAAGTGGCAGTAGTTTAACTTTTCATATCTGTAGATCCTACTGGTGTTAGTAACCATACACCACTCTCAAATGTAACATTCTTGGGCAAAATGCTTGAAAGGGTAGTAGCTGGAATAGTTCATGCTCTTCAATGGAAGAAACTATCTAGATCACTTTCAGACCACTTTTAGGACAGGTTTTACCCTTCCTCTCTTCCTCTTACATTAGGTAAGAGACTGAAAAAGTGTGACTTTGTTGATTCTCATGGATTTGTTGGTGGCTTTGGGTATGGTTGACAATGATTTCTTACTGAACTACTACACGGCAGGATGCAGGAACTGCTGCTGGTGACACTATTGTTCCTCTACTGCGAAAATGATCCTATAATGCTCCATAATACTTCTCATGTTTTATATTATAACATGATGAAAGAAGCAAGCTGGAAATACAGAGTGTTATAAATCTGTTGTTGACAACCACCTCTGTTCTTTTTATCATATGCAGATGTGATTATCACTTCCCTGTTTGAAATGAGAAATGGAGTGGAGGAGGGAAAATTAATTTGAAGCTCAATCCACACCACACAGAGATGATGATAGTAGGCACTCAATGGGGTGGCTATTGGGGGAAATGGCCTTCCTGGATGGACCACACACTCCCTTAGATGCAATGTTGCTGGATCCTCAGTCAAAGTTGTGGCCCAGAGTGTCACAGTTTCAGCTCAATTGCCAGCTACATCCCCTGCTGGAAAATTGAGACCTGGAAATTGTATTATCCATGACTTGACATTTCTAGACTGAACCACTGAAAAACATCCTACATGAGATTGCCTTTGAAAATAGTCTGGAAATTTGACTTCCGGGAAGGGTGGCTTCGCGACTTCCAGGAAGGGTGACTTCGCCTGTGCCTGCCTTTGAGACGAGCTCTCGTCTCAGAGGAAGCTTTTTCAGTTTTAAAATCAGTCAGAACGTTTTTTTTGACTGGTAAAGACTTTCTCCCGGGCAGGGAGAAACGTAGAGATTAACCACAAAAGCCTGTGTTTGTTGGGAGGACTGGATTTCATTAGTTTATGAGAGAAGGTTCAGCCAGCAGTGCCGGACGGACTTCCAAACAAGCTCTAACTGATTAAGCGACACGTTTATCTTTTCTTTAAAGGAAAACGGATTTTAACAGGCAAACATCCTTCTTCTTTCTATTTTTATCATCTGGTTTAAATTGTTGCAGCAAAAAGAGATTTGTCAATGAATCAGCTATAAAGAATCCCTGGGTGAGTTATAACTCTTCTCTTTCATTCACGAAATTAAGGAGGAAAGAAATTGAAAAAGCTTATCTTTGTTATTATTGCAAAAAGCTGGTCTGGAATTGTGCATTTTAAAGATACAAATGGATGAGGGATTTCTATTCCGAGGAGAAAAAAAATAAATAAATCTAATTTATGAACTTTGGAGTATTATATCCTCTGTCTGAAACCCTGGATCTGGATGGCATTCATGTTAGTGTTCTTAAAGAAGTCAAATGTGAAACTTATCTTCTGACAAAAACATGTAACACTGGTAACCTTGAGATTGGATTACTGCAATACTCTATGTGGATCTGCCCTTGGGACTGGTCTGGAAGCTCCAACTAGAGCAGAATGCAGCATCTAAAGTGCTGATGGAGGCAGATCGCCAACAATATATGACACCTCTGTTAAAACATCTACACTGGCTGCCCATATCCTACTGAACCTGGTTGAAGGGTTCTGTGATGATATACAAAGCCCTGAACAAATTGGATCCAGGATACCTTAAGGACTGCTTGAGCCCTTATATCCCAGCCCGATCACTGAGATCACCTGAAGGAGTGCTGTTAGTTGTGCCCCATATTACAGAAGCCAGATTGACCTCAACCAGAAGTTGAGTATTTAGTGTCACCAGTCCCAT
Organism: Rhineura floridana; assembly: GCF_030035675.1. NCBI lineage: Eukaryota > Metazoa > Chordata > Lepidosauria > Squamata > Rhineuridae > Rhineura > Rhineura floridana. The sequence goes on from NC_084485.1 coordinate 39,386,537, forward strand.
GTTGTGGAACACTCTTCAAGCAAAGACTTGGGCAGAAATCCTCACTTTTGACTTTCGGGCATCTCTTGAAGACTTTTTAATGCCAACAGGCATATGCAGTTCTTTAAAATTTTTATTGTGTAGCCTATCATTTTAATGATTGTTCTGTGTTGCTATTAAAGTATTTGTGTGTTGGTGTACAGCACTCCGATGTTTTGCAACAAGGCGATATATCAGTACATTTAGAAACAAAGGCAGGCCTCTAAGGCCTAGAATGTGGCCAATGCAAAATCTTTTTTTCTTAAAGGATTCAGAAAATTAGAGTCCAGTTAGTTTAAGATCTGTTCTGAGAAAACAGGTGGAAAGCATTATTAAAGATAGAATTACCAAGCATATAGAAGAGAAGCAGAACCAGCATGGCTTCTGCAAGAGTAAGCTTTATCTAACTAATCTAACTAACTGGGCTCCTACTGGGAGAAAGAGTGGGATATAAATCTAATAAATAAATAATCTCTTTGAGAGTATCAATAAACATGACTACAGGGGAAATCTGGGAATTACTGTGTACTTTCAAAACACTTTTGATAAAGTTCCTCACCAAAAACTCCAGAGTAATTCTGTAGTCATGTAGGAGAGATCCTTTTATGGATCATGATATGGTTAAAGAACAGGAAACAGAGAGAAGGAATAAATAGCTGTTTCTCACAGTGCTAGGGATCATTAGGAAAGAGATTGGCAATAAAATTGTCAACATCATAATGCCTTTATAAAACTGGTCAACCACCCTAGAAATGCCATACACAGTTCTGGTTGCTATACCTCAAAAAGGATACTGAACAAAAAAGCAACTAAAATTACCAAAGGGCTGGAGCAATTCTCTTTTGAAGAAAGGCATTTTGGTTTAGACAAAAAGTGAGTAAAGGGGATCATGACAGAGGTGTTTAAAATTATGTGGATAAAGTTAATTTTTTCTCCTTCTATCATAATACTAGAGTTCAGTGACATCCAATGAAGTTGCATGTTCATTCAGGGCAGACAAAAGAAAGTATTTCTTCATACAACACATAACAGAACTATGAAATTTGCTCCTACAAGCAAGATGGCCACAAACTTGGAAGCCTTTAAACAAGGATAAGGTTATGAAAAGCTGCTAATCATGATGGCTACATTACCACCTCCAGGATCAGAGGCAGTAGGCCTCTGAATACCAGTTGCTGGCTATCATGAGTGTCATTGTGCTAATAACCTGCTAACAGGCTTTCCATATGCATCTGGCTGTCCACTGTGAGAACAGGATGCTGGACTAGATGTGGCCTTTGGTCTGCTGTGTGTGTTACCATGTAATCAACTTCTTGATTATCAAATGTGAGTACTGCACTTAAAGCCATGCATTTGGGTCGGGCCTTTTGTAACACATTGGCCTCAGCAGGTTTCACAGCCTGCCTTTCAGATCAATCAAATGCATGTTGACTCAGAAATAACCACTGAGTTTAGTTGGGCTGTTCTCTGAACAGAATTACAGTGAATTGGTTCCAACAATTTCACACATTCCGAAAACGAACACTTACAGGACACTAATCATGCAATCTTAAGCATCTTTACTCAGAAGTAAATCCCAATATGTTTAATGGACCTTACTCCCATGTAAGTGGATATAGGATTGGAACCTAAAGGCTATTGTTTAGATTTTGTTCTATTAAAGTGAAAGCATAACTCTCCCAGTTACATACACCCTTGTGCAGCACTTTCATTATGACAGAAATAGTGGAAACGAGTACCAATTAACAACTTGTGCCTATGCACAAACAAATTTACACTAAAGAAAACTACTTCTGCAAACACTGTTATTGAATTGGCTGACAGGCTAGCTCCATATTTAGAAATGAGCAATGATTTTATTCAATTTAAACAAATATTAATAGGCCTATAAAATTGCATGCCCAAAGAGAAAAACTGTGTACTAATCATCCTTCATGCCTGGACAATCACCTCAAGAGCTTCATGTCAGTATTAAAGAGGCAGCGTGCAGATTGCTTAGCACTGCAGAAACACTAGACTGCTACTTCAACATTAAGTATATACTGTTTCATAAAGAGTGAGCCATTGAGAACAGGATCTAATCTCACCACAGACAAGGCTGACCTTGTTGCTTTTAGTCACACATAAGGTTTTCCCAATAGTTTGCAGATGTCCTTATAGTCAAAATTTGTCCTTTTAATTCAGACCATCAGAATTGTCTAGGTTAATATGGAAACACTCCATACTATTATTATTATTACAGCTCTGTACAACAAATGACACATGATCATTATATTCTCCAATTTGTTTGAGCCATTGTTATCATGAGGTAATCATTTGCTGTCAAAACAAGCAATATGATTTTTCTTCATGTGATAAACTACTGAAGAGATACAAGTCCAGTCCTTGCTATATTAAAATTGGAAAGAGTCCCATTGCGTTTTTAATACAGCTTTCTTCCAAGTGGATTTGTTGGCACAAAGGCAGAATAAAACTATGGTAATTAACTGTAAGTAGGATGCAATCTGACCATAAGTACATTTACCCAGAAATAAATCCTACTGAGCAGAAGAGAACTCCTAACTAATGTACTTCGGACTGAAATCTTAGAAAGAACCGCTTCCAACTGTCAAGCTGAACTTAAACTCGGTCAGCTGCATTTAAGTACCGATTCGCAATGAAATTGAAAGAGGGCTGCAACATCAGAGCGCCTCACTGCAATAAAAAGCATAAGAAGTAGCACTGAGGATCGTTTACACCAGTGCTCACGAGATTCTGTTTTCAAATCAACAGCAAGTGCAAAAATGGCACAGATGAAGGTGCTCTTGAGCATGTACAGAGTGTCTTCCTCTCACCACACCATTAAGTGCAGGGAGCGTTAAGCCCCTACATTTATTGTTTGTTTATTTGTTTAATAATGAAATACCGGGGACATGAACCCCGCAGAAAAGCTTCCTTTGCAGCATCAGAGAAAAGAAACAGGTTTTCTCCTTTCCGTCCTCTGCGAGAAAACGCCGCTGGGGAGAGCTTCATTACACCCCGCCCCCCCCGGTCCGTCAACATCATGAAAAGCCGCTTCCGCCTCACAGTAGAAACAAAAAGAAAACCTCCCTCCGGGGCTTCTTTCTCCCCTCGCCCCGGAGCTTCTTCTGCCCCCCGCCCCTCCCAAGAGCCTTACCCGGCTTCCAAAACTTCAACGGACCGACGGGCGCCGCCATCTTGGGGTGAAAGGTAGAAAGGAAGCAAAGCAGCCCTTTCTACCGCGCGGCCCAAGCGAGTCACGTGCCAGAGAGGGGGCTTGTAATTGGCCGGAGGTTGCCGTGGTTGCTTTCCCTCAGACCGCGCTCTGCAACTCTCTCTCAACCCGGTTTGACTGGCTAGCGCCAAGGTCAGAGATAGTGGGAGTCCTGAAGCTCGTTCTCCGCGAAGAGAGCGCCTTCCTATACAGTACTGTAGTAGAGTTTTTCATAGAACACAAAAGCAACTGCAATACTTTGTGATGTTTTAGTTGGTCGTATTGTGCGTACGCAGCCTATTTGTTAATTGTATGGATGTGAAAGTTAGATAGTGAAAAAAGCGGATAAGAGAAAAATAAACTCATTTGAAATGTGGTGTTGGAGGAGAGCTTTGCACATACCATGGACTGTGAAAAAGACAAAGAACTGGGTGTTAGAACAAATTAAATCAGAACTATCATTAGAAGCTAAAATGATGAAACTGGGGTTATCATACTTTGGGCACATCATGAGAAGGCGTGATTCACTAGAAAATACAATAATGCTGGGGAAAACAGAAGGGAGTAGAAAAAGAGGAAAGCCAAAGAAGAGATGGATTGATTCTATAAAGGAAGCCACAGACCTGAACTTACAAGATCTGAACAGGGTGGTTCATGACAGTTGCTCTTGGAGATCGCTGATTCATAGGGTCGCAATAAGTCCTAATCGACTTGAAGGCACATAACAACCTACAACTTGTGGTACAAGAGTCCTGTGGCAATGTACAGACGATAGTACAATCCTAAGTATTTTTATTTGCCAGCTAGTCCCTCTGAGTTTAATGGAACTTACTCCCATGCAAATGTAGAGAGGATTGCAGCTTTATATGCTCTTTTTCTCAGAGTAAGCCCCATTGTGTGAGACAGATCTGCCCACTGAGAATAACATTTTGCGCATCTGGTGAGATAGATACTCCCAACAAAACGTACGTGCTACAGTCAGCCTTTTTTGGACTCACAAACCGCTGTTTGGTGTTTGCTGCAACAAACTATCACAACTGTCTCCCTCTGGAATTTATATATGGAAAATATCAAGAAAAAAGAAAAGCAGTTGCACAGAGTGCTTCATAAGAGACCCAAGCAGAAGGCAATCCTGCTCACATAGACTGATCAAATCTCACTGAAGTCAACAATATTTCAGGCTGCAATCCTATGCACACTAGGGTTGCCAGGCTCAGGTCCTGATCCTGTATCTTTAGGAGAAGAGAAAGTCAGCCAAGTGCAGGTGTTCTTGCAACCCTGTAATGGAAAAAACCACAAGGTGGAATTCTGCCTTCCCTCTGCACAACTTTTAAAGATACAGAAGACCTTGTTATCTATTGTATTTTAACTATTTTGTCATATTGATTATGTATTTTATTTATTTTAATGGGTCTGTGACCGTATAACAATAAATACTTTTACAAGCCTATTTGAAATCGGAAAACCTCAGGAGGAGGCTTGTGTATTCAAGCAAATACACTTTCACTCCCCTTCAGATCTTCATGATGATGACGATGATTTATTAGATTTATATCCTGCCCTTCTTCCCAGTAGGAGCCCATGATGAACCTGCAAACGTTAGGGATTGAGCTGGAGCACCCAGCATGCCTACAGGCATTGAGGGCAGGGCTGAAGCATGTGTCCCTATCCCTCCTATACGCTTTTGAACTTGCACGTCCAAGCTGAACGCCTGAAGAGGGCTGTAGAAAGAACCGTAAGTAGCCCAGCAAAGCACCAGATTGCAGCCCGTCAATAGAAAACCAGAGAGCTAGATTTATATTTATTTGTTGGTGTTTCAAATTGTTCTTGTGTTATTAACTACCTTAGAAAGAGTTGCTATTTTAATTTATTCTCATAGAAGGAGCAGATCTGATTTCAAGAAATATTTCAGGGGTTGAGAGTTACATGTGATCATGCACAGGTGATACAAGCAATACAGATCTCAGGAATGTGTGGCACTTATGGATGCAGCAGGAAGACCCACATACCTCCCTTTGCACAGTCAGAATTTAATTTCTCCTTTCCTATGCTGTGCTACGCTGCTGCTGCCACTGCCTTCTGTCTAGCCCCATAGGTTAGCTGCAAAATCATTCCAAGGCTTGGAGGGATAGTGTGGCATAAAGCTAATGTGGTGAATAGGTTATAATGGTAGACCAGGAAACCAGGGTTCAAATCCCCACCTGGCCATGAAGCTCACTGGGTGACCTTGGGCCACACACTGCCTCTCAGCCTAGTTAGGTTGTAATGCGGATAAAATGGAGAGGGAAACGTATACATCACACCTTGAGCTTCTTGGAGGAAAGGCAGGGTATAAATGCAATAATAAATAAATACTGCAGGGTATACTAGAGTAGCTCTCATGCATTAGAGTGGACTACTGTCACACTTGTCCAAAAGGTTAGACACTGATGATAACTTCAGGTAATGGGTCAACCTTGAAACACTGAAATATATAGATTTCTCTTCTCCATAAAAGAAAGAAAGTGATTGCTGCGTCTCGTGTCACAATATCAGATTCTCAATTGAACCAAGCAGGATGTGTTTAGCTATATACTAAACTGTGATGGATCTCCAGATTCTTCTGGTGCATAATCCCATTGGCTCGCTTCGGTTTGGATTGTGTAGATGAGCAGTAGGTGATACACACAGCATCCTTATCCTGGCTCAGAGTGGAGTTTTGGATCTGGTGGTGACCTTTTGGTCCCTTCCAGTTGTATGATTCTATGAAGTTTTCCAAAGGTTGAACAAACAATTTGAACAAGCTGCTTTCAGCCACACCCACTACAAAATACATAAACCAACCAATCATTAGCAGTTTCTTGCTCTGGCATCACATGGACAAAGAAACCACTACATTGCAATAAGAAATTAGGAGTTAAAAACAGCAGGGCAGGCTCCAGAAAACAGCAACAATCAGGATCCTAAGACCACCAAAAGACTCATTGTCCCACTTGGACAGAGTGCCCAACTGGCAAAACCATGACAGAATTCTCAGCTTGTATGCTGTCTTTTCTAGTTTAAAGAAACTCATTGAAGATGCTGTGCCTAGGCTACCAAAAATAGGCCCCAAAAATTGTAACTCTGGCTTTAGGAAGAGAGATGGCACAGCAGGAAGAAGCAGAAGGCTTTCTGGAAAGTTCAAAACTTTGGTCCATAATAAAATCAAAAACTTGTTCTGAAGAAAAAAATTCTTGTATTTTTGTGCATTCAAACAAACTTTTGAAATATAGAACCTCAAGAGCATACATACTTCACCACACATTGGAAGAAATGAAGCCCCAGCAAAGGCATTTGAGCACAATTAACTCAGTTTGATGTAACTACCACATACTGAACTCTTAATTAAACCATATAGATTTGTCTGCTTCAAATATTTTATTAATAGTTATACGTAACAAAGATTTATAGACATGACATAAATAAATACAAATCTAGCATTTCATTTATTTGCATTATATTTTTATTTTTAAAATGCAAAGCAGTATCTCAATAATCATGACTGAGTCACTAATGAAACATTATGCTATCGACAAATGAAGGACTTTTTTCCCATACAAACCATTCTCTTATGTCAAAGAAAATAATTTGTTTATTTATAGCCTACCTTTATGAATACGTTATCACAAAATTGCTTGTAGTTGGGTACATTTGGAGACACTTTGGGGCCACATTCACACCACACATTTATGCCGTTATTCCACTTTAAATAGTCCTGGCTTCCCCTAAAGAATCCTGGGAAGTGTAGTTTGTGAAGGTACTGAGAGTTGTTAGGAGACCCCTATTCCCCTCAGAGCTACAATTCTTTAAACCACTCTGGAAATGGTAGCTCTGTGAGGAGAACAAGAGTCTCTGCACAACTCTCAGCATCCTTCCCAGGATTGTTTGGGGGAAGCCATGATGGTTTAAAGTGGAATAAATGTATGGTGTGAATGTAGCCTGGGTCAAAGTTGCCTATGTCTCTGACACAGGTGTCAGGCTATGTTCTTCAGTGTGGCCTGTCTACCTTGTCCTGTACAATCCAGTGGGAATTACTGACTTGAAAAGGAAAAGGTGATTAGGGCTGTAATTCACAATTCAAGAGGTTCCTGTTAACTCCAGGGATAGCTTTAGTTCTACCCTAGCAGTACCCCAAAGAGGAAAAACTTGCTTCCTGTAACAGAAGTGAATTGATTCACAAGTTACAGGCATTAAGGTTGCAACGCTATGTACTCTTACCTGGGAGAAAGCTTCATTGAACAAAGGGGGATTTACTTTCAAGTAAACATGCTTAGCACTGGGCTGCATGCTGGGCTTAAGGCTAGCCCTCGAGATCATGAGCACACTACCACACAAGATATAGGCAAAGCCACATAGGAGTGCATGCACAATTCACCCAGTCTTACCGTACACAAAAGAAGTGGAAGCAAACTGGGAGTTGGGTGAATGATACAAATCAATATTCACTTGGGTCTAACACTATTTACTAGTCAGTTGCAGACACATGCCACACATAGTCCAGAGGATGGCTATCACACTTTACCGCAGGGAGGAGAAATATGGCCCTGTATAGTGTTATAGGATTGTGGGGGTGGGTTTGGATGATATCTGCGAGATGCGGTCTAGCTTCTAATTGCGGGCCTGTAAGAGATACAGTCTGCAATGTAGAGACCTGCTAAACTGGGCAAATCAGTTTCCCTTGCATAAACTAATAGTTCAAGCCAAGTCAGCCTGTGAGTTAATAAGCTTATTGAGTGGTCAATCTGCATATCCAAAGGGATGTGGCCAAGAGAGATCCTGTTGCTATTGGAACTCTTTTCAGGGGAGAGGCCCTCCTCCCTCTCATCCTGGAGCCAAGGAGAGGCTTGTGTGTTTTAGTGCCATCTTGGAATGAAACTGGAAAGATACACAGTGAGGCTTTCTCTCTGTGTCTTAACCTCCACAGTATGAGCTTTGGGAAACAAGATCTGAGACTGTTAATGCTGAGAACCTCTCCATCTTACACTCAGGTTGTATATATGTATAAATAAAAGCCATATATCCAAAAAGATACCACAGTCTTCAGTGACCTTTCCAAGGAAACCAAACCCTAGGTAAATGCTGGTACCTGTGGAGGTCTTGCACTGCGCAGAGATTGGGGTATAGGCAACAATATGTTGTTGGAATACAACTCTCATCATCCCTTACAGCAATGCTGTCTGGTGCTGATGGAAACTGGAGTCCAACAATATCTGGTGGGCCACAGGTTCTTCGTCCCTGCCCTGCTCATTGTATATTACTACTAGGCCCATCAATGATTCTTCACTGCTCACTATATCACTGAATTATTTCATTTTTCAGCAGAAGGACTGATGATCCTTAAAAGTAAGTCTTATCCTTAGAGATATGTTACAATGCTTACACTAACATGTTTCCAAGATGAATCCGTTCTTCACCACTGGATGCTTCTTTGTGTTTTTATGAATAGAGAATTGTTCCTCTTTGTCAAAAGCGGAGGTACTTTTATTACAATGTTAGATTCATACTTTCTGTCCCTGGAAACCTGGAGAAATGCCTGCTTGTTCTTCACATTTCCAGCATAGGTTCTCAGGTAGAAAAAATCCATTCTCAAGACATTTCTCTTGGAGAAGTCATTGGAAGGCATTACTTTACTAAAAAATTGCTCCAGTCTAGCATTTTTGCAAGTGATCAACATATTTGTGTTGGCAAGCTTTGATTGTGCATAAAGGATTCGAAATCGTAGTTCAAACTGTGCCACTGCAGGACCAGAAAAAATTAAAATATTGCTGCTGCTTAGATTCCCATCAATCCAAGTATAACTATGAAAAACAAGAGAACTCAGTCAGCAGCTAATCTGAACCTTATCATTAGTAGCATTTCACTTATATTTATCACCAATCCCGCCCCCCAAAAAACTCAAATGGATTTGGAGGAGTTAAATTAGTACATCTTTTCTTTACTTAATTCTATGCTCACAACAAACTGTGTTTTAGATTATGTGAGACCCTTGATAGACTATAATACTCAGCTTTCTTTAAGAAAAATTAAACTATGTTAATAATCTTGTGGTTGCTGGGTTAACCTTTTGGGCTTGGTAGCAGATTTGGAAATCCAAGAAACTGTCATTACCACTATAAAATAACCATTTCACAGAAGAAAAACTGATGATCTCAGTACCCCCTTCCCCAAACAGATAAAACACTTACATGCTCCCAAAAGAAATAAACCATAGACAAAAAAGGCAGGCAACAACCCCCCCCCCAAAACAGGCAACTCTTCAACCAAACCCCCCAAAAAGCAACAACAAAAGATGATTTTTTTTAAAAAAAATGGGAGAGGTAGGGGCCTTAGTAGGTGTCAATGGGGTGTCTGGGGGTACTGTGGTGCCTACTAGTGCCACATTGGGAACCCCAGAGCTAGAAAATATCTGAGATACTCCCTAAACTAACATGTAAGGATCACAATGCATTATGTTCAGTAAGGCTGTTCCTTTCCCAGTATCATGTCATAATCTTGTGATTTCTAAATCTATTTCACAATTTTCAGGGATAGACAGTCCACACAGACAACTAGAGGTGTGAAGGCCTGGAAACCAAAAAGGACAGGTAATGCACTGATGAAAACATGCAATCACTTGCCTGTAGGAACCTGTTGTCACTCTAATGCCATCAACTAGCATGAACTTTTCACGGGACTTCCCAACTAATTTTGTTCCTGATCTTGTGTAGAATGTTTTTCCAGTAATACTCCGGACTCTAAGAAGCTGTTCCAAAAGTAAAAGGAAAACAAATACAATTGTTATACAATGCATCTCATTATGAGGCAGTAAGATTTGTTTAGCTATTGACCAAATGGTACCTCAACTCTACCTTAAATTTAATCCCTTTCATAATGATACAGCAGATCCAACAAAAAGGGTTCCATTGGAACATAAAAGAAGTGCAATGCCAACTCTACTCCACCCAACCCCAGTCCAAGTGCAACAGGAGTGGCTCCATCACTCTTGGAGCTCATCCATACATTGGTTAAATCTGTACTGTAAGATCCTTTTGTCTCCATTACTTCACCCTTGTCCATGTGATGTTCCCCATCGACCTCTGCTCTCCCTGATTTTCTCCTAACTAAATGCAGGGTTTCCCTACCCTGAACTGTTCAGTGTGTTGTTGGACAGAGGTGAATCAATGGAGACAAAGTGGCTTACATTACAGATTAAACGGAAGTATGGATGAGCCCTTATTTTTGTATAAATGCTACTAGAATTGGAAAGGTGAAGAGGCATAGGGCTAATTTTCACATGCATATATGCATATGTTTCATTATTCATGGACTCTGCTGAATGTGTAAACTACCTCTATTGCAAGCATTACATCAGAGTCATTACATCAGAGTTGATAGGTACTTCTATGGACTGTTTAAACATGAGGCAACGTCTGCAGAGAGAAGATGAAGCCATTGACTGCTTTGCAAGTGGGCTGGTTTTGTGGGGAAATACTCTATGGGACTCCATGTCAGGATATGATACACTCACACACAGAGAGTTGCTGCCAAGTCCCACAATGGAGATGCAAAGAAAGAGAAAAAAAGAAAAAATGCCACCATTGTCACAGGAACCAGTGTGGCCCAAACCCTTCCACAAAGTGATGCCAATTCATACAAATGGCACCTGCAGTAACCAACTTTGCCACTAATGGACCAGTGAGCACACATCCTCCCAAGGCAAATGTGCAAGGGCTGCTTCATGTGTGACCTGGCTCCTAGTCTGCTTGCAGTGCCTGGTGTGATGGCTGCAGCACAGATGCAAGTCATCAAGTCACTCTTAGGCTTTGTCTTTGCTCTAAGAGCTCCTTACACTGCTGCTTAAGAAAAAAGAAATAGGCAATGAACCTCAAACACTTACATGCCCCTCCCCAAATATTTGGATTAACTGTTTTTAGATATACTAGTGTCTGCTTTGAAGGAGAATTTATTTCATGGACAGACCTTTTTCCAAGACAAAGGGCATATCCTATATATTAATAATCAGGTCATTCTCCAAGTATGTTGCCAGATGACACCATCCACACACAAAGCTTGAGGGAATTCAAAGGTTCACAGAAGCACAAGCCCCCCCCCTAAAAAAAATTAAGGAGAAGAACCTCAAAACAACCTAATGAGACTCAGTCGTTACGGAATGCTAGTTGCCAGCTGGGTGGGGGGAAATGGAAAACTGGGGTGGTGGTGGAGGAATGGACTAGATGAAGAGTGTATGGCTGGCTGGCACCCTGAACAGGATCATACTCCACAGCAACATTTTGTTGCAAGTCCTGCTTGTAATGCCAGACCATTGATAGAGTTGTACTAACCTTTTCCTGTTCCAGGTCAGTTCCCAGATCTGTACACATTTTCAGAAAGTAAGGAAAGAGAGCTTGGTCCAAGAGGATGTACACTCTGACTTCCCGCTTCCTACAGGCTTCCAGAAGATCACTAAAGATATCAATATCTGTGAAGAAATCCATGACTAGAGCAATGACCTGAAACATATCACAGGTGGAAGAGTTAATTTAGTTGAGCAGATTGACTGTCAAAATTGAGAATGATAATCTGAGCCACTATTCATGCCACTTGCAGTTGAGCAGATTTTTATCTTATCTAGCATATACAAGTACTCTGAAGGCAAAAATAAATGGGTTAGATGAATATCTACTTGTGCACCAAACATGTTGCCTAAAGCGAAATTCTAAGTGAACGTGGGAATTTCCCCTCAAGTGAAATGTGTGAGAAATTTTGAAAGTAGTCAGTTTCTCAGTGGAGTTCATCACATCCTTAGACTGTCACTAGATTTCACCTAAAATTAAATGTGAAGGAACCTGGAGGTTCCAGTGAAACAGCTGAAAATTTTTGAGAGAAGCTAAGAGTTCTGATAAGGATTAACCTAAACAATACATAGGAGATGCTTTTACAATCTTTTTTCCCTTTCCTTTAGTTTGAAATCAGCTGTGGTGCTTCAAAGGGGGAGTGAAAGTGCATTTGGGGAAGAGAATATTTAATCCTTCTTCTCTCACTTATACTCCCCAGCAATTTTTCTGCTTAGAATCATCCCTCCCTTTCTTTCCTGTTTTCTACCCAAGAGGGAATTGGATGTAGGTGCTTATATCTTTCTTTCCTTCCTGAGGTCATGACTGTCAGTGAAAAATTGCTGAGGAGGGGAAAAGTTAAGCTGACCTCTGCCTTATTGTTCTTCCACTGAAAGTCAGCGCCCCCCCCGCCATTTCAACGGGGGCTGCTTATTTGTGGCTATTGCACTTTGAAAGTTGGAAGCAGTTTAATGCAGTGCTTATAATTTGTATATCACAGCAGCTACAGAAAGAGAGCACAGGTGTGTGTATAACATGTTTGAATGGTCACCCATATTAAAGACTGCCTGCATGCTGAAAAGTAGCATTCAACCTAGATTTTCCCTTGACATGCTATTTTTCTATAAACGGGGATTTTTTTAATGTAGAAGTATTCAAACATACAACCTTCCTTCTCATCTGCAGCAGTAGAGCCCAGGAATCTGCTGCTTCTGCTGGACTTATAGGCTGGCCCTAAATGAAGGGCAATTAACAGTGCAATCCTATACATGTCTACTCTAAAGTAATTCTCATTGTTTTCAAAGAGATTGCTCCCAGGGAAGTGTGCATAACAAGCTACAGCCTAGGAGTTTTTAAAAGTACCTATTAAGCCCAGATATTTGTGGCTGATGGCTGTGGTTATTCATTGGTAAGGAAAACAACATGCTCGTGTTGAGGCACTCTTGTGAATTATTACTTTGCATGTTCCAAGCTAGAGCTGAAGATGATTACCTTTTCTTCTAGGAAGGACAAGGATAAATCCATTTTAAGGGTTAGCACAAGACAGGCAGAGCTTCTAACAGGAGAGTCTTTTCATAGCATGGAAATGCAGTACCTGCTGAATTTCTACCTGCCATGCCACAGAGTCTGGGAGGGGGCGGGGGAGAAATGACAATGCTACACATGCAGCACAATCATACGCATGTTTATTTAGAAAAAAGGCATACGGCGTTCAGCGGAGCTAAATCCCAGGTAAGTATGTGCATAGGATTGCAACCTGAGGCTACAATCCTCTGCACGTTTATCCTAGCACAGTAAAACCTAGAAAGCAGGCACGAAAGAGGGAGAGAATGGGAGCTCTTGAGCTGGGCTCTCACCTCTTTGGCCGATCGGATCTGCTTGCGCACCGCTTCTTTGCAGGGATAGATGGTCTCGCCAAAGCTGGGCTGGAAATGCGACTCTAGCACGGTGGACCTTTTCAAGGAGCCCGTGGCGAAAGCCGGCCAGCCCAGCTCCAGTGCAGGCGGCTCCACGTCGGACTGCATCGGGTAAGCGAGTGATGAGGCGCTCACTGACTGGTCTGCTGCTTTTGCAGCAGCGAAGCTTTCGCTTGTCCCGGGCAGAGGCACGGCAGCGCGCAGAATGGATTGGATCTCGGGTTCGGACAGGAAGGCACGCACCCTCTCCCGGCGCAGGAAAGTGTGGAAAGCCGGCCTGCCTGCATTGACGAGCTCCTCCAACGCCAGGCGTTGGACCTCGCTGTAGGCCTGGGGCGAGCTGTGAAAGCCCCTAAGGGGCTTGTCGTCCACACACTGGGACTGATTCGCCATGTGGGCCGCCTGCTCCTCTCCAAGGACTTAAAATGAGGCACAGCAGAGGCTTACTCCTCTTATAAGACGTCTGAACCCCCGTCCCTCGCTTGGCGGCTTCTCCTTTCGCCTCCAAGTTTCCCACGTTGGCTCGGGCGGAATGAATGGACGTCTGTGTAAAGCTCGGGACACCAAGTTCAAATAATAACTCATCGTCTGTTTGCAATCCACGGCTGCAGTGTCTGCATTTTAAAACAGGGCCATGTAACGTGTCGCCGCCGCCTAACAGGTTCTTGAACCGCAGCCTGAGGCGCCTTCCATCGGTGATTCCCGAAGGTGGAGAGAAGCTGAGTCAGGCTGGCTACTCGTTTAGGGATTGGGGCAAAGGGAGCGGGGAGAGTTCCCTGACAATGATTTCCCTGACGGTTCCCTTACCATAATGATTTTGAGCGAGTCTCGATGCATAGGTACATAGGAAGCTACTTTGCACGGACTCGGATAACAGGTCCATCTAGCTTAGTGTAATGTGAGTAGGAACTCAAGTAAATTAGAAATAGTTGTATGGGGGAATCAGTTGGGGGTGGGACCAACAGGAAAAGGGAGTCAAGAGCTCCCTGGGTTAAAGGAATACAGCTCCTGGTTCTGCAGCAACACGCTATTAAATAAAGTTTGTTCCTTCTATCCAGTATTTGTAGTTCATTTAAAATCTTGCAAATATTACACTTAGTATTGCCTACACTGACTGGCAGCGTCTCTCCAGAGTTTCAGACTGGGGACCTGTCTTGCCCCACCTGAACTGGAATCGCCTGGGCTCAAACCTGGGATTTTCTGCACACTACCCTGAGCTATAGTCCTTTCCTGCTACAGCTGTGCTCACAAAGAGGTGCTTCTCATCTTGCAGGTGTGGGAATTGCAATGGTACTGCTGCTACAACTGGGTCGGAATGGCATAGTTCAGCTGTTCCCAAACTGTGGCCCTTGAGCTTCATTCAGGTAGTCCAGGACCTGTGCAAGTGGAATATATTTATAATTGTATTTCTATTTTTTCTTGTATTACAGTTTGAATTCTATAGAATACAGACCGTGATACAATAAAATATAAGAAATAAAAGCATTAAAACTACTGTTAAAATCATGCACAAACACAGCACATTACACTTGCTACACTGTCACGTGGTTAGTGTTGGACTGTCAGAGCTGGGAGAACAGGGTTTAATTCCCCACTCAGCTGTGATGTTCAGTGGGTTACCTTGGGCTAGTCACAATCTCTCAGCTTAATTTACCTCACTATAGCTGCAAGGATGAAATGGAGAAAAAACAATTATGCACAGTACCTTGAGATGCTTGGAAGAAAGGGACATAAATGTAATATAAATGTAATAATAATCAGGCAGAAAAAAGATTGTGGTCTGCCAAGACCATCAGCAGTTTTCAAGTAGTCTGTAGGGAAAGTTTGAGAACCGCTGGCCTACTTTACAAAAAGAGGAAAGGAGGTGAGGTACAACTATTCCTGGATGGTTTCACTTTAGACTGCAAGTAGGGGATAATGGTGCTTCTCTCATAAGAAAACATCTTGCATGTGTAAGGAAAATAAGCATTGCAGAGAGACTAATCTAGAATTGTTCTCCCTAACATCTAGTTTCATAGATACAAACTTTGCTACTGGCAATACTAACCAATTGGGAGCCAAATATCCCAATCTACCTTTTGTCTACCCTGCAGTAAGGACTGCAGAAAAATTAGAAAAACATGAGGGATATATATATATATATATATAAGTAATTGTGATTAACCAGAGGTTTTTATTATATTAACAAAACGTTTCAGCTTCCGCCTTCCATCAGCTGCCAACATACAAATGCTGTTACCAAGGTGGCAGTTATAGAGCTTTGAGGATGGAATGCTCAGAAGGGGTTCATTTGCAGAAGCTAAGTAGTGGTGGTACTGTCCTCCAGGTTCAGGCCATGTGGTGCCAATGTGTCCAGAGAGTAAATCCAAAAGTTCTCCCTTTTGGTCAGTGCTGCTGGATCTGCTGGCATCTCTATCGCTGTAATGGAAAAGTCCAACAGGCTGTGACTCTCGATGTTAAAATGCTATATATATATATATATATACATACACACACACACACACACGTGTGAAAGAGGGCAATGGGGGACAGCTACAGATTTTCTGTACCTTTTAGTAGCAATATGGAAGATCTGTCCCCTGACTAGGCTGGGTTGTCTGATCTAGCACACATAAAGATGAATTCTAAGGAGGGCTGGAGAAACCTTTTTTAAGCATTTTTACCAAAGTGCATGATTAGTGTAATACATGCATACAAGCCAAGCATTTTGTGGCCCAGTTCACTGACAATCATGCAGGTGGCCAGTTGCCACACAGAGGAGATGCTGTTTGTGTGAATGGGTTCCTGCACCTATGAAATCAAATTAATGCAGGACTTTGTAAAGAGAAATTGCAACAAGGCAGTTGGAATTGCTGCAACTGCATGGGGGAGCTGCTTTAAACTGCTTCCCAGATGGGTTACATTGCAAGCAACCACACCTCTGGGCTGCTTCCACTATGAATCAGGAACAAGCTCACCACAAATATGAGAGGGTAGCTAAAAGGACATTGAGTAATATACATTAGATTATCTTGGCTCTATAGCTTTCAACAGTAAAAGTTCATCTGGGAAGGAACACGCAGAAAGAGCATATATGATGATCTAGAACTAGTATCAGTCCAGCCTCTCATCTCTACCTAATAATCTACTATATATTTTGGAAAGTTATTTGCCTTTTTGCCTGTTCTCTATGCATTTGGACACCTCTTAAGAATTAACCAATTTTGCATGGTGGCCCCTGGGATCAAGGAACAGGTTTTTGTCTAAGTTTGGATAGAATTGGACACCATTTTAAACCAAGAGGCAGAATTAAATGCAACTTTAAAAACTTGCCCATTGACTTAGTTTAAATAACGATCACTGAATATGGTTTGACTGACAATTTGTATTCTCTTGGCAGAGATTATGGTGGGGTTTTTTTATGGTTATGGCTGCAATCCTAACTATGCCTCCTCAGAAGTCCTATTGAATTCAATGGGGCTTACCCTCAGGTAAGTGGGGTTAGGTTTGCAGCCTTATTCTTTTGGAAGTATGGAGTGTACACTGCCCTAGTTGTATCCTATATTGCAAAGGAAAGTAAACCAGGTTCAAGCCTCTACTACCCACACCTATTGTCTGCACTTATGACGGTATAAGCTACATTTAGATATTCATCCACAACGGTTGATACAGCTGTGACTGCATGGTCCTCCTTCCCATTTGGGGCCAAGATCTTGGCTTGCATTAAGCCAGAGATCCTCAAAATGTACAAACTGGAAAACACTGGCTTACTTTTGATTAACAAGCTAGAACAATAGTGATTTTATTAGCCAACATTAAGCCCAAGTTCCCCAATTCAAATGTAAGGGAGAAATCAGACTTAATGCAAGCTAGGATCTTCACACCAGTGGTCATATCTGAGGGGAGAAGATGTGGGGTGGACTGAATGAACAGCATACGTTGGCAAACCACGCTGCTGTTCTCAGTACACTATCTCTCAAGACATTGCGATCTGACCAGTGGAAAAACAGGATGTGGTTAACTTTATGGCTGTAAACGATACTGACATCTGTAGTGGTTAAATAACTGCCTGCATATTGCCACGTAGATAATGCTGTTGTACTATGTATGTACGTGATGTTATACAATAGTTAAAGGTCATAGGCTGTTTATGGAGACAAAATAATCCACGCCTCCAGGCGGAGGTAAAATAAAAGCGGAGACCAGAATTACGAGGGGGGCTCCGAAATTGAACTCTGGTCTCACCGTGTCTCACTGTGTCGTGATATCTACATCTGGTGACCCCGACGTGATTCAGAACAAACACCCTCGTACCCACTGGCAGGATCAGCCAACGGTGCACCTCAGCGTACAGCTCCCATTCGTGAGTATGGGGGGGGAATTGTCAGCTCAGCAGAAGGTTCATGCACAAGAGCTACAAAAAATTTTAAAACAGGATACCTCAGCTTTTGTAAGTCGTTCTCACATTGAATCATTGTTAAAAACAATTCAATGTCAATGTCCATGGTATCCAGAGCAAGGATCGCTACGTCAGTCAGATTGGATAAAGATAGGGAGAAAATTACATGAAGAACCAAGAGCACCTATTCACCATCTCTTATTATGGCAAAAGTGTGCTGAGGCCATTAGTCATTTAGGGATAAAAGAGACATCGCTGTTTGCCAATTCTGACCAGAAAACTCCTCTTTATCCCCAACTTTCTTTACCTACACCTGAAAAGGATATTGAGAAATTTGTAAATGCTCCTCCATATAGCCCTCCAGTCCAACAAGAACAGGTTACTGGGGAGGTTAAAGCAGCCATAGCTCAGGCTGCAGCCTCAGGATTATTATCTATGGAAGAAATGGGAGACTGGGAGGGTACAATTTCAGCTTTTCCCGTTACATATCAGCCAGATCCTAATAATGCTAATAATCGCATAGCAACTTGGACAGCTCTTCCGTTTTCTGTTATTAGAGAAATAAATAAGGCAGTAAGAGAATATGGGATTACGGCTAATTATGTACAAGGGATGTTGGAAGGAGTAGCTACTGGATATAACATGATCCCTCAAGATTGGAAGGATCTCTTTAGGATGATTTTGACTCCTTCGCAATATGTAGTTTGGGACCAAGAATTTAGACATGCTGCTATAGCAGCTGGGGATGCTAATATCATTCCCGAGCAAATTTATGGGTCAGGTAATTTTGCTACCATAGCACAACAAGGGGTATTGCCTGAAGCCGCATTTCATCGAACTGCTGAGTGTATACAGAAAGCATTTAAAAAGGTGCCTGCTGGGAAAGAACCCTTACGTTCTTTTACGAATGTACGGCAGCAAGCAACAGAGCCCTATTTTCAGTTTGTTGACCGTTTGAAAGAGGCTCTGACACGGCAGGTTGATAACCCTCAGGCACAAGGGGAATTATTGTTAAAATTAGCTTACGAGAATTCTAACACAGACTGTAAAAAGATTTTGAAAAACATTATTCATAGACCGCAATATGAATTGGGAGACATGATTCAAGCTTGTGCAGAGGTAGGTACACATGTTCATGCCATGACATTGTTAGCTGGGGCATTAAGACAGGGTAACAAACCTACAGGCAATTGTTTTAATTGTCAAAAGCCTGGTCATTTCAGAAGGGAATGTCGGGCTCCTGGCGGAGGAGCATTTAAAGGTGGGGGCACTGTTACAAACCGGCCAAAGAAGATCTGTCCGAAATGTAAAAAGGGTTATCATTGGGCTAATCAGTGTCGTTCAGCTCCCACTACCAATACCAATGTGTCTTCCCGTCCTATTGAGGGAAACTGAACTTGGGGCAGGCTTCCAGCCCCGAATCTCAAGGAAGTGTACCCACCCCTGCTACTCAAGGAAGCGCTGGAATTGATTTAATACATGCAGAGTCAAAAGATGTTCCTTTGCCTGGAGCAGTTCTTTTAATGCCTACCACACTCACTGGCCCTTTACCAGAAGGCACCGTAGGCCTTGTACTACCGCGATCCTCTGCTTCCAAGAATAATATAATGGTGGTACCTGGTGTTATTGATTCTGATTATCAGGGAATTATTTATATTCAGTATTGGAGTCACCTTCCCCTTCAGTTGAAGAAGGGAGATTCTTTTGCGCAACTATTGTTATTGCCATATCGTCTTTTCACATCGAACACTTCCTCCCAAAAACGTACTGGTGGATTCGGATCTACAAGGACGAAATCGCCGAGTGTGAGTATTTCAGGTAATCCTTTCCATCCACAGGTAGCTGCAGTACTGGCAGAAGTGACCAGGGAGAAACCGGTTCGTAAGTATTGTTTAAACAATGTTATTTTTGAAGGTATTATAGATTCTGGGGCAGATGTCACAGTAATTGCTGAACATAACTGGCCATCCTCTTGGCCAGTAGAAGTGGCCCCTTCTGTGTGGGGAGTGGGCGGAGCTCAGGATTCAAAACGGAGTAAGGATTGGATACAAGTTGTTGCTCTTGATGGTGATCGTATAGCCCACATTCGCCCTTGTATTTTGGACATTTCAGTAAATCTGTGGGGAAGGGATTTACTGGAGCAATTCCAGACCACCATTGTTATTAATGATTAGCCAACAAAAGGCAGCTCTTCCTTTACAATGGAAGACAGACATACCCATTTGGGTAGAACAATGGCCCTTACCCAAAGAAAAATTAGAAGCTCTGCACCAACTGGTAAAGGAGCAACTGGAAGCTGATCATATAGCAGAAAGTAATAGCCCTTATAACACCCCAGTGTTTGTGATTAAAAAGAAATCTGGAAAGTGGAGGCTCTTACATGATTTACGAGAAATAAATAAATTAATTGTGCCCATGGGTCCGCTACAATGTGGGACGCCTAATCCAAATTTAATTCCATATGACTATTCCTTATTTCATATTCGCAGTCATCAACCTTTCCCAGGATTGTTAACAGAAGGTAATCAATATGCTGATCAGGCTCTTCGTGCCCTCCTTTGCACACCCATAGAAAGTCATGCCCTTCATCATCAAAATGCTAAAGCACTCCAGAAGCAATTCCATCTTACTGCCCAGGAAGCCTCTGCCATTATTCAACAATGTCCCCAATGCACACAGTTAACTCTATCCCCAGAACCAGGAGTGAACCCACGAGGTCTCATAGTTAACCAGTTGTGGCAAATGGATGTTACACATTTTCCTACTTTCTCCCCATGGAAGTATTTGCATGTTACAGTAGATACATATTCCGGATACATATGGGTAACTCCTCAGAAAGGGGAAAAAACTAAGAATGTTATTAATCATGTCATTCGTTCTATTGCCATCATGGGCCAACCTCAGACGATAAAAACTGATAATGGCCCTGCATATGTTTCACAGCAATTTGCACAGTTTTGCACTAAGTGGTCCATTACACATTTGTTTGGTATTCCTTATAATTCTACAGGTCAAGCTGTCGTCGAACGTACCAATCGTACCCTTAAAGAGCATTTGCTTAAACAAAAACAAAAAGGAGGAGTACCACTGGGATTGGCCACCAAAGAGGAGTGGCTGGCACAAGTGTTGTTTACCATTAATCATTTAAATTTGTCTCAATCTCCCAATACTCATTTTTCCTTTTCTACTCGAGCGCAGCGGCATTTTCAGCAGTCGGAGTCTCTACCTGCCCCGCGGGTGCAGTTTCGGCAACTACCAAATCCAGAGTGGAAAGGCCCAGTTCCGCTTATAACGTGGGGTCGAGGTTACGCGGCTGTGTCTACGCCTGACGGTCCTGTGTGGGTACCTGCTAGGTGTATCCGGCCCTGGAAAGACGATGTCCTGGCACGATAATCTTAAGAATCCCATCCCTAATTTTTCTCTGCAACTTCAGGATACTGGGATGTCTTCCAGGAAGCGTGGTCGGAATGTTCCGCAACCTCCCGTGACTTGGGGCCAAATAAAGAACTTAGCAACACAAGCAGAAAAAGCAATGGAACAAGCCGGGGTGGACAAGACAACTGAGAATACCATTCTTGCTTTAATTGCGTCTTTAAATACAAATTCTATTTTTGTACTTTGCATTTGTTGGATTTTAGGAAGCGCCGGGGCTGACAGGTTGGGGCAGGAGTTGGGGATGCGGTTTCAACACAATATCTGGGTTCAGTTAGCAAGAATGACAAATGTGAGTGACTTTTGCATGACTGAACATGTACAGGAAATGGGTATGTTGGGAACATGTTTAATACCCGTATGCAAAGCACCTGGGGATATTGGGAACATTACAGGACTTGGGCGATTCATGAATACTTCAGAGATTAAATATCATACTGTTTCGAATTGGGGAACTCCAACCTTCCAGCTGCCTGTTAATGCTTTTCAATTATTTACATCACATGTTGCAAATTCCATTAATAATACGTGTGCTCGGATGGTTAATTGTAGTCGACATAAGGTGCAGAAGGGATGTCTAAAGGTTGGGAGACCCACATGGAATTGTACACAGCACATTAACATATCCAGTATGTACGGACACATTCCTTTACCAGGTGGATGGTTTTGGACATGTGGAGAAACCACTTTTAATTATGTTCCCGCTAATATTTCTGATACCATCTGTTGCCTGAGTCGACTGGTTCCCATTTTCCTTCATAAAAGGGAGTTGCTAGCCCAACGTAGGAAAAGAGAAGCTGTTGCCATGCCGGCTGATTGTAATGACAAGGTGGAATTGCTTAATAAAGCAGAAAGTGTATCACTAGCCATCTCCCTTGTTGGACTTCCTGCATTGGCAGTAAGTAACAGCAATCAATTACATAAATTAGCCTGTAATTATGTTAAGATGATAAATGCCACCTCTCGAGCCATTGCTTTGTTAAATGAAGAGCAGGGTATATTAAGACAAGCTATCTTGGATAATCGTGCAGCTATAGATTACCTGCTATTACAACATCAGTTGGGGTGCGAAACTATAAAGAATATGTGCTGTTTTAATTTAACTGACAACAGTTTTGAAATCAGAACACAGGTAAAAAACTTGAAGGATCTAACTAATAACATTTTGCAGGACGCCCCTACAACTTGGTGGCAGTGGCTTTGGAGTTGGCTGCCCACTGGATGGCTAAGTCAGATTCTTAGATATGCTATTCTTTTACTCATTTTAAGTATAGGCTTATGCTGTTTTTTACAATACCTTTTCCAGATGTGTACACCTGTTGCTCCGCGACCATTACGTAGTAATTACTTTTTGCTAAAAAATAAAAAAGGGGGAGATGTGGGGTGGACTGAATGAACAGCATACGTTGGCAAACCACGCTGCTGTTCTCAGTACACTATCTCTCAAGACATTGCGATCTGACCAGTGGAAAAACAGGATGTGGTTAACTTTATGGCTGTAAACGATACTGACATCTGTAGTGGTTAAATAACTGCCTGCATATTGCCACGTAGATAATGCTGTTGTACTATGTATGTACGTGATGTTATACAATAGTTAAAGGTCATAGGCTGTTTATGGAGACAAAATAATCCACGCCTCCAGGCGGAGGTAAAATAAAAGCGGAGACCAGAATTACGAGGGGGGCTCCGAAATTGAACTCTGGTCTCACCGTGTCTCACTGTGTCGTGATATCTACAAGAAGAGTGCACAGCCAAGCTCAGAATGAACATGCAAACATGGCCATCATGTGTCATGAACATTTGGTAATTAGGACTATTTGCCCCAGCCAAACTCAGCAATATGATCAACCAAGGAGTTGAGATGTGGCACCAGGAGGGTCTTTCTGGAAAGTATCCCTACTTCAGGGATCTTTTCAATTGGTAGGCTAGCAAGCTCTGGCTTAAGTAAAACAGAAAGAGAAACAGATACTCCTTAGCTTCCTCAAAGGGGTTTCATACCACTTGTTCACTAAGTCCATGGACATAACCATACAGCGAAGCACATTCTAAAAAGCACAACAGATGTGACAATTTATTTATCAAAGAAGCTGGAATTACTGAAGATGCAGAACTACTGAACATACAAAGAACGTATGGATTTCAAAGCTGTCTCTTTGTATTACTCTGGATGTACTCAGTCCACTGCACTTTTGAACAGTTGAAGTAAAATCTGCACAAAATAATATTAAATTGAACCACAATAGAATTTGCTTCCTTTATTATTCTGAATTATCTTTATGGAATCACATGAACTGAATATTAAGGCTGGCTCTGCATCGAAGTTTTTCATGATCCACCTCAAAGGACTGTTGGAATAAAAGAATGGCAATTCAGCATATAAATTGCAATCCTTACACACAGTTAATGTTCAAGTATAATATAATTCACTAATAGGCAAAAAACCTTGCGGTTTAAGAACGTACCTATAGCCAACAGATATTTCTATCAAACTTTAAAAAGCAGGGAAATTGGGCAGCTATAGTGAGTGCACCAGCGGATCAGGAGACCTGACCTCCTCTCTGAGATAATTGTACTGTCCTACAAATTTGTCAAAATGCAAACACAATTTGGGTTGGTCTTTCACAGTCCAATCCACTTCCTGTGCTGCTTAGAAGAATTTGGTAATGTGCCTCTGAGCAGGGCCGGCTCTAAAGGGCGGCTAGGTGGGGCCCAGCCTGGGGGCCCCTGTGCTCCCCTTCCGCAATCGTATTACAAGGCAGGAGCTTCCAAGCCGCCCACCATTCCCCTGTTCCACCTACCTTTCTCTCTGCTGTTTTTTGCAGGGTTACCATTAACAAAAATGGCAGCCGAGGTTTCTCTAAGGGGCTGAATCCTCTGCCGCCATCTTGGTTGATGGAAACAATGCGTGCATGTAGCACACCGCTTTCAGCTGCAAAAGCAGAAAGGTAGGTTGAGTGAGGGAATGGTGGGCGGCTTGGAATCCTGCTGCGAATAACAGAAATGGAGTGCCGGGGCCCAGCACAGGCTGATGCCCAAGGGCCCCGGCATGCCTGGGGCTTGCCCTGCCTCTGAGCATATGGCATTTTTTAAACTTTTATTTTTTAAACTGCAGAAGATAAAGGTCAGAGTATGGGACAAGGTCAGTAATAGGATTACAGGTACTCTGTGAATATGGCTGATTTTTAATATATTTCAACAGATTATGAGAACTGACAGAAAAAAGTCCAAAAGGGGTCTGGTTTTTCTCTCTTTTTACACTTTGAACTCTCAATTCTCTCTGACTGTTTTGTGTATCACCATGAAAATTGAGAGGGTTGTTAAGCAAGCATTTCTGAGTTCAGGACTATAACTTTTGTAAGGTTTTGTTTTGAAATGAGCTTATGGGAAGGATCAGAATGGCATGGGGGGTATTTTCAATTTAACAAAAAATCCATGCTGACTATAGTATACAGCCACTCTTGTGGCTGTATGATCTGGTCTCTGGTTTGACCTTACCACACCTTCTTCAAGTTGGGTTTTGTTTTTTTGGAAATGTTTTATTTTTCAAAGTCAAAATAAGAGTTCACACACAACAGATTCATATTAACAATGTACAAGACAGTAAAAATAACAGATGATAGCTGGAAAATTTGCCCCATCTTTTAATATTAAAGATATGAGCAGTGCCTTTTGTTAACCATCGCTTATTAACTCATCTACAGGGTCATATCCTTAGTTAAAATAGTTTCATATGCTTATATATTTGGGACAAAAAAAAGTAAGCACTTCTGGTTTTTTTTAAAAAAAACATACCTAATATTTTTGTGCGTTGATAAAAAAAGTTATCCCATGACTTAAGACCAAAAAAAGCATCAGAAAGCAACATTTTGAAGGGCTGCACAGAATTAACAGGTCTAAGGGCAAAGATGGGAGCACATACAACTGGTGCACACAAAACGTAAGCTACAGAGAGCAACATAAAGTAGTCTCTATATGCTGGCTACCATCATATCTTGTTCATGTCTGTATTGACTTGGCATTCAAATGATATTTCTCCATGCCACACCAAAACCTGAGAATGGTCTGCAGTGTCGCACAAATTGGTGTGAATGGGTGGGCAGGCAATTAAATGTACATTGCAATTATGATGTGTGCACCAGCTCTCACAATTCCCTTTACTCAGAAGCGGTCATTTGATGAATACAGTGCAAAGTCTCTGAGGTTTACTAGGCTAGTGCTGATCTGCCGCCTAGGTTTTAAGTTGCACCTCATTGGACGGCAGCCTATGTAGTTTTCTGTCACATTGCCCTTCTGAGACAGCATGGAAACCATGTGATTAAGCTTGGACCGGATGACAGAGTAGTGAAATTCCCTTTCCTTGTTCAGCTTGCGGAAATAGTCTGTCCTGTGGTTGACAGGATAATCCATGGACCTAAGGGACGTTAGGGAACCTGCAGAGCTTGCCCGAGAGCACTGGGAAGACAGTGAAGAAAGCGACCGTGCGCTAGAAGAAGTTGAGGTAGACTTTCTAGAAATGGGAGATGTTTCTTTAGAGAGCACCCTCTGATCAAGAAATGCTTCTTTAGAGACCACTCTCTGTTCAGGAATCCCTTGACCAGGTACCCTTGGATCCTGAGACACTGCCACATTCTCCCTCTTGTCCGTCTGTGTCATGGCAGTCTTGAACAGAACTGCTGTCTGAGTGCCCACCATTCTGGATCGAGTAGTGGTCTGGGTGGTGGTGGTCGCCACTGAAATGCTGGTTTGCGTGGCACAGTCAGAGAGTGCGGCTGTGGGCTTCTCTTCCAATGGCTCAGTCTGAGTTGACTGGCTATTTATCCCCTTAGGTTTCGCCAGGACCTCAGGACCACTGTGCCACTCTTCCTCGCCACTAAGGTGAGGGCGTTTAGCGGTCACCCTGCCTCTTCGGAGCTCTCTAGCCAGTTTCATTTCCATCTCAAGCTTTTTTGGGGTGCTCGAGAGCCTGGCAAACTCAGCTCGCAGGAGGTTACCAACTGTGAAGTCTTTACAAGGTGCTGCTTTGCTGCTGACATGCTCAAAGGCACCACTGTTCCTGCAGCTGGGCGGCAGCTTCGGGTTAAGAGGTTTTGATTGTGCATAAAGGATTCGGAACTGCAGGTCAAAGTGCTCAACCACTTGGCCAGAGAGTAGCAACAAGTTACTGCTGTTGAGCTTCCCATCTGTCCACGTGAAGCTACAAGTGGGCGCAGGGGTGGAGAAAGAAGAGAGAAAAGGAGAGCGTTATCGCTAAACATTTTTTTTAAAAAACCCTTCCTTTTACAAAATGCTTGTTTTATAACATCTTCTTGTTCATTGCTATGAAGTCGATCATTCATTCCCACTTCTCAGATGGCAATAGGAGGCTGAGAACATGACAGTGTCCAGGAGCACCTAATGAGCCTGTAAATAAGCAGAGACTTGAACCCAGATCCCCCATCATACTCTTCTATGGCATACTTTTAAAAAAAACCTGAAGTTAGAAATGGGGAAGTAACAGCTGTTAAGAGTATCTTTTTTATGCACATCTGTCTTAACACAAGTTGGCAAAACACAGATAATTGCTGGGTTCTATGTTTAAAACCTGTCATGGGGGAAACAGGATTGTCATTTTTTGTCTTTGCAGTCCTTGGTACAAAATAAACTAATACTGTCTCTCATTAAGTCTACAGACTTCCTTCACTCCCAGTCTTAAGGCTGCTACAAACTACAAATCTTTCAGCTTTTCCATCATACCCAAGTTTTTCTAGCCTACCACCAGTTTTTTCTTCCAGCCTGAAGAAGAATTCTGGAGAACTCAAAAGCATAGTCACGTTTGGGACACTGCAGCTGGTGCTAATACAGTAGGGCCCCACTCATACGGTGGGTTAGGTTCTAGACCTCCGCCAAAAAGCGAAAATTGCTGTAAAGCAGAACATAGCCTTTGCTTATTGACAGGCCCCTCCCTTGCTATTCAGAGATCGCCTTTACCTCAGGAGGTAGCCGGGAGTCGTCCCTGGCCCCTCTTTTGCTCCCCAGAGGTGGAGGACAGTTCCTCAGTGGAGAAGGTAAGAACAGCGATCAGGCGGGAGGTTGCCGGGAGGTGTCCCAGGTCCCTCTGTTGCCTAGGTGCAGTGCTGACCTCTCAGCTGGCAGCAGCGACACGTGGCTCTTCGAAGGTGCGAGGCTTCACAGGGCTATCGCGCCAGCCATCCCCTTTATCACCACAGCTCTTGGTCTTCAATGGTGGGAGGGGGGGTAGCCGGGAACCGTCCCAGGCCCCCCTGTCACCTCATAGCAGTGGTAGGAGTGAGTCAATTGGACAGGTTGCCTCAGGCGCTGAGCACCCGGTAAGATGCCAGGAACTGTCCTTGGCCCCTCATGGTTTGTGTGTGTGTTGTTTTCCTGCCTTGTCAGCCGCGCACACCCCCCTGCTCCCAGGTTAGCTTCTTTTTCTGCTGCCGCATGTGCGCAAGCCTGGGCCGCTGACATCCAGTGGGGATGGCCTCACTGTGCCAGCCATAGCCCACCCATACCCAGGCCTGTGGGGGGAGGGTTTTATTCCCGCTGTCGCTGCTCTTAGAGGCGGGAAGGTACTGCTCTATTTAGGTGGGAAAGAAGAGAAGGGGCTGCAGCAGGCTGCAGCTTTCCCTGGGAACACGGGTGCAGTGTGTTAAGGGGTTTTGACCTCGCCCCCTTGCCCCCCCGGGGGTCAAGAGGGACAAAAAAACGCCACCACCGTGAGTTCAAAATTGAATAAAAAATGGCGCCCGACACCCTTCTCGGACACCGTATTAGCGGAGCACCAAACAGCAGGGCGCCAAAAAGCGGGGCCCTACTGTAATGGTTATTGTCCTACTGAACAGTCTTGAACAACTTGGGCCCAGGATACTTTGCCTGAGCTGATATATACCAACTCAAAAGCAAGATGCATCTGGAGGGCTGTTAGTTGTCCCCCACGTTCCAGAAGCCTGACTGGTTTAACTAGAAGTCAAGGATTTATTTAGTTGCTAGCCCCATGCTGGGTAATATTTTTGCAGCACAGATTCAGCAGGCAGTCACTGCTAACTTTCAGATGTCTCTTGAAGGCTTTATGCCGTCAGGGTTATTTATTTTATTCTTTTCAAGATGTGGCAGTCATTTTTATTATTATGTTGTATTGTTTTTATGTATCTTATGTTTTATTGTATTTGCAAATAGTTATCCATTGCCTGGACATTTTACATGAGTGGATAAATATTTTTTATGAATAAAATCATTTATACTGTGGCTTTTGATATCTCACAATTACCTTGCAAGCTATCAGACAATTTAAGAGTCAGCACTCACTTATAAACATTTAAGCTGAAAGAAGTGTAGCATCCACCGTGTGATCAACATACCTCTCATGAAATCAGAGGCCTAAATGTCCAGACGTTCCTCTTCCTGCCCCCATCAACTAAACCACATAGTATTTTCAGTACTGATGAGTAACTCAGGTTTTCCATTTCAGAGAACCAAGAGCACTCTAAAGAAGGGTTAGCTTCTTTAGTATATAAACAGGTCACAACAGCAAAGGAGAAGCTTTGAGTCAGAAATCAGGGAGAGATAAGCACAGATGGGAAGAGTAGAGTAATACATGGTCTGAGCTTTCAGGGTTGGATTGAAAGCTTCCTTTGGGCATGATTCCCTACAAATGAACATAAGGGCATTTGCTCTACACCGCCATCTCTATGTGAAAACCCATATATCTTAAGTTGGAATTTACAGTGCCAGCCAGTTCAGATTGAAAGCTAGCAGTATTAGTAAGAACTCCAGTGGGGTTGAATTGTACTCCTTTGTGACAGAGAGCAAGAATTCATTTCAATTTAAATACACATTTGCTATTTTCTTTTTCCTTCCCACTCTAGTATGACTCCTGTGCCTTTAACAGCTTGCTAAGCAGTCATTCAACAGTTGGCACTTCCTCATTATAATGACATGTTGGTAAAATAGGGCTGAGGAACCTATGGGCCTGCAGATGTTGCTGGAGAACAGTTCCAAACAACCTCTGGAGGGTGCACAGAAAAACAGACAAGAGGTTCCAGGGAAAGAGGACAGTTTGAAAGGGCCATATGTCCAACACCAATAAACATACGTATGTTCCATACTGCCATGTCTGCATACAAATACCAATCAGGAGTAAAGGGAACTGAAGCAGCTAAACACTGATCAATCTCTCCATCCTCCTTCCCCCCCCCTCAGATAAAGCCAATGGTTGTATTCAGCTAAGTCCTATTCAGAACAGAGTGATTGATATGAATGAACCTAAGTTAGTCATGTCCATTAACTTCAATGGGTCTACTCTGGGCAGGACTAGGGGATATGTTTTTACCCGATCTAGAGAAACAGTGCTGCAGCACAGGAGATGGTAATTTCACCATCTACCTGTTGAGGCTACAGCAAACTTCCCATAGAACTATGCTAGTTCTTTTGGTTTTGTAACAAATAAGAAAGGTGTCAGGATGCTTACCTGTAGGAGCCTGTAGTCACTCTTACACCATCAACCAACATGAACTTCTCATGGACACTCCCAATTATCTTGGCTCCTGATCTTGCATAATAAGTGTTTCCAGTAATCGTCCGGACTATCAGCAGCTTTTTTTTAAAAAAAAGAAAAAAATGGCACACATTTTAGACAAAAATGCCAATATCTCTTCATTCAACGGTATTTGCATTTATTTGTGACTTTCCTATAGTCTATCTGTCTCTCCTACATACAATGTGTTTTAAGTCTTGAGAGACAATGACCAGGCAGAACTATGGTATTATTCCTGATATGTGCAGGACTAATACCAGTGACAATCAAACTGAAGCTGTATACTATATGCAGCATGGATAGCCTACATACAACTCATCACATAGGATCAGCCTTTTAGGTGGAATCCAGTGCTGGTCTTACTCAAAGTAGACTCCCTGACGTTAACATACATAACTACCTTAGACTGATTAATTTTGATGGGTCTATTCTGTGTAGGATTTAGTTGGCTACAACTCTTTGTTTCCAGTTCAACCAACTGGTCGTGGCTGGTGGGGGGAAGTGGAGTTGCTTGCCTGACTTCCCATTGTGGAGCTTACTGCTGGTTAAATGAGAGGGAGAGGGGCGAGGCACTGAAGAGGTCACTGTAGTGTGGGCACAGTGGTGCAACCAATCCACCACTTCCACCGGCACTGTGCCAACCTCCCTGCCATCTTGCCTCTCCCAGTTACCAGCTGCAGCTTCTACATTGGGAAGCTGAACTACAACCCCCATCATCCCAGATGTTGCTGAACTACAACCCTCATCATCCCTGGCCATTGGCCATTATTACTAGGACAGATGGGAGTTGTAGTCTAGCAACATCTGGAGGGCCAAAGGTTCCCCACACCTGTAGCAAAGGGTAGTATGATTAAGTCTGCAATCTTAACCATATCTATTCATAAGTAAGTCCTATTCATTGCAGCTTTCTCTCAGATAAGTGGGGTCAGGATTGCATCATAGGTCTCCTCCCATCACTAGGAACAAAGATCAAGCCAACGATTACCACCTACACAAGCTGCCAATCCTTCAAAATTCCTAAAATTCTTGTCCCAGAAGCAAGTCTCTTCAAAATTAAACACAGGCCTAGAGGTGAAAAAACTCTACAGCTTGTCAAATATTAAGATGTTACTTTCTCTCTGGCTTCATTAGAGTATTTTGGTACTGAGCACCTCAGGCAAGGGGGTGGGTCCAGTGCCTCACCCACTCATTTCCTTTGATGTCGGAGAGACAATCATGATTCTGAAGACAGACCTGATGGTGGTAAGGCTGTATGATTGCACTAACCTACCTGAAGAACAGAGCAGCACTTCTAACTGCACAGAAGCCTGCAGTTTCACATAAGGGGAAACATTCTTATAATGGTTGGGGATGTAGGGCGGATCATGCAAAGATGCCATGGAGACTCCACTCATCTCCACATGATGCAGCTGATGCTAGCACCCTTGTAGCACCCTGTTGAACATGGACCTTCCACAGACATTTACTTGATATTTGCAAAACACAGAGATGGGGAACCTGTGGCTGTCCAGATGTTGTTGGGTACCAACTCTCATGATCCCTGGCCATTGGGTATGCTGGCTGGGGCAGATGAAAGTTGGAGTCAACATCTGGAAGGTCACCATTTCCCTTTCCCTGGTGTAAGAGATATGAACTGCAGATTATTCACTGGGCTAGATCCTGGAAAGAAGTCTATTTCTTCATGGACAGCCGTAGAAGTGATTCTGCCAACATCTAATGAGTACAGCGTACACTCCTCATAATAATTCAACTATTGCTATACTTTCTACAGTTATGGTCAAAACTCTGACAGTTTCTTCAAAAAGACTTTATAACTGTGTTATAAAAAACATTTTATCCTCATGTATCTTTGTGATCTAGGAGAATAAAGGACAGACAGTTCATTAATTCCTCTTGAAAAGGTGAATTCTAAAATACGCTTAAAAGGGGGGTTAAACAAGTGGCTTCATCATTAACTGTGAGAGTGCTAAATATAGTGGCTTACCTCAATGAAGGCGCTGAACTGGGAGAAACATATGGACAGAGCAATCTTAACCCCTGATCTACACTGCCAGTAAGTATTAGGCAATTTACTGCGCTCCTATGTCCAGGCGAGGAGAGGGGAGAGACACCTGCCAGTGTGAAGGTCCCTGCTGCACCTGTCGAAAGCACAGTGGAGCATGCACTATTGGCCGGTAGTGTCATGAAGATGTAAAAATGGGGCACTCCCAGGACACAAGAGAGCTATCAATGGATCCAAAGCCAGACTGTATCTTGGTGCGGAGCCTGATCCTGGCTACACCGCTGCAGCAAACAAGTCAAGGTTTACCCCTCCCACACATACCTTCCAACTTAGCTGGCATGAACCCTCCAGCCTCAGTTAGGTTTGCTCTATTAATTGAGGAAAAGATGAATCAAAATAACCTCACTTTGCCACATCAAAAAAGCAAATGGGTAAACAATTTGGCATCAAAATGCATTAGTCGAGGAAGGGGGAAGGTCTCATGCTTCAAGCTGTAGAAGCTTTTATAGCATGGAGCTACCCCTCCCTTGGATAATCTGTCCAAGTAATCCAAGGTCAACCTGTTTCCCTCTTGGAAAATAGAAGTGTCCCAGAACTCACATGTTCCTGTTCAGGAGAAAATTCCAGATTCCTGCACATCTCCATAAAATGACAAAGAAAGGCCTGGTCCAGAAGGATGTAGACAGGAACCAGCCTCCTCCTCCAGGCTTCCTGGAGATCACTGAAAATGTCCATGTCTGTGAAGGAGTCCATAACTATAGCAATAACCTGGAAGATTTAAAGAAGAAGAATTCCAAGAAGTTATATGCAGAAGTTGATCTTTTAACACACTTTAGATCAGAAGCTGTGGCTGTTCATATGTTGTTGGGCTCCAGCTCTCATCAACTGCAAACCCCATGGGATGATGGGAGTTGTAATCCATCAACATCTGGAGGACCGCAGGTACTCCACCTCCACATAAGGAGAAATGTTTTAATGATAAGAGCTATCCAGCGGTGCAACAGATATTTTGGGAGACAGTGGGCTCTTCTACACTGGAGATGCACCTCTAGATGTTGCCGAACTACAACTTCCATCATCCTTGGTCATCGGCTATTCTTGCTGGGGCTGATGGGAGTTGTAGTTCAGCAACATATGGACAAAGGTTCCCCATTCCTGCTTTAATAGCATCCTGTGTTGCAGATTCTTCACAGAGCAGGAGGTTGTAATAGAGTAGGGCTGGGGAACTTTGCGCACTCCAAATGTTGTTGAATTACAGCTCTCATTATCCCAGGCCATTAGCTGTGCTGGCTGTGGTTAATGGAAGCTGGAGCACTACAGGTTCCCCATCTTTGGACTAAATGACCTCCAAGGTACCTTCTAATTCTAAACTTCTATTATATTATCCTAGTAATTCTGCCTGTTTGAATGCTCTTCCCCTCTAGCAATCAAGTCACCTCATTCCTCAAAGCCCATTTCAGCAAACATCTATCTGAACTTCAAAACACCATTTTAAGAAATGATTACATTTATATCCCACCTTTCTTCTAAGGAATTCAAGATAGTATATATTGTTCTCCCCCTCCCCATTTTATCCTCACAGCAAATGTGAGGTAGGTTAGGCTGAGAGATGGCAACTGGCCCAAGTTTCATGGCTGTGAAGCTCATGGCTGAGTAGGGATTTGAACCCTGGTCTCCCAGGTTTTAATCTGCCTCTCTAACCACTGAACCACACTGGCTATGCCTCTTGAAATTAGCCAGAGCTTGGAAGATTACTTTTAAAAAGGAATAAATTACAATCACTGTTACATGGCCCCCAAAAGGAAAAAAATTACCATTATAATTACAATTGTTCTGAAAGGAATTGTTTACTGTTACTTAAAAGTAATCACTATAATTATAGTTCTTACTTAAAACAAAACACTAGAGTGCCTACAAGGTGCTGGCCTTGGCTGCTGCAAACCTAAGTAGCCTAAAACAACATTAAAAATAAAAACAAAGAGAGAGAGTAGAATAATTCTTTTCATCCATAAGATAGCAGTGGTGGTCTCTCCGCTGGTAAGGGAGGCGGGAAGGGAGGCAGAGACCACCACTTAGATTTTTGTGCAATCACACACTCTCAGCCAGCAAGCGTCATCTCTCTCTCACTCAACCATCTCCCGGACCCTGCCCTGCCACCAACTAAGGGACACCCACTGAAGCAAACATTTCCCTCTGGGGTGCAAAAAAGTTAAAACATTACAAATGTAACAAAATAGCCAGGGAGGGCTGCAGAGGCCACTTCCTGCACCAAGTGCAAACACAGTATTAACACTTCCTCGTCTCTTGCCTCCAGTTCTTTATCTCCATTCCGCTGCTGCCTCCATCTCCTCCTTCATCCACGTCCTTGAACTCCTGCTCCTTTCTCCCTCCACTCCATTCTTCTCTACCACCATACTTTTTAAAACATTTTTTTCTCTCCACTCCACCCGTCTTGCTCACCACTTTCTCCCTCATCACCTCCTAAACACCCAGAGCATGAGGGAAGAGCAACCCTGCACAGAAGCCCAGTTTGAGGCACATGATTTTCATCCACAAATCAGAGGAGCACAAGACTGCTCCTGCTTCCCGTCCCCCAAGTAACACCCAAAAATAATGCTGGAAACATTACAATTACTCCTCAGAAGCAATAAAAAGTAATAAAATCACTCCTCGTGTTATTACTATCAAAGTGTAAAGAAATTACCCACCTGTTCCTCATGAAAGTAACAAATTGCAAGTAATTCATTTTCTGAAACGAATTACTTCCAAGCTCTGCTATTAGCACTATGCCACATCTCATCCAGATACAGGGTTTTTTAACAGAGCAAATGAACTTTGTAGCCCTACCCTGCACAGCCTTTCACCTTCTCTCCCAAGACTCACAGTTTCTGTCATTCCCAACTATAAAGCCAAGTAAGTTTATTCAGGAATAAATATCCCTCCAGAGCGAGCACGACTGTTCCCTTGCCGTTTCCAAAACATCATCAAGAGATGTTTGAGGAAGATAAAAGCATGTGACAAACCTAAAAGGATATAGATGAACTTCATGTTTTTACATGCAAAGACTAAGCAGCCGGATGTCAGGAGCAAGATGGCATGACCATATAACACCTATCCTGGCTCAACTGCACTGGCTACCAATCAGTTTCCGGGCTGGTTTTGGCCTATAAAGCCTTATGTAGCTCAGGACCCCAATACCTCAAGAACCGCCTCTCCCCACATGAACCAACCTGGACACTGTATCCACCTGCCTTTCTTCGTGTGCCTTCTCAGAGGGAGATGCTGAGGATGGCACCACAAGAATGGGCCTTTTTGAATGGTAGCTCTACGTTGTGGAATGCTCTCCCCAGGGAAGCACATTTGGCACCACTGCTGTGTGTGTTCTAGGCACCAGAGAAAAACATACTTATTTACCCAGGGTTACGTTTTTTAATTGGGAAAGTAGTCGGATATATCAGTGACCTTTGTTGTGCTCATCCTTTAATTGGGGAGGGTAAGACTTGTTCCTTCCTGGCCACTCCCTTCATCAGTCTTGGAGCTTGCTGACACACTCACCTAACCCAAGATTCTCTTTACATAGTTGAGTCTTGACCAGACAGCAATGCAACATGTGACACAAGCGCTTCATGTTTAGAGAAGAATGAAGTCAATACGTGATGTCCCGTTCCACCAAATATTTTTAGGCATGGGCCACTGGAGTTTTTGAACTACATGTTTAATTGAACAAAACCACAGTGAAGGAATGGGTGGGATCTAAGTGTATATTTATGAGTGTGCATGCATGCACATACATGAATCTTTGGGTAGCAAATTGCTGCCGTCGAATAATGATTGAAGGTATTTCCTATCCCACTCCTGAGTCTCAAAGGATTCTCCGAGTTAAACAAAAAATAAAAATGATTTTTGACAAGACTAAAAAGCATGGGCAGATTAAAAAAAACACATAGGAACATAGGAAGCTACTTTACACTGAAACAGACCATTGGTCCATCTAGTATTGTCTACACTGACTGGCAGCGTCTCTCCAGGGTTTCAGGCAGGAGTCTCTCCCAGCCCTACCTGGACATGCCGGGGATTGAACCTGGGACCTTCTGCATGCAAGGCAGATGCTCTACCACTGAGCGACGGCCCTTTCCCCAAAGCGCCTTTGGCCTTAACCTGGCATTGAAAAGAAACCCTCAAGTGCCAGGAATGCATTTCAAATGCCTACCTGAAGAGCCCCCTCCCATTCACCTCTGAAGGTGGGGAAGCCCAGAGAAGGGTGTCAGATGTTCTTAATGTCATTCAGTGTTCTGTATAACTGCTAAGTCACTGCAATGTTAAGGAGCAACACAAGTTTCTCAATGCAGGTCACTATCTGGCATCTACTTGGCCTTGCTGTGGGGGAAGCCAACACAATTCCCTCCAGGTATTGTTGGACTCCAGCTCCATCACCCCCAGCCAGCATGGCCAATGGTCAAGGATGAAGCCCCTTTTATCAGCTGTGCCTGGTACGACAGCTACAGCTTTTCCTGGACCGGGAAAGCTTGACCACAGTAGTGCAAGCACTGATGACCTCGAGACTGAATTACTGCAATGCATTTTGTGTGGGGCTTCCCTTGTGGCTGATCAGGGAACTGCAGTTAGTGCAGAATGCTGCCGCAAGGTTGCTGACTGGAGAGAGACCCTGTCAGCATAACACCCCTGTACTGGTTGCCAATTTGTTACTGGACCAAGTTCACGGTGTTACTCTTGGTATGTAAAGCCCTGAACAGCCTTGGACAAGTTTACTTGTGGGATCACTTTACCCCATATGTGCCTACTCAACCGCTTCGACTTGCAGAACTGGCACTGTTACAGGTGCCACATAATACTTGTTTCACACTTGTAAGAAATCATTCTTTTAGTGTGGCAGCACCTACACTTTGGAACTCCCTGCCTATTGACATCAAGCAGGCTCCTTCGCTGTGTTCTTTCAATGCCTGCTTCAAACATTTCTGTTTAACCAAGCCTATCCAGACAAATATATATTAATGTCTTTTAATCTTTTTAAACCATACTGCTGTTTTAATCGTTTTTTAAAAAAATGTTTTAATTACTTATTTTTATGGATAATTTTACTGTTTCTTGTGAACTGCTTAGGTTGTTTTTTTTTACAATCAAGCGGTACATACATTTCGTTAACCAATTAAGTAAATAAATATAATGATGGACCAACATCATCTGGAGGGCACCAGCCTGGCTACCATAGTATATGCCATCAAGATCTGGTGATTTGTTACTTTTTGATTTCTCATAAGGATTGGGGACCCTCCAGATGTTGTTGGACTCTTAACTTCCATCAGCCCCAGCCAACGTGGCCAGTGATGATGGGAGTTGTAGCTCAGCAACATCTGCAGGGCACCACCCCTGGCCAAGATAACATCTATTCTCATAATCCATGGGGTACACGACAATCCCAAAACGGTTCCTCCTCTCAAATTTACAAGGGATCTTGTGTTTCTGTAGTCTATCCTGCTTCAAGGCTTTCTGCAGTTCATCTCATGTCAGTGCTTGAAGCGATACTGTGACAGAGCCAGCTCTTTCAACATTTTTCTCCACCCCTTCCTCCCAGGCAGAGGTTGGGCCAAGTACAAGCTTGCTGCAGGTGGTTTGTGAAGGCCAAACACAGCTGATAATAAGGATTTGGAGTTTCACATACTAAAACCAAGTCTGCAAGTTGCACGTGACTTCTATCATGTTTTCTAAACACTCCATACACATTAAGAGAGGGCCAAAAACAGTTAAGATTTGGCACTAGGACTGCACAGGAATCTCAGGTATTCCTAGATGCTAGGAGGGAACGATAAGCGTGCCAGAGATTTTTCTAGGACTTCATTAGTCTTCTCCCTCTTGAATTGGAGACCCCACTGGCAAAACAGAAATTATGATTTGTCTAGAGGTGATGTGAGGACAACAAGGTAACACTTTCAAACTTTAAGATAGGCCTATTAAATTTTAGCCCCATCAGACCTCAAAGCTAAGGGTTGTCTCCCGTTAAGTCATACTCAGAGTAGACCCATTGAAATCAGTTGAACTAAGTTATTCATATCTATTAATTTCAATGGGTATACTCTGAGTAGGTCTAGCATTGCATACAACCCTAGGTTTGTCAGCATTCAGAATTCTTTTTATCATTATCAATTCAATATATTTCACATGCTATGAATAATGCCACTTCTTTTACAAAGAACGTCTTGGATCAAGACAGTGCTACCATATCCTTGTTGTATCAAGCAACATAATAGAGGAAGGTTTGACTTCATCAAATCCTGACCTTTGTGTAGACTTGAGCTGCAAGTTGCCTGCTAAGGTCTGTCTTTCTGTCTGTCTATAGCAAAGTGTGCCCATGTGAATCTGGGCGCTTCAAAACCAAGGCTCTGAACAGCTAGATTCTAGCCCCTTTGGGAAAGACTGAAGCTGAGTGGTAGAGCATCTGCCTTGCATGCAGAAGGTCACAGGTTCAATCCTCGGCACCTCCAGGTTGGGCAGGAAGAAACTGCAGAGCTGCTGCCAGTCAGAGTAGACAATACTGAACTAGATGGACCAATGGTCTGACTGTGTATAACGCAGCTTCCTATATTTCCTTTCCTCGTCCACCACCGGCATTCTGACCACCAGAACACATTTGGCAGATTGAGTTCTATGCTTCAAGGTCACTGCCTAGGGTACAGCACCATCCTGTTAACCTGACCTAAATGCCAAGCACCCGATCAGCTGACCTAAAGTTCAACCATTGCATGTCTTCGATTGACCTGCAGGCCACTTTTAGACTACATTACTGCCCTGAGTTATATGCAACACAGTACTAAGGACATCATTCTACCAGACAGGCAGAAATGTAAGAAGCCCAGTCTCTCTCTCTCTCTCTCTCACACACACACACAGAGCACCTTGCTGGAGAGTCAAGGGATGAAGATCTTTGTCTTACGCTGTGGACATCACAACCCACCTTTCCCACTTCCTATCCCAGAAAGGGGGGAGGACACGACACCGGCCCACCATCGATGTGCGGCTTGTTCTCTCTGTCTGCGGCTGTTCCAAAAGCTTGGGAGCCTGCCAGGCATCACCAGGGAGGCACTCTGGGGAAATGGGCTCCTATGAGCCCCTACAGGGTAGCCCTGGCAGGGAGGCACCATCGCGCCAGGGACAGGGCCGCCTCTCGCCTAGTCCTTCCCTTGTGCTCACCTGTTAAGCACATGGCGGCGGCAGCAAAACACTTCCCTGGACTGGAGCCTGCTCAGCCCCCCTCCCAGCTCGGTATTGCTGATGGAGGTGAGAAGCAGCGATCCAGCTTCCCCCCCCCCTCTCTCACACATACATACATACACACACACACACACACACAGAGAGAGAGAGAGAGAGAGAGAGAGAAGCGGAGCATCCTCATTCAAGTCACTAGAGTAGAGCACTGATCATATTAAAAGGAACCAAACCTTTCAAAAGGAGCTCCTTCCATCTCTTCTTTGGCGAAAGAGTTCTGTGGTGCTGGCTGTTTTGCAGGGAAATAAACAACACACGCAAAACAACATCACTCTTTAGAATGTAAACAAAGAAGCGCTCTTGCTGCTAAGATCTGGAGACTAAGGGCTGGTCCGAGTGAAATAATTGTCGAAGGATCACACAGCCCCCCACCTCCACTGTCTTGTCCTGCTCCATCTCCATGGTTGGGCAAGGTTGCTGCACCCAGGGCTGTGGAGTCGGAAGCAATTTTGAGTAGAGTCGGTAGAAATGTACAGACTCCGACTTCAAAATAAAAACTTTCATAGGAATTTAGGAAAGTTTTCTTGTTCAGAAATTTTAATCAAATAAATGTATTTTATGTTCTATCAATCTAGCCTGATGATTCACATGGTGGTGATGAAATGCCTTGTGCCACCATTTTACTACAATAAATTTGTTATTACTAGTTAATATACATTTGCGATTTATGAAGGAGTTGGAGTCGGACAGTAGAAAAGTAGAAGAGTCGGAGTAGAAGGTGTGGCGTACCGACTCCACAGCCCTGGCTGCACCTGTTGAATTTCCGCTGTGTCCTCTAGCTTTAAAGGCATGTAGAGCCACTTCCAGAAGAAAAGTAACAGCGGCAGCCTTCTTGTTCAGAGCTCACCCATCATCTGCAGCTGTTGTGGTGGTTTGAACAGAGCATATACGAATGTAGAAGGCTTCCATACATACTACCCTGAGTTCTTGCAAACACAGCTGCACATTTGCAAAAGCGGAAACCAAGGAAAAGAAGTAATCTAGCATGTTATGTGTGTGGCAAGCATAAGCAAAGATTTACACACAAAAGCACACACACTTTTTAAAAAGCAGATTTCTGTGGTGCAGAGTCCTAGTGATGCATGGAGAATGTTTGTGTTTAAAATACTGAAAAATCT
Organism: Rhineura floridana; assembly: GCF_030035675.1. Taxonomy (NCBI): domain Eukaryota; kingdom Metazoa; phylum Chordata; class Lepidosauria; order Squamata; family Rhineuridae; genus Rhineura; species Rhineura floridana. The sequence goes on from NC_084485.1 coordinate 39,426,762, forward strand.
CATTTGGACAGCTGACTCCCATCAGGTGCATATTCATTCATTCAATTTATTTTGTCAGTGATGTACCACTAGGGAGATTGCCACATCCTCATAAATGATATACCAGTGGTGGAGCATCCCCATCTCCTTCCCACACTGACTATGAATCTGATTTTCCCTGCCTTCTTCATGTAGCCCCCTTCTGCACTGCGCATTTTAAGCTCTATTATACCACTTTTAATAGTCATGGCTTCCCCAAAGAATCCAAGAACTGGCATTTGTTAGGGTGCTGAGAGTTGTTAGGAGGTCTCTGTTCCCCTCACAAAGCTACAGATGAACATGTTTTATATGTCACAGCAACATCAGTGAACAGTGTGCACCATCGGTATTTTACAGAATTGCATAGGCAAAAATAAGATTGGTCTGTCCCCGCAAGGAGCTTACAATCACATTGTCCCAGAGACTGTGGTGGATAGCCTGTAGGCTTGCAAGGTCTACTTTGCTTGTTTGTTGTTTTTTAGCCAGGACCCTGAGATCTACTGACCAAAGTTTGGGGCAAAAGGCATATACTTATAATTAAAGAATTCTGAGCCCAGGAATATGTTGAGTACCAAAATTGAATGGAGCTTACAATCCTTCCACACAAATCCACTCCTAGATTTCTCCCGTTTCTCCATTTCAGCAGTAAATTTTAGAGTGCGCTGGGAGTCATTTTGTTGCTGCTGTTGTTGGGAGTCAGAAATCCTTGCCAATCTTCTGCAAATTAGGGAGCAATCCTATCTATAGGAAGCCAGCATAAAGTACTCCAAATCCAAACCCCCTTTTGGGGGGACTCACTCTGCTCTCAGCTCAGCCCTCCCTAACTGCTTAAAAAAAAGGATTCACATACTGGGAATTCACATACTGGGAAGTGTGTCTTCAATTGCTGCTGTTCCCAGTCTACTGTCTGTGAAGGCAGGCCAAACCATGTGTGTTTTCTCTTGGTCAATTATTACTCACTGGAATTGGGTTGGCTATCAAAGTGAGTTCATAGCAGTCTACAAAGGAGGAAGAAAAGAGTAGAAAATCTTCTTCACTCTTACCCATTTCTCATACCTCTCTGCAATGAAGGGTCAAATCTGTAAAGAAGTCTGAAGCAGCCATGTTAAAAGGCAGGCAAGGCATTCCAGGTAGGAGGTTGCCAACCCTACTTGGATATGGATATTGTTGCAGAGGATTCCTAGTCAAGCCTTACCAACAGCACAATCCTAACAATATCTACACAGAAGTAAGTCCTATTGAGTTCTATGGGGCTTAGTCCCTTAGTGAGTGTGTTTAGAATTGCAGCCCTTTGGGGGCATCCATCTTTACTTCTGAGTGCTCCTATCTAACATCTCCACAACACTAGGCTCCTTTCTTCCTACAATGGCCTTCTGGTGACTAGCCTGACGTGAGGGCACTTAAACCCTTTTTGCCAGAAGCGAATTGGCTAGATTAAATGTTCCCTACCCAGGCTCCATCTATTAGCTAAGATTTCTATCTTAATTTCCAATCAGAGAAATATTTTTGTTTGAACTGAATGCTCCAAGCAACTGTGGTTGACGCTTAATGTATCATGGTTAATGACATCACTCGGGCCCGCCCCAGGACATCACTTGTACCCCTTATGACATCACTTGGACCGCTATGACATCACTCAGGCACGCCCCATGACATCATTCGGGCCCATCCCCAAAATCTCAGTGGTTGGGATGCTTCTGACCTGGCAAACCTAAGCGTGGCCATGCTAGGCACAGTATTTGACACAGCTAGCATTTGATACTTGTAGTATTATTACACCATTAATACTATGTTCTGAACATATGGAGGTTATTCATACGTAAGCTGCCTTATACATACTTAGGCCACTGGTCTATCTACTCTGAGTATAAAGTATCAGGTAGAGGTTATTTTCCCAGCACAGCTACCCAAGATCTTTTTAAACCTGGAGGTCTCAAGGATTGGATCTATGCATGCACAGCACAGGTTTTCCTGTTGAGCAATGGACTCTGCCTATCAGTGGCTCAGCAGGGTTGTTGTAAGTCGCTGGACTCTCACAGCCTCTCCTACCAAATGGTGCTATGTGCACCTGTTATTTTAGACTGCTCCTGCAAAATGGAAGGCAGTGCTTGGGGAACATCACTCGACACCATGGACTCTCCATTGTGGAGTCCCTCAGGGGTCGGTCTTGTCCCCCATGCTTTTCAACATCTACATGCAGCCGCTGGGTGCAGTCATCAGGAGTTTTGGAGTGCGTTGCCATCAATATGCTGATGACACGCAGCTCTATTTCTCCTTTTCATCTTCTTCAGGTGAGTCTGTTGATGTGCTGAACCGTTGCCTGACCGCGATAATGGACTGGATGAGAGCTAATAAACTGAGACTCAATCCAGACAAGACCGAGACACTGCTGGTGAACGCCTTCCCTGCTCAGATGGTGGATGTTCACCCTGTTCTGGATGGGGTTACACTCCCCCTGAAAGAACAGGTACGTAGTTTGGGGGTTCTTTTCGATTCTTCCTTGTCTCTCGAGGCACAAGTGGCCTCGGTGGCACGGAATGCATTTTACCATCTTCGTCTGGTAGCCCAACTACGCCCCTATCTGGACAGGGACGACCTCGCCTCCGTTGTTCATGCTCTGGTAACTTCAAGATTGGATTACTGTAATGCGCTCTACGTAGGGCTGCCCTTGAAGACAGTTCGGAAGCTTCAGCTGGTGCAGAACGCGGCTGCCAGACTATTGACGAGGACCAGTCGGTCTTCATATATAACACCTATTCTGGCGCGTCTGCACTGGCTCCCTATTTGCTTCCGGGCGAGATTCAAGGTGCTGGTTTTGACCTATAAAGCCTTACATGGCGTGGGACCTCAATACCTTGTGGAACGCCTCTCTCGCTATGAACCTACCCGTTCACTTCGTTCAGAATCTAAGGCCCTCCTCCGGGTACCAGCTCATCGGGAAGCCCGGAGGGTGGTTACTAGATCTAGGGCCTTTTCTGTGGTGGCCCCTGAGTTGTGGAACAGCCTCCCCGAAGAGGTACGCCTGGCGCCTACACTTCTATCTTTCCGGCGCCAGGTAACGACCTTTTTATGCTCCCAGGCATTTTAATATTTTAATTTTCTTAATCTTTCTACTTTTAACATGTATCCTTCTTAATTTGTGTTGTATTTCGTTTTTGTTGTGCTTTCTGTTGTTTGTTTGTACATGTTTTTGTGATTTTTTACTATGATATATTGTATTTTATCTTGTTTGTTCACCGCCCTGAGAGCTATTCTGCTAAGGGCGGTATATAAATTGAAATAATAATAAATACATAAGGCCATAGTAGGGTGTGTGTATATACACACACATTATTTTAGAGAGAGAAGTTCTTCTATAAGAAAGTGGTTATACAGGTATTACAAGTGTACTGGTCTAGTATTGTGTCAGGCAGGTGAACACATATACACGGCACTACACACACCCTAATGTGATTGGGTGTGTGTGGGGCACCTGATGCAAATGTTCAGCTTGTGTTGTACATTCATAGTGGAGTCTCATAAGAACAGGATGTCCAGGTGTTCACTGCTACAACCCTAACATCAGTTTACAGCAGCATAGACCCATTTAAACATCCATATCCTGGGTATGTCTGCATAGTATTTTCCCACATCCATTCAGCATATTAGCACAAAAGCAAAGCTGTTGGAAGTGGCCAGTTTACTTGCAGTGCCTACTCAGCTTTGATCTGTGGAACTGGCACTGTTACAGGTGCTGCATAATAGTTCCACACGTGTAAGAAATTGATTTTTTCGTGTGGCAACACCTACACTGTGGAACCCCTTGCTTATTGATACCAGACAGGCACCTTCGCTATAGTCTTTCCAACGCCTGCTTCAAATGATTTTGTTTAAGGGAAGCACATAGATGCTGATGTCTTTTAATATCTTTTTAGTCAGTTTTTTTGCTGTTTTTGGAACTCCCTTTCTATTGACATCAGGCAGGCACCTTCACTGTATTCTTTTCTGAGCCTGCTTAAAGCATTTCTGTTTAAGCAAGCCTGTCCAGACACAGAAGTGAATGTGTTTTAATCTTTTTTTAGTTTATTGCTGTTTTAATCATGTTTAAAAATGTTTTCATTATGTGTTTTAATTGATTTTATTGATTTTTAATGTTTTTTGTAAACCACTTAGAAGTTTCTCACAATCAAGTGGTATACCCATTTTGTTAAATTAAAAATAAATAAAGCTGATACTGCGTGCACACATAGCTAAAAAAAAGTAGGGAAACAAATGAGAACATTGCCTTTAAAGTAAGCTACTAACTTCAATTACAGTGTAACCTTGTTCATGTTTACAAAGCAGTAAGCCCCACTGAGCTCAGCTTGGCATATTCCCAGGTAAGCAGGTATAGGACTGCAGCCTTAGCATTGAAAGCAACTCTTGGAAGCTACATCTGAGAAAGCATTTGGGTAACATTTTTAAATACTGTGCAATCTGTTGCTTGGTAGATTCTGATTATTCCCCACTTACAGATAATTAACTGAAGCTGCAACCTGCCCAAGGACATGATGGATATGAATTCTGAAATTCAGTATTTTGTCAAAACACAAGGACACATTACTTTTTGACACATGGAGGTAACTGGGATCCCCACAAATGTGCAGGTTTGGTATTGCAGTTTGACTGGCTATGAGAAGACAATCACAAAGAGCCAATTTGAATAATCAAACATTTAGTCTAAAGCCCTTAACATGGTCATCTATAGAACTGTATGCGAATTTGCCAGTGAGATGAAGTCTTACTCTTTGAGTTACAACTGTCCAACAACATAGCAAAAATAGGCTAAATAAGTTAATGAATTCTAGATGTTCTGCCTTTTCAGATTCACACACGCTTGAATGATCAGAGGATAGCTATTCTATGTCAGCCCTTTGGTGGCCCAAGTTTTTCCAAATTCATGGCATGGAACAAGACCAAGTGCTATACAGCTCTGTTCAGATGTAAGCCTCACTGAATTCAACAGGGCTTACTCCCAGGTATGTGTGCATAGAATTGCAGCCTAAAGCACTTTTCAGATTATAAGTGTGCATGGAGGATAGGATTACAAAGACAAGGACCACCCCTGACCTACACATTTTCACTAAATAATCTGTACAGTTGCACATTCACAAGGTTGTATGCAGGGTCAGGTACTCTGCAAATAAATAATGAATCCCAACCAAGCACACAGTCTGTGTATGGACTGTACAGTCCAGTGTCTGGATGAATAGACCATATAGAGAGTCTAATGAACATCTATATAGTCCATGCATTTAATGGGATACAGTCCAGAAAACCTACTAAGTTTAGGGGACAGGTCTTCCTTCACATTCCCTATACATGCAAACCCTTTTCAGGCATTATTAACAACTGTGTAGGACACATTGGCACTATCCCATCCACCCCGATCTTCCTGCATCAAGTCCTATACAAATATTAAAAGCCACAGGAGCCCTGTCCTCTTGCATTACTCAGAATCCCAGTTCATGTTGACATGGTAGTCAAGCCCATTACCAAGACAAGATGAAATTTGTGGCTTTGAGGCGTTTCTGCCAATGTAGTCACTGAATTTAGCCTTTAGTCCCAAGGCTAAACTGAAAGCATAAATGTTGACTCATCTGTCACCAAGCAAAAAAAAAACCCTAAAAGATATTAAGAAGCTGTTTCTATTTAATTAGTGTCATCTCACTCATTCTTTAATTATGTTTTATTTGATAGCTTTACACCCTTCCCTCTGGCTGAACTGTAACTGACCTCAAGATGAAAGCCTCCTTACACAAGTTAAAAAGCTGCACGGTCCCCTATTCCACACCTCACTCCTTTTATTAATGTCGTCAAATAGTGGTTTCTGTTGAGCTATAGCCCTACCTGAAGGATGTGGCTACTCTGACCTGTAATACGCTCTTGATCAGCGAAGACTTCACACCCTCCTCAAGTCACCGAAACCACACAGTTTCATCCACCCCATCATGGCTTCTCACCCCTTTCCTTTAGGGTTACATTTTCCAGAGGGCTCAGCTTCACTGCTATAGGGGAAAGCAACATACAACAATGTTCCTCAAGGCAAGGAAGTATTCTCCGGTTAGGGGTATGCGTTATTCTGGATCTGGAATTCTGCAAGAAACAATATCCTCAGCCACCTCCTCCCCACACATCAGGCTTAGCTGCTAGAAATAAAAAGATCTGATCTACACAGGCAGCAGAATGAAGTCCTGAGGTGGCAGATAGACTACTTCAGACTGCAGGCAGGAGTACCTTAAAAACAACAGCTGTTAAAAACAGAACTCCCTTCCGTGGTGTGTATGTTCCTTGTTGACCTTCTGTTCTGCAGGTGTTCTACTTGCAGAGAGATTTTGTTATGTTTTAGATAGCTGAACATTCAAAAATGATATTTCTCACCTGCTATCCGAATGGCTTCTGGCCTAGTACCCTGAAGGATCACTTCCTCCCATATACACCTGCCTTGACTATACAATCTTCATCAGAAGCCCTTCCTCCAGGTTCCCCTGCCTAAAGAGGTGTACTGTGGGGCCACTAAGGAGGGCTTATTCAGTGGCATCGCTACCATTATGGAGTGCCGTCCCCAGAGAGGTTCACCTGGTGCCTACATTAAGATATTTTCAGACCCAGGGAAATACCTTTCTATTTTCTCATGCCTTATAGAACCATGTTTCAGTATTTTGAACAAATTTAATATTGCTGGGTTTATATATTTTTTCTTTTTAGAATGATGTATGCTGCTTTTTAAAACCATTGTGTTGATTTTTTATGTATAAAAATATTTATATACCACCCTCTCAAAAAGCCTCAGGGTTGCATACAACATAAAAACATTTAAAAGCAATACAAAACAGTCATTAACATGACTGGCTGCTCAAAAAACGTTTTAAACAGCTGCATAGGCCTGTCGGTGCAAAAAATCTTCAGGCAACACCTGAAAGTCAAAAGCGAGAATGCCTACCAAATCTCTGCTGGAAGAGAGTTCCCCAGCATGGGACCAGTGACACTAAATGCCCAACTTCCAGCTGAGGCCAGTCAAGCCCCTTGGTAACACAGTGTGTGTGTTACACTGATGGTTTTAATGCTTTTAATTTTCTGTAAGAATTACGAGAGGACATGTGTTAATGGTTGTTGTTATGTGCCTTCAAGTCGATTACGACTTATGGCGACCCTATGAATCAGCGACCTCCAGTAGCATCTGTCATGAACCACCCTGTTCAGATCTTTTAAATGCAGATCTGTGGCTTCCTTTATGGAATCAATCCATCTCTTGTTTGGCCTTCCTCTTTTTCTACTCCCTGCTGTTTTTCCCAGCATTATTGTCTTTTCTAGTGAATCATGTCTTCTCATTATGTGTCCAAAGTATGATAACCTCAGTTTCATCATTTCAGCTTCTAGTGACAGTTCTGGTTTAATTTGTTCTAACACCCAGTTATTTGTCTTTTTCACAGTCCATGGTATGCACAAAGCTCTCCTCCAGCACCACATTTCAAATGAGTTGATTTTTCTCTTATCCGCCTCCATACCTAGAGATCGGGAATACCATGGTCTGAATGATCCTACTTTGGTGTTCAGTGATACATCATTGCATTTGAGGACCTTTTCTAGTTCTCTCACAGCTACCCTACCCAGTCCTAGCCTTCTTCTGATTTCTTGACTATTGTCTCCATTTCGGTTAATGACTGTGCCGAGGTATTACAAGTTCAATGTCCTCATTGTCAACTGTAAAGTTACATAAGTTACAAAAGATTTATGTAACTTTACAGTGTTAATGGAGCAGTATATATACTCAACCACATGCATGGTGGCTCCACTGTAGTACTCGCAAACACTACCTTGAGACTCTGCCATCTCACCCGGCTACATGTCACGTTCCAATCACAGCATTCACAGATACCAACATTCTAAAGCAGGGGTGGGGAACATTTTTGGTCCAGCTTGTTATGTCCTCACCCCTCCAGACCATCTTTGACAGGTGGGTGAGACAATTCACCTGTCAATCACCTGACATCATTATGACTCGTGCCAGGCTAAATTTGGCCTTCGGGCCCAAGGTTCCCACCCCTGTTCTGAAGTCACCATTTGGTTATGAGGGCCACAAAAACAGTCACATGTTTAATAAAGACCAAAAAAAGCCTTCTACCTTCTCCCATATATGCCCCCCATGTACTCAGAGATCATGGGAGCTTTGCCGCCATCACTTGTGGTATGGTGGTCTCCTCTAAACCTAGGGAGGAGGCTACAGCAACAATACTTCTTTGCTGTGGGGCTTTCTTTGTAGATCTGCTGCTCTGGGAGTCCAAGGCCTCCTTGACTTTTTGGAAGTTGGAGATCCTTCAGGCAAGAAACACCTTTGTTGCATAAACTGGTTGCTGGTTTAGTGCTGTCATACACTGGTTTTATTCTGTGTTGATTCCAACTAATTGTTTAAGGATGACTGTCTTTCAATTTTCTGTAAGTTACGTTGAGAAAAAAGAGAATTATAGACTGAGAAGCAGGATATGCACTTTTTCAAATAAAAAGTGGGTTAGAATGTGCTTGCAGGTCATGTGTTGAAGGTTAGATTTATAGGTATTCTGCTATGAAAGTAATTCAGTCACCAAGCCCAGGTAAATTTAAATTTATCCACAGGGAGAAAATTTGTAACAAGGTGCAGAAGCTCCTGGCATGATACAGGCAAAGAAAAATCCTGCTTTTTTAATCCCAGCAAAAACGGAATTGAATGTTCCAGCATCATAAGGACACATCAAGGTGGGATAACTTTGGCACTAGATGCATAAGAGTAAAACTGGAACTAGTTTGCCATGCAACCTTTATTTATTTATTATTTAATTTTTATCCTGCCCTTCCTCCCAGCAGGAGTCCAGGGCAGCAAACAAAGCGCTAAATACACTTTAAAACATCATAAAAACAGGTCTTAAAATACATTAAAACAAAACAGCATTAAAAACATTTTAAAAACAACTTTAAAAAAGGGTTAAAAACATTATTAAAAAACATATTAAGCAATTCTAACACAGACGGAGACTGGGATAGGTCTCAACCTAAAAGGCTTGTTGAAAGAGGAAAGTCTTTCCAGTTGCAATCTGACAAACAGAACTTTATAGATATCTGGGACCCTTATTCACAGTATTGGCTTCCTGAATCATACAAGAGAATCTTCTTGATTTCCGTATCCTATTCACAGAGGCAGCCAGATATCTTTATAAGCTCACATGCAGTGTGTGGAGGTAGTGGGCCATCTCTTGTTTCACCCTAGCATCCAACAGTATACGTGAGACCTGCAACAAAATGTTGCAAGGCAGTGCTGCTGTTTAGGATTCCATCCTGCCAGCCATATCCTCCTCCAGCATACTCCATTCCACACACAGTTTTCTGTTATTTTCTTCACCTCCAGCCATATAGCATTCTGTGGCCACTGAACATGCTCAGTCTTCATTGGGCTGCTTTGGGGAGTGGGCGAGATTTCTTCCTGAAGCTTCTGCGGACCTCTGAGCTTACTGTTAGATATAGTATAGATATTTAGATTGTTTTTAAATTGTTTTTAATGTCATATTTTAAAATTGTTGTAACCCGCCCTGGAACTTTTGGGTGACGGGCAGATAATAAATGATAAATAACAATATGGCTTAGGTCCAGGCTATCTGTCAGACCATATCTCCCTATATGAGCCTGCCCGGGCCCTGAGATCCTCAGGAGAGGCCCTTCTCTCAATACCTACGTCCTCACAAGCACGACTAGTGGGGACGCGAGATAGGGCCTTTTCGGTGGCTGCCCCAAGGCTTTGGAACTCCATTCCTAGGGAAGCAAGAATGGCCCCCTCCTTGCAGTCCTTCTGTCGGCAAGCAAATACTTTTTTATTTCAACAAGCCTTTGGAAATGAAAGCTGTTAAGGACAGGTCTTGAAGGGTGCTGCATTGCTGTTGCCTAATTGTATTATTTTAAACTGAGTTTGAATTATTTTAACTGTATGTATGAATGGTTTTAATACTGTAAATTGTTTAATTTGATTTTAATCTAGACTTTTGTATGTTTTTAATTATATGTGTGCTTTTATCTGGAAGCTGCCGTGAGTTCCAGTTTTGGAAAAAGGGCGGGGTAAAAATAATGATAATAATAATAATAATAATATACACAGATGAGACCCTGCAACAAAATGTTGCGGTGTAGAGATTTTATTTTCAGGGTTCCAGCTACTCAACCACATTTTATCCCCCTTCCCCATGCCTGCTCAGTCCTCACTGGGCGTGCGTGCATGCGTAAAAACATGCCCAGTCCTACCTACATGAAAACAATTTTAAGTTCTCTGTTGGTCTCTATGGGCAGCTCTCTTCCATCCCCAGTGATATTGAAAGAGCTCCTTAGTGTCTGAACTAGGAAGTGAAGCATCCAGACAGTGAGATGCTCCCTTCTACTATTGTCCTCCTGTTCTAGCCAATCCATTCTGATCTGCTCCTCCAACTGACTTGTCTAATATCCCCTCCAACTGTTTCCTCTCAGTCACTCCCCATTCCAGGCCACTGAATTAATATAGGACTGGAATTGGGGTCTCTCCCCCCATAAGAGGTTTTCCTCTGCAGATTTTCTTTCTACATGTGCATACTTTGGAGGTACCCACAGTCTGTCACTACTGTGAATATCGAGGTTCTGTTTAGCTACTAGTTATTGCTAGACCCATATTCTTAAAAATGGGTCTAGCCTACTAGCCACCACTACATCTTTTGAGCTGGTAATTCCACAAAACCAATTGTGTTACAGTAGGGGTCAGTCATAGTTGAATTACAATGGATAATCAATTTCTCTGACTCATTGATATAGCATTTCAATAGCAAGTCAGTTTGTATTTCATTTATTTCAAAGATGCAAATCCATCCTTCAGCACATGTACTCTCAAGGTGGCCAGCAAGTCTCCCCCTCCCCGGTCGTCCCCCCCCCCTAAAAAAGGCAGCAAGAAGACACTCAAATTACAGCCATAGTTTCCTTGCGTCTCCTGTGTATGCATCATGAGAGTTTCATTTAATAGCTCCATCTTGCCTGGCATTTCAGGAACTTGAGTCACTTGTTTATTTCTCTTATTTGAGGGTGCATCACTCTTTCAAAAAAAGAAATATTCCCTTCTCTCATGGCAGAGAGCAAAAGAAAAGGACAGCAGCTCCCAACTGATCTGTTACAGAAAGCTGGATTAAAAAGGCCACCTGAAGGCATTGCAGAATAGGCAAGGAGCCAGCAACTGTGTTAGACCTTTTTTAAAAAAGAATCAAACATATTATACTGTGATGCTTCAGTGTATGATAGTTGCACTCACACATTCACATTAAAAAAAATACACAAGTGGAACCTACAACAAATTGTTGCAGTATGGAATAGTCATGTTCAGAGTTCTAATTAGCTATACCCAGGTTTTCCATTACACACATACACCAGTCAGCATTCCATGCCCACCGAGCATGTTCAGTCCTCATTGGGCTATGTGTGTCTGTTTTTTCCCCCCACTGAAGTTTTTTGTACTTCTACCAATGATGGGAGTCCTCCCAAAGCCTGCTGACATCTCTGTCTTGAGTGTAGATGGTGCCATTTTGGCTACATAAAGATTGGTACTCTGACAATGGCATGTATTCATATTTGGATTTTGATCAAAAGGAAAAGTGGAGGTTCAAATGAGAGATGAAGTCCCTGTGGAATGTGTTAACTTTCTTCTTCTCCCGCTCACATCCCAGGCCACACAACCACATATAGCATAATTGATGTAAGAACCTCATGCGATCGGACAAGAGACCTATCTAGAGCTGCACTGGTTTCCCACAGCAGCCAGCCAAATGCCTATGGGAAGCCTGCAAGCAAGGGACGAGTGCAATACCCCTCTGCCACTGTTTTCCTCCCAGCAACTGCACTTCAGAGGCATCCTGCCACCAGTTGCGGAGGCATCATACAACAATTGCAATCAGCAACCATTAATAGCCTGGTCCTCCATTAATTTGTCTTAATTCCCTTTTAAAGCCGTCCAGTTTGGCAGCCATCATGATATCTTGTGGTAGCAAATTCCATAGTTTAACTAAGCACTGTGTGAAGTAGCGCTTCCTTTTGTCCATTCTGAATCTCCCTCCATCCATAGGATGACCCCAGGTTCTAGAGTTATGAGAGAGGGAGAAAAATTATATTACTTTCTGGTTTTGCCAAGAGGATTGGAAGAGGTTAAGTGATTACTATTAATCCTGTGCTGTGGAGCATTTCACATGCTTGCAAGGAGGACTGTGCTTCCAAGACTGCGGTAAATGACACCTTTTCACAAAGCATCCTATTTCTCCCTTCAGAGGTATGGGGTGGTACTTCAGGTCAATTTTGAACCAGGTTTGTTGAGTACAGTGTATATGGCACATTGATGTCCATAGGAATGCATCATATGGCAAATTAGTGGATGTTGCTTCTTTACACTATCACTAAACAATATGTCAGGTGCCTTCACAGGCTGCCTTCCAGAGTATCACTACCACTACAGCCGCTTTATGGACAGTAATTTAGACAAACTGAGACATATTCTATAGTTTACCATCTTCTCAAGAGGCTTAAGGCGAAGGGGTTAAATCCTGGCAATCCCACCCCATATACACGGTCTGCCTAGTAAACGTCGCAAGATGTCGCCCTAAGAGTCGGAAACGACTCGCACTATAAGTGCGGGGACACCTTTACCTTTAAGGGCCAAATAGCCTTGAATAACGCAAAGCAAAATGATACCAGAACTGTCATCACTACAAAAGATGCAATTCTACAAACATAGTTCTGTGTCTTGAGACATTTAAATGCACACAAAAATCAGAGACCTCTGAGAAATAACCTGTGATTCATATAGAATCACATAGTCAGTGGCAAAGTGGCCAAATAAGTTTCAAGAGAATCTTAGAAGTCTTATCTTTCCATGCTATCAATACCTCTGATAGCTGAATTGCTTTCAACCAGAGCATCTGCCTAAGATTATGCTTTTTCTAGCTAAATTCAGCAGTCACCTTCTTAGATTGTCCCACCTCTTTATTACCTAGGGGAACATATATGATGCAGGTAAACTAATTTCATTCTGTAACAGCTTCTCCCCCATCCTTGCAATCATAGGCACTGTAGTTTGCAGACAAAAAACACTTACCTTGTATTTCTCATATGTGCGCTGCGCACACACACACACACACACCCTAGTAGTAGTTTTAAAATGCACTTTATTCCCTACTGGAATATTATAAATACATGGATATTAATATATAGGAAAGACAAAGCATTTTGTGTAACTTTAACACATTTTACTATAGCATAGACTTTCATGACAGCCCTGAATCGAGATCCCCTTAATAAAAGTGTCCGCCTGTAGTTGTGGCAGACACTGCCAGTCTCGCAGAATGGAGCAGGAGTGGTAGGAAAGTGTGACAATATAATAAGTCTTTAGCGTACACTTTGTTTACACAAAATAAAATGTCCCCTATTCCATATAGTTATATTGCCAAGAATGTTCTGACACAATGATTCATTTTGAATGGGATTAACAAAGCAACTAACAATCTCGAAATTGAGAGTTATGTTAGCTTTACAAAGTGGCAGGTCATCAGTTTTAAACCACTGATGTCACAGAGCCCAGCAGCTGGAAATACTAGAAAGCAGGAGAGTGAAGTGTGCGCATCCTGAGATGTACCAATTTCAGTCCACCCATTTCTAGGTGGAGCAGAAGCCATCACTGCTGCAGAAGGCAACAGGAGTGGAAAGAACATGCTACAGGAGTTAGAAAATTTGACAGGCAGACTTCCAATGGCCAGGCCAGAATTTCTTGCTTCATTTCCTTTTTGTGTGTGTTTGTCGAAATGTGCTTCCTGATTTGGGCAAGTGACACTCATGACTATCGTATTCCCATGATTTGTTCCTGGCACTATTTTTCTTGCCCTTACTGCTCTTGGCCTCATTTGTCCATGCTGCCATTTAACCATTTGACATCCTGATGCCACATTCAACATGACAGCATAGTATTGTCAAAATGCCATACATCACCACAGTCAACAGGATGTAACAGCAACACGGGCAAGTGAGGCCAAGTCAGCAAAGGCGAGAAGAAAGAAATGATCCCAAGTAGCAGCAGCAGCCACGGGAATGGAAGGGTACTGAAAAGTCATGCTTGTTTAGGTGTATCAAACATGCTAATTCTGAAGCAAATATCAACATTGGAGATTATTTGACACAGGGCTAATATAAAAGTTGGGACCATAGTGGTAGATTCACTGAATGATGATCCGATTAATTCCCTGTCATCTCCAGTTTTGTTTTGTTTTTTAAAAAGGTAGAAAGTGATGTCAAAGACCTCTCTTCATCCAAGACTCTGGACAGTCATTGCCGCTGAGGTTGCTTTCAGGCATCATGTTTACTAAGCATTCATTGTGATTTGTTTGCAAAATGTTTGCAGGGAGGTTACACTGATGTCAGTCTTTCCCATTTGTTTGCAGAGAGGTCATATGATATTGGCTCAAGCAAATGATATTGTGCACTTTCCAGGGCCTTTTCCCATCTTCTCTTTATTGCAAGAAGTCTGATTTTGGGGGCCTGGAGGTTGTTGTACAAGAGCTCCAAATTAACTATAATTGTTCAATCTGAACATGCTGGTATGTAATTGAATCCCACTGGCAAAACACTGGCAATCTGGAAGTGTCCAAAGAGATGGCAGTTAAACAGTAGATTAGCCAGATGGACCAACAGCCTGACCTGGAACAGTATAAAGCAGATTCACATGCTCATAAGGGGAGATAAGTCTAATGACATGACAAGTGGCAGATGCCACAAAGTGGAATCAATAAGCGAGATGACATGTGTCACAAGGAATGACATTTGAAGTATTCCACCCACAACAATGTTGTGAGTTATTACGACCGCAAAATGCTGCAATTATGATCATGTAAACCAACAGCATTTGGACTGGATTATAACTACCCCTTATAAAAACTGGTCATGTGTAGAGAGGCAGCTGTGCTATCCTTTTGCACCGCCAGTCTCAGCCACCTTCTCTTTTGCTTATCCTGCTTGATAACATTACACACAGACTTAGTCACAGACTCTATGAGTGTGTATGTACACATTTCATTGATCTCCCACCTCTGTTTCCTTGTAAGGCCCAACAGTGGGGGGAGAGAGAGAGAGAGAAGTCCTTCCCTTCTTCCCACTGACTGTATGACTCTCTTTTTGCTCAGAACGGGCAAATCAGTACTGTGCAGGAAAAGATGCATTCAACCGCTTAGCTTCGATGGTTTGCATCACGCTACAGTCATTAATCATGAGGGCATAGCCAACACAAGAAAAATCACTGCTAATTATCAGCCCTACACAAGAGTGCAGATACTGTACATCTACTTGAATATTCTTAGTTAGGGATTGCCACCCAGTACTTCAAAATTAGATCACTAGACCTATCCCATGCAAAATATAGCTTCACTGTATGATGCAAGACAGCATTGCCAGGTGTCCCTTATTTGCAAAGCCTTGGCCAGAATCTTAACCCAGGACCCTATTTTAATGTAGGCAAAAAGCCAACTTTATATCTTTTTGCAAGATCCCTTTCAAGTTACAAAGCTATTGTAACGTCTCATTTTAACTGTTGAGGAGGAAGAGTCAGTCATGGACGCATGAAAAGAAAGTCAGGGTAGCTGCTATGAGGAGTTGGAACAGCTCCTCAAGGAAGAAAGGCTGCAACATTTGGGGCTTTAGAGAAAATAGGAGTAAGAGGGGACATGATAGTGGTGGACAAAACTATGCATGGGGCAGAGAAAGTGGATAGGTAGAAGTTTTTCTCCCTATCTCATAATACGAGAATTCAGGTATATTCAATGAAGCTGAATATTGGAAGACTCAGAACAGACAAAAAAAAAACTTCTTCACAGAGTGCATGATTAAAGTATGGAATTCACTCCCACAAGAGGTAGCAATGGCCACCAACTTGGATGACTCTAAAAGAAGATTAGACAAATTCATGGAAGATAAGGCTGTCAATGGCTACCAGCCACGATGGCTATGTTGCAGCTCCACAAATCATCATCATTGCTTTATTTGTTTACTGCTTGTTTGGGCAAGACCCCCAAAGCAGTGAACAACAACAACAACATATATATATAATAAAATTACAGAAAATACAAACCGAAAAGTTCAATACAATAAAACCCAGGCACCTCATAAATCACACTTCATACATTCACGAGTTGCATTTGTGCTCTCATCCCAAACACAGCTGCTACTCACAAACCAGAGTTCACCCAAGAAGCTTCCCCCAGGCAGCAGCTGCAGCGATGGCAAAGTTCTTACAGTTGCTTTCCCAGTTGGGGATAGCTGGCCTCTGCATGCCAGCTGCTGGGAATCACAGGTGGGGAGACTACTATTTAGGCTCCTGTCCTGCTTGCAAGCTTTCCACAGGCATCTGGTTGGCCACAGTGAGAACAGAATACTGGACAAGACTTTGGCCTGATCCAGCAGGGCTCTTATGTTCTTAAGTCAGTTGATTTGGTAGAGAGAAGAGCCTCACATTGGACTTAGTTTGCTAGCGATAACACTTGAAACAAATTACTACTACCCACTGATTTTATAGACAAGCAATGTGTGCTACAGGATGCCTACTGAGCTTTGGAAGCTTGTTAGCAGAGGACTAGAGTTGCCAAAGAAAATGAGGAAAGATGAAGAAAGCTTAGAGTACTTAGAAACAGGATGAGTGTGTCTGCTGTTGCAGCTGTGAATGAACCTATTCAGTAACTAACGAAACATATTATCATTTATTCGTTTTATTAGTCACTTGCTACCCAAAGGTCTAACCAAAGGAACACAGTGATTGGCAGTTGAAGCAGACCTTTCAAGTCTCAGCTCAAGCATGAGCTCATACCTTAACGGAAGTATGCCTCCATTTGTAATCAGAGTATAACATTGGTCTACTTTACAGAGTTGTAGATGGGATAATAAGCATTAATGCATTTGAATGTCTTGTGTGGGGAAACACTAAATAGGCAAAGCAATGCTAGGTTTTATACATCAGTTCAGAATATCCAATCTCCACCATCTTTGGCTTCTGTGTAGCATAGAACGCTAATTGGTATTTGTCAAACTGGAACCGGTTCAGAGGAGGTCAACAAGGATGATCACCTGTCAGGTATGCTTTGACTTGGATTCCTGCATTGAGCAGGGGGTTGGATTTATAGGCCCCTTCCAATTATGCTATTGTATGATTTTTCAGGTATTCCCATCCCATTCCTGTTCTCAGAATGCATACAAGGTATCTAATGTTTAGTCTGATCAAACACATACCCCACAGCACTGAGTTTCACATGGGTTCCTTTCGTTGGACTTCTAACTATTTCTCCTCAATTCAGCTCTAATGTTCAAATTCATAGGGACAAAGAGTGAAAGAGCAAGCACTCCACAACGGTTACACCTAGTGTGATATGGTATTAAGTTCATGCAACATCACTCTGTCATACCTTTTATCTTGCATTGCAAGTTAATCTGCCATCTCATGCTGGGGTTTTGTTTCCCGTGGTGGTTACCAACACTATAATGAAATGTGAAAAAAACTGAAGTGCATCAGAGTCATTTTGTTCCAATAGTCAACATGGAATCCTGCAACTGACAATTGTGCATCAGTTCTTTAGTATTTGTCTATGGTGGTATCCGTTGATTTTAAAAAGTGTACAAGGCTCATTTAGGAGCAGCTATTAAAAAAGGTGGCGGCGTATAATCTGTCCAAGTCTCATGAGCTGCCTGCTCGCATTCCATAAAAGGACTGTTCCAAGATTTCCGCTCCATTCAAACTGGACTGATTATCATTCCTTATTCACATTACACAGCATTTGTATAGACAAGAGGAAATGAAAGATTGGGAATCCTCATGTAGGACATCAAGTCCTTTATCCATTGGCGGCGTGGGGGGGGGAGGATCACAGACTCCTCCCACCAAACGAATCAAGGAACCAAATATGGGTCAACAGACTTAAATTCATTCAGTAAGAGCGATCTGATGCCTATATATAATTTTAATTAATAGTGACTTTGTTTGGCCAACCGTTCCTCCCAAAGTGAGCTCAGGTCAGCATACATGCAGTCCAACACAACACAATATTGAAACACGGCGATGCCACTATGGGGAACAAACACAGTTTCACAGCTAGGAATTTGTCTATGGCAGCCTTGCCACTATGGAAGGTGTTTGCTTGCACCTTCACCAAATGGGAGTTATGCATGGACAAAATGCATTGTAGAGAGCCAGTGTGGTATAGTGGTTAGAGTGCTGATCTGGGAGACCCAGGTTCAAACTACCATTCAGCTCACTAGATGACTTTTGGCCACTTGTAGAATAGAAGAGCTGGAAGGGGCCTGTAAAGCCACTGAGTCCAACCGCCTACTTAGTGCAGGAAACCTCATTGTCTCTCAGTCTAACTTCATAGGCCTGTTGTACAGATAAAATGGGGAAGAGGGGAACCTTGTATGTCAGCCTGAGTTCTTTGGATGAAAGTCAGAATACAGTAAATAGCAAAAACCACACACTTGTTGCATCTCAAGACACTCTAGATGTCACATGAGCACTTATTTTCCTATAGAAGTGGTTATCACTAATAGTTCCAGCAAATTACTGTCCTAGACTGGAAGGGAAAAACTCTTTCAAGAGTCTCCCCACCACCTGACCCTTGCTTTTGATCCTTTGCTCCATTTTAGCAACACCAAGGCTGACTAACAAAGGGGAAAGGAAGGAAAAGCCACTTAAGCCATTTCTATTTCCACGTAATGGGAGTAGGCTCATTCACACCGGAGCTAAACTTTGCAGTAAAGACGCAGCTTTTGCCATTTCCAAGGTTCACACTTCATACCTTCAAATCTGCTGTTTTCCTTTCACTCAAGTAGGCATTCCTCTGGAAAGGTTTAGTATCGCTCTTTCCTTGTGGCCCCGCCCCTAATTTTACATGGTCACCCCCCCCTATCGATATTGCTAATAGAGAAGGGGAAGGGTTTTTTTTTGTCAGTTTCATTGTTTCTTGTCAATTGCACGCCTCTCAGAGGGAGTGGGAGTGCAATTCACACGAAACTTTATGAAACTGAATAGAGGGGGTAGAGAGTGAAAGGCAATGACCAGAGCAGCTGCCGCAGCTTTTGCGGACTGCTGGGAGAGATGGTAATGTTGTGTTCACAGGGTTGCTAGGGAAGTGTTTGAGAATTTTTTGAGCTAGCTGGGGGAACACGACCAGAGACAATGGTTGACTCTTTATTCCAGAATCAGAGTACAGAACTCTTGATCTTCCACATGCAATGTTAGACGAACTAGCTTGCTGTGCAGGCGCAGTATACGGTCGCGGCTAGTTCCTACACACTCCGCAGCGCAGCTACTGCTGGCTCAGTCAAACCAGCGTTCGGCTCTCTCACTCACCTCCCTGGCCGATCGGATCTGTTTGCGCACCACCTCCTTGCAGGGATAAATGGTCTCGCCAAAGCTGGGCTGGAAATGAGTCTCTACCCGAGTGAGCCCCCGGAAAGAACCGCTGACGAAGGCCGGCCAGCCCAGTTCCAGTACAGGCGGATCCACGTCGGATTGCACCGGGAAGTAAGTGAGGGACGAGCAATCCAAAGAGGCGTTTAGGGACTGGTCTGAACCGCCGGAGCTTTCGTCTGCCCCCGGAGGAGCCACGGCAGCGCGCAAGATAGCTCGGATCTCGGACTCGGAGAGGAAGGCGCGCATCTTCTCCCGGCGCAGGAAAGCGTGGAAAGCCGGCCGGCCTCCGGCGATAAGCTCCTCCAGCGCCAGGCGCTGCGCCTCGCTGTACACCTGAGGCGGGATAGGACCCCAAGTGGTGCGGAAGCCCCTAAAGGGAGCATCGTCCAAACACTGGGACTGATTCGCCATGTACGCCGCCCTTCCCTCTCCGAAAAACGCTTTCCTGAGGATTTAACGAGGCACGTAAGAGACATTCACTTTTTATACGGAGTTTGAAACTAAACGTGTCTCCGCGTCTCTGCTATAGGCGGCAGACCTTCTCGCTCCGCCTTTCGGGGTGGAAACGACTCGCTGGTTGGCTGTGTTTGAAGTTGGTGTTTCCAATCAAGTGGAGAAGAGGAGAGGATCTCGGCGACTTTTAAAAGTTTCTAACGCCCGTCCATGCTTCTAGACGCAACATTCATCTATCGTCTTAGCCCGGAGCTTGGGCGCGGTGGAAATGATGCTTTGACAAAGTAATAGCGACCAGGTAGGTAAGGAGGCAAGCTGCAGCGTCAGTTGTATCCTGCCGAAGATGGAGGCTGATAAACAACCTTTTGAGCTGTGCTGTTGCTGAAAGCCTTAGCTCTGTCTACAAAGTGAAATTTTAGAGTGGTAGCCGAGTTACAGCACAATCTTAACCATGTCTTCTTCTTCTTGTTATGTGCCTCCAAGTCGACTACGACTTATGGCGACCCTATGAATCAATGACTTCCAAGAGCATCTGTCATGAACTACCCTGTACAGATCTTGTAAGTTCAGGTCTGTGGCTTCCTTTATGGAATCAATCCATCTCTTGTTTGGCCTTCCTCTTTTTCTACTTTCTTCTGTTTTTCCAAGCATTATTATCTTTTCTAATGAATCATCTCTTCTCATTATGTGTCCAAAGTATGATAACCTCAGTTTCATCATTTTAGCTTCTAGTGATAGCTCTGGTTTAATTTGTTCTAACACCCAATTATTTGTCTTTTTCACAGTCCATGGTATCCGCAAAGCTCTTCTCCAACACCACATTTCAAATGAGTTGATTTTTCTCTTATCCGCTTTTTTCACTATCCGACTTTCACATCCATACATAGAGATCAGAAATACCATGCTCTGAATGATCCTGACTTTAGTGTTCAGTGATACATCTTTGCATTTGAGGACCTTTTCTAGTTCTCTCACAGCTGCTTCCCCAGTCCTAGCCTTCTTCTGATTTCTTGACTATTGTCTCCATTTTGGTTAATGATCGTGCCAAGATATTGATAATCCTTGACAAGTTCAATGTCCTCATTGTCAACTGTAAAGTTGCATAAATCTTCTGTTGTCATTACTTCAGTCTTTTTGACTTTCAGCTGTAGTCCTGCCTTTGTGCTTTCCTCTTTAACTTTCATCAGCATTCATTTCAAATCATTACTGGTTTCTGCTAGTAGTATGGTATCTTCTGCATATCTTAAATTATTGATATTTCTCCCTCCAGTTTTCACACCTCCTTCATCTTGGTCCAATCCTGCTTTCCGTATGATATGTTCTGCGTACAGATTAAATAAATAGAGTGATAAAATACACCCCTGTCTCACACCCTTTCCGATGGGGAACCAATCAGTTTCTCCATATTCTGTCGTTACAGTAGCCTCTTGTCCTGAGTATAAGTTGCGCATCAGGACAATCAGATGCTGTGGCACCCCCATTTCTTTTACAGCATTCCATAGTTTTTCATGATCTACACAGTCAAAAGCTTCGCTGTAATCTATAAAGCAGAGAGTGATTTCCTTCTGAAATTCCTTGGTCCGTTCCATTATCCAACATATGTTTGCGATATGATCTCTGGTGCCTCTTCCCTTTCTAAATCCAGCTTGGACGTCTGGCATTTCTCGCTCCATATATGGTAAGAGCCTTTGTTGTAGAATCTTGAGTATTACTTTACTTGCATGGGATATTAAGGCAATAGTTCAATAATTACTGCATTCCCTGGGAACCCCTTTCTTTGGAATTGGGATGTATATGGAACTCTTCCAGTCTGTGGGCCATTGTTTAGTTTTCCATATTTCTTGACAGATTTTAGTCAAAATCTGGACTGATTCAGTCTCAGTAGCTTGTAGCAACTCTATTGGTATGCCTCTATTCCTGGTGATTTGTTTCTTCCAAGTATTTTAAGAGCAGCTTTCACCTCACATCCTAAAATTTCTGGTTCTTCATCCTATGGTTCCTCCATGTATGAATCTGTCATCCTGGCATCTCTTTTATAGAGTTTTTCAGTGCATTGCTTCCTTTTATTTCATCTCGGTCATTCAGTGTGTTCCCGTTGATTATTCAACATCCCTACTCTTGGTTTAAATTTCCCTTTCATTTATCTAATATTTTGGAATAGGGCTCTTGTTGTACCCTTCTTGTTGTCCTCTTCTATTTCTATTCAGTAACTATTGTAATAGTTCTCTTTGTCCCTACATACTAATCGCTGTATTGTTGCATTTAGGGTTCTGACTGTGTTTCTATCTCCTTTTGCTTTTGCTTTTCTTCTCTCTTTAACCATTTGAAGAGTTTTTTCAGTCATCCATTGGGGTCTTTCTCTCTTTTTAACTAGAGCTATTGTCTTTTTGCATTCTTCTCTGATAACGTCTCTGACTTCATTCCATAGTTCTTCTGGTTCTCTGTCAGCTAAGTTGAAAGCCTCAAACCTGTTCCTTATTTGATCTTTATATGCTTCTGGGATGTTATTTAAATTGTATTTTGGCGTTATGATTGCTTTGTTATTCTTCTTTAGCTTTACTCTGATTTTCGATACGACCAGTTCATGATCTGTACCGCAGTCTGCTCCTGGTCTTGTCTTTGCAGAAAGTATGGAACTTCTCCACCTTCTGCTACCAATTATATAATCTATTTGATTCCTATATTGACCATTTGGTGATGTCCACATGTACAGTCGTCTTTTCGGTTGTTCAAAAAATGTGTTTGCAAGAAACAAATTATTAGCTTCACAGAATTCAATAAGTCTTTCTCCTGCTTCGTTTCTGTCTCCTAGGCCCCATTTCCCCACAATTCCTAATTCTTCTCTGTTCCCTACTTTTGCATTCCAGTCCCCCATGATTATCAGCACATCTTGTTTTGATGTACATCTTCCTGTACTTCAGCGTAAAATCTCTCCAATTCCTCTTCTTCTGCATTTGCCGTCAGAGCATAGACTTGGATGATGGTTATGTTGATAGCTTTCCCATTTAATCTCATTTATATCACTCTCTCAGACCTTGCGTTGTAGCTCCTAATTGCTCTTGCTGCATCACTTCTCACTATTAAAGCAACCCATTTCTTCTTAATTTCTCATTTTCTGCATAAAATATTTTGTAGTTGCCTGATTGAAAATGTCCCATTCCCGTCTATTTCAGTTCACTCATACCAAGTATTGTAATGTTGATGCGTTCCATTTCTTGCTTGACTATTTCTAACTTTCCCTGGTTCATACTTCTCACATTCCATGTTCCTATTGTGTGTGTCGTACAACTCCAGACTCTCATTTCACATCTGTGCGCATCAGCCTCTGGGCTTCCTTTCGGCTTTGACCCAGCTGCGTCATTAGTCACAGCGCTACTCGTACTTGTCCTTTGTTCTTCCCCAGTAGCTCGGTGAGTGCCTTCTGACCTGGGGGTCTCATCTTCCAGCACTGTCTCGTGTTGTATTTTGGATACTCTGTTCACAGGGTTTTCGTGGTAAGAGGTATTCAGAGGTGGTTTACCATTGCCGCCTTCTGAGTTTGGATGCATCTCAGTCTGGTGTTTCAGCTTTGACCATTCCGCCTTGGGTGCCCCTGCTAGGAGTCTAGCCTCTTGGTCTAGACTCCTGATGGCATTGCTCTCAGCTTCTTCAACACACTCAAACACCCTCACCACGTTAAGGTGTGCATCCGAAGAGGAGGAACCATGTCTGCACAGTCGCAAATCTTATTGAATTATTCCCAGGTAAGCAGGAGGATTAGGATCGCAGCAAATTCACAGTTAAAGATACTTTGGCCATCTTGAAGACAAACCTATGCCCATGCACCCTAGGCATATTTACTCACAAGCAAGCTGTGTTGTCTTCAGTGCGATTTAGTGCCTGGTAAGTGTGCATGGGATTTTGGCCTTGAGTTGCAACCCTATGAATTTGCCTGGGACTAAAATCTCCTGAAGACAGTAGGGCTTACTTCTGAACAAGGCCGGCATAACACAGTAAGCAAAGTAAGCATGGCGCCCCTAAGCCCAGAAACTTTTTTAAAAACACCTGGAAAAATTAATAATAAATTACTAACATTTGAATTGAAAAATGAACACAACAAATTATAAAAGGTAAGACGCCAATTTATAATTTGCAGGGGGGCGCCAAAGACGCCAGCGCCGGCCCTGCTTCTGAATAAATATGGATAGGATTGCATTGTCATGTTACAATAAATCTGTTAGTCTTTAAGGGGCTATAGAGCTCCCCTTCTTTCTTCTTTTCAGGATGTGATTATGATGATGGTGGTGGATGGATGAGGATGTTCTAATTCGGAGGGTCTGGTTCTCTTTTCTATAGCTTTAGAAGCATAGGAAGCTACCTTGTACCAAAGCAGACCACTGGGCCATTTAGCTCAGTATTGTCTACACTGGCTGGCAGTGAGGCTGTCTGGGAATTCAGACAGGGGTCTCTACCAGCCCTACTTGGAGATGCTGGGCATTGCACCTGGGACTGTGTGCATGCAAAGCACATGCTCTGCTACTGAACTACAGCCCCTTCCCTTTGCTCTGCCTCTTTCTTTTTCTGTGCCAAGATTGTAAGTTTTCCCCCCCTCTGAAGTACAACCTCTTCTAGGCGCACACTTCCAGTGTGACTGATAGGGACATCTCCATCACTCAGATGCACCTTGTGCACAAGTTGACTTTTGGATGGGGCATCAATGTATAGGATTTGATAGGGTACAATTACATGTGCTCTGGGCCTCTGTTGTTTGGATCCCAGCTACTTTTTTAAGCTGTTTCTGTGAATTGAATAAGGTAGGAACTACCAAGGAGGAACTAAGAATGGGCTTCAGCTTCTCATTATGTACCACGAAGCTGTTGGTTATTGGTGGGTCAGATTTGGTTGCTTTGCATGTCCCAAACAGGCAATTTGGATGCTCCTTTGCTTCTACTTCTGTCCATGCTGGTCAGAAGAGTACTTGGTGGGAGGGGACTCCCACCAAACCATTGAGGACCTTTATTGAAAGCCTGAGTGAACATGACCCGACAACACCATTGTCCATTGCAGGACTCTCAAAGACCTCTGCTCTTCAGTTTGAGAGCCAGCATGGCATACACAGACCCATCCAGTAGTGTAGTGGCAAATTCAGAAGTGCAGGGTCTCTTCGTGATAGTCAGGCCCCACAACCCTCACAACCACACCCCTTTTTCCACTTTCTCTCATCTCCCTTGCTGTCCCTGTTGTCTCCCGAGCCAATCAACATGAAAGACGAGGCAGTGTGTTACCTACTGAGAAGTCTTCTGAGTGACTGGCACATCTTTCATTCTGATTGGCTCTAATCAGCATGAAAGGACAAGGACTCTTCTCAGTGGCTAACACGCTCCCTTTTCATGCTGATTGGCTTTGGCTCATACATAGGGACCTGGCTGGGACCCTGCTTCCAAAAAAGGAACTGGGTCTACGATCCCACACACCCCTGGATGACTACACCCTGGACCCATCCTCTTCTTTGTTATCAACAAAGAATCACCCACAATGGTGAATGCTGGTAAGTGAAGAAGCCTCTTCAGCAGCAGCCCACTGAGAGCATCTTGAAGCACAGAACGCACCCCTTTACAGGCCACGGCTGAGTACTTTTACACCAGGCAGAAAATAGACTTGAAGCAAAAAGGGACAGGACTCTTGAGGTGTTCCTTTCTTTTCTGAAGCCTTGGAAGGTTCTGTGTTTTAGTGTGCAATATATTACATAATCCCTCACGTAGGAATGCTCACAGACCACAAAGAAAACTAACTGGGTTTACAGAGTGATTTCGTTCTGCCTGTGGCTCACTTGCTACAGTTATCTGCAGCTGTCTGTTCTGCGGGCATCTTTGGCATGGTGCAACTTGTTTTGTTTCTGATCTTTGCTTGTGGCACACACTGATTAACATATATTATGACTTGCTATGTGGTTGATCTGGAAGGAGCGAATAAAGGCATGGAACATCTTGCTTTAGAGCAGGTGTGGCCTTAGACTAAGCATGGGTAGCCAACCAGTGACACTCATTGCCACAAGTGGCATGGGCAGTAGAGGCTTATGGTACAATTGGGTAGGAATCTAAGAGCCTGCGGGCCTGGCTATAGGGTAGAGCCTAAGCTCTGCATTCTTATGCACCTCTCCTATTTATTTGTCATTACATTTCTGTCCTACCTTTCCTGGAAGGAGCTTAAGGTGGCATGCAAGATTCTTCTCTCCCCCCCCATTTTATCTTCACAACAACCTTGTGAGGTAGGTTCGCCTGAGAAATGGTGAATGGCCCAAGGTTATCCAATGAGCTACATGGCCGAGTCAAGACTTGAATGCAGGTATCCTAGTAGTACCCACTACACTACTACTCCCCTGTGCTGTACTGATGGATGTTCCTGACTCATTAAGCTAGAGACAAAACACTACAGTGAGGTCAGAGAGTATTGCTTGTTTACATTCATATGCACTAGAGTGGCACTTGCTCGTATGTTGGACTCGACATCTAGAGCACCATAGCTTACAGAGTTTTATACTAAAGAAAAGCCTTTCAGTCACCTCTGGTCACTGTCCTCAGGGCCAGATGTGCCCCTCTAAGCCTCTTTATCTGGCCCTTGGCACTCTCTTTACACCGCTCCCCAGCCACACCCCCTTTCCACAGGTCATGGCCTTCACTTTCTCGGCTTTGCATCCTCCCTGATGCGTTTGCCTGGCTGAACTGCATCCTTGAATTCGGATAATGCCTTTTCCTTCCCTGGGTAGAGGATAGAGAGGAGTGTGTGTAGAAGCTAGCCCAGGGTTCAAAGGTAAAATCTGTGTGTTTTTTCTCCACCAACGTTTGCTTCTGGTCCCGCCCACCACTGGCCTGTTGCTCTGAAAGGATTGTCCAGAAAGAAATGCAGCCCTTTGGCTGAAAAAGGTTTGCTATCCCTGCTGTTCATCATGGTGACCGCCCAGAGTT
The DNA here is from genome assembly GCF_030035675.1 of Rhineura floridana. NCBI lineage: Eukaryota > Metazoa > Chordata > Lepidosauria > Squamata > Rhineuridae > Rhineura > Rhineura floridana. The sequence continues at coordinate 39,453,651 of NC_084485.1, forward strand.
TTTATTTCTGCTGCCTTTCTACCTCTTGGTGCTGTGGTCTGCTACAAATATATGTATAAAGAGCAGTTTGCTTCACACTATTTTACTGTTGTTATCATTATTATTGTTTCCCTCAAGAAGTTGGTTTGATTCTAATTTTCATAAACGGTTGAAATTAAATCTGGCAGGAAAATACCAGAGGACAAGTCTCTGTCTACAGCATTAATCTGCATTTGGATAACTTTAGCCCGTTCTAGACTTTGGACATATCCACATGGGAGCCTAACTTCGTACTAAACAAGCTGCTTTTACCATCGTAACAGGTTTTCAAGGTCCACACTTCTTGCTCAGTGGTAGTTTCCAATCTGCTGTTTTCCATTCACACAGGTAGGCTGCAGCCTCTCCAACTGAACAAGGGGAGAGAACAGTCTAAAAAAGGGGTGGGGATGAGAGGAGGGAAACTGTGACGGAAACTATTCCTGTTCCAACGGGGAGCCTCTCACAAGGGTGGGATGGGGGCAGGAAGGTTGGAGACCCGAGTTGCTGTTCCTTAATCCGCAAGGACTTGGGCGGCACCCTTTGCCAGGGGCAGCGGTGGCACTCCTTCACAGGGGTACTCTGCAGAACAGCAGGGAGAGCATGTGCACCTTCATCACTGGGCAGCTCCCAAGTCTGAGGAAGGGGCCTGAGAAGAGAGAGGGAGCGGGCGATGGCATAAGAGAGCATACATATCTTCGAGAGAGGAGGGGAACTCACGGGAGAGTTAGTGGGCAGAGAAGGGGGAACCGCTGAAAGTGAGGATTCACCTGCCCACTAAAAAAAATTGAAGCAAAGCACCTACAAGGAGGAGTGCGGTGCAGCTGAGACGGTTTTTCCTTTCCTTTTTGCATTATCAGTGGATTGGGTTAATACAGATGTAAAGGGGAAAACTGTGCGATAGCTTCTGCTTGCCTGCAATGTCATGTGAACCATGCAAATTAAAAGGGGATGCAAGTACCACCACACGCAAAGTATACCGCCATGTGGATAAGCCCTTTATCTCACTCTCACCTGTAGCCCTACAAAGCCACTTGCACACAGCAGTGGACTAAAAAGTACCTGGTGCTGTTTTGTAGTCCTCGTCAGATGGTTAGCCTCATTGAATGAGTGTGCAGATGGCAGTAGGGTGTGTTGCTTCCCCCCCATATGTGCTTTTATTGATGTGTCTGTAATGTACCTTCATACCATGCTTGGATGTGCATAGGTGGTACACTGCACAAACAAATCAGTGCATATGTGAAGTGGTGATCTCTTTCCCCCCCTGCATGTGCATTACTTTACAGCAGTTATTGCCAATTTGGTGCTCTCCAGATGTTTTGAACTACAACTCCCATCAGCCACAGACAACATGACAGTGCTGGATGGGGCTGGTGGGAGCTTTGGTCCAATACATCTGGAGGGCACCAGGTTGGCGAAGGCTGTGCTGTAGTTACTTACATTGCATCTTGTTTGTCATTTCCCCAGGGTCACAAGATTGCCTTTGGAGCACTTCGAAGTCCGCTTTGCTCTTCATCATCCTGAATAATTTACTGTTACCTGCAATCTTAACCATTGTACATCATCCCTGACTCCAAATTGTTTTATGAGCAAGTTAAACAGCACCCATCCCAACACAAAGCCTTGAGACCTGCGTTGCTTTCTTCCCTCCGCTGTGAGTAAAGTCCAGGTATAGAATACTTATCACAAACCCCCTTCCATGTGCTTTGATGGCGCTCTGAAAGAAGTTTAAAAGGTTGGTGGAGTCGGACTTCCCTTTTCAAAAGACAAGCTGATTCTTGCTCAGTAAGACTTGTTCTTCTGTATGTTAATAATTCTAGCTTTAGTTACACTTTCCACCAATTTAGCTAGGACAGAAGGTAAGCCAACAGGATTGTTATTTCTTTGCTTCCCTCTGGGCTCCTTTTTAAAACTTAATAAAATGTGGAACTGTACATCTGAGTGATGACCAGTTGAATAATTTTATACGGTTGATAGTTTCTCCTTTGAGCCATTTAATAATTCTCAGGTGTATGCCAAGGATAGCCAACATGGTGCTCTCCAGATGTTGTTGGACTCCAACTCCTGTCAGCCCTAGCCAGCATTGCCAATGGTAAGGGATAACAGGAGTTGGAGTCCCAACAATGTCTGGAGGGCCCTAAGATCTCCATCCCTGCACTAGAGTATCTTCTCTTGTCACCTCCATTTGACTTTGTCCTTCACACGCCTTCCCCCTACTTCATCCAACATTTTCCACAGGGAAGACAAATATGAAGAATTATTACACAGAAACAGCGGAAGTTGCTTTATACCACATCTGACCATCAGTCCATCTACTTCAGTATGGTTGACACCGATTGGCAGTGACTCTTCAGGGTTTCAGGCAGGAGTCTTTCCAAACCCTACCTGGAGACGCCAGGGACTGAACCTGGGCCTTTTTGCGTGCACAGCACATGTTCCAGACCTTCCCCAATCCTGTTCTCCTCCACTGTCATCTTTTATTTTTTGAAAAAGTAAATCAGGAAGCAGTCCTTAAGATTGCTTGGACTGAGTCTCAATCCAAGCACTATTATTAAATGGCAGCAGGTGCCATATTAGATGCTTCTGCTTCTCTGACCAGGTTAGCACAAAGATGTGATGCAGGGAAGCACTCTAAGCAGGAACAAGCGTCTGACTAACTGAACTGTATGCATGACCGCACACTGCCCCCAGGAACACTGATGTGCACATGCCAGCAAAGCAGGAAATGAAGACAAACAGATCTGCCGAGGTGTTGGACCTGCTCCCCACAAGATACTCAGTTGCTTCAAATATACACAATACACCAAATTCACCACAAAGTAGAGGTGAACAACAACAAAAGCGACACACACAAGCCAACACTGTCCAGTTGCTCCTGTTTTAACAGAGATAGTATCTGTTTTTTTCATTGTGTGTATAGATGGCTGGTGTTGTACTGAATCATTCTTATTATCCCTCCCCCTTTTCACCAAGGAGTTCCAAGCAGCTTCTGTATGCTTCCAGGTGGTCTCCCACCCATACAGCATACAGGGACAAACCTGCTTAGCTTCAGCAGCAGACACATGGCACGCGCCTTCGTTCTCTGGGTATTGGAACTTGCTTGGCTGGATGTGGCTAGCCCCAAAGTGTCTGGCCAGCAGCCCATGCTTTGTGCTGTGATTGTACTCATCAGCTCTTTGGCTGTGGGAAGGGGGGGATTAAAGGCCTCCAGTTTCCTCCATGAACAGGTGTGAGAGCAATTACAGCTTTTTGAAGAAGCTCACTGCATGCAGCGCCAGTCACTGGAAAGAGAGGAACACCACACATGCAGCATCATTTCCATGGGTAGTTCCTCATCCAGCTATGGAGGATACTCGTGTGGATGCCTGCTTCTGCTCGCCTATGGTCGCTAGCTGGATAGGGCTTTTTTAGAGAACTCGACCGCACAGCTTTGCTAGCGTGTACTCCAGCTGGAAATCAGAACCATCCTTCTCAGAGATTTATTTATTTATTTTATTTATTTATTCGATTTCTTAGTCGCTCATCTGGCTGGCTACCCAGCCACTCTGAGCGACGTACAAAGCAAAAAACATATAAAACATCAAAAACACCAAACACTAAGCAAGAAAGCTAAACAATGAGACTAACTCAGTTACAATAAGGCTTCTCATCTGTATAGTCCAAAAAGTGCGCCTTCAGATGGAAACTCGTGATGTGAGTCTTCCCACCCTTGCACAAAGACCGGTGTGGGTAATAGTCCATATGCAAGACCGAAAAACAACACCCCCTCTTGATCTCAGCATCCAACATCCAGTACATTCAGCCGGGGGTGGGGCGCGGCAAACAAACCCCTTAAAGTCGCAACTAACAGGGAAGTTCTCTTCAGAAGCCAAAAACAAAAACATTAAGATGTAAACACTGCCGATATTAAGGGCAAGCAGACAGAGGTCAGATGGTAAGATAGTGGCGGCTGCAGGGGCGTTCCCCCACCCTCAGCATTCACCGAAAGATCATCGCAACAGCATGGTGTTCCCAGGGACAGGCCGCGGCACCAGACCCGGCGAAAGGCCCCAGCCCCAGCCCAGATGGAGATGTCATGCGGCAAGCAATGACTATAGGTTTTGCAGTTCAGATGGGAAGTGTATTTTGCAATTCATGTTTCACACATGCTTTCACAGCGTGCATCAACTTCGCCTGTGAGATTAACTCACTCATTTGGATTGCTCACTATTGCAGAAATCAGCCTTCCAAATGGTTCAAGGAGAGTTAGCCAGTCTGCCCTGCTTTTCTTCCTACAGGCTCCTCCCAGACCAAACTAACATGTCACAGCAGCTTCCAATTACCCTATGCTATTGGAGGCCCCTTATTGTTTAAAGCGAGGATGGGCAACTTACATTGCCCTATTCTTCTCTCCCCACATACTTGCCCTGTCTCCCCTGGATATTGATTTATTACATTTATATCCCACCTTTCCTCCTAGGAGCTCAAGGTGGTATACATGGTTCTTCCCTCCCCATTTGATCCTCACAGCAAACCTGTGAGGTAAATTAGGCTGAGAGGTAGTGACTGGCTCAGGGTCACCCAGTGAGCTTCATGGCTGAGTGGGGATTTGAACCCTGGTCTCCCAGGTCATAGTCCAACACCCTAACCATTACACCATACCATTAAAGAATAGTACACACTAACTGTCTCTGATCATGTGGGACAATACATGCATATTGCTGCGCCTCATCACCAGGAACAGTTGTATGCATGTAGGCTTCTCGCAGTGTAATAAAGTTAATTTGTGAGGATGGATCCTCCTTTACTTACATTGCATTTAACTAGGCACAAAGACTCAACACCCAAATGCTATCTTGTTAAAAGAAATTTAATAGTTTTTAAATTAAAAATTGTTCTGTTAAGACACCAAGGACAGAAACTAATACTGTCATACATACACTGTTTTGCCATAAGACTCTCCAGACAGTTTTAAGATTTTATGTATTTGTTTCAACAGTTAAGGAACAACCATCTTTTCATACATGTAACAATATGAAGTTGATTCCGTTAAGTATCAAATCATTCTTTGTGTGCCTGGCATTTTTGTATACAATACTGCTAATGTAATATACAGGTTCTCTCCCCCCCCTCACCACCAACACCCCCTCCCACATAAACAATCTTTTTTCTTGGTTTGTACATCATCCATAGAGATCCATAGAGTCAAATTATTGCAAAGAGCTGATCAAACTGTTGCCATTTCCTAAACGTGCAGTAGCTTCTATTCACTGGACAACATTTCCAGGCCTTACTGTAATCAGTTTCCTTCCTTCTTTCCAGTCAAAATTGGGAAAATAATGCATTTTTGATGTGGTAACAGGTTAACATCTAAGGCCATTGAGGAGGAGTGCAATTCTCTAGTAGCAGTATTTTATATATTGCCCTTGAGTATATGGCCAGAAGAGCAGTTTAATCTCCAGCTGGGTACACACATAAAAAATGGGGGGAGGGGAATCAATACTGTAATCCTCATATCTTTTTCTTCCGGAATAGTCTCATTAACTGGATTCCTCTTGAGAAGAGTTTGGGGGTTGCAACTGAAGTATCACCCTGTGTAAGCCACCAATTATGGAAATAAACCTGAATGAATTAAGAGGTTTATTTTTACCACACTGGATGCATCCAAGGCATATTCTGCTGATCTTTTGCAAGAAAGCCATCAAGAAAAACCCACAGACGCTATAGCTCTATAACATAATGAACTTTGTTTAACTCTCCCTTTCATTAAGAAATATTGATCTAATGTCAGGATACCATTATAGACGTTATCTGTTGCTTTGCCTAAGATTGGGATTTTGGAAATCTTGGAAGCAAAGCTCAAACAATCTGAAGAGGGAGAGAAGCATCAGATGGCATGATGCTACATGATTCATGGGGTTGTCTGTCTTTTTAGGAGCTCAAAAGCAACTTGGAGGCTGTGTGTTAATGGAGTTGTTGCCAAACACCAAGGAAACAGTTCTCCAAAAGTCTGGAAGCTACTTAAATCTTAAATATTTCCATTCACCAAAAACTTTCAGTGAAAAAACCATAATGGTTACACACTTGGGTCATACACCCAAATCAAGCAAAAATTTCCTTGACTGAGCTGATGTGGGTGCATCATGAGAGACCCACTGAGATGACTGCATGCGAATCTGCATGCAAAGCTATGAGATATGCACAATTAAAGATGGACAAGCCACAAAATTATTTGATGCCCATTAGGAAGGCCTCATGCCATCTGCTAGAACTCTCCTGTTTACACATTTTCTCCCTTCTCAAATAAATAGCTTACATATCTTTCATATCTGGATATACAACCAGCTTTGAAGTCTTGTAAGTCACGGTGCCTGACAAGTGATCTGCCTCTGAAAATTGCTCAACGGAATGTCAGTTTTTATACATGTGAGGAAGTCCTTGAGGCTGTTACATCCTCAACCAACATCAGGGTAGTGAAGTTTACATGTGACTCAGCTTACGGTAATTTTCCTTGTGTGTATAAATGAATGATGACTAGGGTAAGTTTGCTGCAGATGTTGGCCAAATCTGGATGAGCGCCTTGAAACAGTAGCAAGCTATGCCTGTCAGAGCTGCTTCACACATTTCCTCTGTAGCATAGGAAAATGCAGTCTCCATGGGTTGTACCCAATGTAACACCTAGTCAGGTTTCCATCAGCGCAAGGATTACCGTTAGCACAATGGCACTTTCCATCCTCTCCTCCCCCTACATGCCCCCTAAATATGTTCTAGGGATTCCCCCAACCCTCGGAACAGAGTTGGGGAGAATGCAGGGCGAGGAGCTGGGGGGTAGTTTTGTTGTGCTAGTGGTAATCTTTGCATATATATGACGTGTTAGTGGAATACTGCCCCATGGAGGAAGTGGGAGAGTGTACAGGCTGTGAGGTTGTTTAAAAAACAACAACAAAAAACAGTGCACAGATTGGGCAGCCGGGAGGAGCACATTCTATGCTGCACTTTAGACAACATATAGGAAACCTTTAAGTCTCAGATTCTCCTGCCCATATGGAAACGTACAAGAGGAAAAGGCCATGGAGGCTGATCCATTTGGACGAATGGGGCACTGCCCACCAGCCTCAGTCTGCCCTCAGCCAGCCCCCACCTGCCTGCCTTCTTACTTACAACCAGCCCAGGAACTGGCTCTGTCTGCCATTAACTTTGGCTTCACCTGCTGTTGGTTTCCTTGCCTTCTGGCCCACCAGTCCCAGGGGGAAAAGGTGTTTTAAAAAAGGCAGAGAGAATAAGTAGCCCACTGGTGAAAGTCAATGCACAACTATTTTTTTTAAATAAACAAATAAACCAGCATTTACGTTAAAAAAAAAATTGCTGGAACTGTAAGAAGACTCAAAAACACCACACATGTAAAGGTGGTCTTCTCTTCCTACAGCTGTTCGGCAGGGATCCAGTAAACTCATGCATGGAAAATATGCCCCAAAGTCACACTGATATGTTACGGTGATACAAGCCCTGTAAAGGACATACCTTTGTAAATTGCCAGACGTATTTGGGTCACTTGCGTCCTACATAAAATGTCTTGAAAATGGCAATGTGTATTTCTCCAGTGGAGGTCACAATAGATAACTTGCAATATCCTTTACTCTCCAGCTGAGGGCACAATAGACTTATGTTCAGAAGAAACACACTGAATATTAAAGTGCTGTGTCAAACTCAAGATGTTAATAAAGGAACTACAGCCATCCTTAAAAACGAATCAATATTTTTTGTGTATATTTTCCTACTTCTGTCTTTCTAGCTTGTAAAAAAAAAAAGACAATGATCCAGGTTGCACATAGTACTAAGCTAAAACGTAGCTTAGCAGGAATGAGCAAAGGTGTGGAGTCCCAGACTGCAGATCGCAACTGCTGGGCACATCTGGCCCTGCTGCTGCCATGCTACCCAGAACTAAGCTATCACAGAATCATAGAATCATAGAGTTGGAAGGGGCCTTGTAGGCCATCGAGTCCAACCCCCTGCTTGTTTGGCTTAGTCTTATGTCTAAACCCAGGCTAGTAGTTTGTCTCTCCTAGACAAACCACAAGCAGTACATCTAGAATAAACCTTGTTTCCAGAGTATGGTTTGGGTGGAGTGAGACAAATTGCAATCCTGTGTTTGGACATTGTGCTAAGCCAAATAATGGTAGCTGCAAGTCCGAGGAAGGATCACAATGGCCACAGTCTTATCTTCCAAGAGCTTGCATGTTTGCTCGTTCATGGTAAGCCAGTTTTGGCTTAGTTTTATAGACAAACAAGTTCAATATTTTAGAGTAGAGTGTGGCCTTTCAGATATTGTTAAGATTCCAACTTCCATCCTGATCATTGCTCATGCTGCCTGGGGCTGAATGGAGTTGGAGTCCAGCAACATCTGGAGCACCACAAGTTCCCCATCCCTGTCTTATAGTATAAGGGCAGCATCCAACTAAATAGTTGCACAAGTGCAAGCACTTTTTGCTGCACAATGGATATGTTCTAGGGGTTCCCCAACTCTCCAGAACAGATTTAGGAGGCACATGGGAAGAGAAGAGGGAGGGAAAGTTCTGTGGTGCAACCAAAAGTGCTTGCTCTAGCAGAGCTGTTTAGTTGGATACCAACCTAGGCATACACAAAGAGGATTGTAATTAAGGGGCCAGGCACCGTTTAAAAAAAAGTGTGGAAAAACATTAATTGAAAACACTTGAAAACATTAATTTTGCCATGGTCTTCACATCCTCCTTGAACCCTGGGAATTCCAAAGTACCATTTGTTCTCTACCATCCAAGTCTCAGCATCCTTATTACAATTTCTCAGTACAGTATTCTTTGCAGGAACATGGCAAACTTAAAAATGGAATGGGCTATATAATATAGCAGCGTCTCCTCCTTCACCGCATGGCCTCCAGCTGAAACAGCAGTTCCCTTTTCATGATGTTCTACATTTCTTAGGAGCTGAGGGTGAGGGAAATGGAAATGGAAACTATTACTTGTTCATTTGAACAGAATACCCTGAGGTTTTATCCCCTCTCTCCTGCCTAGTACAACCTCTGGACTAACCAACTGGCTTGAAAACATTCTCATTGATTCAAATAATCCTTTTGAAATGCATGATAGTAACCAAGTGACTGGGGCTGCCATCCTAAACACACCTTTTTGGTGATGAATCTCTACTGAACACAGTGGGACATCTCAGTGAACACGCTTGTACTACACTCTCATGCATGCTTATTTGGAAGTTAGTCCTAGTGTGTTCATATGATTGCAGCCTTAGCGTATTATCACTAAGGGATCCCTCACACAGATTTCCAGTGCGTAGTTTGCCATGTAAAGTGTGGAGTGCTGCCAGCTTTCTGCCACATGTTCATACTTTCTTGGTGAGAAAACGATGCTAGGTGCCTGCCCAGATTAAACCTAGAAATACTTGTCAGTTTATCAACTAATTATTTCACTTTAAATGTTTTGTGTAACACAGCTTTTCCCAACTTGGTGCCCTGCAGATGCTTTGGACTATAGCTCCCATCAGCATGGCCAGTCTGGCTGAAGTTGATGAGAGCTGTATCCAAAACATCTGGAGGGCAACAGGTTAGGGAAGGGTGGCTTAAAAGGTGAGTGCAAGAAGGTGGAATCAGCAAAAAGAGTTGCAGTAAACAACTGACTCAGAAGCTGAAGCCCTTGACAGTATGCAAAGGAAGGCCCCAAAAGGGAACAGACATTCCCTCTTCATCTTTCTCCCATCTTATGCCCTGCTCTAGGATGGTAGCGGTGACTCAAATGAGGTTGCCGCATTTCTGAGCAACAAGGAAAGCTTCAAAAGAAGAAAGGGCAAGATATACATAAAGAATTAATAAACTGTGTCCCATATTACAAGTTGGGGTTAAAGGTGGATCACATATTTAGGTAGGTATGTAGTACGGACCCTGGACATATAACTTTATAAAGCTGAGCCATCTGAAGTGGGTACAGATGTTTCCCCTACACTGTGTGTATTCAGTGTATATTTTATTAATTTTGGTGTGTGTGACTAGATTAGATGTCATCCGAGGGTTCCCTTACAGCTGTACGGTTCTTGGTTATAAGACTGAGGTTTGGTCAGAAAAGGGTTAACGGAACAAATGGGATTACTGAAGAAGGTCTTGATAACCCTGGCAAAGTGGTCAAGCACCCTACTCTGTTGAGATGTCTCAGTGATTCTGAAAGGAGAGCCATTTGGGAATCAGGGATCAGCTTACCCCCTTCCCCCGGCTGGGGGTGAGTGTGAAAGAACAATAGCGAGCCTAATCTTGTCGCTGAATCTGGGAACACACAGAGCCCTGATTTTATTCTCCCTGACAGTGGTAGCCAATGTGGTGCCCTCCAAATATTGTTGGACTCCAACCCCCGTCAGTCCCAAGCAACATCTGGAGGGCATCATGATGGCTACCCCTCTATGAGAATCCAATGCAGTGGCTTTGGTCCTCCCCACCCCGAAATCTAACAGGGAAGCAAAATCTGTCGGAGTGTTAATGATGTAAGCCCTTTTATCTTATGCTCAGCCTATATATATGTGTTAATAAAACCATGCACCACAAAGATACCACAAGCCTCCAGTGACATACCTCTCAAGGAAATCAAACCCAAGGTATGTGCTGAACATCCTGGGAAATTAGACTGCTTGGAGACTGGGGACGCGCTTAAAAATATGTTTTTTAAACAGCCTGCAGCTCCTTTAAGTGTTAAAATATTATGCAGAGATTGAGATGACAAGTCAGCCATCTTAGAAAACTAGGCTGTTTATTATGTATTGCTTTTGCATTACGGAAAAGCTAGCCCTCACTCTTAAAATGGATGCTGCAGTGATATGGCCTTTTGAGTTGTCAGAGAAAGAATTCCAAGTCTATTCTTCAAGAGGTGGGACAGCACATGCAAAACTAGGCAGAGGTTCAGAAATAACATCTAAAACTGTTATTTTGAGGAACTTAAGATGAATACTCTATCTTGGATGATGATGTGACAGATGGAGAGATTACTCATGCTAAAAACCTTCCATGACCAGCATTGTTATATGTTATAGCGAAAATATAATGTATGAAGGGGTCCTCATATACAACACCACACTTGTTTGTGGTTGCAGGATTTGCTTCCAGCCCTTGGTTAATATTCTAAAATTATTACTAAGTGAAGCTCCCCATGTAGGCAGAATTACATGCTACAGGATAGGTGTCCTTCCATAACATGTAGTAACACTTGCTCAATGGGATTGCATTGAGCATTTCCCCATGTCCAGTTGTGGCAGTCAAGCATGTTAAGTGAGGTGGGGCAATGCACAACACCATGACATCACAATATGGGACAAGTGGCTACTACACATTATTGTGGGAGAGAACTCAATGCAGCAATTCTCAAGCCTGCATCTTCTCTAATGTATGGTACTATTTTGAAACAGTCAGGTATTTTTCAAGCCTTTTTTATTTTAGTAGCTCTGGCAGGAAGAATTGCTTTTAACGTAAATATCAGACAATGATACGAGATTCACAGTAAAACAGGAAAATTTTGCCAAAACAAAACAGATCACAGACTTTAATGTTTAAGAGCCAGTTTAAAACAGTCTCTTAGGCAAAGTAAGCATGGGCTAACCAAAAAGACAGTTACAAGGTTACAAGGGTCCAAGTGACAAGAAATAATGTTTAGACTAATGGAAGAAGATCCCACCCATCCCAGTCTTTGCCCAATAGGGGCTTGGGGAAAATCCAAAAGCAACAGCTCTCTGATGGAATATGATGAACTTAAAGTGGAATTTACCATCCATCTGTCAAAATACTCACAAGTGCAAAGTAAAAGGAATGCAATGGAGAAGGTTACACATGAACCATTAACCCCTTTTAGCTGAATCACTCCTCTAAGGAGCTCAGAATATTCCACTCATTTATAAAAGGGCTGCAGCTCTTTGTTTTTATACAGAGTACAGCAGGAAATGATGGCTCAAAAATTGGCAACAGGATGGATATATGTCCCAGCTGTGTTGTCGTAAAACAGGCCAAATTTTCAGACCAATTGTAGTAAAGTGCATGTGTCTTGTGTGTGCAAAAACCTCACATTTGCGTAGGCAAGTTGTGTCCTTCAACAGCCCACCTACGATGCTTGTAAAAAGTGCTGGGTTTGAATTACTTTTGGTAATGGTGCACCAAGGATATGTTGAGAGGGTTTGTTCCCAAAGTGCCATTTTTCAGGAGCATGGTGGTCCAGGAAGCTCAGAAATGAAGATTCTACATCTGAGAGTATTTGCAATCAAACAAATGCAATGATCTCTCTCTCTCTCTCTCTCTCTCTCTCTCTCTCTCTCATAGACAAGAGTATGTAATAAGGAGTTGTCCTCCTAGACTTCTTTGCAACCTATACTTGCTTGATATTTAATGGAATTGCAAAGCAAAGTAAGGTACTAGAAATGAATATGTCTGCTACAGCCTGACCTGAGATGAGCGATCCGAGATTCCCCTTTCTGCAGTGGTAACCACCAAGACTCAGTAGAGGATGCAACATGCCCACCCAGCTTAGTATCTTCACCAGTCAGGAACAAACTTAGATCAGGAAATCCTGCAGCACCCATGTACCTTCTCCTCCATTTCTTCCATGGGAGCCTTAAATTTTAAAAGAGGTGGATCACCACTCGACACCGTGTAATAAACTGAAGTCCCATTGGATGTATAGGAAGGAGTCCTGGAACTGATCAGCTGCTCTATAGCTTCTCCCCCATTTTCAGCAGTGCCTCCCCCATTGCTCCCAAAGTGCGTACTAATAAAGGGGTGGTTGAGAAGCTTGGCTGCTGCCCGCTGCCGTTTCAGCTCAGAAAGGGTTTGATGGCTCCTTTCTTTGTAACCCCCCCAGATTTGATGAGAGTCGGGGACTCCAGGGGTATCGTAGGGCAGTGCTTGGCTTGTATCATTGTCCAGAGCAGAATGCATTTTCCAAATGTCTCCATTGGGGATAGAATATTGGTAAGCTGCAGTGGATAAGCTGAGCCCATTCTGGAGCAAAGTTTCTGAGTCGCATTGTGTACTTTTGGTTACCAACTCTGGAAGGACTGTGGGTGTATCTACCGGAGAGTTCTGAAACAGAACAGAATTGAAGAAACTCAGCCATGACCACCCATATATCATTTGATCAACACTTCGCTCATGCTTACTGATTTTCATGTACCATATTCTGTTTTTCATGCCCCAAGGAGTCCCTTTCCTCTACTATGTTGACCATGGCTTTTTGCTGGCTTGGGAAAACACTCTTAAGTCGACAAGGAAACGTCTTACACAGGACAATCTGCTTACATTATTTTTGATAATTTATCCAAAAACTTCCTGAGGGTGGGGGTGGGGAGAAGGGACATCCACATGAGATTAGCATGTATTTATAGATGTGCACACACTGGGGCACAGGAGATTAGGATCATGGCATCCATCCTACTTTGGAGCATTTGGTATTGACACACTCCTCAAGGCTCTCCTGGTTCCCTGATTGGAAATGCCTCAATTCCAACAGAAGGATTAGGTAGCTGTTTCTTACTGGATCTGTGTTCTCTTGGTTGGAGCAGCCTTCCCTGATGTCACCATTGTAGCCAGAGGTTATCAGCTCTTCTGAAGATTCTATTTGCTGCCAGATTATAGCCTCCTTCTCATACTCCTTTCTGTAAAGGTTTGTTCGGTCAGAAAGGCTTGCCCTCTGCACCACCTTCCTGAAGAAAAAGAGGCAGAAGAGAGGTGTTACTAAGAGCGTAATCAGTGAATAATCATTCCTGAAAAATGGATACTTTTTCTACACCTTGATTCCCAGCATGAAGGATCCTTTCAGAATATTTCAGGGTGATTCACAATGATTACTAAGTTGCACATAAGCATCTTCAGGCCTTGTTAATAAATAAGGTAACTGGTCTTCATCCTTTACAACAGTGGTGGGGAATGGCTGGCTCATGGACCTAAGTAGGCCTGCTCAACCTCAGAACTGCACAGTGACAGAAAAAGGTGCCATTTCTTTAAAAAAGTATCCTTTTAGGTATCCTGGTCCCAAGCTGTACAGGGCTTTGTACACCAGAATCAATACCTTGAACTTAGTCCAGTAGCTGATCAGTAGTCAGTGCAATTCTTTCAGCAGCAGCGTAACATGGAGGTGATAGCCTGGCCCAGTTACAAGTCAAGGCACCTCATTTTGCATGAGCTATAGCTTCTGGCCACCCTCAAGGGCAGTCCCACACAGAGTACATTGCAGTAATCTAATCTGGAGGTTACCAGCAAGCAAGGATTTCTGACTCCCCGCTATTTAGTAATAGCAGCAACAAAATGACTCCCCTTGTGCCCCCAGTGGTACTGCTATAATAAAGAGAGCTTGAGGTAACCAGGAGCAGAGTTTTGTGTGGATGGGCTGGGAGTTCCATTGAGTTCTGATACTCAAAACAAATTGCTACAAATTATTGTCAGACTCCAGCTGATGAATCTCAGGGTTCTAGTAAAATACTAAGCAGATCCCACATGCAAGTCTGAAATCTGTCCATCCCTGCCTTAGGTCAGCAGCCACTAAAAAAATGGAAATGTTTGCATTCATTATTATGGGTAGGCAAATATGCAAATCAATTGTAATATTTTTGTCCAGGACACATAACTGCTCTATGATTCATAACTAAAGTGCTAGTTTCAATGACGCAAAGTGGCCAGTAGGTGGCTCTCATTCCATTCTAGCAAGTTCTGGGTCTTCTTTCAATACTGTACATTAAAAAAAGGTTGAGAATCCTTAGCCCCTTAGTTCTCATATTTAAGACAGAATAATCCTATGCAGGTCTAAGAATGTCTCAGTGAGTTCAAGGGACTTACTCACTGGAAAGTGCATATAGGACAGTTTTAACTGAAGCTTAGGGACATGCAAAAGCATTTGAACAGATTCATCTCTTGCAACCCATGCCTTTCCCCTTTTTTCTCCCTGCCTCCTTTTCCCCCCACCTCTACTTTGATTCTATCACACTGATGAAATTGGCATTGTAAACTCCTTACAGCAAGCACTACCACCTATCCTTTTTGCTTATGTTATACTGTAAAACAACAAGTTACTATAACAGTGCTAGAAATAATGATAAGGTTAATTTTGGCCCCAATAAAGCAAACTATCAGATTTCATCCAACAGGATATCTTGTAGCAGTTCAGTTTTGACTCCATCCCAAGCCCACATAGCTGGGACCACACAGCCATCGTGACAGACTCGGAATAGAAAGGCCTGAAATGGGAAATCCTTGCAAAATCATGTCCGTTGACTGGATTAGCTAAAACTTTCCCAGTCTAACCTACCTCACAGTGGTGTTGTGAGGATGTTTTAAAAAAGCAGATTATGAACATTTTGAAGGAAGAGCAGAGGTAAAATACAACAACTAGATCTTGTAGCTTGTAGACAGTGATCTATGAAAGACTTAGGAATCAGTCATGCCTTAACAATGATTGCCTTGATGAGGCAGGGGTGAGGTGGGATCTCTTAGGTATAATTTTAATTCTCAGTTGCAGTTTGCAAGAAAGTATATTTGCCCAGTTGTCTTTTTTTTTTAACTAAATCTGCTTACATTAGCAGTCTAGCTGCTCTGAGGCTGTAAATGCACTAGTCACCAGATCAAAGTGTTTCCATTAGTCACACCTGGAGGGGGAATGGGTTGATCTGCTGATCAGTTGTGAAATCTGTGAAGCTGATTTAAAAAAAAGCTGATCCCACCAGGTTTTACAGTAAAAAGGGGTGGGGTTTTGACTGGCATAGTGTGCCCCCATTTTCAGGAGAGTTGAAGACACACTGTAACCAGCAGAACAGTGAGCAGAACTTGAGTAAGCAAGTGCTCTTGTTGACAACAAGCCCAAGAAAGTCATCTGTAGCCAGCTGGAATGCCCACTAAAAGACTACAAAGCTCAGACTTGTGCATTTAAGGCATGGTAATATACATCTAGCAAATATAGCATTTCCCTGCTCACTCACCCTCTGCTTCCGGTGCTAGAGGTTCTCCTGCTCAAGGAGGACTTGTGTCTCATCTGAGACTTCATGATAACATCATGCTTATGCTTCAGTTCTAACAGCAGAACCTTAAACTCTTCTTCTTCACATAGATCTAAAAGGAACACAAGCCAAATCCTTGAGATGAGCTGCCCTGTGGTGATGAGGCTAAACAGACTACGTGATAACATGCTCATGCACTGCATTTTATTAGGAGTACTGTGAGGTTAGTAGCACCTGGAGCTGGGAACAGAAAACACGAGTTTCTTTTATCCATGTGCATGGACGAGTGTTGGGCTGAATTTTTTGGCTCAGGTTTTTTCCACCTTGTGAGAGGTGGAGGTGTAAAGAAAGTGCCATGGAAGACTGATTGTGGGGGTGAGGGAGGGCATTTCCATGGAAGCCCCAGGAAACACACAAGGCCAGTTGGGGAAGGTTACAGAGGTTCATGTGGATCTTTTTAAATTTCATAACACACACACTGACCAGGTATGGCTCTGCACTCATGAAGCTCTTTAAACAGGAGGAGGAAACATGGTGGGCCCAGGAAGATATTGAGAGCTGCAACACTTTTTTAAAAAACTGCTGAAGAAGAGAGAGAAATCCTCACCCATTTTACAAACTTAACTAAGGACTGCTCCCCATCATGGGAAAAAAATATCGGGACATTTCTCCTCTCCCCTGAAAGCTACAGAAACATTCCATTGATCAAGAAAAAATCCTTGCACTGACAGAGTTCAGTTGAGTGCTACACTGAATTCAACCAACTGAATTTATATCAAGCCATGTTAATATATTTGGCTGGGTCAGTATTAGGAGCAAGAGCCATCCGTGCTGTAGCACTGTGGTAGACTGAACCAGCAAAAATGGGGAGTGCTTTTAGGAACATAGGAAACAGCATTATATTGAGTCATACCATCTAGCTCAGTCTACCCTGACTGGCAGCAACTCTCCAAGATTCCAGACAGGATTCTCTCCTTGTCCTACCTGGAGATGCCAGGGACTGAACCTGAGACCTTCTGCATGCCAGGTAGATGCTCTACCCCTGAGCTATGGCCCCTACCCTTCAGCCCACCTTCTGCATGAACATCCATTCAATGTAGCCATGATAGCGCAGACTGCAGAGTAACAAGCCTTCATCCTAAAATCAGTGCAGGGAAAGATGCAGTTTTGCATGCCTTCCTTGACAACATATTGGCACACACAGCATAGTAAGTGAAGGGTATGCTTCTGAGGAGTGTTCTGTTTCCAGCCCAATAAATATAAAAACCTCCATTATGCGTGTTCAGGACTCATAAAGCAGAGTCAAAAGCCATTGCAATATATGATGTCCCTGTTCAGTTTCAAGCCTACAGTGATATGGAGACACAATCCAGATTGATTAGAGCTTTTCCCTCTTCAATTCCTGCTGCACGCTATACACTTCTTACAACACTCACAGCTATAAGGCATGTTGTTCCAATGCCTTAGGGAATTATCAGACTGTGACTATGTTGAGGAGGGATTCAATCACATACCAGCAAATTCAGGTTGTGAAATTAGAGTTGATTGGGAGGTCTTGCACAAAAACCTGCTTCTCCCAAAGATTTGACTTTTTGCGATCAGGAAAGTGAGGGGAAATGCAACGGAAAGTGTGGGATAACCTTTGCTTTGACACAACATAATCTAACTGCCCCACAAAACAAACACAAAACCTACCAGAATCAATGCTTACTTAATAGCAAAGGTCATCTAATCTCCCAGCAAACAAATCAGAATAAAAGCTCAACAAACAGGTTTTCTGGAAGCACCCTTACACAACAGCAGTCTCTGAGGAATGTAGCCTAACTTTTCCCATTTACCAAACTTCAGAAGGGCATTTGAAGGATTATGACAATATAGAACCAGAAACACTTGGCCCTCTCTGTAGTACCTCATCTGCAGCTTTGCAAGCTATTAATGATCCTTATTTTATAGACTGGAAATATGAACCCTCCAAAATCATAGTACAATGTTGCTGAGTGAACAATTCCCAGAGTGGTTTAACAATCAATCTCCCTTCCCACAGAGTTCTGGGAATTGTAGCTTTGTGAAGGGAACAGGGGTCTCCTAACAACTCTCAGCACCCTTCACAAACTTCATTTCCCAGGATTCTTTGGGGGAAGCCATGACTGCTTAAAATTGTATCATAGTGCTTTAAATGTAAAGCACAGATGTGGTCTAGGACAGGAGAGTCTGGCGGAGAACAGTTAATGCTTCAGAAGAGGATAAAAAGGAACCAGGCTGTGGATCTGTCCAATAATGGAAACTGCGAAAGGAGGCAGAATTGTAGTTCACCTATTGGCATCTCATCCATAGTTGTTCTGGCACTCAAGCTTGCACCATGGGACACCAACAGTTCGGCCATATGCATCTGGAATAAAAGAAATAAAGCATAATCCTTAGCGGTCTTCCAGGCCACAGTTATGCAAATAAACTTCACAAGAAGAGCCCTGCTGAATCAGACTGAAAATCTGTCTAGTTCAACTTTCTTCAACCTGGTGCATCCAGGTGTTTTGAAATTCAACTCCCATCAGCCTTGGCCAACAAGTCCAAGCCAGCTGGGGCTGATAAAAGTTGTGATCCAAAACACCTGGATGGTATCAGGTTAGGGAAGGCTGGTCTAGACCAGCAGCATCTTGTTTCCACACAGTAGGGAAGCCCACAAGAAGGGTATAGAGGCAAGTAGCTCCCTCCCCATTGTTGCTCCCCAGCCCGATATTCAGTGACATACTGTTTCTAGACATGGAGGTTCTATTTAGATATTATGGGAATAGCAGTGGATAGACCTACCCTCCATGAATTGGTCTTGCCCCCCTTTAAATGGTTTATAACAAAAACACATACATGTCCCCAGAAGGCAGCAGCATGGAGGGGTTCCCAGCCATCCCAGTCCTTGAGGTCTAGCCTTGCCCCATGGTCCAGAAGAATCTCTGCTGCATGCAGGTAACCATTGGCCGCAGCTATATGTAACTAGGAAAAAGGAGAAGGAGAATGCTATGGCATTTGTGTGGAATCTAAGGCAACCTAGAGCATGAATTTAAGGATTAACCATCCCCCATAACCTAAGCTGCATTCCTTGCTCCAACTTGAAATCTGGATCATGTTCCTTGTACAAACATCTCATATAGCTTTGCTTCTGTTTCAACAGCTTGAGGTCTCTTTTGAAGACTACCACAGCTACTGATCCTTTCCGACTCAAAGCACACGACTATTCATAGATGTTTTGCCAAGCTTGGATAACCTGATTCCAATCCAAAATCCAGAGAGTACGAAGCAAGTGATGATATTTAGTACATAGGAGAACAGGAAGTTACTTTATACTAAGTCAGACGTTGGTCCATCTAGCTCATATTTTCTACATTGACTGGCAGCAACTCTCCAGGGTTTCAGACACAGGCTCTTCCAGCCCTACATGGAGATGCTGGGAATTGAACCTGGGGCTTTTTGCATGCAAAGCATGCAGTCTACCACAGTGCTACAGCACGGATGGCTCTTGCTCCTAATACTGACCCAGCCAAATATATTAACATGGCTTGATATAAATTCAGTTGGTTGAATTCAGTGTAGCACTCAACTGAACTCTGTCAGTGCAAGGATTTTTTCTTGATCAATGGAATGTTCTCTCTCTGTCCTTTCTCCTGTGCGCCTCTAAATCTGTTCTGGGAGTTCCCCCTACCCTTCAGAGCAGATCTGGGGATGGTGCAGGGTGAGGAGGGGAGGAATCCCCTTGCGCTCCTTGAAGTCACTCCCCTAGCATAAGAGTTAAATTGAATAGCAGCCAATACCCTTTCAATCTATCCTTATCCCACCATTAACAACCTAATGGATAGAATTTCACAAAACCAATAGGGGGCTCCATGAGAACAGGTAATTGTTATGCTAGAGAAGATCCTCACATTCACTCTGAGAGCTTAATGCCCAGAACAGAATTTTGTCATCAACATCATGCTGAAACAACTTGTCTTACGGCCACACTAGATGTGACTGGATCTCCCAACATCTTTTTCTTCTGTTAGAACAGCTGCGCGGCAGCCCCCATTTGGATCAGGGTCATGCGCTGAGATGGAAGGTAGGTATGCAGTTTCCCTTATTTAAAATGCCGCCCAGAATCTGGTACTGCCAAATACCTGACTCTCCTCCACCACCCCAGCAGCTATTAGCAACTAGGGGAGGTGGGGGAGGGAAGGAATTTAAGTCAGAGAACTGACAGTGAGGGAAAGGGTTAAACCCCCAGCCCTAGTAACATTACCTTGATCCAACCTCTCCCTCTCTCTCTCACACACACACACTCACACACCTGCATTTAATCAAAGGGGGGGAAATCTAATCCTGGATTTCCTGCATCACAGCTATTTTGGTCCTTGCACATAGAGATTCCACCACAGCAAAAGATAGTAATACTAGCAATTGCCCCATGGCATGCTAAGACCACATTAATAATGTGCAGCAAGATATGAATTTCATTAGAACTAGCGATCACAGCCACCATTTTGTTTGGAAATGGAAATGCCTTCATTTTGTTTAGGAAACCTGATTTGTCAGATTTCAGCTGTCAGGGGTGGCAATGCTTAACATATAAGGCTAATCTTGACAGTCACTGTATTTGTTGCAGATTTAAAATGAACATGGTTTTGTTCTTCTAAGCACTGAGGCATATTAGATGCAACATCAGGAATGAGAACATGTTTTCAACCTCAAAAGGCAGAATTAATTCATGCTCAACATGATTTAGCCATCTTTTTGTCACCAAAAACACAGCAAAAAGGGATGAGATTTTTCTCTTTTCCCAAGCTGTTCCTATATGGAAGAGTTAATGCAATGTTATGTAAATCCCTGACCCCTGACTATAGATTAACAAAGCCAGGAGCACTTAGAGATCAGAATCTCCAGTTTAGAGCCAATGAAGAAATGATGCTTTTTTTAGTCAGAAGTATGACCTCAGAGCATTTCCTATGACTGAATGCACATTAAAATGTTGTACATGTCCAAGTCATCAACACTCAGCCTCAAAGAGGTTTAGTGAAGCTGTCATGAGATAACCCCATGAACTGCACACCACCCTGAGCTGCTTAGACAAAGGATTTTTAAAAGGGGGGGAGGGGATAACCATTCCAGCAGGTTCATAGATTTCTGCTTGAGGGTCACCCAGAGAGGCAAGAGGGTTTCCAGAGGATGCTGTCAGTGTTTGATCATATAAAGGCCAAAGTTCACAAAATTATTTTAGACAGAAAAAGCAGCTGAGAGAGTTTCAGACTTTTGGAACATCCGGGGAGGAAAAGTTAACCCTTTTTAGCTGCACCATTTTCCTGATCTAAATCACCTCCATCAAAGTATGCTTCACTGTAAAAAACAAAACCCTTTATTGCCACTGTGCCAGACAAAACAGAAGCTCTTGCAGTCATTTTTAACTAAAAATAGAAACATCAGGAAATCTGATCATGGACCTCTCATGTCTTGTATAGTTTGGCTCTGAGTTTGCTGTGTTAGTAGAACAATTCATGGCATGGAATGTTTAATTATTTAAATTAATACCATCTTCTGCAAGAAGTTCATTTCATACAACAACCTGGCACAATGATGACTATAGTTACTGTAAGCCAGCCAACCTCACTTGATGGATCCACAAATTAGAACCTGGGGCAAACATAACCCTTTTGAATAGGAAAGGAACAAACAGCAGCAAGGAGCTATAACTTTAGAAAAAGCAGCATGCCGAAAATATGGCAAGTCTCACTCCTCAAGATAAACCTACTTCCCAATCTCTGCTGGAGATAACTGATGGGTTCTCAATATAGTTATGGATTTATTTCCTGGACAATATTGTTTACTGAATTTCTATTACTAGGCAATATATTACAGAGAGTTAAAGCTGTTTGCAGAAAGGAATCACTGAGTTGTATCCAATATTTACTCAGAGCAGACCCATTCAAATTAATAGACCCAAGTTAGTCATGGTCATTAATTTCTATGGGTCTACTCTGAGTAGGACTAGCACTGGCTACAACCCACTGTTCTTGGTGTGTAAACACACAAAAATCTGCAAAATTTGTTTGAATAGAAGACACAGCGAGATCAATTAAAAAAACCCTGACTGTGTACCACTGTGATGCAGCGGTTAGAGTGTTGGATTAGGACCGGAGATACCCAAGTTCAAATCCACCATTCTGCAATGAAACTCACTGGGCAATTTGGACCAGTCATTGCTCTCAGCTTAATCTACCTCATAGGGTTGTTGTGAGGAGTAATGTAGGGGCGGTGAGATAACTTTGTATGCTGCCTTGAGCTCCTTGGAGGAAAGGTGGGATATAAATGTAAGAACTAAAATAAAAACAATATAAAAATAGGAAATAGGAAAATAATTAATAAATAAATAAATAAATAAATAATAAAAATAGGAAACATAGGAAATGAAATTCTTCTCAACCCTCTTAAAAAGTAATTGTCTACCTCGACCATCAGTCGTTTCAAGAACATCCACTGCAAAAAGCAATAAAGGAAGTCTTGAAGATTTACAAGTCCAATTACATTCAAAGGCAGGTAGGCAGCCAACCTCTGATCATGTGAGTTGTAACAATTCAGTGGGAATATGGCTCACCAGCGTAGCACCTTGTGCGTCTATCCTGTTCAGATCTTGCCCTGTTGCTATCATCTCTGTGATATCATCAACCATTGTCTGTTCTGGGGCAGCTCGTGTTTCATTGATTTTCTCCTGCGTGATTCCTACAGTGTATCAAAGGAGAGGAGTATGAAAACAATTTTGCAGGGGGTGGAGAATATTTGCATTGACAGAAAAACAGGTCAGTTAGCTTATGGACTAACATAAATGTAATAGGCAAATATGTACAATGGTGCCTTTTTTGTTAAGAAAATCTGCTCCAGGAGGCAAGATGAAAGTCAGATTAAGGAAGAAGAGATTTGGAGCAAAAAAAAAAAAAAGCTGGAATATGAAAGGGTTAAGTATACCTTCCTGCTCTTTTTCTGTTCCAAATTTCCCACCAACACCAGAACAGTTTTTAAAAACACACACATGAGGATTAATAACAACTTTATTTGCACAGAACATGTAGCTAGCCCTTTGAATAATAGACAACCAAAAAGTAGACAAAATGACTGAGGATATGGATGTAAATAATTCTGCTGGACTGCAGCCATTCACTTCAAATTAGAAGCTCTAGTGTACATGTGGGGAACACCAGGGCACACACATAGCTCTTGCATGAATAGAAGCTACTGCCCTGTTAACTTTGAGAAGCGACTTTCTTCTGTTCAGCATTGGAACACAAAACTACCAAAAGAAATAGAAGTTTGCTTCAGCAATTGAGAAGCTGAATGGAACTACCTTAAATCTAAACATTTTCTCGGGTGCAGAAGGATAACTCCTAGGTCAGTGATGAGGAATCCGTGGCTCTCCAGATTTATTTCTATTTTATTAATTTTATTAAAATTATTAAAATTATTAATAACTTTTCTTCATAAAAATCAGCACAAAGCAACGTACAATAAAAATATTAAAACTAATACAAAACTAACACAACTAGAAGGTTTAAAAGCACAATATATGGTGGAACGACCCACCCGCGAAAAGAAGTTACAATTACAAAAGCCATCCAAAAATTAAGAGCCGAATGCCTGGGGGAAGATTAATGTTTTTGCCTGGCGCTACAGATAGATAATGATGGCAACAGCTGTGCCTCTCTGGGGAGAGCATTCCAAAAGCAGGAGGCCACCACTGAGAAGGCCTGTACTTGTGTTGCCACCTTTCATACCTCCCTCAGAGGGGGCACACAAAGAAGGGCCTCAGATGCTGGACACAGGGTCCGGGTTGGTTCATGTGGGGAAAGGTGGTACTTAGCTTTATAGGTCAAAACCAGCACTTTGAACTGAGCCAGGAAACTAATTGGTAGTCAGAGCAGTTGTGCCAAAATTGGTGCTATGTGCTCAAACTGTCTTGCTGGACTACAGATTCCATCATTCCTAGCTATCAGCCATGCTGGGAAGGGCTGATGGAGTCAAGCATCATCTGGAGAGCCCCACACACACCTCTGCCCTAGATGGCCAACCTCCATGCAGAAAAGCCCTGCCATGGGGAAGAAAATGGAAAAGAACACGAGCCCATGTCTGAAACACCTAGATTCTCATGCCCGTGCCTTACCCTGATATGCCATGCAGGTCTCAATGACGTCTAGAGTTGGTTCATCTTCACAGAGATCATATGGCATGTTGCCATCTGCATTCACTGCCAGCAGGTCTGCCCCACTGCAAGAAGAAAGCCAGGCATGAGATATATCAGCATGCTGGGATGTAAGGAGCTCAGGACCTATGGACAGCATGCACAAGAGTGGCTGTATACCTTCAGCCAGCATGGATTTTTCACATTCCACTATGTTAAATTGAAAATACCTTCCAAGCTATTCTGCTGCTTCTCATAAGCTCATTTCAAAACAAAATCTTACAAAATTTATAGTCCTGGACTCAGAAACATTGCTTAACAATCCTCTAAGTTTTCATAGCACAAAACACTCGGAGAGAATCGAGAGTTCAAAGTGTAAAACAAGAGAAAACAAACCCAGACCCCTGTTGGACTTTTTTCTGTCAGTGGTCTCATAATTTGTTGAAATTAATTAAAAATGAGCCACGTTCACAGAATACCTGTAATCCTATTACTGATCTTGCCCCATACTATGACCTTCATCTTTTACAGTTAAAAAGTTTAAAAAAAATGTCTGGCTGATTTTTAATTAATTTAAGGAATTTAACATTGGAGTCTAAGATAGAGCAGGCATGCTCAGTAAGAATCAACTGCCAGTGTTCTAAAGCCAGACTTGCAGCTCTTTGGCTTGGCTAATGGGGGCCATACCCACGCCAAACATTTATTCTACTTGAAACATTCATGGCTTCTTCCCAAAAAAATCCTGGGAAGTGTAGTTTGTGAAGGGTGCTGAGAGTTGTTAGGAGACTCCTATTCCCCTGACAGAGCTGCAGTGGCCAGAGTGGTTTAACAGTCAGCCCCTGTTCTGGGGACTGCAGCTCTGTGAGGGGAATGGGGTGTCCCTAACAACGAGAGTTTGTGTTTCAAACTGGAGGTTATATTATATTTCTATTTTGGGTGTATTAACAGTTGAATCAGAGTTGAAAAACAGATTTTTTTTTTGGCTGGCACCAAAATACAATGCCTCCTTGGGGAAAGTATTCCGGAGCCACCACTGAGAAGGCCTCATTTTGCCATCTTCTGCATCTCCCTTAGAGGTGGCGCATGAAGAAGGGCCTCAGATGCCAAACACAGAGTCCAGGTTGGTTCATATGGGGAGAGCAGTCCTTGAGGTAAGAGGCCAAGGAGAAGGGGTCTTCAATCAGGGCTTCCAGCAGTCACTTACCTCCTGCATCACCAGCACTCTAGTCTCTCAGCAAATCAAGAAGATTAGACTCTGTAGATCAGGGATTGGGAACTAGTGACCCTCCAGATGCTGCTGCAGTGCAACTCCAATCATCTCTGATCACTGGCAATGCTGGCTAGGGCTGATGGGAGTTGAAGTCCCAACAACATCTTAAGGGCCACTGGTTCCCCACCCCTGCTGTAGATCAAGGATGCCCTCCAGGCTGCAGCTGTAGCCTGAATACGGTCAGCTGATCACACAGTATGAATGCAGGCCAATAGGGACACACCAGGTCTTATAAAGCCCTCACTTCCAGATTATCTTCTCAGTTTAAGTAATTTATGTCATCAAGTAGTCACACAGACTCCCATGCTGCTCCTTCTCTGGAAGCTTGTCACCACCCTACCTTCAACTACGACATAGTTACTACTATCAGCTGTCTCCAACCTGTGGTTTTTGCTTGCTTGAAAGAGAAGTAGACCCCATACCAAATGTCCAATTCTCACATTTCTCTATATCATGTATTCTAGTTCGTAAAGGTACCAAAACTTATAGGCCCACCATTCTGCATCAACAAGTTAATTCCTGTTCTTGTAATAAGATACTAGAGATGTCCCAGTATATTCTGAACCACATATGGCCTCAACATGAAAATAATATTCTAATACAGATTAAGCTTGATCTGCCTTGACATTTACAGCCTTTGAAGTGGAGACCAAGCAGTCACTTGCATTGATATTCATGTTCATTTTTCTTCCCCATGAGAATAGAGGAAATTACAATGTAAAACACACTTGCAAGTTCTTTTTATAGAGTCTGTCTAAGTCAGCAAACAAAGCACAGGATCTGACATCCTTTGTACTGCTGCTACTTCTACAGGTCTCTCTGGGTTCCATGTTCTCGCACTGAAGCCCTTTGATTCTGTATTTAAACAGGCCCTTTGATCTGAAAGACTTCTTAGATAATACTACTTTGATTGGAACAACCGCATGCTGTGCTGTATTCTGAAAAGAAAAGAAAAAAGATCCCAGCCCATGGCCCCTTCAGGTACAGAGAGTCAACTGATATGGTACAATAACAACAGCGTTGTTGTTGTTGTTGTTAAGAAATTGGTTTTATTTATATACACAAACAACAATTTAAAAATATTAAAATGAAAAGGAAGGAAATTATAAATTATAAATGCTACCACCAGCCGCTTAACTCATGGTCCTTGAGCTTAATACAATAATATATATTCCTTAAATGGAATGGCATTCTTATTATTGAGGCCCAAGCCAAGCAGAACTTATTTATTTTCTCATCTTTTTATCCCTTCCTTCGTCCAAGGAGCTGAGGGTTCCTCCTATTTGAGGCAGGCCCGGTAACCGGCTGTAATGTGATATTATATTAAACATGAAGGATAAGACTGTTAGTGACTATGAGCAACGATGGCTATGTTCCACCTCAGGGTCAGAGGGAGTATGCCTCTGAATTCCAGTTGCTGGGAATCACAAGTGGGGAGAAGCACTCAAGTCCTGCTTTTGGGCTTCCCATGGGCATCTGTTGCTGTTTTTAATGGTTTTGTTTGCCATCCTGGGCTCCTTTGGGAGGAAGGGCAGGATATAAATTCAATAAATTATCATCATCAGGTTGGCCACTATGAGAACAGGATGCTGGACTCGATGGGCCATTGCCCTGATCCAGCAGGTTCATGCAAGATGGCTGACATCAGCCTCACGTGGTTTACTTTTATTCTTTTACTAGAATCTCCATGGTCCATCAATGCGTTTTACATTTACAACGCATGAACACATAACCAATCCAATTCAAGGTGCTGGTTCTTACCTTTAAGAACCTTAACTGGTTTGAGACCAGGACGTCTCAAAGGCTACCTCCTCTTTTTGTCTCTCTGCCTAGTGAGGTTCCGGAAAGCAATTTATAATGGATGCCGCATGGCCAGGTGCCCAAGACATTCATTCATCTTTTTTTTGTCCCTGCTGCTATGCTTTAGTTTCTGGCTTATTGAGAGTGGGGTGGGCAACTGAATCTGGCTGGCCGGATGGACTCTTATCTCTCCACCTCATGGGCCATGCTTAACAGGTGGGTGGGGTGCTCACTTGCCACCTGACATCAAAATGACATGGGATGTCCCATTTCTGCCCACAGGATTTGAAATCAAACAAGTACTGCCTGTCGCCTGAGACCAATAGGAGAGGGGAGTGGACTGGAAATACATTGTTAAGCAATAAGGACTCCAACTTGCATCCAGAATATTGAAAACAAGGCTGACCCAGCATAAAACACAAAATTAAGACAGGTCACCTACTGCTGAATCAAGATCTTCACCAGGTTGATGTGACTGCATGTTGCTGCTGCATGCAAAGGAGTCCACAACTCATTGTCCTTTGCATTGACGTTGGCCCCATGGTTCAGAAGAAGCTTCACCATCTCTTCATAGTTGTCTATACAGCACTGTCGAGGAATGAAAGACAGCAAAGTTTTTATTTTATTTAACAAAAGTTATATAGAATGGTTTAAAAAATTCATTAAAAACAGCAATAGAAACAGATGCTAAAACAGCAAACATAATAAAGTTAACAAAATATAAAATACAGTTTTAAAACCAAATATACATAATAAAATCACAACAACCAATTTTAGCAGGTGTCAAAAACTGTACAACAAAGGCACCTGCCCAATAATAGGCAAGGAGTTCCAAAGAACAGGTGATGCCACACTGAAAGATCCATTTCTTGAATGTGTGGAATGTGTTGTAAGAGTGCCAGTTCCACAGATCAAAACGCTCATGTGGGCATGTATGGGGTGAGAGGATTTTTCAAGTAAACTGGTCCCAAGCTTTTGAGGGCTTTATATGCTAATGGTAATACCTTGAAATTGGCCTGTCCTATGTCTACTACTTAGGGATGGGGGAGAGATTTAATTCAGTTTGCATTTAAAGGTGAACTTACCTAATGCACACTTTCCAGAACAATTATTGTTGTTATGTGCCTTCAAGTAGATTATGACTTATGGCGACCCTCCAAAACAATATGCAAACTGAAACACAGCCATCCTTCAAACTGCACTCCTCTGAATTTTGCAGTGCAGTTCTCCAGCCAAGTAACGTGTACAAAAATGTATATATTAGGGGAAAGTGTGCATAACAATGAGTATATTAGCGAAAACAACATACAAAAATGCATTATATTATGGGAAATCACTTTGCAAAAATGTATAAACTGGATAAAATTGCATACAAAAAAGTGTATATTAGGAGAAATTTGCACTAAAATTCTGATGAATTTTCATGAGAATTTTTTTTTTTAAAGCAAACTGGTGTAGAAATGTGGAGAACTGTTAGGAAAAATGAGAAACTGATTGAAATGTGAAACTGACAGAATTGCACATCCCTACTGCTACTAGGCTTTAGTTTAGAACACAGAGGTTGCTTCTCTGGACCAATGGGAGGGGACTTCTATTTCAATCTATTTCACTGCCACCTGATCTAGCAGTGGTAGTTGACAACTGGGCAAACAAAATGGAGAAGAGCTGAAGGATAGGAGCCTAGTGTTCCTAGGGGGAAGGGGGAGTCCTGCCTAATTTTCCATTTTCCTAATTTCTGATTACACTTGCTGCTTAGCTCCACAGAATTCAAAGGTAATACATACTTGACTGGAACAGATCACAGGCAGCTTGTGGTCAGGACCACTCCATTCCAAAGGAAAACTACATTTGAAAGTGTTACATGAACTCATAATGTCCACCTCTTTACATACTAAGATACAGTTTGGGGGGAAAAAACTCTTGTGCATTGGGGGAGTAAGTGAAAAGTGTGCTACTGCTTGTGGTCACTATCTAATATTATTTAGTTAGTTTGTTATGAGTTGCATTTGAGCCAAGAAGGTATGCTGGAATCTATATTGCTGTTACCCTTGCATTCGTTTGGAATAAAGCACTATTATGAATTACTAAGAAACTGGGCTATCTTCATCATAATGTAAGCCATTCCCTTGAAAAGTCTAAATGTCAAATGCTAGCAGCAAAAGATGTGTAGCAAGGCATCTAGAAATTTTTCTTTCATGTGCAGAAGTGATATGGCAATGTCACACATTCAAGTTATCCATCAATTCTTGCATTTGTCACCAGAATAGTGCAAATTAACCCTTGTATGGCCTTATTTCTGCTCGGAGAGATAAGAATGTTGAATGGCTTGTGCTTGTACCATTTTAAAAGAACTGTAAATAATAATAAGCTGTGTTCCTGTGATGACTGAACAATGCTTTATGACCTAGTAAATACAGGATACTGGAGCTAATAATTTTAGTGCTCTTGGTTTGTGCAAAGCACCCTGTTCAAACCATTCTCACCTAACTAGGAAGCACACAGGGGTTTTATTAGTGTGGTTTTATTATCTGCACTGAAGGCTAACAGTTATTTGCACAGACCAAAAATGTTTTCCTTTATCACAGGGACAATGAACAGCCATAATTTATATCTCATTCTAGGATGTAGTTTGCATTTTAAAGTAAACACCTACCCAGTGCCAGAAAAAGAATGCTAATTTTTCCAAAGAATCTGGGTTTCAGCCACGGGCCATCAATAGTCACATTTACAAAACCGACTAAGAACAGATGAACTTTGAATGAGATTCTCTGCCTCCAGAATCAGCTTAACAACTCTCCTTCTGTTGTTACCACCTACTTCTTTACTGCCTAGAAGAGAGGCCTCCAGATGGTGTCCCAAAAGCCCAGCAACTATCTGGTTTCAGAAAGTTGAGAAAAAATAGACACAACACTGAGTCCAGCCTAATCTCTCCCACATCAGAGCCCATTCAAACACATTGTCAACCTTTGCCTTGTAATGTGCCATTATCCTGCATCATCTGCCTGTGGGTTGTTTTGCAAATCAGAAACATGCATGTAGCACCTCCAGTTGTCTAGCAATCTTCTGATTATGTTATTGCCCTCTCACCTGAACAGTTAGTAGGAGACTGCTTTATATGCTTCCAACCGAGTTAGCCATAAGTCCAATATTGGCAGAGGCTTTCTGAGGTCTCAGGACTGAACCAGTTGTGATCAACATATTTTTGTGAGTTCAAAAACAGATGTGAATCCATGTGAGGATCTGGATCTTGGAGAAGGAGATTTAAACTGATCCCAAGCTTTTTCTAACCCAACTTTAAATCATCTACCTAAAATTATTAGTCACAGAAGGGAAGGGGAAAAGATAAGCACAATACTTTGTGTGTGGGGGGGGGAGTGCAGACACAATTTCTGTTCCTAGCAGATCACACCATAGAAGGATGATCAACCAACACGTGTATGGCCAGCTTTCCAAACGTTAATGGGGAAAAGATAGCTTCGTTTATTGAAAACCACAGTTGGGCAATGCCGGTAAAAGGGGAACCCACTACAATAGGGGCAAACCATTTATGACATAGAACAGATCTGCATAGCAGCTATACAAACATTAAGAACATAAGAGCCTGCTGGATCAGGTCAGTGCAACATCCTATTCTCACAGTGGCCAACCAGAGGCTTATGGGAAGCCCACGAGCAGGACCTGAGCACATGAACACTCTCCCCTCCTGTGGTTTCCAGCAACTAGTATTCAGAAGCATACTGCCTCTGCCCAAGATCCAAATTCCCACATGCAGTCACATCTGCTCTTGAAGCCAGCCTTTGTATTTTCAAAAATGGGGAGTGGTCATTGCTTCTTTGTCCCAGAATCCTGGGTGTAACTTGGTAACTGTAACACCTCCATCATAACATCCAGCATTGTTTCTGCATTTAATTTTTTTCCCCCATCTCTGGGGCAGAATACTGTTCCAGATGAAGAGTTCCAGAAAACTCTAAAAGTTTCTGAGCTTTGGTTGGTACTTCCCAACAGTGGATTTGGGAGATACAACAGATCGAATTGCTATCTATGCCTTTTTATGCTTTGGTTTGTTGAGTCCCTGTTCCTGAATAATTTCTGCAATTCTAGTTTATTTCTAGAGCACTATGTTGACAGCAGGGCAATGTGCTGTATGAACATTTTCTTTCATCTGATTCTGCCGAATGTCACATTTCACCTTCCCTAAATGCTTACCTGATGCAGTGCAGTTAATCCATCTTCATTGCACAGATCTGGGCTGAAGTTGTTGTTCAATAAATAGCAGACTGCAGGAGACAAAACAGGAAAGTTCTCATTCTCAGTAAGTATTTTCACTCATTTCACCCTCAGATGAAACAAACAACTGGCAACAAAGAATAAAAAGAGGATCTCTATACCTAAAATGTGTAAGCAGATAAGCATGTTTTATGGAGGCCAATATAGTCCTATTGATTTCAATAGAATGAAAACTATCTTTAATCCGATAATTTCTATTTAGCATATTTCACCCATTTGTGCTAGAAAATGTGCCATTTTCCCCAAAACTGATTCATTTGGATTGTTGTGGCATATTGTTGCCCTATTGTTCAGAAATCTGCATCTTGTGAAAAATACATATTTAAATGAGTTTTTTTCTGCAATTTTTGAAACAATTCAGATCAATGTAGCAACTGGTTGGAAATGAGTAAAGAATGAACACATGTGAAATTGACATGGACTGGAAACAGGTTAATTCATTCCTAACCTATACTACTACTACTACTACTACTACTAGCACACTGTTCTGCAGTCACTTATATGGGCAGCAACACAACCAGAAAACTGTAAATAAAAGTAAAAATAAAAATGAGATGATTAGATATCCATCTGATTATAGACAGAAATGAATGGAGAATGAAGAGTTGGGATAAATAATGTCAAGGTACCTCTTCTACATCAGCGTGTCAGCTAGCAAACCTTTTCCACATTAGGTTAGGTTCAAATGATACTTTTTGCAGTTAAAAAAACCTGAACAGTATAATTCTGGAGCAACAAACTCACATGAGAAATTGCCACTTACGTTCAAAGCTAGATGTAACGTTAACTGTGTGATTGAAGGTAATGCCTCTTTTTCAAAAAAGTAGGGATTGGAACTCTAGGGCA
The DNA here is from genome assembly GCF_030035675.1 of Rhineura floridana. Lineage (NCBI taxonomy): Eukaryota > Metazoa > Chordata > Lepidosauria > Squamata > Rhineuridae > Rhineura > Rhineura floridana. The sequence goes on from NC_084485.1 coordinate 39,486,029, forward strand.
TCCACTACTCACTGCCATTCAAATGAAAATTACCTTTGAAGCAACTGTTTGCCTTAAGAAAGAAGTTTTTTGTAGTCAATGGATGCTTCCCTCCCAGAGCAAATAGTAGCTTTAATGGGATGATTCCCACTTGCACTGTGGTGCATATGTTGGGGCTTGGGGAGAGGAGGGATGGGGGAGAAATTCAATTCAGTTTATATTTATAGACAGAGCTATCTAATTTGTGCTTCCCAAAACAATCTGCAAACTAAAACATACTCATCCTTTAAAGTTCACACTTCTCCAAATTTTATAACGCAGTTCTCTAGCCATGCATACAAAAATGCATATATTAGGGTACAGTGTGAATTACAATGCATTGTGAAAATAACATTAAAATGCATTATATTAGGGAAAAGGTCTGCAAAAAGTGTGTATATTAGGGGAAACTTCATACAAAAACATGTATATTAAGAGGAATGTGCACTAAAACGCTGATGAATATTGCAAACTGATGTGGGATATGTGAAGAACTGAACTTATGACTGGAAAAATGAGAAAGTGAAAAGAAACTGAAATTAACAGATCCACCCATCCTTAGCGGGGAGGGAGGGTCAAATCCTCCTCCTCTCATGCCAGCATTTTAATCCTGAGCCCGACTCTCATGGCTGCTGCTTTAAGTGTTAAGAACTAGACACAGTTAAGGTCACCTCTAGATTGGCCCTAAGAAAATCAAAAGTTGGAGATTTCCCATTTCACAGAAAAGGAGTCAGAATCTTGTATGTGGATGTCACTCCAACTTTACAATGACAGACCACTCACAAAAGCAGGTTTGTTTTCCTCCTGAAAGTGAGCAAAATTGACTCAGAAAATAGCTCTATAGGGAGATAATTTTCCTCCTTCCAGAACGGAATTGCCACTCCCAATGCAAGACTTCCCTGCATTTGGAATTGCAATTTGCATATATGTCTGCTTTGAAACACATACTTAAAATGTACACCACTGTAAAAACAAAAGAGCATTATCTATATTTTAGTTATAATGACTACACAGTTGTCAGTAGTCCCTCATTTTAAGAGGCCTCTCAGCTGGACAATATCCATTTTTAAAGAGCTCTATCAGTACAGATGTGGTTTCCTTTCTATCTTCTGGAAATTGAGACTTTAAAGAATTTCAGCACCAATCTAAGGTGGTTGTTTTTTTTAAAAAAAACTCTAACTGCTAAGAGAAATCTTAAGTCTTTGTTATGTTCGTTCATATGTTTGAACACATCTGTTCAAAAGAGCTTAAAAGTTAATTAGCTTTTTATTGAATTTCACTTCCTTTGGCCATCCCATAGGGTTCTTTATTCAGTTTTTTAATAACACTTTCCTGATTAAAAACATTTTAGAAGCTATTATTTAATCTTGTCCTCAGAACAACCAGTACAAATGGAAGAAATCCCTCTCTTGCATGGTAATAACTGCAGCCTTGAGGCCAGCAAAGATTTTTGAAAAAAAGAAAATCTCTGTCTACATATATTGCACTTCCCCAGACAGTTAGTATTCTGTGTGTCCTCATTGGGCTGTCCCCCCACCTCCTTAGGTTTCTTTTCTGATTTTGTTTTGTACTTCTGCAAAGTAGGATTCTCCCAAGCCTGCTGATACTGTATATCCATTGTGTCCATGGATTGTTTTAAGTGTTGGGAGGCATGGGGTAAACTAGAGGGGGGGGGAACCTCCATGCTTCTAGACTGTCTTTTTGACCTAACCTGTGTCTGACCTTACTTCAGGTGTAAAGTGATATTCTTAGGGTTGCTGACCTCATTTCCTGCTTCCTCCTTCTCCTTTGACTTGCTTTGGGAGAGAAGGCATTCTTCCTCTCTCTCTTCGGCAGCAGAGGTCAAAGGCCAAGAATGGGTCTTTCGGTCTTTGCATCTCCAACTTAGTTGGAACTCCTATTAAGTGTGTATTTCCTGTAATAAACTAAGCTTTCTTATTTTCCTAAGTGTAGAGTCTCAGTGGGATTATATGGGGGAAAAATGTGTGCTCTTTCAAGGTAAGATTCACACACACACACACACACACACACACACAGCTCAAACTCTGTGCTGTTAGGTAGTCAGTGCTATCTGACTGCAGTGAAAGGGTTATATTTTTGAGCACCTCCATATATTAAAATCAAATCAACAAACATACACATCCATGCAAGAATTAAATTAGCATATCAGAGAGAGGCTACTAAACTAGTTCCTACATGCACTGAACTTTTTAAGTGGGAGCACTGAAAAATAATCCTGTCTTCAGGTCCAGAACTCTACCTCCATGGTAGAGTTAGTATTCATTCCAAGTAATGTGAGACTTGTTCCTGTGTTTAATGGAAACAGTAATGTGGCTAAGGCTGCAATCCTATGCATGCTAACATGAGTGTATTTTTTTTAAAATTATCCTTTTTTTAGGAGAATCTCTCTGAAAACACTGGGACTTGCTCAAGCATGCACAAGATTAGGCTGCAAATATAATGATTTTTTAAAAATGGTTTTGGTATTTGAATCCCCAACATTCATCAGTGAAAGTATTGCTTTTAGCATTTTGCTCAGTCCTACATAATTGCCCTGAGCTAATGAAAGCACCAGCCAAGAAAACCATTCTCCTTCCAAAGGCTTGGGTGCCAGTGCTACTTAAGAACCAGTATTATGCTGACAGAAGGCAAATAAACATTTGGGAGTGGGGAGCAGGTTACAAAATGAAGACCTTTAAAAGGGACTAAATAGGCATTCAATAAAAATGTTATAGGCTGTGGACATCATGGTGTAGAGCATAAGTTGGCTCCAAGAAATTACAGGACGAAATTGGATTGTTAAAAGTCAATTCTCCGTCAGCCATTCTTTCAAGTTACAAGCAGACACTTAAAAAGATGAGTCTAAAAGAAACATGAAGTCACCAAAATCAAAAGTGCACTATTCAACTAACATGTCCCATGGGCATAAGGGATCCCTGCTTGCATAACAGAACTCCCCCCCATCCCATATCTGCTCTGGAGGGTTGGGGAAATCCCTAGAATAGATTTAGGGGGCACACAGGGGAAGGAGAATATCTAATTGTGCAAGCAGTAATCCTTGCACTGACAGGACTGTGACGTAGCATGACGTTGGATACAACTCAAAGGCTATATCTATACAGTAGGGCCCAACTCATATGGCAGGTTACATTCCAGACCCCCGCCTAAAAGCGAAACCTGCAGAAAAGTGGAACTCCATCAATAAAATGGCGCCTGATGCTGAAAAACGCCATAAAAGTGGAACAAGCACCGTATGAGTGGGGCCTTACTCTAATTGAAAACCGCCGTATTAGCGGAATGCCGAAAAGCAGGGCCCTACTGTACTCCATAGCTAAGGCCCACTGATATAACCTATTGGATCAGGGTGGTGATAGTTGACAGTTTGAAGCCATATATATTATATATACTCCAAAGTGTATCAAGATCACACTTTGTTATCTTTTATAAACAAACAAACAAAAACCACCTGTCAAAACATGGGTTGACCACAGAGGTAGTATCTGGTTAGGAATTTGCAGGACCAAAAGTGTATCATCTACCATTATCATGTCAAAATGGCCATATGAACCAATCCATAAAATTGTTTCACCATCATGGCTTCTTATGAACCCTGAGAACTATGCCATCTTGTATACGCATGCAGTAGTGTGAGATGGGAATGCACTTTAAATATTCTTCCAGCTACACAGAGAGGATAAGCTTTATTTGTAAGACTGCAACACCAGCTTTTTTCAGGCTCGAATCTGGTTTGATATAACCCTGACCTAAAAATGCACAATTACTTCTCCACAAAACAGTAGGTGAGCTAAGATTCATTCAACTGGTGTGTGTGTATGTTTTTCTATGGGCATGCATGTGCATAAATACTGAGACATTAAACATGGTTATGGGATTAGTTTTGCTCTGCAGAGGCTTTAGTTGAACCTGGGTATTACCAGAACTTCTACTGAAAGCAACTATCACATTTTTAGCTCATTCCCATATCCTGTTTATCCTGTAGATTTGTATTAAAAGTGTTAGAAGCACAAGAATTCTCTACCATCTACCATGTTTCATTGTCCTTAACTATTCTGTGACAATCACCACTGAACAAGTGCTGTAAAAAACAAAGCATCCTTTATAGAAAAGTCTTAGTCTTGATTAGTCACATGAGAAATTCTTGTTATGCCACTTACTGAGCAGCTGGCATTAGAAATTCTTCCGACTCCATGCACCTGATGTTCTAAATGGGACAAATGTTCCGTGTGCATTTCACTCTCTCAGTGTAAGTGGCTCTCGGGGCTGATGTACACCTTCCCCTTGCACTGGGGTAGCTTGTGGTGGCATGAAAAATGGTAGATTTAGCTCACAGTGACAAGTAAGACAAGCAAAGGAGAAGTAGCAAGCATTAGAAGGACACTGCATACCTTAGAAGACTGGTAACAGGCAAAGCAACTGTAATGTGCTGCTACCACGGTTGTCATGAGCCATACTAGCAGGAAATGGACTGACGCTCAGGAGGGGAGTGAGGAAGATTTGGACTGGGACATTCCCATTGGGGAGGGACCCAGTGAAGGGGGAGATGTCGAAGCAGTCCCTGCTTTGGATGCTGATGGGTCTCCACCAGCCATCCCAGACACCCCCCAGGACAGACCCCCGGACTGGCCACCCACTCCTCCGTCTGATGTGGTGCCTTTCCCCATGCCTGCACCACCACCAGACAGCTCTCCCCCCACAGACAGAGGGAGAGAACAGGACTGAAGCCGAGCCCCCACCTTCGCCCAGGTCCAGGAGGCAGAGGCGGTGGGAGATTCAACAAACTCAGCTCAGGAGGAGACAGCGCTTATGCGCACACCTCCAAACATGACTCAGGATACACACAAGTAGGGGGCCTGCCCAGCCCTACTTAAGCTGGGCAAGGGGGAAGGGTTAGTTGTGAGTCAACATCTTATTGACGCCAAGTTGTGCCTAGTAAGTTAGAGAGGGATGCTGAGTTCTGAGAAAGTCGTAGGTAGATTCATGAAGCGCTCTGAACTGAAATTTTCTATTACTTCAATAAAAGAAAAAACTACAGCTGTGTCTGAGTCTGAGTTCCTTGAGTTCGGGCAGGACAATGGTGGCTCTGTGGAATGGCAGGATTACCACTCATGGCGACAGCAGTTGAAGGTAGAGAAGAAGGCAGATTGGGCCAAATGCCCGCATCACCTTCAGGCTGGCACGGCGATCAGGCCCAGATTAGGCCTTCTGCCAGGCAGTGCTGGTTGTGAGGATAGATCCTAGGCTGGCTCAGCCCACCCTTGGGACACCCTATTTTTGGGGCTTCCTCTGGGTTCCACTGGTGGGGACCCTGCTAGCAAGTCTCCCATCTGCATTTTTGGCAGGCAGATGGGGGAGGTCTGCACTGGCAGAGTGGCAGCAGTGAATGATGGGAGGCCAAATGAGTGAAGTGGATGGATGCCCCCACTCCATCTAAATCCCCCCAGTACCCAGTGTAAGGGAGGTATGGACCAACACGATTTTCTTTTGCATGATAATTGGGGATTTCACCATGAACCTGAAAACAAATTAATTCATCTTTTGCAATTGCATCCTATTCCTTTATTTAAATAACTTCCATAAAGTTATATAAATTTAATAAATAATAATAATAAAATAATAAAGTGAGATCCAAGTTGGTTAACAGCAAGTTAAAAACACACACATAATAATGCCCTTAAAAACAAATTACTACGATCAACAAAAAAAAGCAAACCTAAGACATTGAAGACTTAGGCTTGAGTGGCTGAATCCCTTGATTCCTCTTTGCCTGCCATCTTGGAATGCATGGATTTCAGCTGGATTGTAAGTTACTGGCAGCTGGAAGCAAAGACCACTAAAACCTCTATAGCCTTGCCAACACTGCTTTAACCTTGTTCAATGTGTGCCTGAGAGATGGGGGCCATGGGGGAACAGTAGCAGGGGGAGAAAACGAATGAGCAACACAGGAAGTTCTGTTTTCCCCAACATCCAAAGTTTTTTTGTTGCAAAGGACAAAAGCATATTGCTACACATAAGCAGCTAAATACTTCAAGGCCTTCTTTTATGCAGTGGAGGCTAGACCATTAGGGCAAGCGGGGCACTGCCCCACCAACCTCAGTCTGCCCTCAGCCAGCAGCAGCCACCTTCCAGAGGATGGCTCTGCCTGTCACTGGCTCTGGTTCTACCTACTGTCACTCTCCCTGCCTTCCGCCCTGCCAGTCCCAAGCACCTGACAACACCAGGTCTATGCAGTTGTTAACCTCCGTAAGTAGAGCTAACAGATATATGGATGTTTATATTTTAATGGGATTGTTTTATTGTGTATTTTAATTATGGATGTTTATATTTTAATATCTGGGCCATTGGTTTATAGGCATAAACCACTATTTTGGTTTTATGAGGTATATTAATTAATAAAAACAACAGCAGCCACAATCAACAACATATAGAGGGCAGCCACATCTTCTGGCCCTGCCTCCAACATCACTACCCCAGTCAGCCTCAGCCATCTCACCTTTGTGTATTTGGCAAAAGTGTGAAGGGGTTGCCAGTTGTACTAGCATAGCCGCTTCCACATGATCAAGAAGCCACAACCTTGCTCAATACACATAGCTGGAAGGGGTACAACCCACTAGGGGTGGCAACATTATGGGCAGAGTCAGAAGACTGGGTCCTCCTCTCCTCCACCCATAGGTCTAATCACCTACAGGCTAGTGTAATTTACATAATTAGGGGCTAGCCCACACAGCATTTCTTTGTATACATGAGCACCCTAGTCCTTCCTCAGAATATATGAATGTAGCAGAACTGTCAGTTCCTGTTTACAAATTTGTGTTTAAGATTAGTGTCCAGGACATAGATGAAAAACAGAAACACTTTCCATTTTTGTCCATTTGCTTAGTGATTTTCTCTCACTGAGTATGAACAATTTGTTAAAACAATGCACTCACATTTGGCCCAGCACTATTTATTTATTTATTTTATTGCATTTAAAACATCTTAGGTGTACACCTAAAAACAAAGGCAGGGTACTCAGAAGTTGTTGTTTTGTCTACTCTAGTGGAGAGCAATCTCCAAATAATTCAATATATACCAAGATAGCCTTATACTTTTATGTTCCCCCCACTCTACTCTGCCTCCTTCCACCCCCACCCCCCAAAACCAGACAGAGCTTAACCATCATGTATGCCAAAGGCAGTCAACTCACTCCTCACTGTGTCCAGTGCGGATAACTTCTGCAACCTGTCCAGCAAATCTGAATTTCAGTTTATGCTTCTGTTGCTGGCTAACCATACCACCCTGCCCTTCTAATAGCATCTGACTAATAGAAACATCACTTACTAGAGGCTCTGGTTTTTTCTTATGTACTTTGGATGAGATTTCCATTAGGATGCTTAATTCAATCTGGCTCATTTAAAAGCCATTGCGTACTAATGACATGGGGATCTGTATAATCATGTTGGCCCTGCTTTCAGTGATATGGTCTTGTTACTGCATGGAGATTAATCTTGTCAGTTCTTCCCTCCCCACTTAAAATTTAAAATAAATGTTAAAATAAACTAATCTTGCCAGTTCTATTCTTTATTCTACTACATGGCGATATTTTAGTCCAGGATAAGTATAGCATCTATGTAAACGAAAGGCAGCCAGGCAGGTCAGTGGTTGGAGGACCACAGATAGCTCTGAAGGAGCAACTTTCTAAATCTAAAACTTGTGGCCATCCCTACCTCCTGTGGAAGTTATTATGTGGAAGAATGCTCCCTTTTTTCTGTTCTGAACCTATTGCTGATCAATTTCATCAGACAAGGTCCCAGATGGCCAATAACTATATGAGTGGAAAGGGAGGAATTCTGTATTTACTCTATTTTTTGCATGAGGTCCTAGCATGTATGTGGAGAATTCATAAGTTATTCAAAATAACTACAAATAGTTCTGATCACCCTTTGGATGCAGTTGTCCATGGTGAACTTACAACCCTACTTTGTTTTGTATTGCAGACGGGAGAGGATCACACCACTGATAGCATGTTGTTTGTGAAGATTAAATGTATGTATGCATGCATGTATTATTTGGTTTATATCCCACCCTTATTTATATCCCACCCTTCCTCCCAGCAGGAGCCCAGGTGCCCAGCCCATGTAGCATTAGATGTGGCAAATAATCACATGACAGGTTTGCTTTCCTCCTCAAAATCCCTATGCTAAGGATGCTTTCCTGGAATAGGTTAGGAGGATCCCAGGAAGAATTAAAGTTCACTGGGGAAGTTGTTCCTATTGCTCCAGAAAAATAATTGGCTGTATTCACACTCAAGTGGGGTAAATGGGGCAGCCCAATAGGACTATGTGTCACCAGTCCTGAAAGTGATGGCTGCCAATGAGCTACCAGGTCCAATTCAAGGTGTTAGTATTGGCATATAAAGCCCTAAATAGCTTGGGTCCCAAGTAACTAAAAGAGAGCCTTCCTCAGTATCAACCATATCAGACCCTAAGATGTACAGGTGAGGCCTTGGTGGTGGTGCTGCCACTGGGAGCTGCCCAGCTTGTGTTGACCCATGATGGGAGCTTTTAAGTGGTGGCTCCCTGCTTGTGGAATTATCTCCCTGGTGCCGTGTGACTGTCTCCATCATTATTGACTTTTAGGAGGATTTGAAAACATCCCTGTTTATCCAGGCATTTGATGGCTAACAACCTGTCTCCTGACAACCTGGAGATCAGTGGATGAAAGAACGTTTTTAACTGTAATGGCATGTAGAATGCTTTTCTCTGTAACGGCTTAAAGAACGCTTTGCTGTTATTGTTAAATTGTTTTGTTGATGTGTTTACCACCATGGGCTCCTTCGGGAGGAAGAGCAGGATATAAATTCAATAAGCAACAACAAACAACAACGTCATATACGACTATGCCTCTGCAAAGTGAAAAGATTTGGCCCATTTGGCTGGCGTAACAGTTCTGAAATGCAGATTGTTAATGATCATCTGGTATTTTATTATAATTCACAATGCTAACTCTCAGTTAAAAAGGCAACAGGGCTCAAGAGGCCCTGAAAATGTCAAACCCTATTCTGGCTAAAGCTAACGGGCAGTTTCCCGTTGATGGAGAAGATGGTATGAATGGGGCAAGTGTAGGTGGGATTGTGTTCCTGCTGACTTGGCAATGGTAGTATTTTGATTTTCTGCCACACCTCATTACAATCAGCCAAGAATCTGCAACAATGTTCTGGCAACATATCCACAGTGATTACAGCAAAGTGCGCAGAGAACAGCAAAATGTATTCCAGTGTCATGCTGCTTTAATAGTTATTCTCCAATCCCAGAAAATTCTGGGAGCTATAGTTCTGTGAGGTCACAGAAAATTCTTGCCATTACAGTTTTCAGGACGTGTGTGTGTGCATAAATAGTGGCAGCTGGTAACATTTTGACTTGGTAGGGCTGCAATTTTTAACCTTCTGTTTTCAACATAATAGGGCTTATTTAGGAAAGTGCACCATTAAACACATGCAGAGTGCCACTGTCGCCTCACACACAAAAAAACATTTTCTGCTCATCTTTGGACAGGAGAAGGGCTTCCATGTAAGAGACCCCAAGTATGATTTTCAGACTAGATTAACTCTATACCTCTGACTTTTATTTAGAAATTAAGCCATACTATGCGACATACGTTTTTGATGTTTACACCTACACATCAATTGCCAAAAAACTAAACAAACACAAAAATGTTTAAAATGTGAGGAACACTGGTGTTACATGCAGTTTTCCTCCCCTCAAAAATCAATTTAACTTTTCATTATCCAAAAAACATTTTCTCTAAATTAAAAGATCAATGTACTTCAACCAATAGACACAAAGTGATTGTTTCATTTGAGACAGGGTATACCAGAAAGTATTTGCAACACATGGCAAAATCCTGAAAATGTGAAGTAACAATCTTTGCTATTAACCATAATCAGCCTCTGTTATGTCTGAGATTAGGGAGAATAACTTTCAGGTTTAGGGAAGGATTTGGAATCATATCTAGACAGGCACAGAGCCCAAACTTTTCATTTTAGAAATTCACTGACAAAACTCACAAAAAAGCAAGCTACAAATATTAGCACCAGCATTTTACTTCATGTTTCTGCATTCAGGATAGTCTGAACTTAAACTAGGGGAGGGGCTTATTTGAAGCAGATCCACACACAATTTCTGAAAATACTCTGGAATTACATGGGACTCAGATCAATCCGTTCCGCTCTATCCAACAGCTTGTACAGCTTCAAATGAGTGAACACAAGGAAATGGTTAATACAGAGTTTGTTGCAACACAAGCCATCCACTACTTTTCCTCCCAATTCCACAATTCACAAAAATAAATGCAAAATGATTAAGTAAAAAAATAGATATTTATTATAGAAAGACTCACTGCTTGCTTGCTTTCTCTCTCTTGGTAACAATATATATAAAACTAAATAAAACAAAAGCTCCTCAAAGTAGGAAACACTCCCTGTTGCTTCTCGGGTTACCTATGAGGAGATCTGGCTTTCAGGGAAATAGCTGAGCATGCTCAGAACCAATGTATGATTCTGATATAAACTAAGGCTATCAGAGAGGACTGTTGTTGAAGCAGTCCTGAATCCTCCCTAACATGCTCTATTAATAATGCTGGTCAGGCCTCATACCAACAGATGAAGTGGGAACCTTTCAGGTAGCACTGAAAAGCAGTGAGTCCTTGGAGCGACCTCTTTGCCATAGCAATACTTTTAGATTAGGATTGTCCGAGTGATGCAGAGAGCTGGCTGGCCAAAGAACAGTAGATTGACATAAACGTTTGCAGTGCTTCCTGAGTCCAAACAGAAGTATAGAATATTTGTGGGATAGGAAAGAGTGTGTGGCTTTGAGATTTTGGGGAGGTTAAAAAAATTGCTTGACATTTTCACTGGGAGGGTTGTGCCTCAGCAGCCCTAATGGACAACCCTCCACTGTGTGTAAACATCTGAAGAGCCCTTTATAGTTGAATATATTTGAATATGAAACATTGTCTTCTTCTTACCAGGTTCCTCACGAGGCAAGACATCCCTACAGTAACACAATTGAGGACAACACCAAGGCAATCTTCAGGCCAGTCCAAAGTCAGAATCCAAACAAAGTGAAGAACAACACAGGGGTCAGGCAAGGGGCAATGTCAGAACAGTCTGAGGTCAGGAACAAATCAGTCTATGGGCAACGCAGATCAAGGACCAGGGCAAAGAAAGAGGCAAGACCAGGATAGTCTGGGATTAGATCTGAAGTCAACAGCAGTTCAGCAGGCAGGTCAGGTACAGAGTTGGTATACAGATGTTCCAGCAACTCTTTCAGCCAAGCACTGGAGTTTTTATGCTGGAGCTGCTGGAACCATACCCCAAACCTCAGCTGACTCCTATTAATGACCTACAGCCAGACCTTTACTCCTGAGGAGTCCAGGCCTGCAGCCGGGCACTCCTCCAAATGGGACTGGTCTCCAGCTGGCATTTCTCCCTCAGACTTGTGACCCAAGCGAGCAAGTAATATCAATGAGATTAAATGGGAAGCCTATTAACATAACCATCACCCAAGTCTACGCTCCAACGGCAAACACAGAAGTACAGAAATTGAGAGAGACTTTAGGCAGAAGTAGAGGGAGAAACTGATCACAAACCAAAACAAGATGTGCTGATAATCATAGGGGACTGGAATGCAAAAGTAGGGAACAGAGAAGAACTAGAGATTGTGGGGAAATGGGGCTTAGGAGATAGAAATGAAGCAGGAAGAGAGAATTCTTACTGAATTCTGTGAAGCCAATAATTTGTTTCTTGCAATCTCACTTTTTCGAGTAACCAAAAAGATGACTGTACACGTGGACATCACCAAAGGGTCAATATAGGAATCAAATTGATTATATAATTGGAAACAGAAGATGGAGACATTCCAGACTTTCTGCGAAAAGAAGACCAGAAGCAGACTGCGGTACAGATCATGAACTGGTAATATCGAAAATCAGAGTAAAGCTAAAGAAGAAGAACAAAGCACTCATAATGCCAAAATACAATTTAAATAACATCCCAGAAGAATATAAAAATCAAATGAGGAACAGATTTGAGGCTTTAAACTTATTTGATGGAGAAACAGAAGAACTACAGATTGAAGTCAGAGACATTATCAGGGAAGAATGCAAAAAGACAGTATCTCTAGTTAAAAAGAGAGAAAGACTTCAATGGATGACTGAAGAAACTCTTAAAATGGTTAAAGAGAGAAGGAAAGCAAAAGGAAATAGAAACACGGTAAGAACCCTAAATGCAATAGTACAGCAACTAGTACGTAGGGACAAAGAGAACCGTTACAATAGTTATTGTAAAGTAATAGTAGAGGACAACAAAAAAGGTAGAACAAGAGTCCTATTCCAAAATATTAGAGAAATGAAAGGGAAATTTAAACCAAGAGTAGGGATGTTGAATAATCAACAGGGAAACACACTGAGTTAACACAGACTGAGATAAAATAAAAGGAAGATGGAAGCAATACACTGAAGACCTATATAAAAGAGATGCCAGGATGACAGATTCATTTAAGGAGGAACAGCATGATGAAGAACCAGAAATTTTAGAATGTGAGATGAAAGCTGCTCTTAAAATACTTGGAAGAAACAAATCACCAGGAACAGACAGCATACCAATAGAGTTGCTACAAACTACTGAGACTGAATCTGTCCAAATTGACAGAAATGTGTCAACAAATATGGAAAACTGAACAATGGTCCACAGGCTGGAAACTTTCAAGATATATCCCAATTCCAAAGAAAGGGGATCCCAGAAAATGCAGTAATTATTGAGCTATTGCTTTAATATCCCATGCAAGTGAAGTAATGCTCAAGATTCTACAACAAAGGCTCTTACCATATATGGAGAGAGAAATGCCAGATGTTCAAGCTGTATTTAGAAAGGCAGGAGGTACCAGAGATCATATCGCAAGCATGTGCTGGATAATGGAACAGATCAAGGATTTTCAGAAAATAATCACCCTGTGCTTTATAGATTACAGCAAAGCCTTTGATTGTGTAGATCATGAAAAACCATGGAATGCTTTAAAAGAAATGGGGGTGCCACAGCATCTGATTGTCCTGATGCACAACCTATACTCTGGACAAGAGGCTACTGTAAGGACAGAATATGGAGAAACTGATTGGTTCCCAATCAGAAAGGGTGTGAGACAGGGATGTATTTAATCACCCTACTTGTTTAATCTATACACAGAACATATCATATGGAAAGTGGGATTGGGCCAAGATGAAGGAGGTGTGAAAATTAGAGGGAGAAATATCAATAATTTAAGATATGCAGACGCAGAAACCAGTAATGATTTGAAACGAATGCTGATGAAAGTTAAAGAGGAAAGCACAAAAGCTGGACTACAGCTGAACGTCAAGAAGACTAAAGTAATGACAACAGAAGATTTATGTAACTTTAAAGTTGAAAATTAGGACATTTAACTTGTCAAGGATTATCAATGCCTTGGCACGGTCATTAACCAAAATGGAGACAATAGTCAAGAAATTAGAAGAAGGCTAGGACTCGGGATAGCATCTAAGAGAGAACTAGAAAGGGTCCTCAAATGCAAAGATGTATCACTGAACACTAAATCAGGATCATTCAGACCATGGTATTCCTGATCTCCATGTATGGTTGTGAAAGCTGGACAGTGAAAAAAGTGGATAAGAAAAAATCAACTCATTTGAAATGTGGTGTTGGAGGAGAGCTTTGTGGATATCATGGACTGCAAAAAAGACAAATAATTGGGTGTTAGAACAAATTAAACCAGAAGCATCACTAGAAGGTAAAATGATGAAACTGAGGTTATCGTACTTTGGACACATAATGAGAAGACATGATCCACTAGAAAAGACAATAATGCTGGGAGAGACAGAAGGGAGTAGAAAAAGAGGAAGACCAAACAAGAGATGGATTGATTCCATAAAGGAAGCCACAAACCTGAACTTACAAGATCTGAACAGGGTGGTTTATAATAGATGCTTTTGGAGGTCGCTGATTCATAGGGTTGCCATAAGTCAAAGTTGACTTGAAGGCACAAAACAACAAGTTTTCCACTTGTAACTGTTTAAAGGGCAGTGTACCATGACATATAGTTGCAGTTTGTTCTAGCACAGTTTCTTTCTGAAAGCATTCAGTCACTCTTGAGGGCTGGTAATTCCCAAATAGCTGCCTCTGAACATAGCTTCTTTATCACAAACTCTATGATATATGGGCAGTCTTACCTGCTGAGCTAAGAATCCAGACACTCTTCCAAAAGATTCCTCAGTGCCCAGAGTTCAAAGCCTGCTGAGACTACCTCATGCCTATAAAGCATGACTTTCCTTGTGTATTATGCCAACTACACAATATGGAATCCCTGTGCAAGGTTTTGGGCCTCCAGGGCACCATCTGTTTCTTCCTGAGGCCATGTGGAAGAGGAAATTTCACACAGATAAGATAAACTGCTAGACTCTTGTTTCATTCCAGAATCTCTCTCTACACATTTCTTTTTCATGAATATCCCTTGACAAAGCCTCTGCTTTCAGATTAATGCTTAGTCCTGAGGAGTGATCACTCCTAGAAAACACTCTGTTGACCTTTCAGTTACATTTGAGACCTACATCTGTGCGCAAGCATTAACTTTGCTACTGGATCAGAAAGCTTAGAGTCTGATGTACAGCAATCACAGTAAAACGTAGGAATGCTGGAGGAATTTGATTCCTGTGAATTCTGATACAAACTGACCTAATCCATAACTCCTGGACTAATGTGCAGATCAGAAAATAAGTATCAGAACATTCAGATTACTAATCCTTCAGATATTGGATTTTCTTCAGAATTTTGTGACACATACATAACATACATTTACAAAGGAGTACACTGAGATAAAATATGTAGAAACAGGATGGAATGGACATACAAATGGATACATGTAAAAAATGACACAGACCAGAAACAGACTGATCCGTCCATCCCTAACAGAGAGAGGCAGTCTTCTGGAGTCATGCAGCAAGGCAACTGATCATGCCCTACCTCTGCTACCAAATGTGTTGCCTATTAGTAGTACTCTCAACACATGGCCAGAAGTTACAGATCTTTGATCTTCAGCTGGTGGGTTGTTAGGCATTGGCCCAGGAAACATAAACTGAGAGTCTTTTGTGCTGAGCCCTAGATCTCCTTCCCCTCCCTTTGCTTACAGATTGGCTAGACACTCTGCAAAGCACATTTTAGGGCAGTATCCAATCCAGTCATTCAGTTAGTGCAAGGATTTACACTTGCACAATGGAACCTCTCCTCCCCATGCTCCCCCCTCTAAATCTGCTCCAGGGGGTTGGGGTAACCCCTAGAAGAGATTGAGACAGTTGCAGGGGAAGGATGGGGGGGGGAGTTCCATTGTGCAAGTTTAAATCTTTGCCTTAACGGAACAAGCTACTCAGGGTTACTTTGGATGCAAGCCATAATTTGGTCAAAGACAACTATACATATACATTAGCATACTGAAATTTTATGCACATTTGTGTTATGAGTTGCACCCTGAGTTCTTTAAATACCTAGCTCCACCCCTATTTGCATGATTAATTAACTAGGGTGTCTTTAATTGGGAGACAACTACATTTTAAAGTTGTCATGGATCTTGTAACTTTGAAAAGAGGCACACACATTGTCCTTTGGTGCATCTATAGTGCCCGATAATAACCTAATATTTTGGGAGCCAGAAATTAATTTGCTGTGTTGAACTTTAACAACCTTTTCTACTTACAGCATTCTTTAAACCTTCAGTCTCTTTTGAAAGTTCTTTGCTACCCTGTTGTTAAGACTGCCCACACAAGAAACTATTTTCTAGACCATCTCTCTTCACCCCCCACATTGCTCAAAGTCACACAGTCAAACTGCAATCGACTCCACTGTAATTAAGTAAAATATATGCCCACACCTCCTGCATTGGGCTTTTGTGTATTCTGTCTGTTAAGAAGGTCTCTTTTATAACTGTTAAAAAAAAATCTCTCACAAACAACGGAAACTGACTCACTGGTTCAATACAGAAGGAACAATGAGAATGATTGCAGATCAAGAAATATCAAGTCTACAAAGGAAATAAGCTGTGGACTTCTTCACACCTTGCACTGCATGGCTCCATATTGCAAGTGGCACCAATTAATTTGTGAACGCAGTAGACCAAAAGTTGCTTATAATTAGATACATGATCTACAGGTACATGTTGGTGAAAGTCACAACATTTATATATTTATTTAGTGTAGCATGTGGGCTAACTGAATGGTCTGTGAGCCAGGAAGCCCCTCCTCCAAGTTTAAACATCACCTCTGTTATATGCTCCCTAGGGATGAAGGCAGATTAAGAATGACAACAGCTCCCCCCATTTCCTTGGGAAGTTTTAGGGGCACAGAACTTACCCGGATTTAGTTTACTTTGAAAGAGATCCCAGTCTGCATCTGTGTTAGAATTGCTTTTAATATGTTTTCTTTAATAATATGTTTTTAACCCTTTTTTAAAAAAAGATATTTTTAAAGCTTTTTAAAAAATGTTTTTAATGTTGTTTTGTTTTAATGTATTTTAAAGTCTTTTTATGATGTTTTAAAGTGTTTTTAGCGTTTTTGTTTGCCCCCCTGGGCTCCTGCTGGGAGAAAGGGCGGGATATAAATAATAAAATAAATAAATAAATAAAGAGATCAATGGAGTCTTATGGTGCTTTGCAAAATTTGGTTTTGTTAACAAAAGTACAAGCTGAGCACAAATGAAGGCAAAACTTAAACACGGTGGCAGGCAACCAAAGCCCACTGCCCCACATCAGATCTCCAGAGTGACAAATCTCCAAAACACTGTTCGCTTACAGAGCCTAAACTTAGTTCTCTTTGTCACTCTTAGTCCATCTTCATCTTCAATTCAAATTTCAGTTACTATACTCTTTTCACAGAGACAGACCTAGCTGATACCATCCGAAACTGGTTGGAGGCCACACTCACTTTCAGGTATTCCCTAGTCCGAGGATGAGGAAACTTGTGACCCTGCAGATATTGTTGGACTACAGTTTTCACCATTCCTAACCATTTGCCATTCTGGCCTGGGCTCATAGGAGTTGGAATTCAACAATATCTGGAGGGCCCCAGTTTCCCCATCACTGTCCCAGTCAGCTTGATAAACCTCTCAAGGCAGAATAAGAACTGAACAACATTGTCAGTGGGCATAGGTGCTCACTCAACCCAGTATACTACCTCTGGTATCAGATGCAGCATTCCACTGAATACCAGACATGTGGGCTTCCATCTTCTTGGCTACTGTGGGGAATTGGATGCTGGATTAGGTGGGCCTTTGGGCTCATCCAACAGGAATCTTCTTATGTTACAAGCAGAAGCAGAATAATTACACAAAGTAGGGAACTGTGTGTGCAAATGTGCTTAATTAGCATTATTTGTATAGATCACAGAATCTAGCTTTTCCTGGTGCAGAAGTTGGGTTACCTTGGTACTGAGGTTGCTGCAGAGTATATATAGCTCTAGCTATGATAGGTTTGGTTTTAATGTTGTTTCCATCTTTCACAAGCACTAAGCACATCAAGTTCCACACCAGAATATGCAATAAAACATGCTGTATTATGCTAGAGTGAGGAAAACCTTTAATCAAACTTAACACCAAGCGTCATGTTACACAGAGAGATCTGTGATTGATCCAAACACAAGGGGTTGCAATTTGCACGTAGAAGGTTCCAGGTTCAGTCCCTGGCATCTCCAGGTAGGGCTGGGAAAGATTACCTGCCTGAAATCCTGGAAAGCCACTGCCAGTCAGTGTAGACAATACTGAGCTAGATGGACCAATGGTCCAATTCAGTATAAGGCAGCTCCCTATGTTCCTATGTTGGACAGAAGTCGTGGGTGTGCTCTCGGTGCAATGAGCTCCTGGCTCTCCGGGAACGACTTCATTTCCTTGAGGCCAAGGTGGCGGACCTGGAAAAGCTGAGAGAGGCAGAGAGGTGTGTGGAGGAGGCCTTCAGGGACGTTATAGCTGTGTCCCACTCCAACGATGATAGCTCTCCTGCTATCATGGACAACGATGGTCTCGGGGAAGGAGAGCATCCAGCTGAGGAAGAGGGAAACGATCCCTTAGAAGGGACCCATTCCTTGGGGGATGAGCAGCTATCCTCTCGTGCCGAGGATATATCTCCAGGGGGTGGAGGGATCCTTGTAGTGGGTGATTCGATCATTAGGAACATAGACAGTGGGGTGTGTGATGGGCGTGTAGACCGCAAGGTGTTTTGCCTGCCTGGTGCGAAGGTTGCGGATATCGCCCGTCGTTTAGATAGTTTGGTAGACAGTGCTGGGAAGGAGTCAGTGGTCGTGGTGCACGTTGGCACCAACGACATGGGGAAATGCAGCCGTGAGGTCCTGGAAGCAAAATTTAGGTTGCTAGGTAGGATGCTGAAAGCCAGGACCTCCAAGGTGGCTTTCTCTGAAATGCTACCAGTTCCACGCGCAGGACCAGCCAGACAGGCCCAGCTTCGCAGTCTCAATGCGTGGATGAGACGATGGTGTCGGGTGGAAGGGTTTGGATTTGTTAGGCACTGGGGAACATTTTGGGACAAGCCGGGCCTGTACAAAAGGGACGGGCTCCACTTGAACCAGAATGGAACCAGACTGCTGGCACTTAAAATTAAAAAGGTGGCAGAGCAGCTTTTAAACTGACTGAGGGGAGAAACCCGACAGGAGCTGAGAAAGGGGGTAGGCCTAGAAGTAGGCATTGTGAGAGCAGGGGCACAGGATATAAATTCAGAAGAGCAAAATTACCACAGGCCTAACCACAAGTGCCAAAGACACTTGAAGAGAGACACTGCTTACAAGTGCTTGTACGCTAATGCTAGGAGCCTGCGAACCAAGATGGGAGAACTGGAGTGCTTGGTCTTAGAGAAGAGCATTGATATAGTGAGCATAACGGAGACCTGGTGGAATGGAGAAAACCAGTGGGATACGGTTATCCCTGGATATAAACTATATCGGAAGGACAGGGAAGGACGTATTGGTGGCGGAGTCGCTCTATACGTGAAAGAAGGCATTGAATCCAGCAAGCTCGAAACCCCAAAAGAGGCAGACTCCTCCACAGAATCGTTGTGGGTGGTGATACCATGCCCCAGGAGGGACTTAATACTGGGAACGATCTATCGTCCCCCTGATCAAAATGCTCAGGGAGACCTTGAGATGAGATATGAAATTGAGGAAGCATCCAAACTAGGAAATGTGGTAGTAATGGGTGACTTCAACTACCCGGACATAGACTGGCTGCATATGTGTTCCAGTCACGACAAAGAAGCAAAGTTTCTAGATATTCTAAATGACTATTCCCTAGACCAGTTGGTCATGGAACCGACCAGAGGGACGGCAACCCTGGACTTAATCCTCCGTGGGGACCGGGACCTGGTGCGAGATGTAAGTGTTGTTGAACCGATTGGGAGCAGTGACCACAGTGCTATTAAATTAAACATACATGTAACTGGCCAATTGCCAAGAAAATCCAACACGGTCACATTTGACTTCAAAAGAGGAAACTTCACAAAAATGAGGGGATTGGTAAAAAGAAAGCTGAAAAACAAAGTCCAGAGGGTCACATCACTCAAAAATGCTTGGAAGTTGTTTAAAAACACTATATTAGAAGCTCAACTGGAATGCATACCGCAGATCAGAAAAGGTACCGCCAGGGCCAAGAAGATGCCAGCATGGTTAACGAGCAAAGTCAAGGAAGCTCTTAGAGGCAAAAAGTCTTCCTTCAAAAAATGGAAGTCTTGTCCGAATGAAGAAAATAAAAAAGAACACAAACTCTGGCAAAAGAAATGCAAGAAGACAATAAGGGATGCTAAAAAAGAATTTGAGGAGCACATTGCTAAGAACATAAAAACCAACAACAAAAAATTCTATAAATACATTCAAAGCAGGAGACCATCTAGGGAGACAATTGGACCCTTGGATGATAAGGGAGTCAAAGGTGTACTAAAGAACGATAAGGAGATTGCAGAGAAGCTAAATGAATTCTTTGCATCTGTCTTCACAGTGGAAGATATAGGGCAGATCCCTGAACCTGAACTAACATTTGCAGGAAGGGATTCTGAGGAACTGAGACAAATAGTGGTAACGAGAGAGGAAGTTCTAAGCTTAATGGACAATATAAAAACTGACAAATCACTGGGCCCGGATGGCATCCACCCGAGAGTTCTCAAAGAACTCAAATGTGAAATTGCTGATCTGCTAACTAAAATATGTAACTTGTCCCTTGGGTCCTCCTCCGTGCCTGAGGACTGGAAAGTGGCAAATGTAACGCCAATCTTCAAAAAGGGATCCAGAGGGGATCCCGGAAATTACAGGCCAGTTAGCTTAACTTCTGTCCCTGGAAAACTGGTAGAAAGTATTATTAAAGCTAGATTAACTAAGCACATAGAAGAACAAGCATTGCTGAAGCAGAGCCAGCATGGCTTCTGCAAGGGAAAGTCCTGTCTCAGTAACCTATTAGAATTCTTTGAGAGTGTCAACAAGCATATAGATAGAGGTGATCCAGTGGACATAGTGTACTTAGACTTTCAAAAAGCGTTTGACAAGGTACCTCACCAAAGGCTTCTGAGGAAGCTTAGCAGTCATGGAATAAGAGGAGAGGTCCTCTTGTGGATAAGGAATTGGTTAAGAAGCAGAAAGCAGAGAGTAGGAATAAACGGACAGTTCTCCCAATGGAGGGCTGTAGAAAGTGGAGTCCTTCAAGGATCAGTATTGGGACCTATACTTTTCAACTTGTTCATTAATGACCTAGAATTAGGAGTGAGCAGTGAAGTGGCCAAGTTTGCTGATGACACTAAATTGTTCAGGGTTGTTAAAACAAAAAGGGATTGCGAAGAGCTCCAAAAAGACCTCTCCAAACTGAGTGAATGGGCGGAAAAATGGCAAATGCAATTCAATATAAAGAAGTGTAAAATTATGCATAATGGAGCAAAAAAATCTGAATTTCACATATACGCTCATGGGGTCTGAACTGGCGGTGACCGACCAGGAGAGAGACCTCGGGGTTGTAGTGGACAGCACGATGAAAATGTCGACCCAGTGTGCGGCAGCTGTGAAAAAGGAAAATTCCATGCTAGCGATAATTAGGAACGGTATTGAAAATAAAACAGCCGATATCATAATGCCGTTGTATAAATCTATGGTGCGGCCTGTGACAGCCCTTCCCTGGCTCTCCCTGTCAGGTTTCTACCTGCTCGTGGTTACTGCCTGTCACTAGGCACCACCAGGGACTCCACCAGTCTGGACTGTCCTCTTTTATTGTTTCTCTCCCCGCTCTAGCACAGATCTCAACAAATCCCCCTGCTAGGCAACCACCAGTAACGTCCCAATACTAGTATTCCCAGAGACTCTGAATACTGGTATTGTTATTCTCTTCACCGCTGCCACCATTTGTTACAGTTCCCCTTCAGCCTTGGTCATTACCTTACCCTCCCTTCTGGTCTGTGAAACCCCAGCCAAGGATCAGGCCTTTGGTAAACCAAATTAAGTATTTATTAAATATAACAAATATTCTCCCCCCAGATTCCACTCTCACTCTTCCTTTTATACATTCAGCCATTTTAAACACTCAGCCAATCATCTCACATTCTACTGCCCATTCAGTCCCCCTCTTTCACTCCACTTACCATGTATCTTCTAAAACAACAACACTTACCATATATACATTAATATAGGAACATCACATTCCCCCCCCCCTTAAACAACAGCAGAGTATTATTCCTGTTCCAGGATTTATACGTCGCATTAACAAATAAAAGTCTCTATGGGGAAAATGTCTTTTTTTGTTCCTCTGTCTGGTCACGTCACTGCAGTCCCAGCCACTTGCCTGGAAAGTCCATAGGCCAGTACATTGTCCTTGCCTTTTATGAACTGGAAGTCCACTTGATAGTCCTGTAGGGCCCAGGACCACCTCTGCAGCATAGTGTTATGGTTTTTCATAGTCTGCAACCATAACAAGGCCCGATGATCCGTAGTCACTGTGAATCTTCGTCCCCACACGTATGGGCGCAACTTGTTCAGTCCCCACACGACCGCTAGGCACTCCTTCTGGACCGACGAATAGTTTTTCTCCCTCGGCGTCAGCTTGCGACTCAGGTACGCCACTGGATGTCTGGTGCCTTCTCTCTCCCGCAGCAAGATGACTCCCAGCGCCAGGTCCGACACATCTGTAGCCACGATGAATGGTTTCTCATAGTCTGGTGCTATTAATATGGGTCCTTGGCACAAGGCTTGCTTCAGCAGATCAAAAGCCTTCTGGCATTCATCCGTCCATACCACACGCTCAGAACACTTCTTCTTTGTTAATTCATGCAAGGGGGTTGCTATTTCCCCAAAATTTCTCACAAACTTCCTATAAAATCCAGCCACACCCAGAAATGCCCTTACTTGTTTTTTGGTTAAGGGGATCGGCCACGCTTGTATTGCCTCCACCTTGCTCCATAAGGGGGTGATTTTCCCACTCCCCACCTTATGTCCTAAATAGATTACTTCCTTTAGTCCAAACTGGCATTTCTTAGCTTTTATTGTGAGGCCTGCTTTTCTTAAGGCCTCCAGATAAAAATGCCCACGTCATCGATATAGGCCACTGTAAAATCTGACATGCCTCGCAACACAGTATTGATTAGCCTCTGAAATGAACTTGGTGAGTTCCTTAGTCCCATGGGTAAGGTCACAAACTCATATAACCCATCTGGTGTACTGAAGGCAGTTTTGGCTCTGGATTGCTCGTCTAGTTCCATTTGCCAAAATCCTTTACAGAGATCTAGTGTAGAGATAATGGTTGCTGCCCCCAATAACTCTAACATTGCGTCTACCCTAGGCATAGGATACGCATCTGGGACAGTAATTTTATTGATTAGCCGATAATCAATGCAAAACCTTGTCGTTCCATCTTTTTTCGGAACCAGGACAATACTTGAGGCCCAGGGACTGATGGATTCCCTGATCACTCCTAATTCCAGCATATCTTCCACCTCCTTTTTGATCTCATTCAAAACTTTCCCATTCACACGGTACGGAACAGATCTGATCGGGGCATGATCTCCAGTATCAATGGAATGTATAACTATACTGGTTTGGCCAGGTTTGTTGCTAAAGAGATTCCTATAGGTTTTCAAAACTCTCAGAATCTCCTCTTTTACTTCCTCCTTCACCTCCTCTGACCATTCCACTTGATCTACCCCTCCTTTGTCTTTGCTTTCCTGTACCAAATCTGGAAGTTCAGGCCCACTTCCCTCAGGGAATAAGGTAACTTGCAACACCTGTGCATCCCTGGTATGGTAAGGCTTTAACATATTTACATGAACCACTTTGCTTTTGTTTAATTGGTCTGTGGTAATTACATATGTCACTGTGTCAAGCCTTTCTCTGATGGTATATGGTCCTTCCCAGTTAGCCTGTAATTTGTCATGTTTCCTGGGTATGAACGCCATAACCATATCTCCCACATCATACACACGTTCTCTGGCTGTTCTGTCATACCAGTAACTTTGCTTCTGCTGTGCATGACTCAAATTCTCTTTCACTACTTCCATCATTGATGTTAATTTATTGCGGAATTCCAATACAAAATCTACTACAGAAGTTTTGTACTCTCCCAGAGTTCCTTCCCATGAATTTTTTAGCAGTTCCAAAGGTCCCCTCACTTTTCTAGTAAACATTAGTTCAAAGGGTGAGAAGCCTGTTGACTCCTGAGGGACTTCTCTGTATGCAAATAAGAAGCATCCCAAACGTTCATCCCAGTCTTGTGGGTGATCTTGAACATAGCTTCTGATCATGCCCTTCAAAACTCCATTGAATCTCTCAGTTAGCCCATTAGTGGCGGGATGGTAAGTAGTGGTCTTTAGATGTTTTAGACCACAACATTTCCACATACATTGCATCACTTCTCCCATGAATACACTGCCTTGATCTGTCAGCACTTCATGAGGGAAACCCAGCCTCATAAAGATTTTTAATAAAGCCTCTGCCACTACAGGGGCTTCTACAGATCTCAGTGCTTCTGCGTCTGGGTACCTGGTGGCAAAATCCACCACCACCACTAGATATTTCTTGCCATGCCTTGTGGGTTTGGAAAAAGGGCCCACCAAATCTATTCCCACTCTATAAAAGCGTTGTCCAATTATAGGAAGTGGCTTTAAGGGTGCCTTGGTCTTTACTCCACTCTTTCCCACCTTTTGGCATATTCCACAAGATAGACAATGTTGTTTTACATCCTTGGAGATATTTGACCAATAATAGTGTGCAGCCAATCTCCTCTTGGTCTTTTTTATTCCCAGATGTCCTGCACATGGGACATCGTGGGCTACCTCTAGCAATCTGGTTCTGTATTTGCTAGGTACTATCAATTGCTTCACTGGTTCACATTCATCCTTTCTCTCAGCAGGCATCCACAGTCTATATAAAATCCCATTCTCACACACAACTTGATTCCTCAGTTTGTCAGTGAAAGGAATCTGTTGGGTCAGGGCTTGTTCCTTTATCTGCTTCAAACTTATATCTTTATGCAGCTCTTCCCTGAATTGATCTGCTTCTTCCCCAGAGACTACTTGATACAGTTTGTCTTCTTCAGCAGGCCTGCTAGTGGTTGCTATGGTGACCTGAGGCTGGTTAACAGATTCCACCCTGTTTGTTTCAGCCCCCCTTAATATGGCTTCTTTTTCTCTGCCAATTTGCTGTCTGGTCACTACATAGATCTTGCCTTGGGCGCCCATTACATCCCTTCCCAGTATTACTGATTCTTGTTGCTGGGCATTAATGCCTACTTTATATCGGCCCTCTCGGCCTCTCCAAGTCATATCCACCAGGGCCACAGGCAAACTTTCTAGTTGACCTCTCACTCCTTGGATAGTCACAGTTTCCTGAGGTAATATTTCTTCAGATTTTATTAAATCTGGCCTCAGTAATGTCTGAGCGGCACCAGTATCAAGCAATGCCCAATAATTTGCCCCTTGTACACTCACTTCCTCTCTCAGGCTTGAATCAAGGTCTGTTACTTCTGTCCAGTTTATCTGGCAGAACTGAACCTTTTTCGCTGTTTCTAAAGCCTTGGGCTCTGTTTTCACTGCCCTTGTCTGAGCAGGATTACTAATGGGGTTGGCAACCTCACATTGAAAACGTAGGTGCCCCGGTCTACCACATTTGTAGCATAATTTCTCCTCACTTTTAGGGTACACAGATCCACTCTGGGGTGTCCTGTGCCCTTCAGATTTTATTGGAGGACTCACGCGCTGTGGTACCACATCCCTTCTGCCAGCATTATATGGTCTGGGTTTAAAATCTCTTGATGTTTTCCCCACCCAGCCAGTTCTATTGGAGGCAAAGTGATCCGCCATCTCTGCGGCCTCCTGCACCGATGTAGGGGAACGGTCTTTGACAAGGAGCCTTATTTCTGGTGGCAACTGATGGTATAATTGATCCAGTATCATGAGGTTTTTCACCTCCTCCACAGACTGAGCTTTTGCACTTGTCAGCCATTTCCCAAATATGTCCATCAGTTTTGCCCCCAGCTCTACGAAAGACCTCCTTGTCTGTATCTGGCAGTTTCTGAAAAGCTTTCTAAAATAATCAGGCCCCAGTCTGAATCTTTTGTAGACTGCCTCTTTAAACTCAGCATAGGTGACGGGCCTGTCTGAGGGGAAATATTGGTATACCTCAGCCAATTCCCCTTTAATCAGGTTTGATAAATACTGCATGTATTTATCTTCAGGTAGCCCCCACAACTGAGCTGCCTTTTCAAAGGTTGTGAGATAAATTTGAGGATCTTGACCAGGCTCATAGACAGCAAAGTCCTTTGGAGTAATTTTTATTTTTGCTCCATCTCTATCTTTCCTTGTCTCCTCAGAGTGAAATTTCTGTCTATCCAATTTTAATCTTTCCCCTTGTATCTCCGCATCCACTCTCATTCTCTCAGTTTCCATCCTCAATCTCTCAGTTTCCAACTCCCTCTGCTTGTCTTTTTCCTCAGCCTCCATCCTCAATCTCTCAGTTTCCAACTCTCTCTGTTTATCTTTTCCCTCAGCTTCCATCCTCAATCTCTCAGTTTCCAACTCTCGCTGTTTATCTTTCCCATCAGCTTCCATCCTCAATCTCTCAGCTTCCAACTCCCTCTGCTTGTCTTTTTCCTCAGCCTCCCTTCTCAATCTCTCAGTTTCCAACTCATGTTCCCATCTTAACTTCTCTCTCAAATACTCTATATAAGCGGGATTGCTTGAGTATCCTTCTGGGGTCTCTTCCCTGACAGGTTGTTTTTGCTGGGCAGTTGCAAATCCTATAAGTGCTACCCTCAATTCATCTACCCCTTTACCCTCGTGAGGTAAATTGAATGTTATGCACTTCTCCACCAGCTCCTCTCTTTTCATTTTTATTTATTCAGCCATGGTCACTCACTCTTTGCCACACACTCTTTGCCAGTCACTCTCACAAGTAATCTTGTTTTGTTATTTCTGTTTGCCACACCACTGTTAGGGATTCTCTAGTATTCGTACCACCACTACAGCCAACACCTGTGACGTAGTCTCCTTTGTTCGGATCCCACCGCTACTGCCACCACATGTGACGCCCTTCCCTGGCTCTCCCTGTCAGGTTCCTACCTGCTCGTGGTTACTGCCTGTCACTAGGCACCACCAGGGACTCCACCAGTCTGGACTGTCCTTTTTTTATGGTTTCTCTCCCTGCTCTAGCACAGATCTCAACAGATCCCCTTGCTAGGCGTCACCACCAGTCACGTCCTAATACCAGTATTCCCAGAGACTCTGAATACTTGTATTGTTATTCTCTTCACCGCTGCCACCATTTGTTACAGTTTCCCTTCAGCCTTGGTCATTACCTTACCCTCCCTTCTGGTCTGTGAAACCCCAGCCAAGGATCAGGCCTTTGGTAAACCAAATTAAGTATTTATTAAATATAACAAATATAACAAAGATAACAAGATTTCTTCATAAGGCACATAAGCATATGGTTTTATCTAATACTAATACGAACTCCACCCCCCTCCTTCTCCACGCTCTCCTGGCAAACAACTCTCTAAAACCCACCAAAACAACCCACTCACTTTCATCACATCACATCCACCCAGATTCCACTGTCACTCTTCCTTTTATACGCTCAGCCATTTTAAACACTCAGCCAATCATCCAGCATTCTACTGCCCATTCACTCCCCCTCTTTCACTCCACTTACCATGTATCTTCTAAAACAACAACACTTACCATATATACATTAATATAGGAACATCACATGGCCACATTTGGAATACTGTGTACAGTTCTGGTCGCCTCATCTCAAAAAGGATATTATAGAGTTGGAAAAGGTTCAGAAGAGGGCAACCAGAATGATCAAGGGGATGGAGCGACTCCCTTACGAGGAAAGGTTGCAGCATTTGGGGCTTTTTAGTTTAGAGAAAAGGCGGGTCAGAGGAGACATGATAGAAGTGTATAAAATTATGCATGGCATTGAGAAAGTGGATAGAGAAAAGTTCTTCTCCCTCTCTCATAATACTAGAACTCGTGGACATTCAAAGAAGCTGAATGTTGGAAGATTCAGGACAGACAAAAGGAAGTACTTCTTTACTCAGCGCATAGTTAAACTATGGAATTTGCTCCCACAAGATGCAGTAATGGCCACCAGCTTGGATGGCTTTAAAAGAAGATTAGACAAATTCATGGAGGACAGGGCTATCAATGGCTACTAGCTGTGATGGCTGTGCTGTGCCACCCTAGTCAGAGGCAGCATGCTTCTGAAAACCAGTTGCTGGAAGCCTCAGGAGGGGAGAGTGTTCTTGCACTCAGGTCCTGCTTGCGGGCTTCCCCCAGGCACCTGCTTGGCCACTGTGAGAACAGGATGCTGGACTAGATGGGCCACTGGCCTGATCCAGCAGGCTCTTCTTATGTTCTTATGTTCTTATGTTCATTGGAGAAATGATGTGGGGACTTTTTCACCCTTTCCCTATATGCTGTTTTCAGCTGCTATTCGTTTGGGAGGGGGAAATGCAGGCATAATGGAGGTACCTGTATCCCCCCGCCTCCCAGCAGAGTAAATAGCTTTGATGCGGGAGGTTTAGATCAACAAAACAGTGCAGGATGAAAGGATCAGGGGCGCTTCCCCAACCAAGTTAACAACATCCCATAGCTATGTTTAGTAAAAATATTAAAGATCAGTCTAAGATCTGCCAGCATAATGTGTAGCCTGACCCTTGGTCTGCTGTAATAGGTTCAAATATTACCGTTGTTATAATGGAGCATTCCCCAATCTTTTACCTTCCGGATGTTTTGGGCTACAATTCACATCAGCACCAGCTAGCATGGCCAATACCCAGAATGATGGGAGTTGTAGTACAGAATATCTGGTTGAAGAAAGCAATTTCAGGGATCATCTTCAGAGATAATACAGTTGAAGCTGTTTCTATTCAAACACTTTCCTTTCAGAGATATATCTTTTTTTAAAAAATAAAAGGTTAGCTTTAATCTTTGTACTGGCACCATTTTTTTTCTCTGCCTGAGGGCAAATTCTTTTTCAAATTGTTATAAACTGTTTATCTATGGAATTGCAAAGTAAAGAATTATTTCCAAGACAATTCCCAGCAGCTGCTTTATTTTAGAGACTCAAGTTGTGAAACTTTGTGAAAACAATATATTCTGATGAGCCTGAAAAGCTCTTTACCTCAGAAATACAGTCAGGCTCATTTAAACAAATGCTCCTTCAAAAAATGACTCTTGCATTGGACTAAAACCTATTTGGGAAGAGAATGTAAACATTTAAATTAACTCTGGGCGGCATAAGCCTGGTCAACAAATCTCAAGAAACTGAAAGGCAAACATACCAAGAAGTGAATTCACCAAAACTGCAAAACTTGATGGAACATTTTTATCACTAGTAATTTGATAATGTATTTACATTTGAAATGTAGATACCATTTGCAAATTGGCAGAAGATTTCACTAATCTTTCCAAGTGTTTCCACCATCCAAAAAAGGGTGGGGTGGGGAACAAAAGCGTAGGTTAGAAACAAATAAAAGGTACCAGATTGTTTTATTACAAATTATGTCATGAAAAGTTAGACTGACCATATTTGATATAGGTCCCAACACAGCACAGGTGGGGAACCTTTTTGGCTCCACAGGTCAGATTCTTATCAGGATCAATCTCGCAGGCCAAATCTGGCATGAGGCTACATGACTGACAGGCAGGTTGTCCCACCCACCTGTCAAAATACCTTTTGTGGGGTTCTCTGCTTGTGGGCTTCTCAAAGGCATCTCCTTGGCCACTGTGGTGGACTAGATGGGCCTTTGGTTTAATTCTGCAGGGTCTTTTCACATTCTTAGTTACAAAAAGCTTCAGAGTGAGCAAAGTGGCAGATGCATGGGCAATTCAACACAACACCTATCACTGCACTCCCACAAGTTGTTTGTCCTCATTTAGTTCATATATCAAAAAGTTCAACCTGAAAGCGCAGAAAACACAGTGGCTTGATTTAAGAAAAAAAAAGGAAAATGTATATTGAAAAAATTGCTCTGACAGGTCGGAGGGGGGAAATTACTTGCCAGCTAACTTGGCATGAACCAGTCAAATCAACTCTTTGCTGGTAGTTACCTATGCAGGAATAGTTAACTTGGATTGAGACAAAGGCAAAAATACAGATTGTTCCCAGTGCTAACCAATAATTTCCTAACCACTGTTCATATTTTTAATTTTAAAAAATTCTATGTTGAGCATTTCTGCTCACCTCTCCTTCTTAACTAGATGAAAGTCCTCACAAAATGCATGCAGATCAATCTTCTGATGCATCACAGATTTCTACCTTGATAGGTGTTGGAGAAGAGGTGGCTTTCCAGATATGTGTAGGACTCCATCAGCCCTAGCCAACAGAGCTAAGGGTCAAGGATAATGAGCATTTTAGTCCAGCAACGTACAGAGGGCCACAGGCCCATCATTCCTATGTTAAAACAACTTCAAATATGTATAGCAACATTTAGTCCACTTGTTTAATACAGACCCAGCAAAAAAATCACACTGGCTGACTATGGGGTATATCCGTCCCCAATGACATTTCCAGTGGAAGGATGGGGTAACTTTGTCCTCCAGTGACCATTTTTGTCTGTGTTGTCAGCATAAGTGTGCTTTACCATACTAAAGCACCTTGAGCCAAAAAACACTTATTCAGGGGAGAAAGAATTTTTCTGAGCACTAAACGCTGGCCCCTTCCCCATATTGAGTAAACAACACAATTTGCCCCCAGGGCTTTTTGCTGGGTTATATTGGACCCTAGGTGTTTTTTGTTTCCAGAAGAAAATGGCAAGTGGTAACTGGCTAAAATTTGGGAATGTACTCTTAGATGAAACAGATTATCTTGATCCATCCCAGTCTGGGTTCAGGCCTGGTTATGGGACTGAATCGGCCTTGGTTGCCCTGTTGGATGATCTTTATCAGGAGAAGGACAGGGGGAGTGCGACCCTGTTATTCTTACTTGATCTCTCAGCAGCTTTTGATACCATTGACCTGTTGGCTTACTAGGCCTTACTACCAATGTGTTTTTTCATCAGGTCTGAAATGTTTCAAGATGTATGGGAAAGCAGCCTTATCTGCTGTGCTGGCCTGGGAGCGCTCATTCAAGGCCAGACAGTAGTTGTCATGGTAACTGGAGATAACAGCTGGGAAAGTTGTAACTGCTGTTAGTTCTTCTTTCTTCTGTGTATGTCTTTGAAGCAAGCAGTTCTATCCTTGAAGGGGGAGGGAGAATTCTACTTGTATCTATCCTCTTAAGCCTTTGGCCATAATGTCTTAGTAAAGACTCTTAAACCTTTCTCAAGCCTCTGTGAAGTTTCTTGCTCAACTTAACTCCAATGTAACGTATGCTGTTCACGCAACAACGCTCACACATCAACAGGGTTATGGGCCCAGATCCACAGCGCGTTACACAGGAGTAAGTGGCTGGTCTGAACGGCAGACGGAGTTCCAGAGAGGGCAGCTTGATTGATTGTGCCAGACAGAGGTGAGCAGGATGGCTGCTGTAAACATGTCTGGAGGCTTGCCGATGGAACGACTTAATGAAAAGAATTATGGAAGCTGGAGGCCAAGGATGCGTGCTTTGTTGATAAAAGAGGATTTATGGGAAGCTATTGATGGAACACCCCCTGCACCCCTTACAGCGGCCTGGACTCGGAACGATGAGCGGGCGCAAGCTTTTATTATTCTGGCTCTATCCGACTCTCAACTGCTACACGTGAGAGATGTTACAAATGCCAAACAGATGTGGGACGTGTTGGAGGCCCTTCATGTGCAACAGACCGCGGGATCTAAATTGTGTTTGGCAAGGAAGCTGTACCAGATGCGCTTCACGGGTGAGTGCAAAATGAGTGAGCATCTCACGGAATTCAGACGCCTATTTGCTGAGTTGCAGGATCGAGGCATGGAACACTCTGTCCTTCAGAAGACCTATTTGATCCTGGCTTCACTCGATGGGACTTGGAATAATTTTCTTATGGGAATTGAAGCCATGCCCGATGGTGGGCTGAATGTAGCCTTTATTGAAGAAAAGCTGACCCAGGAATGGCAGCGGAGACAGGAGGCGAAAGGTGCCGTGCCGAAGGAGGCAGCAGGAAACAAGCAGGAGCAGCAGCGGCTAAAGGCTTGTTATATTTGCGGAGCTCGTGGGCATCTTCAGAGGGACTGTGCAGTCAAGTGAAACTCCAGGGACGGAGGCTGGAAACAGAGCGGCAGTGTGAACTTTGCAAACAGAAGTCTCAAAATTTAGGACCTGTTAACTGGATTCTTGACAGTGGGGCGAGCCATATATTAATCAAAGACAGGAGTTTGTTTTACACGTCTACAGATGAGCAGGACTTTGTTCAACTGGCGGATGGATCACGCAAGAATGTGGAGGCTCGAGGTCTGGTGAGATTTGATAAACTTGGAATACTGTCAGATTGTTTGTTTGTACCAGAATTGGCTCATAACATATTGTCAGTCAGAAAACTGGTGAGTTGTGATTTTTCAAGTATTGTTTCACAAAGACAAATGTTATGTAATGAGGGGAGATCAAGTGTGCATGCAGGGAAGCCTGAATGATTCTCAGTTTGTAATAAAAAGCAGTCAAGCAGGATGTGCTGTGTTAAATGCTGAGGCACACACACATCAAGGCTGCGTCCATGAATGGCATCAAAGGCTGGGGCATGCAAACTTTGACACGATTAAGAAAACCCCTATGCATAGTGAAAACATGCGGTTGAAAGATTGTGGACAGTTAATGGATTGTGATGCATGTCATAAAGCGAAAATGACAATTGCACCAATAAACCGGGAGGCTGAGAGAACCACAACAGCTCCCTACCAGTTAGTTCATGTTGATTTATCAGGGCCAATAAACACTTCACGAGGAGGTGTGAGATTCTTTATGGTACTGGTAGATGATTTCTCTAGATACACTAATCTTTATTTGCTCAAGCATAAAAGTGAAGCTGAGCAGAAGCTGAAACTGTTCATTAAGAGAATCGAAACTCAACATGGCGTCACTGTGAAAGCGATACACTCAGACCAGGGAGGGGAATTCACGAGTAAAGCATTGAGTGACTTCCTTGAGAGTAAGGGAATAAAACAGAATTTCACTGCTCCATTTAGCCCGTTTTCCAACGGGACTGCAGAGCGAAAAAAATAGGGTGCTTCAGGAAGCAATGAGAGCCATGTTAATGGATTCCAGTTTAGGGAATTCTTTCTGGGGAGAGGCAATTTTGTATGCGAATTACATTCACAACAGGATATTACACGGTGCACTTGGAATGTCACCTTATGAGAAAATCACTGGCAGAAAGCCGAAAATACAACACATTCAAAAATTCGGGGCACGTTGCTGGGTCCACATTTCACAGGGAAAAAGAAGAGGCAAGCTTGCACCCAGAGCACAGCAAGGGTTTGTTTTGGGATTTCAGAATGCATACTTCAGAGTTTGGTTACCAGAAACACAGCAATTAATTCTGAGCAGAAGCATTAAAGTTGCAGAAAAGCCTTGGGATCAAAGGCAAACAGTCATTCTTACAGGATCAACTGACACACAAGCACAAACACAAGCACAAACATTCAAACCAAACCTTGACATAAAAGTGGAAGGAACACAAATTCCTCTCAGGGATGCGTTAAATGAACTCATTTGTGGGAAACGTAGAAATAAGAAACGCAAGGCTGAAGAAATGGAATTTCCTGATCAAGCTGTGCCAAGTACCAGCTCAGATGGGGGGGCTGAGAGAGCAGAAGCTCTAGTTCCTTTGAGACGCTCTACAAGAGCGAACATTGGTAAACCGCCTGAGAGATTTACTGTGGGGGTAATTACCAGCCCAGGTATGCATAAACAGGTTGAGATGGATCCAGAGACACTATATTTGACCTGTGTTCAGCCGAAATTTGATTGAATAAAGTTATGAAATGTACTGAGATGTTCTGAAATGTACTGAAATGTAAACTGGATCTGTATGATGCATTATTTTTGTATTGTAGAAATGTGTTATTGTTATTGTTGTAATGGATTTACAGACATGATGAAAGGGGGAATGTTGGCTTACTAGGCCTTACTACCAATGTGTTTTTTCATCAGGTCTGAAATGTTTCAAGATGTATGGGAAAGCAGCCTTATCTGCTGTGCTGGCCTGGGAGCGCTCATTCAAGGCCAGACAGTAGTCATGGTAACTGGAGATAACAGCTGGGAAAGTTGTAACTGCTGTTAGTTCTTCTTTCTTCTGTGTATGTCTTTGAAGCAAGCAGTTCTATCCTTTAAGGGGGGGGGAGAATTCTACTTGTATCTATCCTCTTAAGCCTTTGGCCGTAATGTCTTAGTAAAGACTCTTAAACCTTTCTCAAGCCTCTGTGAAGTTTCTTGCTCAACTTAACTCCAACGTAACGTATGCTGTTCACGCAACAACGCTCACACATCAACAGTTCAGGCCTGGTTATGGGACTGAATCGGCCTTGGTTGCCCTGTTGGATGATCTTTATCAGGAGAAGGACAGGGGGAGTGCGACCCTGTTATTCTTACTTGATCTCTCAGCAGCTTTTGATACCATTGACCATGGTATCCTTCTGGGCCGACCTGGTGAGATGGGTATTGGAGGAACTGTTTTAGAGTGGTTCCAATCCTATTTCCAAGGTCACTCTCAGAGAATAGCATTGGGTGACTGTCTTTCGGCCCCCTGGCAGTTGTGCTGTGGGGTGCCGCAGGGTACCATCTTGTCCCCCATGCTGTTTAACATCTATATGAAGCCCTTGGGAGCGGTCATCAGGAGATTTGAGGTGAGGTGTCAGCAGTATCAAGTTAGATAGAAGTATCTGTGGGCTATAGGTACGTTCTTAATCCACAAGGGTTTTTTTACCTATTAGTGAATTTCTCTCCTTTTTAAACCGGGAGGTAAGAAATGGGGTCCTGTGCAAGTTTGCTGAGAATGGATTGATCATTTGCATACTTATTGAGTTCAGTGAGATTTACTCCCCTGCAATCATGCTTAGGATAGGTGAAACTGACCACAGGGGATGGAGGGGGGGAGGAGGGAGGGGAGGAAGGGCAGAGGGGAGAAGGGAGATGGGAGCAGGCAGGAGGGGAAGGGGAGGAGAAGAACAGGTCTGATCATTTGCACGTTTATTGAGTTCAGTGGGATTTACTCCCGTGCAATCGTAGGTAAAACTGACCATGGGGAGGAGGAAGGGGAGCGGGAGGAGGGTGAAGGAGGGGATTGTATGGGGATGTGGAGGGAGGGGCAAAGGAAGGGAGAGGGAAGGGGCAAGAGGGAGGGAATAGGAGGGAGGAGAAGAGAGGGCAAGTTTGATCATTTGCATACTTTTGAGTTCAGTGGGATTTATTACTGTGCAATAATATTTGAAAATGGAAATGGACTGCCTTCAAGTTGATCCTGACTTATGGCAACCCTATGAATAGGGTTTTCATGGTAAATGGTATTCAGAGGTGGTTTTACCATTGCCTTCCTTTGAGGCTAGAGTTACCAGGTTTCTGGTTTTTGGCCAAAGTCGCTGGTTTTTGGGGGGCCCTCCGGCTCTCCAGCTAGCACCCCTTAATCTCCGGACTCTCAGATTCAATTTTTTTAAAAAATTAAGTTTCTAGGTGGTCTGGTTCCCAAGATATACACCAGAACATCAGCTGCCGCCCCCCATGACTGTTTAATCTATTTAACTGATACAATGCTGAAGTTGGTTCCTAGTTCCCAGTTCCTTATTTGCTTGAAAGTTCAAAACACTAAAAAAGAAGAGTTGACAACTACAGCAACTTCAAACCAAACTTAACATGTCTCTGAACCCCAAAATATATGTTGGGGTACCCTGTATGATATATCACTGTGATCGGGGGACTCTCCCCATCAAGAATAACAATACATTCATGCAAAAACACATAGAAAAAAATAAGTAACTGGGGGTGCCCACCCCGAAATCTGCTCTGGGCCAGGACAAATCATACACCCCAGGAAAGGGGAGGGTGTCCTCTATGAGATGCCACTGCATCCCGCCTGGCCCAGAGCTTCTGCTGGGCGCAGGGCACAGAAGAGGGGATCTATACAAAATCAAAGCAGAAAAAGACATACAGGAAAAATAAGTAATTGGGGGTGCCCACCCCAAAATCTGCTCTGGGCCAGGACAAATCATACACCCCAGGAAAGGGGAGGGTGTCCTCTATGAGATGCCACTGCATCCCGCCTGGCCCAGAGCTTCTGCTGGGCGCAGGGGAAAGATGAGGGCATCTATGCAGACAGAAAGGGTAGAGAATCTTCTTACTCTTACTCATTTCTCAGACCTCTTTCTGAAGTGAAGGGTCAAATCTGTAAAGAAGTTTGGAGCAGCCACATTAAAAGATAAGGGCAGGGCATTCCAGGCAAGGGGTTGCCAACCCTGCTTGGATATGGATGTCTTTGCAGAGGATCCCTAGTCAAGCTTTACCAACAGCACAATCGAAACTATATCTACTCAGAAGTAAGTCCTGTTGAGTTCTATGGGGGCTTAGTCCCTTAGTATGTGTGTTTAGAATTGCAGCCTTCAGGGGCATCCATCTTTACTCCCGAATGCTCCCATCTAACATCTCCACAACACTAGGCTCCTTTCTTCCTACAGAGACCTTCTGGTGACTGGCCTGGCCTGAAGGCACTTAAACCCTTCTTGCCGAAAGCGAGTAGGCTAGATTAAATGTTCCCTACCCAGTCTCCATCTTTTAGCTAAAATGTCTAGCTTAATTTCCAGTCAGATTTTTTTTTAATTGTACGCTCCAAGCAACTGTGATTGATGCTTAATGTATCATGCTTAATGACATCACTTGGGCCCTCCCCGTGACATCACTCGGGCCCGCCCCTAAAATCTCAGGTTTTGGGATGCTTCTGACCTGGCAGTCAACCCTATTTGAGGCTGAAAGGCAGTGACTAGCCCAAGGTTACCCAGTGAGCTTCATGGCTGTGTGGGGATTCGAATCCTGGTCTCCCAGGTCATAGTCCAACACTGACCTGGAGGAGGGGCAGGGAGGGTAGGAGAATGGGGAGGGAGGAGATTGGGTGGGTGGGCACTGGGCAGAGGGAAAGCCCCTTTCCTTTCCAAAAGGAAAATATTGTGAACAGTATCATTGCTTCTCAGCCTTTCCCCCACCTTTTTATTCTACAGCAGGCACACATAGCCTTCCACCCAAATTTAAACACAAGCTGTCTCTGGCCACATCCACACCAGGCCTTTATTTCACTTTGGCCAATCATGGCTTCTCTCAAAGAATCCTGGGAAGTGTAGTTAGTGAAGGGTGCTGAGAGTTGCTAAGGGATGCCCTATTTCCCTCACAGACCTTCAGTCAGAGCAGCAGACTGTTAAATCAACAGTAAAGAGAGAAGCCCTCAACGAGAGCATTTTCACACCTTGGGCTTAAACTGGGATTGGAAAGCAACACCTACTTTGATTCAAAATGAGCATTTAGTTTGAAAATGGTCCCCTTTCTACCCCACATCAATATTCCTATGCTGAAGATAGAAAAAAAAAGAGGATCCTGCCAGACACTTGTGATGATCCTGTATTAGTGTAAATAGGGTAAGTGCTGTTTGAATAGAAGATACATGGTAAGTGGAGTGACAGAGGAGGGGGAGTGAATGGGCAGTAGAATGCTGGATGATTGGCTGAGTGTTTAAAATGGCTGAGCGTATAAAAGGAAGAGTGACAGTGGAATCTGGGTGGATGTGATGTGATGAAAGTGAGTGGGTTGTTTTGGTGGGTTTTAGAGAGTTGTTTGCCAGGAGAGCGTGGAGAAGGAGGGGGGTGGAGTTCGTATTAGTATTAGATAAAACCATATGCTTATGTGCCTTATGAAGAAATCTTGTTATCTTTGTTATATTTGTTATATTTAATAAATACTTAATTTGGTTTACCAAAGGCCTGATCCTTGGCTGGGGTTTCACAGACCAGAAGGGAGGGTAAGGTAATGACCAAGGCTGAAGGGAAACTGTAACAAATGGTGGCAGCGGTGAACAGAATAACAATACAAGTATTCAGAGTCTCTGGGAATACTGGTATTAGGACGTGACTGGTGGTGACGCCTAGCAGGGGGATCTGTTGAGATCTGTGCTAGAGCAGGGAGAGAAACCATAAAAAAAGGACAGTCCAGACTGGTGGAGTCCCTGGTGGTGCCTAGTGACAGGCAGTAACCACGAGCAGGTAGGAACCTGACAGGGAGAGCCAGGGAAGGGCGTCACATGTGGTGGCAGTAGCGGTGGGATCCGAACAAAGGAGACTACGTCACAGGTGTTGGCTGTAGTGGTGGTACGAATACTAGAGAATCCCTAACAGTGGTGTGGCAAACAGAAA
This sequence comes from Rhineura floridana, assembly GCF_030035675.1. NCBI lineage: Eukaryota > Metazoa > Chordata > Lepidosauria > Squamata > Rhineuridae > Rhineura > Rhineura floridana. Next base: position 39,523,918 of record NC_084485.1, read on the forward strand.
TAACAAAACAAGATTACTTGTGAGAGTGACTGGCAAAGAGTGTGTGGCAAAGAGTGAGTGACCATGGCTGAATAAATAAAAATGAAAAGAGAGGAGCTGGTGGAGAAGTGCATAACATTCAATTTACCTCACGAGGGTAAAGGGGTAGATGAATTGAGGGTAGCACTTATAGGATTTGCAACTGCCCAGCAAAAACAACCTGTCAGGGAAGAGACCCCAGAAGGATACTCAAGCAATCCCGCTTATATAGAGTATTTGAGAGAGAAGTTAAGATGGGAACATGAGTTGGAAACTGAGAGATTGAGAAGGGAGGCTGAGGAAAAAGACAAGCAGAGGGAGTTGGAAGCTGAGAGATTGAGGATGGAAGCTGATGGGAAAGATAAACAGCGAGAGTTGGAAACTGAGAGATTGAGGATGGAAGCTGAGGGAAAAGATAAACAGAGAGAGTTGGAAACTGAGAGATTGAGGATGGAGGCTGAGGAAAAAGACAAGCAGAGGGAGTTGGAAACTGAGAGATTGAGGATGGAAACTGAGAGAATGAGAGTGGATGCGGAGATACAAGGGGAAAGATTAAAATTGGATAGACAGAAATTTCACTCTGAGGAGACAAGGAAAGATAGAGATGGAGCAAAAATAAAAATTACTCCAAAGGACTTTGCTGTCTATGAGCCTGGTCAAGATCCTCAAATTTATCTCACAACCTTTGAAAAGGCAGCTCAGTTGTGGGGGCTACCTGAAGATAAATACATGCAGTATTTATCAAACCTGATTAAAGGGGAATTGGCTGAGGTATACCAATATTTCCCCTCAGACAGGCCCGTCACCTATGCTGAGTTTAAAGAGGCAGTCTACAAAAGATTCAGACTGGGGCCTGATTATTTTAGAAAGCTTTTCAGAAACTGCCAGATACAGACAAGGAGGTCTTTCGTAGAGCTGGGGGCAAAACTGATGGACATATTTGGGAAATGGCTGACAAGTGCAAAAGCTCAGTCTGTGGAGGAGGTGAAAAACCTCATGATACTGGATCAATTATACCATCAGTTGCCACCAGAAATAAGGCTCCTTGTCAAAGACCGTTCCCCTACATCGGTGCAGGAGGCCGCAGAGATGGCGGATCACTTTGCCTCCAATAGAACTGGCTGGGTGGGGAAAACATCAAGAGATTTTAAACCCAGACCATATAATGCTGGCAGAAGGGATGTGGTACCACAGCGCGTGAGTCCTCCAATAAAATCTGAAGGGCACAGGACACCCCAGAGTGGATCTGTGTACCCTAAAAGTGAGGAGAAATTATGCTACAAATGTGGTAGACCGGGGCACCTACGTTTTCAATGTGAGGTTGCCAACCCCATTAGTAATCCTGCTCAGACAAGGGCAGTGAAAACAGAGCCCAAGGCTTTAGAAACAGCGAAAAAGGTTCAGTTCTGCCAGATAAACTGGACAAAAGTAACAGACTTGGATTCGAGTCTAAGATAGGAAGTGTGTGTTCAAGGGGCAAATTATTGGGCATTGCTTGATACTGGTGCCGCTCAGACATTACTGAGGCCAGATTTAATAAAATCTGAGGAAATATTACCTCAGGAAACTGTGACTATCCAAGGAGTGAGGGGACAACCAGAAAGCTTGCCTATGGCCCTAGTGAAAATGGAGTGGAGAGCAAAAGGGGGAGAATATATAGTCGGTATTAATGCCCAACAACAAGAGCCAGTGATACTGGGAAGAGATGTTATAGGGGCACAAGGAAAAATATATGTGGTGACCAGACAGCAGCTGGGCAAAGAAACAGAAGCCATGTTAACACAGGCTGAAAAGAACAGGGTGGAATCTGTTAGCCAGCCTCAGGTCACCATAGCAACCACTAGCAGGCCTGCTGAAGGAGACAAACTGTATCAAGTGGTCTCTGGGGAAGAAGCAGATCAATTCAGGGAAGAGCTGCATAAAGATATCAGTTTGAACCAAATAAAGGAACAAGCCCTGACCCAACAGATTCCTTTCACTGACAAGCTGAGGAATCAAGTTGTGTGTGAGAATGGGATTTTATATAGACTATGGATGCCTGCTGAGAGAAAGGATGAATGTGAACCAGTGAAGCAATTGATAGTACCTAGCAAATACAGAACCAGATTGCTAGAGGTAGCCCACGATGTCCCATGTGCAGGACATCTGGGAATAAAAAAGACCAAGAGGAGATTGGCTGCACACTATTATTGGCCAAACATCTCCAAAGATGTAAAACAACATTGTCTATCTTGTGGAATATGCCAAAAGGTGGGGAAAAGTGGAGTAAAGACTAAGGCACCCTTAAAGCCCCTTCCTATAATTGGACAACCCTTTTATAGAGTGGGAATAGATTTGGTGGGCCCTTTTTCCAAACCCACAAGGCATGGCAAGAAATATCTAGTGGTGGTGGTGGATTTTGCCACCAGGTACCCAGACTCAGAAGCACTGAGATCTGTAGAAGCCCCTGTGGTGGCAGAGGCTTTATTAAAAAAACTTTATGAGGCTGGGTTTCCCTCATGAAGTGCTGACGGATCAAGGGAGTGTATTCATGGGAGAAGAGATGCAATGTATGTGGAAATGTTGTGGTCTAAAACATCTAAAGACCACTACTTACCATCCCGCCACTAATGGGCTGAGAGATTCAATGGAGTTTTGAAGGGCATGATCAGAAGCTATGTGCAAGATCACCCACAAGACTGGGATGAACGTTTGGGATGCTTCTTATTTGCATACAGAGAAGTCCCTCAGGAGTCAACAGGCTTCTCACCCTTTGAACTCATGTTCACTAGCAAAGTGAGGGGACCTTTGGAACTGTTAAAAAATTCATGGGAAGGAACCCTGGGAGAGTACAAAACATCTGTAGTTGATTTTGTATTGGAATTCCACAATAAATTAACATCAATGATGGAAGTTGTGAAAGAGAATCTCAGTCAAGCTCAACAGAAGCAAAGTTACTGGTATGACAGAACAGCCAGGGAACGTGTGTATGATGTGGGAGATATGGTTATGGCGTTCATACCCAGGAAACATGACAAATTACAGGCTAACTGGGAAGGACCATATACCATCAGAGAAAGGCTTGACACAGTGACATATGTAATCACCACAGACCAATTAAACAAAAGCAAACTGGTTCATGTAAATATGTTAAAGCCTTACCATACCAGGGATGCACAGGTGTTGCAAGTTACCTTATTTCCTGAGGGAAGTGGGCCTGAACTTCCGGATCTGGTACAGGAAAGCAAAGACAAAGGAGGGGTAGATCAAGTGGAATGGTCAGAGGAGGTGAAGGAGGAAGTAAAAGAAGAGATTCTGAGAGTTTTGAAAAACTATGGGAATCTCTTTGGCAATAAACCTGGCCGAACCAGTATAGCCAGACATTCCATTGATACTGGAGAGCATGCCCCAGTCAGATCTGTACCGTGCTGTGTGAATGGGAAAGTTGTGAGTGAAGTAATCTGTGTAGGACATGGGGTGGGGAGTGGGAAAGTCACCCCCTTATGGAGCAAGGTAGAGGCAGTGCAATCGTGGCCTATCCCCTTGCATGAATTGATAAAGAAGAAGTGTTCTGAGCGTGTGGTATGGACGGATGAATGTCAGAAGGCTTGTGAAAAACCATAATACTATGCTGCAGAGGTGGTCCTGGGCCCTACAAGACTCTCAAGTGGACTTCCAGTTCATCAAAGGCAAGGACAATGTATTGGCCGATGGACTGTCAAGGCAGGTGGCTGGGACTGCAGTGACGTGACCAGACGGAGGAACAAAGAAAGACACTTTCCCCAAAGAGACTTGTTTTAATTGTTAACGCGACGTATAAATCCTGGAGCAGGAATAATACTCTGCAGTTATGTTAAGGGGGGGGGGAATGTGATGATCCTGTATTAGTGTAAATAGGGTAAGTGCTGTTTGAATAGAAGATACATGGTAAGTGGAGTGAAAGAGGAGGGGGAGTGAATGGGCAGTAGAATGCTGGATGATTGGCGGAGTGTTTAAAATGGCTGAGCGTATAAAAGGAAGAGAGCGTTGGCGAGTGCGTCTGTAGGTCAGACGTGGTTTGAATCCAAAAGCCGTTTAGAACAGGAATAAGACAGGCCAGGCAAGTTTCATGTAAGAGTCTTTACTAGGCAAAGACATTAGAGACATCTTTCTCAATTGACATTTCTTCCCCCACTCTGAGTTCCTGCCAGTTCCCACCTTATCACACTCTCAGTCAGCCACACTGACCTTGATTGTCTGGAACTCTGTTCTCACAGCTTAACCCTTCTGCTTCAGGTTTCTCTCTCTCTCTGCTAAAAACCTTGTCTGTGAGTCTCACAACCTGCGTCACTGACCAACAGCCCCCACCTGAGACTTACAGACTACAAAACTTCATGTTACAATTATTACATTTTCTACAACATTAACTTTTCATTACAAATACATTTCAGTACATGGTTTGTGTTCTTACAGTTTCTATTTACAGTTTCAGTTCAGTTCAGCTTCTCTTTATTCTTTATTTACACAAGTTTCACAGATTCATGTTTGTTCACTTTTATTTGGCAATACATTTATATTTCATTCCTCAACACAAAACTTCCACATTAGATCCATTGTTTCTTTATCTATTGGTCCCTCTTTTTCCCATTCTACTGGAATTTCATCTGTTTCATTATTCTGTTGTGTAACATTAAATGCAAATCTGTGAGGAGGTTGACCTTTCGTTTTTCTCTCTGATTTCCTGACATTATCTATTTCCATTTCTTCTTCACTCTCAATTTTACTCGGACCAGCACCACTAGTACTAGGCATTTCTGTATCATGTGTTGTCATGTCTTCACTTCTCAGTCTTTTAACTGTACGTTTGCCATGGATCAAATCTTTTAAAGCAGTTTTTAATGGAATTTGCTGCCCGAAAGGAACATCAGCAGCTTCCTGCTTGCTTTCACTGTCTAGGATAACTGTTTGACTGTCTCTCCAAGGTTTATCTATCACTTTTATGTTTCTGCTTAACACTACTTGTTGTTTCTCAGGCAACCAAACTCTATAATATGAATTCTGAAATCCCAAAATGCGTCCTGCCTGCTCTCTTGACTGTTTTGCAACATGTACCCAGCATTTTGCCCCAAAACGTTCTATGTGTTTCACCCTGGGTTTTCTTCCAGTCAGTTTCTCATAGGGAGACATGCCTATTGTTCTGTGCATTAGGCGGTTCTGAATATAAACAGTGTACAGAATACATTCACCCCAATAAGTGTTATTCATATCAGCATCTGCTAGCATTGCTCTCAATGAATCCTGCAATGACCGGTTCCTCCTCTCTGCCGTTCCGTTGGAGGATGGGCTGAAGGGAGCAGTGAGACTTTGAATTATCCCTTTCTTTTCCAAATATGTTTGAAATGAATTACTGGTAAATTCACCACCTCTATCTGACCTAATATTTTTGATAACAACCCCATGTTGTGTTTCTGTTCTCTGTATGAATGCCTTTAATTTCTCTTCTGCATCACTTTTCTTTTTCAATAAGAACACATGTGTAAATCTGGAGAAATCATCCACAATCACTAAATAAAACCTTGCTCCACCTTTTGAGCACTGAAAAGGTCCAGCTAAATCCACATGTATAAGCTGATATGGTTCTGTAGTCGTGCTTTCACAGCTCTTATTTACTGGATTTACAGTCATTTTTGTTTTATAACATACCTCACACTCATCCACATGCTCACAGTGTGTTAACTTCAAATCTTGACTATATTTTGGGGTGTTTTGTATCTTTTGGAAATGGGCGTGTGCCAGTTTTCTGTGCCATTCATGGACACAATTATCATGTTTCTCTTTATTTACTGCTATCCAAGCACACATGTCTTTATCAAGCTTGCACTCAACCATAAACATATTGTTCTGTAATTTCCCTTGCATGCATATTTCACCATCCTTTCTCACAAAACATCTATCCCCTTCAAATGTAACTTTACAACCTATTTGAGCCAATTTTCTCACTGATAGAATGTTATATTTTAAACCAGAAATCAATAATACATCTGTTAAAATTCCCAAATTACCCATCTTCAGCGTTCCTCTCGCAGTCGCGTCCTGAGTCGATCCATCAGTCAGATAAAGCTTCTCCTGCGTCGGCTTTGAAGTGTAAAATAAACTAGAGTCTGTGATTAGGCAATTAGACGCTCCACTGTCAAGAAGCCATTTAGAGTTAATCAGTTTATTGCTCTCCTTAGAAACAAAGTTCACGCTTGCTCTCTGACTTTCAAAGTTTCTGTTATTCCTCTTCTTTAAACAATGTCTCTGTATATGCCCACGTGATCCACAAAAATAACATGTTTTAGTCTCTTCCCTGCTTCTTTGATTTCGGTATTGTACAGACACAGTCTCAGCCTCTTTTAATTCTATTTTCTTGTTTTCTTGTCTCCTATTCCACTCTTGTTGAAGTTTCTGTTCCACAAAGTCCAAAGTCAGATTCCCGTCAGGTTGGCTTTCCAGACCAGATACCAGCACGTCCCATTTTTGATCAAATGAAGATAACAGGAGATAAACCATCTGCAAGTCATTATGATGAACGCCTCGATCTTGTAGCTCAGCATTTAATCTACGAAATTCAGCCAAATGCTCTTCCATAGTCACATCATCGGTAAAACGCATTTGATATAGCTTCCGTGCTAAACACAGCCTGCTTCCCGCAGTTTGCTGTACATGCGCGGCTCTTAACTTTTCCCACATCTGATTAGCTGTCGGCTCATTACTCACCAGCAACAGTTGTGAATCTGATAGCCCCAGAGTAATAAAAGCCTTCGCTTTCTCGTCTTTCTTCAGCCACGCTGCTGAATGAGCTGCCGGAGGGGTTTTTTCCACGACATCATTCAAATCCTCTTTAATCAGAACTGCTCTCATTCTCCACTTCCAGCTGGAGTAGTTTACAGCATTCAGCCTCTCCATCGGCATCCCGGAAGACAGATTTACAGCCATGTTGCCCACTCTTACTTGCCTCTTACTTGCGCTTTGTTTCTCTCTGCAACAACGCCACTTCACCGGCTCTTGAACCCGCTACCACGCCTGATAAGCTGAGCCCATAACCCCTGTTGGTGAGTGCGTGTGTAGGTCAGACGTGGTTTGAATCCAAAAGCCGTTTAGAACAGGAATAAGACAGGCCAGGCAAGTTTCATGTAAGAGTCTTTACTAGGCAAAGACATTAGAGACATCTTTCTCCATTGACATTTCTTCCCCCACTCTGAGTTCCTGCCAGTTCCCACCTTATCACACTCTCAGTCAGCCACACTGACCTTGATTGTCTGGAACTCTGTTCTCACAGCTTAACCCTTCTGCTTCAGGTTTCTCTCTCTCTGCTAAAAACCTTGTCTGTGAGTCTCACAACCTGCGTCACTGACCAACAGAGAGACAGTGGAATCTGGGTGGATGTGATGTGATGAAAGTGAGTGGGTTGTTTTGGTGGGTTTTAGAGAGTTGTTTGCCAGGAGAGCGTGGAGAAGGAGGGGGGTGGAGTTCGTATTAGTATTAGATAAAACCATATGCTTATGTGCCTTATGAAGAAATCTTGTTATCTTTGTTATATTTGTTATATTTAATAAATACTTAATTTGGTTTACCAAAGGCCTGATCCTTGGCTGGGGTTTCACAGACCAGAAGGGAGGGTAAGGTAATGACCAAGGCTGAAGGGAAACTGTAACAAATGGTGGCAGCGGTGAAGAGAATAACAATACAAGTATTCAGAGTCTCTGGGAATACTGGTATTAGGACGTGACTGGTGGTGACACCTAGCAGGGGGATCTGTTGAGATCTGTGCTAGAGCGGGGAGAGAAACCATAAAAAAAGGACAGTCCGGACTGGTGGAGTCCCTGGTGGTGCCTAGTGACAGGCAGTAACCACGAGCAGGTAGGAACCTGACAGGGAGAGCCAGGGAAGGGCATCACAACACTCTGACGCTGTATCGTGTGATAAAGTACATCAGAGTGCAGCCTGTCTTAAACAAGAACTTCAGATGGACTTTACTGAATGGTATATACCATCTTACAAGATAAAAAGGGCAAAGTCAAGCACTGTTTTTCAACTTTCCACATGACACACAGAACTGAGAATGAAATCAGATGGGATGGGTGAATCTGTCAATGTCTTTTTCCACTAGTTTCTCATTTTTCTAGACTTAAGTTCAATTTGTCACATTTCCACATGTTTGCGATTTTAAAAAAAGGTAATGAAAATTCAGCAGCATTTTAGTACAAATTTTTGCAATTTTTTAAAAAGAGTCCTCATGAAAATTCAGCAGCATTTTAGTACAAATTTTTGCATTTTTTTAAAAAAGTCCTCATGAAAATTCAGCAGCATCAGATATACACCATTTGTGCAAAGCAATTTCCCCAAATATAATGGATTTTTGTATCTTATTTTCAGTAATGTATGCATTAGACACACTTTATCTTAGTATTTCCATTTTTGTTCACATTACTTGGCTGCAGAACAGCATTCAGAGAAGTGCAAATTTCAAAGGATGGCTGAGTTTTGGTTGGTGCATTGTTTAGGAAAATGCAAATTAGATAGGTTCACCTTTAAATGTGAATTGAATTGAATTTCTCCCCCATCCTTACACAAGCAAAATATGTAATCATTTCATCTGCAGTTTCTTTAAGACAACAACAACAACAAAACAGTCATGGAGTGGAACTAGAATTGGACGTAGACTGTACCACAGGGAGGAGTTAATTCTATCCTCCCCAACCCGGACCACCATCACTTCCCCGCTAAGGATAATATACATCTAGTTTGGCCCTTAACAGGGCTGGCCGTATCATTCGGCAGTGAGGCAGCTGCCTCAAGGGTAGATGCTGGGAGGCAGGGACAGATGAGAAGGTATTAGAGCTATGCATGGAGAACAGCTTGCCCTGTGTCCTATGGGCACATGAATCCCAAACCAACAACAACCAAAATTGAGAGGATGTCAAGCAAGCCAACAGACAACAGAAGTTCAGTCTCTGTTCCAACTATGGCCTATGTAAGGGCCCTGAACAGATAAAGAACCAAAACCAGCTTCAAATTCAAGCCTTCCCACAGCAAAATGCTGTCTGGTGCACCCCCATGGATTCATCTAGGATGGAGAGCAGCAGCAATGGTGACGCTGCCATTTGTGGTGACACTGCCATTTCCCATAATGCCCTGACATAGCACTGTTACGGGGCATTGCACAAAAGGTAAAACGGCAGGCAGCTACAAGGCTAAAATCAATGTTAAACCACGGGGTGGGGGCAGAGGAATGAGTGAGTGGCTGGGCCCAATCCAGAGTAGACATCAGCACTTATAGAGGCCTGGCAGCTGCCCTTGGATCCTGGGTGCAGAAGCTGGCCCTGGCAGAAACTGTCATTTTTAAAAGAACTCTTTGGCCTTTGACTCAAGAAGTACTTGGACACAATTTATACATGACGGATGTGAAACCTTTGAAAACGCAGCTGAAATAAAGTGCGTAAGATACACTGCCAAATGGCCTGTGTGTATAGAGGATAGAGTTAGATAGATCTCAAAAAGTCATCTAGTCCAGTCCCCTGCCAATGCAGGAAATGTGCTGCTACAGCTTTTCTGATAGTTGGTCATCCTACCTCTGCTTAAAAATCTCCAATGAAGTCAAGTCCCCTACTTTCTAAAGTAATCCATTCTGCTATCAAGCAGTTTGTACCATCAGGGAGTTCTTCCTAATGTTTAGCTGAAACCTTTTTCTTCTAATTTGAACCCTTTGATTTGGTTTCTCCCCTCTAGAGCAACAGGAAAATGACTTTGCTCCATCATCTATTCAACAACCCTTCCTATATGAAGACAGCTATTCATCTCTTCCCCAGTCTATACATGCCCGATTTAACCTTTACTCACAGGACTTGGTCTGTCAGCCCCTCACTGTCTTTGTCACCATCCTCTGGACAGGTTCCATTTGATATGGTGATGACCACCAACTTGGATGGTTTCAAAAGAGGACAAATCCATGGAAGATAAAGCTATCAGTGGTTACGAGTAACGATGGCTATGTTCTACATCCCCTGTTGGAGGCAGTATGCCTCTGAATACAAGTTTCTGGCAATCACAAGTGGGGAGAGGACTATTGCATTTGTCCTGCTAGAGGGCTTTCTATAGGCATCTGCTTTGCCACTGTGAGGACACAGGACTTGATGGGTCTTTGGCCTGATCCAGTAGGGTCCTCTTACTGGTCACAATAGCTGTGTAGCATAGTGAGAGGTAGGGTAGCAATGCACTAAGAGTTAGTGTAGGATATTGGATAGGAGGCTGAGCTGTAAACCAAGAAGTCTCACCACAGTCATGGCCTCACTAGGTGACCTTAGGATATTCTCTATCGGTCTGAGCTCATAGCCATCGGCCATGTGAACATAATATTAGTGGGGCTACTGAAAGGACTACAATCAGATAACGTATGTGAAGGGCTTTGAACTCCCTAAAGTACTAAGTACTACCATAATTATTAAAGTACTGGCACCTACTATGCCGACAACACAGAGCTCCCATTTCCCCCTGGAGACCTGCCAAAGTATGAGTGAGTTCTCACACTTTGACACTAAAATGCCTTGAAGCTGTTGCTAATGCAGGACAGAAATGGAAAGCAATTTCATGTACATTATACGCAATGTAGGCATCAGAATTGAATTAACCATTTGAGAAATGCAAAAAAGAATCACTTACTAAATCATCTCTGAGTCTTCATCAGAAGAACTGTAAAAGCCATAATTCTGGAGGGGCTTTTGCACAGCTGGGGTGATATTAGTATTTAGCATGGAATATAATTTAATTAGATTTTTGTATTTCCTGGTCACTAGGAATTGTGGTGAGGATATCAGACTAGCACGAAGGAGGCCATGAAGATCACTCAGTGTTCTTCGCTCAGTCACTGTCTCTCTCTCAGCCTAGTCTACCTCACAGGGTTGTTGTGAGGATAAAACAGGGGAGGGAGAACCATGTATACTGACTTGAACTCCTTGTAGGAAAGGCAAGTTATAAATATAATGAATAAGCAATACATACATTATTCTATTCATTATACAGTGTTTGAACACATTATTGGTCCGTCCCCAGCAACACTTATATTCTATTCTTCCTTTAGAATGTTCAAGAGAAGCTTAGAAGAGGCTTCCAGAGGCCTCCTATCCAGGTACTGATTGAGGTCTGCAGTGCACCCAGCTTTAGTTTAACAAAGGCTGAGAATGAAATGGTCTCAGACTATTTCCTGTTACCTGGGCCAAGTTATTGGGAGAGGGCAGGTAAGAAGCTTTAGAAAGAAATTCAAGCTTCCAAACCAGGTTCCAGGGACTAGGAGAGCCACAAATCCAAAAAAGCCAACTGGGAAAAAACCACTGTCTATGTCACACTATAGTATGTCAAACAGAAGGATGAGTCAAGATAGAACATCTGAATGAACAAACAAGAATGGAACCAGGCTAAGTCCCACTGTGTTCAATGGGCTTGCTCTCAAGTAGGTATGGTATGAAGAGAACTGCAACCAGAATACATTTCTATTATTCAACCAATTTGTTTTGCTGCAGATGCTCAGTTATTAGAAAACATGGGACCCATTGCATTTAATTAGCAATTGAACTATATTCATTAACCTCACATTAGCTTGTCAAGATTAATAATACATGGCAGATTTAATTCCATACACTTTGTTGTTGTTAATAAGTCAAAACCAGTTTTGTGACAGAAGGGAAAAAGCTGGCATATCAAAAGTAGCCCCAGAAAAGGACAAAGATACAACACCCAAGCCTGACAATTAGGATATTACTTAATCCCACAGTGCAGTGTTTTGTCTTCAAAATTTATAGCATAAACCAAACTGCTCTAGAAGCCAAAGTTGATCTCAGTAAGTTCATTAAAGTTAATTAATGCTTAAGTGGTTGCCTATACTGCTACACAGAAGAGAGAGATAATTATATGCTATGGACATAGCTCACACCAATGTTCTAGAGGAGCCATGAGTCACTTCTAATTAGGAAGCAAGGGCTCAGATTTATGTGGTAAAGTTGTGAGCTTCTTTTTCTTTTAAGACCAAATTATTGCAATTTAGAGATAGCCAACATTCCTAGTTCCGCAGCCATCTGAACCACAACTTCCTATGAGACCAAGCGTGGAATAGCAGCTTGGATCTAGCCGAACTGAGATGACAGTTTATTTTTAACACTGGTGAAAGACATATAATGCCTGCTTGACTCCACACAATCATGTCAAAAGGATGCCAGGAAGTTTTAGTAATGGAAAGTGGCAATGGATCACTCATTTACTGTGCAATATTGAATAAAATAGCTAAATCTGTTCACTGCTATTTTAAACACGAGTGGATGACCCCTACTGGAATAAACGTAAAAAAATGACTCTTAGGGTGGCTTCTTAAAAGAAGAAATAATGTATCACCAGAATATCAGTGGCCAGATGACCTATGTGCCCACAATCTGCTGTCCTGGTATTGTGTTAACGGGAAACTTTAAGGCCTCTGTGTTTCTTTATCTTTAAACTTAATTTGGCCTCCACAGCCCTTCAGATAAAAGACTATTCTTCATAAAGTATGACATACGGCCATCCTAGTACCTATGGATCATTAGTGGGGGAGGTTATCTGAGCTTTTTATAATGTTCTCTTCCTAGGTTCAATAAAGGACTAAAAGGTTACCTACTTTAAGAAAGAGGCTATTGCTTCTCTGTCCCAGGATACCTTGCTGCAACCTATGAGGCTGGATTCAAAGCAGTGATTTTGACCTTCAAGGCCCTAAATGCTCTGGGACTGGAGCAATCTGCAGGAAATTTCCGCCCAGACACATAGATCAGGGATCCATCTCCCCTGACCACTGTCCATAGTGGCTAGAGTTGATGGGAGTTGGTGTCCAATGACATGTGGAGGGCCAAGGTTCCTTGACCCTAATTTAGATCAACATCTGATTTCCCCCTCCTTTGAGGTAAGGTCATTGAGCATACAGGTTAGGGCTTTCTGAGACACAAGGGAGGCTCAATAGGCTCTGTCAGTGCTAGTCATCTACCACATATTAAAGGCATGGCTTTTTGATAAGAGTGTTTTGGGGACAACCTTTTTGATGGTGATTCTGTATTCAGGTGTGGTCTGTGCGATCAGCTGTCTGAAATACTGTTTTGTTGATTTGTGTTTCAGAGCTTTAAAACAGACAGCCACAGTTGTAGCTCTGCCTGTGTAGTTGACGCCACCTCCATGATTGCTCCCACATTTGTATAGATACACACAGAATCTTCTGCTGACAAGGTTGCTCTGTCAACATACCAGGTGAGGAATCATGTAGGCAGAAGAAACCTTTTAATATATACCACACAAGCATAGGAATAAATGGCAGAGGTGGGGATTAGGCTCTAAGCCAGGAGTCATCAACCCACTGCTCATGGGTGCCATGGTGCCCACATAGGCCTTAAGTGGTGCCCCCAGCAGGGAGCCAGAATCAGAGCTTTCATATAAAAACAAAATAAAGTTATGGAGCAAAATGTGCAGGTACCATTCTAAGCAATTTCTGCACACTGAGCCAGCCTAGCTGCTCCCAGCCTGGCTCTGTCAGTGTTATTAGCCAAGAGTGAAGTCAGAGCTGTGAATGATGTGAGTTGTTTGGACATCAGGCAATAGGAATCCCTGGGGTCCTAAAGAGCTGCTGTTTTGCCCACCCTTTTAGTGCACTTTTCCTACTTACATGTTATTTCTTTGGAATCGCGTTTGCCCTTTCTTTTTCCCTAACAACCAGGATGTTTCTTTCCTGGGCTGGGTTCACCTGAGATCAGATAGTGTCTAGAAATTATTTTTTTTGCAAATACTAATATACTATAAGTGTGGTTGAATGTTAAAGAATCCCCTTCCCCCCCAAAAATAAAACCTTTGCAAGGAGGCTTAGGCATGTTTTCTACTTTGCAGGAGCTGAAGACCAGGGACTCATTAAGAATTTACTGCATAGTTAACATGGTATACATGACTACTCAGAAGGAAGTCTCTTTGTGTTTAATGGGGCTTACTTCCAGGTAAGTGAGCATAGAATAGCAAGTGTAGGCTTTGGTTTAGGGTTGGCATCGGGGGGAAATAGGGTTCTTGTGTCTTTAATAGCTGTATGGCAGACAGAAATTCAACAGGTCAAACCTTTTCTAGTATGGGAATACAATTATGGGAAAAGTTTCACCATGGCTACTGTCCAATTTGTGTTATGGCAAAACCCATGGCACCCATTTTGTGACTTGTACCCAGCCCTCTCTCAAAATTTGAAATGTGCCCTCTAGTCCAAAAAAAGTTGGTAACTTCTGATATAAGCTTATCAAAAATGAAGGTACTGTAACTGTTTTAACACACAAGCACAGAAGATCTCAGCACAAGCAGGTCATGTGGGTAAGCTAGTGCTGTGCTGAAAAATTCTCCTGCTGTTTTTTTTAATTATTTCCCATCAATTAAAGAGAGGTCATTGGACATTAGAAAATTATCAAAGGAGAGAGACAATTTTGGTGAAATACTCATGGATAGGGTGCAGGGTTGTGCTTAACTTATTTTCAAGGTGGCTATGGGATGTTTGAGAGTGTCCTTTCTTTCGTTCTACACATCTCTTTAATTCTTTCATTCTAAAAAGCAACAGTGGTCTATACTCTGTTGCCTTCCTGGGTGCCCTGTCATGAGGTAACACTTTGCACGGATATATTTTCAGATCAGGAAGTGCAGGCAGCCAGGGAGGCTGCAGAGTGGTGGAGACAGGCTTACTGAAAACAAGACACACACACACATACTTATATATTGCATATATATTACACCATCCTCAGCCACTTTGCAATGATAAGGTAAGCTCAAAATACCATACCCATCAAAATTCTAAAATGTTCCAAGAATGAGGCGGAAAAATGGAAGCGTCTTTCACAGAAAAAAACTTTCAAGAAATTGGGGCAGATTTTCGCACATTACTAAATTGGGAGAAACAGTTTTGCAACAAGAGCCTCTCAGGGTAGTTGGGCCTACATAATCTCAGGGGACACAGGCCAAAATAATCCTGGGCCCTGCTAGACCAGTAAATAGGGACAATTCTCAGGTAAGTTTTACCTGTACTCCCTCCCCTACAATCCCACTAAGCAGTAATAATAAAATATTGAGGTTTTGGGAGAGGTCTGGACGTATACAATAGTAACAACGTGTAAGAAGAGAGAAAGGTGCAACACAGCAGCTACATCTACATAGGGTTTCGTTTGGGAATCAGACAGAGAAGCCTCCTTCTTGTGCTCTGATCTGATGTCTGATCGCATGCAGCAAAGTAGGTCAGGAACTGCAGAATCATGGATAGCATTAAGTGAGCAACTTTCTCCAATTAAAAAGGCCAAGATTAATTTCAGCCTTCAGTGTCGCCAACAAAAAAATTTTCCCCACCACACCCATTCCCCAAATCCATCAAAATATGAAATATATTAATGTTAAATATTAGACGGGCACCATCTCTGTTATCTTTTCGGTGCCTACCGAAGACTTTCCTCTTTCAACAAGTTTTTTAAGTAGGGACCTTATCCCAGTGTACATCTGTGTTGGAATTACTTTTTAAGTTGTTTTTAAAGCTGTTTTTTTTTAAAGATGTTTTTAAAGATTTTAAAAAACTATATCTTAAAGTCTGTTTTTCAGCTGTTTTAGAGTGTTTTTGTTTGCCACCCTGGGCTTCTATGGAGAGGAAGGGAAGGATATAAATTTAATTACTTAATAAATAATAATATCTTACTTTAACCCACTAGACACGCCATTTGATAATGTTTTTGCGTTATTGTGAAACACTGTTATGAGGAATTGCTTAATAAGGTGGATAACAGAATTTAAAAGTACTAGCAACTGTTGGTGGGGGGAAACTACTGTGGAGAAAACAGAATGCTGGTCTAGATGGGCCTTGGCCTGATCTAGCAGCCTCTTCCTGTGGTGATTATAAGATGTACTGTTTATACAAAGGATACCTGTTGTGAAATCACCTTATTAAATACAGACAGAGATTCCTTATTTGAGGCAGATGCACTCTGTGCACACCATGCCATTTATTTCTGAGGCTTATAGTTCCTAATCATCATGTCTTCTTTTCTCAAGTCTGTGGAAGCTGGCTGTGCTATAAGAAAAGGTGTTGATGGTGCTTAGGCGGCATCATCCTTTCACTGGGTAGAATATTGACTGCATATTTTCCTTCTCAGTAACCCAATTGGCAAGAACCTCCTTGTCTTTATACCTTATTTTAAAAAAGTACACTAGAGGATCTGGACACTTAACTTAAAAATCCTCCTCTGGCTGATTGTGTGGTGTTGGGTATATTATTCTGGTATCCTTTCAATCAAAGGGGTAGCCAACTATCCACGGCTTACACCAACAATGAAACAATAGTCAAGTAGCACATAGAAACAGAAATACAAACAATGAAAAACACAATAAATGTCCAAAAGTAGAAAAAAATTAAAAGGCTAGATTTTGTCTAGCCTGTTTCACGAAATACGTAGTAGAGAAAAAATAATGAAATTGAAGTATTTGTAAAAATTGCCAGATTCTGACTTTAAAAGGTTTGACATCCACTAAATTTCCCACTAGCCACTAGACAGGAAAATTGTTGTTGTTATGTGCCTTCAAGTCGATTACGACTTATGATGACCCTATGACTCAGTGAAATCCAAGAGCATCTGTCGTGATCCACCCTGTTCAGATCTTGTAAGTTCAGGTCTGTGGCTTCCTTTATGGAATCAATCCATCTCGTTTGGCCTTCCTCTTTTTCTACTCCCTTCTGTTTTTCCCAGCATTATTATCTTTTCTAATGAATCATGTATTCTCATGTGTCCAAAGTATGATAACCTCAGTTTCATTATTTTAGCTTCTAATGATAGTTCTGGTTTAATTTGTTCTAACACCCAATTATTTGTCTTTTTTGCAGTCCATGGTATGCTCAAAGCTCTCCTCCAATACCACATTTCAAATGAGTTTATTTTTCTCTTATCCGCTTTTTTCACTGTTCAACTTTTTTATTTATTTATTTATTTTATTATTTGATTTATATCCCGCCCTTCCTCCCAGCAGGAGCCCAGGGCGACAAACAGAAAGGCTAAAAACACTTTAAAACATCATAAAAAGACCTTAAAATACATTAAAACAAAAGGTTAAAAACATTAAAGAAAACATATTAAAAGCAATTCTAGCACAGACACAGATTGGGATAGGTCTCAACTTAAAAGGCTTGTTGAAAGAGAAAAGTCTTCAAAAGGTGCCGAAAAGATAGCAGAGATGGCGCCTGCCTAATATTTAAGGGGAGGGAATTCCTAGGTGCTGCCACACTAAAGGTCCATTTCCTGTATTGTGCAGAATGAACCTCCTGATAAGATGGTATCTGCAGGAGGCCCTTACCTGCAGAGTGCAGTGATCAACTGGGTATATAAGGGATAAGACAATCTTTCAGGTATCCTGGTCCCAAGCTTTATAGGGCTTTGTACACCAAAACCAGAACCTTGAACTTGGCCCGGTAGCAAATGGGCAGCCGGTGCAATTCTTTCAGCAGCGGGGTGACATGTTGGCTATACCCTGCCCTGTGAGCAGTCTCGCCACCGCATTTTGCACCAGCTGCAGCTTCCGGACCAGCCTCAAGGGCAGCCCCACATAGAGCACATTACAGTAATCCAGCCTGGAGATTACCAGTGCGTGGAAAACAGTGGTCAGGCTATCCCAGTCCAGAAATGGCCGCAGCTGTCTCACCAGCCAAAGCCAGTAAAAGGCACTCCTACCCACTGAGGTCACCTGGGCCTCTAGTGACCAGGAGCATCCCCTATGGACCTGCTCTTTCAGAGGGAGTACGACCCCGTCCAAAGCAGGCAACTGACCAATTATCCGAACTCGGGAACCACCAACCCACAGTGCTTCCGTCTTGCTAGGATTCAGACTCAGTTTATTGCCCTCATCCAGCCCACCACTGAGTCCAGGCAGCGGTCCAGGGCTTGCACGGCCTCTCCCAATTCAGATGATACAGAGAAACAGAGCTGGGTATCATCAGCATACTGCTGACACGTCACCCCAAATTTCCTGATGACTGTTCCCAAAGGCTTCATATAGATGTTAAACAGCATGGGGGACAAGATGGTACCCTGCGGCACCCCACAGCACAACTGCCAGGGGGCCAAAAGACAGTCACCCAATGCTATTCTCTGACAGTGACCTTGGATATAGGATCGGAACCATTGTAAAACAGTTCCTCCAATACCCAGCTCACCAAGTCGGCCCAGAAGCTGCTGAGAGATCAAGTAAGAATAACAGGGTCGCACTCCCCCTGTCCTTCTCCTGATAAAGGTCATCCATCAGGGCAACCAAGGCCGATTCAGTCCCATAACCAGGCCTGAACCCAAACTAGTATGGGTCAAGATAATCTGTTTCATCCAAGAGTACTTGCAATTGCTGTGCCACAACTTTCACATCCATACACAGATATTGGGAATACCATGGTCTGAATGATCCTGACTGGTGTTCAGTGATACATCTTTGCATTTGAGGACCTTTTCTAGTTCTCTCATAGCTGTCCTCCCCAGTCCTACCCGACTTCTAATTTCTTCACTATTGTCTCCATTTTGGTTAATGACTGTGCCAAGGTATTGATAATCAATGTCCTCATTGTCAACTGGAACGTTACATAAATCTTCTGTTGTCATTACTTTAGTCGTATTGATGTTCAGCTGCAGTCCTGCTTTTGTGCTTTCCTCTTTCACTTTGATCAGTATTCATTTCAAATCACTACTGGTTTCTGCTAGTAGTATGGTATTGTCTGCATATCTTAAATTATTGATATTTCTCCCTCCAATTTTCACACCTCCTTTATCTTGGTCCAATCCTGCTTTCCGTATGATATGTTCTGCGTATAGGTTTAACAAATAGGGTGATAAAATGCATCCCTGTCTCATACCCTTTCCGATTGGGAACCAATCGGGTTCTCCATATTGTCCTTAAAGTAGTCCCTTGTCCAGAGTATAGGACAATCAGATGCTGTGGCATCCCCATTTCTTTTAAAGCATTCCATAGTTTTTTATGATCTACATAGTCAAAGGCTTTGCTGTAATCTATAAAGCACAGGGTGATTTTCTTCTGAAATTCCTTGGTCCGTTCCATTATCCAACATATGTTTGCGATATGACCTCTGGTGCCTCTTCCTTTCTAAATCCAGTTTGGATGTCTGGCATTTCTCGCTCCATATCTGGTAAGAGCCTTTGTTGTAGAAACTTGAGCATTACTTTACTTGCATGAGATATTAAGGCAACAGTTCGATAATTACTACATTCCCTGGAATCCCCTTTCTTTGGAATTGGGATATATCTTGAAAGTTCCAGTCTGTGGGCCATTGTTTAGTTTTCCATATTTCTTGACAATTTTTTGTCAAAATGTGGACAGATTCAGTCTCAGTAGCTTGTATTAACTCTATTGGTATGCCATCTGTTCCTGGTGATTTGTTTCTTCCAAGTATTTTAAGAGCAGCTTTCACCTCACATTCTAAAATTTCTGGTTCTTCATCATACGGTTCCTCCATGAATGAATCTGTCATCCTGGCATCTCTTCTATAGAGTTCTTCAGTATATTGCTTCCATCTTCTTTTATTTCATCTTGGTCAGTCAGTGTGTTCCCCTGTTGATTATTCAACATCCCTACTTGTGGTTTAAATTTCTCTTTCATTTCTCTAATCTTTTGGAATAGGGCTCTTGTTCTTCTCTTTTTGTTGTCCTCTTCTATTTCTATACAATAACTATTGTAATAGTTTTCTTTGTCCCTACGTACTAGTCGCTGTATTGTTGCATTTAGGGTTCTGACTGTGTTTCTATTTCCTTTTGCTTTCCTTCTCTCTTTAACCATTTTAAGAGTTTCTTCAGTCATCCACTGAGGTCTTTCTCTCTTTTTAACGAGAGGTATTGTCCTTTTGCATTCTTCCCTGATAATGTCTCTGACTTCACTCCATAGTCCTTCTGGTTCTCTGTCAACTAAGTTTAAAGCCTCAATCCTGTTCCTTATTTGATTTTTATATTTTTCTGGGATGTTATTGAAATTGTATTTTGGCATTATGATTGCTTTGTTCTTCTTTTTTAGCTTTACTCTGATGATATGAGCAGTTCATGATCTGTACCGCAGTCTGCTCCTGGTTTTGTTTTCGCAGAAATTATGGAACTTCTCCATCTTCTGCTACCAATTATATAATCAATTTGATTCCTATATTGACCCTTTGGTGATGTCCACGTGTACAGTCGTCTTTTTGTTTGCTCAAAAAATGTGTTTGCAAGAAACAAATTATTGGATTCACAGAATTCATAAGTCTTTCTCCTGCTTCATTTCTGTCTCCTAAGCCCCATTTCCCCACAATCCCTAGTTGTTCTCTGTTCCTACTTTTGCATTCCAGTCCCCCATGGTTATCAGCACATCTTGTTTTGGTGTGTGATCAATTTCTTCCTGTACTTCAGCATAAAATTTCTCCAATTCCTCTTCTTCTGCAGTTGCTGTTGGAGCATAGACTTGGATGTTGGTTATGTTAATAGGTTTCCCGTTTAATCTCATTGATATCACTCGCTCAGACCTTGCTTGTAGTTCCTAATTGCTTTTGCTACATCATTTCTCACTATCAAAGCAACCCCATTTCTTCTTAATTTCTCATTTCCTGCATTAAATATTTTGTAGTTGCATGATTGAAAATGTCCCATTCCTGTCCATTGTAATTCACTCACACCAAGTATTGTAATGTTGATACATTCCATTTCTTGCTTGATGATTTCTAACTTTCCCTGGTTCATGCTTCTCACATTCCATGTTCCTATTGTGTGTGTCGTACAACTCCGGACTCTCATTTCGCATCTGTGCGCATCAGCGTCTGGGCTTCCTTTCTGCTTTGACCCAGCTGCATCATTAGTCACAGCGCTACTCGTACTTGTCCTTTGTTCTTCCCCAGTAGCTCAGTGAGTGCCTTCTGACCTGGGGGTCTCATGTTACAGCACTATCTCGTCTTGCATTGTGGATACTCTGTTCATAGGGTTTTCGTGGTAAGAGGTATTCAGAGGTGGTCTACCATTGTCTTCCTCTGAGTTTGGATGCATCTTAGTCTGGTGTCTCAGCTTTGACCATTCTGCCTTGGGTGCCCCTGCTAGGAGTCTAGCCTCTTGGTCTAGACTCCTGACAGCATTGCTCTCAGCTTCTTCAACACTCTCAAACCCCCTCACCACGTTAAGGTGTGAATCCTAAAGGGGGAATATATGACTAAGTCATATATTGGATTTCAACTCCTTTGGGTTCAATGGGACTTATTCCCAGGTAAGTATGTACTGGATTGCAGCCTTAATGGGAAAAATCACTTAACTGGCAACAGTGTCAACCTTAAGTCCCTGCCTCCAGACTATATCACCCAAGCTCTACCCTTTGGTTTTTCTTAAAGGGCCCGCCCTCTGGCTCAAAAACAGGCAAATTCTCTGTTGCACAGCCTTCTGCCTGGAGTATTCCCTGTACTGCTGGGCTGGTGAAGTATTGTGGAAGGCATTTGGTTTCTCATTCTCAGTGGAAGATGCCCATGAGGGTCCTGGCTCTGACCCTACAGGCCCTCTTGGTATGGGAGATTTTTCTGGGCACTCTTGCCTGTGAGCCCCAAGTACAGTGGTCACTCGATCTCCAGCAGCAGGTTCACATCTCTGCTGACTCTGCACTAGACTCTGAGGTCATGACACTTCTACACTCTGCGTTTGGCACTTGTAATGCAAAACCAGAGGCTCAGGAAGCAATACTACCTCTCCCCTCCCTGCCGATGATTTTTATTTCCTTTTGGTACTGCGCAGAACCTGCAATATCTTTGGAGGGGAGTCTGCTGTGTAGATAAGCGATGTGCACTGTGTGGCTCAAGAAAGCTGAGCATGTTGCTTCAATACCCTGAGTCCAAAAGGGGTGGGGAAATCACCCATGAGGAAATGCCTTTACAGCATATCACAATCAGCCAGTGACAAAACATGATAAAAGCACAAGAAGCACTTGAAAGCTTCCACTCGTTTTGAGCTTTTTTAGCAAGGTGCTGTACTATATCTAAGAGTAATGAAAATGTTAAAGAAAAATGCTAAAATTCTCTAGGTTGGCTGAAGGGGGGAAATCACACACACACAAGCTATGAAGGAAGAAATTAATATAGCAGAATGCCAAAGTAATGGCCGTTGAACTTCATTATCACTCCAGGATAAGAGCCGTAAGAGCTGTTATTTTCATGACATTAACTGGAAACCAAGGCAAAGTAATGTTTGCATTCTAAAGGCAAAATCTACATCCTACTGAGGTCAATAGGGACTCTCCCATCAATGTGAATGAAAAGTGGTTTACAGACATTAACAATTAAAACCAAACTCTTCCTTTCTTATACCACTTGGAGACAACGTACATGCTTAATAATGTCATGAAAACCAATCCTGAACTCACTTCAGTCTCCTTTGAACATGTAAACACAGTGAAAGTGAGTTAGATAAAGAGAGCCAGAAATCTCTGGAAGAAGATCAGGCCCTTTCAACTCAGTCCACCTAAGAAACCCCTCACACTGGAGAACATGCCATGTTCGCATGCTAGAGTGCTGCATGTGCACGCCTGCCATGATCCAAGATGGCAGTGGGGGCATCCCTAAGGGGTTGATGCCTCTGCCACCATCTTGGGTGATAGCAGATGTGCATGCACAACATGGTAGCGCAGCAACACAGGAGGCAGGTGGGATGGGCGGGTCCATTTAAGCTTACACCGCCTGCATCAGAAGGGGGTGTTATGGAGCAGGCTGATGCAGGTCAGGGGCACTCTAGTGCCCAAAAGCCAGTCATGCCTGGTGCCAGCCCTGAGCACAAGATCTCTATATGTCCTTTTACAGCTGCACATACATAGTATATTGCATGATGCAGGAAGCTATAATTAACCCTGGATTCCTGGGAAAACCAGGAAAAAGACACACATCACTCTTGCACATTAGAAAGTACACCACACCACAAGCAGCATATCTGCTAATTTTGTAATACATGAAGCATTCTTTAGTGAGTGATCATGTGACAACAGGGTGCTATCATGGCAAGCTGTGGCTGTCAGGTCCCAACTTCTTTGCAGATGGGGACGAGAGAAGATAAGAGGGCATGACAATAGCAGGGTGGGAGGAGGGCAAAGGTTGTCTGTAGATAAGAACAAATCTATAAGCTTGACCTAGACACTTAGACAACACTAAGATTCCTCAGTGTTGAGGAAGGGGCGTAGCTCAGTTGCAGAACATCTCTGCCTTGTATGCAGAAGGTCTAAAGGTCAATCCCTGGCATCTCCAGGTAGGGCCAGAAACCCCGGAGAGCCCCTCCCAGTCAGTGTAGACAATACTGAACTAGATGGACCAATTTTATGACTCAGTATAAGGCAATTTGTATGTTCCTATGTTTTATAGAGGTTAAGAGACTTCACCTGCCTTATCAGTAAAAGGAGATTTCATTGGTCTGTCTCTAGGAAGATCTTGCTTTTCCTCACCCAGAACTATCTGAAAGTTCACGGGCCAAGTCTCTGCTTGGCATCTGTGAGGGCCCCGTCAGGTCTTGACACTGATAGAGTTGACAGGAAAGCCAGGGGTGGCTCTAAGGGTTAACAGTCACCACTTGTCCAAATGTATTATCTGCTAGCCTTTGAGCTATCCCACAACTTGGACCAGAAATGTAGCATAGGGTCATGACTTGTAGCAAAGTAAATTGCAAAAGAATCAGAGTTTAATTTTTTAAATAAAATTAAAGGCATGCAGGTAGTTTTGAAACAATACTACAACACCACTCTATTTCTCCAATTTCCAATTTGAGAAGCAGAAACCAATGAAGCTAGTTGTGATGACTTCTGCTTTCCTGCCAGCAAAGGAATCCAGGATCCCACCTCCCCACAAATACATGTTTGACCAGGGACAGAAAAAAAAATCTTGCTCCCTCTAATAAATGGTCTTTGCCTCCTCTTTGTTCCCCGGATGGATTATTCCAGAGCAGAGATGGAGACGGTACGACCCTTGGATTACAACTCCCATCATCTCTGAACACTGGCCATATTGTCTGGGGCTGATGGGAACTGTAGTCCAACACCACTGCCCAGAGTATGGTCTGGAGGCACATGAAGCCACCACCTTGCTGAGGTTAAGCAGGGTCTGGGTCTGGTCAGTGCCTGGATGGGAGACCACCTAGGAAGGACTGTGCATGATGAAACAAAGGCAAGATATAAATGAAATAAATAAGTAAATAAAACATCTGGAAACACTGCCACAAATTGTAGTGAATAACAGATTCAGCTCCTCTGGAAATGCGAAGAATGGCCACTGACAACTGTCAACACCAAATAAGAAACAGAATGTATCTTATTTTAAAAAGGCAAGCCACAAGAAAAAGCCAGCGGTGAGTGTAGCGGTTACAATGTTGAACTAGGACCTGGGAGACCAGGGTTCAAATCCACACTCAGGCATGAAGCTCCCTGGATGAGCTTGGGCCAATCACTGCCTTTCAGCCTAACCTGCCTCACAGGGTTGTTGGGGGATTAAATGAGGAGGGGGGAACCATGCATGCCACCTTGAGCTCCTTGGAGGAAAAAGGGGGGATATGCTGTACTATATTTTGGTAGCATAATTTTATAAGTAGATTTATACAAAAGCATTTCTATACAAGTATATGTAGCGTATTTACCTGTTCATGTGTTGGTTACTTTAGGAAACCTGAAGAGTATATGAATATAGTAGTCATATAATATTATATGCCTACTGGTGCATATAATGCATGAGAACTGTTCACATTGTTAGCAGAATTGGGGGGAGGATACACTCGTTTCTCATCAAGATTAAGGGGCAAGACAGGAATTAGGAAAAAAATACATGTTAATAAGCTCAACTTAAAGATTTTCAGAAATTTCCATCCTATGTCTTGAGTTTGAATGATTTTTTTTAAAAAAAAAATCAGCAGAAGAGCGCCAGGCCACTTTTGGCTTTAGATCCCTTTGCAGTGTATCTCCAACCTACATTCAAGATAGCGCTTCCAGGATATCTTTTTGTTTTTTAAAAAAAGGCACCTGGAAGGACATTCCTCAGGTTTTGTAAAGAGAGCTAATTAGCCACACTGACACTGACCTGCCATGTTAAATGAGATCAGTGCTAAATTGATTTTAACTTCTCGTGCAGAATAATCTACCCAAGCTCACAGATGACACTTTCCTCTCACAAGAAAAATAGGATCCGATGAAAACTTGCTGACTTAGGTTTTTGCTTTATCACCAGCTGAAAGAGAAAAATGAAAGCAATTTGGAGTCAAGAAAGGACCCTTGCTCACAGATCTTTCCAGCTGCAGCTTCTGGCTTTGCTCATTATTTAGTTGCCTCTTGACTATCTCCATTTAGACAAGGTGTGTTGCCCCAAATACATTCCTAGCATTGCACTGTTCTGCTGAAAGAGGAACACTAAGAGTTATTTAAAGGTCTGTTCACACATTAGGCATCAATCTACAGTTAAATAAAGCCCAAGGTAGGCAAGATGTTGGAGATTTGTGATCAGATTTCCCACTTCTTTAAAGACTATACGTGGGGAACGGGTTGGGAGAATTGCATCAAGATTGTGGCACTATGGGTTGGGGACTCACCAACACATTTTCCCTGCGTTTAGCTCCCATTTCTCCAGCACCACAGTCCCAATGCAATTTAGATCACCCCATGATAATTTTTGTCCGCGTAGACAAAGAGAGGAGATCCAATCAAGTATCTTGAACACCTCACCTGGTTTTGATCTCAATGGCATCTACCCTCTGATCATTAAGAAATTATTATCAATGGTTCTTTCCGGGTTTTTAACAACCACATGCACAATTGACATTTTGAATTGTTATTGCTACAGCATTTGTACACCACTTTAGTGCTTACAGTGCATCACACATACTAGCTCAGTTATATTTACAAGAACTATAATAAGATCAATTGAGTTTGATACTCCAGATAAGTGGCTGATCCTGAAAGATAGTATAGTACCTTGCCTGAGTAGGTTTGCTGCAGAGGTAAAATCTGACTTTTTGTTCAGCACCTAGTTTCTTTTCCACTGTACTATACTACACTAGGGATAGGATCCACGTTTTGATGCCAGTTCGATTCTCCATCCATCAAACTTCCTTCCAGTACTGCTTCGTCAGGGATTAATGTTAAATTATTTACTATAACTACCAATTTGTGGGGTGTTTTTGTTTTTGTTTTGCAAAAATCTAGGGAAGTAAATCAATATAATATTGATTTTGAATGAAATATCAATATTGATATATTAATATTTTGAAGGGAATATCAATATTATCAATATATTTGAAGCAATTTTTTTTTAAAAAAATCTGTCTTAGCCATAGAAAACCACTAGAAAAAAAATGACCTGAGAGGACAAAAAAGCAAATAAATGGGAAATCTGGTGTCAAACTCAAATTTTGTGAAATTCAAGCACATCCCTATACTACACTGAGCTTTAAATTCTTATATTATAAACAAAGGAACATTAAAGGAGGGGAGGAGTATTTTTGTAGTGTGGATTATTATTCTCTCTAGCAGAAACAGTATGTGAACAAGCCACTAGCTTTTGTATTCTAGAAAAAATGCTTTAAGAGTTATGCTTAATACACACCCTGGAGTTTCCTGCTTATAAGCAACAGGAGTTTCCTGTTCTGTTAACAGATTCATTTCATGGAGAAATCAACAGTTTTTATATCCCTCAGCCACAGTAGCAGCAAACTGTCTAGGCATTCTTTTTCCTTACCACTAGCAGTCCAGCACACAGAAGACACTGAGGATGCAAGGACTTCAAAAGAAAGAAAACTAGCCCACTGCCCGTCTTGTCTCCCTAACATGGATCATTTTGAAGGAACAAGAGTCCATATGATACCCATTTCTCTTTATAATCTCTTTTGAATCAGTACAATCCCCTGTGACAGGATATGTCTACTTCAAACCCATGGAACATGTGAAAAGGCAGTAATGTCAGATGTCCACAAACCGGGGATGACAATAACAGAGAGAGTTGGATCTGCTTCCAACACTAATTTGTTCATACAGTGAGACAGGAGTGATGCTGTTCAGATTGGGAGGCCCATGTGTGTCCTACCAGTTGGGATGGGGGACAAATTTGGTTCGGATTTTAATGCAAACCTACACAATTTGCCCTTCCAGAGAAAATACACAAACCAAACCATAGCTATCCTTCAAAATTCCCACTTCTCTGAATTTTGCAATGCAGTCCTCCAGCAAATGGGGGGGGAAATTATACAGAGTATACATTGAAAGTTATGTACATTATGGTAGGGAAAACTGGTGGCAAATGTAAGTATTTTTGGCAAAACTGCATACAAAAATGTATAAAGAGAAATTCACACTGAAGTGTTGAGAAATTTTCATGAGGACTCTTTAAAAAAAATCAAACTAATACAGAAATGTAGAGAACTGAACTGGAAAAATAAGAAACTGAGAGAAAATGAAACTGACCGATTTATCTATTCATAACTACAGGGAGTATGAATGGCCACTAGCAAGGAAGATTGAAGAAAAAAAATGGGAGCTTTCCTTGTGTGTGAGATGACTGATAAGGAGCAAGCCATAGTTCAGAACGGAGTGGCTGACTGCAGAATTCAGCCCAGGAGCCAAATGCAACCATCCAGGCATCTCTATTTGGCCCTCAGGACTGTACCTAGGCTGCACCCCTCCCCAGGGCAGATTCTTCACTGACTCTGATCTGCATCCTCCATTCAAAATTTTGCCTAGCTGGTACTTGAACAGTGACCATGTGTCTCACTTGCTTGGATGGAGGATGGGGGGGGGTGTATACTCATATGGACACACACATGTGTAGAAACCCTTGACTTTATGTGACTTGAATTTAGCTATCTGTATAAAGGTAACAAGCACACCTGAAACTCTGCCCACTATTGCTTCTGCCCACGCCCTCAGAAGGTTCCCCACGAATAAACGTAGCACTCAGGCTGAAAACTTTTCTCCACCCCGTTGTAGAGAGTGACAAACAGAGCTGAAGGTGCCATGGCCCTGGCCAGGCTGATGGGGCCAAAGGAGAGGCAAGTGCTTTGCTCCTTCAGCTGACTGGGTAGCATACTAGCTGATTGTCTCGCAGCAAATGTCTAAGTAAATAAGTGTTTCGTATTTGCCAACTAAAAAGAAAAACACTAAGTCAAGTTCTTTGCAGAGAGAGTTTCAAATTGAAGGCCTTAGCGATTTCACCTCTGGAACAGATGGAATCCAGAGACAGAAGTCCTGGTCTCTCTTCAGGCTTCACGTTAACTATCTTGCCTTGGTACTCAAACAGCAGTGCACAGACCAGGTGTGGGGCCCTCCAAATGTTGCTGAAATATAACTCCCATCATCCCCGGCTATTGGCTACGCTCGCTAGCGATGATCGTAGTTGCAGCTCAGCAACGACTGGAGGACCAAAGGTTCCCCACACCTGCTGAAGAGGGAGTAGATAGCTTAAATGTGGCCATTCCAAATAAAACTGTATCTGAGCAACATATCATCTCAGTCTCTGTTCATATTGTTAGCTGGGAAGTGGAACCTCTTTAAGTTATGGAGTAGTTGTGTCCTCCTCCCCCACTCAAAAACATTATCCAATCTGAGAGATTATTTCTGTGCATAGGGCCATATGCACGAAGGCCCAGTTTGTACAA
The DNA here is from genome assembly GCF_030035675.1 of Rhineura floridana. Taxonomy (NCBI): domain Eukaryota; kingdom Metazoa; phylum Chordata; class Lepidosauria; order Squamata; family Rhineuridae; genus Rhineura; species Rhineura floridana. The sequence continues at coordinate 39,552,591 of NC_084485.1, forward strand.
TCTTCCCCCTCCCTCCACTTTTTGAAGGGGAAGAATCACATGAATTGGGACTACAAATGTGCGACCCTACAGATGGTGCCTGCTGTTAAATTATGTACACAGTGTGTGCATTGTACTGTAACAGAGTAGAGTTGGAAGGGTCTTATAAGGCCATTGTGTGCAACCCTCTGCTCAGTGCAGGAATCCAACTTAAAGAATATCTGACAGGTAGCCGTCTAGCTGCTTCTCGAATGCCTCCAGTGTTGGAGTGCCCACCACCTCTCTAGGTAATTGGTTCCACTGTTGTACCACTCTAACAGTTAGGAAGTTTTTCCTAATGTTAGTCGAAATCTGGCTTTCTGTGTGCCTATTATTCTGTTTCCTGCACTCTGGGATGATCAAGAAGAGATCTTGGCCCTTCTCCGTGTGGCAACCTTTCAAGTACTTGAAGAGTGCTATCAGTCTTCTCTTCTCAAGGCTAAACATACCTAGTTCTTTCAGTCTCTCGTCATAGGGTTTTGATTCCAGTCCCCTGATCACCCTCGTTGCCCTCCTCTGAATCTGTTCCAGGTTGTCTGCATCATTTTAAAGTGTGGTGTCCAGAACTGGATGTATTCAGATTGAAGCCTAACCAGTGCCAAATAGCGGGCAACTAGTACTTCACACGATTTGGAAACTATTCACATGATTTGGAAATGATGCCTGTCTCACTCACTCACCCTCAGAGGATCTTTAGACTAAATTAAGTATATGAACTACATCTTGGGATGCACCCAAAGTGGGTGATCAGCAATTGTGAATTAATTGAAATTGCTACAATACAGAGGCTGAGGAAGAAAAATTGGTTGCAACTAACAACCATTTAAGTCTCTGAAGCTCAGCTCAGCTCATCTGCACCATTCTTCTCACTATCTTCCTTGTAGTTAAAACTATCATACCTGATACAAAGCCCAATGCAGCTTTTGCTGATTGTCCTGAGCACACACCCCTCTCTCAAATAGCCCCCTGGAGCGGAAACTACATATCAAACGGTTGTGTGTATTTCCCCCAAATTTTTGTTTTTGCCTTTAAACAAAAATAACCATGGAAGACTCTGAATATAAAGAAGAGGTGGTGAACTTTTTCAACCCAAGAAAAAGCCCCATTTCCTTCTGTGCAATCTTCCAGGGGCCACATGCCTGTACTGGGTGCTGACAGAAGCAAAAGTGGGCAGAGCAACATAATGTCTACATTTATACAGTAGGCTAGTTTCTACACACACTCACACACCCTTCTCTATTCTCCATCCAAGTAAGCAAGAGGCATAATCAGAATTCAAGGACACATTGCAGCCAGGCAAAACAGACTCAAGGAAGGTTCAAAGGAAGACTAGTGAGGGGACAGTACCAAGGGCCAGATAAAGAGGCCTAGAGAGACCTAAGCGCAAAGCATTCTCCCTACTTGTGATAACGAGCAACTGCTATTCAGAGGCATATTGTGCCTGACAGTGGAGATAGGATATAGCCACCATGGCTAGTAGCCACTGATACCCTTATCTTCCATAAATTTATCTAACCCTTTTTTAAAGCTATCCAGGTGGGTGGCCATCTTATGGGAGTAAATTCTAGTTTAACTATATGGAATACAGTACAATTTCATTTTGTGTTCAGCTTTGTTTTAAAATAGAAGCAGCCCACTTGGAAAGTTTTCTAACACCTTCAAATGTGCCTTTTTTGAAAGTGCAGGAAGGGTGAAGGTGGGGAGAAGAAGACAGAGAGGCTCCTACACACTTCTCCCTTTTTGGAAAATGTCACAACAAGCCTCCACCTCCCAAAAAAGCCCAAACAAACTGTATATAAAGGTAAATTTGTCTTGTTACATTTGAAATCCACTTTCGCTACCAGTATCTCTTTATGTAGTCCAAGAAAGCAATGAACATTTTCTTCATTCTAAATTTGCACAGTTGTCCTAAGTCAGTACTGTCAGACTGTGTTATAACGCTCATTCACTAGGTGCAGAACTAAGTGTTCTATTATTTTTGTGTGTGTGCTTTACCTCCATAGAATAGTTAGTCATTAGTCACAGAATAGTCCACTAGGGGTTGAGAAAAAACTTCCTGAACCACAAAGCATTTCACCCTCTGAACACATGAAGCTATTTTATATTGATTCAACCACTGGTCCACCTAGCCTAATATTATCTACTTTGACCAGCAGCAACTCTCCAGGCAGCTGATTTTGGGTGTCACAAAAGGGCAGCAAGTTGTTACTTATTTAATATAATATTACTATATTTTTAATTACAGGGAGAGGCACTTGAACATAAGAACATAAGAACATAAGAAGAGCCTGCTGAATCAGGCCAGTGGCCCATCTAGTCCAGCATCCTGTTCTCACAGTGGCCAACCAGGTGCCTGGGGGAAGCCCGCAAGCAGGACCCGAGTACAAGAACACTCTCCCCTCCTGAGGCTTCCAGCAACTGGTTTTCAGAAGCATGCTGCCTCTGACTAGGGTGGCACAGCACAGCCATCACAGCTAGTAGCCATTGATAGCCCTGTCCTCCATGAATTTGTCTAATCTTCTTTTAAAGCCATCCAAGCTGGTGGCCATTACTGCATCTTGTGGGAGCAAATTCCATAGTTTAACTATGCGCTGAGTAAAGAAGTACTTCCTTTTGTCTGTCCTGAATCTTCCAACATTCAGCTTCTTTGAATGTCCACGAGTTCTAGTATTATGAGAGAGGGAGAAGAACTTTTCTCTATCCACTTTCTCAATGCCATGCATAATTTTATACACTTCTATCATGTCTCCTCTGACCCGCCTTTTCTCTAAACTAAAAAGCCCCAAATGCTGCAACCTTTCCTCGTAAGGGAGTCGCTCCATCCCCTTGATCATTCTGGTTGCCCTCTTCTGAACCTTTTCCAACTCTATAATATCCTTTTTGAGATGAGGCGACCAGAACTGTACACAGTATTCCAAATGCGGCCGCACCATAGATTTATACAACGGCATGATGATATCGGCTGTTTTATTTTCAATACCTTTCCTAATTATCACTAGCATGGAATTTGCCTTTTTCACAGCTGCCGCACACTGGGTCGACATTTTCATCGTGCTGTCCACTACAACCCCGAGGTCTCTCTCCTGGTCGGTCACCGCCAGTTCAGACCCCATGAGCGTATATGTGAAATTCAGATTTTTTGCTCCAATATGCATAATTTTACACTTGTTCATATTGAATTGCATTTGCCATTTTTCTGCCCATTCACTCAGTTTGGAGAGGTCTTTTTGGAGCTCTTCGCAATCCCTTTTTGTTTTAACAACCCTGAACAATTTAGTGTCATCAGCAAACTTGGCCACTTCACTGCTCACTCCTAAGTCTAGGTCATTAATGAACAAGTTGAAAAGTACAGGTCCCAATACCGATCCTTGAGGGACTCCACTTTCTACAGCCCTCCATTGGGAGAACTGTCCGTTTATTCCTACTCTCTGCTTTCTGCTTCTTAACCAATTCCTTATCCGCAAGAGGACCTCTCCTCTTATTCCATGACTGCTAAGCTTCCTCAGAAGCCTTTGGTGAGGTACCTTGTCAAACGCTTTTTGAAAGTCTAAGTACACTATGTCCACTGGATCACCTCTTTCTATATGCTTGTTGACACTCTCAAAGAATTCTAATAGGTTACTGAGACAGGACTTTCCCTTGCAGAAGCCATGCTGGCTCTGCTTCAGCAAGGCTTGTTCTTCTATGTGCTTTGTTAATCTAGCTTTAATAATACTTTCTACCAGTTTTCCAGGGACAGAAGTTAAGCTAACTGGCCTGTAATTTCCGGGATCCCCTCTGGATCCCTTTTTGAAGATTGGCGTTACATTTGCCACTTTCCAGTCCTCAGGCACAGAGGAGGACCCAAGGGACAAGTTGCATATTTTAGTTAGCAGATCAGCAATTTCACCTTTGAGTTCTTTGAGAACTCTCGGGTGGATGCCATCCGGGCCCGGTGATTTGTCAGTTTTTATATTGTCGATTAAGCTTAGAACTTCCTCTCTCGTTACCACTATTTGTCTCAGTTCCTCAGAATCCCTTCCTGCAAATGTTAGTTCAGGTTCAGGGATCTGCCCTATATCTTCCACTGTGAAGACAGATGCAAAGAATTCATTTAGCTTCTCCGCAATCTCCTTATCGTTCTTTAGTACACCTTTGACTCCCTTATCATCCAAGGGTCCAATCGTCTCCCTAGATGGTCTCCTGCTTTGAATGTATTTATAGAATTTTTTGTTGTTGGTTTTTATGTTCTTAGCAATGTGCTCCTCACATTCTTTTTTAGCATCCCTTATTGTCTTCTTGCATTTCTTTTGCCAGAGTTTGTGTTCTTTTTTATTTTCTTCATTCAGACAAGACTTCCATTTTTTGAAGGAAGACTTTTTGCCTCTAAGAGCTTCCTTGACTTTGCTCGTTAACCATGCTGGCATCTTCTTGGCCCTGGCGGTACCTTTTCTGATCTGCGGTATGCACTCCAGTTGAGCTTCTAATATAGTGTTTTTAAACAACTTCCAAGCATTTTCGAGTGATGTGACCCTCTGGACTTTGTTTTTCAGCTTTCTTTTTACCAATCCCCTCATTTTTGTGAAGTTTCCTCTTTTGAAGTCAAATGTGACCGTGTTGGATTTTCTTGGCAATTGGCCAGTTACATGTATGTTTAATTTAATAGCACTGTGGTCACTGCTCCCAATCGGTTCAACAACACTTACATCTCGCACCAGGTCCCGGTCCCCACTGAGGATTAAGTCCAGGGTTGCCGTCCCTCTGGTCGGTTCCATGACCAACTGGTCTAGGGAATAGTCATTTAGAATATCTACTTGGAGGGTTTTCTGCCTCAGGATTCAAAATAAATTGGGTCCCATCTGCACTATACATTTAAAGCAGTATCATAGCACTTTAGACAGTCATGGCTTCTCCCAAAGAATCCTGGGAACTGTAGTTTGTGAAGGGTGCTGAGAGTTGTTAGGAGACCCCTGTTCGCCTCACAGAGCTACAATTCCCAGAGTGGTTTAAAAATCAATCCCTTTCCAGGGAACACAATGATGGGAGTTATAGTCCAGCAACATCTGGAGGGCCCAAAAATTCTCCACGCCTGCCTTAAACTATGTCAAGTTTAAGAGGCCCCACAGGATTACCCCCCAAAATGTTATTCTAACAGGAAGGACAATGAAAATATTAATAACCATTTACATTTGCAATCTAACAAACTGCAAACAAATAAATAAAACATAGTCATGTAAAACTTTAGTATTTTTTCTGTATTTACAGGCTCCTCATAATCTGAGCCCCTAAACTACTGCTTATTTAGCTGATACATAAATCCAGCACTGACTATAGCAGCCTTCCACAATGCGGATTCCCTTCAAATGTTGCTGAACTGCACCTCCCATCACCCTTGTTTATATTGGCTAGGGGTGATCATTGTTTTTATGCATTTGGAGGGCACCCGGTTGGGCTATATCAGGCATGGGGAACCTTTTGCCCTCCAGATGTTGCTAAACTCCCACCAGCCCTGGCCGTTATCAGTGCTTGATGAGACTGAAGGGAGTCATAGTTCAGCAACATCTGGAGGGGCAAAGGTTTCCCACACCTGGGCTATATTAATGGATGATTTTAGAGCTATTTCCAAGAAAATCAGAAAGTCTGGCCTATCTCAGCTGGAATCACTGAACAGGGTGTCACAGTGAAAGAACACCTACCATTAAGCCATGTGTTTTGCTGTAAACCTCGCCTGCCTCTTCCTGTGCCATGATTGGAAAGCACAGACACACTTCCTGTGTAACAAGAATAGGGGAAAGGGTGTGATAAAAATTACATTCCCAAACTGGGTGACCACAGCCAAGTAGAAAAACCATTCACACCCAGTTGATAGAGGCTTGCCAAAGCCAAGTAGTTTTGTTACTACAGATTTTTTAAAGAAAAATCATGCTAATTCACCAATAATAATATTAATTTAAATATAATATGGAGTAAAGTCTTGTATCCAAGGTCTCGCTTTAGATACTATGTTCCACTGGATTTTCCTCCCTCTGCCCTTAAAAAGCAGACCTGGAAGAGTTGAGCAGGTACACAAACTGGAAATGAAGAAAAATATTGCAAAGCAGCATCTCAGTGCTCAAGGGAGACAGCCAATTTGAACTTTGATCCTTGAAGAACGTCCAGTAGTTCCTGTTAGTGACCTCAGTGCTGTATATTGTACTAACTGGGTCAGAGAGCATGGAACTCTGCACAATAACTTTGAAACAACCACAGAGGCTCCTGGTCCATTTCCAAGCCCAATCCAGAGTGCTCACTTTAACCATAAAAAACAAAATGCCTTAGGGCAGCCTTTACCAACCTGGCATCCTCCAGGTGTTCAATTCCTATCAGCCCCAGCCAGCATAGCCAATGGTCAGTGATCCATAGGTCATAGCTGCTAGAGTGCTAGACTAATACCAGGGAGACTTGGGTTCCAACCTCAGCTCAGATATGAAGCTTACATGGGTGGCCATGTGCCAGTAACTCCGACAGACTAGCTTACATCACTGGGTGTACTGTCAGGGCAAAGAGGGGCAAACCGTTGTGCTCCCCTGACCTCCTTGTTGATTCTGATTACAAAAACAAGCCACCAGGTGATTATTGAAAAATTAATGTTGGTTCCAGGATTTGGAATGCTAGAGAACTTGGGAAAGAATCCCTTGACATGAGAGAGGCAAGACATGCTAACTGATAATTAATTCATGTTGCCTCTGACTTTAGATGCTCTTTGCAAAGTGCAAAAGTCAGAATGCTGGTATGAGAAGTCCTTTGCCAGCGTTGGAGTCCTGGAAATGCTCATGTTCATCACCCTCTGGAGCTGGCCCTTCTGCAAATAGCATTTCTTTAGGGCATTTGACTCAATGTTTAGTAGCTCCAGTGATGTCCACTTAAAAAAACAGCAAGCAGAAAATGTTAGCATTGTAGCTGTATTTGTACTATAGACAATGACTGATCCCACACTCCAAGAAACTTGCAGGATGAAGAATTTTGAAGAACTATTCCTAGCAAAGGGTTATTTCTGGCAGTCTTGCCAAAGGGGATTTATAGAAGAGTACAATTTAACTGTCAAATGAAGGATGACCATAACATACTAATTACAAGAAGAAATTAACAAAATGTGAGTCAGATGGGGGAAGTTCTAAAAGTCGCTCAAGATCCCAGGTTCCTAAATATGTGACACACAGTTGCCTCTTTCAGGCCTCCACCTGCACATGTTCACTCTGTGTGGGAAGGAGGAAATGGTATGCTGCTGCTGCCAATGTCACCACGAACAACTGGCTCAGTCCCCAACACGTACACAAATATGCACAGAAACTCTGAAATGGGTAGTATGTTTGGACAGTTATTGTTATAGCTGCTGGCCAACCAGTGCTGTGCTATGCAGATAAATAGCACAGGATTAATAGTGCAAATTTATCATTGATCTTTTAACCATAAGGATAATGTTTATATCACTTGATGTGGAATTTCTTATGTGTTTTTGAATTAGCTGCCCATCAGAATATATAATCTTTCCAATGAAGGAGAAATTACAGACACAGGGCAAAAACAGTTTTGAATGGAGAAATATAGGTCGCCTCCAGACTATCAAATATATCGTAAACCAAGGTTTGCATAATTAATGTATTCTGTTGTTCTGCTGCAACAAATCCACTTTAAAAAAAATAGAGAGACTTTTTGCAGTGATCGAGAAATGCACTAAAAGTGTGGGATAACGATCAAGAAGAAGATATATAATATCCGCACAGCCAAATCTGGATGAATGCTCAACAAACAGGTTTCTGGAGGAGCCCAAAGGGAAGGACGGAGACAGGCTGGATGTTGAAGTACCTTGGAACGGAAAACTGATATAGGTTTCCCTATAAGTAGTCTTGTAGATGCGGCTCCTTGCCTTCACATTCTCTGCTTCTATATTTTAACATAGCAAATATTACCCCTCCAAACCCCAACCAGAAATAGTCTTCAGTGCTCTTCAATGCATCCATAGGAATTGAAACCCAGCAGCGCTGCCCCTGGAACACCTCAGCACTTGATGAAATGAGGAACACGGGATAATGTTTTTCCTCTGCACCATTTGTCACCCAAGATGTTTTTCATTTTGAATCTAGTCTGTTGGTCTGCCATCTTTAAGGCCTCACACAAATCCAGGTGGCGACCACCCAGATGATGTATGACGACTACATCCATGTGTTTGGGACTGCTGCCCACGTATCATTTAAAAATGGTCACCGCTGCACAGGGATTGCTTTGGAGGATATTAAGGCCCAAGTCACATCACCAGCTCCAGTATGGCTATTGCCACATGCATGTGTGTGTGCATGTGCACACAGAGGCAGTTGCATGACTTGCCAAAGGTGGGTGCAGAACTCTTTCTACAAATCATGCCCTTCCAAGGGCCAAAGGAGTTGCATATACAGTGATGTACTACCTATAATTAGTGATTGGGGAGAAATCTGTTTGGTTTAATGAAATAGGAACAGTTCAGTAGTTCTGTTTCTTAGCAGAGTATATATTTTGGAAAGCGGAATGAGAACTAACCAGCCCAATTTCCCCTCATACAGACTAGCTGAATAAAAACAACTGAGACAGACTTCTTTGGTAAAAAGTATTCAGAATGTTTACGCACAACCTTTCATATGTTCAGGAAACATAGGCTCTAGCTTGGAGAGAAAAGATAGACGTTGGTAGTAGATTTTAGTCCATGAATGGGAACCTGTGGATGCTTCTCTCTCCTGTGGCTTAATGGAGAATTATGCAAATAAGACAATAGATCTCTTAACAAAGAATAGGAAGAGAAGAAGGGAAATAACACCTAACAACAGGAAGTTACATCACAGTAAACAAGCACAGAGGTGTCCTCAAATTCTGGCTAGAAGCAACATCTCTCTATTAAAAGCATGCAAGCTTGCTTATCCCAACAAAATTTGGTTCAGTTCGCGTTTAAATCCAAATTATCAAATTTGCACTTTCCAAAACAATATGAGAACCAAAGCTCAGTCATCCTTCAAAATTCACACTTATCTGAATTCTGTGACACAGTTCTCCAACCAAACTATGTTGCATGTATTAGAAAAAAATATGCATTAAATTAATATATTAATGAAAATAACATATACAAATGCAGTATATTAGGAGAAATTGCTTGCAAAACTGTGCACATTAGTCAAAACTGCATACAAAAATGTGTTTAGTAGGAAAAATGCACATTAAAATGCTAAGGAATTTTCATGAGGATTTTTTTAAATTGCAAATTGCTGCAGAAATCTGCAGAACTGAATTTAAGATTGGGAAAAATGAGCAACTGAGAGAACTGAAATTAATAGATGTTTCCATCCCTACCTACAATCTTATGATTTGCCTCCATTTGTGATATTGATACATGTGCAAGCAATTACTCTGCTGGAAACTAACTACTTGGACATTCTTACACTTCTGAGAAGAGATTTCTTTTCTTTCACGGCTTTTGGAAGACTTGAATGTTGGAAGTGTGATTTCAATCCAGACATTTAGGTCACTTTCAGACAACCTGTTTATTGAGTATTCATCCTGATTTGTTTGCTCAAAACTTACAGGGAGGTTAGACAATGTCGGCTATTTACTAAGCATTCATTCTGACTTATTTGCAGGGAGGTTATAAAATGTGTCTAGCAACTGTTATCCCAGTACTTCTAATTTGGAGGGGGTGGTGGTGGGAGCAGGCTTGCTGTGCAAGAGCACTAAATTAACTTTAATTGCATGACCTGAATTTGCCAGTTTGTAATTGAATCCCACCAGAATAGAGTGACAGTCTGAAAATGCCGCTATGTTAGTGTTACTTATAGAAGGAAGGAAAACAAACTATGAGCGACACCAATATATGAAACCAAACAACTGCTACGTATGCTGGTTGTTGGAGGCATCACAGGATATAAGTCTTCCTGTGGTCATTGTGTTACTCCCACACAGTGGAAACAATAGGAATCCATCCAATGCAGCTACGTCAGTTTTAAGCATCTTCACAGACACTCAGAGATAATAAAACTAACTGTGATGATGAAAGTGCAAGAGGAATATGAAAAGTGCTGATTGGCTGTTTCAGGAGCTGGGACTGATTACATGCTCCTGTGAAAAGTTTTAAGAGGATGTCAAAGATTATTAAATTGGATATTAAATTAAATATGATATAATATTTTACAATTAAATTGTTTGCTTTTAATGAAAAGCACTCAGCTTGTTGAACTCTCATACTGGTATTTTTTTCTTATTCCTTTTCTTGCATTTTTCTCTGTGTGCGCTTCCCTTTTATATGCACTTCTTTAATAAAAGTTTTTCTAAACTCTTGTAATCTTTTAAACTCTTTTGAACTTCTTTGTAAAGTACTTCTTTCTACTTTTTGCAGTAGTAAAAAGATTTAAATGAAGGGGAGAATATTCATAGACATGATACTTTAGCAGATACCTCTGATTAAATGTTATTGCTGTGAGGATTAGCAGTTCTCCCCCTAGAAAGAAAGAGCATCATATCAGAGGCCTTTAAAGAGTATTCACAGGATCACTAGATATTGATTAGCTGCCCTTTCATTCTAACAATATTTTTACAAGTCTTAATCTGAGCCAGAGTTCACCATGATTCAGCCACAGAACTCTCTTTGAAAGCCAGGGCTTTATGTCACAAAAAATTATCCCCGAGCATGTACAGAATGCACCACCTTCACCACAAAGTAACCACAGTCAGCCTTCATGTAATCCTATTCCTCAGGGTCACTTGGGTATGTAAATTTGGGCTCTGGCACTCTCCCTTTAGAAATGGAGCACAACTTCCTCCACCCCAAGCAAGATGGTTAAAGCATGGTAAGAAAGTAACTTGTTTTTTATTCTGAGTGGATTCAAAGCACAGAGTAGCAATCTAAATGAGCATTTGCAACTGCAAGACTGAACAAGAAATTAACAGATTAACAAAGGCATGTAAAAAAAGCTGTTAAAATGGCACACATGACATCCATTTAACAAGCTTTAGCAATTTTATTTTTATGAACAACAAATGTTAAGGAACTGAATTTGGGCCACACAATCTGTATAATGTATAATAATGAACTAAAATATTTGGTGGGGATGATAGCGATGAAGCCTCTAAAAATATTGGTTGAACTAAGCCAATGTCAAAAGGAGTGAAGAATCCAAGAGAGGGACAGAGCAGGAAGACAGTCCTAGGGAAGAGGAACAAGATAAAAAGTGGCAGGAGGAAGATGGTGGTAGGGACCTTCAAGAAGCAGGCCAAGGGAAAGCCTGGTTCCTAGGAAAGAAGAGTTGGAAAACTGTTCCAGAGGAATTAGGGGAACAGCAGAAAACCAGAAGATGATGAGAGGGGATAAGTGGGAAAGAAAACAGGGAAGAAGGGGAATGGGTAGAAAGGAGAGATGAAGAATTAACAAAACAATATAGGAGTAGCCCACCAAATGTTTAATCGCACACCTTAAGAAAAAGTCCTGAAATGCAGACTGATTACTGACTGATCTGAATTCTTTTGGATGCCTCTTTAATTCTCATAATGGTTAGTCTAGTGACTCATCAGTTCCATTTACGTCACAGTAAGCCAGAATTTCTGGTGTAGCATAGCTTACTGAAAATAAGCAGCATGATAGTGCAAGCTACCTGATCCCTCCCACTTGGCTCCTCCCCTAGCATGAGCAGGATAAACAAACCAGAAAGCCTTGGCTTCATGTTACATCTGATCAAGGCACCATGTCTGTTAACCAACATGAAGCAATGGTTTGTTGCTGGCCTGCTGACTGGGGGTTTCTAGAGAGCAATAAACCAAAACTACTGATTAGGACATAACACAAAACCAAGGTGTCTTGGTCTGTTTACCCAGTTCATGCCGGAGGATCAGTGAAGCAGGAACAATCAGGCAGCATGCACCGACCGATTCTCAGTAAAAATAAAAATAAGCAAGAAAAATCTGTGAAAACAGCCACGGTAAAAAGGGAAAGAAAAGGAGGCCTGGGAGAGGTTTAATTATCTTTCCTGGCGCTGACTATTTGTGAGCTCATTCACATGTTATTAGCAAAATGCAATTAAATTTGGAAAAATATTTTGTTACTTATTGCAAGGGGAACGGAACTGTCCACTGTCTAAAGAAAACATGCAGGAGAGAGAGTTTACACGGAAGTTTCAGCATCAGTTATCAGGAGCTACCTTAACAATTGCTATAGCAACTAGAGTTAAATAAGGATTTAGAGCATTTGGCAACAAAAAGGGAGTTACAGGTTTGGGACATGCAGTAAAATGAAAAGGCCTGAATGGAAAGAAACTGTGTGAGTGGGAGATAGTGTACAGAGAAACACTCTACAGAAGTAGCGTTTAATGACACAGGCATAGGAACCATCAAATTATGTTGGCCAACATTATACAAACTACTACAACAACATTTGCCTTGGCAGCAACCAGCCACCTAACATGAGGGCCAATGTAGCAATCAGTGATGCACAGGCTAACCAAATAATTGCTTCAATCTAGGAAGAAAATGGCATCTTATACAGGGGAAGGGGAGATTCAGTCTTTCTTTCTTTTTTTATGATCCCTGGGGAGAACTTGGATGGGTGAAAGCTGTCCCTTTATGCAGTCCTGGCAAAAGACATTTTGCTGCCTGAGGCAGAGGATCAAATTCACTCCCACAACAGGCAGTGGTGGCCTCCAATGTGGATGACCTTAAAAGAGGATTAGACAAATTCATGGAGGATAAAGCTATCAGTGGCTACTAACTCTTGATGGCTATTGTTCTACCTCCATTTTCTGAGGTAGTACGCTTCTGAATACTGGTTGCTGGAAACCACAGGAGATGAGAGTGCTGTGGTGCTCAGGTCTTGCTTGTGGGCTTCCAATATGCATCTGGCTGGCCACTGTGAGAACAGGATGATGGACTGAATGGGCCACTGACCTAGTCCTGCAGGCTCTTCTTATGTTCTTAATGCAGACACACACACACCCAAAAAATCACACTGGCTGTCTTAAGGGTATATTTGTACCCCAAGGAGATTTCCAATGGAAGGATGGGGTAACTTTGTCCCCCAGAGACCATTTTTGTCTATGTAGTCAGCATAAGCGTTGAGGCTCTTATTTTGTAAACAGTGCCCTCTCTCCACCCTGAAGTCAAGCTGCATAGAACCCAATGCAAGTCAAGTCATCTTCAACACCTGAGGCAGAAAAACCCATAATCAATGTTCCTTCTCTTTCCCTGTAAACATAAAACAGTAATGAATTAAATAATGAAACTACTTGCTACCCTTTCACACCAAAATAAGCTGCATGAGTTGGCCACTTCTCTCTGCCTAATGGTAGGGCCACCCCACATATATTTCTACCTTGCTGCATGCTGCCATCGCATGCTCCAAATGCCCTATCTGCAAATGGAATCTGAATCATTGCTCTGCCGCACACATCCTGGCTGTGTGGTCTTGGCAATGGTGGCAACAGCACTCCCCACCACTGCTCAGTGCCAATTTTCTCCCTCTATCCTTATTCATACAACAATACCAGTGCTATGGAAAACTCTGAAAAGGCTTTTAGGTATCACTATGCAGTCAAATGTGGCAAGTTACGTGACAGCATCCTGAAGCCAAGTCAGAATGGGAGCAATGCTTCCTGCCCACACTCTGACATTGTGTGATACAGACAAAAAGAGGGAGGGACCATCAATCACTATGCTATTGTCCCTCACTTGCTGCTGGAAAGATGAGCAGAAAAGCTTAACAAGAGTTTCATTTTCCACTGATCAATTGATGCAATCTCTTTTCATCCAACCAGACTCTACACTGGGGTTAAGCGTGTAGGGCTGCAAGTTTTAATCTGTAAATGAACACCTTTAATCACAAATTAAAAGCCACCCCACCCCAATTAAATTGGCAAAGCCAAGACTGAAAAGTACACAGCTGGGCAGGCTGAATATATGCACTGATACCCTCCTCTCTCTACCAAATTTTGGGGGGGAAACAAAGAAGGTTTTTCCTTCCTGTATATATCCAAAGTTACCAAATGCATTGCAAGTTGAAATATGAGACTAATGGCAGGCAGCTGTAGCTGACAGCACTCAGTTGAAGTCAATTGCAATGCACGGTTTTAAAGCTGGATCTTCTACAAAAAACTGACAGGATTAGGATTTGTTCATTTTTAAAGTATTTTGGCTAGAATTTAATTGGAAATATTATATATTCCAATTTGCAAAGCTGAATAACAAGACACTTTTCTTCTACCAATGCATTGTAGGTTTTGCTTATTAAAAGTGCTGGTATTGCCCTCTAAGATGTAACCAGCTTGGAACCAGGCTTTTTAACATCCTGATGAATCTGACTGGACATGAAGATCAGCCACAGAGGCCCTGCTCATGGAATCAATCAAATGGTAGGCACAAGAGATAGGGCCTTTTCAGCGGTGGCTCTGTATCTCTTGAATTCCTCTCATGACAGGTAGGTTTGCTCCTTCCCATTTCCTTTTAAGCAGGCTTAAAGGACTTTTCATTTCAGTCCACCTTAGTTAAACAGGGTGGGGCAGATTTCATAAGACGCTGTCTTAAAATGCTTTTAAGATTGTGCTATTATCTTTTGTTGGTTTGTTGGTCTGAAGTGTTTTATGCTGCTCTTCTATTGATTTTATTTAGTTTTTAGTTTTAATATTTTAGATATTGGTATGTTTGGGTTTAAGAAAAATTACATGCGTGTAAGCCACACTGGGTAAACTTTGTTTTGAAAAGCAGCCTGGAAATTATTGAATGCAATAAATAAAAATAAAATAAATTGCACTGTTAGGTCATCATACACTTAAGAAAATATATAACCTCAAAAAGCCAACAATATTGAAATGTGGGTAATATGCACATATAAGAATTCAACTGATCATATCACTTAAAGTTGAGATTAATGAACTAAACGTTCTTAGCCAGTTGACAGTCCTGCCTGCAGATACCAAAATCAATGTCATTCACAGCTAAGAGGGATATTGTGTCCTCAAGTTTGCCTATTGAGATCTGGCAACACAAAGCTTACAAAGCAGATGGCAACCTTAAACATCCTACCTGGCTGTACCTCATGCAGACAGACCACTGAGAGCAATTCAGATGAATTCCAAATGTACTGCCATGAGAGGAACAAATCTGCTAGCACGATAGCTGCAAAAGTTATATAAAACAACAAGCCTCCCTTTAACCAACTAGCTTAAAAATGAACAGTGTTATGCAGGGATGAGAGAAATTAGCTCTGCACATAATCAGAGGCACTTCATTTTGACAATATCACATCTATCATTGCAATTCCTTCATGGACTGCTTCCTAACAACAAGTAAATGTCTGGTACAGGAATGTGTTGTCCTACTCAGGCTGCAAGCCTGTAGGCACTAAGCGGTAGGTACCTTATGGAGGAGACAGACCTTGAACAAGAGTCATCCAGTGGTAGGAATCAGGCCATAGCTTTTAGAAAGCAGGACCTGGGACAACACCCTAGAAAAACAGATGCTACAATTATCATCACTGGGGCTACTTGTTCTCTATATACACACCACCTTTCTACATTTCAGCTGTTACTCTTGATACCAGATGCAAAGTCTTGACTATAAGATTAATAGGTTCGAAGAGGGGTTCTCAAACTTTCTACACACAGGGCCCACTAGAGACAGCTGAAAATTGCTGAGGTCCACCAATCACAAAAAGGTGATGCGGGGCAGAGCCAGTCACAAAATAGTGGCAGATGGAGGCAGAACTGGCATAATCAGGGGGCAATTACTGATTTCATTTTCAATTGATATATAATCCATCTTTGGAAATGGCTAAGTTATTCTCCACAATGTTTTCCTTGTGGCAAGGAGCTCCATAGCTCAGCTTTCCTCAAGATCAGTACAGACTCCTACAACTCCCATCATCCCTGATCATTGGCCATGCTGGCTAGGACTGATGGAGGATTGATGTTCAACACCATCTGAAGGGCCACAGATTTCCCATCCCTGCCCTAACTGTTCAAAGCCAGTGCAGACAGTGGGTTGCATCCAACATTATTTATTTATTTATTTGTCGCTTTTTTCCAAAATGAAACTCAAAGCGACTTACAAAAAAAAATCTCAAAAACATATACAGAATAAAGATAACAGTACAAAAGCATACCAAGCAAAACTCAATACAATAAATAGAACAATACGATAAAAATCGCAACACACAATGCAACTCAAATATAGGTTTTCTGCTACCCCCCACCTGTCCCCAAAACTCAGAACCTACTAATTCAGCCATTGTAGCCAAGACCCCCCCCCCAGGCTTAGGCTACAGGAAGCCCCACTTCAGGTATGTTTGGTGGCAGAAGCCACTTCAGAAACAAACAAACAGGATGCTACTGCGTTGGAGATGGAGGCAGGATGCCTCCACGTGCCAAGCAGGGGGTCTCCACAGGTGCAGGAGGGCCATGGGGCAACCCAGCAGGCGGCCCTCACCTGTGTGGGTCCAGAGGTGCAGCTTCAGGTGGGAGCTCTTGATGTAGATCTTCTCGCAGCCGGCGTAGGAGCAGGTGTAGATGGCAGTCCATTTGGGAGGCCAGATGCAGGGTCCCCTCTTGGGCTTGGCTTCCAGTAGCTCCAGCGAGGAGGAGGGCACGGTGCGCAGGCTCCCTGGGGCAGAGGGCTGGGAGGGGAGGCTCTCCTCAAAGAAGCCGGAGGTGCTTGGTTTTGCATAGGACTAGTACTGGAGCGGGTGGGTGAAGGCCAGGTGGTAAGACGGCGGCGGCAGTGGGTGCAGGGGCGCTCCCCGGTCCTCGGAGGCCGCCAGGTGGTCACCGGGGCTGAGCAGCGGCATCTCTGCACCAGGGATCTGCATGGAGCCAGCGGCCAGCATGCAGATCAATGTGGCCAGGGACAGCTTTGGTTTAAATTTGGGTGGGAGGCTACATGTGCCTGATGTAGAATAAAAAGGTGGGGGAACCCAGTGGTGGCATTCATTTTTTGTCATTCATTCTTTTTAGAATATTTCTATACTGTCCATTATTAATTTGGATTCCAGGGACTGACAACAACAGCTGGTGTGAAGTGTCTTTCTGTGAGCAAAGCTTCTTTCATTAGTACAACCACCACACCTACTCTGAGTAGACCCATTGAAATTAATGAACAGGACTAGCTTAAGCCCATTATTTATTTATTATTTATAAATATATTTGTATACTGCTATTTAGTTAAAAACATCAAAGTGATTTACAAGTTAAAACAACCATGTGATAAAAACATTAAAAATACAATTAATTTCAATAGGTCTACTCTGAGTAAAACCTAGTTGGATACAATCCAGTGTTGCACAGCTTTCATGCATTGACAGTGAGTAATGGCTTCTCATGAGCAGAAATAGTCATGTAGTCACACTGAATCAGAATTGGAAGGGATTTCAAAGGCCACCTAGTCTAAACCCCTGTCAATGCATGAAATAATATCCCTGATAGGTGGTCATCTGGCCTCTCCTTAAAAACCTCTAAAGATGGAGAGTTCACTCCCTCCTCAGAAAGTCTGTTCAACTGTTGAATAGTTCATACTATCAGGAAGTTCTTTGCAATGCTTAGTCAAAATCTCCTTTCTTGTCACTTGAACCCCTTGATTTGAGTCCTACCCTCAGGAACAAGAGAAAAGAAGTCTGCTGCACCATTGTCTATGGAAAACCATGCAGAACTTGGCACATATTGAGCTATAGCATCCCACTGCAGACAGATCAAATTGTGAGTTTGCAGGAGTTTCTCTTAGGTCAACACATGCAAAATTCAGTGTGCAACATTACCCCTCACACAGCTAGTTTTATTCATGGAAGGGGCAGCCTGCCATCAGCACCAGGCTAGGAAGCATTTGCCCACAGTTCAGTGGTACAGCACATACTTTGCATGCAAAAGGTCCCAGATTCAATTCTAAGCATCTCCTGTTAAAATGATCATGGGCTGCAGGGCTGGAAAACATTCTGATCTATCTACTACCAGCAGCCAAAGCACACACTATTGCACTACATGGGCAGTGGTTTGATCGTGTGTATAACGCAGCTTCATATGACTGCATGTACATCGACATCTACAAGAATAAGAATAAGATATTGGACTTAATCCTATACCTTTGCTGTTCTTCAACTACTATCAACATTACAAATAAAAATTAGAGCTGTCTTTTGGGAACAATGTACTGAATCAAGGAATGGAAGCTAGATGGAAGCTAGATTGTCTTCACTAGGCAGAAGCAATGTAAGAATCCCTTCTTAAGGGATAGATGGGTATAGAAATACTAGTTTCAGAAGGGTTATCATCACTATCATTATCAGGTATGTGGAAAATTTAAGGCACCTTGTAAAGGTCTAAATAGCTAGGGAATCACTGGCAATAGAAAAGGAGAAACTAATTAATGGCTTTAAAAAAAAATCTAATTTAGGAAACTGGTTTTATGTTGAAAGTGGTACAAAGAAAGAAAAGAAAAGAACAGCCACCAGAGCATGGATGAATATATATATGTGCACATCTAATATCAGCGTCCACTGTGCTCATTATTACTACTACAATTATTTTATTACTGAATTAAAGGGTCATCATAAAGGAAAATTCTACAGTACATGATTAATACCGAACTGATGAAATACTTCATCTCTTCCTAGTGAACAGACTTTCCTTTAACACAGCCTACATAAAACTATGTATAAAATCCAACATATATCTGTAACTCTGGAAAAACTCTATTGAAGGAACCACATTATCTGCTATCAGGAGGCATTCCTGTGTTCCACTTGAAAATTCTGCCCACTGACGAAGAACTCCCTATCAGAATATCAGCCAACTCCTTTGACTCATATATCCAATAAGCAGATTTTAGCCTGTGAAAGTTTATGGCACCATAAATTTAGGCAGCCTCGTCTAAACAATAGCTGCTATGATACAAGCCAATTCCAACTGTTTCTGGATTGTACCATTTCTGTGAAATGTGTATGTGTAGTTCTTTAGTTCCAGCCACTGGCTTTTCTCATAACTTCAGGTTTCTGGCTTTCCGGGGACCGTCCACCACCCAGGCTCAACAGTGCATGCACACAGAGGCACTTCTGAGTGCTCATGCACAAAATTAAAAATGTCTATGAGTAGAAAACCAGCATATTTGAGATGACCAGCCTACGTATTTTCACTCCGGCATCTAGTTTTCTGTGTTATATACAAAGGACAGCTCCCCCACTCCTTGTAGCGTGAGGAAACTATCAATCACATGATTCTCCCCTTCCTTAATATGAAATGGTACAGTCTAAAAATATTTTTACCACATTCATTTTGAAGTATTTATATCCCACCTTTCTATCCCAAATCTCTCAAGGAAGCTAAGAAAACTGAAATCAACAAAACAAGTTTAAAATACAAATGAAAGAGCAGCAGATACTCAATGTACTTATTAAAACATTATACCTATAGCATTTCCCTTGACGTAACTGCAAACTAAGGGCTCCTCCAGGCATCCTTTTTTATTGTGCATTCATGACAACTTGTATACATGATGGTATTGGGGCAGTTAGGCACAATTCTGCTCTCAATACTCCTTGTGCCTGCAAAAGTTTTGGGGCAGACATATTGATTCATTTCCAATCAGTGCATGTCCTATAACTTCCTGTTGACTTTTATACCACAAATGTTCTAAGGGTTTTTTTTGGGGGGGGGAGCGCTGCTGCTTTTGTCGCCCTATAGCACAAGAGGGTAATAATGTATTAACACTGGTGAAGCATCACAGAAAAAAACAAATAAAATGGAATGATGTGCGGGTAGTCCAGTATAAGTCTACCACTAATCCACTATTACTGCATCAATAACATGTTGCAGAATACACTCACCAAAAAAACCCACTAATCTTGAGGGGGCCTTAGTACTGAGTTCCTTGTTCCTGTCCAATTAATTACCTAGAGCCCTGGATCTCTAAGCAGTGGCTAAAGGTAATTAACCGGATGGAACAAACAATCTGCTAGCAATTTACCTCAAGCCCTATTATTGCCGCAAAGACATGTTTGTACAGATCTCTTCTTAGGATCTATTTGTGCTATGTCTCCTATATTGTCCTCCATAAAGATTACAATGTGGGCAGGCTGCCTATCAGAATAATCCCAAACCTGTCACTGTTTCCTTGAGCTTGCCTTCTTTGTCCTGCCCACCTATCAATCTTAGGTTTAGATGGACAGATTTTTAAGCAGGGATTATTCTTGTTTGTTTCGTTTACAGAGCCAACTACAATTGGGAGCTAAGCCTTTAGCTGATACAACACAAACAAGCAGCAGTATTTGCAATAGGGTATGCTAAGGCTCTCTTAGATTTTCTTTGCTGGGCTTTTCCTTGACAAATGAGTCTCATATCTAAGTGGCATTGTAAATACCAAATAGCAAAAATCGTTTATTTGTTTTAAAGAGGAAAACTAATCCTGGCCTAAAACTGTAAGTGTTCTCACTCTCTCTTGTTGTAAAACCTGGAGTTTTTCAGGTTTGTTGACAATTAAGATGCTCTAAATTACAATACACACTCATTGCATACTCAAACAAGAATGCTCACTTAGGCTAATTCTAGGGGTGTGGGCGGCTCCGTGTCAGTGGCGTGGTGGAATCCACTCTGGGTTTTAGTCTGAATTTTCAAGGAGCTGTCCAAGATGCTGAACCTATTGTGGGACTAGTTTCAGAGCCTTGGGCAGCCCCTTGAAAGTTAGGACTAAAGTTAGGACTAAAACCCAGATTGCATTCTACTGCCCCACTAACATGAAGCCACCAGCCACCACTGACTAATTTACTTATATAGGAGAACCATTCATTCATTCAATGAGCAATGGCTTGGAGCTCAATGGGTAAATCCCCCCTCTTATCGAAAACCATTGCTTTTGGAAGGATGTCAGTGTAAGCTACTGTCATGGAAGGCTTAGAGCAGGGGTGACCAAAGTGCTACCCTTCAGATGTTATTTATTTATATAATTTCTTTCCCACTCTTCATCACAAGGTCCCAGGGCAAGTATGTGTTGCTTACTTGCTCATTTAAATGCCTTCTCCCAGAGCATCGCAGACAGCACTGTTGAGAAAGGCCTCTGATAGACTGAACAGGCAGAGAGGCAGGTAGCCCAGACCATTCCAGTAGGCATCAGATGTGCACATGCGTTGCTCTGCTTACACACTGGTGCCTCTGCTGCTGCACTGTAGCATTTGTCTGAGTGGGCAGCAAAAAGCCAGGAAGCAGAATGATGAGCAAGAGGCAGCAAGATGTTGGAAGATAGAGCTGTGAGTGCTATTGGCTTGCCTTGCATCCCCTAAGCCAGCCTGTGGCTCTCACGTGTAGTGGAGGATGTTTGCTCATCAACAATGTTGAAATAAGATTCAATGCCCAGTACAATTAACTTCTGTATATAGAATTGGGCCAGGAACACCATCTTGTTCTTTGCCTCAGGCAGCTAAAAGACTTCTGCCAACCCTGGATATATTCAGTCCTAGAAATGTAACTTATAAATCTTATGTAGTCTAATTAGTTTAGATTCCATCAATAGAAAATTGTATATAACAAATACAGTAAATGAAGAAGCCTTACTGAATGGGCCTTTCCAAACTTATCATTTATAGTGGTATAGTTGCTTGGGATTTTTTTATTTTCAGATTTTGGCATTTTGCCGCACAACATCATTACTCTGCTAGTATTCCAGAATAATATACACCAAACCCCCACTTTTTCTTCTACTCCAAAAAAATCCAGCTTTCGTGAAAGAACTGGAATGGATGCTCAATATTTTCACTTGTGTGGCATGTGTACAAGCATCACCCCAATTTCTGTGTGGAGGGGGTGGAGGCTGGTGGGGATGGTTTAGGAGACAGCTGTTTCACACCACTTCCCTCTGAATAGCAGGAGCTGTTAGTTTGGGCTAGGCTCTGTTCTGAGCAGAAAATGGCCCATGACAGTGATAATTTGCTGCAGATAAAATTTTATCACAATAACCATGTTCGCCATAACTCAGACTTGCATGTAGTTCCTCACATCTAGCCGCTTCTAATCTTCTATTCTCCCACAAGAGCTGCTTTCACAATCCACTTTTTTCTCTTATTTTGACAATTCTTACCTGTTAATCTGTACATTATATTTGACCTTTCACACGACTTAATAGCTAGTTCCAGGTATCTAGTGGAATATAGTGGAAGGTTAATGCTAATTTTTGTGATAAATAATCTATTTGCAACCCTGGGAACCCAGAAAATTGCATGAGCTTTGCGCTAGGTGCAGTCACTCATGTGATAGGCATCCCAGCATGCAATGCATTCTTGCCCTTTAGCTGTGTGCTAATTGTACCAGTATTCCAGTGTTGATGCATGTTGATGCATTTCCTTCCTCTTTTTCGCCAGACATATCCCTGTGTCCAAACACTAACTCAAGCAGTGAATTATGGGGGATGTGCACATGTGTATAATGGGTGAGGGATGAAAACAAAATGCTGTTCATTGCAGCAGTATGAAAGACTGTTGTGTGAAATGCTTGTATATTGGCCAAAACAGCCACGCTTAGTTAACACAACTGGTATTGCAGTGTGAAAGTAATTTTAGAAATCAGGACAGAAGCACTACCATTATAATCTGTTAAACTAATGCAATAAGCCCCATGTCTGAATGTAGCCAAGATTAGAATTCCAGAATACTAGGCATTATATATACACAAAAAGAAAAACCTGTGAAAGGGCTATACCCATGTGCATGCTCATAATTCTGACATTTGGTGGTATGTAAGCGATGTAACTACAGCCGTGAAACTTCGCTCAATTCAGGTACAACACACCATTAGCGTAGAAAAGAAAAATGCACTCATTCTCTAATAACAGCAACATGTGACAAAAGGTATAATCAGCTACAAATTCACTCTTTAAAATGTCAGATAAAATACCAACTATGCCACTATAAACGGAAAGTGCAGAAAAACCCTATATTCCTGATGCATTTATAAATATAATTGTTTATAGCAATTCTACAAATATTTCCTCATTCTTCTGTTTTCCTTGTTATTCAAAACAAAAATCATCATATCAATACTTGAAAGGCTTTAGATACCAAATAACAACCAGGATGTGGTATGAATTTGCTTCCTTTAAAACTGCTTCCAGATATTTGATTTATAGAAAATGTCAAATATTGGGGGGGAGGTTCCCCCTATTCTGTTTACTACATCATTTGATATCATCTTCCCTCCAAGAATCCAATCTTAAAATCTTGAGATCACATTACACTATAGTACCCTATTTTCTTGTCCCAGTTGAACAATTTATGCCTAATGACCGAGGCCAGTGGGGAAATATCTGGGCTAATCCTACTTTTATCGTCCTCTCAGCTTCTAAACAATTTGTTGTATAATTCAGACCTAGATAGTGTTTCCTTTCAAGCCATATTAATGCTTGTAATGGATCCAGCCGTAATTTCTGCTCCAGTGCAAACTACATCCAAGTCGCATACTGACAAAAGAAAAATAAATTGAACAGCATAATATGCTGTAAACGGGAATATTTGATGTAAACTCCATTGATTTTGCAGGCATCTGTATCTACAAATTTACCATCCCAGGGAATGTTTTTATTAGAATCTGCCAAATATGAAACAAATTATTGGAAAAATGTAAGAGAAGAAAGTCTGAAAAACATTTAAAAAAACTTTAGATAAAACACCCATCTTCACAGCCAATAATTTTTTCAAGCCAAAACAAAAACAAAACAAATTCTGGTAAATGTTAAATGGCAAATTGTGACTGTTCCTTCTCTCCCCCCACCTCCAGCTTCATCTATCTCTCAGTACTCCTTTTAAAAAAATAAAATAAAACATTGTGCTATTCATATAAAAAAGACGAGTGATTACACTATAAGGAGTGTATATTTTGCTACTTACACAATATATACCCAAACCAAGACCAGTATCTCAAACATTGCATCTAAACCCAATCTTCACATGTACATGGATACAAAGGCTCATTTTATTATATTTTAACTTTAAGTATATATTATCCTTTTCAATAACAAAATGATGCTTTCCCCTCTAGATAATTGTGTTTAGCATCAGGGCAACTTAAACAAAGCCCACTTTATTCCTGTAACTCTGATGGTGGTATGACTTAAGTGAGTTTAAAGTGAGAAACTGCACGGACTTCCGGGAAGGGTGACTTCGCATGTGCCTGCTTTTGGGACGGGCTCCCGCCTCAAAAGAAGCTTATTCAGATATAAATCAGTCAGAACATTTTTTTTTTTTGACTGATGAAATTTCTCCCGGGCAGGGAGAAACGTAGAGATCAACCTCAAAGCCTGTTTTTGTTGGGAGGACTGGATTTCATTAATTTATGAGATAAGGTCCAGCCAACAATGCCGGACGGACTTTCTAACAAGCTCTATCTGCTTAAGCGATACGTTTATCTTTTCTTCAAAGAGAGAACGGACTAACAGGCAAGCACCCTTCTTTCTATTATTTTTTTTACTTGGTTTAAATTGTTGCAGCAAAAGGAGATTTGTCAGATTGATCGGCTTTGGACAACTTCTGGGTGAGATAGCTCTTCTCTGTTATTCACGAAATTAACAGCTTATCTCTGTTTCTGTCGCAAAAAGCTGTCCTGGAAGTGCATTCTAAAGATAATAAACAGAAGAGGGATTTCTATTCCTGATTTCTATTCCGAGGAATATTATATTGTCTGGGACTATTCTCTTTTTGGTCTATTTTATTTTGACGAATCTGCTTCTTCACGACGCCACTAACTGTTTTGATGCTGGGAACTAAATTTGTTTTGCATTCTTGCACAAGAGAGATAAGGCAGGTTGCTCTGTTTATACTGTGATGTCATCAAGCCTGGAATATTAACCCAATTGTTGCTGAAATAAGAAGTGGTTCTTCTTTATTTTTGTTTTGCTTTGTTTTCGTGGTTTTAAAAATGGCAATCAAGAAAGTGGCTGAGAATCTGGAAGTAATTATGTTTCAGAAAATAATGGATGAGATTGAGATAACGAAACAAACCCTGCGACAGGGTAGTAAGGAGCTGAAAATTGAACTGAGCAAAATGACGCAGGAGCTTAAAGAAATAGGGGACCCTGTGAGAGAGGAGAATGAGATCAGAGATGAGAAAAGAAAAAATAAAGGGAAGATACAAGCCCTGGAGATTGGAACAAATGTGGAATTGGAAAAAGATCTGGAGTTTATGGATTTTAGAAATAAAATCTACTGTTTGGAATTTAACGTTATCTCTGAAGAAATTAATGAAGATATTAGAGATAAAGTTATCAATGGCTTGGATAATCTTCTGGACTGGAATGATGTGATGGAGCTTGATATAGAGAAAATCTATGGAATTAACTGCAGCCATGTGACAATGGAAAAACTCTTAAGAGATGAGCCAGTGCATTTTGTAAAAAAGAAGAACACAGATATGACTTTACAACAGTATTTCAGCAACTTATTCAGAATGGATGGCAAGAAAATATTTGGGATAGAGGAAATTCCCATCAGACTCTTATTATATGACTATGGCTACAACAGCAAGATTATTATGGAATACTGATAATGGAAGATTGGACACTGAAATTACTGGACTTAACAGGACTGTTGAAGATGGAAGATGGAACTAATAGGGATAATGGAATAATGGCTATTGAAATTATTGGACCTAACAGATTCTGATGAGATGGATTAATCGAAATGTTTATTTGGACTATGGTTGTGACAATAAGATTATTATAATTATTAACGAGATGGATTAATTGACATGTTTATTTGGAGAAAAATTGATAGATATATTTCTTAAAGAATTGAAACCTCTCTTTGACTTTTTGTGGAAAGAATAAAGTAATGTTTATGAGATTTGATGATTAATTAAGATAACTACTGGAGGAAAGTGATTTTACAATATGATTTAAGAGACAGGATTGTTATATATTGTAGACCTATAACTGATTTGATATGTGACAAATGGGAAGTCAACATTTTATTTTATTTTATTTTTTTGTTTAATCATTTTTGTTTTGTTTTGTTTTTTGTCTTTGAATGTTTTATGATTTTGTTTTCTATGTTTTATGAAAATTTGAATAAAAATTATTGTAAAAAAAAAAAAAATAAAGTGAGAAACTGCACATGCTTCAGAGCATCTTTTTCTTTTTAAGTCAGGGTTGGCAAAAGATCGATTACTTGTTTGGTTTTTTTGCTGCAGTATATCAGGAATGGACACAAGCAGTTGTAAAGCATGGAATGGTAGTCAAGAGGTAGAGGGTGGGGAAAGAAGAGAAATGTTAATTGTGTGTTTCACATCCAAAGTAATACACATGGCCATCTAAAGGGACCCTTATAAGATCATTAAGCCCAGGGTCTAAATGAATATGCACCTGCACCACTGGGTGCTTACACATTGCTTACAAGTAAACACAGTGAAGGTGTATGTGATATTGGAACTTCCAGCATCTCTTACCTTCCTCAATATCATTCCTTAATGAAGCCTCCAGCAGTGCAACGTTGGCCTCAAAAGAAACCTTCTTGTGATTGACAACATTCCTCTTCTTCTCATGTTTTCTCTTCTTGTGCTGCATCTCCTTCTCGTACTGTGCCCACTTCTTCAGCTGCTGCGCCCGACGTTTCTGAGCTGCCCGAAGCCGCTCTAGTGTGGGTACTTTATCCAGTAGCTGGAGCTCTGTCAGCAAGTCCATGTGGGTGTCCATTGCTGCCTGTCAATGGTTCAGCCGCACTTTTGCTGGACCAGAAGCCCAGTCTGGGCACCTTGTGACAGATGCCTGGCACTAAGAGAACATTCTATAGCTGGACCGTGAGCAGCACTTCCTAGAAGATGAAAGGCACATGGTGGAATCCTGCAGAGACAAAGCAAGAGAAGTAGAAAATAAGTGAGTCTTGGGCCCCTCGAAAATGCAACAAACACAAAAGAACATTTTCCTACGTGCTGAAACGAACACAAAAGAACGTTTTTCCTAAGCGCTACATGCTGCCCTAGGCTCCTTGTGGGAGGAAGAGCGGGTATAAATTTAACAAATAATAAATAAATAAATAAACAAATAAATCATGTGCTAAGTAATGCTGAATACTGTACTTTTTATAAAACTTTTTTTTTTAAAAGCATATTTCCAACAGATATATATTCAGATATAAAGTGTACTCAGATATTTAGTCAGGCCTTTACATCTTTTCTGAATATATTAAAACTGAATGCCCTCTAAAGAGCACTGAACTCTCAAAGGTCTCTTTTACATGTGCAGTTATCTTAGGAAAATAACCCCTGAACTCATTTCAGCATGTCCATCTATCCAATCCACCCATCCATATATTCATAAGAAAAAAAGATAACATTAAAAACCTCCCAAAATCTGTTTTCATATTTTGTTTGTTTTAGACATTAACGCATGAACTTGCGGTCTTGATTTAAAAGTGATTCTATCAACCTGGCAGCACCAAGGGCTTCTGACTTGCTTTGTTTTATAGTGAAATAAATGATAATGCAAAAAAAAAAAGTTACATGGGTGAGGTTTATGAGAACGTAAGAAGAGTCTTGCTTGATCAGGCCAATGGCTCATCTGGTTGAACATCCTGTTGTCATAGTGGCCGACCAGATGCCTGTGAAAAGCCTGCAAGGAGGACCAGAACACAATAGAAGGTAGTATCCAGAGGCATACTACCTGTGACAGTGGAGGTAGAATATAGCCATTGTGACTCATAGCCACTCATTTATAGGTTTTATGAACACACACAATCATTGTATATCACCCAAAACGCTCAGTAAAAAGGCCCTATGTTACAAAAACATTGTGGAATTCTTTGTTCCTATGGGCAGACAATGCATTCCTTTACATTTTTGCTCAGTAGCAAATCCCACTGAGTTTAATTAGACTTACTCTCAGGTAACTGCATACAAAACCACAACCAGGAACTCTGGATCTCATACCTCACCATACCAACCCATTGAATCTTGATTGCATGAACAAGCACTAACACTTCTCCAATACCCACCTAAAAAAATTAAACACACATTGCATATATCTGAAAATAGTGTTTTTAAACTGGCTTCTGTGGCCTTTATTGGATGCACTCTCTACTCTGTTATGGAAGGTCCATTGCTTAGTAGTAAAGGATCCCCTTTGTATGCAGAAGGTCCCACGTTCAATCCCCAGTATCTCTAGGTAGGGCCAGGAGAGACCTCTCTCTGAAACCCTGGAGAAAATCAGCCATTGAACAATAACTAAATGGGCCTGACTCAATATAGGCCAGCTTCCTATGAAAATTTTACTCATTCATTTACTTATTTTGATTTGTTTATTTTTTATATATCAACATTAGTCTCTATCACGAGTTTACAGTCGGAAGCTGTACCTTAATTATGTCATTTTCAAGTTTAGCACAATTCAGAGTGCTTGGCTGAGAACCAGCAAGGTTAGCAAAGGAAGACAGGACAAATAATCATGAAATAGGACAGGAAGGTGCCCAAGGCTCCTTCTGCTTTCTGCATATTTAGCAAGGGTGGGTATCCAAATTAATATTAAACACTAATAGCTATTTCCAACTTTTTTAAGGCATTTCTGTTAGGGTTAATCACACATTTGAAATATTGGTAATAATTTTTCCAGTTATCAATTAGTGAATACCCATTTAAACATATAGACAGTTCAAAACAAATAGGTCTCCTTAATACAAACAAAAATAAATACTTGTTTTTTAAAAAAAACAAAAAACAAATGAACAATGGGCCATTATATGACTATCGTTTTAATTAGAATGTTGTGCCATATGAAAGTCTGACTTTGAATTTGTTATTAATTAGGTCACCTTTCCTCCTACACAAGTTGCAAACAACAGTTCGGGTTTCACACAAGCCACATGCAGCAATACTTGCAGCTACACATGACAATTCTAGATCAAATCCTAACAAATCCAGCTCTGTAATAGCTCCGATTCCACCACCCCATCCCCACCCCCACCCCAATCTGTAGAGCAGAACCAGAGCTTGGAAGTAACTCGTTATTTTTAACGAGTTACTTGTAATTAGTTACAATTTTAAATAATGAGTGGGTAATTCCATTACATTTGGCAAGTAACGGAACGACTAGTAATTTCCCTACTTTTCAGCAGCAATTTTAACGTTTCCACGTTAGGTTGCACGTTACTTGGGGGCGGGAACAAGGGGAAGACAGCTCCTGGCTGTGATTGGTTAACACAAGACATGTGCCTCACACTGATTGGACCTCTGCACAGACTCTCTCTTCCCTCGTGATCTGTGTTAGGATGCACGAGGGAAGAGGTGAATAGGCAGGGCCTGCTAGCGTCTGAGAGGAAAAAATGGATGCCGGAGGAAAAAGCCAGGGCAAGGACAACGGAGAAGGCAGCAGCAGAATGGCAAAGAGCTGTGGAGGTGAGTGACAATGGAGATGAGTGACAATGATTTGTGTGTGCGTGTGTGTGTGTGTGTGTGTGCGCGCGTGCGCGCCCCCCGCAGACCCTTCCACCCCCTGTGGCATTTTTGCCTCTCCTTGCCTTCCTGGCACCCCCCATCAATCATAAGGCACTTCTGAAACTTTGGCCTACTCAGAGCTTGGAAAAGTTACTTTTTTGAACTACAACTCCCATCAGCCCTAGGCAACATGGCCACTGGATTAGGCTGATGGGAGCTGTAGTTCAAAAAAGTAACTTTTCCAAGCTCTGGTACTTCTCTTCCTTCCCCCCCTTTTTGAACTCTCCCCCTTGTTCCCATGCATACATACCTGTGTGCTGTATTTATCCAGACAGAGCACTCCTGCCTTTTAAAATGCCAGCTAGCTTTTTATTGTATATTTATTTGAACTCCATCTTCCTTTTTATTTGTATTTTTGTCCTGTTTAATCACAAGACTGAATTGTATGTGGGACAAAAACTGTCTCAGTAATAATAATAATAATAATAATAATAAATCATTAGGCGTATAATAAATGGCTTAAGGCTGATTTTTTTGTTCTTGGCAGAGATGAGGTGAGAAGTAGGGTCCTTGCAGCTCCTCCTCTCAGTCCCCCAGCTCTCAAACTCATGTTCTGTGAGAAAGAGAGAGATTCCCAGTCCCAGAAAGATAGACTGTTGACAATCTCTGCTAATATCTATACAAATGTACATAACATGCATCACCTGAACTCACATGATCTAGAGTTACATTAGATCTTGCAAGATTTGCAAATGAGAAGCAATAGGGTTTTATATTAGTTCTGATTGTCTATTGGGCTATCATAGGTTATATTTTTTTTTTCATTTTCTATGGCAAAAACTCCAACTTCAGTGGAATTTATGTGATGTGTTCTAATCATTTGAATTTGGCTAATGAATGCTTTATTCTTTCATCAGAACTTTAGCAGTAGTACTAAAATATTAATAAAAAAGAAAATGGAAAGAAAAAATGCTTTACATACATCATTCAGCTGTATTGCTAATTATAGACATAGATATAAAAGATAAACGGCATTTTGTCAAAAGTATTTTTGTCTACATTTTATACCTCATCCTTGGTTTTCCAAGCTTGGCATGGAATGCTTCTCATACAGAATTAATTTGAAATGCTGCATATTTATTATCATAATCATCATATTCAAAATAAAAAATATATGTACCGCCTTCAAGTTGATTCCAACTTATGGTGACCCTGTGAATAGGGTTTTCATGAGGCTGAGAGGCAGTGACTGGCCCAAGGTCACCCAGTGAGCTTCATGGCTATGTGGGGATTTGAACCCTAGTCTCATTTTGTTCTCACAACAACCCTGTGAGATAGTAGGTTAGACTGGCCCAGGCAGGGTTATTCAGTGAGCAAAAATGATGCAAATAGCATCTCTTTTAATTGTGCTATCGACCTGCTTACTTTATTTATTTATTTATTTTATTTTTAAAACTTATATACCGCCCGACTAGCAATAGCTCTCTGGGCGTTGAACATAGATACAATAAAATACAATATAATACAAAAACATCAGTCTAAAATCAAATTTCACAATCTAAAAACAGCAAAGGCTAAAATCAAATTACAAACATTACACTCATTAACAAAAAATTAAAATGCTTCGGAATAGAGAAAGGTTTTAACCTGGCGCCGAAAGGATGATAGTGTCGGCGCCAGGCGAACCTCCTCGGGGAGACTATTCCATAGTTCGGGGGCCACCACTGAGAAGGCCCTTGATCTTGTCACTGCCCTCCGGGCCTCCCTATGAGTCGGGACCCGGAGGAGGGCCTTTGTAGCAGACTGTAGTGTACGAGCCGGTTCATAGCTGGAGAGGCGTTCCGACAGATATCGAGGTCCCGCGCCGTATAAGGCTTTATAGGTTAATACCAACACTTTGAATTTGGCCCGGAAGCGTATTGGAAGCCAGTGCAAGCAGGCCAAAACAGGTGTTATATGGTCACACCGCTTCGTTCTTGTTAGCAGTCTGGCCGCCGCATTTTGCACCAGCTGTAGCTTCTGAACCATCTTCAGAGGTAGCCCTACATAGAGCGCATTACAGTAATCCAAACGTGAGGTTACCAGAGCATGTACTACTGATGTAAGATCCTCCTTACTCAGGTAGGGACGTAGCTAGGCTACCAATCGAAGTTGGTAGAACGCATTCCGTGCCACCGAGGCTACATGAGCCTCAAGTGACAGGGAAGAGTCTAGAACGACTCCCAGACTACGAACCTGTTCCTTTAGGGGGAGTGTAACCCCATCCAGGACAGGATATGTATCCACCATCTGATTGGAAAAACCATCCACCAACAGCATCTCAGTCTTATCAGGATCGAGTGGAATGGAGAAAACCAGTGGGATACGGTTATCCCTGGATATAAACTATATCGGAAGGACAGGGAAGGACGTATTGGTGGCGGAGTCGCTCTATACGTGAAAGAAGGCATTGAATCCAGCAAGCTCGAAACCCCAAAAGAGGCAGACTCCTCCACAGAATCGTTGTGGGTGGTGATACCATGCCCCAGGAGGGACTTAATACTGGGAACGATCTATCGTCCCCCTGATCAAAATGCTCAGGGAGACCTGGAGATGAGATATGAAATTGAGGAAGCATCCAAACTAGGAAATGTGGTAGTAATGGGTGACTTCAACTACCCGGACATAGACTGGCTGCATATGTGTTCCAGTCATGACAAAGAAGCAAAGTTTCTAGATATTCTAAATGACTATTCCCTAGACCAGTTGGTCATGGAACCGACCAGAGGGACAGCAACCCTGGACTTAATCCTCAGTGGGGACCGGGACCTGGTGCGAGATGTAAGTGTTGTTGAACCGATTGGGAGCAGTGACCACAGTGCTATTAAATTAAACATACATGTAACTGGCCAATTGCCAAGAAAATCCAACACGGTCACATTTGACTTCAAAAGAGGAAACTTCACAAAAATGAGGGGATTGGTAAAAAGAAAGCTGAAAAACAAAGTCCAGAGGGTCACATCACTCGAAAATGCTTGGAAGTTGTTTAAAAACACTATATTAGAAGCTCAACTGGAGTGCATACCGCAGATCAGAAAAGGTACTGCCAGGGCCAAGAAGATGCCAGCATGGTTAACGAGCAAAGTCAAGGAAGCTCTTAGAGGCAAAAAGTCTTCCTTCAAAAAATGGAAGTCTTGTCCAAATGAAGAAAATAAAAAAGAACACAAACTCTGGCAAAAGAAATGCAAGAAGACAATAAGGGATGCTAAAAAAGAATGTGAGGAGCACATTGCTAAGAACATAAAAACCAACAACAAAAAATTCTATAAATACATTCAAAGCAGGAGACCATCTAGGGAGACAATTGGACCCTTGGATGATAAGGGAGTCAAAGGTGTACTAAAGAACGATAAGGAGATTGCAGAGAAGCTAAATGAATTCTTTGCATCTGTCTTCACAGTGGAAGATATAGGGCAGATCCCTGAACCTGAACTAACATTTGCAGGAAGGGATTCTGAGGAACTGAGACAAATAGTGGTAACGAGAGAGGAAGTTCTAAGCTTAATGGACAATATAAAAAGTGACAAATCACCGGGCCCGGATGGCATCCATCCGAGAGTTCTCAAAGAACTCAAATGTGAAATTGCTGATCTGCTAACTAAAATATGCAACTTGTCCCTTGGGTCCTCCTCTGTGCCTGAGGACTGGAAAGTGGCAAATGTAACACCAATCTTCAAAAAGGGATCCAGAGGGGATCCCGGAAATTACAGGCCAGTTAGCTTAACTTCTGTCCCTGGAAAACTGGTAGAAAGTATTATTAAAGCTAGATTAACTAAGCACATAGAAGAACAAGCCTTGCTGAAGCAGAGCCAGCATGGCTTCTGCAAGGGAAAGTCCTGTCTCAGTAACCTATTAGAATTCTTTGAGAGTGTCAACAAGCATATAGATAGAGGTGATCCAGTGGACATAGTGTACTTAGACTTTCAAAAAGCGTTTGACAAGGTACCTCACCAAAGGCTTCTGAGGAAGCTTAGCAGTCATGGAATAAGAGGAGAGGTCCTCTTGTGGATAAGGAATTGGTTAAGAAGCAGAAAGCAGAGAGTAGGAATAAACGGACAGTTCTCCCAATGGAGGGCTGTAGAAAGTGGAGTCCCTCAAGGATCGGTATTGGGACCTGTACTTTTCAACTTGTTCATTAATGACCTAGAATTAGGAGCGAGCAGTGAAGTGGCCAAGTTTGCTGATGACACTAAATTGTTCAGGGTTGTTAAAACAAAAAGGGATTGCGAAGAGCTCCAAGAAGACCTCTCCAAACTGAGTGAATGGGCAGAAAAATGGCAAATGCAATTCAATATAAACAAGTGTAAAATTATGCATATTAGAGCAAAAAATCTTAATTTCACATATACGCTCATGGGGTCTGAACTGGCGGTGACCGACCAGGAGAGAGACCTCGGGGTTGTAGTGGACAGCACGATGAAAATGTCGACCCAGTGTGCGGCAGCTGTGAAAAAGGCAAATTCCATGCTAGCGATAATTAGGAAAGGTATTGAAAATAAAACAGCCGATATCATAATGCCATTGTATAAATCTATGGTGCGGCCGCATTTGGAATACTGTGTACAGTTCTGGTCGCCTCATCTCAAAAAGGATATTATAGAGTTGGAAAAGGTTCAGAAGAGGGCAACCAGAATGATCAAGGGGATGGAGCGACTCCCTTACGAGGAAAGGTTGCAGCATTTGGGGCTTTTTAGTTTAGAGAAAAGGTGGGTCAGAGGAGACATGATAGAAGTGTATAAAATTATGCATGGCATTGAGAAAGTGGATAGAGAAAAGTTCTTCTCCCTCTCTCATAATTCTAGAACTCGTGGACATTCAAAGAAGCTGAATGTTGGAAGATTCAGGACAGACAAAAGGAAGTACTTCTTTACTCAGCGCATAGTTAAACTATGGAATTTGCTCCCACAAGATGCAGTAATGGCCACCAGCTTGGACGGCTTTAAAAGAAGATTAGACAAATTCATGGAGAACAGGGCTATCAATGGCTACTAGCCATGATGGCTGTGCTCTGCCACCCTAGTCAGAGGCAGCATGCTTCTGAAAACCAGTTGCCGGAAGCCTCAGGACGGGAGAGTGTTCTTGCACTCGGGTCCTGCTTGCGGGCTTCCCCCAGGCACCTGGTTGGCCACTGTGAGAACAGGATGCTGGACTAGATGGGCCACTGGCCTGATCCAGCAGGCTCTTCTTATGTTCTTATGTTCTTATGAGTCTCAGTTTGTTAGTTCTCATCCAGTCCATTGTCGCGTCCAGGCAACGGTTCAGCACATTGACCGCCTCACCTGAGGAAGATGAAAAGGAGAAGTAGAGCTGCGTGTCATCAGCGTACTGGTGACAACGCACTCCAAAACTCCTGATGACCGCAAGCAACGGCTTCATATAGATGTTAAAAAGCATGGGAGACAAAACCGAACCCTGCGGGACCCCACATTGAAGTACCCACGGTGTCGAGCAATGTTCCCCAAGCACTATCTTCTGGAGACGGCCTGCCAAGTAGGAGCGGAACCACTGCCATGCAGTGCCTCCAACTCCCAACTCCGCAAGCCTCTCCAGAAGGATACCATGGTCGATGTTATCAAAAGCCGCTGACAGATCAAGGAGAATCAACAGAGTTACACTCCCTCTGTCTCTCTCCCGACATAGATCATCAAACAGGGCGACCAAGGCCGTCTCAGTGCCGAAACCGGGCCTGAAACCCGATTGAAATGGATCTAGATAATAGGTTTCATCCAATAGCGCCTGGGGCATCTTGCAGCATGGGGAAGAGATGGGGGCACATCACAGCTGAAGTTCACCCATATAGGAGCATTATCTCTTGTTTATTACAGAGACGCCTGTTGCAGGTTTTGCTGCTGAGAGCAGCAGTCAGTTAGTGCGGCCACTTGAGTCACAGCTTGTTGATCCTGAGGAGGCAAAACTAGAAAGTGAGGTTCAGAAAGGAGGCCCTGTGCATGAGGAGGAGGAGGGCATGAAGCAGTGCCAGTTGCCCACAGCCACATCTGCAGAACCGCAAGTACCATGGTTTGGCTTTGAGAAAGCTTGTACATTTGTGAGCCAGAGTGGGAAAAATGTTGTTGTACGATGCAATTACTGCCTTCCAAAGATCAAAAATCTGAGATCAGCTGTTTCCTCCTCATCCAATGTGAAGAAACATTTTGAGGTAAGCCTTTGTCATGCTGGTCCTCAAAGAGTGTCCATTGTCTATTTATGTTTAAATTGTGAAGTTCCTCTTCCATTTTTTCTTGGATTCATGCTTTGTTCTTCTTCCTCAGAGGGCACACCCTGAGAAGCTGAGAGCAATTGAAGAAGCAACAAAGGCAAGGAGACGTGGCCTTCCTGAACCAATGCATGACACCCCTCCTCCCAAAATGCTGAAGCAGCAGCAGACAACCCTTGAGAGGTGGGGATCTGGCAGGGAGCCTGTCACCCAGAGCAATCTCAACAGGAGAATCATTGATTTCATTGTAGAGGAGACATTACCACTTCAGACTGTGGACAAACCATCATTCATTAATCAGGTTCGCACTGGACTCCCCAAAGATCTCACCATCATATGTGCCAAGACTCTGAGAGACAGAATTGAGAAGAGAGCATGCCACATGAGAGAAACTCTTGCAAACCGAATGGGTGCTGTGGCATATATAGCAACCACTGCAGATTGTTGGACCAATGGCAAGAAGAGTTACTTTGGGGTAACAGCCCACTGGATCAACCCAACTACCCTGAAACATGAGGTCGGGCCTTGGCTTGTAAGCGTCTGAAGGGGCGCCATACATACGATGTCCTTTCAAAAGCACTGCATGATGTACATGTGCAGTACAGGATCCACAACAAAGTTATGTGCACTACTACAGACAATGGCTCCAACTTTGTGAAAGCGTTCAGAGTTTTCATGGCCAAAGAACCAGTGGAAGCTGCAGGCACCAGTGACGATGATGGTGATAACCAGGAGGAGGAGGAGGCTGAGGTGGAGTTTGTGCCTATCTGTGAGATCCTGGACACAGGACCTGAGGCAGAGGAAGAAGCTGCAGACTCAGGAGAGGATTTTGTTTTACCACCACACCAGAGGTGTGCTAGCCACACCCTCAACCTTGTGGCAACACAAGACATAGAGGCCATGCTTTCTGACTCCTCCAAAAGTAGTCTTCTTGGTCCTTTCAAGAAACAGTTTCATTCCTTGATGGGAAAGTGCAGCAAGTTGTGGTCCAAGCAGAACCAGTCAGGCCAGATTGCTGAGTATATCCGTGCGCAATGTGGTGTGTATCTGAAGGTACCGAATAAGACCAGGTGGAATTCCACCTTTGATGCGTTGAAGCAACTACATGAGCTCCTGTCAACTGTGCCACTAAAAATGCATGCCATAATGGACCGCTGCTCCTTGTCCAGGATCACAGCTGCTGAGATTGAAGTGGTACAGGAATACACAGAGATTATGGAGCCACTAGCCCAGTCCCTAGATATCCTGCAACGGGAGAACGGCATGTTCATGGGGTATTTGCTACCAACGCTCTGCAATCTGGACCGCAAGTTAGAAGGACTGGAAAACAAACCTGAGAGGTACACATACTGTTTTCAGCTGCTGAGAGGTGTGCGCGAAGCCCTAAGAAAGAGGTTTGCAGCTATCTGGGAGGACAAGAGGCTTCTTCTGGCAGCCTGCCTACACCCTCGCTTCAAACTAGATTGGCTGGAATCGTGTCAGGCCACCACCCATACCAACAAGTAAGAACATGAGGGAAGCCCTTTGGGTGGATTACTCCAAGGGAAATGTTGTCTCAAGGGACGCATCAGAGGGCTTAAGGTGGTAGGCAGGGGCTGGGCCTTTTCTTCCTGGGGCTCCTCATCACAACCTTGGGTTGCTGCAGGTAATCCTTAAGGGTCTGCTGTGCTGCCCCATGAGTGTGGTGACTTGGTCACGTTCCTACCTTCCATGTCATCATCCACAGGCTCAGGCTGGACCCTGAACCAGGGGACATGACAAGCATCAGGAAATGAAGAGCAGATGATGGTTTCCTAACATATATGTGTTAACATATCCTCTCTCTTTCTTAGATACACAATGGAAGCCTTGTTGAAAGCTGAAATAAAGATGGGTGTACTTAATGAGGACAGTGATCAGTCTTCAGATAAAGAACAGGAAGGAGATGACTTAGAAGATGACTTCTTTAACTTTCTGCCCCAGGGCAAGAAGTCAGCAGTGGACACTGTTGAGGAGGAACTGGTGAGGTACCTGAGGTCTCCCAGCAGGGAAGTGTCATCACTCCATGGCTTTCCACGTGTGCTGCAGTGTTTTTTGCAGCACAACACAGGCATGCCTTCAAGCGCCGCAGTAGAACGCCTGTTCAGTACTGGTGGCAACGTAATGACTGTAAAAAGACATTCCTTGTCTGACATGCTCTTTGAGCATCTTGTTCTTTTGAGACATAACAGAAACATATTATAAAAGCATTTCAAGTGTAAAATTTGATTTCAAGAGTTGGGGTATCTTCATTGCTTGGGGGGATGTGAGATTCTGTTATGCCATTATGTTAATCTTATGGATATTTTTTTTTATTCTACTACCCCCTGTGTGTGTGTGTTTCTTTTTAATATTGTTTTAGGCTTCTTAGATGTGCAGCAGCCAAGGCCAGCACCTTGTAGGAGTTTTTTTTTAAAAGTAACTGAAATGTAATTGTAGTGATTACTTTTGAGAAAAAGTAAAGTAATCAGTTACTTTCAGAGCAATTGTAATTGTAACGGTAATTACTACTTTTGGGGCCAAGTAATTGTAACTGTAATTTATTACTTTTTAAAAGTAATCTTCCAAGCTCTGAGCAGAACTACAGTCCCTTTCACATGCCACGTGAAAGATGCTTCCCCGTGGCGTAATCCATGTGGCTAGTGACTGCATGTGAAAAATATAACCATGTGAGTGGTTCTTAGTGTGTGGGTATTTTCACCTGATGGGCACCTAGTTGGCATGGATGATGCAGACTGCATGGGAAAGACCCAAGGGATTATCCCCACCTGCACAGTTGCAATAATGTGAGATCAGTCTATGCAGAAAATGGCTTACCTGAACAACAGCTGAAAGAACACACATATTCCTGCAACGTTGTCAAGATTGCCATTTTTTTTACTGGTCTTTATTCCTGTAACAGCAGCTTGATCTGCAAATGTTAGCAGTTTATAATGTGATGAAAGCTTCACTTGCTGATTTCTGTAAGCCAAGCTGCAGTTAAAAGTCACAGAAACAGGCTCATCTGCTTCCCCTCCCTCCTCTGATCTCCTGACATCCTCAGCATCATCTAATTTGTATGCTGCTTTTCCATGAAAAAAATTGCATCCAAAGGTGTCTACAGCACATAAAAATTGAACAAACAGCACATAACAAAAATAACATCAGCATATAAATAAAGAACAATTTCAATAATAAACAATTAATTTCAGTGAAAGACGTGCTGTAAGGCTGATTGGGCACGAGTAAAACATCATAACCATGCCTACTGTGTGGCAGTGAGGGCGGAGAAGAAGGCCCACTACTCTGCCTCCTTCGCATCCTCAAGTAGCCCTCCAGTGGAGCTTTTCCATATTGTGAGATGTCTGTTGACATCAACTCCAGGAAATGGGAGTTTTAGACCTTTTGGAGACCAACTGTGAATTGTTTACAAGGCACTTTGAGGGTAAAGTTGCTCACCTCCATAGCCATCTTGATGCCTCCCCAGTGAAGCGTCCAGTGCAACGTCTGCTGCAACTTCTCAGGACTGATTTCAGTTGATGCAGCCTCATAACATGGACAAGGTGCTTGTGACGATGAAAGCAACGACGTGTCCTCTCAACCCTTGTTCTTATTGGCTTATTAAAGCTTGCTTAGGAGTTATGACCAGTGGATCCAGGGTGTGGTCAACGCATCTTTGCAGGAAGGAGTGGTCCCAGCTGCCCTGAAAGAGGCGGTGATCCAACAGCTCCTGAAAAAGCCCACCCTGGACCCATTGGTTTGTGACAACTACTGCCCGGTCACAAATACCCCCTTTTTAGGGAAGATGATTGATAGGGTTGTGGAGCAGCAATTGCAAGTACTCTTGGATGAAACAGATTATCTTGACCCATTCCAGTCTGGGTTCAGGCCTGGTTATGGGACTGAATCGGCCTTGGTCACCATGATGGATGACCTTTATTGGGAGAAGGACAGGGGGAGTGTGACCCTGTTATCAGAGCTTGGAAAAGTTACTTTTTTGAACTACAACTCCCATCAGCCCAATCCAGTGGCCATGCTGGCTGGGGCTGATGGGAGTTGTAGTTTAAAAAAGTAACTTTTCCAAGCTCTTCCCTCCTGCCTAGGGTGCTACTTTGGCACTAAGCTCCAGCCTTTGTCCAAGGGAGCAGAGCTTGGAAAAGTTACTTTTTTTGAACTACAACTCCCATCAGCCCAATCCAGTGGGCATGCTGGCTGGGGCTGATGGGAGTTGTAGTTCAAAAAAGTAACTTTTCCAAGCTCTGCCTGTTATACTTACTTGATCTCTCAGTGGCTTTTGATACTATTAATCATGGCATCCTTCTGAGCCAACTTGGTGAGATGGGTATCAGTGGCACTGTTTTACAGTGGTTTCAATCCTATCTCCAGGGTCATTTTCAGAGAACAGTGGTTGTTTTTCCACCCCCTGGCAGTTGTGCTCTTGTTCCCCAAGCTGTTTAACATCGATATGAAGCCCTTGGGAGAGGTCA
This sequence comes from Rhineura floridana, assembly GCF_030035675.1. NCBI lineage: Eukaryota > Metazoa > Chordata > Lepidosauria > Squamata > Rhineuridae > Rhineura > Rhineura floridana. The sequence continues at coordinate 39,592,742 of NC_084485.1, forward strand.
TTAGGAGATTTGGGGCAAGGTGTCAGCAGTATGCTGATGATACCCAGCTCTACTTGTCTGTAACATCTGTATCAGGATAAGCCATGCAAGCCCTGGACTGCTGCCTGGACTCGGTGATGGGCTGGATGAGGGCCAATAAACTGAGTCTGAATCCGCAAGATGGAGGCACTATGGGTTGGTGGTTCCCAAGTTCATATAATTGGTCAATAGCCTGTTTTGGCTGGGGTCATACTCGCTCTAAAGGAGCAGGGAGTACTCCTGGATCTATCCTTATCACTAGATGCCCAGGTGACCTCAGTGGCTAGGACTGCCTTTTACAAGCTTCAGCTGGTAAGACAGCTGCAGCCAATTCTGGATCAGGATAGCCTGACCACTCACTGTCCATTCACTGGTAACCTCCAGGCTAGATTACTTTATGACATTCTGTGTTGGGCTGCCCTTGAGGTTGGTCCGGAAGCTGCTGCTAGTGGAAAATGCAGTGCTACAACTGCTCACTGGGGCAGAGTATCGCCAACATGTCACCCCACTGCTGAAAGAATTGCTCAGCTGCCCATTAGATACTGGGCTAAGTTCAAGGTTCTAGTTTTGGTGTATAAAGCCCTATACAGCTTGGGACCAAGATACCTGAAAGACCATCTTATCCTTTATATACCCAGTCAATCACTGCACTCTGCAGGTGAAGGTCTCCTGTAGATACCATCTGATCAGGATGTCTGTTCCTCACAACATAGGAAGCTGACCTTTAGTGTTGTGGTACCTACCCTTTGGAAATCCCTCCCCTTAAATATTAGACAGGCACCATTTCTGTTCTCTTTTCAGCGCCTACTGAAGACCTTCCTCTTTCAACAAGCTTTTTAAGTAGGGACCTTATCCCAGTCTGCATCTGTGTTGGAACTGCTTTTTAATATGTTTTTAAAGGTTTTCTTAAAAAAAGATGTTTTAAAGATGTTTTGTTTTAATATGTTTTTTAAAATGTTTTGTTTTAATATGTTTTGCAGTCTGTTTTTAAGATGTTTTAGAGTGTTTTTAGTGTTTTGCTGCCCTGGGTCCTTCTGGGAGGAAGGGTGGGATATAAATTTAATTAATACAATCATCATCATCATCATCATGTTAAGTATGTTAAAAATAGTTGAATTCTGCAACATGATGCCAAACACCTGCAGCATCTTCTTACAAAGGGACTGAGCTCCATGTGTCAAACGATTCTTGTGCTTGCATTCACAATGCAACCTTTGAAGCATGCACATACGCAAACAGCTGATCTTCAAGAGTCCATTGCAATGCTACAGGAGATCCTGGGGTGCATACGTAACTTGAACTGGCAGCGGGGAGGCAGTAAGGTCAGAAGCAGAGTACGTAGTAGCATGACTGCCTAGCCCATGATTTAGCACAGGTGTCCCCAAACATTCTGGGTCCAGGGCACATTTGGAACTCTAAGTAACTGTCATGGGCACCACAAAATACCAATTTTACAGAAGACAAACTGGTGATGCTCAGATCCCCCCCCCCAAAAAAAATAAAACACAGACCAAAAAAGCAGGGCTCCCTCCCCAAAAAAACCCAGGCAACACCCTCCTAAGAAAGAGAGAGAGAGAGAGAGAGAAATCAACACAAACTCAACTGGGAAGGAGAAGGGTGCCTAGGCAGGCACCAAAAAGCGTGCCCACAGGCCTCACATTGAGGTTTCCAGATCTAACACATTCTTTCCATGCTTCATCTACAGAAGTCTACTGAGGAGAAAGAAAAAATGATAACCCTTCCTCTGGGTCTGCTAGTCTTCTGGCCCCAGAGAAAACAATATGTGCTAGACCTTTTTCTTCTGCCTAGTAGACCCCAAACTTTTGACCTGATTCTGAAATAACTCTTTACCAGGTCTACACAATGGAATTTAAATTGATATAGCTTTGCAGACTGCTCTAGAGAGGAAAGTTAGTAACCTTAGATCAGGGATAGCCAACATTGTCCCCTCCAGATGTTGTTGAACTACAACTACAAAGAATGATGCTCTAAAGAAGGTGTAGGAAACCCATGGCCCTCCAGATGTAGAAAATGAAAAGCATATTGTCTCCCTTTTCCTATGCAAAGAGTACTGCAACCCTGGAGCTAACATGTCCCTATACAGTTTCGGCCCAGTTTATCTCACGGAGCGCCTTCAACGCCACCAATTATGCCGCCCGACAAGATCGGCCACACAGGGCCTTCTCTCAATCCCGCCAACAAAAACAGCCAGATTGGCGGGTACAAGAGAGAGGGCATTCTCAGTGGCGGCCCCCACTCTTTGGAACTCCCTCCCACAAGATCTCCGGCATGCCTCTTCCCTAAATGTATTTCGGAAAGCCTTAAAGACCTGGCTTTTTCAGCAGGCCTTCGGGGTATCCGGGGAGGGTTAATCGATATAATTGTAATGCCTCCTACTCAGTTTTAATATCGTTGTTGTAGATCTATTGTTTTTATTGTATTACTGTATTTTATTAATTGTATTTTAATAATTTTGTAAGTCGCCTAGAGTGGCCATTGGCCAGATAGGCGATGAAGAAATTAAATTTATTATTATTATTATTATTATTATGTGTGTGTGTTATGTGCCTTCAAGTCGATTACGACTTATGGAGACCCTATGAATCAACGACCTCCAATAGCATAACATAGAGCTAACATAGGGATACAAATAAAATATAGGACTGCACTCTTGGCTCTGGAAAGATGCTAATATATGGCCAAGAATTAAATGCAGCATGGTTTATCATCTGTCATTCGGAACAGCCAGATGCAAACTATGCACTGGCTTTGAATGGGAAAATTGGTATCCTCAATTAAAAAGGGGGGTGGGGTGGGGAGAGGCCACTAAGCTCCTGAAATAACTCCTTGCAAAATGTTTCATCCTTTGGAAGGCAAGTTAAATAGTGGATTTAAAAAAAAAAAGCAAAGCACAGCATTTCTGAGTCACCCAACACTACCACACAGCCTGACACAAACATCCATGCTAATAACAGACACGAGTGAGAAAGAGAGAGATGGGTGAAAGAGCCTCTGGAGGAACAGATATGTTTGGAAGCAAAAGCAGAGGTGGAAACTCAAAGCAATCTAACTCCTACTCATATCAACACAGGAGGAGCAGAAAAACTACATGAAGGCTGATCAGAACCCTGGCTACACACACACATTCTCAAGGCATTTTGTATGCCAGAGTGATGTATCCAGAACATACACAGACCACATTCTTTGTTTCGCTGACAAGTAGTGAGGTACATTTTTCACGAGCCTTTCTGAAACACAGGCTTTGATCGCCCTTGCAACATACCATTGAAATGCTACTAACAGCACTTCCAGACTGTTGTTATTTTCGGGTGGGATTCAACCACATAGAAGCAAATTCAGGTTGCACAATTAAAGATGACTGGAGTTGTGCAAAAACCTGCTTACAAACACACTTATTTTTGCAATAAGGAAAGTGACAGGAAAATGGACTGGAATATGTGGGATAATATTTCTTGACACATTGTCATCTAACTTTCCCACAAACAAATCAGAATGAATGCTCAAAGAGGTCATCTGAATGAGACTTAAGATAGCAAGAATTCAAATGTGTCCTTTCCTATTTAAGCCATTATATCCATTATTCTTTTTTTCTACATCAACCCCTCCCCTTTCCTCCAAGCACTTACATTGAATACTACTCTTATCATATTTGCTTAATCAATAACATATTTGCAACCATTGCTCCACAGTTTCACATATCATTAAGCAGCCTACTCATTTCAGTTGGCAGGCACAATTATGTAATGTGAAATACAATTAGTGTAAATAGGAGAATTCAACAAAATAGTAGGTAGTAATGTTGGTCTATCAGGAAAAAAATAATCTCCCCAAGTAAACAACAGTAGAGGTAATGCCTTTTATTAGGACTGAGGGTTGGCGCCAGGCATGCAAGGGCCCTTGGGCACCAGGCTGCCCTGGGCCCCAGCACCTGCACACACACCACACCTACCTACTTTCTGTGATCTGAGGCAGCAGCAGCTCCCGACCCTGCCGCGGATCGCAGAGAGGGAGCTCCCAGACACCCCCCTACTGCCGCATAGGCCCGCAACGCCCGCCTGCATGCTCCATCTACCTCTCCCGTGATGTAAATACTGGTTGTGCTGCTTGCGCAAGCCTGCCATCAACCAAGATGGCGGCTGAGGCTTTCCTAAGGTGCTGATGCCTCAGACGCCATCTTGATTGATGGCACACATGCATGCTATGCACAGGCATCCCTGCCATCAACTAAGATGGTGGAATGGAAATGGGAAGGGTCACAGAAGGGAACACTACCCACCCACCCACCCACCCTAAGGAGGGGCCTTTCAGGGAGCATCAGCCCTGTCAGGACTTACTAAAATATAAGTTCTGAGCAAGCTTTGGAGTTCTCAAGAACACTCAGTCTCTCTCCCCCAATGTTCCTGTTGTTATGCTTTATATCCAGCAAAAAGAAAAGTTGAAGCCCCCCGAGTCTGCACCCTGTAACAGTTTTCAGGAGTACAGCAAATATGAATTGATCAATCTGCACTCATCAGGCCCACTTACATATACCCTGAAAAACTCTTTGAGCTCAGTTCTAAAGAATGTCTTGCAAATGAGCCATACACTCACCTTTGCAGAGCTTCCCTCTCCATTTTCTATTTTACTATAGTTTGCTGTCCAAATTGGCAAACTATGGTTAGAGACAAACAGGCAACAGAGAGGGAAACTTCACAAAAGGAGAGGAGCAGGGCCAGGGGGCAGCCAGGTCAGGCCCTGGTCAAGGGCCTCTGTGGCACAGGGGGGCCTGAGGATTCCCCCTTAGGGTGGGAGCGTAGCGCTCCCACTCTGCAATCCACATCAGCATCAGCTTCTGACCCTGCCACAGATCTTGGAGTGGGAGCTCCCAGGCACCTCCCCCCCAACAGTTAGTGAGGGTGATGCATGTCCCACCTACCTCTATCGCTCTTGTAAATGACATGCATGCTGCACACTCATGCCTGCCATCAACCAAGATGGCAGAGGAGGCTTCCCTAAGGGGTTGACACCCCCACCGCTATCTTGATTGATGGCAGGCATGTGTGCATAGTGTGCACATCATTTACAGGATTGATAGAGGTAGGTGGGATGTGCGGGGGGATTATTAGCCCCACGCGGCCTGCAATGAGGGATTGCGCTCTGGTGCTGCAGGCCCTGGAGAGGATTGGAATGTCTGCTGCTAGCTCCCAATCCTTAAAAACACAGGCTGTTAAAAGTTTCTTCGCCGAAGGACCACACTGAGGTCCACCAGTTACAAAATGGTGGCAGGTGGGCATGGAGACAGTCACAAAACTGGGGTGTGTGTGTGTTATGATCTGCAGCTTTTCTGCACTTCAGAGTGCCTCCCCCCATTCCTGGCAGTAGTAGAGGTCAGTGCCCATTGGTCCTGGCACAGCAAAGTCAGGGTGGACAACACTAAGATAGAGCCAATGACAGGCAGAGCCAACTCATTCTACTTTTGTCCCCATCTTCCTCCCTGCTGAATTACAAAAGGGCAACACTGAGGCTAAGGCACAGGAAGCTGACAGGCAGAGCCATTCCCTGATCTCAGGAGCCTGATGCATGTGGCTGGCACTTGCCATCTCCCTCACTGTTGTCAAAGGTGGCCGTCATCTCTTTACCGGTTGCAACAGTTCTGTCCTTCCAGCTGATGCCCGCACTGTGGTAACAAACAAGTGCCCTTTTGACACTACCCACATCTATGACACAGCACTGGTCCTCTGGCTTCCTTCCTTGTTGATGGCAGCAGTGGAAGCCGGTGTGTCTGCCTGGTGTTGCACAGCCTCCCTCTCTCTCTGTGGAATTGGCCTCTCTTCAGCCTCCTACAAAGTGGTCCTGCTTCAGGCAGGTGCCCCACAGGAGGTGGCTGCAGAGGAAGGTTCTGAAGGGGAGCCTCACCACCAGCCTCTTGTTGAAATGGACGAGGAAGAGTGCTGCCTTTGAGGGTGGAGGGAAGAGAGCTACCCACTTTTGCTGCTAGACTGTCCTTCATGTTCTTGAACGGACAGATGGGCTTGTGTTCAAGGTGCAGAGCTGGCCAGGCAGGAATCTCTCCCAAATTGTGTTCTTTTTTTAAGTGTTTTTAAATTTGTATATTTGTTTTTAATGTTTTTAATTGTTGTAAATCGCCCAGAGAGCTTCGGCTATGGGGCGGTAAACAAATGTAATAAATAATAATAATAATAATAATAATATCATGTATGGTTACTTCTCAGGAGGAATAAATGCAGCAGTTGCCATTAAGAGTAACAAGCAGGAAACTATATATAAAAGCATCATCTGCATGCAAAGCTCTTGAGTGAAGGGCAACCGGTTAGTTGCTTTCTAACTTTGGCCCAACTCATTAATTAGCACATGCCACGGTTCAGAAACTGTGGGCATATCGCAGCTCTGCCGCTCAGGCTCCCTATTTGCAAAAATGACCTACTTTCCTTTCCAGTACCAAAAGAAAGAAAATAAAAAAAGAGATACAGTTGCCAGTTTCGGGTTTTGCACAAACTGGTCGGTCTAATTATAGCACAGCCACAATGTTCACTTACCTGTGAAGCAGCAGAGGCCACTGTCATTCACAAAGCATTGCATCTGCGCTCTCTCTCCCTCCCCGCTGCTCTCAAAGGAGAGTGTTGCTGTTCTCTACAAGCTCAGATCTGTTTCCATGAGCTCAGCACTTCCGTTTCTTGAGATGTGCTCAGCACGTCCTGCAAGCCGTGAAGCACAGCCAGAAGTATGGTAAGGAGAATATTATTTACCTCAACAGCCAAAGTGAATGAGTGAGGGTGGAGGAGCCATTCTATTGGCAAGTCAGGCTACAGGTTGGGCAAAAACCCCATCCCAAAACCAGAAGTTGCAAAGGAAGGGGCAGAGGAAGGAGAGAGCTGTCCTCAGCTAACAAAATGTCAATATACAGCTCTTGTTAAAATGTAAATGTTAACACATGAATAAAAAGTAGCCCTCCTGTCCTCAGCACTGGGACTTGCATCCTGAAATGGTACACTTTCATTTTGTTTTCTTCTTCTTTGGTTATATCTCTTCCTGCCAATGCTTGGAGGTGCAGATTGCTCTAATGTGCCCTTTCCCCCACCCCCAAGAATGTATGTATATACTGTAGATATAGATATAAAACTCTTGTCCTGAAAACTTCACCCACACAAGCACCCAGTCATGTAAACAATGAGGGAACTTTCCACTCACCATTTCTGCTCATGACTTTCCTCATTCCACCTTCAAGATATTTTTCTGTAATCTGGGGTTCAATTCCATGCGCAGATTTCTCACACTAAGAGTTTGTAAGCAGGCCGGTAGACATGGGGGTCTAGCTCCCCCCAAGATTTTTAAACAAAAACTAACTAATTAAAATTATTAGAGAAAAGGAATCTCCCCTTCCCTACTTTTTTTGGTGCCCCACCCTAAAATTTTAGCAATTATGCAATTATGTTTTGCATAATTAGCAATTATGTTTTGTGCATATTTAGGCCATTACCCATGTCTCTCTCTTCTTCCATTCAGCTCCTTAAGGCTTTATCTTTACTTATCTTAGTCTATAAGGCAGGGTATATTTTGGTGGTGGCATTCAATAAATTGAGATCAGGAATATTTTGATCAGGTATCAAGGTCTCCACTCTTCTCCTATCACTTGGTTGCCTAAGGCAGGCCAGGTTGTAAAAAAGGATGCATGAAGGAATTGGATGTATATTTTACAGCACTATAATTTTCTCCTAGGATTACCAACAGTCCTAGCGGGACTGGCCTTGAGGCTGACCTGGAAGCTGCAGCTAGTGTAAAATTGGCTGCTTGGCTGCTCTCTAGGGTGGAATATCACCTACACCACTGCTGAAAGAATTGCACTGGCTGCCAATTAGCTACCAGACCAAGTTCAAGATGTTTTTATTGGTGTACAAAGCCCCATACAGCTTGAAGCCAGGATACCTATACCCAACCAATCTCGGCATTCTGCAGGAGAGGGGATGCTGAAGATACCATCCTATCAGGAGATCCAGTCCACACAATGTCAAAATCGGGCCTTTAGTGTGGCAGCATCTATCCTTTGGAACTCCCTCCTGTTACATATCAGACAAGTGTTGTTTTTAACAAAAGACATTTCTAAATGGAGATTTTTATCCCAGTCAATATTTATATTGGATGGGACATGTTTTTATATATATATGCAACTGTTTTATATCTGTTTTGATTCTATTGTGAAATCACTTCAAAATAAATGAAATAATTAATAAAATTATAAATAGTGTAAATCAACTAAGAAGAATCAAACAGGCTCCCAATTCTTCACATACACAGGGTTTGACATAACCAAAAAGAAACACTACCTTCTGGGAGTGTTTATATATCATATCAAATTGCTCTGTTTGCAATTGCAGTAAAGAAAATCAGAGGGAGGACCTTGAACTAGATGGCTGTAGACTGTAAAGGTAACAATCCATCTGAATAAGGTAAATCCGAGGGTAACTCCAGAAAGTTTTAATTTTTAAAAAAATTGATTATTTTTAAATAGAGTGTAAATTTTTCTGTTTTATTTCTATGCCAGCAGGCATTTGAGTGTATTTGCAATAGCCTATGGCTATAAGCAATAAATATTTTAGAATTGGTGTATAAGAAGTTTTAAAAACAGAATTCTTCATAAGAAAAGTGACCCCTGTGGGTAGTGACTGTTATAAGCCGGTATTAATGAAGAATGGAATGCTTGTCTATCATTAAGGGGGGTGGTGAAATCCGAGGTCTCATATACACTGCTCCTACCACTTCACTTCTCTACAGCAAGTCAGTTCAGAAGCTGCAGAGGGATTGTTTGTTTTTTGCTGACTCATGGAATGAGTCACATGTCACCAGTTCCCTCTCTACCCTGCTGCAACATTCAAAAGCCTTATGCTGAGCTAAGCGTCAGACATAAAGCCAGTGAGAAAGTGCAACGGTGCCACTCTGTCCAACTGGCTGCCTTTACCAAGCCTCAAAACAAGCCAATCTATGACTTTTCATCTGTCACCTTGCAGAAAAACACAACTAAGGCTCCAATCTGATACTAAATTATCTGGGACTAAGCCAGCTTGAACTCAGTAGGACTTACTTTTGAGTAGACACACATAGCAGCCTTCCAGAGCAATCCCATCATATTTATTAGCATTAGTATTAGTAGTAGCATTATTAGATCATTATACCTATATCTTCCTCCCAAAGGAGCCCAAGGCATGTACGCCAGAGAAAGTCTCATTTAACTTTGTGGGATTTGCTTAAAAAAGAAACATAGGAAGCTGCTTTATACTGAGTCTATGATTCTACTATCTACAGTGACTGGCAGCAGCTCTCCAGGGTTTAAGACAGGGGCCTCTCCCAGGCCTACTTGGAGATGTTGGGGACTGAACCAGAGCACATGGCCTGCTGAGCAAACCTCCATAAACTGTGCTGAATGCATTCTAAACTGAAAACATGAACATGTTTACCATATGGTCAATTGTTTGAAATAACTAATAGAGCAATTTTGGCTATGAACTAGGCTGCATTTGGCACAGTTGTCCTTATTACTCTTCTTTAGCATTACTAGCAGTGTCAACTAAGCAAATGGTTACAGTCAGACAATAAAGATAAACACAGCAAACATTTTCTCTGATCATTGCTAGACAACTGGGGAAGGAGTTAGCCACCTGTAAAAAGACTCTGGATGGCAATGGGATAGAAACAGACAAGGAGAAGGAAGCCATCAGGCAGGCAGCTTGCTCTCACATTTTTCTTAATGTTTCTTCCCTGGACTCATTTGTTAAAACAGTACAGCTTCAGTACAAATTACATTTGTGCCAATCCAAGTGAACTAATAATTTATTGTTCAGGAAATCATATTTTGAAAGCCACACATTGCCAAAATGCTCAGAGACTGCTGACAGAACACCATCAGCACTAAATACCTTTTTCAGAAAAAGCAGCTCTGATCTAAAAAGCCTGATTAAAGTCCACATTTTAAATGTGCTATTAACCAATTATTTCACTGTGCACATGCCTTGGCTCGGTGAAATCCATTCCTGATTTCTACCTTTAAAAGGAGTGTGGAGATGAGACTGTAAAACAGGAGCAGAAAAGGAAAGGGATTTGTAAGACTTTTTTATTCCGACAGGCTTTTGAGATAGAAAGTGTTTAGGATTGGGCTCTACAAGGTTTGTTTATTGTTTTATGCTGTTATTTGTATTATTTTAAATTGTTTTTTAGTATTTTAAGTGCCTGTTTCATGGTTTTAAGGTTGCGTATAGTTTAATTGTATCTTAATTGTATATTTTTGTATGTTTTTAACTACCTGTAGTTTTATTTGTAAGCCGCCCTGAGTTCCAGTTTGGAAAAAGGGCGGGGTAAAAATAAAGTTTCATTCATTCATTCATTCATAAGTAACAAAGATTGGGGGTGGGAGGAGGAGACAGACAGCTCCAAAGAAGGGGAAGGAGCAAAAGCTACTGTGTGGCCCTATCCATGCTACAGAACTCATTTAAACTTTAAGCATGACTTTAAATTATTAGTACTTACAACATCAGCTCTATTTCTCCGTAACATCTGAATCAGGAGAGGCCGTGCAAGCTCTGGACCGGTGCTTGGACTCGGTGGTGGGCTGGATGAGGGCCAATAAACTGAGTCTGAATCCTAGCAAGATGGAGGCACTGTGGGTTGGTGGTTCCCGAGTTCGGATAATTGGTCAGTTGCCTGCTTTGGATGGGGTCGTACTCCTTCTGAAAGAGCAGGTCCATAGTCTGAGGGTGCTCCTGGATCCATCTTTGTTGCCAGAAGCCCAGGTGGCTTCTGTGGCTAGGAGTGCCTTTTACCAGCTTCGGCTGGTAAGACAGCTGCGGCTTTTCCTGGACTGGGATAGCCTGACCACTGTTGTCCACGCACTGGTAACCTCTAGGCTGGATTACTGTAATGCGTTCTATGTGGGGCTGCCCTTGAGGTTGGTCCAGAAGCTGCAGCTAGTGCAAAATGCAGTGGCGAGACTGCTCACTGGGGCAGGGTATCGCCAACATGTTACCCCAGCTGCTGAAAGAACTGCACTGGCTGCCCATTTGCTACCGGGCCAAGTTCAAGGTTCTAATTTTGGTGTACAAAGCCCTATACAGCTTGGGACCAGGATACCTGAAAGACCGTCTTACCCCTTATATACCCAGCCGATCACTGTGCTCTGCAGCTGACGGCCTACTGCAGATACCATTTTATCAAGAGGTTCGTTCTGTACAATATAGGAAATGGACCTTTAGTGTGGCGGCACCTACCCTGTGGAATTCCCTCCCCTTAAATATTAGGCAGGCGCCATCTCTGCTATCTTTTCGGCGCCTTTTGAAGACTTTCCTCTTCCAACAAGCCTTTGAAGTTGAGACCTATCCCAGTCTGTGTCTGTGTTAGAATTACTTTTAATATGTCTTTTAAAATCTTTAACCCCTTTTTTAAAGATGTTTTTAAAGTTTTTTTTAAAATGTTTTTAACGTTGTTTTGTTTTAATGTATTTTAAGGTCTTTTTATGATGTTTTAAAGTGTTTTAGTGTTTCTGTTTGCCACCCTGGGCTCCTGCTGGAAGGAAGGGCGGGGTATAAATAAATAAAATAAATAATAAATAAATCAAGAACTTTTGGGAATTAGAATCTGGCAAGATGTTTAGAATTCTGCTATAAAATCCTCCAACAGAACACGGAGTCGAAGGGCTTTATAGGCCACCTAGTCCAAGTCCCTGCTTACACCAAGAGCGAAAGCATCCTCAACAGATGACTATCCAGCTTCTTCTGTAAGACCTCCCAGAGAGGGAGAACCTACCGCATCCCAAGGTCGGCCAGTATGCCCCTAAATACCAGTTGCTGGGAATCACAAGTGGGGACAGTACTGTTGTGCTCAAGTGCTGCTTTTGGGCTTCCCATAAGCATTTGGTTGGCCACTATGAGACTGGATGAGCCACTGACCTTGATCCCGCAGGCTCTTCTTACATTCTTAAGTAATTGGTTCCATTGCTGAACTGCTCCTCCTTTCAAAATGTTTTTTCTAGTGTTCAACTTGGGCTACCCTCCTGTATTTTAAGCTTATTAAATACAGTCCTGAAGCAGCAGCAAACATGTATTTGCCTTCTTCTATAGGAACGTGAGTACTTGAAGAGTATCGCCATGTTTTCCTCTACCCCAAGTCTTCTCTTCCCCAAGCTTAACATCCTAAACATGTCCATGAGGCCATTCCGTTACGAGGAAGGCAGCTTTTGTGTTCTATGGGAGAACAACTTCTGAATTCTATAGTATGGTGTACATTTTATACTTTGTTCTGATAACTGTAGCTTGAAATAAACAGGAGTTTGCTTTTCTTTGTGCAAGTCTTAGAAAAGGAAAAGAGGGACGACCAAATGAATGACCTGAGCACGAAAATCTGTGCTGACTGCGATGAAGCATCCAAATGAAGGCAAAGCCATGTGAATTTGTCAGAAGCAGAAACATGGAAACATGTATCGGTCACAAGATTAAGTGTCATAAGAATCACTGGGAGACTAAAGAAGAAGACTGACCCTATATGAAAACAAAATTCACAGCTGCTGCACGGTGAGCCTGGCTTCCTCCACCTCCCACACAAAAGGGCAGACATGAACACCAGCAAATCAACCACTCACTAAGCTATCAGTTTTGCCCCTCTCCAACTGTGTGTGTCTGTGTGTGTGCATGCACGCATGCGCGTGTTTGGACCACAATGAAGGGATAGGGGTTAACCCTTCCTGTGCTGTTTTGCTGCTGTAAAAGAAAACACCCCTCCAATGCTGCTATTAGTTCCCAGAAAGTGCTATTTGCAGGAAATATGGGGTGGGGGACTTTGAGTGAGAAAACAGCACAGGGTAAATTCCCTCTCCCCATGCCACAATCCCATTCCAGATCAGGGCCTTCTGTGGCCACTTTTGGAAAAGCATGTTCACTCAAGCCTTGTAAGCATGTACTTATAGTAAGCATCCTGGAGATGAGGATTAAGTATGTGTTGTGGTGGGAGGAAATACGTGCCATGTGGGGAACTCCCTTCCTGCATTATACTGGAATGTGTCATAAGGAGGAAATCAAAAATGACCCCTTTCCCCCTTCCCACTCACCAGAAACTTCCTCACCCCAAAATATAGCAATAAAACAGCTTGACGGCTGGCCACCTGCTCCAGTCCCGAGCCCTTTAGCATTAAACAGTGTAGTGGAGAAAGTTCCCAGCATGAGGTTCTTATCTTCCTCCCTGAGGCCTCCTCTGCAATGTTCAAAGCAAGACACTTTCCCCAAGGCTTAGCCGTGAACAGGAGAGTCCTCATACTGCCGCATGTTCCTGCTTGTGCATATCAAAAACATAAGTACAAATGATTGCTAGTCCTGTGCATTGCTTATTGCCACAAGTGAACTAAGGCTAACACTGAGGAATAATCACATGTGGTCTGGAACTGGGAATGACGGTTTGGGATTTACCCACACCACTTCCCTCCTCCCAATGTCTTCAGTTAAGATGTCTCTGAATGTCTTTCAGGGTTGTCTGCTGCATTGCTGAGCACCAGCGTAAGGTTGGCTGGCACACATCCTTCCCCATCAATGCCAGAATCTTTTGTAAAATGACATGCAACACCTACAAGCAGGTGTTTTGGAACCAGTCTATCCTGCCTTAGGCAATGGAAATCATAGCCCTTGTAATCCCTGGGCTAAGTAATTGGCTTGCTCTTAACAGCCCATGCCAAATACCAAGGGCAAATGTCCAAATGCTGTTAACACCTGTTTTGAGCTTCCTTGTGGTTGTCAAGTAAAAATAAAAAAAGTCAGGATGTCCTTTCTAACATTGACACTGAAGGTATGTTAAACGGATTTTAATACATGGAGAACGTATAAAGAAGTTGAACTGGAGGGAAACAATCTGCCCACAATTCTTAGGGAAGCCACAAGCTGCTAGCCAGCTTTATGCCTTGATTTATAGAAACCCTTCAACAGGTTACCTGAACAGCTTGACTGCCACTTCCTTATGGCAGGATCTTACACTGGTTTCAGGTTCAATCACTACCACCACCACGGGCATCTCCAAGCAAGCCTGGAAAAGACTCCTGATTGATTCCAGTGGAACAGGCAGTGCTGAGCTAGATAATTTAGCTCTGTATAAAGCAGCTTCCCATGTTCCCAGGTAATCCTCTGCCTGGTTGACTCATGCACAAGCCAAGTCTTGTGGAAGACATAATATTGTTCAAAATGGTTCATAAAGAAAAGCAGCATCTAATTGTTTTAACAAAGAACAGCAACAACCCAATTTAAGAAGAAATAGAAGAGGAATAGGGTTGCCAGGTCAGAAGCATCCCAAATAACAAGATAAAAAGTGTGAAGCATTCACTGGCAGCACAAAAAGGAGGTCAAAAACCAGAATGCTGGAAAGATGTGGCTTTATTATGTGCACAATGGCACCAATAATTTCTTGTATATAAAAAAGAGAAATTTCTGTATAAAATATGTTAAAGCCCAACGCGTTTCATCCTGTGTAGTCAAGCCTTCATCAGGGGCTAAAATACAAAACAATGAATATTCTTTAAAAAGCATACTAACAACTTAAACACACACATTCATTTTGAGAAGGACACAGTTACAATTACAAAAATATTGCAGTCAAATATTGCTTTCATTATTTTCAAAATATAGTTATAAAACTCTAACAACTTAAATACATACTAACAACTTAAACACACTCATTTTCATTTCTGGGAGGACACAGTTACAGAAATGTTGCAGCCAAATGTTGCTTTTATTATATATCAAAATATAGTTGCAAAACTCTAACAACTTGAATATATATCTAATTCTGAAAGAACAATTACAGGATAATATTGCAGTCAATATTGCTTCAATATTTTCAAAATATACTCATAAAATTAAACTCTTCAGTAAAGTATTAAGACAACCTTTTTCTGGTATTTTCCTTATTGCTGTCGTCATGTAAAGCAAACTGAAACCCAAATTCAAAGAAATATAGAACTCTGTAGCATGCAATGAGTTGAACCTGCTTGATAATTGCTTCACCACACCTGACTTGAGTTGACTATGTTTGTTCTGAATTAGAGTAGAAGTAACAGGTTGAATTCCTCATTTAATGATGGGTTAATTTTGTAATTGTAACTGTGTCCTTCTCAAAATGAATGTGTGTGTTTAAGTTGTTAGTATGTTTTTTTAAGAATATTCATTGTTTTGTATTTTAGCCCCTGATGAAGGCTTGACTACACAGGATGAAACGCGTTGGGCTTTAACATATTTTATACAGAAATTTCTCTTTTTTATATACAAGAAATTATTGGTGCCATTGTGCACATAATAAAGCCACATCTTTCCAGCATTCTGGTTTTTGACCTCCTTTTTGTGCTGCCAGAAGCATCCCAAAACCTGAGGTTTTAGGGGCGGGCCCAAGTGATGTCATGGGGCGGGCCCAAGTGATGTCACAGGGTGGGCCCGAGTGATGTCATTAAGCATGATACATTAAGCACCAACCACAGTTGCTTGGAGTGTACAATTTAAAAAAATATCTGACTGGAAATTAAGCTAGACATCTTAGCTAAAAGATGGAGCCTGGGTAGGGAACATTTAATCTAGCCTACTCGCTTTCAGCAAGAAGGGTTTAAGTGCCTTCAGGCCAGGCCAGTCACCAGAAGGTCTCTGTAGGAAGAAAGGAGCCTAGTGTTGTGGAGATGTTAGATGGGAGCATTCGGGAGTAAAGATGGATGCCCCTGAAGGCTGAAATTCTAAACACACATACTAAGGGACTAAGCCCCCATAGAACTCAACAGGACTTACTTCTGAGTAGATATAGTTTCGATTGTGCTGTTGGTAAAGCTTGACTAGGGATCTTCTGCAAAGATATCCATATCCAAGCAGGGTTGGCAACCCCCTGCCTGGAATGCCCTGCCCTTATCTTTTAATGTGGCTGCTCCAAACTTCTTTACAGATTTGACCCTTCACTTCAGAAAGAGGTCTGAGAAATGAGTAAGAGTAAGAAGATTCTCTACCCTTTCTGTCTGCATAGATGCCCTCATCTTTCCCCTGCGCCCAGCAGAAGCTCTGGGCCAGGTGGGACGCAGTGGCATCTCATAGAGGACACCCTCCCCTTTCCTGGGGTGTATGATTTGTCCTGGCCCAGAGCAGATTTTGGGGTGGGCACCCCCAATTACTTATTTTTCCTGTATGTCTTTTTCTGCTTTGATTTTGTATAGATGCCCTCCTCTGTGCCCTGCGCCCAGCAGAAGCTCTGGGCCAGGCGGGATGCAGTAGCATCTCATAGAGGACACCCTCCCCTTCCCTGGGATATATGATTTGTGCTGTCCCAGAGCAGATTTCGGGGTGGGTACCCCCAGTTACTTATTTTTTTCTATGTGTTTTTGTCCATTTTGATTTTGCATTGATGCACCTGTGCATGCCCGGTGCCCAGCAGAAGCTCTGGGCCGGACGGGATGCACTGGCACCTCATAGAGGACACCCTCCCCATTCCTGGGGTATATGATTGTCCTATCCCAGAGCAGAGTTTGGGGTGGGCACCCCCAGTTACTTATTTTTTATGATTTTATGACATCATTATGTATTTATGATAATATAAGAAGCCTGATGATTTTGAATGCATAAATGTATTATTATTATTGAGGGGGAGAGTCCCCCGATCACAGTGATATATGATACAGGGTACCGCAACATATATTTTGGGGTTCAGAGACATGTTAAGTTTGGTTTGAAGTTGCTGTAGCTGTCAACTCTTCTTTTTTAGTGTTTTGAACTTTCAAGCAAATAAGGAACTGGGAACTAGGAACCAACTTCAGCATTGTATCAGTTAAATAGATTAAACAGTCACGGGGGGTGGCTGAAGTTTTGGTGTATATCTTGGGAACCAGACCACCTAGAAACTTAATTTTTTTAAAAATTGAATCTGAGAGTCCAGAGATTAAGGGGTGCTAGCTGGAGAGCTGGAGGGCCCCCCAAAAAACCGGAGACTCCGCCCAAAAACCAGAGACCTGGCAACTCTAGAGAGGAATGACCACATGGTGCCTACGTTTTGGAAGGTTCTATCCTGTTTCCTCAGTGGGCCTCCTGCTAGCTTCAGAACTTTGGCCACTTTACCACCCTTCGGAGTGGGCTGTACCTTTGTAACAGCCTATCAGCAACTAACCTGAACTTCCCGGCCCAAAAAGAATAGCTGCCACATCTACATTAGGTCATCAGATTCTCCACTCCTACTTTCACTTCTTTTCTTATCCATGTTAAAAACTTGTGTCCATCTTGTTAAACTGGATCCAAACTAGCTTTAAATCTTATTGCAAAACCACCACATGGCAGAACAGCTCCTACAAATGTTCCAAGGAAGATTAGCAAACAGCATACAGCAAAAGCGCCTTGAGCAGAATTATGGCAGGAAGCCTGTATGCTGTGTAGGCAAAACTACTTTACACCCACCTCAGCATAATTCATGAAAATACATACTTCACATATCTTGGCCTTCCTACATCAATGCACCCTTCCTACATCATGTATGCTCTGCAGAAATCTCATAGCGATGAACAAATCCCAGTTCCCCAAGTGTTTGTAAGCATACTAAGAGTTTGGCCTTTCAATCCACCATCCACCTACCCTTCTTGCTTTAAATCCCTCTGACACATCAGCACTCTACAACCCTGCATACAAATGTATGCCCTCTCTCAGGTCCTTCATATGTTATCTGAATGTGCTGGTGACAACAAAAGGTTAGAACCTCTCCCCATAAGCTTTCCACATATTTTTGACACGGTGGCTGTGTGGGAGTTCTCAAAGATGCATTTCCCCTAAATTCTGAAGTGTTATAATTCCCAGGTAGACTGTATCAAACACTTTTTCTCATAACTTTGAATCAGCTCTGTGTATTCTTCAATCGCTTCAAGACACCACAAGTTTTTTTGTTATTTTCTGTTAAGGCAATAAACGACAACAACAAAGAGAGGAGTACTCATGTTCTCATCAGGTTATGCATTTTCTTCTATGAGGTCACACTTTGGTTCTTTCCAGCACATTAAAGCATTAATGAATCTGCACATTTCTCTGTAGTATCCCAAGCACCAAAGGTGGGATCAATGATGGGGTACCTTTGCCAATATACATGATGAACGGCATCCAAGTATCTACAAATTTGTCTGCTTTAGGTCCTCTGCTAGATCTGCAATGTTGTGGAAACAAATCAAGCATAAACTGTTGGCCCAGGCACCATGGGTCTAGGTAGCCCATGTATAACCCTGCTCTAACCAACATTGCTATTCAGTAACATTGCATTTGGCACTTCCAAGCCACAAAGACATTTTACTCTCTGGCCAGCACTTGGCACTGATAATAAATACCCTTCTGTTTAAACAGAGCCAGTGATGTGTAGTGGTTAGAATGTTAGGATCTGGAAGAACAGGGTTCGAATCCCTGCTCAGCAATGAAGCCCACTAGGTGACCTTGGGCCAGTCACTGTCCCTCAGCCTCACTGAACTCACAGGGTTGTTTGGGGGATTAAATCACGAGGGGGAGAGCCATGTACCCCACCTTGAACTCCTTGGAGAAAAGGTGGGATATAAATGCAATAAATAAAAAAATAAAATATAAAACCTAAATTGAGACTCAGTTGTCTTTTGCTATTACCCCCAAGGAACTGAGTGCATCCAGGTATGATGCAATTACTCCTATGGAGTACAACAATCTCCAAAGTATTTATTTATTTGATTTATATCCCACCCTTCTTCCCAGTAGGAGCTCCAATATCACAGCCCTGTGGGCACATAGGCAACTTGCAAGTTTACATACCCAGGTAAACAGGGATGCCGGCAGACCTGGAATAATGCTTTCAGACACAAGCATTATTCAGTGGTGAAGGGCACTGCCAGTTAGCTGGAAGAAAAAACATAGAACCATTACCAATAGGAAATATCTTACATTAATAATGCGTCTTTCAATTCCATAGCTCCCGATGTTCTTTGGCAGCAATGATTTATAATTAAAAAGAAAGCAGCACATTGCAGATCAACAGAGTAAACCAAGTTGACTAAAAGCCAAGCACTGATTTATGAGATGTGCCTGAGATATAGAACAGAAGAATAATCTGAAGACTAAAGGAAGGCTCTTTAAGTATACTCCCCTAAACCAAGCAGAAAGAGCAGTTTTTCCAAGATAAGAACAAACCTTTCCAGTGGAACATCTATCTCCCTCTTTTTAACAGGAATGCAGGTTTTTTTTGGGGGGGGGAAGGATGCACAATTGGTTCAAATGTTCTGGTAGCAGCTGCTGCCACAGAATTGCTAAAGCTGTGTGGGTGTAGATCTCATTAGTCTGTTGGATGGGAGGACACTGGGAACATCACTGTTATTAGCCATGACAACTAAATAGAACCTCCAGAGGTAATGTGCCCCCAAGCAACAGATGCTGGAGGCTGTTGTCTTCAAGCCCAGATAACTGGTCGCTGGGAAGCAAGATCCTGGGCTAGATGGGCCCCTTAGTCTGACAACATGGCTATTATGTTTTTGTTGTACATAGCTCTTGTCCTGCAGAGACCATCGTGGTTCACCTGACGGAGGGGTGCTTTCCATACAAGGAAAAGCTGTGCATGAATGTGTGTGAGCGATGGTGACATCAGAGCAATTAATCTAAAATGCAAGCTGTTGCCTTGACAGGGGGAGGGGTAAGGGTTGTTGCTGATGAAGTTTTAAATCTTCTTCCAGATAAAACTAGCACATAGTGGGAAAAGTATCATTTTAATTTTCCTGCTCTACCTTGTCATCAAAAAAGCAAGTGGGCAAAAGGCAGATCGGGACTGACTGGTAGATCTCTGTGTGATTTGCAGTAGATCGGCAAGGACTTCTGACACCCATTTGTTTCACAATAACTACAAAATGACCCTCTACAGTAAATTGGATTGATGAAATGAAGAAAACTTTGGGTAACCAAGAATGGATTTTTTTACATGGACTGTGCGCTTAGCAGAGTTCTAGCACTCAAAACAAATCCCTGTGGTCTGAGGCATCATGCTGTCTTTAATTCTAAGTGTTTGTCTTTTGCACCTGGCTACAGCTGGTAGATCTCAAGGTTCTAGTAAAAGACAAATTACATCCTTCCCCTGGTTTCTCTCTGCCAAAATTTTCCCTAGTACCAGAGGAGAAATGTTAAACAGGAAAGTCTGCTTTAAAAAAATAAGTGGATGCTGTTAACAGACTTTTGAAGATCGCATTTCTGTCACCACCACCCCATCAAGCCCCTTCAAATTCTTCTTCAGGAAAGACTTGTAGCATTTCTATGTCTGTTCCCTAACCACATCTCTTCACACACATCCTGCCCCCTCAACATTTTCACCAAAGGGGGGGGAGGACAGTCCTTCCTCGCATCTTTCTACCTTTTCAGGTGAATAGAACATCTTCATTTTCCTAAAGGATTCAAGCACTGTGTGTTCATTCTCAGCAGTGGCAATGTAGAGAATGTGTGCACAGAAAAATCTTGTGCCTTTGGCTTGGTGCTACCAGTACAAATCCAGAAATGTGGTCCAAAACCAGAAGGCACAACAATGACTGAAAATGTTTGCACCAGCTTTACCCTCTGCAAGTTGGACACAAGACTTTGTGTCGCCTATAATTCCCATGAACACCTTGAAACATGCCATTATTAGATGCAATAAATGGCATGTCTAGAGCCCCATGCTATCCAAGGAGGAGCCCACAGGGCAAATCAAGTCAATTGTTGCAGCACCACGGAGAACTCTCTAGTGGACAACTTAATCTCACAAGGTTTAGAAGTGAATTGAGGCCTTTAAACTTCTGCCTCCAGTCCTGCTCTTCTATGCTCTGTCCCCTTGTGGAGAACTGTTGTTGTTATGTACCTTCAAGTTGATTATGACTTATGGCGACCCTATGAATCAGCGACCTCCAACAGCATCTGTCGTGAACCACCCTGTTCAGATCTTGTAAGTTCAGGACTGTGGTTTCCTTTATGGAATCAATCCATCTCATGTTTGGCCTTCCTCTTTTTCTACTCCCTTCTGTTTTTCCCAGCATTTCTTTTCTAATGACTCATGTCTTCTCATGATGTGTCCAAAGGATGATAACCTCAGTTATGTGTCCAAAGTATGATAACCTCAGCTTCTAGTGATAGTTCTGGTTTAATTTGTTTTAACACCCAGTTATTTGTCCTTTTCGCAGTCCATGGTATGCACAAAGCTCTCCTCCAACACCACATTTCAAATGAGTTGATTTTTCTCTTATCTGATTTTTCACTGTCCAACTTTCACATCCATACATAGAGATTGGAAATACCATGGTCTGAATGATCCTGACTTTGGTGTTCAGTGATTCATCTTTGCATTTGAGGACCTTTTCTAGTTCTCTCATAGCTGCCCGCCCCAGTCCTAGCCTTCTTCTGATTTCTTGACTATTGTCTCCCATTTTGGTTAATGACTGTGCCAACGTATTCATAATCCTTGACAAGTTCAATGTCCTCATTGTCAACTTTAAAGTTACATAAATCTTCTGTTGTCATTACTTTAGTCTTTTTGATGTTCAGCTGTAGTCCTGCTTTTCTGCTTTCCTTTTTAACTTTCATCACCATTCATTTCAAATCATTACTAGTTTCTGCTAGTAGTATGGTATCTTCTGCATATCTTTAGTTATTGATATTTCTCCCTCCAATTTTCACACCTCCTTCATCTTGGTCCAATCCCGCTTTCCGTATGATATGTTCTGCGTATAAATTAAATAAATAGGGTGATAAAATACACTCCTGTCTCACACCCTTTCCAATGGGGAACCAATCGGTTTCTCCACATTCTGTCCTTACAGTAGCCTCTTGTCCAGAGTATAGGTTGCGTATCAGGACAATCAGATGCTGTGGCACCCCCATTTCTTTTACAGCATTCCATAGCTCTTCATGATCTACATAGTCAAAGGCTTTGCTGTAATCTATAAAGCACAGGGTGATTTTCTTCTGAAATTCCTTGATCCGTTCCATTATCCAACATATGTTTGCAATATGATCTCTGGTGCCTCTTCCCTTTCTAAATTCAGCTTGGACATCTGGCATTTCTTGCTCCATATATGGTAAGAGCCTTTGTTGTAGAATCTTGAGCATTACTTCACTTGCATGGGATATTAAGGCAATAGTTCAACAATTACTGCATTCTCTGGGATCGATCCCCTTTCTTTGGAATTGGGATATATCTTGAAAGTTTCCAGTCTGTGGGCCATTGTTTAGTTTTCCATATTTCTTGGCAAATGTTTGTCAAAATGTGGACAGATTCAGTCTCAGTAGCTTGTATTAACTCTATTGGT
The DNA here is from genome assembly GCF_030035675.1 of Rhineura floridana. Lineage (NCBI taxonomy): Eukaryota > Metazoa > Chordata > Lepidosauria > Squamata > Rhineuridae > Rhineura > Rhineura floridana. Next base: position 39,615,072 of record NC_084485.1, read on the forward strand.
ATGCCATCTGTTCCTGGTGATTTGTTTCTTCCAAGTATTTTAAGAGCAGCTTTCACCTCACATTCTAAAATTTCTGGTTCTTCATCATATGGTTCCTCCATGAATGAATCTGTCATCCGGGCATCTCTTTTATAGAGTTCTTCAGTGTATTGCTTCCATATTCCTTTTATTTAATCTCGGTCAGTCAGTGTGTTCCCCTGTTGATTGTTCAAAATCCCTACTCTTTATTTAAATTTCCCTTTCATTTCTCTAATCGTTTGGAATAGGGCTCTTGTTCTTCCCTTTTTGTTGTCCTCTTCTATTTCTATACAATAACTATTGTAATTGTTCTCATTGTCCCTACGTACTAGTAGCTGTATTGTTGCATTTAGGGTTCTGACCATGTTTCTGTCTCCTTTAGCTTTTGCTTTCCTTCTCTCTTTAACCATTTTAAGAGTTTCTTCAGTCATCCGTTGAGGTCTTTCTCTCTTTTTAACAAGAGGTATTGTTTTTTTTTTGCATTCTTCCCTGATAATGTCTCTGACTTCACTCCATAGTCCTTCTGGTTCTCTGTCAACTAAGTTGAAAGCCTCAAACCTGTTCCTTATTTGATCTTTATATGCTTCTGGGATGTTATTGAAATTGTATTTTGGCATAATAATTTCTTTGTTGTTCTTCTTTAGCTTTACTCTGATTTTCAATACAACCAGTTCATGATCTGTACCGCAATCTGTTCCTGGTCTTGTTTTTGCAGAAAGTATGGAACTTCTCCATCTTCTGCTACCAATTACATAATCAATTTGATTCCTATATTGACCCTTTGGTGATGTCCACGTGTACAGTCATCTTTTTGGTTGCTCAAAAAATGTGTTGGCAAGAAACAAATTATTGGCTTCACAGAATTCAATAAGTCTTTCTCCTGCGTCATTTCTGTCTCCTAGGCCCCATTTCCCCACAATTCCTAGTTCTTCTCTGTTCCCTACTTTTGCATTCCAGTCCTCCATGATTATCAGCACTAGAGTGGAGAACTAGAATCCCTAAAAATGAGACAACCCTCTGGTCTGAAGACATGCACTTTTCATGCACTCCATGGTGCATTCCCTCTCCATTGGACTGGTGAGATAGTGTGGAAGGCACTTGGTTCCTTGAGTACATGGGAAGACCCTCATGAGAGTTCTGGCTCTAGTTCAATGTACCCTGGTGCTGTCAGATCTAGTTCAGCAGGTTCCTGCCTGCCTGCTTCAGCTTTAGTGGTCCCTTGACCACCAGCATCAGACACAGAGCCAAGAACCTGAGTTGGCTCCTTAAATGGTGACCCTGTGGTCTCTGATTCAGTGTTTTGATCACTGCTAGACTCTGGAGTCATCATGACACACACAGAGCTATCTCAATGCTAAGCATACTTGCTTAAAAGTCCACCTTAATGACACCCATGGAACCAATTTATAAGTCAACATGCTAGAGTTGAAGGAGAAGGACTGTAGCTTAGGGGTAGAGCATCTGTTTTGCATACATAAGGTCCCAGGTTCAATCTCAGGCGTCTTCAGGTAGGGTGGGGACAGACTCCTGCCTAAAACCCTGGAAAGCCACTGCCAACCAGTGTAGACAATACTGAACTAGATGCATCAATGGCCTGACTCAGTACAAGGCAACTCCCTCTGTGAGGTCAGATATCGGGATTTAACACGCAGGGATTCTCTCTCGCAATGCCAACTTCGTAAAAAACTTTAATCAGTACTAGAGCTTCTTTGCAATTGTCATTCTTTGTTCTGATTTCAGGAGTGGGGAACCTTTTTGACCCTGAAGGCCATCTTCCCTTGCAAAGAACCTTTCAGAGGCTTCATGCCAGTGGGGGGCAGTGCCAAAGGCAAAAGTAAGCAGAACAAATGCTGAGATTATTATCTTTGTACAGTAGCCTACTTCGACACAAGTCAAGGGTTTCTACACATACCTAGGCAAAAGCACTCAAGTAGGGTATGGTAGAGTGCCCATGAGGCGTGTTGCTTGATGTGGCGCATGATCTAGGGAAAGTCCCAAGGACTGAAGGGAGAGGCCTGAAGGGCCGCATTTGGCCTCCGAGCCTGACGTTCGCCAGCCTTGTCCAGCTTTGTTCGCCAGCTTTGTGGTAGAGGAATTGCAGTCATTGGAAGTTGTTTTGACATTAGCAAAAAGTATGTCGGAGACCTGCTGCGTTTGACCAAGAAGCCCTCAAGTCCAGCATCCTGCCTCTCATAGTGGCTATTCAGATGCCTCCAAGCAGCGCTGAATCAGGCCATTCTGGTCTGATACACAGTAGCTTCTGGCTTCTTGGAAATCTTACACAATATTTTCATAATGAATACTAATAATTTTAGATGCATATTTTAGATTTTATTTATATTAAATGGGGCAACACCTTTTAGGGCTCTCTTTTTTAACCATGCCCCCTTCCTCAATCAAGGTGCCCCTTCTCACCTGACTTTTTTTTTTTTTTTAAACCCAGAATCATTATATTAGTCATCCTGAAAGCAGTGAATTAACTTCTCAGTGCTGGCTGACAGCTCACTTGCCAAGAACCGGCCAACTCTCTAAAGGCTGATTTACCAAATCATAAGTCATGTCTGCCAAGGACCCTGTATTATTTTATGCAGATCATGATCCCATTTTTCCCTCCCTCTCTCATTTTTTTAATGAGCTCAATCCTTGAGCAAAGCATTAGAGCAGCAGCCTGGGTTAAAAGGCTCAACTGAAAGGTGGATTCTGTGGTGCAAGAACTTAGAGCCCTTCAGTGTAAAAGAAAACCATCATAGAAGAACAAATATGGATGTTCATCCCTGCATGAGAGTTTTAAATTTGCTTCCTTCCTTGGCATATAAGTACAGGCCTTCTAAGACAGTAACTTAACAAAAAGAGCCCTGCAAATGAGGTGTCTTCTTTAATCTGTGCTCCCATCCATGGCCTGAGTAATTGAGCTATGCGCTGGAATGACACTTAAGCCCCAGGAAAAGGAATCCTGAAGCTGCAGCAGCTGCTGCAGTTCTACTTTACAAGATGCAATAGATCTGGGAAGGAGTAATCCTCGTTGCCTAGGCCCTGTTTTTGTTTAGCTCTGCATCTCTACTCCTGCCGAAGAAAGTATATGGAACCGAGGTTGTAGCATCCATCCTGTGGTGCTTTTCCACAAGCCTTCAAGGATGGATTTGAATCTATATCAAAACAACACATAAACTTCTATCATTCATCTTCCAGATGTCTGTATGTCTGCCTGCCTGTCTATCCACCATCTCCACCTCCTGAATTGCTTTGCTGGTGTGTTCAGTGGATATACCCTAAGAAAGCTAAGAAGGGATCAGCTTTTTAAAGAGAATCTGAAAAGTTTCACATGAGAGTATCCCTTCCCCCTAGAACTGTAGCACTTCCTCAGCTTTAATTCAAGAATTAGCACTTTTGATCTCAGTAGCCATTACATCAATCTTCATCTCAGACCTATTTGCATGCCTAATAACAAACATTTTTTATAGAAAGAAAAGATGCAAAGACTGCAGCGCTTAACAAGTTTAGAAACAAAGGGTAAAGTATAAATATGGGAATGCATATAACTCGCACTTAACCAGCCGCTGTCCATCTTTCCACAATTCAATTAACATTTCAATACAGTATATTTAAAGAACAGCCCTTGGTCCTCAGAGCACATATACAGGAAGCATGCAAAAATCATGCTTCACTCTTTCCTGTTTGTTATTAATTATATTTTTATCCCATCCTACCTCCAAGAAGCTCAGGACAAAATAGTTTATCTCCCATCCATTTTATCCTCATAACAACCCTGCAAGGTAGTTTAGGCCTCTAAAATCACTCAGCAACTATGAGCTGAGTCTGGGTGGGGATTTGAACCTGTGTCTCCCTAATCAGTCCATGACTTTCACCACTCAACTACATAGGCTATTTGCTCAATCATTGTTACAAATTGATCACTTTCCCCTCCAGCCTAACACTACAGTACAGTATATTGAAATTCACAGTGCATATTCCCAAATTCCCAGTGGGAACAGTTCTACCTCTAGCAACTTCAACTAATCCTCTGTGCCCATTAAACAAACACCTTTAAGTATAAGACTAAATAAAAGCCTTGAAAGAGGCGTTGTACCATAAAATAGTATGTACCATAAGCATATAAACATAGAAAAGAGGAACCTTACAGTGATGGCTGGTGGCTCTATGTTAGCGGGGCAGTGGAACCTGCTCCGAGTTTTAGTCCAAACTTCCAAGGAGCTGTCCAAGGTGCTAAACCAACAGGTGCCACTGGAACATTATCAATATTGCATTCTTACGACCTGAGCTTCCCCTGTCCTCAGTTTTTCCATTACAGAATGGCCTGAAAAAAATGACCCTCCCTTTAGTTATACAGTGGATGCTACAGATCACTTTGCAGAAATCTCTTTTATTTCAATATAGAACATCTTCAAAAGTTCCAGACCATGATCCTTCTGCTGTTGGGGATAGATTGAAGGATGACACTGAAGTGATACAACTGAAAGCTGGAGGAAATGGGTAACCACCTGATTATTATGTGCCAGATTTGGTGGCCTCAAAGCATGACTATATCTAACACTCATTATGTTTCTTACTTCCTCTCCATACTGCCTCATAACTGTGTGTGTGGGGCTGTGTGTCCCAAGTTGTGTAGGCAGCCTATGGTGAACTTTTAATTTCATTTAAATGGTTTAAAAGTTTTCTTCATGGACACCTTTGTTCTGTGAACATGCATCTTTTAATCAAATATGGTTAGGAGTCACAGTCCTAACTGCAAGTAATTATGGAATTGTAGTATTTTATATTGGAATTCTGTTTTACTTTTTTCTCCCCTTGTCACCCACTTCAGTTATTTAAAAGTGGGCTTCAAATCAAGAGATAAATAAAATTAATCAAATACTTTCTTTGTAAAACGCATCACAGAATTCCACAAACAATAACAGTACATTTTGTGCTCATGTTGTCTTTTATCTGATTTGATATTTTATTATTTAATTTGTGTTTTAATTTTTGATCACTAAATAGTTGCACATAGTCTAGAGGACTAAGTTAACTAATAAATGTAAACAATAAACAGCAGAAAAATGCATTACCACATTGAGTACAGCAGGGGTAAAGAACCTGCTGTCCTTCAGAGCTTATTGGATTCGAACTCCCATCAGCTTCAGCCAACATGGCAAATGGTCAGAGATGATGGGAGTTAGAGTCCAACAACGCCTGCAAGGACACAGGTTCCACATCCCTACAGTAAGCCACTTACATGAAATCGACACTGCAATTGGTCCAATCCTTGCTGATATATTATTATTATTATTATTATTAAGAATTATATCCTGCACTTCCTCCCAGTAGGAGACAAGGGCGGAAAACAAAAGCACTAAAAACACTTTAAAACATCATAAAAACACACTTTAAAATATATTAAAACAAAACATCTTTTAAAAAAGCTTTAAAATATCTTTAAAAAAGGTTTAAAAACATATTAAAAAGCGATTCCAACACAGACGCAGATTGGGATGAGATCTCTACTTAAAAGGCTTGTTGAAAGAGGAAGGTCTTCAGCAGGCACCGAAAAGATAACAGAGATGGCACCTTTCTAAAATATAAAGGGAGGGAATTCCAACGGGTATGTGCCACTATGCTAAAGGTCCTTTTCCTATGTTGTGCAGAACGGACCTCCTGATAAGATGGTATCTGCAGGTGGCCCTCACCTCCAGAGTGCAGTGATCGGCTGGGTATATAAGGGGTAAGTCAATCTTTCAGGTATTCTGGTCCCAAGCTGTATAGGGCTTTGCACACCAAAACTAGAACCCTGAACTTAGCCCAGCAGCTAATAGGTAGCCAGTGCAATTCTTTCAGCAGCGGGGTGACATGCTGGCAATACCGTGGCCCAGTGAGCAGTCTTGCTGCTGCATTTTGCACTAACTGCAACTTCCAGATCAACCTCAAGGGTAGCCCCACATATAGCACATTACAGTAATCCACTCTGGAGGTTACCAGTGCATGGACAACAGTGGTCAGGCTATCCTGGCCAAGAAATGGCCCCAGCTCTCTTATCAGCCAAAGCTGGTAAAAGGCACTCCTAGCTACTGAGGTCACCTGGGCCTCCAGTGACAAAGATGGATCCAGCAGCACCCCCAGACTACAGACCTGCTCTTTCAGAAGGAAAACAACCCCATCCAAAACAGGCAACTGACCAATTATGCAAACTCAGGAACCACCTACCCACACAGCATCTCCATCTTGCTAGGATTCAAAGTCAGTTTATTGGCCCTCGTCCAGCCAACCACTGAGTCCAGGCACTGGTCCAGGACTTGCATGCCCTCTCACAATTCAGATGTTACAGAGAAATAGAGCTGGTAATCGTCAGAGTATTGCTGTCACCTCGCCCCAAATTTCCTGATGACGGCTCCCAAGGGCTTCATACAGATGTTAAACAACAAGGGGGACAAACCCTGCTGCACCCCACAGCACAACTGCCTCAGTGCTATTCTCTGAAAATGACCATGGAGAAAGGATTGGAACCACTGTAAAACAGTGCCTCCAATACTCATCTCACCATGTCGGCCCAGAAGAATACAATGGTCAATGGTATCAAAAGCTGTTGAGAGATCAAGTAAGAATAACAGGGTCACACTTTCCCTGTCCTTCTCCCAATAAAGGTCATCCATAAGGTGACCAAGGCTGATTCAGTCCCATAACCAGGCCTGAACCCAGACTGGGATGGGTCAAGATAATCTGTTTCATCTAAGAGTACTTGCCATTGATGCGCCACAACCCTCTCAATCATCTTCCCTAAAAAGGGGGTATTTGCAACCGGGCAGTAGTTGTCACAAACCAGTGGGTCCACGGTGGTCTTTTTCAGGAGTGATCGGATCACCACCTCTTTCAAGGAAGCTGGAACTACTCCCTCCTGCAACAATGCATTGACCACACCCTGGATCCACTCGGTCGTAATTCCTCGGCAAGCTTTAATAAGCCAAGAAGAGCAAGGGTCGAGAGGACATGTTGCTGGCCACATCGTCGCAAGCACCTTGTCCATGTCATCAGGCTGCATCAACTGAAACCATTCCCAAGAAGTTGCAGCAGACGTTGCAATGGACGCCTCACTAGGGACTACAGTAGATGTGGATGGGGCATCAAGACTGCTACGGAGGTGAGCAACTTTACCCTCAAAGTGCCTTGCAAACAATTCACAGTGGGCTTCCGAAGGGTCTAAAGGGTCTAAAGGTCTCGGTGGTGGCCCCCGAATTATGGAATGCCCTCCCTGATGAGATACGCCTGGCGCCTTCTTTGATATCTTTTCGACGCCAGGTAAAGACCTACCTCTTTGCCCAGGCATTTTAGTCTTGTTTTAATTTTAATGTTATAGTTAATTAATTGTAATTTTTATTAATTTTGTCGTATCTGTTTTTAATGTGTTTTATATTTATATGTTGTATTCACATTCGCTGGTTTTAAATGTGTTTTTATCTTGTTGTACACTGCCCTGAGAGCCTGTTGCTATAGGGCGGTCTAAAAGTGCAATAAATAATAAATAATAATAAAGCTCCTTTTCCTGGAGCTGATGCCAATAGACACCTCACAATATGGAAAAGCTCCACTGGAGGGCTACTTTAGGATGAGATGGTGGCAGAGAAGTGGGCCTTCCTCACCGCCACACAGTGGGCACGGTTATGATGCTTTACTCATGCCCGACCAGCCTCATAGCACGTCTTTCGCCACTCACGCTCTAGCCATCCTCCAGCCTGTTTCATTGCCCTTCACTCACTGGTGTACCAAGGTGCAAACTGGGCTCTACAATGCCGGAGAGGGTGCTCAGGAACAACCATGTCAAGAATCCAATGCATCCCACTGTTCTACAGCATGACAAGGGTTCCAACAGGGTCACCTGCTCTATCTACTCAAAACTCCCCCAGGGCATTCAGGAATCCTGTGGATTCCATTAGTTTCCAGAGGCAGACCATCTTAATCTGTCCACCACCCCTGCAGGGGAAGATTGGAGCCATAAGTCTAAACTTTACCAGGAAGTGGTCTGATCATGACAGTGGGATGACATCCACCACCCCTCCATCTTCAGACCACCGCTTCCTCTATCTGGAGCAAAAACCAAGTCGAGGGTGTGCCCTGCCCTATGTGTCAGACCGGTGACACCTTCAGACAGTCCCATGGTCATCATAGAGGCCATGAAGTCCCGAGCCGGAACACTACAGGCAGCCTCAGCGTGGACATTGAAATCACCCAAGACTATTGTTCTGGGCTCCTCCAATACCACAGCAGGGATGGCCTCCGCCTGCTCAGTCAGAGAACCTGCCGGGCAGCAGGGTGGACGGTACACCAGCAGCAACCCTACTTTACTGTCTCCTTGGCCTGACACCAGGTGCAGGACCTCACAGCCAGCTCCAAGACAGAGTGGCTTCCTTGTGACAGAGATGGAAGTTCTGTAGACCACAGCAACCCTTCCTCCCCATCCCTGCAGTCTGTACTGATGTTGCATTGAGTATCCAGGTGAGCAAAGCTGGGTCAGGTCAACTCCTCCCAGCTCACCAACCCAGATCTTGGTAATGCACACCAAATTGGCACCTTCACCTACGATCAAATCATGGATGAGTGTGGTCTTATTGTGCACCAATCTGGTGTTAAATAACCACAGGCCAGTGGACACAGCAGATGAGCAACAAGGAACCTGTCCCTGAGAGGAGTGGGAGCAAGGCACAAGCCATAGATTGCCTTGTCCTAGTCTTCTATGGTAGTTCACCACCTCCCCATGGCTACACCTCCCTCCACCCATGATCACTGAAATTGGGGTGGCATCACCCATGTTCCTCCTTACTAAGAGTCCTCTTAAACACCTGATATAGACACAACAGCCCACCAACAAAACCTACCTGTACCAGTTATCCTAATAGGCCTCTGCGAGAATTGGGAACAGTCAGACCCACTCAATCTCCTTCACACAGGGCACATCTACTCCCCCTCTGTCTCACACCCAGGGAGGGCCAGCCTTCTGCCAGTTGCAAGCTCTCACTCTGAAGGCATCTGGTGACTTTCTCCTATCCTTCAGTTCATTGCACAGGCTCTCACCCTGCACAGGAATTACACATGTGCCATACACCCTCCCCGCTACCAATCTCCTCTAGACTGGTTAAAAAAAAAATAGAAGGGGGAGCACCCTCACCGTCAGGACTCCCTAAGGGGCTCCCCAAGTGCAGCCAGGCTTCTATGCCCCCTGACCCAGGAGCTGATGCAAGAGGCTGCAAGATTGACTGCAGCCTCTCTCTGGAGTCAGGGTCAGGCAAGGGGTCCCAATCCTTGTAGCACTTACCAGGGACTTCTGCTGTCTCAAGAGACAGCAACTCAGAAGAGCAAGCAGCAAGCACCCAGATGCTCAGATACTCACTCCCAGGGCAGGTCTTCTCCAGTCCCCCAGTGCTGCAGATATGATCAAACTGGTATCGTAAAAAGTTAAACCTTCCTCTTGATACATAAAATGGTATTGCACAGATGGCTTTTTAAAAAGGATCACACACATTCACACAGTGTGCTATTGCACTCATGTCCTGCTTGTGGGCTTCCACTGTAGAAACAGAATGCTGGACAAGATAAGCCTCTGGTCTGATCCAGTGAGGCTTATGTTCTTATCAAAACAGTTTGCCATGAAAGCATAGAACCTCCATGTTCATGGGCACTTTACCTCCAAATACCGGATACAGGAAACAAGCCTGGAAGAGCTGTGGCCTTCATACTCTGTTTTTATGAGATTCCCAGAGGTATCTCGCTGGCCCTATAAAAAAAAGGATGAACCTTTGGTCTGATTCTACTGTTCTTTATGTTTTTATCTTGCCCCTAAACACATTCACATGAAGGGGAAAAATGCCACCAGTTTCCATAGCATCTTCTTTTGGGTAAAACGCATTGAGAATGTCAGCCTTAGGACTAAACTACACTGTACCAGTTGGGAGGATGTATCATTAATGGGGTCAGAGAAGGTGTGGAGTAAGAACTTCACCCTCTCCTCCCCTGCTTTGGTCCCAAGGAAAATCCTTCCTCTGAAGCCAGCATTTGTTTTTTTGGGGCGGATGGGGATTCCCCCCCCCCAAACTGGTAACAAAGGCAAATTTCCTCGCAATGCAAATATAGCTTCAGAGGAGGACTTTCTTCAGGAATGGAGAACGGAGAAAGCGGATGAAATTCCCCCTCCATATCTGCTCTGATCCCATTAATGATCAGCCTCACCCCACAAGCTGATGCTTTTTGCATTTTTCAAAATCTGCATGCTAAATGCAAAGACACATTTCATGGCACTTGCAGGTTGACCCTAAGCCACATGTTTACATAGGGATGTTAGCTAAAATAGAAGACAAAGCTCCTGCACTTTTAATAGCTGTACAGAAGAGAGAATTTCTGTTCTACACAACTATTAATGTGTAGGGGGACTTTTGCAGCCAGACATCTGATGTCAACAGTCAGGGCCGGATTATCCATTAGGCTTAGTAGGCTGAAGCCTAGGGGCCCGGAGATCTTGGGGGCCCGTGCATAAGCTAAAAAAAATTATCTTGGTTGATGGCACGCATGCGTGCTACACGCGCGCATTGCTGCCATCAACCAAGATGGCGGCAGAGGCTTCAGGCCCTTAGGGAAACCTTGGCCGCCATCTTCATCGATGGCAAACCTGCGTGAAAACAAGTGGAAAGGTAGGGAGAAGAGGACCCCAAACACCAATCAGCCTAGGGGCCCTCCTCAGCTTAACCCGGCCCTGTCAACAGTATGCTAGTTTTTTTTATTTCACCAAAGGAACTGCCTCTCTCAAGATGGCTACAAATAATTTAGGCCTATTGCCTCAACAAAGCACAAATAATCCAGTAGAACAGCCATTCAGTCATTCACTCATATGATGACAGCTCGCAAGTCAAGAACCCTTTTCAACCTGAGAGCTGCTTTCCCTCATGGCTAGGAATAGGTGAGAATTTCTATTCAGTTCACATTTCAAGTTCAATCTATCAAAATTCATGCTTTTTGAAACAATGTAAGAACTGCAACCCAGCCATCCTTTAAAATTCACATTTTTTAATTTTGCCACGCAGCTGACAACCAAATAATATTTGAAAATGCATATATTAAGGGAAAGTGTGCATAAAAATGAATATGAGTGAAAGTAACATACAAATACGCATCATATGACAAGAGATGGCTTGCAAAATGTGTATCAGTCAAAACTTCCTGCAAACATGTGCTTATTAAGATAAATTTGCACTAAAAGGCTGATGAATTTCTGTGAGGATTTTTTTAAAAAAAATTGCAAACTGCTACAGAAATGTGAACTCAATTTAAGATTGGGAAAATGAGAAAAATTGACAGATGTTTCCATCCCTACTCATGGCCAACCTTCCAGGGATTGTTTGCCAGTGTTGGGTGTACAAAGAAGTCAGGGTCAGAGTTGTCAGACATACACACACTCAGTAGATCCATACATATATGCAGCCTAGACTCTAGGTACTCAACCATTCCATATTTTCTTATTTTGAAATGGTTGGTCCACAGGTTAAAGCTATTGAGAAGTGTCAACTAATTCTAAAGTTTTCAAGGCAATTGGCTGTCAGACTTGGAATTAAACAGGTCAGTTAACCAAAAACATCCATTCATTTAGGCAGCGTATAGATGTTAATGCACCCAGCTTTTGTTTTTGTGATGCCAGAGCTTAAAGCTTGCAACATCACAACAGAGGCCATTGACCATGTGCAGAATACTTTCCCTGACTGCTATAAGTAAATAAAAACAATCACCAGACATGTATCTGCAATACAGGGGGCTGGTTTCCAGTCAATGACTGGGTTACATCCTTGTGCCCAGTTTAAAAAGGCAAGCACCCAGCATCCAGGGCCCAATGTCAAAGGATCCATAAAACTTAAAGTCAGGATTGTATGTAAGAACTCTTGTGTGCCAACTGCACACTTCATAACATACGACACTGGCACTAATGCTCAGTGTTTCAAGCCTTGTGGGAATCAATAGAAATACAGTATTTGCTTCAGGTGCAAAATATTTGCCGGGGGGGGGGGGAAGAGAGAAAGGAAATGGGAAACCTACTCTTTCCTTGATAAATAGAAAGTTATCAGATTGGCTTCACATTCTCTATTTATTCTTATTAATCCTGAGTTCCGCCAAATTGTTCTGAGTGTAAACCACTGGACTCATTTCCGTAATTCCAGGAGAAGGGGGGGCTGCACAGGATGTTTTCAGCACTGTAACACAAACCCATCTTCTCAGCATACCTCACCTATTCCCCACCCTTAACTCACCTTTTCAGAGGGAATTAAGAACAAAACAATATCTTTCTTTAGTTCAAAATATCATATTTTATTATGCAAGAAAATACAATTATGACTAGAGATAAAACATAACCTAGTAAATGTGGAGTTTAAAAACCACAGTCTGCCCTTGTGCTTTTTGCATTTTTAAACACATGGAAGGATAAGCACTTATCCATACATGAAGCCCCATTTATTTATTTCAACACGCAAAAATTTCTCCATCTCTCTCTCTAATATCCCGCCATTACACTTCTGCAATTGAAAAACATTTTCTTTTTTTACTTTCAAGCTTCCCTTAGGAGTGAAATTGATTAGACCAGGAACAACTTGCCAAGAGGCGTAGTCAGTTTTAACACTTCTATGGAAAGGAAAGGAATGTTTAGAATGACTGGGTGATTTAAGAGGATTATCACGAAGGGGAGCAAGGAGGGAGAGAGAGAGAAGGGGTCTCTCACCACCCATATATATTTTAGATGATGAGGGAAGATTGTTCCTGGTGCTCATCAGAACAAATCACATGGATCAACTCCATATGCTAGGACTGGAGCTCCTTTTTCATGGCCACATTCCCTCCTGGGCAACCTTCCAGGGGCCACATCTCAGTGGTAGGCAGGGCCAGAGGGAAAAATGGTTCAGGCAACAAATGTAAATGTCCCTTTGTACAGTGAGTTAGTTTCCACACACACACACACCTCTCTAGCCAGGAAAGCATGAGGCATGATCATAGTTCAAGGACACATTCCAGCCAGGCAATAAAGGAGGGTGCAAAACAGGGGTGGTGGGGGCTGTATCATGAGGAGAGACCCAAGGCCCAGAGAAGCCTGGACGGCGACATTCCGCCCCCTCCTGTGCCATTGTTGTTGTTATGTGCCTTCAAGTCAACTATGATTTATGGCGACCCTATGAATCAGCACTCTCCAACAGCATCTGTTGTGAACCACCCTGTTCAGATCTTGTAAGTTCAGGACTGTGGTTTCCTTTATGGAATCAATCCATCTCTCATTTGGCCTTCCTCTTTTTCTACTCCCTGCTATTTTTCCCAGCATTATTGTCTTTTCAAGTGAATCATGTCTTCTCATTATGTGCCCAAAGTATGATAACCTCAGTTTCATCATTTTAGCTTCTAGTGAGAGTTCTGGTTTAATTAGTTCTAATACCCAATTATCTGTCTTTTTCGCAGTCCATGGTATCTGCAAAGCTCTTCTCCAACACCACATTTCAAATGAGTTGATTTTTCTCTTATCCGCTTTTTTTACTGTCCAACTTTCACATCCATACATAGAGATTGGAAATACCATGGCTTGAATGATCCTGACTTTGGTGTTCAGTGATACATTTTTGCATTTGAGGACCTTTTCTAGTTCTCTCATAGCTGCCCGCCCCAGTCCTAGCCTTCTTCTGATTTCTTGACTATTGCCTCCATTTTGGTTAAGGACTGTGCCAAGGTATTCATAATCCTTGACAAGTTCAATGTCCTCATTGTCAACTTTAAAGTTACATAAATCTTCTGTTGTCATTACTTTACTTTTTTGACGTTCACCTGTAGTCCTGCTTTTGTGTTTTTCTCTTTAACTTTCATCAGCATTCGTTTCAAATCATTACTGGTTTCTGCTAGTAGTATGGTATCATCTGCATATCTTAAATTATTGATATTTCTCCCTCCAGCTTTCACACCTCCTTCATCTTGGTCCAATCCCGCTTTTCGTATGATATGTTCTGCGTACAGATTAAACAAACAGGGTAATAAAATACACCCGTCTCACACCCTTTCCAATGGGGAACCAAACGGTTTCTCCATATTCTGTCCTTACAGTAGCCTCTTGTCCAGAGTATAGGTTGAGCATCAGGACAAACAGATGCTGTGGCACCCCCATTTCTTTTAAAGCATTCCATAGTTTTTCATGATCTACACTGTCAAAGGTTTTGCTGTAATCTATAAAGCACAGGGTGATTTTCTTCTAAAATTCCTTGATTCGTTCCATTATCCAATGTATGTTTGCAATATGATGTCTGGTGCCTCTTCCCTTTCTAAATCCAGCTTGGACGTCTGGCATTTCTTGCTCCATATATGGTAAGAGCCTTTGTTGTAGAATCTTGAGCATTCACTTGCATGGGATATTAAGGCAATAGTTCGATAATTACTGCGTTTCCTGGGATCGATCCCCTTTCTTTGGAATTGGGATATATATTGAATGCTTCCAGTCTGTGGACCATTGTTTAGTTTTCCATATTTCTTGGCAAATGTTTGTCAAAATGTGGACAGATTCAGTCTCAGTAGCTTGTATTAACTCTATTGGTATGCCATCTGTTCCTGGTGATTTGTTTCTTCCAAGTATTTTAAGAGCAGCTTTTACCTCACATTCTAAAATTTCTGGTTCTTCATCATATGGTTCCTCCGTGAATGAATCTGTCATCCTTGTATCTCTTTTATAGAGTTCTTCAGTGTATTGCTTCCATCTTCTTTTATTTCATCTCGGTCAGTCAGTGTGCTTCCCTGTCGATTATTCAACATCCCTACATGCGGTTTAAATTTCCCTTTCATTTATCTAATCTTTTGGAATAGGGCTCTTGTTCTTCCCTTTTTGTTGTCCTCTTCTATTTCTATACAATAACTATTGTAATAGTTCTCTTTGACCCTACATACTAGTCGCTGTATTGTTGCATTTAGGGTTCTGACCATGTTTCTATCTCCTTTTGGTTTTGGTTTTCCTTCTCTCTTTAACCATTTTAAGAGTTTCTTCAGTCATCCATTGAGGCCTTTCTCTCTTTTTAACTGGAGGTATTGTCTTTTTGCATTCTTCTCTGATGTCTCTGACTTCAGGGAAAAAAAAGGAGGGGGAACCCCAGAATGACGAAAGACCAACGTGGGTGAATGATGATCAAAAATAATACACAAATATAGCCCCTGATGAAGGCTGGAATTCATCCAACCGAAACTCGTTGGGCATATATTTTATAACGTTCTCAATAAACAAGATTTTTGATTATCATTCACCCACGTTGGTCTTTCATCATCCTGGGGTTCCCCCCCTTTTTTTCTTTCTGCTGATTTGGATGCCTTCCACTCCCCTCTCCTCCATCTCTGACTTCTGCCCTGTGCCATAGCCTGTCGAAAATATTCAGCTGAACGAAAAACTGGATGCCTCTCCATCAACAAGCTACTCCAGAGGGGAACGGCATCACTGCTGAGGGTAGGGGAGCTTAGCTAGCGAGTGTTTGTCCCTCTGGCCAAGACTACAAAAAACACAGAATATCACAGAAAGCCTCATCTTTGATCTCCTTCATTTGGAAACAGTATTGCTAATAAAAGAAATTGCAGGTATGACTGCATCCTAATGGTGCAAAAACCTATGGGCCATCCGGTATCATGAACTTAAAGTAAGAGTCAGCAACTGGTGGTCCCTGGGCCTAATCTGGCCCACTGACTGATGCCCATTTGTGAAGAGTTGGGCTTTGACCTTCACCAGCACCCCTCCCCAGTCAAAGTGACCCTCCAGCACAAGCTAGTTGCTGACCAGCATCCTAAGAGAACTGTGTAAATCACCCAGAAAGAGACTACAAACCTCCTTGGGAGGGAACCTTCAAAATAAAATATTAAGGCCAAAAATATATGCAGAAGCAAGCAAGAAGCTACAACACACACACTGTCAACAAACGAAGGCATGTTCCTATAATTGAGCAATGCAGAGATTCTGAGGAGATAGCTTATACACACAACTGAATGGGAACAGATCCATCTGCATGGAAGAACATGCAAATGCATGTAAAGAAGATGCAGCAGCAAGCAGCCTAATTGGAGAAGACAGATTTCGGGTAAGATTGCAATAAGCCTCTTTCAGTTTTTCTCAAGGGAGATCCAGCTGGCAGAACAATCCCAGAAGGCATAATTTGACAGAAGTGCTTGGCTGGAAGTGAAGAGCCATTTCCTTTTCTGTCCTGGGGCTGCTTCTTTCCTTTAGTTTTCTTTATGTCCCCATGACATGGCATGAAGGTGGTAACGATGCTTATACACCCTGGAAAATGTACAGGTTTCCAGAGCTAAAGGAGAAATCAGACTCTACGTGCACACATGCATGGACTCACTCACTGTGTGCATACTGCTTTACAAAGTATACACTGTACAACCATAGAGTTCCTGCTCCAAGACACAGAGGAGACAACAGAGGAATAACAACGGAGATAAGGGTAGTGGTACAAACTAAGGCTTAGCTGCAGCAGAATATAGCAGCGAAAGGCTTATGCCAAAAGCTTCATGAAAAATATGGGTTTGTTGTGAATGTACTAACATTCATGAAAACTCACACAATTAGGATCAGGCTGGGCATGACACTTGTGCACATTTCTGATAATTGCAGTCACAGTGAAGCCTGAGTAGCCTTAAAACAATGAGAGGAGAGAGAGGGGAAGCTTAATTCTCTCTCTGCTAAGATCTTCACAAAAATTCCTCCTCTGAAGCTGTTATTTGTAATTCAAGGGATGTTTCCCTTGAAAGTGTATTTGGTTTTTATTTTCTGCACATCGCTTTGAAATTCTTTTGATTAAGAAATTTTCTTATTTATTTATTGCATTTGTATACCGCCCCATAGCCGAAGCTCTCTGGGCGGTTTACAACAATTAAAAACATTAAAAACAAACATACACATTTAAGAACACATTTTTAAAAAGCAATTTAAAAACACATGTTAAAATTCCTAAGAGAAAAGTCTTAAAAAATAAATGCAAGCAACAGCTTCAGACAGATGGTTTTTATCATGACCATAGCAGGGAGTAAAGATTTCCCCACCATCTCTCAAATGGATCCAAGGCAGCTCAGGCAGTTGAAAATGGAAATGGACTGCCTTCACGTCAATCCCGACTTATGGCTACCCTATGAATAGGGTTTCATGGTAAGTGGTATTCAGAGGGGGTTTACCATTGCCTTCCTCTGAGGCTAGTCCTCCCCAGCTGGCTAGGGCCTGCTCAGCTTGCCAGCTGCACAAGCCAGCCCCTTCCTTGTCCGCAACTGCCAGCTGGGGGGCAACTAGGCTCCTTGGGACTATGCAGCTTGGCCACTGCTGCACAGGTGGCAGGGCACGTAACCCGTGAGCCACTCACTGTGGGGGTGATCTTTAGCTGGCCCTTTACACCCAGGAGACACAAGCGGGGATTTGAACTCGCAGACTCTGGACTCCCAGCCAGGCTCTCCTCCCCACTGTGCTATACCAGCTGTTGCTCAGGCAGTTACATAACAAAAGACACACACAATAACTACATTTATGGAATTAATGTGTCTTTTGGTCCTTAATGTTCTCTTGACCACTAAAATAGACTAGAATCAGCAATCCACCCTTGTCCACTCAGGAAAATCCACTCTTTGCCCATCAAAGTCAATTTGTGTGAGCAAATGGAAGTTTGCTTGTGGTTTGCACACAATGCTTGCCCATCACACATACAAAGAACAGTCCCTCCCCCAAACTGAGAACTCCTCCCCTCAGAACTGTAGTTTACAAACGCAGAACTACAGTTCTAAACACTCCAACAAACTACAGCTCCCAGGATTCTTTGGGAGGGGGGATGTGCTTTAGATGTATGGTGTATACACAGTCTGGACATTTTATTCTATTGAGTGTTTATAGCCCTTCAACCAATATCTCTCACATTTCATGCCACCATTATCCTCTACTGTTCACAGCTTTTGAAAAAAAAAAACCAAAAAACCAAACACGTTCATGCCCCACCAATATTTTAGAACCACAAGATACAGTGGTATTTTTTTTCAGCAGCAACCAATTTTCTATAACTGGCTGAAAAAGCAAAATTTGGAGTTTTATATCATCGTAATTTGGGGTGGGGGGTACAGAGTAATTAATGCAGAATGCTGTGGTTTATATCCTCCTTGAAAGCCTATCATTTCTAAACCAGGAAAGCACAGCAGCTTTCAAAAGGTAGCTCACAAAAAACCACAGAATGGCAAAAAGAATAATGGATATGATTAATGAATGAGGAAGTTTATTTACTGCATCCAGGCTAGACAGGAGATGATCAAGAGCACTGTGTTGTATATAAAAGCGTTTGAGAGAAGCCTATATGGAGGGAGAGAGAGAGAGAGAGAGAGAGAGAGAGAGAGATCAAACTATTTTCATGAATTTACATAAAAAGTAACTAGGCAGAACATTAGGACTACCATCAGGCAATATTTTCCCACTCCTACCATGGTGCAGTTAGGTGATTTTACAGCTCTGGACTTAATGGTCTTGAAAGGCTCCCCTCTTTAACATGGCAACAAGTATTATTCCAAATGTGGTAAGACAGCACTGCTGAGTTTGGGGACCTTCCTGTTCATTCTGCCCTGGTCATCTGCCTCCAAATCCTGTCCTGATAGGACCATTACCCTCAGTCAGCTTCATCATTGGCCATCACTGCCGCTTGTGGGAGTGAATTCCACAGTTTAACTATGTGCTGTGTGAAGAAGTACTTTCTTTTGTCTGTCCTGAATCCTTCAACATTCAGTTTTAATGGATGTCCACAAATCCTAGTGTCATGAGAGAGGGAGAAAAACTTTTCTTTGCCTTTTTCACATCTGCCACACACTGGGTCAACCCCAAGATCACGTTCCTGATGAATCACTGCCAGTTTAGACCCCATGAGCATATATATGAAATTAATATTTTTTGCTCAAATATGCATAACTTTACATTTGTTTACACAAATTGTACTTGCCATTTTACTGCTCCCCTTGGACTCTGAGGACTCCGCTACAGGAGCCCCAGGGAGACCATAGACTCTCAGTCCATCACAGTAGGAGATTACTTGATTGGTTCCCAATCAGAAAGGGTGTGAGACAGAGGTGTATTTTATCACCCTACTAGTTTAATCTATACGCAGAACATATCATACGGAAAGCAGGATTGGACGAAGATGAAGGTGTGAAAACTGGAGGGGGAAATATCAATAATTTAAGATATGCAGACGATACCATACTACTAGCAGAAACCAGTAATGATTTGAAACGAATGCTGATGAGAGTAAAAGAGGAAAGCACAAAAGCAGGACTGCAGCTGAACATCAAAAAGACTAAAGTAATGACAACAGAAGAATTATGTAACTTTAAAGTTGACAATGAGGACACTGAACTTGTCAAGGATGATCAATACCTTGGCACAGTCCTTAACCAAAAGGGAGACAATAGTCAAGAAATCAGAAGAAGGCTAGGACTGGGGAGGGCAGCTGTGAGAGAACTAGAAAAGGTCCTCAAAGATGTATCACTAAACACTAAAGTCAGGATCATTCAGACCATGGTATTTCAGATCTCTATGTATGGATGTGAAAGTTGGACAGTAAAAAAAGCGGATAAGAGAAAAATCAACTCATTTGAAATGTGGTGTTGGAGAAGAGCTTTGTGGATACCATGGACTGCAAAAAAGACAAATAATTGGGTGTTAGAACAAATTAAACCAGAACTATCACTAGAAGCTAAAATGATGAAACTGAGGTTATCATACTTTGGACACATCATGAGAAGACATGATTCACTAGAAAAGACAATAATGCTGGGAAAAACAGAAAGGCCAAACAAGATATGGATTGATTCCATAAAGGAAGTCACAGACCTGAACTTACAAGATCTGAACAGGATGGTTCACGACAGATGCTATTGGAGGTCGCTGATTCATAGGGTCGCTATATATCATAATCTACTTGAAGGCACATAATAAATTAATCTGCTGCTGAATCATAATCAAAGTTCAGTGTTCCTACAGCACAGCCTGAGGCTCACAGCAGAGCTGGACAAAGGGAAGCTCTTCTCTACCTTGCTCTGTATTTTACTTAAGATGCATGATGCAATCAGGAAATCGAAGCAGAGTTGCAGTCCAACAAAAAAGAGGGAAACCATGTTCCTTCAAAACACAAATGGTGCAGGACACAATAACGGACAGACAGCACAATCCTAAATTTAACAACTCAGAATTAAGTCCCATTGAGGTCTATGGGGTTTGTTCTGTAATTACAAGCATGCTTAGATTGCACCTTTAGGACTCAGAAGTAAAACCAATTTAGACAAGACCACCATATTGAAGGAAGTTGTCCTAAATTTGTTGGATCCATAATACAAGAGAACTGTAGGAATAGAGAGAGATGAAGCATCTAATGTAGTCTTACAGCAGGTGTGGGGAACTTTTGGCTCTGCATATGTTGTTCCACTCCAACTCCCATCACCCCCAGCCAGCATGGCCAACAACCAAGGATGATGAGAGTTGTAGTCCAACAACTTATAGAGGGCCACAGATTTCCTACCCATAATGTTAATATGTGCAACAGCTTACCCCAACTTACAGCAATATAACCAAATATGTTTAACCTGCAGTGAACACATGTACCCAGAGCCCCCTGAGTGTGTATAGGAAAGTAGAGAAACAAAATAAATAGTAGAACCTCAAAATGGTGCTAAGTAATGTATGCTTATCAAACATAGTTCTTGAAAGACACTAAAAAGCCCAGTATTTTTGTTGAAAACAATCCCTTCTTCAGGACACTTAATGTGTTTTTAACCTTTTTTTTCTTTTCAAAGCTTTTCTAAAAATTGATTTTAAAGATGTTTTGTTTTAATGTATTTTAAAGTCTGTTTTTATGATGTTTTAGTGTTTTTAGTGCTTTTGTTTGCCGCCCTGGGCTCCTGCTGGGAGGAAGGGCGGGATATAAATCAAATAAGACAGAAAGAAAGGTTATCTTCTCTAGTTAACATTGCTGTATAGGATTACAGCCTACAACAACTTCCAAAATGAAACTATTATGGTATACAGTTTTTAAAAAGTTATATTGTTACCCTGCACAACAACCCTGTGATACAGATCACTGTAAAGCAGATGTTGCTGAACTACAACTCCCATCATCACCAGCCATTGGCCATGCTTGCTAGGGCTGATTGGGCTTATAATTCGTCAGGATGCGGAGAGCCAATGGTTTCCCACACTTGCTGTGAAGTCACATTTTCTATAACCAGCCAAGACTGGAAGGAGAAAGAGGAAGTTTGAAGACCAAAACATTAACTGGTACTCCCTGCACAGACCTCCCCATTCCATCATCACAGAACACTGTGAGTGCAACACAGGCACAGAAGATAGAAGGTTTTGCCAAAAGTAACTGAACGCCATGAAAAGCAAAGTCCAAGAAGGGCGCTACAGCTCTTGGGGTAGGGGAGAGGTAAGTTTGCCTTGCACAAACTACAAAAATTACATGTGATTGGGGGGGTAAATTCCTCTGCCAAATCTTCCATGAGAAAGAAAATTCTGATAATTTTTCACTGACTAAAAGTATCTGAGCAATTGCACAACAAATAACTGGTTAAATGGTTTAGATATCCAGGTTAAGCGGGGGGGGCAGAGGAATTCGCAAACACTGCAATCTTTTGTGTGCTTGCTCACAAGTAGTCCCATTGAATTGAATAGATATTACTTCCAGGTAAATGTACCCACCATTACAGCCAAAGACTCTGAATCCAAAAAGCATTGTTGACAGATTTGCTGCTCAAAACACACATATCCAGCTTTAATAATCTAAAGAAACATCTGACCATTGCAAATCCTTAATGATTATGTGGCAATAAAACAAATCCTTACTCCAGTAATAGTCTTTGCCATCCACAAATGAATTTTCCCAGAGACAGCCCTGGTTATACAATAGGCTATGGTCTGAAGGCATATGGAGACCGCCAACTTTCTACAGCTAACCAAGTCTGGGTCTGGTCAGTGCTGAGCCTTAGCTCTCCCTTCAGGGGCAGGAAGGGCGGAGGCATGAGTTGCAGGGGTCTCAGCTGTCAGAGGGCGCGGAAGACCCAGGAATTATTGAGTCTGAGCAGGACCTTGGGAGAGGAAGCGAGCCTGAATTTGAGCCAATTCCCACTGATAGCGAGCTCGCAGAAGAGGAGAGCGTGCCGCCCCCAGTTACCGCAGAGGAGCCGTTGGGGGAAGCTCAGGAGAATGTGCCAACTCCTCCCTCGCCAAGCAGTTCTCAGGATGCCACCAGCGTGACGCAGCCTCCTGACCTCAAGCCTACTCTGCAGCAGGGGTCTTCCGATGAACCGTTGGAAACACGCCCCCCCCCGTCGCCTCGCTCCCGCCACCATGAGAAGCGGACAGGGCAGAGACAGGACTTGCGAAGGAGTCAGAGATTATGCTCGAAAATGTTCCCTACTTAAGCTGGCAGCGCACCGGGGGTGGTGGTTGCTGAGTCAACTTTCTTCACACGTCACAGAGCATGTGTAGAGTGTAGTTGGGGATTCAAGTGAGCCAGTATAGGTGTTTCTTATGAAGAGCAATGCCTTTGATGTATCCATTACTTTAATAAAACGAGATTTAATTGCACCCGCGTCTCAGTCTCGTGGTTCTGGCTCTGGATGGGACAGTTTGACTCAGCCATCATCCCTACTCGAATCTGTTCCCATGGCTGACGACATGGACCTGGACGGAGCAAGAGGGGAAATACCCATAACCATGGAAACCTTGTATACCAAGATCCAGAACCTCCAAACAACCACACAAGCCCTCCAAGCCAAAAACCAGAACCTCAGAGCCGCGACACAAGCCCTGCAAGCAGATAACCAGAATCTACGAACCTTGTTTGCCCAAGTCCAAGCTGTGCCGCCCGGGGTGGCAGCAGCCCCAGTCAAACCTCTGGTGGGTCTTCCTATTCGATACGGGGGCCAGAATGAAGAGTTTGCTACGTTTCTAGCTCAATGTGAGTTGTACATTCAGGTACACCAAGCTGAGTTCCCGACCGATGATGCAAAGGTGGCATTCATCATCAGCTTACTGGAAGGGGAAGCGGCCAAATGGGCCACCCCATATTTGATTTGCAGCAACCCGGTACTGCAACAGTTTACCGCCTTTAAGAACGCGATGGGGGAGATGTTCTGAGACCCCCTGAGGAAGGAGACGGTGGCTCGCCAGCTAGGAACCCTGAGGCAGGGAAAGCGGTCCACGGGAGTGTACACCAATGCTTTTCACATCTTGTCGCAAGAAACTGAGTACAATGATCCCGCCTTGATGTACTTCTACAGAAATGGACTGAGTTCAGAAGTTTTGGATGAACTGGCACGCTCCACACACCCCAACTCCCTGAGGAGTCTGATTCAATTGAGTCTGCAGATAGACAGCCGCCTGGAAGGGAGGAAGCTGGAGCGACGGATGGAAACCTCCCAGGGTCAG
The DNA here is from genome assembly GCF_030035675.1 of Rhineura floridana. Classification (NCBI taxonomy): domain Eukaryota; kingdom Metazoa; phylum Chordata; class Lepidosauria; order Squamata; family Rhineuridae; genus Rhineura; species Rhineura floridana. The sequence continues at coordinate 39,638,557 of NC_084485.1, forward strand.
GTTGCCGCCCCACCGCCTCGCACGCGCCCCATACCCAGCTCGAGCATCCCTACTCTCTCAGGAGAGGAACTCATGCAGATTGGGGGGGCCAGACCGCGCTTGACAGAGGAGGAAAGGGAAGGGCGCCGGAGGGACGGGTTGTGTCTATACTGTGGGAAACCGGGTCACATCGCCCGAAACTGTGCAGCCAAAACAGGGAGACCCCAGCCGCCAGAAAACTCCACATCCCAGCTCTCATAGAGGCTAGAGAGTTGAGGGGTGCCACAGACACTGAGCCTCCGTCACGACCCCTTCCATCCCAAGGTGCCCTCCTGTTACCCATTCGCATCACCCTGCCTTCAGGCGAGAGCTTCTCAGCCAAGGCTATGATTGACAGCAGCGCATCTTCCTGTTTCATGGACTGAGAGTTGGCGCGACATCACACTCTCCTCACACAAGAACTGCACCAGCCGTTGGCAGTGGAAACTATAGTCGGTCGGCCCCTGAAATCAGGGGGAGTAACTCAAGCGACTGAGATTTTGGAAGTGACAGTCCCTGGACATCGGGAAGAACTGTCGTTCTATGTGGCATCCTTGCCTCGCTTTCCGGTGGTGCTGGGCATGCCTTGGCTGGTCAGGCACAACCCCATGATCTTCTGGGATGAAGCCGTGGTGGTTTTTACTTCCAAGTATTGCTATCAACACTGCCAGCCTGAGGAGAAGCCGGATGTCTTGGCAGGGGAGCCTGCTACAAAGGAAATAATGTTGCCCGCCAAGTATGGGGATTTTCGGGACGTATTTGATAAAAAGGAAGCAGACCAACTCCCTCCTCACCAGCCCTATGATTGTGCCATTGATTTGATGCCGGGGCATGCACTCCCGCCGGAAGGATCTACTCCCTGTCTGAACCACAGTTGGCAGCGCTAAGGGAGTTCCTGGACACCAATCTGAAGAAAGGCTTCATTCGCCCATTGCAGTCCCCAGCTGGGGCACCCCTGTTGTTTGTAAAGAAAAAAGGAGAGGAGCTCCGTCCATGTAATGACTACCGCACTCTCAATCAGATCACAATCCCCAATAGTTACCCCCTGCCGCTCATCAGGGAGATGCTGGAGCGGCTGCGCTCCGCCAAGATTTACACGAAACTGGACTTGAGGGGGGCTTATAACTTGGTGCAGATTAAGGAGGGGGATGAGTGGAAGACTGCATTTAAGACCCGTTACGGTCAGTTTGAGTATTTAGTGATGCCATTTGGATTGTCGAGGGGTCCCGGAGTCTTCCAAAATTTCATGAATGACATCTTCAGGGATTTTGTGGACCGCTTTATGATTGTGTATCTGGATGATATCTTGGTGTATTCGGATACCCCAGAAGAACACGACGCACATGTGCGCGCAGTGTTGCAGAAGTTATGAGAACACTGCCTTTATGCTAAGCTGGAAAAATGTGGATTTGACCTGACCACTTTGGATTTCTTGGGGTATCAGGTCTCCCCAGCAGGGGTAGAAATGGATCCAGAGAAAGTCCATTGTGTACTCACATGGCAGGCCCCCAAGACTAAGAAAGACTTGCAACGCTTCTTGGGGTTTGCCAATTACTACCATCGGTTCACAGCCAATTACTCCAAGCAGACTGCACCGCTCACGGATTGCCTAAAGGACCCCGGACCTTTCCACTGGACAGACACTGCTCAGGAGGCCTTTGAGAACCTGAAGCGAAGGTTTGCTACCAAACCCATCCTACAACATGCAGACCCTGCACTTCCTTTTGTGGTGGAGACAGATGCATCAGACGTAGCGATCGGAGGCGTCCTTTTGCAACCGTCTCAGAAAGGGGGAGGGTTGAAGCCTTGTGCCTACTTTTCCAGAAAACTAACCGACTCTGAGCAAAATTACACTGTGTGGGAAAAAGAGCTGTTGGCCATCAGAGACGCCTGTGAAGCCTGGAGACACCATTTGGAAGGGGCGCAGCATGAAATTGAGGTGCGTACGGACCATCGTAATCTGGAGAATCTACACACCGCCCGTAAACTCAATCAACGGCAAGTGCGCTGGGCCCAGTTCTTCGCACGGTTCCATTTCAAGATCCGTTATATATCTCAAGCGCAGAATAAGAGGGCTGATGCCCTGTCCAGGAAGCCAGAGTATCTGGGGGACCCCACCCCAAGACGCTTGCAATTCATTATCCCTCCAGAGAAGGGAGTGGTGGGGGCTTGTCAAGAATCGTGGGAGGCCGAATTATGCGAGGCACAAAAACAGGACCCCTTCGCCCAGGAGCAGCGGGCTGACACAGATGTGCCGCCTGAAACAGAAGGATTTTACATGGAAGGATGACATACTGCACCATCAGGAAGCTATTTACGTGCCCCCTGAAGAACTGCGAGCCAGGGTGCTGCGTCAGTGCCATGACTCTCCCACAGCAGGTCACTTCAGAGTCTTCAAGAGCATCCAAGCCATCACCAGGGAGTTCTGGTGGCCCAAGGTGAGAAAAGAAGTGGAGCACTATGTCCGCTCCTGTCCCACTTGCATGAGAGCCAAACATGCCACAGGGAAGCCGTCGGGCTGCTGGAACCCCTTCCTACTCCATCCGGACCATGGCGGCTGGTAACTATGAACTTTATTACAGACCTCCCACCTTACCAGGGAAAAACCACAATGTTGGTGGTAGTTGATGCTTTCTCAAAAATGGCTCATTTCATTCCATGCGCTGGACTCCCAAACGCTCAAGACACCACCAAGCTATTTGTTCAGAATGTGTACCGGCTGCACGGACTGCCAGACAGCTTGGTTTCCGACTGGGGAACACAATTTACCATGCGCTTTTGGCAAGCATTGTGGAAGTTGTTACAAAGTGAATTAAGACTGTCATCGGCTCATCACCCCCAAACGGATGGGCAAACTGAGAGGGTGAACACAATTTTGGAACAGTATATACGTTGTTACGTGGGTTACCAGCAGGATGATTGGATGTCGTACCTGCCTTTAGCCAAATTTGCCTATAATAATGCCGTGCATTCACACACGCAACAGACTCCTTTCTTCGCCAACTTTGGCTATCACCCCTGAGTGTTCCCAGCCCCAAAGGACAACCTCTCCATCCCCGCCGCCGAGCAATTCCTGCAAGAACTCCATGCTATGCAACAACTACTCCAGGAACCACTGGAACGAGCCAAGGCAGATTACAAACGCGCAGCTGATCAGCACATTCAAGTGGGAGACAAGGTGTGGGTGTCTACACGTTATTTACTGGTGCATGGCCGTTGTCGTAAGCTCCAGGATCGTCAGGTAGGGCCTTTTGAGGTGGAGGCACAGATTAACCCCGTGGCTTACAGACTGAAACTGCCTATTACTTTCAAGATGCACCTGGTCTTTCACAGGGCATTACTGACCAAGGATGCTTCTCCCGACCCTCACCGGCTACGGACCGAGCCCGCACCGCCGTTGTTGGAGGATGTGGAGGAGGAATACAAGGTGGAACAGGAATACAAGGAGGAATACAAGGTGGAACAGATATTGGACTCGAGGAAGCACCGCAGGCGTCTTCAGTACTTGATTCACTGGAAGGGGTACGATCCATCAGAATGTTTGTGGGAAACAGCGGAAGAGGTGCATGCCCTGGCTTTGGTGAGAGAATTCCATGAAACTTATCCTGCAACAGCCAAACCTTGGGGGTGGGAAGGGTTAAGACATGGAGGGGGGATGATGTTGAGCCTCGGCTCTCCCTTCAGGGGCAGGAAGGGGGGAGGCATGAGTTGCAGGCGCCTCAGCTGTCAGAGGGCGCAGAAGACCCAGGAATTATTGAGTCTGAGCAGGACCTTGGGAGAGGAAGTGAGCCTGAATTTGAGCCAATTCCCACTGATAGCGAGCTCGCAGAAGAGGAGAGCGTGCCGCCCCCAGTTGCCGCAGAGGAGCCGTTGGGGGAAGCACAGGAGAATGTGCCAACTCCTCCCTCGCCAAGCAGTTCTCAGGATGCCGCCAGCGTGACGCAGCCTCCTGACCTCGAGCCTACTCTGCAGCAGGTGTCTTCCGATGAACCATTGGAAACACGCCCCCAGCCGCCTCGCTCCCACTGCCATGAGAAGCGGACAGGGCAGAGACAGGACTTGCAAAGGAGTCAGAGATTACGCTCGAAAACGTTCCCTACTTAAGCTGGCAGCACACCGGGGAAGGGGGTTGCTGAGTCAACTTTCTTCACACGTCGCAGAGCATGTGTAGAGTGTAGTTAGGGATTCAAGTGAGCCAGTATAGGTGTTTCTTATGAAGCACAATGCCTCTGATGTATCCATTACTTTAATAAAACGAGCTTTAATTGCACCAGAGTCTCAGTCTCGTGGTTCCGGCTCTGGATGGGACAGTCAGTGCCCGGATGGAAGACCACCTGGGAACCACATGTATACTGCCTTAAGTTCTATGGTGAAAGAAAGGCGGGCTATAAAAGTAATAAATAAATGAATAATAAGGAAAGGGCTGCAATAGAGAGCAGTGGGTGAAGTTACATGAATGCTTATCCATAAAACTACATGCCATGGAAATTAAGTAATTATAGTGTTTAGCTCATGTTTCTGCAATATCTGGGGGGAAAGAATGGTTCTCCAATGACATGAAAGTGATACCTCAGGCTCAACACCAATCATACAGACACTAGGCCTAGTATGCTAATGTGACAACAATCATGAGTATTCTGATTTTATGGATGATGAATGGTAATTTTCCAAAAACAGCTAGTGAGTCTATGGCTCAGCAGAAATTCTATCCCAAGCCTACCATATCTGGCTATTATCTATTTATTTAAAGCATTTATACCCCACCTTTACCAGTTTTGTATAGAGGTAGGACTGTTGGACTGAACTCAGCAGGCGGCTTTGGGCCAGTCATTGTCTTACAGCTGGTGATAACTCCCATCATACTGGTCATGCTTCCTAGGGCTGTTGGGACTTGTAGTTCAACAACATCTGGAGGGCCTGTGGTTCCCTACTCCTGTCTTGTTGCCTAATCCACCTCTCAAAGGTTTTGTAAGGATAAAAGGGGGAGGATGGATCTGAACCCTTTGGAAGAAAGGTGGAATCGTAATGAAATAAAGCAATAAAACAATTTAAATTCCCATACAACTAAAAATAGCCAGTTGATAGGAGCAAAGAACAACATCATTAAATCAAAACGAAACTATTGTTTGAATGCTGCCATATCTTCAGTGGATCAAATTGGTTCTCACTGGAAATGGGGCTCAATCAAGTTATGATGGCACAAAGTGAATTTATAGACAGATGGCAGTTAGGTTTTGATAGAGCTCAGAGACAGAGAACAATTCAGCAGTGCTTTTATTTGCTGCTGTACAATCACAGAGAATCAATCATGACTACGAAATACAACTATCTTTGAGAAGTAAATAACAGAGACAGTGTGACCAGCTCTGCACAGCCAAACACTAGCATAAACACTCTGTAAACACTAGCATCCAGTCAAAGCAGAGCATAAAATAGCTCTCCAGTTGACTGTACAGTATTAGGCATTAACTAAAATACACAGGACTACTTCTTTTCAATGCATGATGCAGCAAAAAGAAGAAAATAGAGGGTGCTCACCAATGCCAAGGCAAAGCTGGTACCATGAGCACAGCAGAATCCACACGAGGTCAGTTTCCTAATAAAGAAACCTTGTTAGAAATGAGCCAGCTGGATAAAGATTTTAAAGGGGAGCAGAGGACAATCCTGGCCATCTACATGCCTAGGTTTCAGCACAAGCCTTTGTATGGGACTAGTGTTATTTTCTTTTTGACAGTCTTTTCACAAAAAACATTGGTTTCCCTCTACACCACCACCAGCACCATTTCGTTTTTGTTTAATAAGGCCCAGGGCAGGAATGAACCTGAAGATCCTCTAATCACACTCCATGGTAGAAAAGGAGCCCTCGTGTAAGAAGTCACACTTTAAATCTGTAGTGGAGATGGATTAAACAGTTTACCATCTGTCACACTGGAGATCAGGGTGTGGGAAACATCTGGCCCTCCAGATGTTGCTGAGCTACAACTCCCATCATCCCTGAGCATTGGCTATGCATGCTGGGGCTAATGAGAGTTGTAGTTCAGCAACATGTAGAGCAGCAAAGGTTCCCCACTCCTGCTGCAGAGCAACATCGAAAACACAACACATGCCATTTAATTTTGTTATTTTTCTACCCTTTCCCAAACATTAAGCGTGGATAACAAGCCCATGGAAATAGGCATTTTGTGTGCAATTTTTAAAAATGCTCTTTACCACTTGGATAACTTAGATACTTCCTACTGGTTCAGTGGATTCACCGCAGGGAAGCTTCTGTGGGCTCAGTATTGTTTCCAGATGGACAGAAAATATAAGATGAAAAAAATCAAAACAAGAAAACCAATGGCCATTGTTCATCTGCAGGATCTGGCTGTGGACATGGACAAAATGCAAGCAAGATGACAAACTGATCAGAGGATCACAGGATGGCAAGGGGGGTCTGGAAATCAAGTGCTACAAAGAATGGACGAAAGAGGAAAGTACACTTTACCTAGAGAAGAGAAGATTAAGGGGTGACATGGCAGCAGTCAACAAATAACTGAAAGACTGGTGTGCAGAAGGTGGGGCTAACTTGCTCTTGGTTGCTCCAGATAATCGGTAGAATTAAGCAGATTTAAATCACTTAAACAATGAGAGAAAACATCCCAGTGGTAAGAGCTGTTTGACAGTGAAACAGTCTGCCTTGGGAGATAGCAAGTTCTCCTTCACTGGAGGTAGTGAAGCAGAGGCTGGAGTCACCTGTCAGAGATGCTGTGGTTATAGTCTATTGTAGCTCCTATAACAAGCAGGGAGTTGGTGGCCTCCAAGGTCCCTTCCCACTCTAAAATGCTATGATTCTATGCAAGTTGTAGCTGTTGTGTAGATCCTGACTCCCTCCCCCACCCCGACTATTCCTCTAGCACTCAACACTGCATGCCTGGAAATTCAGTAACAGTAGCAGCTAGCTAGGGATGCTCTGCTTTTCTTTTCACCAGTCCCTTCTCATAAGAAAGCTGTGACCTTTCTCCTCCAGATTTCAATCTGGTAACTGTCATTAATATAATCATAACCTTGAGACTTGGAGCAACTATGGGTGTTATTAAAATATGCTGACATGGGGATCACAAATGCTTTGTGCTTCCACATTTATGCTTGACCACTGCAATGTCTGAAGGGGAATTGTTTGGACTCTGGGGTGGGGTTGATATACTGTGCATGCATCAAAAACCTGTCTCTCTCCTCTGTGAACTCTCCTTTTGAGGATTATTAATTTAGGACTATGCATATTCTGGGCTTTTTTGAAAAATGTTTTTTTTCACCAAGGCACACTAAATTTAGCCGCTTGTATAAATTAAGCTAATCATACAAATTCACCTTTGGACAGATTAATTTGAATTTTTACTATTTTGCAGTATTTATTCAGGTTTTGATAGTCACACAAAAGAGCAAGGAGTTATACGTACTCTGCACAGAAGACCTCAACGACAACAACAAATAGAAAAATATGGGCCAAGTTTACAAGCAAATATGTTGCAATGGAATCCCAATGGCTCTTAAAAGTAAAACATGACAAGCAACTGGGAGCCAAAACCTAGAGGAAAGAGGGGATACTCCTTTCCACATCTACCATTTCTCTTTCCAAATTCCCCCCATGGGTGTCCCCCTCCCCAACATTCTAATTTCTGAATACACAAATTTGTGTGTGTGCGTATATGCACGCACACAAGATATTTGGAGTGGAGGCTACGACCCCTTTCCCTATCTCTTCTCCAGTCCCAATCACCCACCCACCCCCAAAATGCAGCTTTTCCTTTTGCTGCTACTGCTATTTTTAAAGACCATCATGGTACTGTTGCACGTGTGACCCTTCTGCAGCCTCTCCTCCAGGTTTGAGTATATCGTCATAGCCATAAGGGTTAGAAACGTGGGTTTGTTCTAAATTTCCACATGACATTCCTCGCCAATCACTGCCCTCCCCAATATTCTCTGAACTAAATCTGGAGTTGCCCTACTCAGCAATACTCTGAATAGTCCTGGGTAGGAAAACGCCAGATTTAGAATTAATAGAGACACTAGGGGCTTACATTACAGATTAAATGGAGATATGGATGAACTGTAAGAACTGGTGCAGAGCCTGGAGCACCACGTGCTCTTGGAGGCCATTCCCATCTAGAAGAAAGCCGTTCTTTTCTGAGCTAGCGGCAATTTTTGGACATTGTTTTCACAGAAACCCCTGTGCCATAATCCCATAATCAGAGGCTGTTAAACATGCCAACAAGCAAATGCACAAATGCCTTGTAATGTCTAAAGGGGAATTCATGCTGGGAAGATGTGGAAGCTTCAGCCACGCATGTAGTGTTTCCATAACAAAAGGAGAGACTAGAGCATCAGTGCCTGCTTCATGCTAAGGCAAATAAAAGCCTTCAGATGAGCAACTTGGCTATAGGTGCCAAACATTCCACATTTAATCGGAGGGACCTATATTTCAAAACAGTGCAGCTCAGCAGATATTAATCGTCAAGAATGTATGCTTGCAAGAATGTATGCTTGCTAGAACTTATGCTTGATTGGTAGAGCAATCCTAACTCCACTCTAAGGTTGCTCAGAGCAGTGGAGCTACTGACAAATCCAAAGCCATGCCAGCTCCTGCTAGTCAGGACAGAAGGTGAGGGGAACTTTTTTCCCCTCTTGGGAGGTAGGGGGAGCAGAGGGGTACAAATTGGGGCTCTTTCCAGCTAATGGGCCAACTTAGGATCCAAGAGATTCTTGGCTGGCCCTGCTCTGTCCCGCTACCCACATTTTGAGGCCTTGTGCCAATAAGCACCCTATACTTTCAGCAGCAGCTTCCACAGCAAATCATAAACACCATCACCAGAGTGACACCTCTGCCAAATCCTACCCACCCCCCAACAGTGCAGATCATGGGTTAGGACTGCTTCCTTAATATATCTTTCCCGCTACACCACGTCAACTTTTAGGCTGTTCCAGGCTGGCTGCATACACAGCATACATTTAAAGCACATTTATACCAATAACAGTCATGACTTTCCCCAAAGAATCTTGGGAACTGTAGCTTAACCCTCATACAGCTACAAATGCTAGCGCCCTTAACCAACTAAAGTTCCCAGAATTCTTTGGGGAGTTATGTGCTTTAAATGTATGGTGTATACACAGCCTAAGACTAAGGCTGCAATCTTATTGGCTGTTTAATGCATTTTATGAATTAAATTTTATTGTATAGATATTTTATTGTGGCAATCTACTTTAAGCTTATTTAATGGGAGGAAAATATGTTTTTAAAATATGCATATTTACTTGAGAGTAAGCCCCAATGAAATACGTGGAACTTACCTCTGTGTATATATGTATAGGAATTGCACTGCACTTGTCACTTGTGAAAACACACTTCATGGTTCTAACCATTATCCTAAATGCTAACAGTGAAATCATTCTTCAAGTGCAGATCCTTATGTAGCTAGAACAGCAACACCCACACAAAAAGTGAAGGTATCAGTAGGCTCAAAGGGACTTCAACATTTGCAGAATTGCAAAAAAAAAAAAACAGATTTAGAAAAAAACCCTGGGGTGGAAAAACCTCAAAACAACTCAGTGGAGGACAGAGGATGTTCATTGGCCATAGAATGCTGAGTGTCTATTTGGGGGTAGGAGATGGAAAACCAGTGGTGGGGGGTGATGGTTAGGGTAATGGAACATCCTGGAAAGGAACACGGCCTGCATCCTGAACAGGAGCGCTCCACATGCAGATGTTGGTTCTTAACCTACATAAGTTTAAAGAGAGTACCTTTACCTGTGTTTACCATCACAGCCCTCTGTGCACTTTCTGAAAACACGAAGGGCAGACAGAGACTCTCTCATTGGTTGTCTATAAGTATAGAACTGCCTTTTCCTGGAGACATCTCTCCATTTCCCAAAGGTAAGTGAGTAAGGGTGAGTTCCCAGGCACTTCTCATTCCCCGACTGCTGCAACATCATCCAGTGAGAGATCAGCAGGTCATACAAGCATGGATCTTACCATATAAACGAATACTTATTTTTCAATAGGACAGCTCCTATATTCAAGGCTGATCTAAGCAATCAAGAGACTCACGTTGCACAACTATTTCAGCACCTCTCTGGAAACAGCTATATTTCAGACAGTGTTACAGTTCAGAATGCAAGTGGGGAAGCAATTATTAATTACATTTTTATACCATTTTCCCTCCAAGCTCAGGAGGGAACACGTGGTTCTTCCCTCCCACCCACTTTGTCATCACATCAACCTTGGAGGTTAGGTTAGGCTGAAAGACAGTGATAGGCCCAAGATCACCAATGAGCTTCATGGTGAGCAGAGATTTGGACCTGGGTCTCTGCCATGATGTCCTCCAGATACTGTTGGACTGCAACTCCCTTCAGCTCCCGCCAGGCTGGCCAATGATCAGGGATGATGAGAGTTGTAGTCCAACAACATCTGAAGGGTATCACATTGGTTACCACTGTCCAAACCACTACAGCACACTGGCTCTCCACAATGTGGTGCACTGCTGCCCAATGTTAAATTTAATATTTAAATATTAATATCAATATTTAATCAATATTTAATATTAATATTTAACAAATAACTTTTCAGCCATGTTAAACTAGCCTGGAGAGAGGAAGGTTCTTACCTACTTCCCTATGGGAAGGACAACAGCTCAGTGGAAGAGGTCATGCTTTCTGTGCAGAGGTCCCAGGGTCAATCCATGGTATTTCCAAGTAAACAAAAATGTATCATCTCCCAGGAATTCTGCATGAGACAATGGGGATCTGCTCCTCTCAGAATAGGCAATTATGGGCAAGATGGACCCATGTGAATTTTTCAGTGTGAAGGGAGTTGGGTTTGTTTTAATATAGTGAAATATTATAAGATGCAATTCCTCATTTATGTTTCTCTGAAGTGATTCAGGGCTAGTTATATGGTCATCATTTGGCACAGTTCAATACGACATAGTTAGCGGTTTACCATAAATACACCTAGCTGTGCTTTTTTGCTCCTCTGCACTAGCATGCAGACAAAACAAACCATGATCCCTGACATTACAGCTGAACCAGGCATCGTGGGGGGGGGGGTTGCTCCAACATCCACGATCAGTAAGCCAAGAACAAACCATGGCTACAGATCTTAGTTTGTCAGGAGTGCTAGTGGAAGAGGAAAGTAGATGAGATCAGCTTGTGTACAGTAAACCATGACTTACGGCTTACCATAATGTACAAACGTAGCCAGCAACTGCTGGGTAAAGTAGTTGTCTGTAGGAGCAAATGGGCTATTACAGATCTGATACCACAAACAGCTCCATCTCCTCCAGTCCAATGCAGGAAGCAAAAGTGGTAGAGTGAACTTCAGACTGTAGGTGGGGAATACCGATTCTGAAAGCTTCTCCATAGGGGTGGGGAGTTCCATGCAAGAAAAAAATCTGAGAGAAATAGGTTCTAGCTCAGCCTGCTCTCTGCATGCTAGTGTTCTCCTTGCAAGGCAGAGTCTGAAGGCACAAGAGGACACCACCTTTCTGAAGCCAAGCAGGTCTGGATTTGGTCAGTGACTGGATGGATAACTACCTGGGAAGCACATCGACGCTGCCTTGGGTTCCATGATGGAAGAAAGGCAGGATATAAATGTAAAAATAATCCTCAACAAACCAATTTAAATGGAGGAATTTTAAAATGGCATCATCCCACCTGCAACCTAAAATGGTGCCGTCCAGTCTACAACCTCATTCTGCTGCATATGTAGATCAGATCTCAGGAAATTTATATGATGTGGTGTCCAGAACGTATAGATTTGATTTAAGCCCCAGTCATCAAGTGTTGACTTGGCAGTATCAGGTTAGAAGCTGGAGACCCAGGTTCAAATCTCCACTCAACTATTTAGACTTAGTTGACTTAGGACCAGTCACAACCCTCATTCTAACCTGCCTCACAGCGTTGTTATGAACATATACAGGAGGGGTGCAGAAGAGAACTATGTGTGCTCCCTTGACCTACCTGAAGGAAAGGCAAGAAGATCATGTAAATAATGACGATAACAATGAAGTGTTGATACCTGCACTTGTGAATCAGAACCTTCTTGTATCTACTGAAAAATGGGTTTAGATTAAGGGGGCATGGACTTGCCATAGTTTGAGTCGCTCTACCCAACGCTAGATAGTTATTTTTTATTATTGTATATGTAATTTCCGATAGCTGGTATAGCACAGTGGGGAGGAAAGCCTGTCTGGGAGTCCAGAGTCTGAGTTCAAATTCCCGCTCATGTCTCCTGGGTGTCAAGGGCCAGCTAAAGATCACCCCCACAGTGAGTGGCTCAGGGGTTACGTGCCCTGCCACCTGTGCAGTCGTGGGCAAGCTGCATAGTCCCAAGGAGCCCAGTTGCCCCCCAGCTGGCAGTTGCGGACAAGGAAGGGGCTGGCTTGTGCAGCTGTGGCAAGCTGAAAAGGCCCTAGCCAGCTGGGGAGGATTAGCCTCAGAGGGAGGCAATAGTAAACCCTCTCTGAATACCATTAACCATGAAAACCTTATTCATAGGGTCACCATAAGTTGGGATCGACTTGAAGGCAGCCCATTTCCATTTCATGTAATTTCCACCTGTGTTTAAACATGCTGCCCTTTGCAAGACCCCAGGATCAGGAGGCAGGGGGACGCAAATATAAATAGTAATTTTATTATGTTTTATTAGAAAAAAATATTATTGTAACACACTATCATTTATATAGCACTTTTGGTAATATGATCAACACCATCCTTAAAATGGGAAATTGTAATAGGACTGCTTCTTATGTGGCGTAGCTGTTCTCAGACAACATACATGAGTCCAGACCTGAAACTCTCTTTTCTCCCCCAAATTAGATTTTTATACTGGCATTTTCCCTTTGAGAGACTCAGTAGACAGAGCAGTCAGTCAAGCCCAGATGCTCCAATACTCCATTCTTACTCTTCAAGCACCATCTCGTTTCAAAAAACACTCACAGTTTGCTTAACTACAGAATGGTGCTTAGACTGCAAACAAGGCAGAGGAAAATTCAAAGTGAAGCAACTAAAAAGACAGAAGGGGTGGCAGGAAGGCAAAAAATCTAAATTTGCTGCCTCTCTGCAATAACGGAAACTATGCGAAGCAGCAACACCAAAGGTAATCACAAAATGAAATAAACTGCCCTCCTGTCCCAAAGCAGTACACCAGGATTAGCAGATACAGCCTTATCCCCTTTCATGTAGGAGGACTGAACTAGATTACCCAAAGGGGGGGTTTGCAACCTCATCTATCACCGAAATACCCTGGGGAGGTCAAGGGTATAAGGCAAGGGGGGGCATCCTTCTCCCTGAACTGCAGCTTCCTGCTCTGCTCCCTGCATTATGAATTTGTCTTTACTTCCGATTCTCACATCCACGTAGTAGGAATCACATACATATGCAGAGACGCTGGCTATTCTGCCTTCACCAGGGTGTTCTTCAAAGTATGTGGCCTGCAGACATTACAGATAGGTTTCACTCAGCAAAAGTTGCTTATAAAGTTTCTTCTAATTAAATTCCTAGGTCTTCCAAGGGCACTCTCTGCACTACTCTGCTTGGCCCCAGGGTGCCCAAGCTCATGTTACCATCACAGCAACTGATGGCAGCCATAACTGATGTGATGCCTTGGCCTGCCCAGGCCTACTGTGACATCACAGCAGTGGCAACTGGATGTCAGTCATCAGCTGTGAACATGAAAGTAAAACAATATACAGGAATCATCACCATGTGTAGAAGAGAGAGTTAAGCAAATTAAGAGGCCTATTCAGTGCTCAGACCTGGAAAACACACTGTACATTAGGAGACATTATCAGTGCTGTTCACCTCCCCCAATTCTACACAGAATGTGGTGTTTGGTGTAAAACAGTTATAGGTTTACTGAGGATCTTACCTTTCCATCCTCCTTTCTGATTAAGTAAGTTTCTAGCCCTCAATATTTTAAAAAATACGCTTTTACATCGCTTTTAATGTAAAAATGTCACCCGAAGCAGTTCACAATTGTATACAATACAAACAATTGTGGAAGAACAGAACACAGAGGCCCTGTGGCAAGTGGTAGTGTCAGAGTCACAGCTGCTGTCTCTGTCCCCAACTGATGCACATGCAACTGGCCTTGCAATAGATCCTGCATACAAACTGTAATATGTGTAGGCATGATCAGAGATTGCCTGTTCAGATCCTGTACATGTAGGATATGTTCACAAAGTCAGCTGAAGACACATCAGAACACAGCCAGTCGGCTATGTATATTCAGTTCATACACATTATCTAAGATGAACACCAGTAAAAGGTTGTGCCCAGGTGTAGAGCCCTTGAATAAGTGCCTTGAAACTAGGAAAGATGGGCAAATTCCTCCCTGTCTCCACACATGCTACCCCATATTTCAACTCATATATCACCATTCCTCCCATTACTTTGATCGGTAGATGATCATAAATAATAACCTTTTATACAACAGAACATGTTATTGCAAAAGGGAAGTAGAAACTTATATAAACACGCATTCATAGAAGTACAACTATGATATCCTTTTATAATATAACCAGTAGTGTAGTGGCAAATTCAGTAGTGCAGGGTCCCTTCATGACAGCCACAGCCACAACCCCTTCTAAGATTATACAGTCTTCTAAAATTATAAAATAATCTAGCCAGGCTTGAAAACTGCTTTCTGCTTCTCTGTTACTGTCACCATCCGATTGTCCTTTCTCATTGTCAGAGATGTTGCTTGAATTACTGAATTCAGTGTCTACATGTTTATCTCCTGCTGCTACCAAATGACTTGATGATGTAGGTGGGATGCTGTCATCAGGATTCACTGTCTCTTCTTCTGCAGTTACAGAATTCTCACTCTCCACAACTTGTCTAGGCTTTTTGAAGTAGTAACTAATAAAGGCGTGCTTGCAATCAACACTCATTAGGACTCTTCTCAGTGGCTAACACATTCCCCTTTCATGCTTGTAGGACGTTGGAGACCTAGGGAGCATACTCCCAAAAAATTAAGGGGTCTACGACCTCCTCGTGCCCCAAATGACTACATCCCCAAATATAACTTTCAGATTAAACTTCACATTTTAAAAAGAACTGAAATCCGAACTGTCCCCTCCACAATTGCTCTGCATCTCTGCTCCGCCCCAGCCACAGAGGAATCCTCCCAGTCTAAGCTCACAGCCAAGCATCCCCTTCATTTGTTATCTCCGTGGCATTAGGACACCCTCACCCTAACACACCAGCAGACTCCCTAACCCTATTTCCATCCTGTGTATATTGGGAGGAGGCATGGAATGGAAATAGCAGACGGGAGTCAGGAAATAACTGATATGTATTCACCAGAGGTATGCAGGAGAGCAGGAATGAATAACATATGCAATAGGAGCAGGGACACACATGGAAGTGAGAAATTTACATTGCACCTGCCCACAGCTTTGAGATCTAAGGATCCACCGCAGGGCAACTCCCTTAAGCTGCCAGGGAAACATACACACACAAACAAACACTACATACATGCAGGCACACTATAAGGAAACATAAAAAGAAAGGAGAAGTCTCTTTGACATAGTGCACCCCTATTATGTGCAGAGCAGAGCTTAGGGATGCTTTTTTTTACAGAGTCACATCCCCCCTCCATGCTTCAGTTGCCAGAGCCTGCAACCTCTCTTCTCTTTACTCTAAGGTCTGCTTACATGCTGGGCTGCTTTTGAGGCATGGCTCAGTCCCAGAACATGTTCCGAGTGCCCCACATCATCCAAAACAATAAAGACAAGAGCGCCTCTAACCATGTGCAGAGTACTCCCTCTTCCATTTCTCTTCTCTCACACACACACCTCTACATGGAAGGGAACCCCGGCCCTCATCCTCTCCACCTTCCATGCGTTCAGGTAACGTGTGGACAAGGCTTACGTTTGCATAATCAGGCCCCACAGTTGTGGGACTCCAGGTGAGGAAAAATGCAGCTCCTGGGCAGTGGTGGGTCCCTGTGCCTCTTAATTATTTACTTTAAAACTTCAGAAATAAAATAAAGAACGCACAGAAACGGAGGGGGGAGGCGTAGTCTAGGATACAATATAGAATGTACGTGTTAGATCTTTCAGGTAATTCAAAGATCACCCACTTATCTCTTCCCCATCAATTCCCACCAAAATCTCCTTCCTGGCTGCGGCGGACCTGAGAAAGCGATGGTGGGCTGGCTGAGGTGCGAGATTGACCCGCTCCAACCGCCTCTCTCAGAAGCAACCACAGCTGCTCTGTCACTCACTCAATGCAACTCACCAGCAGCAGCCGAGATCCGCCAGAGCTAGCTCCGCAAATCCCCACCGCAACGGCAGTAGCAGCCGCCCCACGCCGAAGCCAGAAGACCACGATCGGGGCTGACTATGTCGGCCACAAGAGCCACGAAGATCTACAACGGGCGCTCTTGGTCACTGCTACTAACGCACAGCACCATTCATTTCCCTTGCAGACTGAAGAAGGGCTGCTTAGCTTGTCTGGCGGACGAACCCAGGATGAAAAAAGCAGCCGGCGCCGATGGTACAGCCTTTAGGTCTAGTCTTCTTAGGCCCCGCCCAGCTCCCTCTCCAAGGCGGAGCGATGCAAAATTGAGAGGGCGGAGGACCAGAGATACTGAGCCGAGTGGAAGGCGGTGAGGGGCGAGCCATTCCCTTCAAGCAGGATAACAGTTGGGGATCCGAGACGCGGCACGGGCGGAAACAGGAGAAATGCAGGCTGCAATTCTAAAGGACGCTTAATAGAGGGCAAGTCCCATTGAACTCAGCGGAACTAACAAGCTTGTGCTGTCGTTGGCATGTCAAATAGTGGAAAAATATATGACCCTGAAACAAATGGAAACATGCGGACATGCAATCGAAAATACATCATACACACACACGAGATGGTGAGATTGTAAGAGGACAGAGGTGTGAAACACAGAGCTGGGCCTATGATCCCGAAAATAGTCTGCTGCCTTCAGGTGGAGTGGAAGATGCTGCCCCAATTATTTACAAAAAAAATATGTCTTCTATATTCTTCAATTTTCCATATGCTTCATCAGAAATGGTCATGGGGCAGTTTACAAAAACAGTATATTATAAAACAATTTGTAACAAGCAGAACTTTACAATAATTCTTATAAATTAGTGGTGGGGGAGGTAGCCAACTTTTTCTGGCCAGAAGGCCGTACTCACTTTTGGCTTACCCTCCAAGGGCCTTATGGCAGCAGTGGGTGTGGCCACCCCATCCTCTCACAGGCTCGCAGCCCCTCTCCAAGAACCAGCACAAATCAGCTGCGGAGATTGTTATAACCCCTTCTCAGCAAATTATTTGTCTGATAATAGGGAATGGGGTAATTTGCATTTCCATCAGAATGCTGGCTTCTACCCATCCCAGCACTGGGTCGATTTTTTCTCTTTTTGTGCTGCTTCAAAAGGGGGGGGCAGATAAGGTCCCTGAGCTAGACACCCCTGAAATAAAGATTTTACGGTCAGCTTGGTCAGTTTTGCATATGGAAATAGATGTGGTGCCAAAAATGTCTTAGACCAGTCCTGAAAATCTGCCTGCTATTCTAAGTATGCGTACTTGAAGGTTAATTCCATCAGAATCAGTAGGCCTTATTTATTTCTCTTTCAGTAATATAGCACTATGGGATTTGGGGGTTGAGATAGATTATTTCTGTGAATCCTCTTTCCAGCCTCTGATTTGGGATTTGCATTGAAGAAACCTGCTCTACTGGTCACACTAATTCCATTAATAAATCAATAGATTCAGTTAAGTCTGTCACCCGCTCCCATTAACAAGTGTAAGTATCTACCAGGGAAGCAATGTGGCCCATTAAGAACTCTGCAGGAGAGAGAGCTCCCCTCCCAACAAGGAAGTAGTTTGTATGTCTGTGTTAGAGTAGTTAAATGAAAGGCTGGGAGCTGAGTGGCTTGCTTGCTTTCTGTCTGAAAGAACCCCAAAGGGTATGGGCAATGGGGAGCAAGATCTGATGGACTGTTAATGCTGAGAATTCCTCCATCTTATGCTCACATTCTGAATATGTGTATACAAAAACCATATATCCTATAAGACACCACAGTCTCCACTTCATTCCAAGGAAACCAAATCCTGGGTAAGTGCTGGAACCCCTAGAAGTCTTGCACTGCTTGGGAATTGGGGTGGCATGCAACAGTATGTGGGACAAAGTTTACCCACTCCAGTGTACTTTTTTTAAAAAAGGTCTAAAATTAGAAAGAAAGAAAGAAAACCCCTTTCAATTACTGTTTACCTGGTTTGAGGTTGGAAACAGTGCTGGTTTAAATGCCAACATTCCAGTTTAAGTGGTTTGTGGATTTCAGCCACAGCAATTACTGTTGTCATACAATCCAGCAAAGAGCCAAAGAAATAAGCTCAGTTGTAGTCAGACTGCAATCATATGCACACTTGCAGTGAAATTTGAGTTGGGGGGGAGGATGAACAGGGCTTCCATTAACATTATATTAAGCCAGAACTTGATCTTGTCTAGAGATCCTTCCAATAAAGATCTGCATGAAATGTCTGCAAGACTGATGGGCCTTTTGAATTCTGTTGAAGCCCAATCACTCATATTGCTTGAAAGACAGGAAGATCACAAGTTTGCATTACAATAAATGAAGACAATAATAAATGTTTTATCCCATTTGACCACAATTTATATAACCTTCAATGGTGCTTCCAGTCCCATATGGTTGGTTCTTGCCAGATTGGTGCTGCACATGCATGCATGAACATTATTTGCAGCATCCACATGACATCATTGGCATCAAAATACCAGCACATTCCCCTCTCCCCATTTAATCCAAATCTGCACTTTCCATGGAAAACAGATACATCAAAAACCCTTATTGCCATTGTCCCATTTGCAAATAAAACCCATCTGGAAGCACTTTTACTCAAGCCTGAAATGTAGTTTAAAAACCCCAAATCTTATTATGGCCAAAGTTTCCTATAATAGTCTGCTGTTGCAAAATGGCAACAATTTCCCCCCCTAAATGTTTAGATATGTTATTTACAAAGAAGGATATGCAGGTTATCATCTCACCTATAAATGTACTTTGTATACCTACCCAATAATTGTACTTTATTTATCGAAATATTTATATGCTGCTTTTTGGTCCCTTATGTGGCTGCTATAGTGGCTCACCACCATAATAAAACAATAACAATCAAATCAAACTTCAAATAAAATAACTTACTAAAAACCAAAGCATCATAAATAAAACTCTAGGAATCAGAAAGCATAAAAAACACTTCTAAATGAAATAATTTTGATGATCTTTCTTAAGGATTCAGGACACACAAAATAAAGTATTTTTCATACACTGCATAGTTAAACTATGGAATTTGCTCCCACAAGAGGCAGTGATGGTGACCAACTTGGATGGCTTTAAAAGAGGATTAGACAAATTCATGGAGGATAAAGCTATCAGTGGCTATGTTCCACTTCTGCTGTCAGAAATAGTACATCTCTGGATGCCAGTTGCTGGGTATCACAAATGGGGACAGCACTGTTGTGCTCAGGTCCTGCTTTTGGGCTTCCCATAGGCAACCGGCTGGCTACTGTGAGAAAAGAATGCTGGACTAGATGGGCCATTGGCCTGTCCTGATCCAACATGTTCTTATATTCTTAAGGCTGGGAGGAAAGCAACTAAATGAGCCTCTGTTTCCATAAAGTACATTCCCACATTTAAAGCATCTTTCCCCTTAAATGGATTCATTCTGGTGACTAGAGCAGCTGTCCCCAGCCTGGCCCCTTTCAGATATCTTGGACTGTAATTCCCATCAGCCCCGGTCAGCATGGCTGTGCTTGCTCAGGCTGATGGGAGTTGTAGTCCAAGATATCTGAAGGGCACCAGGTTGGGGAATGCTGCGCTAAGGAACTGGATAGTTTTTGTCTATAGCCAAGATTAAGAGTAAACACTGTTTTGTACTTCTGGACTGTTTAACAGTCTTAAGGCACTCAATGTAAGTTAATGAAGCAAAGAAGTCATTGGAGCAGTGTCTTATCAAAAGCAAAGCTAGAGGTCTTTATTGAAAGAATGCACCTTTAACCACTAGACTATTCTGCCAATGTGCAATCAAAGCCTCTATTTGCTTTGAAAAGATGCACAGTTTTCTTCCTTCAATGCTTTTGGGAGTTCATTAGTGTAAATCGGGCCGGAGCTTTAAGGACACCTGACAAAGGTATGGATTAAAGTAGCTGGTCTATTAAGGCAAGCTCAGATCCATTGGTTATTTATTTGAGATCTCCCATACACAGTAGGCTTTCTGTAGGAGCTATGAGCCCCTTGCTAAAGTAGAGAAAATTTTTTGTTTTACTCTTGGGTGGCTTGCTTGTTTATATAGTGCCATCTATGTTGATGGCTCTCTACAAAGAGTATGTCGAGTCCCCACCCCGAGGGGCTTACAATCTAAAACAGACGCAGGGAAATAACAGAGGAAGGCAAAAATGGAGGCAGGGGAAGAACATGTGATTATTTCAATTACATCTGCTTTGGCTTAGTTACAATAAGGTTTAGGGAGAATGAGGGAGCAGCAAATCCATTAGGTACAGGAAAAGGGCAGCTGCAGGGGTGGGTGGGAGGAGAATGAATAGGAATAAGGGGGTTTCTGTGCAATTGGACAAAAATATGGAGTTGGAGAAATTGTGCTGTTGGAAAGCTGATCATGTACAGTTTGGAAAAAGTGTGTTTGGGGGGGGATTTGGCACATTAGATATAAGTTTATTAAGCACTTAAATCACAGCTGGTATAGCACAGTGGGGAGGAGAGCCTGCCTGGGAGTCCAGAGTCTGTGAATTCAAATCCACGCTCTTGTCTCCTGGGTGTCAAGGGCCAGCTAAAGATCACCCCCACAGTGAGTGGCTCAGGGGTTACGTGCCCTGCCACCTGTGTAGCCGTGGGCAAGCTGCATAGTCCCAAAGAGCCCAGTTGCCCCTCCGGCTGGCAGATGCGGACAAGGAAAGGCTGGCTTGTACAGCTGCGGCAAGCTGAGCAGGCCCTAGCCAGCTGGGGAGGACTAAACTCAGAGGGAGGCAATGGTAAACCCCCTCTGAATACCGCTTACCATGAAACCCCTATTCACAGGGTCGCCATAAGTCGGGATCGACTTGGAGGCAGTCCATTTCCATTGTTTCCAAGCACTTAAATGATACACAATGTCAGGAACAGCATGTACACAAATCATATAGGGTGGGGATAGAATGTGCTCAGTTTCTTTTTCTTTTTTATAATATTTTTTTATTATTCAAATTTTTATAAAACAAATACAAATACAACAAAAACAATACAACAAAAAAAAAGAAAAAGAAAAAGAAAAACTTGACTTCTGATTTGTTACAGATCAGCTATAAGTATATAATATATATCAAACCTGTCTCCTAAAACATACGAAATTCACTTTTTTCCAGTCTATCTTAATTAATCGTCAAATCCCATTATCATTATTTCATTTTTTTCTTTCAACAAAAAGTCCAAAAGAGGCTTCCATTCCTTAAGAAATGTATCTGTCGTTTTTTCTCTAATAAGACATGTCAATTTGTCCATCTCAACTAAGTCCATTAATTTCAATAGCCATTCTTCCATTGTTGGTATCGATTCCATTTTCCACTTTTGTGCATATAGTAATCTTGCTGCCGTGATCATATATAATATTATTCTTCCATATTTCTTTTCCTTTTGTTTATCCATAAAACCCAATAAAAAAAATTCTGGTTTTGACTGAATATTTATCTTTAAGATTTTTTGCATCATCCTACCTATCTGTGCCCAAAATAATTTTGCCTGTTTACACAACCACCACATATGATAAAAAGATCCTTCTTGTTGTTTACATTTCCAACATACATTAGAAACATTACTATACATTTTTGACAACTTTTCTGGAGTCATATACCAACGATACATCATTTTATAAAAATTTTCTTTAAGATTATAGCATAATGTAAATTTCAAACCTTTTTTCCACATATTTTCCCATTGATCCATTTGTATATTATAACCAAATTTTTTTGCCCACTTAACCATACACTCTTTTACTTGTTCTTCTTCCATGTCCATTTTTAATAAAAATTTATACATTTTTGCAATTATGCATTCATCATTTGTACACAAACCTATTTCAAAATCAGATTTATTTATTTCAAACCCATACATTTTCTTGTCCATTTTAAATCTTTCTAACAATTGTAAATAGGCAAACCATTGTGAACTATATCCTTCCTTTATTAGTTGTTCTCTCTCTTTCATTATATATTCACCATGCACATTTTCTAATAGTTCTTGGTAAGTTAACCATTTCTCTTTTCCAGCCATTTCTCTTCTATAAAATGCTTCTTGACTTGAAACACATAGTGGTATTTTCAAAAAAAAACCTTGTTTTGTATTTATTCCATATATTCAACAAAGGACATCTTATAAAATGATTATTAAAATCCACATTAACTTTTACTTTATCATACCATAGATATCCATGCCATCCCCACTTCAGGTTGTGACCCTCCAAATCCAATAATCTTTTATTCCTCAATAGAATCCATTCCTTTATCCAGACTAAGCAACAAGCAGCAAAATAAAGTCTCAAATTTGGTAATCCCAGCCCTCCTCTTTCTTTGGCATCTTGTAATAATTTAAATTTAACTCTTGGTTTTTTCCCCTGCCAAACAAATTTAGAAATATCTTTTTGCCATTGTTTGAAAGGTAGATCAGAGGATATGACAGGTATTGTTTGAAATAGAAACATCATTCTCGGCAATACATTCATTTTTATTACAGATATTCTACCCATTAATGACAACTGTAATTTATCCCATTTTAACAAATCTTTCTTAATCTCTGTCCATAGTTTTTCATAATTATTATGAAACAACTTTGAATTTTTATTTGTCATAATGATACCTAAATATTTCACCTTTTCTTCTATTTTAAAATCTATCTTCTCCATTAACTCTTTTTGATCTCTTAAAGATAAATTTTTCACCAACATCTTCGTTTTTTGATTATTGATCTTAAATCCTGCTAATGGTCCAAATTCTTCTAGTTTATCCATCAATACTTTGATTCCTTCCAAGGGATTTTCTAATACAATTATCAAGTCATCAGCAAATGCTCTCAATTTATATTCCTCTTTTTTTATCTTTATTCCCGAAATCCTTTTGTCTTGCCTTATGTCTCTAAGCAGCACTTCTAAAACCAGAATAAATAGAAGGGGGGACAATGGACATCCCTGTCTTGTACCCTTTTGTATTTCACATGAGTCCGTTAAATCCCCATTGACAATTATCTGTGCCTTCTGTGATGTATAAATCAATCTGATCCATTTTATAAAATTAACTCCAAAGTCCATTTGCTCTAGAACCTTAAACATAAATTTCCAATTCAAATTATCAAATGCTTTCTCAGCATCCAAGAAAATCAAAGCAGCTTGTATGTCATTTCGTTGTTCTAGATATTCCAACACATTCAAAACATTCCTGACGTTATCACATAATTGTCTGTTAGGTAAAAACCCCGCTTGATCTTCCTGAATAAATTGTTGCAATATTATTTTCATTCTTTCAGCCAAAATCATTGTAAAAATTTTATAGTCATTATTCAATAAAGATATTGGCCGATAATTTTTGTTTTGGTTAAATCCTGCTCCTCTTTCGGTATTAATGTTATATTGGCATTTTTCCAACTATCTGGTATCTTCCCCTCTTGTAAAATAGAATTCATTGTATACTGTAAAGGTAGTAAAAGTTCCTCCTCCAAGCATTTGTAATACATTGCTGATATAATGTGCTCAGTTTCCATACTGAAAACAAACTACCAAAACCATATTAAAACACCTTCTTCATTTGGGCTGGAACATCCTGTTCTATACTTTCTTCTTTGGACAAGCAACAGTTTGTCTCACCCTTGTACATACTCTTAAAGTACTCTTTTTTGTCTGCCTGTCAGTTACTGAACAAAGGCAGATACATAAATGGATCACTTTTTTGTATAGTAGATAAAAACTACTAGCTACTATAGAAAAAACACTACTGATCAGCGGGTAAGAAAGGAGCAAAGCACACTTTGTGTTTGGCTTTTTCTTATTACTAGTGTGGGATGTCTGATTTTTAAAAGACTCTGGGATAAAGATTAGGAGAGAGAGAAAAGTGAGTTCCATAATGTTTCCATAGTGTCTCAAAGGGGATCAGGACAGGAGATCAAGCAGTCAGGATACGTGCAGGTTGGAGTTCTCATGGACAGAGAGGCCACAGAGCAACCAGCTTCACAAAGATGTCACACCCAAGCAGCCCTGATCCACCTGGGCACACAAAAGCTGCTGCTGCTGCCGTTGTTGTTATTATAACCTCTTACATGTATGTCAAGGCAATTTACAAACCTATATAAAAATAGCTAAAATAGTTTTTAAAACAGTATAAAAACTCTATAGGTAAATGAATTTCCTTCTGCCTTTCCACCAGCTACATTCAGCTTGGTCCCCTTTTTAAAAACCTTCATTGGCCTGCAGTTACAGTTTCACTTTTTTCCCTGAGATTTGTTTTGTGGTTATGTGCCTTCAAGTCGATTATGACTTATGGCGACCCTATGAATCATCAACCTCCAAGAGCATCTGTCGTGAACCACCCTGTTCACATCTTGTAAGTTCAGGTCTGTGGCTTTCTTTATGGAATCAATCCATCTCTTGTTTGGCCTTCCTCTTTTTCTACTCCCTTCTGTTTTTCCCAGCATTATTGTCTTTTCTAGTGAATCATGTGTTCTCATGATGTGTCCAAAGTATGATAACCTCAGTTTCATCATTTTACCTTCTAGTGATAGTTCTGGTTTAATTAGTTCTAACACCCAATTGTTTGTCTTTTTCACAGTCCATGGTATGTGCACAACTTTCCTCCAACACCACATTTCAAATGAGTTGATTTTTCTCTTATCCGCTTTTTTCACTGTCCAGCTTTCACATCCATGCATAGAGATCGGGAATACCATGGTCTGAATGATCCTGATTTTAGTGTTCAGTGATACATCTTTGCATTTGAGGACCTTTTCTAGTTCTCTCATAGCTGCCCTCCCAATCCTAGCCTTCTTCTGATTTCTTGACTATTGTCTCCATTTTGGTTAAGGAGTGTGCCAAGGTATTGATAATCTTTGACAAGTTCAATGTCCTCGTTGTCAACTTTAAAGTTACATAAATCTTCTGTTGTCATTATTTTAGTCTTCTTGACGTTCAGCTGTAGTCCAGCTTTTGTGCTTTCCTCTTTAACTTTCTTCAGCATTCGTTTCAAATCATTACTGGTTTCTGCGTCTGCATATCTTAAATTATTGATATTTCTCCCTCTAATTTTCACACCTCCTTCATCTTGGCCCAATCCCACTTTCCATATGATATGTTCTGTGTATAGATTAAACAAGTAGGGTGATTAAATACATCCCTGTCTCACACCCTTTCTGATTGGGAACCAATCAGTTTCTCCATATTCTGTCCTTACAGTAGCCTCTTGTCCAGAGTATAGGTTGTGCATCAGGACAATCAGATGCTGTGGCACCCTCATTTCTTTTAAAACATTCCATTTTTTCCATGATCTACACAATCAAAGGCTTTGTTGTAATCTATAAAGCACAGGGTGATTTTCTTCTGAAATTTCTTGGTCTGTTCCATTATCTAACGTATGTTTGCGATATGATCTCTGGTGCTTCTTCCCTTTCT
This sequence comes from Rhineura floridana, assembly GCF_030035675.1. Lineage (NCBI taxonomy): Eukaryota > Metazoa > Chordata > Lepidosauria > Squamata > Rhineuridae > Rhineura > Rhineura floridana. The sequence goes on from NC_084485.1 coordinate 39,664,279, forward strand.
AAATCCAGCTTGGACATCTGGCATTTCTCGCTCCATATAGATAGATAGATAGATAGATAGATAGATAGATAGATAGATAGATAGATAGATAGATAGATAGATAGATAGATAGATAGATAGATCATAGCAAAAGCCAAACTATAATATGTGTCTTTGGGGACTTGTAGGCCATTGTGGAATTTGCCCCAGTTTCAGGGTGACCAGAGGGAAATGAGGGCAAGCTTCCTGTATTTTTAATTAAGGTTGCCAATAGATCGGGGTGACCAAAATACCCTAGCCTGCTCCTAGACCTCTAATAATAGCAGATGTGCAGAAGCCTTTCAAAGCATGGAAATAAGCATTCTCATCTGTTTATTGCTGGGGGGGGGAACCTGCTGTTAAAGAGACAGGTACAGGGGGCAAATAAATATTTGGCAACCCTACCTTTCAATAATTGTGTAGAAGTTGGGCTTTCAGAAAGTGTGGCTTGTCTCACCCCTGTAAAACAATCTGCACATACTGTACATATCCAATACTGTACATTCAAGGTACTTGTGTTAATTCACAAAGCCCTAAACAACTTGGGCCAAAAGTACCTTAAGAACTTCGTGGATCCCTGGGGTGTTCCATCTCGCTCACTGAGATTTTGTGATGGTGCACTTGTGGTGGTTCCTCACGCCCCTGAGGTTTGGTTAGCCTCCACTAGGGACCGAGTCTTAGTGTGGCAGGCCCTGTCCTGTGGAACTCCTTACCAAGAGGTTTGGCAGGAACCATCCCTCCTTTCTTTCAGGTCTCTCTTGAAAACGGAACTTTTTAGACAGGCCTTTCTAACATGAATTTCTCTCTATTCATTGATGTGTTTATCATTGTTTTTAAATATGTTTTTATTGATTTTTGAATTTTGTTATGCCTTTGTATGTTGTAAGCTGTCTTGATGTGTTTCTATGAAAAGTGAGGTTTATAAATACTTCAATCAATCAATCAAGTTCTGTTTTGTACGTAACTATTAATGTACTGAAGGAGCCCTATCCTCCTTCAGTTTGCACCAAGTAAACTTAATCATGGTGTTCAGGATGCATGACCATTATTTCTGAGGGGGAGAAAATGCCTAAGCTAAATTGGCATGTCTTAAATGTACCCGTACCAGATAATGGAAGTAAAAAGTAAATCATACATCTCGGGAGAGGGGAGAATCTGACACAGCTTTGTGACCCAAATGGTGAAACTCCCTCCAGATACCTGGCCTAAAAAAACAGAAAGGAAAGTTACCGCCTGGCAGTAACTAGAAGTTAAAATCCAAAAAAAGGTCCAGCAGAATGCCTACGTGGGATGGGGTGGGAAACATCAGGCCTGGGAGCCGAATAACAGCCCTCTAAGCCTCTCTATCTGGTCCTTGGAAGTCTCTTCCAACCATGCCTCCTCACCAGGCCACAGCCTTCATTGGCCCTGCTCCACACGCTCCTTCAATTCTTTTGTTTGATTGGAATGTGCCCTTGAACTATAATAATACTTGGAGAGAGATAGGCCCCATCTTTTGTTTGATTGGAATGTGCCCTTGAACTATAATAATACTTGGAGAGAGATAGGCCCCATCTATACTACACATTCAAAGCGCTACTATACCACTTTAAACAGTCATGGCTTACCCCAAAGAATACTGGGAGTTGCAATTTGTGAAGAGTTGTTAGGAGACCCTTGTTCTCCTCACAGAGCTACAGTTCTCACAATGGTTTCACCAGTGCTTTTTTTCTTCTTCTGGTAAAAAAACAAGGTGCTGGTACTCATGCTTTGATAAAAGTACTGTGGGTGCCAGCACAAAATGGTTGCCAACTAGGGTTGCCAGGTCTCCGGTTTTCTGCCGGAGTCTCCGGCAAAAGTGGGCCGTCTCCTGCCTCCGGCCATATTTGGTGTGAAGAGGCTGATCTCCGGCTTTTGGACGTCCCCCTCAGGCACGCATGCGTGATTGACACGCATGGCTGCTGGGTGGGAGGAGTGGCCGCGATGGGCGTTTCTGGCTGCGGTTTGCATCGCCGCCGATAGAGCAGTTTGGAATCTCGTTTGGAAGCAGAAGGCTGCTGGGTTGCAGGAGCTGGAGCAGGTTGGACTGTGGCTGATTGCAGAGAGAGAGAGAGGGAGAGGCCTGAGAGAGAGAGAGAGGCCTGAGAGAGAGAGAGAGAGAGAGAGGCCTGAGAGAAGAGAGGCCTGAGAGAGAGAGAGAGAGAGAGGCCTGAGAGGCCAGAGAGAGAGGCCAGAGAGAGAGAGAGAGAGGCCAGAGAGAGAGAGAGAGAGGCCAGAGAGAGAGAGAGAGAGAGAGGCCTGAGAGATGGGGCTCAGCAGTCTCTGGCCATCACCACACCTTGGGGGAGGAAATTCCATCACACACACACTCACACCCTGGGGGCCCCCTTCCTTTTCTGATTGTGGAAAGCTGGTGGTTCCATGTCTGCCACTGCTCCTTGGATTGTTGAAAACCAAATGTTTAAATAAGCAAAATGTATAGCAGGATGAGGTTGCCATGTGATTTTTCCAGCTGGGTTTGTGTGTGTATGGAACTTCAGCAGGTGAACAGGCCCGTCCCCTCATCTCTGTGACAATGAAAGTTCTACGTCTTGAATTTCTGGCTGCCACCCAAAGAAAGCTGGCAGCCCAGGGAACAGGTGGGTGTAGAGTGGGTCTTAAAATAAAGAAAGAATCTTGCAGATGGAAGGCAGGGAAAACCAGGCCAGGTTCCCCAGGAACAATGTCTGTTTCCTAATCCCTGTCCCTGATAAATCACAGTTTCCATTTTAAGCATCACTTGTGTTGGAATTGTGGAAATGCAACTCGATTTGGGTGTTTCCACGTCTGGAGGGAGACAGAGAGGAGACCTCCAGGTTGCTAGGCTGTGCCTTTCCTTTGGTCATATGCTCATCTTCCTTCCTGAAAACTGATACCTCTTAGGAATGCTGACTACACCTTCCAACTCTCTCCTTCCTGCTTCTTCTCTGTCTCTTGAAGAGAAGAGATGTCTTTGCTTTGTCTCTCTCACCTGCAGCATGAGGGCAAAGGCCATGTCAGGTCCATGAACCTCCAATGCAGGTAGTTTACTAGAACTAGAATCCCTTTCCTATCTATTGTGTATTTCCTTCAATGAAGCAAGCTGTTCCTTATTTTACTAAGTCTGAATCCTCAGTTATTGCTGCAGCGTAAAAGTCTGCTACTTCACAGGGAAAGTCTCTCTCTCTCTCTCTCTCTCTCTCTCTGTCTCTCTCTCACACACACACACATACACACACACACACACACACATATCAGCGCTGGGTCTGCTCTTGATCCCAAACCTAACTCTGCTAACAAGTTTCTAGTCTTTTTTCAGCATTGAGTTGCCTCCACTCAAGACTCTGGAAGTTAAACCTCTCAGTGTGCGTGCAAAGCCCCCCGCAGCAGAGTAGGAAGCCTCTTTTTGTCTGTCAAGAGCCATTGACCTCCAGCAGCCAAATCAACCTGAGGCCCCAGCTGGCTTTGTCTGTGGGTCAGTGGCCTGAGGAGATGCCTTGGGTCAGCTGCCAGCCTGCCCAATGTGCACTTTCAAAATTCTCCTCAAGCAGAGACTGCCCAGTGCTGAACACCCTCCCGCCTGAGAAGAGCCTGTGGAGCAGGTGATATTGGGGGACCTGCAGGCCAGAGCCCATCCCCCCCTTTTAAATCAAGGGAAGATGGCCGTAACTCAGTGGTAGAGAACATGGACAGTCGCTGCCAGTCGCTGTAGACAGTGCTGATGCTGAACCAGATGGACCAATGGCCTAACTCAGTATAAAGCAGCTCCCTGTTTAAATCACCCTTCATTCAGAACCATAAGGACTAGAATCTTACTTTATTTTTAGGGAAACTGTTGCGCATGCAGAAGGGCCCAGGTTCAGTCCTCAGCGGCATCTCCAGGTAGGGCTGAGAGACACCCCTGCCTGAAGCCCTGAGAGCCGCTGCCAGTGCAGACAGCACTGGGCTAGAGAGCACCCATGGGTCTGCATCCAACATTCCTGGGTAAATGAAGCGGATCCTCGCATCTGGTCCAATCCTGCCTCAGGCCAGGGCTCGGAGTCTTAGTTTGCCTTGGCCACCCTGCTTCATCCGCCTGTGCTGGGAGCTGCACAGCAGGAGTTGGGCCCATCTGTTCTCCTGGTACCTTTCAGTAGTTTTCAGGTTCCCTTAAGGACATAAGAACATCTAGTTCCTCACCCCAACCGTAATAGGAAGCCTGCAAGCAGGACCCTTCTGGGAGGAAGGGCAGGATATCAGTTTAATAGATAAATAAAATAAATAAGCGCAACTGGCCTTCAGAGGCTTATTGCCTCCAAATGTTAATGCAGCTTCAAATAGCATTTGCCTTTTTTGCAGCCACATCACACTGTTGGCTCATATTCAGTTTGTGATCAACAACAATCCCAAGACCCTTCTTGCATGTAGTATTGCTGAGCCAAGTATCCCCCATCTTATAACTGCATTTGGTTTCTTTTTCCTAGGTGTAGAACTTTACACTTATCCCTGTTAAATTTCATTCTGCTGTTTTTAGCCCAATGCTCCAGCCTATTAAGATCCCTTTGAATTTTGTTTCTGTCTTCCAGGGAATTAGGTATTCATCCCAATTTTGCATCATCTACAAGTTTGATAAGCATTCCCTGCCCCTCCTCATCCAAGTCATTAATAAAAATGTTGAAGAGCACTGGGTCCAAGACCAAGCCCTATAGTAGCCCGCTAGTTACCCCCCCCCAGGTTGAGAAGAAACCATTGATTAGCACTCTGAATATGATTGTGTAGCCAACTGTGGATCCACCCAATAGCTGTTCCATCCAGTCCACATTCAGCTAGCTTGCTAATCAGAATATCATGTGGCATTTTGTCAAAAGCTTTGCTAAAGTTGAAATATATTGTGTCCACAGCATTCCCACAGTCTATCAGGGAGGTTTGTTGTTGTTGTTATGTGCCTTCAAGTTGATTATAACTTATAGCGACCCTATGAATCAGTGACCTCCAAGAGCATCTGTCATGAACCACCCTGTTCACATCTTGTAAGTTCAGGTGTGTGGCTTCCTGTATGGAATCAATCCATCTCTTGTTTGGCCTTCCTCTTTTTCTATTCCCTTCTGTTTTTCCCAGCATTATTGTCTTTTCTAGTGAATCATGTCTTCTCATGATGTGTCCAAAGTATGATAACCTCAGTTTCATCATTTTAGCTTCTAGTGATAGTTCTGGTTTAATTTGTTCTGACACCCAATTATTTGTCTGTTTTGCCTAGAATGCCCTCCCTTGTCCTTAACATGGCTGCAACCGTATCTACTCAGAAGTAAGTCTTATTGAGTTCTATGGGGCTTAGTTCCTTAATAAGCATGCTTACAGTTGCTGCCTTCAGGGGCATCTATCTGTGCTCCCATCTAACATCTCTGCAACACTAAGCTCCTTTCTTCCAATAATGGCCTGGCCTGAGGGCACGTAAACCCTTCTTGCCAGAAGCAAGCTAGATTAAATGTTCCCTAAAGGCGTTGAACTGTGACCTGGCAGACCAGGGTTTGAATCCCCACACGGCCATGAAGCTCCCTGGGTGACCTTGGGCCAGTCACTGCCTCTCAGACTCAAGAGGAAGGCAATAGTAAACCACCTCTGTCTGAGTACTGCTTACCATGAAGACCCTATCTGGGATCAACTTGAAGGCAGTCCATTTCCATTTTGCATCACCCTAAGCTTGTGAGAAAGAATGACCTTGTCACTTCATTTTTTTTTTTATATAGTTTTTATTCAAATTTTTCCAAAAAACAAACAAAACAGAGTAAGAAAAAACATAACAATACTACAACAAAAAAATAAAAATAAAATGGTTGACTTCCGATTTGTCACAGATCAGCTATAAGTATATAATATACATCAAACCTGTCCCTTAATATGTACATACAGAATCCCTTTTCTCCATAAACTGTCTTAATTAATCATCAAATCCCAGTATCATCATTTTATTTTGATCTTTCGACAAAAAGTCTAGGAGAGGCTTCCAATCCTTAAGGAATGTATCTGTCGATTTTTCTCTAAGTAAACACGTCAATTTATCCATTTCTACTAAGTCCATTAATTTCAGTAGCCATTCTTCCATTGTTGGTATTGATTCCATTTTCCACTTTTGTGCATATAATAATCTTGCTGCCGTAATCATATATAATAATATTCTTCCATATTTCTTTTCTATTTGTTTATCCATAAAACCCAGTAAAAAAAATTCTGGTTTTGACTGAATATTTATCTTTAAAATTTTTTGCATCTTCCTACCTATCTGTGCCCAGAATAATTTCGCCTTTTTACATGACCACCACATATGATAAAAAGATCCTTCTTGTTGTTTACATTTCCAACAAACATTAGAGACATTACTATACATTTTTGACAGCTTTTCTGGAGTCATGTACCAACGGTACATCATTTTATAAAAATTTTCTTTAAGATTATAACATAATGTAAATTTCAAGCCTTTTTTCCACATATTTTCCCATTGATCCATTTGTATGTTATGACCAAAATTTTTTGCCCACTTTACCATGCACTCTTTTACTTGTTCTTCCTCCATATCCATTTTCAATAAAAGTTTATACATTTTTGCAATTATGTTTTCATCATTTGTATACAAACCTATTTCAAAATCAGATTTACTTATTTCAAACCCATACATTTTCTTGTCCATTTTATATCTTTCTAACAATTGTAAATAGGCAAACCAATGAAAACTATATCCTTCCTTTATCAATTGTTCTCTCTCTTTCATTGTGTATTCTCCATGTACATTTTCTAATAGTTCTTGATAAGTTAACCATTTCTCTTTTCCAGACATTTCTCTTCTATAAAACGCTTCTTGACTTGAGACACATAATGGTATTTTCGAATAAAACCTTGGTTTGTATCTATTCCATATTTTCAACAGAGAACGTCTTATAAAATGATTGTTAAAGTCTACGTTTACTTTTACTTTGTCATACCATAGATATCCATGCCATCCCCACTTCAGATTGTGGCCCTCCAAATCCAATAGTCTTTTATTCCTCAATAAGATCCATTCCTTTATCCAGACTAAACAGCAGGCAGCAAAATAAAGTCTCAAATTTGGTAATCCCAGTCCTCCTCTTTCTTTAGCGTCTTGAAGTAATTTAAATTTAACTCTTGGTTTTTTTCCTTGCCATACAAATTTAGAAATATCTTTTTGCCATTGTTTAAAAGGTAAATCAGAGGATATTACAGGTATTGTTTGAAACAAAAACATCATTCTCGGTAATACATTCATTTTTATCACAGATATTCTACCCATTAATGACAGTTGTAGTTTATCCCATCTTAGCAAGTCTTTCTTAATCTCTGTCCATAATTTTTCGTAATTATTATGAAACAGCTTTGAGTTTTTATTTGTCATGATGATGCCTAGATATTTCAACTTTTTTTCTATTGTAAAATCTGTCTTGTCCATTAACTCTTTCTGTTCCCTTAAAGTTAAATTTTTCACCAACATCTTTGTTTTTTGATTGTTGATCTTAAATCCTGCTAACGGTCCAAATTCTTTTAATTTGTCCATCAATATATGAATTCCTTCCAAAGGGTTTTCTAGTACAATTATCAAATCATCAGCAAATGCTCTCAATTTATATTCTTCTTTTTTTATTTTTAATCCCGAAATCCTTTTATCTTGCCTTATATCTCTAAGCAGCACTTCTAAAACCAGAATAAATAAAAGGGGAGATAATGGACATCCCTGTCTTGTACCCTTTTGTATTTCACATGAATCCGTTAAGTCTCCATTAACAATTATCTGGGCCTTCTGTGATGTATAAATCGATCTGATCCATTTTATAAAGTTGTCTCCAAAATCCATTTGCTCCAAAACCTGGAACATAAATTTCCAATTCAAATTATCAAATGCTTTTTCAGCATCTAAAAAAATCAAAGCTGCTTGTTTATCATTTCGTTGTTCTAAATATTCCAACACATTCAAAACATTCCTGACGTTGTCACGTAATTGTCTTTTAGGTAAAAACCCTGATTGATCTTCCTGAATAAATTGTTGCAATATTATTTTCAATCTTTCAGCCAAAATCATTGTAAAAATTTTATAGTCATTATTCAGTAGAGATATTGGCCGATAATTTTTTGTTTTAGTTAAATCTTGGTCCTCTTTAGGTATTAATGTTATATTAGCATTTTTCCAACTATCCGGTATCTTTCCCTCTTGCAAAATAGAATTCATTGTAGACTGTAAGGGTAGCAAGAGTTCTTCCTCCAAACATTTATAATACATTGCAGATAGCCCATCTGGTCCTGGCGCCTTTCCTAATTTAATTTTATTTATAGCTTCAGATATCTCTCTTGACGTAATAGGGCCATTAATAACTTGTCTCTGAAAATCTGTAATTTTCGGCAAATTCTGTTTAGATAAATACTCTTCTATTTTTTCAGATGGAATTTCTTGACACTTATACAATGTTGAGTAATATTGATGAAAAATCTTTTTGATTTGTACATTATCTGTCAGCGTCTCATCTCCTTCTTGTATCTTTAAAATAATATTTTTTTGACGTTCTTTTCTTAATTTATATGCTAACCATTTCCCAGGTTTATTTGCAAATTCAAAAGTCCTTTGTTTAGCAAAATTTAATTTCCTTTCAATTTCTCTAACTGTCAACACTGATACTTGCTTCTGTAACATTTTAATTTGATTTACAATAGAAACTTTAGCTGGATTCTTTTTCAATTCTTCCTCTTTTTGTTTTATTTCTTCCAAAATTAATTGCATTTTCTGTTGTTTCTTTTTTTTTAATTCAGAATTACATTTAATAAAGTATCCCCTCATAAATGCCTTACTAGTATCCCAAACAATATTTTCACTTGTTCCTTTATATAAATTATATTCAAAGAACTCCTTTAATTTCTTCTTACATTCTTGTACTACTTTATCATTCTGTAATAAAGATTCATTTAGTCTCCATCTAAATCCAAGATTTTTTTTTTTTAAAGTTAATATCACAGGATTGTGGTCCGAAAAAGTTTTTGGTAATATATCCATTTTAAAAATATCCTTCGCTAAAATTTTTGACATCCAAATCATATCAATCCTCGAAAATGTTTTATGTCTTTCTGAAAAATAAGTAAATTCCTTTGCATTATCATTTATATATCTCCAGGTATCCACCAATTCTAAATGTTCCATGAGTTCAAAACAAATCTTCGGTAATTTACCTTGTGTCTCTTTGATATTTTTTTCAGAAAGCCTATCAATTTTTGGTGAGATTACCCCATTCCAGTCACCCATGACACACCAATGCTCATATGAAAACTCTGACAATTTTTCCATAAGTCCTGTATAAAACCTTGTTTTATCTTCATTGGGGGCATAAATACCCACTATCAAAATGTTTGTACCTTGTAAAGTAATTTCAACCCCCACAAATCTACCACTATCGTCCAATAATACCAATTTAGGAAGCAATTGTGGGTTAATATAGAGAACAACTCCATTTTTTTTTTTTGGTCCAGCTGAAATAAATTCTTCACCCAAATTTTTACAAATCAAATATTTGGAATCTTTCTTCTGAATATGAGTTTCTTGTAAACAAATTATATCCAATTTTAATTTTTTCAAATAATGAAACACTTTCTTTCTCTTCTGCGCCGTGTTGGCTCCATTTATATTCCAAGTTAGGTATTTGTAATCCATCATTAAGCGTGTATTTTAAAATTTGCCTGATGCTCCTTTTGATCCATCATCTTCCTTCCCCTCCTCTGCATATCCTTGTTGACTTTGTTTCCCAGGAACTATATCCATATCTTTGAGTTTATCTTCTTCCATATCTTTTGAAGCTTTTCTCAAGAAGTCCCTTGCTTTTTGAACAGTATTCAGTCTGTATTTCTGTTGTCTGAATGTAAAAATCACTCCTTCTGGAACGTCCCACCTAAATTGAATTTTGCATTGCTTAAGTTTTTCTGTAAGGAAAGCATATTCTTTTCTCTTACGTAAAAGTCTAATAGGAATTTCCTTCATCACCAGTATTTCCTTACCATCAATTTTAAAGGTATATTTAAAGTGTTGCTGTAAAACCATATCTCTGGTCGTCTTCTTTACGAAATGAACAAGCACATCTCTTGGAATTTTTTTCATTGTTGCATATCTGGAGTTAATTCTATAAACTTTGTCTATTTCAAATTCCATCCTATCTTCATTCAAGTCCAGAAATTTTACTAAAGCATTAACAATTTTATCTCTAATGTCTTCACCTGTTTCCTCAGGGATTGCACGGAATCTCAAACAATGCTCTTTATTTCTCATTTCAGTCACAGCTAAATAGTCCAAATTTTTTTCTAGTTCCAGATTTAGTATATCTGTTCTATTCTCCAAGGTTTGTACCTTTTCTTTAGTATTTTTTGCATCTTCCTTTATTTGCCCAATTGTCCCTTTAATCTCATCCACTTGTGTTTTAATATAGTCTTTTATATCTGTCAATTCAGTTTTCATTTCCTGTTTCATTTCCTGTTTTATAGCATTAATCCCTTCCATTATTTTTTGAAACATTTCTGGGGGTATATCCTCTTCCTGTGTATCAATAGAACCTCTTCGCCCCTGGGCCTTGGTTGTTTTTTTAGTTGTCATTTTCAAAAAGAGGCCTTTAATTTCTAATATTAATCACTGTTTCAGAACCTAAGGGCAGTCTATTTCTTTTCTTTTTTTTCCCTCCACCAAAAAGAAGAGTTAATATTCCAGGCCTACTATTGAAATCCAGCCAGCACAACACAGTCCTTATCTGCTTCCAAGAATGCAAAACAATTCTGGTTGCCAAGACTAAACAATTAGTAGCATATACGAGCAGCGGATTCATCCAACAAGAAATAGTCCAAAGAGAAAAATAGTCCAAAATATAATAATTACCTCTCATCCGTTTTTAAACTTTAAAAGTCCAAATTCAAGCCAGCTTTTTGTCGTAAAAAAAGTATATAAGTTGTTTATATTTTCTTTCTTCCTTAATTATATTTAAAAGAGAAAAAGTATGACTCACCCAGGTTTCTCAATTGCTGATTCATAAACAAATCCCTTTTATTGCAGTAATTTAAGCCGAATGATAAGGTTTAGGCAGAAGTGGGCTCGCTGGTTAAGAACGTTTTTTTTTGAGAGAAGAAAAAACGCTTCGCTTTATTCCAGTTCAGCTTGCGTGGAATTCCTGACTCCGTCTTCAGCCGATCGGCTTGCCTTCTTATCTCAGGAATTTCCTGATCAATTCCAGCCGCCGACAGCTCAACGAAGTCTTGTGGAAGATCTGATCGGTTCTCCTATACCTTGGAGAACATTTAAGCCAGTCCAAGATTCCTCTTGGCTGGCTTTTAACCTGAAAAAAGCTTCCTCTGAGGCAGAGCTCCCTCAGAGACAACCACCAGCCAGCACCACTTCCCGGAAGTGAAAGAATGACCTTGTCACTTCAGATGGACCTAGGAACACCCTATTTTAGGTAAGATTTCTATTTTAATCTCCAGAGAATTTTTTTTGAATGGCATGCTCCAAGCAACTGTAGTTGATACAATGTATCATGTTTAATATCACTAGGGCCCGCCCTGTGATGTCACTAGGGCCCACCCCCTGATGTCACTAGGGCCCGCCCCCTGACGTCACTAGGGCCCGCCCCCATTTTCTCAGGTTTTTGGATGGTTCCGACCTGGCAACCCTATTGCCAACGGCAGCCCTAAAAGAGATGTCGGTACTTCATATTAGTGCGGTACTTAATATTAGTGCGTTCTACCACAAAAAAGCTCTGTGTTTAACAATCAATCTCTCTTCCCAGGGAACTCTGGGAACTGTAGCCCTGTAAGAGGAATAGGGATCATAGAATAATAGAGTTGTAAGAGGTCTATAAGGCCACTGAGTCCAACCCTCTGCTCAGTGCAGGAATCCAACTTAAAGCATACCCAGCCGGTGGCTGTTCAGCTGCCTCCTGAATGCCTCCAGTGTTGGAAAGCCCACCAACTCCCTAGGTAATCTGTTCCAGTGCTGTACTGCTCTGTTAGGAGTTTTTCCTGAAGTTCAGTCAAAATCTGGCTACCTGTACGTTAAGCTCATTATTCTGTGTCCTGCACTCTGGGATGATCAAGAAGAGATCCTGGCCCTTCTCTGTGACATCCTTTCAAGTACTTGAAGAGTGCTATCAGTCTTCTCTTCTCAAGGCTAAACAAAGCTAGTTTTTTCAGTATCTCCTCATAGGGCTTTGTTTCCAGTCCCCTGATCATCCTTGTGGCCCTCCTCTAAACCTGTTCCAGTTTGTCTGCATCCTTCTTAAAGTGTGGTGTCCAGAACTGGATGCAGTATGCAAGATGAGGCCTAACCAGTGCCGAAAAAAGGGGAACTAATGCTTCACCCAATTTGGAAACTACACTTCTGTTAATGCAGCCTAAAATAGTATTCACCTTTTTTGCAGCTACATCACACCATTGGCTCATATACAGTTTGTGATCAACAACAATCCCAAGATCCATATGGTATTGCTGAGCCAAGTATCCCCCATCTTATAACTGTGCATTTGGTTTGTTTTTCCTAGGTGTGAAACTTTGTATTTATCCCTGTTAAATTTCTTCTGACTTCCAGGGTATTAGCTATCCCTCCCAATTTTGTATAATCTGCAAATTTGATAAGCATTCCCTGCTCCTCCTCATCCAAGTCATTAATAAAAATGTTGAAGAGCACTGGGCCTAGTTACCTCTCTCCACTTTGAGAAGGAACCATCTCTTTGAGTATGGTTCTGTAGCCAACTATGGATCCACATGATAGTTGTTTCATCCCGTTCACATTTAGTTATCTTGCTAATAAGAATATCATGGGGCACTTTGTTAAAAGCTTTGCTGAAGTTGCGATATATTATGTCCACAGCATTCCCACAGTCTCCCAGGAAGTTTACCTGATAAAAAAATGAGATAAGATCAGTCTGGCAGGATTCGTTCTTGACAAATCCATGTTGGCTTCTAATAATCATTGCATTCTTTTCAAGGTGCTTACAGATTGACCACTTTATAATCTGCTCCACAATTTTAGGATTAGGATCTCCTAATAACTCTCACCATCCTTATGAAACAACAGTTCCCAGAATTCTCTGGAGGAAGCCATGACTGTTTAAAGTGATATGATACTACTTTAAATGTATAGTACAGATGGGGCCATCATGTAGGAACATTGGTGTGACTGTACTCTAGGCTGCTGCTGTACAAAGATAAGAGTCACATCCATTGCCACACCCCCTCTGACATGCGGCCCAAAAAATATTGTTAATGAAGGAATGTGGCCCTTGGGCTGGCAAAGGTTCTCTACCACAAACATAGTCTGAGACAGAGCAGCAAAAATGACATCCTGCCCCACCCCCCAAGACAAGGTACATAACACTCAAGGCCAGCTAAATTATTTGGCATTTGAGGCAGAAAATCCCACATGCACCTCTCACCTTCCGTGGCAGTGACAAAATGCAATCATAGCATGTTTTGTGGAATAGAATCCCTGTTGAAATACAACAGGCACTCACTATCTGTACTTTTCAGAAACAACTGAAGTCATTTTTGTTTTGACAAGCTTTTCTAGCTGGATGAAAAGGTCTCTCTACCTTAGGTGTTTATTTTGTATTTTTTTAAAAAAACTATATTTAGGGTGGGTTTGTGCCATTTTTAAAACAATTTTCAGCTTTTTATGGTATTCTGCAGACTACCCTGAGACATGCATAAAAGGCAATTGATAAATTAATGAATATCAACAAAAGATTGATTGATTGATTGATTGAATTTATATGCTCTCCTTCCTCTCAAACAATAACAACCTGCTTCCTGAGGCAAATGCCTCACTCTGCCTAGAGGGAAGGCCGGCCCTAACAGGACCCCAAGGTTAAAGCTGCAACCGTAAGCACACTTGCTAGGGAGTTGTTGTTGTTATGTGCCTTCAATCGATTACGACTTATGGCAACCCTATGAATCAGTGACCTCCAAGAGCATCTGTCATGAACCACCCTGTTCAGATATTGTAAGTTCAGGTCTGTGGCTTCCTTTATGGAATCAATCCATCTCTTGTCTGGCCTTCCTCTTTTTCTACTCCCTTCTGTTTTTCCCAGGATTATTGTCTTTTCTAATGAATCATGTCTTCTCATTACAGTAGAGCCCCACTCATACAGCAGGTTACATTCCGGACCCCTGCCGAAAAGCAAAAAAGCTGAAAAGCGGAACTCATTGAATAGAATGGCACGCGACGCCCAAAAACCATCATCGTAAAAGTGGAACAAGCGCCATATGAGTGGGGCTTTAGTCTAATTGTGTCTAACTGAGACTGCCGCATTAGCAAAGCTCCGTAAAGCGAGGCACTGTAAAGCGGGACCCTACTGTATGTGTCCAAAGTAGGATAACCTCAGTTTAATCATTTTAGCTTCTAGTGATAGTTCTGGATTAATTTGTTCTAACACCCAATTATTTGTCTTTTTTGCAGTCCATGGTATGCACAGAGCTCTCCTCCAACACAACATTTCAAATGAGTTTATTTTTCTCTTATCCGCTTTTTTCACTGCTAGGGAGTAAGTCTCCTTAAAGTCAGTGGGACTTACTTTTGAGTAAGCATGCTTACAACTACACTATAAGAGAGGTAGCATCTCTTTTGACAGAACTCACTCTTCCTTAGCCTTCTGACACAGTGCTATGACTTTTTTTTGTTCCAACAGGAACTTGTTTTGCCAACCTGCTAAATTGTAATCTTGTCTGAATTTATCTCTGCCTGCTGTTTTATCATTCTGTTGTTGTTACAACTTATATTTTATTGTATTTATTATGTCACTATATTCCAATGTTTGTAAGCCACCATGATTGGTTATTTTAGTGGAAAGATGAGATATAAATATATTGTTTTAATAAATAAATATGTATTTTTTTAAAAAATAGGAAAGTAAGCAGATGAATTTTCTCCATATATGTGGGAGTAGAGAAGAAATTAAATTTGGAGAAAATATTTATTATAAGTAGCATTAAATTCACTATCAGTACTATCAGTACTATCACTAGTTGCAGAATCTATGTTACTTCACTGCAAAATTATGACCTGTCAAAGAAGACGCAAGGAGTTGAGACTGAGGGACAATACTAGCAGACGCAACCCTGAAAGACAGAAATTGCTACACAGGGAAAATGGTGATGGTGGAGAGAGTTTGGGTAAATGAAGTAGCAGAGACTAGTTTGCTACCCTGAGCAATATAAACAGCCTGAGAACTCGTTCAAGCACATTGTACAGACTTTACAATGCAACATTAAATTCCAGAGTTGAGACAGGGAGATAAAAAAAGCCTGGTACAAAGGCATTTAAAGTATTTTTAAGACAGATATTGGGCATGATCCAATAAAAGTTAATCACTTAAATCCCATTGATTTCAATGTTAGAGATTTAAGCAATCTCCTTTTGAAAATCAATGAACTTAAAAGTGATTAACTACTGGCTGAATGTCCTCCATTTTTCACTCTCAACCTACAAATGATTTCCCCTAACAGAAGGGGTATTGTTTTCTGTACTTTACTGTTCCTTTGCATATGGGATGTAGAAGCAGCAGCGTGGGTAATCTCTAGTCCAAACTTGCATGGCAGCCCAGGCCTATTAGAGAAAGACCTAACCTTTCAAGCTGGTAGAAATAATTTGATAAATTTGCAGTGTGATTCACTAGGAAGAAGCTGGATGTGATTGGTGCCTATTGGCTAGTATCTATTACATAAAAACACATACCTTCCTCCCCCTCCCCCAAAAGAAATCCCTGGAGTCTTAACAATGTTTTTAAGATTCTTAGGTAAGGTACACATGAGTGTGTACATAATTCAGTGATTTTTAAAAAAAGGCTGAGAGCCTACTTATTGTACACGGGCTGAGGCAACCCCATGCTAATGTACATTTGAAAATTAAAAATCAAAATGAATATATTTAATATACACATGCCACGGGCCACCTGAATGAAGCTCATGGACCACTGGTGGGTCAGTCCACAGACCATGGTTTGGGAACCCCTGGCATACAACAAAGAATTGACCCTGACACCCCTCAAAGGCCAGGCCTGGCTCTGTTCACCCCCGTGGAGCTGTGTTACCTGCACAGCTTGGCCTAGGCAAATAGCTTCTGATTTGAAGATTTTCACAGCTCTGTGGTACAATCAAAACAAATGGCTACACAGAGCTTATCGTGAGGATGACTGGAGTCCAAGAGCTCCAGGTCTTCTTTCTTTGACTTTTATCTTTTTATTTTGAGTTCTCAATGTATTTGTTGTTGTTATGTGCCTCCAGGTCGACTTCGACTTATGGCGACCCTATGAATCAGTGACCTCCAAGAGCATTGTGACACTGGACTTTATTTGTTTGAGTTAAAAATGCATTTTGCTTACTGTGGCCTTGTTTACTGAAAGTAAAATGGGTATTGTGCCTGCTTTGAGATAAAAATGATGCTGGCCTCATAGACCATGTTTTGATAAGAATGTGGAAAACAACTGTGCTGAAGTGAAAAACAAGTGAAAAACAACACCATAAAAGGGCAATGGAATGTTATAGGGAAGCAACATTAAGAAAGATAGAAACTGCGCGTACTGATTTCTTGTAAGGGGCATGTATTAGAATGATGCTTGATGCTGCTGATGTAATTAACATATCAAAGTTAATAAGAAGGCTGGCTGTGCTCAGCTTAGTCAGAACTAGCCTGGCTGCTTCTCCACGTGCACGTGTTAGTAATAAATATATACTCCTCCTCCATCTTGTTTTGTCGTTTCTGGACTCTATTGGGGTGAGTATTGGGAGCGAACTCAAGCCACCAGGACCCCTAAAAGGGACTGGGGCGTTTTGTTTGTAACAAACTGGCGACTTCCGCCGGGACTCATTTTTCACGCTCCTCTGTGTGTCTCGGGCGTGGTCCACAGGAGGTTGGGAAAGAGCGCTCCGGGCCACATTGAGCCCGCCCGAGCCTGTGAGAGCGATCCGAGGCGCTGAGGTGGCGCCACAATAACTCCCTTTTAAAATCGAAACAAGGTTGGAGTGGAGCGGGGGATTGAACGTTCCAACGTCTCTGGTCGACAGTGGTAAGGAGCCCAGTGGGCTTAAGTGTGAAGAGAGTGGTGTGTGAAAGTGTGTATATGAGACAGGGCGTATCCCCAGGTGGATTACCCTGAAGTGAGTGCGGACCTGCAGTAATGCGTTTCCCATACCTCGCGAGAGGCTGGGCCATGAAAACAGGGAAGCGAGTGTTGTACGTCATCTGTCCGTCGTTTCGTCTCAGACATCTCCCCTGGTAGAAGGCAGGTAGGCTACCCGAGTGTCGTATGTCATCTGCAGTGGGCAGAGGGGACTGGACACGGGAAGGATGGGGAAGGGTGCATCGAAACAGGAGGGGGCAGAGGGGAAGAAGGTTGTGAGGAAGTCCGCAAAGAGTCAAAAGAAAAAGGGCGATTGGAAAATGACCCCCCTTGAATGTGTTTTGCAAAATTTTCTTAGATTTAAAACAAGTGTTATTTCTTCCGGAGGTCCGGTCCCAAACGAAGAACAATTATCAATGTTTTGTGATGAAGAGTGGGTGGAGCTGGGCATTGGTTGGCCACCGGGTGGGACATTTAACCTCACTAAGGCTCGACAGCTGGAAGCCACCCTTTACGAGTTGCTGCCAGATGAGGCAACCTCGTGGTGGTATGCACGGGGTTAGAGAGCCATCTGCCTAGACCCACCACAAGAATGTGCGCTGACAATGGCACTGGCTCAATGTAAAATTAATGAGGGAAAGAAATTGAAAACTAAGCCCCCAGTCCTCCAGGCAGAAGAAGAGGAATGTTTAGTTTCACCTACGGCCCCACCCGTGATTCCTTTACCGCCGCCTCAGGTTCCGGCGATTCCCCTACCAGCACCAGCACTACCAGTGCCACCACAGGCGGTTCAACCGCCACCAGTTCAGACTTTGTCACCAGTTCAGACTCCGCCACCTCAAACCCAGCCCCCAACATACCAACAGTCCACTGCCCCGCAAACTCAGTCTACTAGTTTTGGAACTCCGTCCGGAACTGCAGTAACGTTCCAGGATTTAAGTCAATCTTTAGGGTGGCTAAGACAAGAATATGATATTTTAGACCATTATACCCATTCTGTACTACAAAGCCAGGACTTAGGAGCCTCGTCTCAAACAATACAACCACGCCTTCGCATAATTGAGGAAGGTAGGAAAGAAAATGAGGGAATGACCCTACGAAGTGGCACACAGTTAATCTCCACTTCAAAAGGCACAGATAGAGGCAACCCCGAATCGGAAGATGTTTTGGCTGGCGGTACCTTTATGGGACCGATGCGACAAATGCTTGATGGACATGGATAGATTGCTTATGTGCATGTGCCTTTTACTACATCTGATTTAATTGGAAAAATCAGATGCCAGGTTTGAGAGAAGACCAAGATAAGCACTGCCAATTGTGGGAGACTATTTTTGCCAGCCATCACCCCACTTGGGCAGATATACAGACATTAATGAATACCCTCCTCAGTCCGGAGGAGAAGTCATTGGTACTTTCCCAAGCCAATGCTCTCGCATTAGAAGAGCAGAGACAAGGTGGCAACGTGCCCGGTTTGGCCCCAGCACGTGTTTTACCAACAGTAGAACCTCTTAGGTGGATCCAAACCCCAGGAGCAGCGGCCCCTGAAATCACCACGTATAAACGGCTGATTTTATATGGACTTAGGCATGCCATCCCTAAACCAATGAATGTGGCAAAATTATATGAAATTCATCAAGAAAAAGAGGAAACTCCCTCTGCTTTCCTTAACCGCCTCACTACAGCTATGCGGAGATTTACTACCCTTAATCCTGAGGCTGCTGAAAACTAAAGGCTCCTAATTTGTTTGTTTATTGGCCAAAGTTCTACAGACATTCGAAAGAAATTGCAGAAAGTGGAAGGAGTGATGGGTATGGGACTTGGACAAATAATAGACATTGCGTTCAAGGTCTACGTAAATGGGGATGAAGCAAGTAAGAAGGAAGAGGGGAAGTTGATGAAAAAGCAATATAGTATGATTGAAAAGTAATGCGACATGATTGTGGCAGTGATGGACGCCGCGATTATAGAGAGGTTCCTGGCTCTCGGGACTATAGGGAACCCAGAATAGTCTCAAGTTCTGATCCAAACCCACCCTATGTTCGGATCGCGGCCGCCAGAGGGCAGGAGGAGGAATCAGAATGAAGGTGGATGGGATATGAGGGCGGCTCGTGGGAAGAACCATATGTGTCCCTTACCCTGAATAATTCGGCAGTCCAAGGACTAGTGGATACAGGAGCGGCCTTCTCTACGATCCCACGAGCAATGTCCCGTCTACCCTTGACCCTCAGCAAAGAAACTAAAGATGTAATGGGAATAGAAAGACAGTGCCGTCGAATCCCTTTGTCCCAACCCATATAGGTACACCTTCCAGGAAGAGAAGATAAACAACAATATTTTACACATCAGTTTTTGGTTTCGGATGGTTGCCCCATTGCAATATTTGGAAGGGATCTTCGAGCAAAGCTCCAGGCCCAAATTACTTTTAGAGGAAACACCTTGGAAGTGGTGATACCAAAGCGGCAAGAATGCGCTTTTCAAATGATCTTAAGGGGGGAGCCGGAAGTTAAAGAGAAACAACAGTGGGAACCTCCGAAAGGAATTCACCCTGATGTTTGGGCCAGAAAGAATAATCCTGCTCGTGCGGTCAATGCTGAACCAGTGAAGGTCAGATTGAAGCCTGGGGCAGGCCCGACTCCAGTACGTCAATTCCCTTTGAAGCCAGAAGTACGCTTAAGCTTAAAGGAATTAGTGACAGACTTCATCCAATACCAATGGTTACATCAAACAAGCTTTACAAAAGGCACCAGCGTTGGCCCTGCCAGATGGACTTAAACCATACAGATTATATGTTTCAGAAAACAAGGGAATTGCTAGTGGAGTCTTGACACAACAGTGGGGTCCTGATTACCTACCTGTAGGTTATTATTCCTCCCAATTGGATCCTGTGGCAAGAGGATGGCCAGCTTGCCTACGAATTGTGGCAGCCACAGGAATCCTTCTGAAGAAAGCAGAGAAAATCATGATGGGAGCCCCTGTGGAAATATTGGGACCGCATGATTTGAAAAGGATCCTGGGAGAGAAGGCAGCTAAGGTTCTCAGTCCGAGCCGGCTTACCCAGTATGAGCAACAGCTGTTGGGGCGGCAAGACTTACGCCTAAGAGCTTGTAATACTTTGAATCCAGCGACATTATTGCCTCAACCAGGAGAGTTGGTGCATGATTGCATCCAGACATTGGAATGTTCATTGAAACCCCGAGCAGACTTGACCGATCAGCCAATAGCAGGGCGACATTTATATGTGGATGGAAGCTCGAAGGTGATAGATGGACAGCGGTATGCAGGCTACGCCGTGTGTGAGGACCCGAAGGCTATAAAGGGTGTTAAGTTGCCGGCTACCTATTCAGCCCAGATGGCGGAATTGGCTGCAGCCATAGATGCCCTGCGAGAACTGGACCAGCATGCGGGGAATATATATACTGATTCCAAGTATGTATTTCAAACTGCACATGCTTTCGCTATGCTGTGGAAAGAGGTTTTATTAAAAGTGATGGACACAGAATTGAGCATCAACAAATGATAATGGAATTCCTGGAATGTGTTCAACTACCAAAGAAAGTAGCCATTATCCATGTGAAGGCTCATGGAAGAGAAATGGATCCAGTTCGGCGAAAGGGAAATCATCAAGCAGATGAGGCAGCAAAGGAAGCAGCGCTGAGTGGACGACCATTGGAGAGGAATTTAATGAATATTATGATTCCATGGAAGGAGTTGGTCCCTCAATATTCTAAGAAAGAGGAAGATGCCGCAGTACAGTATGGAGCTCAGAAATTACCCAGTGTTTGGTGGCAGTTACCTACAGGATTAATCTTTGTTCCAAGGGCAGTGCTTCGAGCCCTTGTAATGGAGACTCATAGACAGACTCATCTCTGAGGCAATGCTTTAGGGGATCTTTTGATCAGACAAGTAGTTGCACCAGGATTATATGAAGAAACAAAGAGAGCGGTATATGGATGGTACTATCTGTGCAGCAACTAACCCTGCTCCAAAGCCACCACCGGCCATAGGAGGAAGACCATGGGCCTATTACCCTTTCCAGAGACTATAGATAGACTTTGCAGAATTACCAAGATGTGCGGGGTACAAGTATTTACTTGTCATAATAGATCAGTTGACAGGATGGATAGAGGCCTTCCCCACGCGAACGGTGACAGCCATTACAGTAGCAAAGATACTGTTGAAGGAAATTTTTCCAAGATACTCCATGCCAGAGACATTTGAGTCAGACCAAGGCCCGCACTTTGTGAGAAAGATAATTTGCACTGTAAGTGCGGCCTTGGGGTTCATATGGAACCTTCATACTCCTTGGAGACCACAATCATCCGGTCAAGTTGAACGCGCCAATCGGACGGTTAAGACTTTGTTGACCAAATTGTGCCAAGAAACCAAGTTAAATTGGGTGACAGCACTGCCACTGGCTTTGACCATTATGAGAAACACTCCAAGGGGAAAAACAAAATTGACTCCTTTTGAGTCACTGTTTGGCAGACCTCCCATTGAGCCTGGGCCCCAGACAGAGATTAGTGGGGAATTGGGGAATAGACAGTTATTGGAGTATGTTACTGCCTTGCAGGGTGTTTTGTTCTTTATTCACAGACACAATCGTGAATTTCAGAGATTACCCCTGGATGTGGTGATCCATCAATATCAACCTGGTGATTGGGTACAAGTTCGGAAGTGGAAGCAAGAGCCTTTGCAGCCCACGTGGGGACCGCCGGAACAGATCATTTTAATTACGGAATCGGCAGTAAAGCTTGTAGGCCACAAGCGATGGGTCCATGCTAGTCGTATAAAAAGAGCCAAGCCTGTAATTATCCAGGAACCCGAGCAGGGAGTAGCCAAGGTCTCCCCACCTGGAAAGGTGAAGGATCAGACACCTGAAGAAAAGTGGCTATCGCGAACCGTTCCGGGTTTGGGCCTGAAGCTTAAATTGAAGAAACAATAAACTTAGATGGGAGGTTCCCCTCCAACGTTGCCAAAGACCCTAGACAGGATTACTTACTGGGGTATTTTAAAACCAACCTTACACACCGACGACGTGTATGGGCGGGTCGGTACCTCCCTTACCAAGGCCGTTAACTGTTAAGGTGTATGAAATCCCCCAGGATACTCGCTCTGTAGTAACAGTAACAGTGGGACGGATGGTAACTAACAAATCCGTCAGAAGGAGAAAGTGGAAATTCGTTACTCAAGCCGATTTACGATTTAAAAGGCCAGTATTTACTCCGGAGTGGATAGCTACGGGCAGGTGGTAAAAATTCTGATTATATTATATGTCAAAATGGACCGAATCTGGACAAACATCAGCCCCTTTGGCTTTAAGCCTATTCTTGGTATTATTTTGTGTTTTATTTCTCTGTCTTTGGTGCATGTATGCCTCCCAGCCTCTTCTTCAACGCCGAAAACGGGAATACACAGTTATCAAAGGCGCTCATTCCAGGAGAAAAGGGAAAATGTGTTTGTTAAACTTGCCCAGGAAGTAGCAGAAGGATTTAACCTTAGCAATTGTTGGGTCTGTGGCAATCCAAGAGGGTTTCCACAGTGGCCATGGATGGCAATACCTCTCAACCCCAAGTGGTTATTAAGTAACCTTAGTGAGGTACATAATGGAACAGGAGCTTGGGGAACGAGTCACTGGTGGTATCTAAATTGGGTTCCTACTGGTCAGTATTGTGTTTCACAGAACTCTACCAAGACAGTGCATTGGCTCGGAAATAGTAGGTGTAATTGGACTCTCCAATATGCTACTCGACATTATCCAGGACCCGGAGAGACCATCACTCCTTGTGCCCTGTGGAGTAATGGAACACATGTGGCATTAAAGAATGGTACCTGGGCACCATGTACTCGGATGGAAAAGAATGGGACAAATGACACATAATCGTGTCGTACCCATTGGAGTAATTTAACTCAGGAGGGACAGTTATGTGCCTGGTTTCGTAGCAGTAAAAATCAGTCTCTCAATAGGAAAGAATGGGCCTGGCATCTTCTGAACGGGACAATAGTGAATGGATTCCAGAATTATTGGACAATTACTAACCATACAGAATCTGGATGTGTTTGCAAATGGAAAAATGAAACAGGGTTATGGAGATGTACGATAACTCGGGGAGGGGCTAGTTTAAGTCCTCTTGGAAATGAATCATATTACATCCCATACCAAATTACTGGGTCCACGTTTAACAAAGAGGCACTTCCAGCACTAAAAGGCCATTATTAGATTTGTGGATCTATGGCCTACTCAGTTTTACCAGTCAATTGGACAGGCACATGTTATCTTGGGATTATACAACCCCAATATGCAATAAAAGGTGGAAGCTTTATTCCTTTAATTCCAGTGTTTGATGAAGAACGGTATGAAAGAAAGAAAAGGACACTCGATCTCTCCCTGACGAAGGGCCAAGGGAATGGGTGGGGGGATACTTGGCCTCCAGAACGTATCATCGCAACTTATGACCCGGCCTCATGGGCACATGATGGCTCATCAGGATACCGTGGCCCGATATATATTTTGAATCGCCTTATTAGACTTCAGGCGGTATTGGAAATAATAACCAATCAAACAGCTAAAGCTTTAACATTGCTTGCTGATCAGTCAACTCAAATGAGAGAGGGAATACTCCAAAATCGGTTAGCCTTAGATTATATATTAGCAAAAGAAGGTGGGGTCTGCGGACTCCTAAATCTGACAGAGTGTTGTTTGAAAATTGATGACAATGGCGAAGTAGTAAAAGATATTGCCAACAAAATTAAGGTACTTGCTCATGTCCCAGTGCAAACTTGGAAAGGAATAGATCTTGGAAGTTGGGGAAGTTGGTTCAATTGGTTTGGAGGAATGAAAACAATGGTTGTATTGGTTGTTCTGATTTTATTGGGATGTATGCTTTTACCTTGCTTATTACCTATAATCATGAATGGTATTCGGAGTATAGCAGATAATGCAGCAGCTAAAAGTAGTATGCTAATGTATGGCAAAATTATGTATCAACAAGTTATTCAGAATGAAGAAGCTATATGATATTAAATATCAAAAAGCTTCTAAGGGGGGAATTGTGACACTGGACTTTATTTGTTTGAGTTAAAAATGCATTTTGCTTACTGTGGCCTTGTTTACTGAAAGTAAAATGGGTATTGTGCCTGCTTTGAGATAAAAATGATGCTGGCCTCATAGACCATGTTTTGATAAGAATGTGGAAAACAACTGTGCTGAAGTGAAAAACAAGTGAAAAACAACACCATAAAAGGGCAATGGAATGTTATAGGGAAGCAACATTAAGAAAGATAGAAACTGCGCGTACTGATTTCTTGTAAGGGGCATGTATTAGAATGATGCTTGATGCTGCTGATGTAATTAACATATCAAAGTTAATAAGAAGGCTGGCTGTGCTCAGCTTAGTCAGAACTAGCCTGGCTGCTTCTCCACGTGCACGTGTTAGTAATAAATATATACTCCTCCTCCATCTTGTTTTGTCGTTTCTGGACTCTATTGGGGTGAGTATTGGGAGCGAACTCAAGCCACCAGGACCCCTAAAAGGGACTGGGGCGTTTTGTTTGTAACAGCATCTGTCATGAACTACCCTGTTCAGATCTTGTAAGTTCAGGTCTGCGGCTTCCTTTATGGAATCAATCCATCTCTTCTTTGGCCTTCCTCTTTTTCTACTTCCTTCTGTTTTTCCAAGCATTATTGTCTTTTCTAGTGAATCTTGTCTTCTCATGATGTGTCCAAAGTATGATAACCTCAGTTTCATCATTTTAGCTTCTAGTGATAGTTCTGGTTTAATGTGTTCTAACACCCAATTATTTGTCTTTTTTGCAGTCCATGGTATCCACAAAGCTCTTCTCCAACACCACATTTCAAATGAGTTGATTTTTCTCTTATCCGCTTTTTTCACTGTCCAACTTTCACATCCATACATAGAGATCGGAAATACCATGGTCTGAATGATCCTGACTTTAGTGTTCAGTGATACATCTTTACATTTGAGGACCTTTTCTAGTTCTCTCACGGCTGCCATCCCCAGTCCTAGCCTTCTTCTGATTTCTTGACTGTTGTCTCCATTTTGGTTAATGATTGTGCCAAGGTATTGATAATCCCTGACAAGTTCAATGTCCTCACTGTCAACTGTAAAGTTGCATATACTAGTATTTAAATCATGACGTAACAGGGGCAGTGCAATCCAAATACCGGGAAGCCGGCAGAGGGGGGTGGCGGTGGCAGAGAAGCCAGCAGAAAGCTCCATGGGATCTTCCTCCCACTTGGAAGCCGCCAGCCAGGCTGAATGCCGGCTCCATTAGCAGCCATGTGCGCGAGCTGACCGGGAAGCGCTGGCTCCCATGAATCAGCCTCCCGAGGATTAAGTGCTCTCCATAGAGGCCCATTACCAGGTTAAGTGGGACCCAGGGGAGGGCTCTGAACATGAGGAGAATCTTGTGGAAGTCTCCCCTGTGGCTCCTCCCCTCATGCCCCCAGAACACCCCATTTTTGGGACCTGCCAACCCTCCATCTGCCAGGCTGTCCCATCTCCAGCGGCGCCGGAAGGCCACAGCTTAACCATGGCAGAGCCTGGCTCAGCTAGGAGCCTGCTGGCGCTGCCGGGAATCTGCAACATCCAGCTCACTCCAGCCCAGTGGAAAAGTGAGTTGTTTGTTTGTGTGCCATGTTTGTTTTCTTGCCTGAGAACAACATGGCATACACATGCAACAAGTGCAAGCTTGTGGCACTGTTGGAAGAAAAAGTGAGAGGCCTGGAATGGCGGGTGGCCACACTGAGAACTATAAGAGAAGATGAAGAATTCTTAGACAGAACACTGGAACAACAGCAGCAAAGAGAAGTAGAGGTGGAAGCAGTGGCATCACTAGCAGGGTGCGGGGGGTGCGGACCGCACCCGGGTGACACCATCGCGGGGCATGGCGCCTGCGCTGTTGCCCGGCAAAGGACCCAAGAAGCGCTCCGGGTCGGCGTCGGAGCAGCCAACTCCTCCTTGGAGGCAGGCAGGCGGGTGGCCGAGACCGGGAGCAGCATCGGCGAGGCGAGGGAGGCGTTCCGGCATTCCCAAGCCTGCTTCTCTGGCTGGGTGCCCCTCCGGCGTGCACCCTCCCAGGGGCATGGCTGGCTGGCTGCGCACGTGCGCTCAACAGGACATTTGCGGGCTAGCCAAGGAGTTACCACACCAGGTGACACCAACCCTAGTGAAGCCACTGGGTGGAAGAGCAACAGCATGTGGTAGCAGAAGAGAAGACTGCTTTGGAGAGGAACGAAGTGGAGGAAACTCCGTGGGAAAGGGTGACAGGAGCAGAAGAGCTAGAAGACACCCTTTACCAGTGGAACTATGGAACCGCTTTCAACCACCTGAGGAGGAGACTGGAGGACAGCCTGTGGTGGAAGAATTACAGGGGACTCCGTGCAACAATGAGCAAGAGGCTGAAGCTCAATCAAGCAGGGCCAATTAAACCTCACCCCACAACAACAAGAAGAGTACTAGTAGTGGAAGACTCCCTACTGTGTGGGATTGAAACCCAAGTATGCAGAGAAGATCTGTGGACTTGCCAGGTATGCTGTCTACCAGGAGGATGGATTAGAGATGTGATGGAAGGGTTGCCATCACTCATCAAGCCCACCGACAGGTATCGTTTTCTCCTCATCCATGTAGGAACAAATGATACTGCCAAACGGAGCTATGAAGAAATCACATCAGACTTTGAAGCTCTGGGAAGGAAACTCAAGGACTTTGGGGCCCCGATAGTTTTTTCATCAATCCTTCCAATACTTTCAGAGAGCCAGTGTGGTGTAGTGGTTAAGATGTTGAACTACGACCTGGGAGACCAGGGTTCAAATCCCCACACAGCCATGAAGCTCACTGGGTGACCTTGAGCCAGTCACTGCCTCTCAGCCTCAGAGGAAGGCAATGGTAAACCCCCTCTGAATACCGCTTACCATGAAAACCCTATTCATAGGGTCACCATAAGTCAGAATCGACTTCAAGGCAGGCCATTTCCATTTTTCCAGTACTTAGAAGAGGAGTAGAAAGGGAAAGAAAAATACTCCATGTGAATAAATGGCTACGAAGGTGGTGCCAACTTGAGAGATTTGGATTCTGGGACCATGAGCTATGCGTCCTGGAAGATGGATTGCTGGCAAGTGATGAGTTGCATTTCACATGGACTGGGAAGAATGTGTTTGGCCACAGCATGGAGAAGTTCATTAGGAGGGCTTTAAACTGAATCCTAAGGGGGAGGGAGACGTAAACTTGGTGGTAACGACTGATGAAGGCTTGTGCACAGTAACGGGAACAGAGAGATTGGCTGTAATAGAGTCCAGTGACAGTCCTCAGAAAAATGTAGTAAGGAAGCCAAGCCATAAATCACATGGTCTTCGATGTCTGTATACTAATGCGCAGAGCATAGGAAACAAGCAGAACGAACTTGAACTCTTAATACAGGAGGGCAATTACGACTTGATAGGTATAACTGAAACTTGGTGGGATGACTCCCATGACTGGAATACAGCAATTGAAGGATATAACTTGTTCAAAAAGAACAGAAGGAATAAAAAGGGGAGTTGTGCTATATGTTAAAAATATATATCCCTGCACAGAAATTTAGGAAGATGAGCTTGGTAGTTCCACCGAGAGTATCTGGATTTAAATTAATGGGACAAGTAATAAAAGGAATGTGGTGCTTGGAGTCTATTACCAACCACCCAATCAAGGAGAAGATGAGAATGTAACTTTTGAAAAGCAAATTGCCAATGTCTCGAGGAGGCATGATGTAGTAGTAATGAGGGATTTCAATTATCCCGATATTTGTTGGGAGACAAATTCTGCCAAACACGGCCCCTCCAAGAAATTTCTGACTTGTGTTGGAGATAAGTTTCTCCTACAGAAAGTGGAGGAAGCAACCAGAGGATCAGCTATCCTGGACTTGATTCTAACCAATAGAGATGATTTGGTGGATGAAGTGGCAGTTACGGGAACTCTGGGGGAAAGTGACCACACCATACTTGAATTCTTGATTTTAACAGAAGCAAAAGCTGAGAACACCCATACGCGCACCCTGGACATCAGGAAAGCTGATTTTAATAAACTCAGAACAATTGTAAGTACGGTTCCATGGCAAGCCACCCTAATGAGAAAAGGAGTCCAAGATGGGTAGGAGTTTCTAAAAAAAGAAATTCTAAAAGCGCAATGGCAAGCAATTCCAACAAGGAAAAAAGGGGGGAAACAGCAGAAGAAGCCAATGTGGCTTCACAAAAAGCTTAGAGATGACCTGAAAACAAAAACATACAGGAAATGGAAAGGCCAGGCCACAAAGGCAGGTATCACGGAATTGCAGGGATGATGTCAGGAAGGCTAAAGCTGAGAATGAGCTGAGGTTAGTGAGGGATGCTAAAAGCAACAAAAAAGCTTTCTTCAGGTATGGCCATAGTAAAAGACAGAGAAAAGAAATGGTGGCACAGCTACTCAATGAGGATGGCAAAATGATAACAGATGACAAAGAAAAGGCAGAAGTCCTCAATTCCTACTTTGGCTCAGTCTTCTCCCAAAAAAGGATCTGTGACCCTCCTGGGAAACATGAAGTAGAAGGAGTAGGATTGGAGCTTGAGATTGATAGACAAATGGTCAAGGAATACCTAATCACTTTGAATGAGTTCAAATTGGCAGGGCCTGATAAAATGCATCCTAGAGTATTGAAGGAACTGGCTGAAGAACCCTCAGAACCGCTCTCTATTATCTTTGTGAAATCATGGAGGACTGGTGAAGTGCCGGATGACTGGAGGAGAGCTAATGTTGTCCCTATCTTCAAAAAAGGCAAAAAGGAGGAACCGGGGAACTATAGACCAATCAGCCTAACACCAATCCCTGGAAAAACTCTGGAGCAGATTATAAAGCAATCTGTAAGCACCTTGAAAACAATGCAGTGATTACTAGGAGCTAACATAGATTTTTGAAGAATAAATCCTGCCAAACTAATCTTATCTCATTTTTTGACCAGGTAACCTCCCTTGTAGACTATGGGAATGCTGTGGACATAATATACCTCGACTTCAGCAAAGCTTTTGACAAAGTGCCCCATGATATTCTGATTAGCAAGCTAGCTAAATGTGGGCTGGATGGAACAACTATCAGGTGGATCCACAGTTGGCTCCAGAATCGTACTCAAAGAGTGCTTATCAATGGTTCATTCTCAAACTGGGCAGAAGTAACAAGTGGGTTACCACAGGGCTCGGTCCCGGGCCCAGTGCTCTTCAACATTTCCATTAACAACTTGGATGAGGACGTACACAACATGCTTATCAAATTTGCAGATGATACAAAATTGGGGGGCATAGCTAATGCCATGGAAGACAGAAACAAAATTCAAAGGGACCTTGATAGGCTGGAGCATTGGGCTGAAAACAACAGGATGAAATTCAACAGAGATAAATGCAAAGTTCTACATTTAGGAAAAAGAAACCAAATGCACAGTTATAAGGTGGGGGATACTTGGCTCAGCAATATGACATGTGAGAAGGATCTTGGAATTGGCATTGATTAGAAGCTGAAGATGAGCCAACAGTGTGATGTGGCTGCAAAAACGGCAAATGCTATATTAGGCTGCATTAACAGAAGTATACTTTTCAAATCACGTGAAGTATTAGTTCCCCTCTATACAGCACTGGTTAGGCCTCATCTTGAATACTGCGTCCAGTTCTGGTCTCCGTACTTCAAGAAGGATGCAGACAAACTAGAACAGCTTCAGAGGAGGGCAACAGGGATGATCAGGGGACTAGAAACCAAGCGCTATGAGGAGAGACTGAAAGACCTGGGCATGTTTAGCCTGGAGAAGAGAAGACTGAGGGGAGATATGATAGCACTCTTCAAGTACATGAAAGGTTGTCCCATAGAGGAGCGCCGGGATCTCTTCTCGATCATCCCAGAGTGCAGGACACAGAATAATGAGCTCAAGTTACAGGAAGCCAGATTTCGACTGGACATCAGGAAAAACTTCCTAACTGTTAGAGCCATACAACAATGGAATCAATTACCTAGAGAGGTAGTGGACTCTCCGACACTGGAGGCCTTCAAGAGGCAGCTGGACAGCCATCTGTTGGGAGTGCTTTGATTTGGATTCCTGCATTGCGCAGGGGGTTGGACTTGATGGCCTTATAGGCCCCTTCCAGCTCTACTGTTCTATGATTCTATGGATTGCACCCTAACTCAGTAACCTGTTAAGGCTGTGCTCCCAGCTGAAGTTCGTAAATGTATGTTGCTTTTTTAATTTTAATTTTATTTTGCAGGGTCATTAAGAAACATAAGGCTAATTTATACCATCAAGCCATTCAGGATCTTGACAATTCTGTTAATATCTTATTAGAATGGATCTATTTAGTCTCTTTCCTACTGTTTTATTGTTGTGTATTGTGGGTTTTTTTGCTTGTTAAAAGGATTTTTATGGTTTGTTTATAGATATTTGTTATAATGTTTTATGTTGTTGTGAGACACCTCAAATAAAGAAAGAAGCAGGATATAAATCAGGTTTGTCGTTACCGTACAACATCCTTTGGCCTGCTCTGCTTCCCTGCACAGGGTGGCTTTGAGCTGCTGTTTAACTTTCCCACAGTGCCCTGGAGTGATGCTATATGGGGGAGGGAGAAATTGTCGGAAGTTTAAATGGTGGCTCTGAAACATCACTACTGCTACCTGCTACTACCAGGTAACCATAAGCCTTCTGGATCCCACTCAGGCCTGGAGCCAGCAGGTGACTAGTTTGGGCCCTGGCTGAGGGTCCCTGTGGCCCAGGAGGGCCCCCCTTAGGCTGGGAGGGTGGAGCTTTCGCTTTGCGATGTGCACCAGTGTGGTGATGTAGGATCCAGTGGCCCGATGCTGCCTCAAATTGCAGAGCAGGAGTTCCCATGCAACACTCCCTATACAGGCAGCGAGGGCTTAAATAAGCCCACATGCCCCACTGACCTCCCACATTGTTGCATCAGTGCATTAGCATGCCTACCATCACCCAAGATGGCAGCAGGGGCATCGCTAAGAGGTTGAGCCTCCCCCATCTTGGATGATGGCAGGGGTGCACAGACAGTGCGCTGATATAGGAGGTAGGTGAGGCGAGTGGACCTATTTAAGCCCTGTGCTGCCTGCATTAGGAGAAGGTGTTGGGGAGCATGATGCTGCAGGCCCAGGGCAAGATGGTGCCCAAGGGCCCAGTCATGCCGAACACCAGCCTTGGCCCCACTGATGATGATGATTTATTATATTTATATCCTGGCCTTTCTCCCAGTAGGAGCCCAGGGCGGCACTGATGGAGGAGAAGGTGGCAGCTCAACAAAGGGAATTTTGCTAAGGGTCTGGAGACAGCCCCACCACCTTGTTGAAGTTAAGCAGTGCCTGGATGGGTGACTGCATGAGACAACATAAATGTTGCTTTGGGTTCCATGATTTGAGACTAACATTCAATATCACCCAATATCAAGACTATGGTTCATGTTCTGCTTATCTTTTTTACCAAACTGAAAAAGATGATTGGGGTAACAGGGGCAATACTACTGTTTGAAATTCTAAACAGTTCTTGGGGAATGCAGTGGCTTACTTGGGAGTAAATCCCAGCTTGCTGCCAAATATATGTTACTTAGCATTTTGTTACTATGACTGTTATTGTTTAAACTGGCAGATCTGCTTGGCTTCTGATTAAACCTACATACTTCAATCACCACTGAGTAACTTAGTTAGCGCACAGTATTTAGGTGTGTGGGTGTGTGCACAGACAGCATTTTTGGCTGCAATCCCATACACACCTATGGTGGAGTAAATCCCACTGAACTCAATGGGGCTTACTTCTGAGTCGACATTTATAATATTGCACTGTTAGCATCGGGTTCAGTGAAGCTAGCTGACACACAACAGGCCACTTTGCAGAGAAATGAACTCATTAAATTTTAATGGCTTTTCCCTTCACTGAGCACACTTGTGCCTTCATAGCAAAAAGCATCAACTACTGTGCTAGAAGCAAGCACTTAAGGGTATGTTTTATTTATTTATTTATTTTTAAGATTTGTTCCCTGATCTTCAAAGCACATAACCAGACAGCTGTTATCATTTTTATTTATTTGGATTTTCTAACCTAACCCTATCCTTGGGCTAGATTATAATTCAGGCTGAAACATTTATTTATTTATTTATTATTACATTTATATCCCGCCTTTCTTTTCATGACTGAAACCCAAGGCAGCTTACATATGGTTCCCAGGTGGTCTCCTATCCAGGCACTGACCAGACCTGACCCTGCTTAACTTCAGCAGGGAGTTGTACTTATGTGCCTTCAGATCATAGCCTCGCACAATTGAACTGACCAGCTAGACTGATCAATTTTAAGACTCCACTTAGTTTTGGCTTTTGCTCTGCTCACCCCGACTAACTATTCCTGTGGCTCCACCACCCTCCATAGATAAAAGGTTTCCTGCCCCTTTGTTAACC
This sequence comes from Rhineura floridana, assembly GCF_030035675.1. Lineage (NCBI taxonomy): Eukaryota > Metazoa > Chordata > Lepidosauria > Squamata > Rhineuridae > Rhineura > Rhineura floridana. Next base: position 39,696,863 of record NC_084485.1, read on the forward strand.
CCTGCATGTTTCTCTTTTGTGAAAAGCAGCAGAGGGTGACAGGGCTCTCTCTATAAGCAAAGGTCTCATACAGACAGCTAGTTTTGCTGATGATCAAAGTGCAGTTGTAACCCTTTGGTTGCATGAGTCATACAGACATCTTCCATACAGCATGTGCCTCTGTTGCAGAGAAATCAGGTTATACCAACAAATTGCAGTCGCTGGCAAAACTGTTCACTTTTAATCAAAAATGTGTGTTTCTACTAATGTGTCTGGTTATTGTTTAACTGCCATGGACGTATGTTGGATAGTCTCCATAACCATCATTGTAATAAGAGATGATTGCCTCATGCCCACAGAGTTTTAAAAGATTGTTCCTTATTATTAGGCTCTGCAAATGGTTAGCTCAGCTCCAAAGGGACTTCGTAGAGACTCATGCAGCCCTTTTGCAATACGGAAGGGTGAGATGGTTACCTTTCCTCTGCAATGATGCACTGAGATCTTTATCTGAGGTGCTTTTTTTCCTTTGAAGGATGTGCACCCCTATAAAATAAAAAAAGACACTCGGGAAGAAGAGTGGGGGGAAAAGGTAAAAATGATGGGGATCATTTGACAGTAAAAAACAAAGTGGTGAATCATTAACAACCTATATCTAGTCAAGCCCAGTCAATCTGTTTTTGCTGGTATTCTTGATTGGATAGAAATGGTGCAACCTTCCAGTGGCCCTTCTGCCACCAGTCAGAGAAGCAGAACAGAGTGTCCTTCACTTTCCTCTGCAGTTCCAAGGCGACTGGCAGCTGCAGCAGAGTTCTTTCAGGTAGGGAAAAGGAAGCTACTACATGGAACCACCCTGTATAGAGAGGCAGTGATCTCTGTATGCCACAATGGCAGGGTCAAACCATAATTTTCATGCCCTGCTAAGAAGCTTCGCAAAAGCTCTTGACAATCCACTGTTGGAGGTACAATGGTAGATTAAACAGATGGTCATCTAATCCAGCAAGGCTATTATTATGTTCTTAGAAAGAGCATAGTTCTACAGGTGAAGCTTCTGTTGTTACTCAAAGGAACCAGCCTAGAGGTTGATTTTGGATGCTGCTCCCCTACTGTGCTTTAAAGCTAATAGACTTCATCTCTCAACCCAACCCAACCAATACATTTTTAGTAAGGCCAAAATGAAAAAGTCTTATGTCATAATCCCAAGCTTCCTTGAAGAAAACAAATGGGATTTTTTTAAGCTAGCATGTTTCATCTGAACAATCATTAACACCCTACTTGTTCCTTTCCAGTTTTTCCATAGCCTTTTTGAATGTGTGTGTGTGTGCACATCTAAACTATGGTATGGCTAGAAGCTCATAACTTGTTGGGGGGTGGAAGGTAGAAGATAGACTGAGATCTGTTAGATCTCTGACTTGCAATAGATCACCAAGTAAAATTGGAAGAAAAAAATCTGCCATGTCTTGTGCTAATCATTTATCTCTAAGCCTCAGTGTTGTTTCTCATCTGTAAAATGAGTATTTATTGGTTACCTTTTGACTAGGTCATTGTGGAGTGTTCCTGGCCAGTTTTCAAGTTTAGTGGCAGTAACTCAGATGAAGACTTGTACTTCTGTATTTAAGCATCAGAGGTGGAGGTGCAGTAGGTACCCTGCCCCCCAAACTACCATTTTGCGTCTGGCTCCATCCCCAACTACTATTTTGCACTTAGCTCCAGGTCATGGTCCTAGGAACAACTTCTAGCCAGCGAGCTAAACGTATTAGATTTATATGTCATCTTTCCTCCAAGGAGCTCAAGGCGGCATCCAAACATGGTTCTTCCCCTCCCAATTTTATCCTCACAACAATCCTGTGAGGTAGGTTAGGCTGAGAGACAGTGACTGGCCCAAGGTTGCTCAGTAATCTTGGCCCACAAGACTATTTTCCTGAAACAATGCCTACCTGCTGTCATATGTGACATCGGTTGTGAGGCAGCTAGAGATGCAGCTGCAGAAAGGAGGACTGAACTCTGCATGCATCAGCGCACGTGTGGGGAGTTCACTATCCTCTGAGCAGTTACCTCCCCTAACCCCGAGAGACAACTTTCAGGTGAGTGGTCCCACCCACCTGTCAAAGTTGGTCTGCCATGGTAGGGGAGATAAAGATCTGGCCTACCGGGCCAAGAGGGTTCCCCACCCTGTCCTAAGAATTTTAGCAAAATTAGTAGATCTCTGACACCTGAAGTCTACCCATTCGTATTCTGTGTAGCTATCCACATTACAGGCACTTAGATCTGTTTATTGTTGATGAAAAGCAGTTATTTTGACCCCAATGTGATGCTTTTTTTTTGGTTTAATTTCAAAAGCCTCAGAACATCTTCATTTTAACCTCAAGTGGTGCGCTGTAGCATGGTTCCTAGAGAGAAGTTAATGAACTGTTTGTTTAGCAATAATAGGTATTAATCAAGCAGTTGTCTGCCTACCACAGAGATAATATTTCCCCTGAATACATCCTGCCACAATGTCTTCTAACAGGAATCTATCAAAATAAAAGTAATGACAAATCACAGTACTGGCAGTGCATTCTCTTGCAATCAGGAGCATCTGGCACACCACCCCTGTAACTTGCCAGGCTGTAGCAGCACATATGATTTGAATCACTGCAGTTCAAATGTGAGTCTATTGCATGATCCAGTTCTCCCACCTACATTTACTTTGGTGTAGGGGTAGTGAATCTAGCTCCTATGGACAAGAAATCTCATTGGATGCTGTCTGTGTCCTTGCCCGAGTTCAGCAATGAGCTCTGGGCTACACATTGTGGAACTAAGCACTTGTGTACCAGGATCAACTGTAGCTATTGCAGCATGCTAGAACGTAGGTTTTTCCTTTTGCATTGACAGTATTGCTCTGACACGGGATCCTATGTACTGCTGCACGGGGCGTGAGGGTGTACATGCATGCTGTGCATTAAAAAAATGTGTACATATGCAATGCAAATCATGCACCGAGAGAAGCTGGATTCTGCAGCTAGTATACATTAGACATCTATTCAATCTGCATGTAATTTGTGCTTTAGAATCATCAAAGTTGTAATCCTAGACATGCTTACCTAAAAGCAAGCCCTATTGAATACAGTTTGGCTTACTTTTGGTGGTGGGTTGGTTGGTGTGTGTACACACACACTTACATTCAAGTATCTTACTCCTGCAGCTAATAATACATTCTGTGCTTTTTCTACAGGGCTGCAGCATCATGTCATGCACAAAGTCTGCTTATTGAGGGTATAGGCTATGAGGTGTGGTGGGGCTATTCAATGGAAAGTTTTGTCTAAATCTACAATTTGACTTTCTTCGCTTAGCAAACAGGTGAAACATCAAACCTTACTTGCAATCCTTGTGTTTGTTACTCTGAAGCCTCTGGGAAAGCTGACTCACTAGCAAAGAAACATACATTACTGTCATGTCTTTTTGAGCACTGTAGAAAATAGCAGGTGGTTTGGGCCACCATACCTGAGAAAAGGAGGGGCATGACTGAATTAAATGCTTAGGTAACATTGGCTTGATGGAAGTTAGGCTTGACTCCAGCCTGGATCTGACAAATCTTGTCCTTAGCCATTAATTGGAAGAAAACCATAAAAAGCCCCAAGAATTGCAACTGGGGATTTTTAACAGCACTAAAAACAAATTACCTGTTAGAATATAATAATCCTATCTAGGCTGCTAATGTGACTCAACACACGTTATTAAAGTACACAATGCTTCCAATAGCCCAATCCTGTGCCTGTTTTTTCCATGCATTATACTACTTCATAGAATCTACTGCATACTACTTTCCTGATGAAAGGCATCTATCAGCAGAAAGGGGAGGGGGCGGTTCTCAGCAATTACACTCATCTCCTGCACCCTCTCCCAAAAACTGCTCCAGCAGCAATCCTCTGGGGCAATTTTGGGAGGGAGTGCAGGGGAAGGTATTGCTGAAAATTGTCTCCATCCTTGTTCAGCTACCAGATGTCTTCCATCAACAGAGCAACACCCATTAAATTCTACCTAATGAATTTAATGGGAGTTATCCTCAAGTATGCATGCATAGGATTGTACCCACAAAATACCATCACTGGCAACCTAGGAGGAGCAGTATCTTAGATTTACACATTGTTCCCTCCAACTCAGAGTTAAATATTAGGCAGACACAAACGCTCCTGCCTAAAAAATAGGTGGGACCAACATATTGCTTGAAAGATTAACAAGGTACATCAGTTAACAAATCCTCCAGGAAAGAAGCTCCTTTTAACAGTCTTTTTTGGGTACCGGGGCGGGGGGGCAAACACTCTGACATAGTTAGAATATGGCTCTTCGTCTACTGGATTGCAGCTGCTGCAGGCAGCTCTCTCACGCATGGCTGGAATGGCACTGCTTGCCAGGTGGCGCAGATGCCTCCACAGTAAAAGTGCTTTGGGTGCCCTGGAAGCACCGGTTACTGCAGACGTGGCTGCTCGAGTGTAAGGGAGGATGGCACAGAGAGAGGGAGAGACCAAGCACGGGGTGTGGGGGTAGCGGCTGCTCCTTGCTTGCTTGCTCAAGTGTACGAAGAGGAGAACTGAGCTCAAAACTTCAGATTGCTATAGCAAGATGCTACATGATAAAAGAAAAAAGGCAAGGCAGGCATCCATCCCTGGATGCATTTTAGAATAAGTAGTCAAGTGGTCTGGATGGAAGGCTTACCTGACCTGGTTGTTTCATTTCAGACATGTGTATTGTTAATGTTGAATAAAAAGTTGGCTGAAATCTGTTGAACTCTTCTTTTTTGTGGTGTAGGAACCTATTCTTTCCATGTTAATCCTACCTCTGGTACCAGAGTTTGTTTCTGTTAAAGTAGTAATGTCCAGGACCGTATGTATTTTGTTAGCTGAGGTATTACTGCAATTCATTCCAAAACAAGGCCTGCAAATAACATCAATCAATGCAGCTTTTCCAGATGTTTTCTTAAAGCTACTTCTCTAGGTATTTTACTTGCATTTTAAAAAAATATAAGGAATCATCTGGAAGCTGTCTGAAATTTTGCTTCTTTGCACCATAAGAAAAGCCAGCCTCACGAAGTGAATTTTTGAGAAAGTCCTGGCTCACACTCACATCTGACAAGGGCCATTTTCTCACTGCACCCATCTATCAATTAAAAAACATAAAATAGATAGATCCATACAGTATCACAATCTGCTCTAAGACTTATGGGCAAAGAGGCACCTTTTCAGAGTTCAGGAGGAGACTGAAAGACTTGTTCTGAGGCTCATGCAAGATTAACATTCAAAATGTATATGTATTTTAAATGTATATTATGACTATTTTCTTCCTCCCCCCCCCCCAGTAATCACAGGACAATTATTCCTTTTATGGCAGCAACAAGATAGGCACCTTATTTATGTCTATTTTCTGCACCCATTTTTATTGTGCTAATAACAATCCCAGCTCAGACGTCAGAAGAGTTGCCTGTGAGAGCTGTTTCCTAGGATTAATCAACACATGGTCTAAAATATAAGGCATGTGTGCACTTTCCTCCATAACTAAGAGGGCAAATTGCCTGCCACATTCCATTTTGGATGCAGAACAAGATGTCCCAGAAGCCCATGACCTCCTCTAAAGACCTCTTATGACATATGACACTATTCTTCAGCAAAATCCATCTCCGAGCCACTACCAAACGCTTGAGTGACCTAGAAACAGGAATGTGTGTCAATTCCCAAGGTAATAAATGACTTCGAAAAGAGTGCAGAGCTGTTGCGCTGCTTTTGCCAGGCAATCGCTTGAGAGAGCCTTTAACCCAGACAAACAGTGAACTTTTAACACAGCCTAAATGATACATTATACCAAACTGCATAGGATGGCTGTTTGATGGCCATTTTAGCAGAAGAAAAAACAGCCTTTGGTGAAGGCAAGCAAGAATAGAGAATAATGGCACTTTCACCATGTTTCACTGATCTTTTTCTCAGAAAAGCAAACCGGAAGATGTCTACCTTCACCTTTGCCCACATCTCATTTACTGTTCTAATGCCCTGTCTCAATGGCTTCCTCCCTCCCCGCACATGGAACTTAATTGAAGACCTATGTTTGAAAAGCTAGGGATAGGGGTACTTAATCCTATTTTTTTCCTGCAAATAAGTTGCTTTGCACCAACATGGGACTTCAGCGAATGTTTGCTGTTGTAATCACACACTTGAAAAAATATTGGGAAGGGGGGCAGGAGAGCATGGAGCAGGAAAATAGAGGTGGGAGAGATTTTAGACGCTTCATCTCCATTCCTAGTTGCCCCATTAGAAACAGCTTTTCAAAAAAACTTTAAAATGACAATCAGAACGCTGCTATATGTAGTCACGTAACTTGTAGCTTGGCGATAAATTTTGTTACTCATGGGTCAAAAGGATGTGGCTACCTAAAAACAAAATTGGGGCATCTTTATTCAAATGACCAAGTCATTTAGAGGATCTGTAAGCAACTACTGTCACATGCAATGAGTTAAGAGACAACAGGCTCTGTTTCCAGTGGGACCCAAGCTGTAAGAAAGTCTAGGTGCTGTTTATACATAATAGACAGAAACTCTACGGCAGACATTTGGTAGTTGGACTGCGTTCTTCATATAGAAATAAAAACACCAACTGGTGTAATTCAACTATTGGGCTAGAAGGTTAGAAATCATCCCATGTCAGGGCATAAGCAGAGGGCAGACTCTTTCCTAATGGTAACCGCATATACAAATTTCAGTTTGTCACTAGATTGTGCATGTGTGACAGAATGTAAGCTCACACACTTACCTAAGGATGGGGGGAATGGATTTTAAACTTTAGATGAGGTGTGGGAACCTTTGGCCCTCCAGATGTTGCTGAACTACAGTTCCCATCATCCCTGGCTACTGGCTATGCTTGCTGGGGATAACAGAAGTTGTAGAGTTCAGCAACATCTGGAGGCCCAAAGGTTCCCCACACCTGCTTTAGCTCACTAAGTTCAGCTCTACCACCCACATCTAAGTAGTATCTTCCAAAAAGTCACGATCAATTAACCTACTCAAAACTAGCTGCATATTGCAGCCATGGCATCTGAACCCTTGAGTAGAACTGCCTGCCCCCTCCCAAATGCCTGCATGGCCAATCACATATACTAGAAAGAAAAGCAGCAAACTGCCAATAGTAAAGAAATGGCAGGAGTGGGGCTTCCACTTCCCATTTGAGCAATGGACTGATTTTTAGTAAAAAAAACCAGCTTTAAATTCACTCACCAGCCTTTGTCATATGAAAATAGGTGCACTTGACTCCTGTTAAGATCACCTTGTTACAGTGGCAAAACCAGCAAATGGTATGTGAGGCTGGCCTGCTACTCCTGATAACATCTAAACTTTTTAATTTAAATAAAAACATCAAAATACCAGGTGGTTTAACTAAATTGCAAGCTCTAAACACTGGTGAGGTGACTTACAACTGCTCCTAAGTATGTTCACCCAGAAGGTAGTCCCGCTCAGTTCAGTGAGACCCTTTCCCTGGAAAGTATGCTCAGGATTGCAGCCCTGGTTTCTATGTTGTGTTCTTCATAAGACTTCACAAACTTGAACATATTTATGCTACTCCCCTGCTGTTGATTTTAACATTTTCTACTTGGCAAACATTAATTTTCTTTTGTCTGGGGGCAGCTGAAATCAACACGTCTCTTGTTATTTCCTCATCATTACTTCCTGGTACACTTAATTGACCATTATTGTGGTTAATGGTAGAGTTCTGGGAATGACATTTGAATGCAACGTGCTGTTAGAAAGCTTGCCCAAGGAGCAGGGTGGAATAAAAATAGTACTACCTGTTTATTCCTGCTTTACTTTGCAATATGAAGTCAAGGCACAATCCTGCTGATTAAAATCAGTGGGAGATTTACCACTAACTTCAATGGAAGGTAAGATTCTTAATCTCTTGGCAAACCAAAATGAATACAATTTTTTTTTTAAGATAACCAGTAGGGTGGCCAAATTTGGGGGCACAAACAACTTGCAAGGAGTCAGCTGTATTAAATTGCTGCTTCCCATCTTTGTTCAAGGTGCATAAAAGATTAAAATGTTTCATAGAATAGTAGAGTTGGAAGGGGCCTGTAAGTTTGGACTTTTCTAAGCAAGTTTGTAGTTTGCCATCATTGTGAGGCCAAGAATGAACACATGCAGGCAACATATGGAAAAAGCTCGTCTTCAGAGAACAGAATTTTTGCCTCTGGTGTGTCTGTCGTCCTCAGGACTCTGTATATTCCACAATTCTGGACTTGGTCACAAAATTCTGAATATTGACTTCAGCCATTCAATAACAGTATCTTTTGCAGTATCTGGTAGAATTGCCTTTCAGAGAGATGTGTGGAAGACCTGCCTTACATTAACACAGAAGCACTGTGCACCCGAGAACTGGAAAGGCATGTGCCACTCTATCCAGCGCATACTTAGGTGCCCATGGCTTGTATCAAGATACGAGTACCAGCACCTCATTTTACCAAAATATGAGTGTTTGTTTCATATGAAGATATTTCTGTATATTGTATATATTATTATGTAAAGTGGTAATCAGGCTACCTATTGTTGGAAGTGGAGCAAGAGCAACTCCTGTTTTGTTCGTTTGTTTGTGCTCCAGAAGGAAGATAGAGCTAGGGTCCTCCAGATGGACAGGCTTGTTTACCTTTTTACCTGTGATGCTCTGACTGACTTCCTTCTGTTGCTAGACTGTGACGTCTTTAGGGAAGCTTACCTGCCCCTCCTCCTTCTGCCCTTTCCATTCCTTTGTCTTCTGACTGTCCGGGAGAGAGGAGACATCCCTTTGTCTCTGCTCTCTCCTAGCATGGGGCTAACTCCCGCACCTGGGCGTTATGCTTCCAACTTAGCTAGTTAGTTAGAACTAGGTTTGCTTTTCTATCTACTATGTATTTCTATAAATAAAAGTAGCTTTTCTTATTTTACTAAGTCTCCAGTCTCAGTGATGCTGATGCAGGGTAAAAGCCTGCTTTCTTAGGCAAACACATGCACACGCTGGCACACTCGCATTTCAACACCTGCTGTTACTCTCTGCTGCTGTGGTGCTGCTTTTAAACGAAATTAAGCGACACAACTACACACAGCACAACACCTATAATCATCATCATCTATTTAAATAGCGCCATCAGATGCACATGGCACTGTACATAAAACAATAAAAACAAGTCCCTGCCCTGAAAGGCATACAATCTAAATAAAATAAAATGAGGACAGCAAAGGAAGGGAGGGGAAACAGGTAAGAGGTCAAAGCGAGGACTCCAAATACACATACTCAAAGTATCCAAATTATAGTAAATAGAAAACTGAAGCTGAAATTCCAAACACTTTGGCATAAAGGAAGGCTTTTAAATAAGACTTAAACACTTGAAATTGAGGGAGCAGTCTGCAAGTGCACCGGGAGACAATTCCAGGAATACGGAGCAGCAAGAGAAAATGGCCAAAGTCGAGCTAAAGAGCAAACAACCCTGGGACGGGTAAGAAGCACAGAGTTTGAGGAGCGGAGATTCCAAACAGGGCTAGAAGGAGAAATAAGAACTGAGGGATAGGGAGGAGCCAGACTGTATAAAGGTTTGAAAGTTAAAGCAAGATGCTCGTACTGAATCCTGAAATAAATAGGAAGCCAGTGAAGGGACTTCAGAAGTGGAGCAACATGGTCAAAACGATGGGCCAAAGAAATGGCCTTGGCAGCGGATTGTTAAATAGAGACCAAGCGACTGATACAAGTTCATGAAAGACCAGTCAGAAGAAGATTGCAATAGTCAAGGCAAGAAATAACTAAAGCATGAACTAACGTATTTGCATAGGAGAGACAAAAGAAGTCTTTAATTTTTATTGTTAATAAAATGTGCTACATAAATTTGTCAGCTTCCTAGCTTTCTACTTTGATCATTACACTTCCTAACTTAACGTTTTTCCATCTCTTGCTCAGTACTTGAAAGTTTCCCACCTTGTGAAAACCATGCAATTAACATTTTGCTGTACCATGATGAGTGTTTGCAGACTCATCAGCAGCCAAATATGTTTAAATGTATCAAGTTAAAATAGCCTCTGGGACTGGATGCAGCCCATCAAAGCAAGCCCTAAACTAGACCACAGATAAGCATATGGACACCAGTAAGTTCTGCAATTATATCCAGCTTCCGTGATAAGAGCAATTATCTGATCAGACTAATGTTCTGCTTTATCTGGGCAGCACTGCAGTGACTGACAACTGAAAATTGGGACATAATTTGGGCTAACTGCTTTCCCTATTTCTTGCCCCCCTTAAAGGTTGCCATTTTTAATTCACAACTGTAAGCCTGATTAATACAGGTAATGTTCAAGCATACAGGGATACATTCATTCGGAAGGGAATCTGTGTGGCACTACGACAAGCTAAAACAATGGTTGCTTAGTATGAGCAAGAGTAAATGAACAAGCACTTTGTTCTCCTCTCCATGCAGGGGGTTACTAAACACTGCAGCCATGTTCAAGTAGTAATTCAACACTATTGCAGGATGCCCTAAAATATGGTGTCCCCTGTCAGGACCCTTCCTGTCAGGATCCCATCTCAGGCACCATCTGCTAGGATCCCGCCTGTGGTCACTGCCTTGTCACGGTCCCACCTCAGGGTCCTGGTCTTTAAACAGTTCTCTCACTGGCTCTAGCAAAGATCTATCAAGATCCCACTGCTAGGCAGCACCACCAGACACTCCCTATAAAACAATATTGCCTCGAGACTGTGCCTTAGTCTGCTCCTGGCTTATTGCTACTTTGTGTCTGGGTGCACTTGCAGGCCACAACCCCCCTGTATCTTTGTGCCTATAAAGAATACAGCCCTGGGTTGCTCTGGATACCTGATGTTACACTATCTCTTCACCGCTGCCACCACTGATACTGTTTCCCAACCTTGTTATATGCCCTGCCCATCCTTCTGGTCTGTGTAACCCAGCCAAGGATCAGGCGTTCTGGTAAACCAAGAAATATTTATTTATTTACACAGAGAATAATCAGATTACGTAAAGGTATTGTCAACAAGCGTGTGGTTTCATAAGTTGCGTTACTCTTATGTTTCTAGCCGTCAATAACCTGCCTCACTACCCGCCCAATCCAACCCACCAAACCAACTCCAACCTCCCCCAGAACTCCCACCAACAGAACTCTCTCCAGAACTGTCATCCTCTCATTTATACCTTCAGACAAACGCTCAGCCAATCATAATACAACATTCTCCAGTATTCCAGCCCATGTACTCCCCCCTCTCAGTCTACTTATCACATATACTCTAATAAACCCGCACTTACCATATTTACAGTAATATATATACAGGGACATCACATCCCCCCCTCTCTCTAGCACCACCAGCTCTGCCTCCCTTATGCAAGAAATGTTTAATAAACCAATGCCGCAGTTGATCATTCCACAACACATCTGTATTAGAATGCAATTTTTGAAATTATGCTATAGACTTTGTCCTTCAGTTTTCTAACAAAACATGGGAAAAGTCTCCAATCAGTTTAACAGAAGACTAGACAATAGGGAATAAAAAATAAAATCCAAAATCTCCATTTTAGTCTACAGTTGCTCTTTCAACCTGTCAGTTTCCTTTGGGTGAAGGCTCCCCCTTCTGGATTAACATTGTTAGTGGTGTATCTGGTGAAGTGAGCTCTCCACAAAAGCTTGCACTGTAATAAATCTTTCGTCTTTAAGATGGCACAAGAGTCTTCATGGTTTCGCTGGAACAGTCTGATACGGGTACCCCTCTGGAAATTACTACTCCAGGATGTAAAGAAAAAACTGCTTGGCACTGATAAACATGGGGAGAAAATCCCCAAAATAATTTATTTACAATGCTAACAGGTTTTATAACATAGTCTAATATAAAACACTTAACACTAGCCTCAATGACGCCAATAAGCATTTCCTCCAAAATATCTGTTTTGCATTTTGTACACCAAAATCTGGTGAAGAGGCTGTAATTCTTCCCTGGCAACCATAAACACAATAAACTCAAAGAGTTATTACCGCAGGAATCAGAGAAGCCAAATATGCTAAGCCCAACAAGAAATGCTAGCTTAAATTCACATCCAGTTGTGCAGAACGGCAGCTGCCTTGCAGTTTTGGAAAGTGTTATCCTTCTCACAGGTTATTCCTATTTTGCACCTATATACCCTCGCAGCCTGCATCCTACGCTTGTTCAGAGGTATTGCTTGTGCCAGTCCCTGGTGCTTTACCGGAGGCTGGCGTTTCAGCTGTCCGAGGTGGCTGCTTTGGGAGACGGATAGGTACATAGACATTGGAAGCGCAGTGCTCCTTAAGGTATTCTCCACCCTTTTCTTCATAATCTTTCCTAGTAATCCAGCCTTCTTCATGGTTCATGTACTCCAGGGCCCACTCCCGAGCTCCATACCATGCATCTAAAACAGGATGGGAAGCAAGATGCACCTACATGGCAGCAAGACAATAAAGGGATCTGCTCAGTGAAAGTAAAGTGTCTCAGAACACAAATAGCAACACATGAGCAAAGCTACATGGCGCAAACATCTAAGTGCCCTTTCTTGTATAAAACTGCATGTTCTTTAGGACTGTCTTATCAAGCTGTGCGCTGTATGCCCGACTTCTGAGGCTGGCGAAGTAGCAACCAGAGAGAAGTTATTTTGTGTTTTGATAATTCTCATCTAGAATACAGTCCTCAGAAATGTTCACTTGTGTCAATTCTTATTTTGTATGCATGAATCTTAAAATGGTTCGCTTTTCCTAAGTCGTTAAAGGATGCCTTTATTGCTTTTTTGGATTTTAAATTTTCATATTTTATACTTTGTCCCTTGGAGTGTATTTGTCAACTGCCCTGGATGCAGAGCTTGGAAAAGTTACTTTTTGGAACTACAACTCCCATCAGCCCCAGCCAGCATGCTGGCTGGGGCTGATGGGAGCTGTAGTTCCAAAAAGTAACTTTTCCAAGCTCTGCCTGGATGCTGATAAATAAGAATGAGGAACAACTTTTTAAAGTCATAAAGCAAAACGTAGTAACCCAGTCCCCTCATTTGCCATTCCATTGTCAGCACATAAGATCCAAAAGCTCCATCTCATCCAACATCCTGTTTCCTAGTGATGAACCAAAAAAAGCCCCTAAGCAAGGAATTGAGATCAATAGCTCTCCCACAGCTGCCTCCCAACAAGCGAATGCAAGGTCACACTGTCCCTAAACATGAAGGTTCAAGTGCTGGACTATCTTTTAGACTTTTCTACAGCCTTTTATGTTGCCTAGCATTGCTACGGATATATTTTTATAAATTTGTAGGCATCTGTAAGCTTGCTGACTAATTCAGATGATGTTTCAGGTAAATTCAAATACCCATCAGTTTTATGTGCATGACAAAGTTTTGTCCATGTTGCCATGCAAAGTATTTGGATATTGCATGTAGCCACTACACTGCCAAAGTCAATACCACACCTGAAAAGATGACTGGAATGGCCTCATTTCAAGCAGCTCTTTGTGGATTCTGGCTTTCATTCCAGGATACATCATGTTCCCACCAGTAAGGAAGACATTCTGGACAAGCTTTTCCTGCTGCTCTTTAGGATACCTAAAGAAAAAAACTGCTCTAAGTTCCATCTCTTAAAAGATTCATGAGATTCGTCATGACGAGCAAGGACTTAGTTCCCATAACATCATGACCGGATGCATGCAACTGCTAAGACAGGAATGGGGAACCTCTGGCCCAAATGCAGGCTCCAGGACTCTCTATTTGGCCCTTGAAGCTCTCCTAAGGCCATACGCCCCTACCCCCACCACACACCCCATTGACCTTCCTTTGCACCTTCCTTCAGCGTTTTTGCCTAGCTGGAATGTGTTGCTGAACTCTGATAATGCTCATAGCTTCCCTGGGTGTAATTATGTGTAGAAACTATGAAAAAAATGGAAATGGACTGCCTTCAAGTCGATCCCGACTTATGGTGACCCTACGAAAGGGTTTTCATGGTAAGCGGTATTCAGAGGGGGTTTACCATTGCCTCCCTCTGAGGCTAGTCCTCCCCAGCTGGCTAGGGCCTGCTCAGCTTGGAACAGCTGCACAAGCCAGCCCCTTCCTTGTCCACAACTGCCAGCTGGGGGGCAATTGGGACTATGCAGCTTGCCCACGGCTGCACAGGTGGCAGGGCACGTAACCCCTGAGCCACTCACTGTGGGGGTGATCTTTAGCTGGCCCTTGACACCCAGGAGACACGAGCGGGGATTTGAACTCACAGACTCTGGACTCCCAGGCAAGCTCTACTCCCCATTGTGCTTTACCAGCTGTAGAAACTATACAAAGGTAAAATTCATTTGTTGCTCTGGCCCCACCCATTACTGGCATGTGGCCCCTGGAAGGCTGTCCAGAAAGGAATGTGGCCCCTGGGCAGAAAAAGGTTCCCTGCCCTTATGCTAAGAAAAAAATCCCTGTAGTGGCAGAGGGAGGTTCAATGTTTAAACTATTTCAAGGATTAAAACACAAATCTTATTTTAGTTTTTCCAGTTCATAAAATCCTTGTAAAAGGGCTGTAGCTCAGTGGTAGAGCATCTGCTTTGCATGCAGAAGGTCCCATGTTCAATCCCTGGCAGCATCTCCAGGTAGGGCTGGGGAAAAAGCCCTGCCTGAAAAGCCCTGGACAGCCACTGCCAGTCAGTACTGACAATACTGAGTTAGATGAGCCAGTGGTCTATCTTGGTTTAAGGGAGCTACCTATGTTCCTACTGTCTGTTCATTTACATTTTAACAGTGATTCAGGGAAGCATGAGTTCCTAAGTGTATACGTGGGTGTCAAATGTGCCTTTCTATCCTCTTTCTCTATCCAGTTTGTGCCTTGCCTCATGCACTATGCTCAAGGCATTCATAAAATACATCATCACACGATACTCTATTTAATGTATAATCTGTGGTTGCATCCCCAAAATCTTGCAAATGTGAGCTTTTAAAATGAGGGGGAAGGAAGAAGAAACAGTTAAAAATGTGCAAGCAAGTATTCTGTGAACACTGACAGTTTGTTCCTAAGCACATAGAGGCAGCAATGCTACCCATGCTTACCTGGGAGTAAGTACCAATGAATTCAACTGGGCTTATTTCCAAGTAGACATGTATACGATTACACTGTAATTGAAACAGGAGTTCGCCACCTTTGAAAACTAACCTGTCCAGGACAAACTGCATGGTTTCTGCTACCCCAGCCTGCTCTTCTCCTATTAAGGATGGCTGGAAGACAGTTTCAGGAACTCGGATTCTTTCTGTGCCAATAAAGAGCTGGTGATACTCTGCCAGGTTAAACACGGGCTGTAAAAACATCACGATTCAGAACTGCTTTAGAGTATGGCTACTCTTCAGAACACTTTTATTATACTTGAGGTGTTTTTTTTTTAAAAAAAAACATGTTGTGCATATGGATCAAGCTCTTCCACCACCAGAATTTGTGTTCTCTGCTCCCATCTAGAGAGAGACCACATCTCTTCAACACATTCTATTAGGAGACATTTCCAGGAGAAGCAGGAGAGATGAGATAGCATAGCCCACTTAGTTGACTTAGCTGGGACTGATCGCCTTTTGGCTTCTCCCCTACCAGAACTGTTTCTCACAGTGGCCATTCTACTTGGTCATTAAACATTTGTGTAACTTTATGAAGAATGAATGAATGCCTGAATTCACTACTTCTCCTGATCCCTTCCCTTGTTCCTTTTGTATTGTGTCTATTAGATTCTAAGCCTGGGGGTGGGGGCTCTTGTCTTTAATGCTATGTATAGCACCTTGAAAACTTTAGATGTTTATAGTTTAGATTGTGTCTGCCATACAAGATATAGTTTGTATCTGCAGATACTTCTGGGAATGTTTGTCCCTCGCTGCAAGTATGTTTGGTGCAGGAGATTAATATCCCTCTCGGGACTAGCGAGCCCCAAGTGCTTTAAGTTGTGATTGGTAAATAGAATCTTTACATACAGAGGAAGCACACTGTTGAGTACCAGCTGACAGAGCAACAGGCAAAGGCAATCACCTCACTGCTTAAGAGTGTCTAGAATTGGGCTAGAGAACCTCTTGCCTGAGGGTTGGATCTGGCTTAGAGCATTAGCCTGTTACTGCTGATCTGGCCCGTTGGGCAGCAGCACTCAAAGGTGCACACTGCCACACACTCTACCACTCAGTTTTCTGTTCAGGAAAGAATGGGTGGGGCAGGAGTATTAGCTGCTGCTTGAAGGTGCTCCATGGGCCCACAGAATGTGTTCTCCTCACTCAAGACAAGAAGTGTTGGATTTCGCTTACCGAAGGTGCTTTCTCTTTATCTGTGCATGCCAGGCAATCGAATTCCAGCTGTGTGGTAAGTATAGAGGCAGCGAAAGCCAGCATGCCTCTGCCGCACTGCGCCAGGTCTGGGTTGGACGGGGGCAGTGGTGGCACTGCCTTTTGTTCCTGTCTTTGTGCTGCGTTTTGTGCTCCAAAGACCCTATGGAGCTGCCATGCTGGGAGTGGAGGGTAATGGGGAGCCCGAAGGGAAGGGTAGCTTTAACACAGAGGAGAAAAGGGGGTAGCTCTGCTCAATTTTGGCTCTGGCTGCACCTACAGCCTGCTGCAACCGAATTAATTTATCCTCTGGGTCAATAGTATGCATGTATACTCGAAAGCAAGCCTCATAGAGTTTAGTAGGACATATTCCCAAGTGTATATACAGGATTACACCATGGGTTGAAGACATGGGATTTAGTAGCCACTGTCTGAAATGTGACATTACAATCTTTGTATTTCAATGCTGAGATTTAGGCCATTATTATTCTTATTCTACAGACAAGGAAACTTCAGCCAAGGAATAGGCAACTCTTACAGGGACTGCTCAGTGAGGCAAGGCCTCAAAATTCATGCCCAGCATAGCTGACTGGATGCATAAGATATCAGAAAACAGACTAGAGATATTTGTGAGTATATGTATAGACAAACCTGTACTGTAGTAACTGGCTTTTCAACTTCAGGTTGCTCCTCAGCAAATAAAGGCTCAAATTCATTCATGCTTTCTGCATCTTCCATTGATTGTTCATTGCCCAATGGATCCAGGTCAGGAATCTTGGAAAAGAAAGAGACCATAAGTTATTCCATTGAACAGGAAAGCCACAGAAACTGGCATGGTTATGCCAAGGTCTAAAACCAGTTGTGACCAGGATAAATTAGCCTTTCCTGTTGGCTGAACTCCATCTATGCAGTATTCAGTTTGGAAAAGCAACAAATAATCTTAAAGTCCCACCAAGTTCAAGGGGGCTTATGTCTTACTAAGCGTGCTTAGGACTGCAACTTTAGTGAACATATATTTACATATTTCCAATTACTTGAACACAGTTATCCACTAAAAAGTCATTCCTCTGTTCAGAAGCATGCCCATTAAACATTAAAGTGTATAATTAATAAAAAAAACTAGAGTTAGCTTAGGTGCTCAAAAAAGCTCAAGTCTGGCACATTTAAGAATCATCAATAGGTTTATCAAATATTTTATTCTGTACTCTGTTGATATGATCTTGTTAAATAAATATTTGCTGGCTAAATTAGATGTAAATGTTGGGAAATTGCTAGTTTCAGGCAGCAAAGTTCAGTGAAAGTAGGTATTATGCCCCAAAGGGGCAACAAAAACCAGGCTGCTAAAGTGAAGGAATAGGTTTGACTCCACAGATGTTGCCAATGTGGGCTGAAGGTATTTAGAAAACTGTTTACTATGCGAGGTTTCAAACATGAGACAGGCTACTTTACTTAGGGCTATTATGCTAAGCAATTGGGGTTTGACAATTTCATGCCAAGAATTTGCTTTTGCCAGCTGTAAACCAAGTTGTGCTATTTTTATTTTAGCAAATAAGAACATTTTAGACAACTTAAAAATAAAAACTTACATAACGATAAAGATTAAACATTTCTCTTCAAGGAAGTAAAATCTATCCTCAAATAACTCTTGCTTAAAGGGCATCCCTGCTTTCAGCGCATGGTCCTCCTTCAGCTTATTTTAAAGAGTATACACATTTTAGAAAAATGAAACCAAGTCATAGAACCAATATACATTTTAACACCACTACAAAAACCATATGCTTAGAATGCGGAATGCAATGCCATTAGCTATCCCTGAACTTTCACACACTTTTCTATCATTCCCCACATACTTGACATTAATGTTTCACCAGATTTGTTACTCTGGTTTATAACACATGATTCCGATATCACACAAGATGTCTCTATGTGGTTCAGTCAACAGGCATCTTCAGCGAAGCTCACCTTTTGAGGTAAGCAGCTCAAAACAACACTCAGTTGCTCCATATGTATCCAGAGGTAGCATGTGTGTAATTACATTCTTGGCATCTTCCAAACTTCTATTAAGAACTATGTTATGTGCAACTGACTCAAATCTCATATATTCCATTTTTTCAGCTTTTTTTCAGTGAGGAACCAGGAAAGGTGCCACATGTCAAGAAGAAGCTGGGCAACAGCCTTTACACAATTCCAACTTAAATATCCACCATCTTCCTATCCTTGGCCTCAAATAGGCCATATTTAAAAACTCTAAACTCTAAATATTTTTTTAAAAACTCTGAACTTAAAAACAAAATTACATAAAAATATGTAAATAGCAAATAGCAGCTCAGTCTTCTGCAAGGAGAGGAGGCTACTAAGCTCTGAGAATAGCATATATCAGCAGAGCCCCACAGGGCTGTTGGGGGGGGGATTTGGCTCCCTCTTCTTATGTTTTGTACTTCTACATACCTTGAAATTCGCCAAAGCATGCTGATAGTTCTCCTCTTACTACTCAACAACTCCATTTTGGCTCTATTCCTTGTGACACTCAACTATAGCAGTTCACTGTTAGAGGGAACAAGTGGGGTCTACAAGTGACTGCTGTAGAGTGGAGTGGCCCCTGTTCAGTATTTCAGCCAGCTATGTCTTCCCCGAAGATACTCCATTCCTTTTCACCTACCCATCCCCAGTTTTCTTCCCCAGACACTGAGCATTCTGTGGCCCCAGATCATGCTCAGTCCTCATTGGGTGTTTTTTTGGGAGGAGGATTATGCCTCCTTAGACTTGTACTTCTGCAAACCTTGAGATTCTCTCAAGCATGCCAAAACTTCCCCCTTGTTTCTTGGTAGCCCTATTTTTGCTACAATTCTGCTGTCGCTCACCAGCTGAGATTACTATTGTAGAGACTGATGGTGATGGATGGCAAGACAAAAAGAAGATAGCAGTAGGAGGAGATAGCAATAGACACATTTTCAGGAAGTTGTGGCATAATCAATAGGATAAAGACTTGGAATAGTTTTGCATATATTTATGGTTAACAAAATTAATGCGACCTCACTGTAGTACCTCTGGCTTGCTATCAACAACATCCACTTCAACACTAACTTCTGCCTGTAGGATTTTCTGCTTGGTTTGCTCAATAGCCATGCTCAGCTTGTGGATATAAGACTGAAGTTCTTCAGCAGAGTCCATGTTCAGTTCCACCAAACCTTTATGAAACTGATCCATCTGACCATCTTCCAGCAGTTCCTGCACACAAAATATAAAAGCAAATAGCCTTTTTGTTTTTGCTTGTTTAATGTTCAGTACTGGAAGTTAATCACTGGCTTTTACTGTGTGCTTTCTACCGACTGCAGAGTTATTAAAGGACTATCACAGAAAATCTGATCAGCTGCACAGAAGAAAGGGACACATTTCCAAATGAATAAGGAATTTGTCATTTATTTGCTGGCAACTATGCGATATATCAAATTATCTCAGCGGTATGATATCCGAGTGATCCTATGACATTAAACATTTTCCTGAAAATGTAATTCGGCCTTCTGACATCATGTTCTCCCCCATTGTTTATCCTTTTCAACTTCCCCAAAATGTCAACTCAAATGTAGTGCAGGACTACCTGAACATAAAGCAGCCGCTCCAACCTCTCTTGATCAAGCTGCAGCTTTTCCTCTCGTCTGCGAGCATTAAGCTCCTGGAGACGTCGAAGTTGTTGCTGCCGCCTCTCCTGCTTCTCTTCAGATGTGAGGGTACTCCCCAGGAGTTTATTTGAAAAAGGTAGCTGCATCTTATGCACATTGTTCTCATAATATTCAGGCGATCTCCACTTCTGCATTTCTGTTGAAAAGCACAATAAGTGAGTCTTTTCAGGTGCAATTTTAAAGGGTCTCTATACTCATAAAGAAATGCCTTTGAGAAGTACATATATTTGGAAATTAAAGGGGAAGCCATCTAGCAATCAACAAAGAAATGTTAGCTTTTAATATGTTTGGAGCCACCTTGGGAGGCACCCTGAAAGGCAGCTTATAAATAATAAAACAAACAGCCCTCTTGCCTACTATTACTGTTTCATCTTATTTTCAAAATGAATCCACCATTGTTTATTAGATGCACTTAATTTTTCCCACATCTTTGCACCAAGTTGTAGGAGACATGAATGAAAAGGAAAGAGGCATAAGGTGTTCATGTCCAAGATCTTTGTTCCAAGGAAGGTAACTAAGCCACAAAATAGGAATTAGCAAATGGAAGTCCAAGGGCCAAATTCTGCTCCCTGAAAGTACTACCCTCCCTACAAATCTAGAGGAAGAGAGAATGCAAATTACATGATGCAACGGGACTTACTGACAGTCTGCAGTAGGATGGAGAGTAGGCATACAACCTTCTATTGCCTCTACATAATGGGCCTCATTAACCAGTTGCTGACCAGATTCCATGAGTAATTCAGTCCCTTTCATACTGTGCTGTGCCTCATTATTAAGTACACATAAGTTTGCTGAAAGCAGTCTCCATCTCTGCTTGGAACAGCTTTTGAGGCTAGCTACTGCATCTGAGGGATTGTTCACCACAGAAGAGCTTGATAAGGTAGATTCAGATTAACATTCCAGCACTGACCATATCTCACATTAGTATTCAAAGCCTTAAATGACTTGGTCCCAAATATCTGAAAGTCCATCTCCATCTCACCCAACTTTCTCAAATGTTAAGATCTGCAGAGGAGACCTCTTGGTGGTTCCACCACCCTCAGAAGTGCAGGGAATGGTGGCCTGGGAGAGCACTTTCTCTGTGGCAGTGTCTGGAACTGCCTCCTCACAGAGGAGTGTCCAGCATCTTCATTATACAGCTTTCACCATATGTTGAAGATGCACATCTTTATTCTAGCCTTTGACAGTTAAGGTATTTTGTTTTCTGAGACCCACTTCATTTGCTGAATTTACACTGTTCCATTTGTAACAGTTTTATGTGTTTTAAAATTGTAATATTTTAATTGTTAATTGTGTATTTTATTACCAAGGGAGGTGGTGGGCTCGCCAACAGTGGAGGCATCCAAGAGGCAGGTGGACAGCCACCTGTTGGCTATTCTTTAAGTTGGATTCCTGCATTTTATTTATTTATTTATTATTTGATTTATATCCCGCCCTTCCTCCCAGCAGGAGCCCAGGGCGGCAAACAGAAAAGCTAAAAACACTTTAAAACATCATAAAAACAGACCTTAAAATACATTAAAACAAAACAATGTTAAAAACATTGTAAAAAAGCATTGAGCAGGGGGTTGGACTCAATGGCCTTATAGGCCACTTCCAACTTTACTATTCTAGGATTCTATTGTTGTAACCTACCCTGTGACCTTATGATGAAGGGTTGCTAAGAAATCTTATAAATAAATAGTATTATGCCTGCAGTATGGTTAATGCTAACCATGATTTTTGAGCAGGGCTGGTAAACCAAATTTGAACTCAGGTTTAAAGCTAACCATGGTTAGCATTTTTACATTTCAGATCTTTTCATACCTCTTTAGCAATATAAAACTTTCCCTTTAAGATTTTTCTCCTGGGATTGCCAGAACCCTAAGAGAAAAAACGGTTTTACCAAAGATTTGGGAATAAAGATAATAGTATGAAACGCAAATAAAAGCTGCATGACAGCCATCGATGGCAATGCTTACCTTCTTTATAATCTTCTGCAACATAGCTGTGCTCATGGAGTATTTCCTCTACACGGCTGAGAGTAATGGCAGCAAAATGCCCAGGATATTTTAGCTGCAGGAGACGCTGAAGGTACAGAGCAGCCTGGCATCCTCCAATATTTATACGCTTACAGTTTCTAGCATCTAACCTACCAATCCACAAAAAACAAAGGAAAAAAAGAGTCTGTCCATGACACAAGAAATAATAGTTAAGTTCTTTCTACTAGAGATCTCAAATCAAAATACTGAAGAGCTTAAAATAAATGTCCTACTATAGTCCAGTGTCCATATTTCAAACCCATATAACAGGCAATATTTAGAGATCTTCATCTTTTGTGTAAGTGCAAAAATGATATTCAGTACAAGATAGCTAGCCTATGTGAAGCATTTACAAAGGAACATATCTCCTTCTGCTAATTTCATAAAACAGAACAAAAAATACTTGATGTTAACAGGGAATCTAGGTTATTTTAATGTTTGTTGCCTTTGTAAACATGAGATAACACTATCAGGAAGTTCAAATATAAGTGTCTCAGAGAGATACAAAGAAAGAAAGAATACATAATTAACACCATGAGAAGGTAGTTGGTGGTGTTACTGGGATAAAATCAACATGCAGATCAAGCTTGTAAAATGCAGCACATTTATATATCCAAATTTTCACTTTGGCTACCTATTCCAATGAAACTGAACAGAAGTAATATAATCAGTTATAGAGCAATTATCTTCTGAGGCCTTCAGGAAACTGAGCACTATGCAGCACAAATAAAAACTGCTCTCTGGGAACCAGGCATGGCTCACTTGCTACTGCATGCAAGTTCTCTCTGTCGTTTTCTCACCCTCAAGGCAAACTGAGGAAGTGGGGTGAATGCCCCATGACTATGCACCTAACAATTACAGATTCTAGCAACTTCTTGAGTACAGGGTCATGGGAAGTCAGACAGAAAATTACTGGATCAGTTACAGTGGTAAAGACAAACAAAACCAAAGGCAGGTGCACAAATTCATGTCCCAACACCCTTTCAAAAACGCTTTTATCAAGGGAGTATGAGTGTTCCTTTCATAAAGATGCTCTTTCAAAACATGTTGGCAAACAGCAGGCTGTGCAGCTGTCTTTATTTTATAAATGGATGAGCAGGCATCCTTATTTGGGTGCAGAACGTAACAGGGTTCCTGCACTGAGCAGGGGGACTTGATGGCCTTATAGGCCCCTTCCAACTCTACTATTCTATGATTCTAGGGTTTCAAAGGATAAAACAAAAAACCTGGATTGTAACCAACTAAGTTTTACTTAAGTTAGTCACTTCCATTAATTTCAGTGGGTCTACTCCACGTATAACTAATGTTGGATACAATCCATTGTATTTAACTCACCTGCCATCCAAGACTGGCAAAATATGTGTACACTGATACCCAGAGGAAACGATGAGACCGCTGCAAGGCCAGCCTTGCCTTTTG
The DNA here is from genome assembly GCF_030035675.1 of Rhineura floridana. NCBI lineage: Eukaryota > Metazoa > Chordata > Lepidosauria > Squamata > Rhineuridae > Rhineura > Rhineura floridana. The sequence continues at coordinate 39,720,252 of NC_084485.1, forward strand.
TTGTGATATAAACTGTACAAACTATCTACACCATATGAAACCTTTGGCACTTGGTAACATTCAAACAGGAGCTCTGACATCATTTGTCTTGAATAGAGAGGGTTGCAGACAGCTTCAGTTATCACAATTGGATGGTCGACACAGCCCTATAATGAAATTGAAAGGGAAAAAAAGAAAAAATCCCAGTACTGGACCAAACAGGCTGTCCAGACTTGAAAGTATTTCTAAAGCTCTAAAAGGAAATTGACTCAAGAAGTTCAGTGGGTAGCTCTTAAAATTCTATTGTTCCACTTGGGAATAAAAATACTTTTTGCAGCCCTGACATCTGCCATATTCATGATATGCAAAGTGGTGACAGCATTTTCTTTGTTTCTGAAACACCTTTAGATTTGCCCTTTGTTTTGGAAATGCCCAAACACAAGCTCTGTTCAGCCCAAACTATTTTAGCTTGACTCCCACAGTCCTCCCAAATGGTATGGTAAACACTATTTTACTCAGAGAAAGAAATGGAAACTGCTTTCTAAAGTTATGAAAGATGTCAGAGATATTGCAGACACTGTCCAGTCTAGTCTTTAGAGTCTGTATACAATGCTCTGGCTAAAATGTGGTATCAATGTTATTACTGTGGTTAAGCTGCTGTTTCTAACCGGTTCTACGTATTTGGAGTCATGCAGGGACAGCAGAACTTATATTGAACCATAGCTCACAGCTAGTCTTCTCCCACTTGCAGTGAAACCAGCATTACTCTTTTTCTCAAATGCAGTTGCCTTTTAACAAGTCAGGCCACCGGTCTACCTAGCCCAATACTGCCTACTCTGACTGGCATCAGAACTTCATAGCAGAATTTTCTTTAACAACCTTGCTTATTTAAGAGCATTTGTTAACACTGGGCTGCGCCACCTCAGCAGACAAATTTATTTGTTCTGTGACGCTCACGTACTAAAGAGACTTGAACGTCCTGGATTCATTTCCAAGTCCCTTTTCAGATGACAAACTGGTAGATAGGAACACATCCCAATCATGCTGAAAGATCCGTACACACACACACATACTTGTATGCACACAGGGCCTGTTCAGACCTTGTAAGCATATGCGTAAGTTATGGTAGAAGCCTGCAGCTATGTTCCTGCTCTCCCATAGCACATAGGAACCCAGGAAGCTACCATATCCTGCGAGAGACCATTAGGCTGTCCAGCTCAGTGTTGTCAACACTGCAGTTCTCTAGCATGTCAGGTTTTTTGAGGTACTGGTGATTGAATCTGAGACCTTTTCCATGCAAAGCATGTGCTCTGCCACTCAGCCATGGCCTTTCCATATCTACGTATAATAGCAACTTGTCATCTAAAAAAGGACTTGCTTCCCCCCCCCCCATGTTTTGGACAACATGCAATTACCTCGCAGCAACTCACTGATGCAGCACTCTAAGGATACATTCACATCATACATTTATTCCACTATTTTTCCACTTCATAAGAACATAAGAAGAGCCTGCTGGATCAGGCCAGTGGCCCATCTAGTCCAGCATCCTGTTCTCACAGTGGCCAACCAGGTGCCTGGGGGAAGCCCGCAAGCAGGACCCAAGTGCAAGAACACTCTCCCCTCCTGAGGCTTCCGGCAACTGGTTTTCAGAAGCATGCTGCCTCTGACTAGGGTGGCACAGCACAGCCATCACGGCTAGTAGCCATTGATAGCCCTGTCCTCCATGAATTTGTCTAATCTTCTTTTAAAGCCGTCCAAGCTGGTGGCCATTACTGCATCTTGTGGGAGCAAATTCCATAGTTTAACTATGCGCTGAGTAAAGAAGTACTTCCTTTTGTCTGTCCTGAATCTTCCAACATTCAGCTTCTTTGAATGTCCACGAGTTCTAGTATTATGAGAGAGGGAGAAGAACTTTTCTCTATCCACTTTCTCAATGCCATGCATAATTTTATACACTTCTATCATGTCTCCTCTGACCCGCCTTTTCTCTAAACTAAAAAGCCCCAAATGCTAAAACCTTTCCTCGTAAGGGAGTCGCTCCATCCCCTTGATCATTCTGGTTGCCCTCTTCTGAACCTTTTCCAACTCTAGAATATCCTTTTTGAGATGAGGCGACCAGAACTGTACACAGTATTCCAAATGCGGCCGCACCATAGATTTATACAACGGCATGATGATATCGGCTGTTTTATTTTCAATACCTTTCCTAATTATCGCTAGCATGGAATTTGCCTTTTTCACAGCTGCCGCACACTGGGTTGACATTTTCATCGTGCTGTCCACTACAACCCCGAGGTCTCTCTCCTGGTCGGTCACCGCCAGTTCAGACCCCATGAGCGTATATGTGAAATGAAGATTTTTTGCTCCAATATGCATAATTTTACACTTGTTTATTATTATTTATTATTATTATTTCGTTTCATTTCTAGACCGCCCATAGCTAGCAGCTCTCTGGGCGGTGTACAAAACTGGATTAAAATACAATAATATAATAAAATCAATAACACATAGCAAGCAGCAAGTTAACTAACAAAAAATTAAACATAAAAACATTAAAATGCCTGGGAGTATAGCCAGGTCTTAACCTGGCGCCTAAAAGAAAGTACCGTAGGCGCCAGGCGTATCTCCTCAGGTAAGGTGTTCCAGAGTTCGGGTGCCACCACAGAAAAGGCCCTAGATCTAACAACATTCCTCCGGGCTTCCTGATGAGTTGGTACCTGGAGGTGGGCCTTAGATACTGAACGAAGTGAACGGGTAGGTTCATAGCAGGAGAGGCGTTCCACAAGGTAGGTCCCACACCGTATAAGGCTTTATAGGTCAAAACCAGCACCTTGAATCTAGCTCGGAAACAGATGGGTAGCCAGTGCAAGCGGGCCAGGACAGGTGTTATATGCGCAGACCGATAGGTCCTCGTCAGCAACCTGGCTGCCGCATTTTGCACTAGCTGGAGTTTCCGAACAGTCTTCAAGGGCAGCCCTACGTATATTGAATTGCATTTGCCATTTTTCCGCCCATTCACTCAGTTTGGAGAGGTCTTTTTGGAGCTCTTCGCAATCCCTTTTTGTTTTAACAACCCTGAACAATTTAGTGTCGTCAGCAAACTTGGCCACTTCACTGCTCACTCCTAATTCTAGGTCATTAATGAACAAGTTGAAAAGTACAGGTCCCAATACCGATCCTTGAGGGACTCCACTTTCTACAGCCCTCCATTGGGAGAACTGTCCGTTTATTCCTACTCTCTGCTTTCTGCTTCTTAACCAATTTCTTATCCACAAGAGGACCTCTCCTCTTATTCCATGACTGCTAAGCTTCCTCAGAAGCCTTTGGTGAGGTACCTTGTCAAACGCTTTTTGAAAGTCTAAGTACACTATGTCCACTGGATCACCTCTATCTATATGCTTGTTGACACTCTCAAAGAATTCTAATAGGTTACTGAGACAGGACTTTCCCTTGCAGAAGCCATGCTGGCTCTGCTTCAGCAAGGCTTGTTCTTCTATGTGCTTGGTTAATCTAGCTTTAATAATACTTTCTACCAGTTTTCCAGGGACAGAAGTTAAGCTAACTGGCCTGTAATTTCCAGGATCCCCTCTGGATCCCTTTTTGAAGATTGGCGTTACATTTGCCACTTTCCAGTCCTCAGGCACGGAGGAGGACCCGAGAGACAAGTTACATATTTTAGTTAGCAGATCAGCAATTTCACCTTTGAGTTCTTTGAGAACTCTCAGGTGGATGCCATCCGGGCCCGGTGATTTGTCAGTTTTTATATTGTCCATTAAGCTTAGAACTTCCTCTCTCGTTACCACTATTTGTCTCAGTTCCTCAGAATCCCTTCCTGCAAATGTTAGTTCAGGTTCAGGGATCTGCCCTATATCTTCCACTGTGAAGACAGATGCAAAGAATTTATTTAGCTTCTCTGCAATCTCCTTATCGTTCTTTAGTACACCTTTGACTCCCTTATCATTCAAGGATCCAATTGTCTCCCTAGATGGTCTCCTGCTTTGAATGTATTTATAGAATTTTTTGTTGTTGGTTTTTATGTTCTTAGCAATGTGCTCCTCAAATTCTTTTTTAGCATCCCTTATTGTCTTCTTGCATTTCTTTTGCCAGAGTTTGTGTTCTTTTTTATTTTCTTCATTCGGACAAGACTTCCATTTTCTGAAGGAAGACTTTTTGCCTCTAAGAGCTTCCTTGACTTTGCTCGTTAACCATGCTGGCATCTTCTTGGCCCTGGCGGTACCTTTTCTGATCTGCGGCATGCACTCCAGTTGAGCTTCTAATATAGTGTTTTTAAACAACTTCCAAGCATTTTCAAGTGATGTGACCCTCTGGACTTTGTTTTTCAGCTTTCTTTTTACCAATCCCCTCATTTTTGTGAAGTTTCCTCTTTTGAAGTCAAATGTGACCGTGTTGGATTTTCTTGGCAATTGGCCAGTTACATGTATGTTTAATTTAATAGCACTGTGGTCACTGCTCCCAATCGGTTCAACAACACTTACATCTCGCACCAGGTCCCGGTCCCCACTGAGGATTAAGTCCAGGGTTGCCGTCCCTCTGGTCGGTTCCATGACCAACTGATCTAGGGAATAGTCATTTAGAATATCTAGAAACTTTGCTTCTTTGTCATGACTGGAACACATATGCAGCCAGTCTATGTCTGGGTAGTTGAAGTCACCCATTACTACCACATTTCCTAGTTTGGATGCTTCCCCCAAAGTCATGGCTTCCCCCAAAGAATCCTGGGATGTGTAGTTTGTGAAGGGTGCTGAGGGTTGTTAGGAGACTCCTATTCTCCTCACAAAGCTACAATTATCAGAGTGGTTGAACAATCAGTCCCTCTTCCCACTGAAACTTGTAACTCTATGGGGGGAATAGGGTCTCCTAATAAGTCTCAGCACCCTTCACAAACTACACTTCCTAAGATTCTTTGGGGGAAGCTATGATTGTTTAAAATGGATTAATAGTGGAATAAATGTATAGTGTAAATGTAACCTAAACCTACAATCGCAACTCACTTACTAATGAGTAAACTCCATTAAAGACAGTGGAATTTCCACATAAACTGACACAGCATTCCTCTCTCATCTCTGCCATGAACTGGCCTCAGGCAAGTAACAATCAGTCTAAGTGCCATTTGTAATATGGGAATAATTATGTGAGCCTACCTTCCACAATTGTAGCTGTAAGGTAGGGAAGGGCTTACAGATACTGTTGGACTCCATCTCCCACTGGGCTAACGCAGCATGATTAATAGAGAAGTTGTAGTTCAGCAACTCTGGGAGGACTACAGGTTCCCCATCCCTATTCCATACATTACATCATGAATGGGGTCCCTCTAGCCTGGAGACCAAATGCAGCCCTCCAGGTTTCCCTATTCAGCCCTTAGGATTCTTCTCGGGCCATACCTCTCTCTCCGCAACCACATCTTCTTTCACAAGGCCTCATTCCTTACCAGCCCTTCTTGAATATTTTTGCCTGGCTAGAATGTGTGGGGTGTAGTGGTTAGACTTAGAGTGTTGGACTACGACCCAGGAGACCAGGGTTCGAATCCCCGCACAGCCACTGGGTGACTGCCTCTCAGCCTCAGAGGAAGGCAATGGTAAACCACCTCTGAATACCGCTTACCATGAAAAACCTATTCAAGGGTGGCCATAAGTCGGAGTCGACTTGAAGGCAGTCCAGAATGCGTCTTTAAACTCTTATAATATTTCTTGTTTGCCTGGATGGCGGAACATTCGCTATGCTGGCTGGAACTGATGGGAGTTGTAGTCCAAAACATCTGCAGGGCATCATGTTGTCTGCCCTGCACTAATCTGATGGGCCTTTATGCCACGTATTACATATGCCAAGAGCACAGATCCTCCTTTGCTGAAACTTCCCACTCCCATCTAAAATAGCACCCCCTTCACCTCTCTACCTGTGAGGAGACGCCCAAGCGCTGGAAGCCGTGGTCAAAGAGCAGTTCCTGCAGTTCCATCTGGACGGGCACATTGCGGTCAAAGGGCGAGCGAAGGAGCCAGCGCAGGGGCTCGGGGCTCCCCAGATCGTTGCCCACCTGCGTCTCGGGGCCGGCCCCCCCGCGGGCTCCCCGGCTCCGGGCCACCAAGGAACGGAAACGAAGCAGCGGCTCGCCAGGAACTTCGGGGTCAGAGCAGGCCCAGCCCAACCGCAGCTGGAACGAGCCATTGTCCAGCACCAAAGGAGCCGGCGCCGGCACGCGCACAGCCGGGTTCGGCTCCAGCACCGGGTCCGGGTCCCAGCGGACATCGCGGAAAGGGAACACTCCTCCAGCCTCCTCCATCGCCCGGCACGCAAACCGCGCTGCTCACTCGGCCCCGTCTCTCCTTTCTTTCCTCCTGGAAACGAGAGTCGTATGCCGAGGTTCCGTTCTTCAGACGGGTCCTTCTAACAAAAAGTAGAGTTTCTCTCATACGCATTTCAAGTGTTTGACGAAATGGGTTCTTCTGTTCCACGAAACTATATGCCGTGCTACAAATAGTCTTTGAGATATTGCAACACCCTTTTGTTGTTTTTACACATTACCCCAGTTGGCATGGAGGAGTGTTCATTTGAGGCTTTGCGCAAGACAGAATTGTAACGGGCCTATGTGCAAGTCAATTCAGAGCAGAGAATAGAAGTGGCAATTACATTAGACTGAGGTGCACTATCCGCAACAGACGTGTATTGCAGGCCTTTAAGCTTGATATCTAAACCAGCTACAGTCAAGATCAGGGCAGAGAACAAATAAACAATTTTTTCCAACTACTTGCAGAGTAACCAGCTAACAGACTCCAGCTCCTTCCATCCCCACCTGGTATAGTTAATGAACAGGAACTATGCGGTTATACCTAGCGTGGAATATTATTTTTAAAAAGGAACAAATTACAATTACTGCTACATGGCCACAAAAAGGAATAAATTAACATTACAATTGTTCTGAAAGGAACTGATTACTTTACCATTATTCAAAAGTAACCACTACAATTGCTGTTATGTTACTTAAAAAAACAAGTGCCTACAAAGAGCCGGCTTTGGCCGCTGCACACCTAAAGCCTAAAACAACATTAAAAATAAACACAGAGAGATAGTAGAATAATTCTTTTTATCCATAAAATAGAGTGATGGTCTCTCTACTGGTAAGAGAGGCAGAGACAACTGCTCAGATCTTTGCACGTCAAACCAAGGGCAACCCCTAGTAACACCCAAAAATAATGCTGGAAACATTACAATTACTCCTCAAAAGTAATAAAAATACTCCTTGTTTTATTACAATCAAGATGTAAAGAAATTACCCTCTGATTCCTCAAAATAGTAATAAATCACAAGTAATTTGTTTTTTGCAACTAATTATTTCCAAGCTTTGGGGTTATAGTCCAATCCTGCAGCCCCCTAAATTATTTATTAAAGATAAATAATTACATTTATTATAGAAAAAAATTCTGTCCCCTTACATTTTTGTGTTCTCCCCAAACTTTTACACTGGCTATGGTCCTGTTGTAGTCTACACAAACATCTAGATACAAGAGCATCACTACAAACACCTCTTTTTAATAAGGGACATGACAGGTAGGGGAGAAGTTTATTGGTGGAGAAAAGAGGGTAATTAACCCTTCTGTTCAAGGCCTGCAGGTAGTTTTTTTGCAGGGATATTGTAATTGCAGGGAAAGGACAAAGAAGAAGAGTTCACCCCAGCTGCCGCCACCACCCACGCACCCCCCAGCTGTTTTTGAGACCAACCTTGCAGCCTCCCCACCTGGCCTGCATTTCCCTATCACTGTTGAGATTCTGGTGAAACACACTGGGCTACATTTCTGCACTACACCCTCTTATTCCCTCCACCTGAAAAATGGATGCATGTAATACTACTTTGCAGGGTTTTAAGCTACACTCTTCCCCACCCATAACATGGGGATAAGAATGATGGACTGTATTTGTGTTGCATTGCATGGCACTTTTTAAAAATGTTAGAAAATGTTTTTTTAAATTAGAAAGAGCAATAATTCAAACTTTCGGTGATATTATTGTTTTAAGGTTTGGTGTATTGTTAGTTTTTGCTGGTTGTTTTTATGAAAGTTGATAGTGTCAAGCTAGACATGTTATTTATGTTGTAAGTCGCCTTCAAAGGGGGGGGGAGGCTCACAGCAACCTTAGAATTTCTGTCTGCCTTGCAGCTGTTAATTACACTAGACCCAGCATACTGTCTTAAAGAAACAGGGACATTGGAACACCCCACATCAGATGCCCTTCAGAACTCCATCACCATCACTACCCAGCCAACATGGCAGAAAGTCAGGGATGATGGGAACTGTAATCCAAAACATTTGGATGGCACCAGGTGGGTAGCAGCTGCCATAGGCATTCATATTAACTTTTTTATTCCTACTGACAAGAAATATAATCCATCCTTAACTCTTTTGATTTTGAATCTAGTTGCATTAAAAACTGCATTCCAAGAAAGAATGCTTAGTTAGGACTGCAGTCTGGCAATATGACCCTAAGCTTGGTTACTCAGAAGTAAGTAAATAGTAAGTACTCAATTCTGCATAGAAGTACATTGTAGGATTAAACTAAAAGGTTGCAATCATATCCCAATTATCAAGGAGTAAGCCTTGTTGAGCCTAGTGGGATACATGCATGGGATTGTGCTGTTACACACCCTAGTCCTCCTAAGCAGTTTGGCAGTATCATCTATTGGTTTCAATGGAATTTACTTCCATGTCAGTGCAACTGCAGCATGAGTATCTGGTCATCAGTAGTCTTATAAAGAAATTTGAGGACCTCTATTATTTTCCCATTATTTTGTTGTTTCTAATTTCAAGTGCAGGAGGTGTCATTGTATCAGGTGTGTCAGATTCTCAAATTATCCTCTATATAATCTTTTATGTTCCTCCCTTAATGGGATTGAAGCCTTTTAAAATCTGCTGTTTGAATGACAGCATAGCTGCTTTGTGAGTCATGCTGTGATGTAATAAGAGTGTGTAGTTATCTAAAGGTGCTTAGTGTAGCACAGCAAGTCTTTAGGAAAATATGTGCACAGTCAGCTGAGGTGGATTTTGAAACAGCCATGAAGTATCCTCTGGTTCCTTTAATTAATGACCTAACATTTCCTCTCCTTTTCTTTTGGTTTTGTTTGCCCTTTGGAATATTATTGATCCTTTTAGTTTTCTGGCTTCAGCATCTGCTCAATGATGAAGGTAAGTCTTATAATGTGATAGCTAAGATGTGATTGTATGTTAAGACTTTAAGTATTAGTTTTCCTTTTAAAGTGTTGTGATGCAAAATTATTTTTAGCTTAATGCTGATCTTGTGGAGAAACAAAATGCTTTTCGTGTCAGACATTCAAACCCTTACAAAATACCACTGTGGATGCCAAACTCTTAATAACATTAATGCTATAATTGTTCATGTTTTAATTAATTGCTTTTTAAAAGATACCTAAAATGTGACATCTGCCTTGCTTGAGTCTAAAAATAAACTTAATATTGGGAATGTTTATAACACTTAAATAAGCTATGTACTTTGGTTGAAACCCATGCCCACAAACCTCACCATATTATTAATAAGATAACTGATATGGTGGCTGGATAAGGAATGTTGATGCATCCAAGAGTGCAACTTCTTGTTTAAAACCCTTTGGCTAGTCTTGTAATCAGTTTTTATGATTTATCATTTCATTTCACATACATAATATTAAGCTTGGTCATGTTTTCAAAGAACATACATTGCTGCTGTGACTTGCAAGCTTATCTTAAATGTTAAACTGGACAGAGTACAAGAGCTGGCTGCAGGCACTGCAAGACATTATTATTCTTTTGATGCTCTGCTGTGGAAAAAAGAATGAAAAATCTACCATCAAACTATTTTCATTTCTAATGCGTACTACTAGTTAATGGCAAAAAGTAGGTACAGGGCTTAGTATAGTATTGGCTGAATTTATTTATTTCATTATTTATTTACTTATTAGATTTATATTCCATCCTTCCTCCCAATAGGACCACAGGGAGGCATGGTGTGCCTCTAACTATTCTGGGACAGACAAAAAATCAACAGGCTTGAAATCCTAACAGGAACAGAAATTCCTTCATTTGGTACCTTGAAAATAGAAGCACTAGATAAGCTTTTGAGTATTCACACTTCTGTTTCTGTGTAATTGCTTATTGTAGATCTGCCAGTTTAACATAAATGTTCAGAACCTGTTTGGATAAGAATTCTCTGTTTTATTTTTATTTTCGCTGTTGTGTATTCTTGAAAGACAGTCTTGAGGTTGCAACACCTATAGTGCAAGTAGGTAGCTCTTGAATGTTTTGCAGTTGGTAAAATTTTGATAAGGGAGGAGAAAGGTTTTCAGCCTGTGGTTCTAAGGCATCGTAAGTTGCTTCCTTTCCAGTAAAGTGAGGGATTCACCAATTTATTGTCCTGTTGATGCAGATTTCTTGAGGCAGAAATCCAAGACTCTTGGGATCCCATGGCTTGTTGCTCTGGGACAAAGACTACAAAAATTATACTTTTCTAGTCAAATCATGTCCAGTGACAGCACACTTGAATGCCTGCTAGTTACTAACTCTGTAAGTAAAGAATTTGCTATGTTTGCTCTGACATACACTGCTGTGTTTGGAGGTCTGGAGTTATAGTAGTATAATATCTTTTTTGAGTGGAAATGCTGCTGTCAGGATAAAACTGCCTCTTGCAACATACGAAGGATGCAACGTTAAAAGTTGTCCACTCAAACATGTCACAACTTCAATATTATTATTAAATAATATTTAATACTATTAATTTAATAGTATTAAATTTGCATAGTGTTTTTTTTAGTGCAAGTGACTAAAATGCATTCCTGTTTGGGAGTAAACTCAAGACACTGGAACTTAATTGTGTGTATACCCATGCATAAGATTGAGCTGTAGCTATGTTCAAGAGGTTTATCTAATCATAGGAACTGAAGTGACACTACTGAAGGACAGTTAAGTCAGCAGCATTTCCACTTAAATAATGGTGAGCACTTTTTTTTTTGTGCACCAGTATATATGAAGGTACACTGAGATTCCTGGGTTTATACTTGGTTTAAGATCAGTTTTGTCTGCAGCATGGCTTGAGCTTAGTTGTGAAAAGTGATGTTAAAATGTTATTTCCCAAATTCAAAGTACTTCACCTGTTATTGAAAAAATTCCTTTTTGTTTAATGTTGAGAATGTGAGTGTGCTGCTTTCCTTAAATAATTATATGGATTTTTCACCTGCTCTTGTCTTGAGAATTGTAAACAATAGTATTAACAATTATGAAAGCAGCTTGTCATTGTAGCAGGACACAGAGAAGATCAAGTCTTCATGTGAGCCTTGATGTGTGTATAATTTTTATAGTGTGGAGACAATTTAGCACTTTACTTTTCCAAATGGATATCGAAAGGAGAAAATTATCCTGTTCCACAAAGCTGGTGCATTTCTGAACAAAACTTTTCATAGCACAGCTTCAGCTGCAGCTTCTGTGCCAAAACTAAAAAAGCCTATATCTTCTTCTACCCTGTTGCTGTGTAGTAAAATTATTAACTAAACTTTTTTTTAGCCCAAGTACCTATCATTAGAGAGATAAAGATGCCACCCTCTGATAATTCTGATGGGAATGCTGATCTCCAGTTGGAAAATGAATCCAGAGGAGATAACAACCAGTGCAAGATGCCCAGAAAAGCCTCAAAAAGTGCCATGACGACAACTCCACCTATGAAAAAAATGGGGCCCAAGCCTGCCTATTTGAGTTCAAAAGAGACCAGCCAGAGAAAAAGCCTCTCTGCCTTTATTTCAGACAGATTGGATCAGGGTGTAAAACAGTATTGCTCTGAGAAGAGCTCCTTATTTAATACAGTGATGGTAAGTAAAATACCCTATGCTACTTTTTAGATGAATGCAATTGGGGTCTCTCCCCCACCCAATCTTGCCTACAGGAATATCATTTAGAGAATTATAGGCCAATCTTGTACCCAACTAATACTTCAGAAGTCATGGAATAGGTTTGGGATTAAGTCTTAAGTACCAATGTGGTCCATGACTACAGTCCTGAGGAGGTAGTGGTAGCATAGGTTTTCACCACCACTTTTCCTCCTGTGTTATTCCACAAAACCACAACTGCTTATTAAATTTCCTTCAATGGAAGAAGAGCTCCTGCAGCAATACTAGGAGCTCACAATGGTGAACACACAGTCCAGAGAAACAGAGCACATCAAGCCTGCACACTTTGGTGACCTGATAATCTATTTTCAGAACTGGATCAGTCTTGTGTAAAAGTTGCAACTTTGCTGTTTTTGGTGTGTTTGTTTTGCGGTGGGTGAAGGGGTGGGGGCTTAGAGCTAGTTAGCTTAAAGGAGCTATAAACACCAGTAGGAGCTACATAATTTTTCAAGTCATAGAGAAGCTAGCTTTGATTGGAAGTGAATGCTGGTGGTGATCCGTATGTGCAGTAGGGAAGAGTCAAGGAAAGACTAAGCATTTGATGGATAGGAGTCCTTTATCTGCTTGTTCCAGCATTGCAGAAGTATTGCTCAAGATACTGATACTGCAATATACTATTTATCTGTGCCCATTTACCTGGAAGTGAGCCCTATCAAGCTCTAAAGGGATTTACATCTGAGTAGATGACGGTAGGATTGTGCTGTTAGTTTGCCCTTCTTCCAATGAGCTCAAGCCAAGGGAGTGTACATGGGTCTCCCACTACCATATCTTCACAACAGGTAGGTTAATCTGAGGAAGAGGGCCAAACGCTAGCCACATCTATACACTAAACAAGGGAGGCATGTAAACCATAATGGGTGTGTGAATGTGGTCTAAGAAAGGTGCACACATGTGAAGGGAGCTCGACCTTTCTCCCTCCTGCATCCTTTGTAGCTGCAGGTATGCTTATCCCCAGACTATGGCAGGGCCCCAAAATCAGCAGAGGCCCACTATCCTAACAGTGTGCAAAGTGGAACTGATAGCAGAGAAGGTCAGATGCAGCAGTAGAGAATACTTAGCTTGCATAACTTGGGGTTGGGACAGAAGTGACCCCCCCAATCCTGGATCCAGCAGTGGTTGCATGTGATCAGGCACTGGAGATCTGAAGCAGGTCAAAGTTCACATGTTATTAAGCCACATCTTTGACTGCAGCTTGTCTCTTAGAAGGGTAAACTGTAGCCTTGTATTTTACACAGGGTCTGGTTTTGGTCCCTCTGTTCATCTTGTGTTTTTGCTATAGGGTGACTGCAGCAACAACTGCAGAGGGAGCTGCCAACATCAGTGCTTTAAGTTTTTCCTTTGTCTGTTATCTGCATACATGCCTTGAGCAAGTATTGGTAATGTGTCTTAAACAGGGTTCTATACAGTTATCTGGCAGGGCTGTAAACATATCAGCGGTTTAAAGAAAACGAGTTTATTGACGGAGACTGTGCAAAGTTAATTCACTGTCTCTATATGCAACACATTCTCAAGAATAATTGCATAGAGAAAAATCATTAAACTTTTGTGGCAATGTAATTGTTTTGTGTTATGATGATCTTACTTCTTACTCTGATGTTGTTCCTTCTTAGCTGCTGTCCGCTCTACTGATCTCTCTCCTCTTCAGCCTTCTTTGCCAATTGCTTGAGGTCTCTAATGGTCTGCGAATTCAGATGCTGCCTTCATCTCTGGCTATCCGTGTATATCAACTGTTTGCCTGGCTGAATGAAATGCCTGTGAAAATAATGATTTCCTTGAAACGGGAAATCTGTGCTCGATCGGCTTTTCTCATTGAGAGAGAAAAGAAGCTGTAAAGGCTAATGTTACGTGCATGACAGAATTAAAATATAGCTACTCCACCAACCAAAGAATATGTCACGTGTGCTTGTAGTAATCAATTATTTGGCAAGGGAATACTAGAATGTGCTTCATAATTCAGATATATATATTATTATCTTCTAGGGAGGGGTGGGGGGAATTAATTTTTTCACACATTGGGTTTTTCCATTTCAAAACTTGAACAAAACATTTAAACTGTTATCAGCTTATCTTGAACCAAAAGCTCTTTTTCTACAGAAGCAGAATAAGGTTGTGATATACATATACTTGAAAAGTGAAGAGTAATTAGAATTCCCACACACAGCCACACACACAATATTTAGCAGAATAAATGACTGCAACTTTCAAAATAACTTTCAGAAACAGCAAATACAAAGGAACATCTTGCCTTCTTGTTCCTTGATTTCCACTGTGGCTGCAAATTACCCCCTTTCCCTCTCTTCCAGCTATTAACCAAGGCTGCATAATTTGCATAGCGGCAAAGGTGTGATTTCCCCCCCCCCTCCATGGGTGGGATTCTTCGAGAGGTGTGACCATTCCTATTTTTCTTTGGCCACACCCTTCCCTGCAATGTGGCCCTTGGAGGGTTGATCAACAGTAATGCAACCCATGGGCCAAAAAAGATTGTTTCCTAGAAATCTAGTAGTCTGGTAGACATTCCAGTGCAGTTTTTAAATTAAATATCTGTTCACTTTATCAGTTTGAGTGCAAGAACTCAGGCAAGTGTGAGACCTTTAACTGCGCTGCAGACATATAATTCCTGATTGTTTTTTAATGATTGATACAAGAGCAACATCTATGTACATCCTCGTCTTTGTCTCCTGTGCATAAAATTGTGGTGTGTCTCTATGGCTGTTAGTGTGGTATCTTCAAACCAGAGTGTGCAACCAATGTGTGATGTGCATCTGTCAACTCTGACTAAGCTAGCTATGGTTTTAAAGGGAAACAAGTGCCCCTTTAAAGAGTGACAAAAGTATTTCCACTATAAGCGTCAAACCTTTATAGCTTATTAAAATGACACTTGTTGAAGTCTATAAATGTGGCAAAGTTCAAATGGGTCAAACAAAAATGGCCACAGGTACAGCAATGTAAACTGTTAGAAATTAACAAAGTGACACCCCTTTTTTATACTCGTTTTTATACAAGCATATCAAATTCGTGAGATTTGAAAACCTAAGAAACACACACCCATACACTGCTTCAACATTTTTAATTAGTGGGCCTCTCATAATTCACAGTGGTACTAGGAAACATGACTACATGCATGGCACCCCAAGCCATTAGCAGCGCTCCTGCATCACAGGACACCCCCCAAAATCTCTGTCTGTTTAATACATTCTGCCAGCTACTAGTTTGTTAAATCTGTCTGTGATACCTTCTAGAAGTGGTTTTGTTGTGAGATGTACAAAGGTGAGCATGAGTACCCTTAACTGATACAGACCCAATTTATAGTCCTAGCTAATGCATAAAGGAAGCTTTGTATGGAAACATATTGTGTGCCTGAAGTACCAGAAATAGAGGTATGAGCTCTTTTGCAGACCAGCCCTACCATTAGTCAAAGTGTGGTAGTCACCAAAGGCAGCTGATCATTTTGTACTTTTACTAACAAGAAGAGGAGCTGGAGTGGAGTTTTGCATGGAAGGAGTGTGGGCTCCAACCCATTGCGGTATTCAAAACAAATGCCTGAGCTCAGAATTCTTTAATTCTGTTGTCTTCTGCAGCTGCCCCAGCTTGGTGGATCACAGGGTTCTAATAAAATGCAAAACAGATCCCACATGCCTGAAACCTACCCTCCCTGGCTAGTTTACTGTATTAAGGGAATTGTTTTGCCTAGAAGAGGCAATTTTGCTCAGTCTCATCTGCAAGCTGGAATGCTACATTCCAACCAAAGTTTTGACTACAGTACTGCTGTTCTTGAGAACTAGTTTTGTGTAGTTCTTTATATCTGCGCAAGCATTTATATATTATGCATACTGTATAATTTATGTATACCACGTAGAGATTTTTGATTAAGTGGTTCATATATTTTTTTTCTATATACAATTTGCTTGCAAGCGTTCCACTCATGCTTCCCGAATCAGTGTCTTGACGCAAGGCTGTTTTAGTGGCCCAGCTCCTATTGCAACCTGTTTTGAGATTCAAGGAAACGTTTCCTAAACCTGTAACGGAATTCTGTAACCTGCCTCGTTCAAAATCTTACAGCACTTCTTCACCGAAACGTTTTGGGGCCAAGAAAAGACAAACCGCTGACCCTCCCTTTATTTGAAAAGCCTGAACAACACGCCAATCCCAGTTTAGAATAAGCCAATCCTCTAATTACTCCCTGATGTTTCCAACGGTCTCTTAAAAAACCCATTACTATAGCAACAAGGGCAGGGTTATAGGAGTAGCAAGGAAGGGTTGGCCGAGAGTTTTCTCCTACACGCGAGCCGCTGCTCGGTCCACTTCCTTCTCTTTCTCGGTCCCCCTGAAGCTTGCATTTTTCAGCGAGGGGGGAGGGGGAAATAAGAGCCCTTTAGCCCTTTCCTCTCAAGCATTTTTCCACAACTTCAAACTCAGCCCCAGTCTCCTTGTATCTCTTCTTTGTGGGAGGAGGCCCTTGTTGATGAGGGGAAAAGCCTGAATCCCCCCAAGTGTATCCTGTCGCTGCTACTAGATTGCCCTTTTTAACTAGAGCCACACAACCGCATATCACGTGCAACCCGGCGCTCTCTCCTTCTCGCGCGTTCTTTGTCTTGGCTCCGCCTTGGCCGGACTGTAGTTTTTCCTCCCCTCCCCATCGGGTCTAAGGGCTCCGCCCCCTCCCTCCATTCAAACGTTTCTGCTTTGTGGCGCTCTCGCCCCCAAACCGCTTTCAATTCTGGAGTCGAGGCGGAACGACGAAGTTCTTTCGTTCGCTTCTCTGTGATCTGCGTCTGCTGGGACAAACCAGGTAGGAGAAGAGTTTCTTTGTTCTTACGGAAGAAGAGCGTTCAAGGCGGTGACTGCAACAACAGAGGAAAAGGGAGTGATGGAGTATGCTCGTAGAAGCGGATTCCCCGATCCTTGTCATCTGTAGGGAAGGGAAGCGTGCTGGTTCTCGGATTGCAGCGATGTCGGGCAAAGACTTCTGTGGCTTCTCCTGTTGCAGCCAGGAGACTTTAAAAAAATCTTCCAAAGCTGTGTCTGCTGAGATAAAAGAGGAGCGGTGTTTTTTCTACACCGGGAAGCGGACGATTGTATCTTTGGTTCTGCAAAGCGGGAGGGTACTTCCTTTTCGCGTGGCCGGGATTGGTTTTTAAAGAGCGCTTTCTGAAGGAACTGATTTAAAAGCGGGATCGTGAGCCATCAGATGGTGTTATTCCGCTTGATAGAAGCGATTGGAGGTTAGCAGTTAGATGGGGACGCGTCAGTAATGGATGGGGGGAGAAAGTAATGATGGGTGAAGCCGGTTTAGGCTTATTAAAATTTCCCTTATTTTCAAACTTAAATAGAATGTAAAAGGATGGCTTGTAGGTTTGTGCTTAAGCTTCTAACGTTGTATCCCGTGCATATTTACTCGGAGGTAAGCGCCATTGTGTGCAACAGGGCTTACTCTCTCTAGTTAGGATTTCTGCCTAAAGTTTTGGGCTTATTTGTGAGAAGGCACGCATAGCGTGAGGAGGGGGCACTTGCATCCTATGTTTGATCTTTGTTGCTGCTATTTTAAATTTTTGCATATTAATTGTTAATTGTCTTGAGCACGATTCATGGAAAGTGAGGTATAAACACTGAAAGCAAATGTCCAGGTTAAGATCTGATATACAAAGTGGGGGATGACTGGAGTTGAAGAAGCAAGATGACTTTAGAATGTGCTGCTTCATAGAGTTGAAAGGGGTCTGTCTATAAGGTCTTCGAGTCCAACCCCCTGCTCAGTGCAGGAATTCAAATTAAAGCATCCAGTATGAGAGAGACAAGAGGGTGCAGTATTTTCCTTCTCCTGTGCCCCCATTTTGGTGATGGTAGTTAGCTGACAACATTATCACTGGGTAGTGTTTTTGTCAGTTTTCTTGTCCTCAAATAAATGAACATTTAGTTGTGATTGCTGCCTTTTCTGCTGCCTCTCCCTTTTCATAAGAAACACATGCTGTTATTGTTTGAACTGAAGCCTCCTAGTCTTCCCCCAGAAGGGCGATTTCTTCACGCAAGGAGGCAACATGTTTGGAAGAGCTGTTTTTTTTCGTTTACTGTTTTAACAAAAATGGTATATCAAAGTAACATATAAGAAACAGGGCCTCATCCTGCAATTGCCAAGATTATGCAAAGTGTCGTTTTTGTTTCCATGTGCATGCATCACATTTTAGAGCTACTTGAAAGCTAGTCTGTAAAATGCTGACTGGTGAACTTTATACTGCCAGATTGAGAACAGAAATCATTCTGGTGCCATTTTTAGAGTACAATGCAGTTCACTTTTAACACTTCATTTGCAAGTCCTTTAGTGCACACTTCTCCTTCCCTTTCCCATCAACCAAGCTCTGGGCAATGTGTGTTTTCTGTCTTTGTTAACAGGGAGAAGGTCCTTGGTCCTAGGGTCAGTTATCGAATTGTCCACTGCCTGAAACCCGGGAGAGCCACTGCCAGTTAGTGTGGACCGTATTAAGCTAGATGGACCAATGGTCTCGCTCGGTATAAGGCAGCTTCCAATGTCAAAGTCCAGCATGACTTCCTCTTGTTTCTTTATCCCGCGATTCCCAATTTCTAAGTACCCCAATTGCAATAAAACACCTTTAAAGGAAACATTGCTGCATAAGCAGGCTTTGGAAACGGGCTCTTTCCCAAAATGTGAGAAGTCTTCATATGGCTATTACAGATACAAGCCAGTTCCTCAATGGTCACATTAGATTATGTCAGAAAAGTACAAACCTCTGGGTAGGCTGCGGAGGTGAAACTATGCAGGCAGGAGTTTATGGTTCTAAATGGCTTCTACTGAGGTGTGTGGAACAGGCGGGCTGCAATCTTTGAGGGAGTGGAGAAAAACCTGCTTCTCACTCTAGAAAATGGGGTTCACCTAGGGCAGATTTAACCCCTATTTCAAAAGGTTTCCACAAGCTATACCCTCTTTATTTCATCCTTAATGTAAATGATTCCCATTAATTCCTGGAAGAAAAAATAAAGGGGGAAGGCTAATAGCTCAGTGGTAGAACATCTGCCTTGCATGCAGAAGGTCCCAGCTTCAATCCCCTGTATCTCCAAAAAGGGCTGAGAGAGACTCCCTGTCTGAACGCCTGGAGAGCCACTGCCAAGTCAGTGTAGATAATACTGTGCTTGATAGTAATGGTCTGACTTGGTATACAGCAGCTTCCTGTGTTCCTACGACAGTGTGCTCTAGTATGTATCAAGAGGGATCCGCTGGGGTGTGCCTTGTATTTCAGTGCCTAACTGATGGGTGAGCCAACGTTTGCTTCACTAGTATATGTGGATCAATTTGTATGTAGTATGCTAACCTGACACTGGTGGATGAAGAACCTGCTGTGATTTCTGTCATAAAGGGTGAAGACAGATGTAATACTAAGCAACAACCAGGGATCACATTGGAGTGACTCCAGAAGAATTTAGTTTGGGGGAATTGGGGTTGGCGTTAATTAGGGGAGCAAGTGTTTAATCTGTGCTGTGTGTGGGCCCTTTGATATACAGTGATTGAAAGCTGGGAGAATGAATGTTTCTACCTCCACTGTTGGAGGCAGTATGCTACTGTATACCAACGGCTGGGCATTTCAAGTGGGGATGCATTCAGGTCCTGTTTGTGGGCTTCCCATAAGCAACTGGTTGGTCACTGTGAGAATCCAGAATGCTTGAGTAGATCGGACTTTAGCCTGATCCAGCAGGGCTCTCCTTATTTTCTTATGAAATGTGGGGAGGGAAGGGAATGCCTGCTACCCCTAGCTACTGTGTGGAGTTTTCCCTTCTCTGTGCAGGTTCCCACCAGAGATATAGTCGTCCAGGGTCTCAGGGGGTCTTAGACCCCTTACTTTTTGGGGAGCAGGGTCCCTATGTCTCCAACATCCTATGAGCCAAGAAGCATGAAATGGGAGTGTGTTAGCCACTGAGAAAAGTCTTCTAACATGCTTCCTTGTCCATTTCTGCTGATTGGAGACAATCAGAGTGAAAGAAGGTGAGTCAGCCACAGAGAAGACTCTTTTCAGTAGCTAACACTCTCCCCTTTCATGCTTATTGGCTCCTGGGGATGTTGTGAGAAAAGGCATTAACACGGATCTCATTCTCAACCCAGCACCAAAAAGGGGGGGGAGGGGCTGTGACTACTATGAAGGGACCCTGCACTTCTCAATTGCCCACTACCCTACTGGTTCTCACTATTTTGCAGGCATTTTGCTCATAGAGGGGAAAATATGCCAGACACAACCTACTTTTCTGCTTAATTTTTCACATCCAAATCAGGGTGGGTGACCTTTTTTCTGTTGCAATTTGGGGGGGGTCATTCCCTCTGAGATAAACTGTTGTGGGCTGCATGCCCAACTGTGGATGGAGCTGAAGCCCGCAGTGGTTGGGGCCCGAGCAAAAAGTGGTTGGGACTACCGCTCCTCTCTCTCTCTCTCTCTCTCTCTCTCTCTCTCTCTCTCTCTCTCTCTCTCTCTGCACCACCTGCTGTTTCCCCTCCCTTTCCATCCTTACTCAGTGGGCTGATGCGATAGAGATACATTGCAGAGGGCTTCTGAAATTAGGACTAGGTCCATGGATTTCCCACCTGTAATCTAAAAAGAAAAGCAGTTTGCCTCTAGAGCAGTACAGATGGCAGCCGTGGGAGCCTTGCAGCTAGTATATTGACTGTATATGTGTTTATCCTTTGTGTGAGTGATAGGCTCATTGGAGCACTGTTCTTTGGAACACAACTGCATGGAAAAACTGACTCTACTCATTCCGCCACTCCATTCCCTGTAGTCTGCAGGTATTCTACCCACCTGCATGTCAAATGCAGACTTTAGCAGTCCAGCAGGGGCTGTGCTGGTATATTAGCCAAAGTGCCATGTCAGCAAGATGTTGTCTTCCACTGTGTCATGAGTCAGGAATAAACCTGCTGGGGATTGAACCAGGAATCTTCTGCATGCAAGGCAGTTGCTGTACCACTGAGACACAGTCCTTTTCTCCTTTGGTACTAAACTGAAGACATAACAGAACTTGAGTCAGATGTGCCCTTGAAGCAAGGGGCCTGATGCAGCATTCTGTTCTGCACTAACTTCATGCCAGGTGTTTTAAGTTTCTTAAAGACAATGGTGTCTAATATTTAAACAGGAGCCATGCTTCCATGTGCCTAAAAGTTATGTTATGGTACTGCAGTTGTAAAAGCACAGGATGTTCAGTGTCCTTCCTCCAAGAAGTCTGACTCTTTATTATGTAAACAGCATGACTGATTACTTATCTTGCAATGATTGCAAGATCCAATTGTATTATTCACTTTTTAAAATAAAATAAAAAGGTGAGTGGATGTGTGAGTAGAAATTACCAGAAAGAGCAACCAGAAATGATCAGAGGACATTTTGCCGCTCCTTTACAAGAAAGGTTTATGATGTTTGTGGCTTTGTAGTCAAGAAAAAAGATGAGGGGACATGACAGAGGTGTATAAAATTACAGAGTGAAGAAAGTGGATTGAGAGAAGTTTTCCTCCCTCATAGCGCTAGAACTCCAGAGTCATCCAATGAAAATGAATGGTGGGAGATTTGGGACTGACAAAAGGAAGGATTTCTTCATGTAGTGCTTAATTAACCAAGCCCTGAAACTCGTAAAATGGTTAAAGAGAGAAGGAAAGCAAAAGCAGGAGGAGATAGAAACACAGTCAGAACCCTAAATGCAACAATACAGCGACTAGTACGTAGGGACAAAGAGAACTATTACAATAGTTATTGCATAGAAATAGAAGTGGACAACAAAAGAGGGTAGAATAAGAGCCCTATTCCAAAAGATTAGAGAAATTAAAGGGAAATTTAAACCAAGAGTTAGGGATGTTGAATAATCAACAGGGGAACACACTGACTGACGGAGATGAAATAAAAGGAAGATGGAAGCAATACACTGAAGAACTCTGTAAAAGAGATGCAAGGATGACAGATTCATTCACGGAGGAACTGTATGATGAAGAACCAGAAATTTTAGAATGTGAGGTGAAAGCTGCTCTTAAAATAATTGGAAGAAACAAATCACCAGGAATAGATGGCATACCAATAGAGTTGCTACAAGCTACTGAGACTGAATCTGTCCAACTGTTGAAAAATTTGTCAACAAATATGGAAAACTAAACAATGGCCCACAGATTGGAAGCGTTCCATATACATCCCAATTCCAAAGAAAGGGGATCCGAAGAAATGCAGTAATTATTGACTATT
This sequence comes from Rhineura floridana, assembly GCF_030035675.1. NCBI lineage: Eukaryota > Metazoa > Chordata > Lepidosauria > Squamata > Rhineuridae > Rhineura > Rhineura floridana. The sequence goes on from NC_084485.1 coordinate 39,742,377, forward strand.
GCCTTAATATCCCATGCAAGTAAAGTAATGCTCAAGATTCTACAACAAAGGCTCTTGTCATATATGGAGCAAGAAATGCCAGATGTCCAAGCTGGATTTAGAAAGGGAAGAGGTACCAGAGATCATGTCGCAAACATACGTTGGATAATGGAATGGAGCAAGGAATTTCAGAAGAAAATCACCCTGTGCTTCATAGATTACAGCAAAGCCTTTGACTGTGTAGATCAGCCTTTCCCAACCAGTGTGCCTCCAGATGTTGTTGGACCACAACTCCCATCTTTCCTGACCATTGGCAATGCTGGCTGAGGCTGATGGGAGTTGTGGTCCAACAACATCTGGAGGCACACTGGTTGGGAAAGGCATGGAATGCTTTAAAAGAAATGGGGGTGCCACAGCATCTGATTGTCCTCATGCACAACCTATACTCTGGACAAGAGGCTACTGTAAGGACAGAATATGGAGAACCTGACTGGTTCCCAATCAGAAAGGGTGTGAGACAGGGGTGTATTTTATTACCCTTTTTGTTTAATCTATATGCAGAACATATCATACGGAAAGCAGGATTGGACCAAGATGAAGGAGGTGTGAAAGCTGGAGGGAGAAATATCAATAATTTAAGATATGCAGATGATACCATACTACTAGCAGAAACCAATAATGATTTGAAACGAATGCTGATGAAAGTTAGAGGAAAGCAGATAAGCAGGACTACAGCTGAACGTCAAGAAGACTAAAGTAATGACAACAGAAGATTTATGTAACTTTAAAGTTGCCAATGAAGATATTGAACTTGTCAAGCATTATCAATACCTCAGCACAGTCCTTAACCAAAATGGAGACAATAGTCAAGAAATTAGAAGAAGGCTAGGACTGGGGAGGGCAGCTATGAGAGAACTAGAAAAGGTCCTCAAATGCAAAGATGTATCACTGTACAGTAAAGTCAGGATCATTCAGACCATGATATTCCTGATCTCTATGTATGGATGTGGAAGTTGGACAGTGAAAAAATCAGCTAGGAGAAATATGAACTCATTTGAAATGTGGTGTCGGAGGAGAGCTTTGTGCATACCATGGACTGCGAAAAAGACAAATAATTGGGTGTTAGAACAAATTAAACCAGAACTGTCACTAGAAGCTAAAATGATGAAACAGAGGTTATCACACTTTGGACACATCATGAGAAGACATGATTCACTAGAAAAGACAATAATGCTGGGGAAAACAGCAAGGAGTAGAAAAAGAGGAAGGCCAAAAAAGAGATGGATTGATTCCATAAAGGAAGCCACAGACCTGAACTTACAAGATCTGAACAGGGTGGTTCATGACAGATGCTTTTGGAGGTCACTGTTTCATAGGGTCGCCATAAGTCATAATAGACTTGAAGGCACATAACAACAACAACAAGCCACAAGAGGTGGTGATGACCACCAACTTAGATTTCTTTAAATGGCATTAAGATAGTTTCATAGAGGATAAGGCTCACAGTGGATATTACTTATGATGGCTATATCATACCTCCAGGATCGGGGCAGCATGGTTCTGAATACCAATTTTTAGGGATCCAAAATTGGAGAGGAGTGTCCTCCTTTTGGGTTTCCCATGGGCATCTGCCCGGCCACTGTGGGAAACAACTTAATGTTTCTAGGCTAAATAGGCCTTTGGTCTGATCCAGCAGGGCTGTTCTTTGTATGCAAGATCCTTTAAAAATGATGGCTGTTGCAGTGGAACCTTGATTGGAGGAGGAGGAGGTGATGATGATGGTTGAGGCAAGCACCCAGGCAAACTTGCTCCAAGGGACTGAATCTAAATTTGCATATCCTTTTAAAACTCCTTTTGTGCAACCAGTCCTATTGTTTGCTCCTAGTTAAGTTTTCTATGGCAGTGAGGAGATTGCTGTGTTGTAGAAAGCATTTCATATTCATCTGTAATGTTTTATGTAAATCTGAATCCATTGTACTACACTAAATGGAAGATTTAAGGAAATGCCTCCTCATTCAGGATGCGTATATGAGAATTTGTGACTCTGGAAAATCCCTTCTTCCTTTTAATTACCACCCTTGATGGAAATACTGGAGGGACTGCCACTGCAGATATTGGAGTGGCAGCAAGAACTGGCTAGGTAAGTATAGTATAGTTGCTCCATTCACTTTATGTTTATGCTATGTGATAGCACCATGGTCAAGACTGTCTTTTTGGACATTGCTTGAATTCTAAATCCTAATCCAGCATCATTCATGTTAAATTGTAGATTTAGCAACTTCCCCTCTTCTGCTCTAAAATGTACTGCCCTGGTGGCAATCATTTGTCTTACAAATCTAGTGTTATCTTGTCCACATGGTATTTTCTTAAGAACGGTTCATGCAAGATCACTTGTGCAGTATTGTAAGAAAATGTAGTTGCAAGGGTATTGGAAAGAGAATGGGAAACAAAAACTTGATGGGCCAGATGTGGTAGAAGCTTCATCTACTGAGAAACGGAATCCTGCCTACTCTGAACCAAGAGTTGTATCCAACGAAGTCACTGAGCTAGTGGAATGGTTTCTGCTTCTGCCATGGAACTTCCCTTTTCTCTTGCATCCCCTGCACCTCCCCCCCCAAATCTGTTCTGGAGAGTTGGGAGCAATACAGAGGATAGGAGAGGGAGGGGAAATTCTGTTACAAGAGAGGAAGTCGTTCTGCTTGCCTAATGACTTAATTAGATACAACCCACCATTAGGTAGGGTAACATATAATGTGTCAGATAGGAATGGAAGGATCTGTCAATTTCAGTTCTCTCAGTTTTTCATTTTTCCAATCTGAAATTCAGTTCTCATTTCCGCAACAACTTGCAACATTTCAATCCTCATGAAAATTCTTCAGCATTGTAGTGTGTATTTCTCCCAACAAACATATTTTATATGTGGTTTTGGTTAATGTACACATTTTGCAAGCAATTTATCCTAATGTACTGAATTTTTGTTTGTTATTTTCATGAATGTATTCAATTTTATGCACATTTTCCCCTAATATATGTATTTTTGAAAACATTGGTTGATTGGAGAACCGCATCACAAAATCTGAATATGTATGAATTTTGAAGGATGGCTGTGTTCAGGTTCTCATAATGTTTTGGAAACTGCAAATTTGGTAGGTTTGTCTTTAAAGCTAACTGATCCAAATTTCTCCTCCATCCTTAGTCTCAGGCAGCCAATTATGTGGTGTCATTAAAAAAGCTTTATATGAACAATTATTTTGTTTTTATTAGTGTAGAATGCCATTTGGATTTTCTGCCGAGCACATTTGTTTCACTCTTTTGGCACTTGGGTCGTTTGCCTTTTTGAGCCGTCCTTGATCTTTTGCCTCTGTGTGCTTATAAATCAATAACAAGAAGTCTTATGGCACCTTAAAGTTCAACTGTTTCAAAGATGAACAGACTTAATTTGACTTCTAGTAACTCAGGACAACCCACGCCCTCTGGTGGCACGTTTCTGCTCTGATGTCTGTATTTGGTTAATGTGGAAGAAGTGCAAATGTAGATTCTCCACAACCGTGTTGTCTAGAAACTGTTTCTTAAAAGATAACTTTATCTAAATTCTAACAGAAATAAATTATTTTGCCATGACACTTTCCCTCCAGGTGTGAGGGACAGCCAAGTACACTGTAGGTAGAGACACACTTCCTGTTCTGCCAGTTCCAGTGTGTCTCCACCTCTCCTTTCTGAAAACAGGGGCCCACGATGCTAGTCAAACTCTACCCTTTTTTTTTTAACTGTAAAACCTGGTGGGAGCACCTTGAATACTTTTTTAAAATTCAGCTTCAAAGAGATTTCACAACTGATTGGCAGGTCAACCTGTTGCCCCTCCAGATGTGGCCAATGGAAATGTATTACTGTGGGTGATTAGTGTGCTCACAGCCTAAATCTTGTGATGTGTGGGTTTAAACTCAGAGAACCAGCCCTACTATTAGGCAAAGTGAGGAGGATGCTGGGAGTGGTAGCCCATCCATCCATTCTTTTCTTCGTGCGTGGGTGCCTGACAGCATTGGTGATGCTTGTTTGAAGTGAGTCTAAACTGCCACTCCATTTGACTTCTTTATGTAGCAGCAGAGGAGGGGCACCATATTGTCTTTTGTTTCAGGAAGTAAAATGTTTTGGGCTGGCCCTGGCTATTCTCTATCTGGGATACAATTCCTTGTGTACCTTAGTATAGCTCAGTGGTAGAGCAACTGCTTTGCATACAGATGGTCCCAGGTTCTTCATGTAAGCTGGGAAAGACTCCTGTCTGAAACCCTGGAAAACTGCTGTCAATCAGGGTAGCCCATACTGAACTAAGGATTAATTGTGTGAGCCAGTATAAGGTTCCTATGGTTCCTAGTACCCCCTCAGTTGAGATATTATCTGTCCATAGAAGGTCTGCAGTATTTCTTCATATATTGTAGATCTATGTATCAAGACATAAATGTTTTCCCAAGAATATCCTTGTAAAAGGATAATCGGCAAACAAGTCTGGTGCCAGATGTGTGCCTAGCTCTTACGAGCATACTTGTTGGACAGCAGTGTCAACCAGCATCAGGTCTAGTAACTGATATGCCCCACTTTGGAAACCTTGACTTCAGACCATGCTTTTCTGCTACTTGGAAAGCTTCCCTTTCTGTAACTAGCGTGTTAAAATCTAAGTGCTCCAGAACATGATTTCAAAATTATTCTGTTGGTAAAAGCTCTTGAATATTCTACCAAATAGGTACTCACTGAGTACACTTCGCCAAATTGGCCTGTGTCCCTCTGCATGGCAAGAAATGTCAAGACTTGAAGCACAGAGGGTTTTTTTTGTTCAGTTAACGCCTGTATGAAAATTGTGACCCATCAAACCAAACACAGCCTGCTAGCTATTTATGATAACCTGCCAGAGGCTCAATAAACCTGTTTTTTTAACCTGTGTGGGACTGCATAATGGATTTCAAACACATTGCAAACCACAATTCATAGCTGCCAGGCAGTGTTTGCCTTGGTGGGATCACAAGGCGGATAAGAGAAAAATCAACTCATTTGAAATGTGGTGCTGGCGGAGAGCTTTGCACATACCATGGACTGCAAAAAAGACAAAGAACTGGGTGTTAGAACAAATTAAACCAGAACTGTCACTAGAAGCTAAAATGATGAAACAGAGGTTATCATACTTTGGACACATCATGAGAAGACATGATTCATTAGAAAAGACAATAATGCTGGGAAAAACAGCAGGAAGTAGAAAAAGAAGAAGGCCAAAGAAGAGATGGATTGATTCCATAAAGGAAGCCACAGACCTGAACTTACAAGATCTGAACAGGGTGGTTCACGACAGATGCTCTGGGAGGTCACTGATTCATAGGGTCGCCCTAAGTCGTAATCGACTTGAATGCACATAACAACAACAAAATATACTGTTTAAGTGTAAAAAAACAAACCTCTAAGCAGTTTACAAAAATATGTGTATGAAATAATAGAAGCTAATAACTCCTTACCTCTAGGGGAAACCACTGATCTGTGGGTCAAACTTGGCCCACCAGGAGTTAAGATTTGGCGCACGAGGTCATTTTCTCTGAACCATGGCCACCTGTCATCATATATGATGTCACGTGTGGAACAGTTAGAGACTCTGCTGCCACTGCAAGATCTGAAGCCTTAAAGTGTGCACCTGATTTTGCATTGGAAGAGGAAGGCAGGTTTCTACTCTACCAAAACTTCAGGTAGTTTAGACTACAGCAGCGTGCAAGGCTCTTTGCAAACGCTCTGTGTGGCCCATTTCAGAACTGGGATTAAAAGGATGTAGAGCAATATTTTTATTTTCTATATTTTATATAGAGGTTTCATTACTTACACTGTTTTAATTTCTAAACCGTTGTTAACTACCTTGAGTTCTGGGAAGCTGTGGGTTAGAAATGGGGAGGGGGGAGAGATCACTCTTATGGTTGCTTTTAACTGGCCTCAGTTTCTGCACTTGTAAAACAACTTCTTGCAGATAGCGTGATTTAAATATTATGAATGAATAACACAGATTACGTATTTGAATATTACAAGGACTGACTCAGCTCCTCTTTTGAAGTGCTGTGAAACTGAGCCATGTTCAGCTGTTATCGCCTTTGCATTCTCTTGCGGCTGCTTGAATCTCTGTTGCAGTTAATGATTCAGAAAGTGTATTTATGGTGATGCACCTGGTCAGATATATCTGTTAAGTGGCTAATAAGTACCCATATTCCCAGCTATTTCAATGACCCTTGTAACTATCACATGATGGCCATTCAGTGGAGTCACCCTACTGAGAGATGGCTGACTTGGATGGATAGCCTGTTACCTGAAGGCAGTGTAGTTTCATCGGGGCGCATGACAAATTCATCACATAATAGCTGCCACCTGGTTGTATGAACAGGCCCTGTGTGTGTGTTTCTCTAATATATGATGTCAAAATCACATCACCCCCAATAATACTTCATCCCACTCTGTTACTAGAAAATTGATTTGAGTGAAGCAGGAAGGAAAGGAACAAATAGTTCTATGGAGGGATGTGTGGGGGTCTTTGAGGAAGAATCTGTGGGGGAGCTGCCACTGCTTCCCATACCCTGCCGGCTAGCTGCCAGCTCCAGGACTGGCATAGTTTCAGGGACTGTTGTGGGTGTGTTGAGGGAACGAGGGGGCTTAGGTCCTATGAACCCATGGTTGCCCTTGACACTACCACCCTGGAACACCCCATTTTGTCCCCTGCCATTGATGGAACATCTCCATAGGGATGTCTGCGCTCTTGGAGCTTTCTGCAGGTGTATCCCAGGGGAGGGGTCAACGACATAAGTGCTTTCTTGCTGGAGGGGTCTCCCAGAGCAGCACTTAACACAGCTTTCTGTGGCCCATTCACTGGTCATATACTTGTTGTAGGATTGTGGTCCTTACTGGGAAGTTACTGGAACTTAACAAGGGTTAAACCCAAGTTCCTCCGTGGCGCAGAGTGGTAAGCGGCGGTAACGTAGCCGAAGCTCTGCTCACGGCCCGAGTTCGATTCCAACGAAAGGAGGAAGTCGAATCTCCGGTAAAAGGGGTCGAGGTCCACTCAGCCTTCCATCCATCCGTGGTCGGTAAAATGAGTACCCGGCATATGCTGGGGGGTAAAGAAAGGCCAGGAATGGAACTGGCAATCCCACCCCATATATATGGTCTGCCTAGTAAACGTCGCAAGACGTCACCCTAAGAGTCGGAAACGACTTGCGCTACAAGTGCGGGGACACCTTTACCTTTAAACCCATGAAGAAGAAGAGAAAAGGGTTGAGAAGCTGAGCCGTAATCTCCTAGTTTTTTATTTTAAAAGGCACACTAAACTGTTAAGTCATGTATGCAAACATATATTTCAAAGTAATGTAATATACACATCATATTAGAGTTAAACTGATTTAACAGTAGATAACTTGTCTGGTCCCCCTCCCCCTCTGCCTCCACTAAGAACTTTAATTCACAGCGTGGGGGTTGTATCTAACTCAGAGCAAAGGATGTGAGTTTCGTTGAATAGCCAGAGACTCCCCTCCACCATGAACTAGGCATTTAGGGAAACAATAACACTTAAAACCATGATACAGCCACCACTTTATCTTGGGGTATACCTAACCTATAGTCATTTCATGACAATTATGTCTATGATGGGGAAGTAAATATTTCTTTTCCAGGTGTGTGGTTGCTGTTTTTAAAACCAGATAGCATTTTATAAATGAAACAGCCTGACAGTAAACCTATGAGGAAGTTCTGTTATGAGGAAGAAGACCTCTGCGTTCCTTCCCCATCTCTAATATCTGCCCCTTAAAAATCCCCTTCTAAGGGTCAAGTTAGATGCGACATTAATTGCATGAATGTAGTGAAACTTCGTATATTTTGATGTGTGAATAGAGGCCACATGAAAGCTTGAGCAGGTTGGGGGACCGCGTTGGATGGGTAGAGGAGGGTAGAGAGAACTTTTTCTCTCCTTGCCTTGGCCCTCACAAAGATCTCCTTGAAGCTGCTATTTGCATTTCAAGGCTAGTCCTCATTAGTGTCAACAGCCATGTGCAATTCTCCATGGTAAAGTATTTAGATTGGTAGGACTAAGAAATGGCTCCTGAACCTTTCTGTGTGTCCCTAATTCATTTTCCTGGAGTCTAGGGCAGCAGAAAAAGATTGTTATTCTTCCCCTCTTGAAATCAGTCACTGGGTAAAAAGCAAAAGTTTCAAATGTGAATACTTCGGGCAAAGCACATAGATAGAGTCTCTCCACAAAGCTGTACAGTGGGACAGCCATTGAGCTGTACAGCAGGTCAGCAGTTGCATTCTGTGGAACAGTGATGTTCTGGAATAAAGGGCATGGGACTGTCTGCAGTGGTAGTCCTACTCAGAGTAGACTCATTGTAACAAATGGATATGACTAACTTGGTTTCAGTGGGTCTGCTCTGAGTAGGACTTAGTGGGATCCAGCCCATGGTTTACAACAGGGCCACTTTCCCTTCTGGGCAACCTTCCAGGGGGCCACATGCCAACTGTGGGAGGGGACAGATGCAAAAGTGAGCAGAGCAATGAATGTGAATTTTACCTTTGTTCAGTAGGCTAGTTTCTTCACACTCTCGCATCCCTTCCTGTTGCCATCCAGGCAAGCAAGAGGCTTTATTAGAATTCAAGGGCACATATCAGCCAGCCAGAAATGCTCGAGGAGGGTGTAAAGCAGGGCCAGTGAGGTGCGTCTTCGGGGAGAGTGCGGAAAGCAAGATAGAGAGGCCTGGAGAGCTACACTTATTCCCCAGGCCTGAGATGCCCCATCCCAAAAGCACTTGTACAAGAGCTAGGAGCAGGGTCGTTACCCAGCAAGGGAGCAAGGGGAAAGTTCCTAGGATAGAATCAGAGCAACGCTACTCTCAATCCCACATGGAAGATCTCATGGGCTTCTTTCATGGTGCATCCCGTAGAAGGTGCCCTGTACCGAATCAGACCGCTGGCTCATCTGCTTCAGTATTCTTGACACTGACTGGCAAAGGCGGTCCTGTGTTTCGGACAGGGACATTCCTAGCCCTACTTGGAGTTGCTGAATTGAACCTGGAATCTAATGCATGCAAAACCAGCGCTCTGCCAGTGAGCTATAGCTTTTCCCACCAATAGGCTTCCACAGATCTCATCCTGTAGTCCACTGGGCTTTCACTGGTCAGCTAGCACCCACACTGAATCACAGATCACACTGGCAGTACTGTTACCAATCCATAACAAGGCCCAGTATGAAGTGCCTTGCATGGCTTGGAGCACCAATATCTCGTGGAACACCTGTTCCCATAAGAGTCTGCCTGGACGCTAGGGTCATCATGATTGCTGGTCTTGGACCGAATTAAAATAAATTAAATTAAATTCAAGGTCATCATGGGGAGGCTCTTCTCCAGGTGTTGCCTCTGTCAGAAGGTGGGGGCAAGAGAGAGCGCCTTCTTTATGGAAAGCTCACTGTGAGAAGGCTTGCTTGGTGCCTAAATTGACATTGTTTTCACACTAGGCAAAACATTTTTTCTTTATTTTATTGTTGATTCTTAGAGTGATTTAGTTTAATAGATTAACTTTGTGCTGAGCAGGTCATGTTAGGAGGGAATTTGTTTTGATCATTGTAGTAAGGTGTATTGCTGCATTCACTAAAATTGATCTTAATTGTGTTTTAAATCTTGAATTTTATGTGACTTTTGTATTGATGTATATGGCTTTTTACTGTACATTGCCTTGAGACTGTATAAGGTGATTGATAAGCTTAATAAAGAAAATAACAGTGTATAGGGATACAAATTAAACAGTAGGTCCCGTGGTACATATTTGTGAATGAATAAGAGGGAGGGGGTTCTGGATCTGAAAAGTTTGAAGATTCAGAGTGTACCACCCTTCTTCCATTGTAATAGGTCTAACACTTGTGCTTCAGAACTGAGATGGCAGTGAGATAAAGAGAGACAAGGAAGCCAGCAGAGGCCGTACCAAAGTGTTAGTCACTTTGGGGCCCTAGCTATGTGATTTTTGTGTCACAACTCTTGGATGTGTGTCACAGAGGGCTAGCTCATGCATGCATGCATTTCACCTAGTCATCAAGCGATGAGTTATGTGTGTGAGCTGTTGCATTTTAATCATACATAGGAGAAAATTTTCATACTGCTCGATTTCATCCCACATAAAGCTTTTCAGTAGAGTATGCTCACACCTTCAGCTGAAAATTACCAAGTGGTCTGTACAAAGTATTAAACAGTGTTCAGTTAGATGTAAAATGTCTGGAAATGTTGAAGCCTTGGGGGAAAGGCTTCTCTTTTTTTCCCTGGAAAATAATGGGCATTTGAGGAGAGGATGAAAATATAATTACTTTTTTTTCAGCCTAAACTTATTTTACTGATTTTACAACATACAGTGTATTATCTAAATCTTAGTTAACATATGAAACTGTACTATTTGGCATACTTATGAAATTTACACAGCAATCCTATGCATGTTTACTTAGAAGTTAAGACTCTCTCTGTTTAGTGGAGCTTAACCCCAGGTAAACACACTTAGGGCTGCAACCTCCAAATTATAAATTCTTTCGTTTTGTGGCATGGGGAGAGGTGAAAAGGTGAACTACAATGGAGGAGCCACGTGAAAACTGTAACAGATGCAAGAGACTTGTTTCTAGTATCTCAAAACTAGATCAAAGATCACCAGAAGAAAGCAAGCAGCAATTCATAAACAACGAACTCCGTATATTATTTATTTATTTATTTATTTATTTATTTTATTTTATTTATATACCGCCCTAAGCCCAAGGGCTCTCTGGGCGGTGTACATAACAATAAAACAATCAGAAAATATATAAATACAATAATACGATGGAATCAAACCAAACAGACGTAAACAAAAATCAAAACAGCAGCAAAATAATCAATAAATATTAATAGTACACATTAAAATGCCTGGGAATATAAAAAGGTTTTCACCTGGCGCCGAAAAGATAGCAGCGTCGGCGCCAGGCACACCTCATCGGGGAGACCATTCCACAGTTCGGGGGCCACAAGCGAAAAGGCCCTATTCTAGTCACCACCCTCCAAGCTTCTCGATGGGATGGTACTTGGAGGAGGGCCTTAGATGTTGAGCGCAGTGTACGGGTAGTTTCATATTGGGAGAGGCGCTCCACCAGGTATTGTGGTCCCATGCCGTGTAAGGCTTTATAGGTCAAAACCAGCACTTTGAATTTAGCCCGGAAACAAATAGGAAGCCAGTGCAGATGGGCCAGAACAGGTGTTATATGAGCGGACCTTCTGGTCCGCGTCAACAATCTGGCCGCTGCATTCTGGACTAACTGTAGTTTCCGAACTGTCTTCAAGGGCAGCCCAACGTAGAGCGTGTTGCAGTAGTCCAATCTAGAAGTTACCAGAGCATGAACGACTGAGGCGAGGTCGTCACTGTCCAGATAGGGACGTAGCTGGGCTACCAATCGAAGATGGTAAAAAGCATTCCGTGCCACTAAGGCTACCTGAGCCTCAAGAGACAGGGAAGGGTCGAAAAGAACTCCCAAGCTACGAACCTGTTCTTTCAAGGGGAGTGTAACCCCATCCAGAACAGGGTGAACATCCACCATCTGGGCAGAGAAGGCACTCACTAACAGCGTCTCGGTCTTGTCTGGATTAAGCTCTTCCCATGCTCTTCCCATGAGGATAGCAGCACCCTCTAAGCGCAGAAATGCTTGCTGGGTTTGAGTGTTGCATATGTCTACAACACAGCATGCACAGGAATTATCATTCTCTGATGCTGTGAGGTTGTCTTGCATGAAAATGTTCATCCTACATGTTAATGAGTGAGTGAAATCATCTTGAAAGCATTAAACTCATTCCAACGAAAAAAAGTTTCATAAAGTTTGTTTTCCCAGTGTTACTCAAAATTTCCCATTTTTCTTGTGGAAAACTTGGGAAATGGGAGAGGGGACTTTTCTTCTACTTTTTCTGTCCCCACCCCCATTCTGAAATTAGTTACACTCATCCTATTCTGCCTAATTCCCATGGCTCTTGGCAGTGCGAGAGGTTGGATTTGTTATCCTTGGAGTGTCCCTTCAACACTGCAGCTTTAAGTAGAGTTCCTTCTCTGGTAGAGACAGTTTTTTGTTGTGCTTGTTGGTGTCGCTTTTGTAAATTAGGTTGTTGTGTTTGTACTTTTTTACTGATTGTATTACCATTTTATGATTAGGGTATATGTTGCTTTCTGTATTTCTAGAAGAGCAAGGCACAAACCATAGTAATCAAGTTGGCCTCCAAGCTGCTGCAAAGAAGGGGCAGAAACTGCTCTTGTTTGTTAAAGTATAAAAGCTCCAGGGTGAGCAGAGATTATTGTATTTTTAAGCCCTCTTAGCCCAGTAGCAGGTGGCCTCCATATATATCAAGGAACAGGAAGGATATCCTTTTGCAGGGGAAGACGGATAAACAAGCCAGGCTGAACCTTGGAGAGAGTTGGCACTTGCAAATAACACCCTCAGCCCATTTGAAGGAAATCCTGTCCTTTTGTGTAGGAACCAAGGAGTGGGGCTGGTGTGTATACATCCGTAGCAGCTGATTTGAAAAGCAGCTGCTTTGACTAGAGAGATATTGTTTAGTGTGCCTTCACTTTGAAGTGTAACATGGTATTATTATGTCTCATTAGGATTTCTCCCATCTAGCTGAATTGGTCAGGGAGTGCATGGAAGCAGTCTCCTAGAGCTTGACCATCCAGGGTGAGAGTCTTCAACTTGCAATTTGCTCTTCTTACTCCTTCCTTTTCTGAGTTCAAAAAATAATATCTGTCTGTCTGAAAATGCTGCTCATCTGAACTTGGGATATTGTTGAACACATTATCTCTTGACCATGGTGGCAATCAAAAGGAAGTTTAGCCAATTTCTGAACTCTAGACCACTAGAGAGACATTTTTAAGAAATAGATTTTTCTAACCAGAGAACTACAGAAGACATTACTATTTCCCATCATCATGTGTATATATTATCTTCCATATATCAATGGACTATGTTTGTGTTAGAACAGAAGTAGGGGAAGGGCTGTAGCTCAGTGATAGAGCATGCGTTTTGCATGCAGAAGGTCCCAATCCCTGGCATCTCCAGTTAGGCCTAGGAGAGACTCTTGCCAGAAATCCTGAAGAGCCACTGCCAGTCAGCGAAGACAATACTAAGCTAGATGGACTGTGGGCCTGACTCAACATAAGGCAACTTCCTATGTTCCTAGTGCTTTCTCTTGAACTCATGTGCCACTGCTCTGGAAATTGGGTAGGATCTGTATCTGTGTAAGAAGGATCTGTGTGTGCAAAACGGCTGGATCTTACTGTGTGTGTGTGCCATTAAATTGCCATTAATACACATACATCAATGCCAATGCAACACTATAAGGCAAATTGATTGGACACCAGTATTGGTTGGGCAGTGGATAACCAGCCTATGGCCAAGGCATCAGCCAAAAACCTTACAGATCCTCATGGAGCTACCATTAGCTGTGCTACATGCTTAATTCTGCACGTGGATATCTCTGGATTATGCCCATGCTTCTGAACTTATTTTCTGACCATACACAAGCAAAACTATTTTCAAATTAGAAACAAAGAGTGCTTTGTTTCCTGAGGAACCATATTAGTAATGCAGTTGAGTAAAATACCAGAAATGTTCACCAGGAGAAAAGAATGCCTTCTCTAGTTCTGCTCATTTGTTTACTCAGAAAGCAAGTCGCCAGTGCATAGCAGAAAGTACAGGAGAAGGGAAAAGGAAGCACTTAGGGAACCAGGAAACAAAGTTTGGCTACAAGGTAAAACAGCTGTGAAATAAGATAAACAAATCACGCAAGGCATTTATTATTAGCTTAATTTTAAATTAACAACAACCGTCATGTTGTACAGATTCAAAAAATATTGGGTTTTGTTAGTGGTTGTCAGTCTGTTAAGATATGCATAGCCTGAATCCAGAGATTATTAAACTTCCCCCTCTCCTCCCAGTGCAGAACTTCAGAACTGTTCCTCATTCTGTTAGAGCTAATGTGTGAAATTGTTTTGCCTGGTACAGCTGTGTGTTCCATGGTGTATGCAAATAATTATTGCTGTATATGTGTTCCAGCAATCACAATGGTCAGCCTAGGATAAACATGTGAGCCAGGAAATGGTGAGCTGTAGAATCCTGGCTGTATGATTATTTATTTATTATTATTTATTTATTACATTTATACCCCACCTTTCTTTTTCATTAGAGAAACCCAAGGCAGCTTACATATGGTTCCCAGGCGGTCTCCCATCCAGGCACTGACCAGACCTGACCCTGCTTCAGCAGGGAGCTGGCCTCATGTGCCTTCAAACCATAGCCTGGGAACCCCATATGATGGGATGTCTGCCTGATTATCTAACCATGTGCTTATAATGATAGACTTAATCAAATAATTTAAGATTTATATCACACTCTTCAATCAAATTAACATGTCAGATTACAATAAAATATTAAAACACAGTGGGCATCGTCAAACGTGAGCAGATTTCTGTTTGCACAGTGGCACTTCCCCTTCTCCCCCACCCTGGGCACCCCCGCAATCTGCTCAGGTGGGATGGCCAGTGGCCAAGGCTGATGGGTGGGAGTTGTTGTCCAGCAGCATTTGGAATGCCGCACATTCCACATCCCTGATATGTAGTAATAGTGAACCAAATCCTCAGAGTGGATTCTTTTGTAGCCAAACTGGGCTGAGGGAACTCCATCAGAGAGAATCTTTCAGGACCGCCCCCCCCAGTAGTTTCTGAACTATGTTCAGAGGCAATCCTGTGTATAATGTATTCCAGTAGTCACAACCGTAGTCACTTGTGTTTCTATGATTGCAATACCCTTCAGGTTATCAACATACTTTCTGCTTAGTTACAACTTGTCCTTATTTTCAAATGTATCAGTTGTGACAATGTGCTCAAGATTTCAGATATTCAGGAGCCAGATGAGGCCTCTCCTCAAGTTCTGTATTGCCTGGTATAAGTCCACCTTGACCCAACTGTGCTTCTGTTTTGGCCTCTGTTCCATCTCCAGTCCACAGGCCATTTCAGTGTTCATCGTCTTTACCTACTGGCCAGGCAGTTGGCAAGAAAGCAACCAGATGTTTCTGGAGTTGCTGTAGTAGATCAGACAGTGCTTCAGCAATTGCTTTGGTAGTTTGCAAGGTATTATAGGGAGCAGTAGCATTGTGGCAAATTCAGAAGTGCAAGGTCCCTTCAAGATGGTAACAACCACACACACCCTTTCTTATACTGGTTGAGAATGAGATCCTTGTTAATGCCTTCTCCTAGATGTCTCTAGGAGCCAATCAGCATGAAAGGGGAATGTGGGCTGCTGAGAAGAGTCTTCTCAGTGGCTGACTCCCCTCCTTTCATTCTGATCGGCTCCAATCAGCAGGAAAGGACAAGGAAGCATGTTAAAAGATTCTTCTCAGTGACAAACACACTCTCCTTTCATGCTGATTGGCTTGTAGGATGCTGGGAACATTGGGACCCTGCTCCCTAAAAAGTAAGGGGTCTAAGACCCCCCCACGACCCTGGACGACTACACCCCTGATAGGGAGGCATTCACAAGTGGCTTCTCTCACTCTGTAGTCCAACGTAGGACAGTCTATTCTACCACTTCATTGTGCTGGGTGTGTGGACTGGACTGAAGACATTTGGATCGCAGAAGCAAAGGCAAGGAGCCCTAATTTTATACATTGCTATAGAAATGTTATCCATATGTGCCAAGGAAGAGGTGAGCATCCTTTGTGTTAAATCGATAGCTTCTTAGTGAGAGTTAATGGTTAAAATATGTGTTTCAAGAACAACCAATAGACCTGCAGGGTGGAGATCGGGGATTGTATTGAATTTGGACAGAAAGAGAATAGGGCAAAGCTGTGACTTCAGCGGGACTAGAAGCAACCCTGGGGGCTCCAGGCTGTTATTCTGGGCATTTGCAGGTTCAGTGGCTGATCTGCTTGCTTTTAGGAGTCTGCTGTGCTTGTATATAGACCTGTAGAATCAGATATTACAAAGACACCATAAATCTCCAGTGTGCTCTCTTTTTACAAGGAAACAAGCCTTATAAAGAGATTGTCCAGCAGAATTTCCTATTTTCTGAGAAGTGAGGCTGCCCTCCCTTATTTTGTAATAAAGGTCTTGTGATTTTTTTTTATTGATTTGTGTGAATTCTTTTGTTTCAATTTGGATATGTGAACTGCTTCAAGCACCCAGTAAGGCACTGGAAGGAAAAGGTATAAATCAAATAAATAGACATGTCTTCTGAAGAGAAGGTATTCTCTTAAGCAAAGGCATTGTTCTTCACACACTAACTCTTCCACAGCCCAGATTTTTCTCTTTTTTGTTTTAAGGACACTTGTTGATCTCAGTATAGATGTGCTCTAGATAAGTATGAGTAATACTTCCCACCCTCCTTTTACCTTATTTTGTGCGAGGCAAAATAAGTTTAATTTTACATGCCATTACAGTTGATACATAGAAGTTATTTCAATAAAATTGTCTCGCTGCGTGGGAAGTTATGGCTTCGACATGCCAGCTCGCCTTCTCCTCATACCAGTTTGTCAGCTTTTGAGAAGGTGCATCCTTCCCACACCAGAGAAACTGGCTGTTGCCCAAAGAACAAACCTGTAGGGTGGCATTTAATTCCCAGTGAAACCAATACTCTCGCTCTCTCTTTAACCCACAGGGAGCTGGAGGTGAGATTGCTTTTGATAATATGTGCATGTAGTGGTTGTATTTCTCACTGCTTTGAAACACAATTGCTGTCTAGCAATGGGCTAAAACTCATCATCATCAACCTCCATGTCTGGATGGGCCCAAAGGTTTTCATATCCCTTTTGGGGATCTTTAGGTTGTGGTGGTCTTCTGCTCATTGCCACTCTTAATTGGAAGAATTACGGTGCAGATGTGTGCTGTGCAATCTGCAGAACTATCTGTAGGGGTAGGCAGTATTGCTCTAAACACCAGTTGCTGGAAACGGCAAGAGGGGAGAGTGCTCTTTGCTGTCAGGTCCTGCTTGTGGGTTTCCCATGGGCAACTGGTTGGCCACTGTGAGAACAGGATGCTGAACTCGATGGGCCACTGGCCTGATCCAGCAGGCTCGTATTATGTTCTGTTAGTTCTGCATCTTATAGGATGCAGGGGGCGAGGGGGGCAAACGCATCTGCTGTTGCTAGGAACTCTATGCATTCTCCCATAATACATACTGTGCCAAGCTAGAGGTGCTGGAAGATCATGTGTGATTGTGCCCCTGATATTGTGTCTCATCGAGAGAGCACATGCTTTGCATGAAGAAGGGCCCAGGTTTCATCCTCTGCATCTCTGCTGTGCAGGTAGGGAAGACTTCTGCCTGAGACCCTGCCTGAGAGCTGTTGTTACTAGGAGCAGACAATACTGGACCAGATGGGCAACAGTGTAGCCCAGTATATGGCAGCTTCCTATGTTGTTGGCATCATAATTGTTTAACTCTATTTGACACCCATCAGTACAATTACCTAGGTTAGTGGTTCTCAAACTTTTCCCCCATGGACCACTTAAAAGTTGCTGAGGGTCCTGGCAGACTGCTTTGTGATTTTTCTTCCTGTTGTAGCAACTGTAATTCCATAGAATTAAAATTGTAATACAATAAAATATATTATAAAAATTAAAAAATGTAATAAAATACAATTAAAAATCAATATGAATATTCAGTGTGATGGATGTGCTGCCTCCCATTTTCAAATCCGCAAGCACACTGTGGATCATGTGGGTGAAGCTCACAGACCACTCCATGGATGACAGTTTGGGAAACCCCGCTCTAGGTGGCTTCCAAATGCTTAATTCTGTCTGGAATAGTCAAGGAAGGTATGGTTCATCTGCCCATGATTATGGTGGTCAATCTGTTCTGGATGGGACTTGCACACTGGCTAACCAAGTAGATTTGCTGTCTGGAGTTGCTTCTAGATTGCCTGTCACTGCAGATGAAAGTGGCCTCTCTGACCATCGACGTGAGGATGGAAAATTTTCCAGGGTTTTGTTTTCCTGTGGAAAGTTTTCCATTTCATAAGTTTATTAGTAACTTTGATTGGATTTTGATTGCAAATACAATATTAGGCAAGCTTGGCAGTTTCAAAATGCTGAGTTTTCTTCACAAAATACAAGTAAAATAAATATGCTAAAGTAGATTGCTTTCTCTGGCAGGGGAGCCCACGGCCGAGCACGGGTCCCAATTTGTCCCACTAGGCTGTTTCCCCCAAAACCACACCGACCAGGCCCACGCCAGATGCGTTTTCAGGTGAGCGGCAGATAAACATGCGGCTGGATTGGTTGCAGAACTGAGTTCCCCATGGAGAACTTGATCAAGTAGCTGATCCCTTCAGAAAGCAGCTTTGCCAGCCTTATCCTTACTGGTTCCCAAGTACCAAGCATAGGGTTGGCAAAGCTGCTTGTGCTGTGGTTCCCAAGCACTTGACAACCATCTGACTGTTGGGCACTTGGGAAGCACTGTGCAAGGACTTTGACAGGTGGACAGGATAAACCATCTATCAAAGTTAGCCCGCTGGAACTGGTCCACCAAGCCAAAAAGCTTCCCTACCCCTGCTCTAGCTGCAGATTTTCCAGTGCAAATTAGCCCATGCAAAATAACAGAGTTCCCATAGGAAAATTTTCCAAACAACATTTTTCTGGAAAACCCACGTCATTGTCTGTGGCACAGAATGCTTCTAGC
This sequence comes from Rhineura floridana, assembly GCF_030035675.1. Classification (NCBI taxonomy): domain Eukaryota; kingdom Metazoa; phylum Chordata; class Lepidosauria; order Squamata; family Rhineuridae; genus Rhineura; species Rhineura floridana. The sequence continues at coordinate 39,761,074 of NC_084485.1, forward strand.
AGTTTAGGCTGGTTCATCAGCTACTGTCTGTTCTAGACAGAGATAGCCTAGAGCCTCCATGGCAAACAACATTAATTGATTGCATTATTATTAACGTAAGCCACCCTGGGGATGTTTTTGAAGGGTAGGGTATAAATATATAAAATAAATAGCATAACAAACTAGCTGCCTTGGGTTTCTCAGCACAGACCTCTAGGACGCTAAAGCTCTTTCACAAATAGGGGCGCGTGGCTGTGTGTCATTGGCAACTAGTGCATTGTAAGCCAGGAAGTGAAACGAGAAGCAACATAACTGTCAATCACTAGAAACAACCAGCCTATAATATATGTATTTTGTCACATGCATACCTTTCATGGTTATGCTGGGAGGAAGGGCAGGATATAAATCAAATAACAAATAAAAATAAATAAAATACGTAAACACAAAGCCTTTTATTGTGATACAGAAGGAACATAGTATGTGAAATCATCTTCTGCTTGTTGCAGACAATTTCCCCAGTGCTGTTCAGCAATTTAAGAAGTGTTTAGTTTTAATAAGTAATAGTGGTTCCTTTCTATGGGTTGTATCCAGCGTTAGTCCCACTCGGAGTTAGGGATGGAAAGATCTGTCAGTTTCGGTTCTCTCAATTTCTCATTTTTCCAACCTTAAATTCAGTTCTCCCCATTTCTTCAGCAATTCACTTTAAAAAAAAACAAACCTCACAAAAATTCTCCAGCAGTTAAGTGCAAGTTATCCTAATAACACATTTTTGTAGGCAGCTTTGACTAATGTACCCTTTTTTGCAAGCCATTTCTCTCAGTATAATGCATATTTGTATATTATTTTCACACATATTCATTTTTATGCACACTTTCCCCTGACACATGCATTTCTGTAAACACTGTTTTATTGGCAAACTGCATTACAAAATTCAAACAAGTGCGAATTTCAAAGGATGGTTGTGTTTCGGAACGTACAAATTTTATAGATACTACTTGAAACATGAACTGAATTGAATTTACCTATCCCTACTTGGAGTAGACCCATTGAAATTAATTGGCATGGCTGACTTGGTTCTATGAATTTCAGTGGGTCCGCTCCGCATAAAACTTAGTTGGATAAAACCCTATAACATTTGTGTTTCTGAAAATCAAACGTGGAAATTTTGGCATCAACCAAGCATTCCCAAATATTTGATTGAAATTCACCAGTACAGTGTTAGGATCTATAGGAAGGGAATTCAAAATGTGTGCTAGAAAGAGCAAAATTCTACAACTCCCAAAGTTCTGTGAAAAGAGCCAGTTATTCAGGTTTGACACATTTAGAGAAATGTACAATTTCTGCCTACACTACCTTGGTCGTATGGCTTGCTTTTTGACATCAAGTGAGAAAGTCAGGTTCGGCTCAGAATATTGGGAGAAGAGGGGGAAGAAGAATAAATGACCGAACTACCTGAATTGATGCTTTATGCTGCTTCAAAATATCTTATTATGCTTAATCTGCTTATGTTTTTGCAATCATGGTTAGTACGAGAACAGTGCTCCCCTATTAAAAGTAAGATTCTCTTAAATATCAGATACCAGGTCCTGCATTGGACAAAAGCCAGAGAAGCCACATGCATGTGTAGGAGACCTGGCTATTCAGGCAGGCCTACAAGATCCCTGGGGTAGCCTAATTTCATCGGCTATAGCTGTAGGTGGTTTTAGTTAATTTTATATCAAAGTTCTTGGGTTACACGTGTATTTTATATGTTGTATTTTACTGATTTGTACGTCGCCTAGAGTATTGTATTGGAGCCTGAACTTTGCTGCTTCTGTCTTTGCAATTCCTAGTGCCAAAGCTGGTGCTCCATTTAAAGACCAGCTTGCCCTTTTGAGAGTGCAAACTGCTGCAGCAGAAATGACAAGCAAAGCTCCATCAGTGCCCGTGATCTGTACCTGTGTGTACATAACGACCTGGTTTGTACATAATACTAAGCCATAGTTTATTATACTGTGGTTTATTTGATCTTCTGAATTTTGTCCAGCAACTTAACTGTGGTTTGTTTACTACCAACAACCATTATCTGAAACCATGTTTTGTTATTGACTTACAAACTTTGGTTTATTTTATCAGTGGCTTGTTGTTGCATGTGAACCAAGCATCATTTCTTAACTATGGTTTGTTTGGCCATCCCACCCCAGATGCTCATTGAGCTACAAAGGCATGAGACAAGAGCATCTGGAAAACCATCAAAGCTTTCACAAAACAATCCGTGGTTTGTTTGTGGGACAACTCATGGTTGACTAGTGCTTTGTGTGAACCAGGCCATCACTTCTTTAGATCACAGCCCTTATGTGATGCTTCTTAGTTTGCGGATCTCAAATTAGAGTGAAGTTCCTAGAGTTGTTGCCAAGATCTTAAGGGGATTTCATCAGTAGGTTCCAACCCCTGTCCAAGATGTAAAATGCTTTTTATAGCAACTTGTGGGTACTGTAAACCATGCAACAGAAGGAAAGCAATCTACAAAAGTATATGTTTGCATGCAAATGTAAACCTTTATGCCCAGAAGGCCTCTTAGCTAATTTCTTTTATTGGACAAAGGACAGGTCTGTTACTTATTATGTTCATGTGATGAAAACCACCAGTACATTTACAACAGGGATGAGGAACCACTTTGGTCTGATGTGGCAGATCCAAAAGTGGCCATTCCTCCACAAGCCACATCTGACAGGTGGGCTGGTTCACCCACCTGTCTGTCACCCGACATCATGTGAGGCCAGGGAGATTCATGCCTGTTGGAAAGTAAGCCCTATTGCAAATGGAAAAAAATGGGACTGCATTAGCCATGTATTCCTGATTGTTGTTATTATTATTATTAAATTTATTTATACCCCGCCATTGGGCCAAAGGCCCTCAAGGCGGCTTCCAAATAAAAATAAAAATACATCAATAAAAGCAATACAATTTACAAAAATTAAACTAAATAACAAATAACATTATTAAGAAAAACAAATGTCCAAGAAAAATTTTGAACAAGTGAATTTGTTCTTTTGTAGCAAGGTTTCCTTTTGATATTATTTAAATTTGGCACCGAATGCAAGCTCCACTGGGATTGATTCCACTCGGGAGCTGATCCCTGCTGAAAATAGCGGGGCTTGTATTTGGTGATGAATCTAAACATCACCACATGTAAGCCCTGCTGGGATTGACATGGTTTGGGAGCTCTGATTGGGACATTTTGGAAAGACATCAGAGGCACCATTAGGGATGCTGGGGAGATGCAAATGAATCCAGTTACAATGCTGTTCGGACACATTAACTGACAGATAAAAAAAGAGGAAAGGGTTTTGGTGTCACCTTTCTTGATAGCAGTTTGGGTAATAGTAAGAAAATCCTGGAGAAGCAGTAAACTTTCAAAAATTGATCAGTAGCTATGGAAAGTGTGGGATATTATGGTGATGAAAAAATTACATGTTATAACTGGCTTTTAGTGGGAAGAAATGCAAATAATCCAGAGTTTTCAACAAAACTGGTGGCCTTTTATTTTGTATAGGAACAGCAACAAAGAATGAAATGATAAATGCGGATATTCTCAGTATGATATGACAATATTTGTTGTATGACTGAAATAATATTTTGTAATTATGAAATCTATATAAATCTGTTTAAACTAAGGATGAAAAAAAGAAACCCTAAAACCATATTAAAAAATAGCTTTTCTATCTCATAGCTTCCTCTTACTAAGTTCTTCCTCAGGCACTAAAAATGCCGTATGTGGTTTAAGTTTCAGTATTTACCAAAGTTGCAAAGCATGGGTTCATGTTGGGATAGGCATGTTGTAAGACTGAATTATAGTTAAAGAGGAAGCATAGAGCATAAATTTCTTGCATATGCTGTGAGATCTCTAGGCCAGGGCTCCACAGTTCTGGTTTTTACATGAGCTTGTTGGACGGCTTTATGATTTCCCAGAGTGCAGGAGTATTTGGCCATTTGGACTCTTTGCTTTTCCTGAATCTTGGTGCAGTTTTTCTAATGGCTCTGTCTATTTTTTGAGCCTGGTTATAATGCAAGCCCACATTCTCTTTCCAAATGAGAGGCCCTAGAGGGCTCCCCAGACTGTATTGCAAGGGCCACAATTGTATTCTGCTGTACAACCCAATTCTCTCCTAGGTGAGGATAGTTGGGCTGTGTAATAATCTGGATACCAACGTTCCGTAAACGGTTCTCCCTTATAAAGTGCATGTACTTGTGTGACATGAGTTCACTGATACACAGGGCTGATGCCAGGCATGACTGGGCCCTTGGGCACCAGCCTGCCCTGGACCTGCGGCGCCTGCCTATGCATCCCACCTACCTCTCGCATTGTGTAGTCTCATGTGAATGCCGTGTGCACTGTGCTATCAACCAAGATGGCAATGGGGGTGCTGGCCCCTTAGGGAAGTGTTCACCACCATTTTGGTATGATAGGCATGTGCACACAGCACACACAACATTCACAATGGGAGAGGTAGGTGGGGCATGCATGCGGGCTTATTGAAGCCCACACGATGTCTGAATTGGGGGGGTGCCTGGGAGCTCTCTGTCCGTGATTCTCACCAGGGACAGGAGCCATTGCTGCCACAGATCGTGGAATGGGAGTGCTACCTTCCATCCTAAGGAGGCACCTCTCTGGGTGGCAGAGGCCCTCGGCCACGGCCCGACCTGGCTGCCCTCTGGTGCAGGCACTGTTGATACAGATTGATGGGAACTGAATGGCTATTTATTTTTTCTAGCCAGAGGAACAAATGAGCTTCTTAAAAGGTTCCCTCAAGAGGAAACCTGTCAGTACTCCTCTGTTTCGTTGAGACATGTATGTGATCTCAGTACAGGTGTACAAGGGGTCTCATTGCTTCACATAAGGCCCCATCTGTACTGTACATTTAAAGCAGTATCATACCATAAACAGTCATGGCTTGCCCAAAGAATCCTGGAAAGGGTAGTAAAGATGTTGAGAGTTGTTAGGAGATCCCTATTCCCTCTCATAGAGCTACAATTTCTAGAGTAGTTTAACAATCAGTTCCTCTTCCTAGATAAATCTGGGAATTTAAGTGTAGGTCTGTGAGGGGAATAGGGGTCTTCTAACAAATATTAGAGCTATTTACATTTCCCAAGTTTCTTTGGGGAACCCATGACTGTTTAAAGTGGCATAATACTGCTTTAATTGTATAGTGCTGAGAGGCCCTTTAAGTTGCATTGCTTTTTGCCAGGGAATTGTAAGCACATACAACCCAAAGGGAGATGTTAACATGAAAGTGCAGAAAATCTCTTACCTCTCCAACAACTTCCTTTTATGAGTGAAACTATCAAACCTTTGATAGAGCCACAAATTTAAATTTGGTTTGTGCATTGAATTTTGTCATTCCCCAATTGGGAATTGGCTTTTAGTTGAGCTATACATCTCTTGACTGGCAGATGCGTACCAGTGGGCAGCAGATATATCTTGCCTTTCCTGCTTTGCCTTGTTATCTCCATCTGCTGGTAACTTGCTTATATTATAAATACAGATTCTTTGCTTCTAGAGAGCAATGTTCTTATTCCCCACCTAAAGGCCTAATCCTCTGTTTGTCATATAACATATCAGGGCATTTAAAGCAGCTTATGAGTCTCCTTATGGCTTGTTGTCATGCCACCCCTGACTGTGATCTGATTAGGTTTTATGCACTTAAGAGAGCCAAACCTCTTTTAGCAATTGGAGTGAGGGGACAAAGACTGAGGTGACTGTGGTGCTTGTTGAACATTTGATTGCCAGATGTTTCAGTTGAGTCACTGTGAAGGAACGCCAGTGCCAGACATCTTGAAAGGTTAAGTTGTGTGCAATTCTAAAGTGTAGATAGTATTTTCAGGCACTGAATTAAAATCTGTGGTAGTATAGATCAAACTTGTCCTTATTGTGTTTTTGATAAGTTTCGGGAGACACGTGGCTTCATGGGACTGCAGCTGGAGAGCTTTTAAATGACTCTCCCCTGGTTTTTCATTTTACGTTACCATCCATGGCTGATAAAATGTTTTTCAAAAAATGTTCTACAAATTCAGTTTTAAGATGCTGGTTTGCACAAGACATTTTTAGCAGTATCAGACCAGTTGAAAATTGCTGAGGGTGGACTACTTAAAGATTTTTCTGCCTGTTGTTTAGCAGTTGTAATGCACAGTGCTAGATGCTAAAGTTGCCACCGCAGATCACCTGAGTGAAGCTCATGGACCATGGAATGAAGCTCGTTAGGAACCCCTGCACTATATCATCTGAATAGTGGAATGGGGCCCAGGTAATTTACTTAGCACAGCTTTTCCACCTCAAAATGGTTGTGCGAATCAGTCCTTAAAATGTTGTGTGTATTTGAACATATCTTGTTTGTCTTCATAGTTTGTGTCAAAATTAAAAAGTTTTGCAAACCACTCTAGTCAACTGCGAGTAAAAGAGAAGAATTGAATTGGGTATGGGAAGCTTTCAGCCCACTAGATGTTGCTGAACTACCACTCCCATCAGCGGCGACTCATTCTGGCTGGGGTTGATGGCAGAAGCAATTCACCAACATCTGGAAGGCCAAAGGTTAAATTAAATGACCAGGGAGCATCATGTAAAATACACAGGGAGAGAAGGTAAAGTTGCACTGAGCAAATTCTTCCATTTCAAAATAGTTGTGTGAACCAACACCAAGTTTGTTCAATTATTTGTATTTTGAAATGCCACTGTATAGTTTTATTGACATGATTATTTCTGGGATGTCTTGTATGAGGCTAACACACATGCTGAGAGTGGCTTGCTTATTGAATGGGTTTTTTTTTAAAAAAATGAGATGGGATGGAATTGTGCAACACAATGGACTTTTGGGGACAGGGAGGAGGAAGTGACAGGGCAGTGGGTGAAGCTATTAACTGGAGCACATGAGTAGACACAAGAGGAATTGGAAGAATTTTGATAGGCAGGGCAGAGTAGGAGACATTGATGTTGTAGCAATTCTTTCACAACCAGAGGCTTGTGCTGTAATAATTCAGTGGTAGACAGGTCCAGCCTGTAACACAGTTTTGAGTGGCCATGTATTTTCATGACTAGAATTTACACCCCAGGTTGCTTTGTTAGGAAATCTGGGTGGCCCAGGTAATATGGTAATCTTACAGTGCAATTTGAAAGAGATACTTAACTTGTCAATGGGCATGTGCAGTTGTTTAAAATAAGTAGCGTTCAAGTTTTTAAGTACCCTTCCAGCAAGTGTTGTGTTGCATCTAGAAATGAATAAATGGTGATTGGACTGATGTGTGACTGGAAGAGTGCAGAAACTGTGAATATGTGCAAATTTCATATACCAGAACTTTGCCATGCATTTTGCGGGTGTAGTAGCTGAACTGCTCTACCATAATTAATTGTTAGGCAAGCAAACTCAAACTGCTTCCTCTTTCAGGTCACCCTCTGAATTCTAGGTGCTTTTCATTGTTAAACCTGCCCAGTTTAGTGTTTTCTATGAAAGTGCAAGGTTTTAACATAGTTTGCACTATTATTGGATATTGCATGAATAATCTGAAATATTTGGTAATACCTGCTTTGCAGAGGTTTAAAAACAAACACCTGTGACTGTATGCTGCCTATCCTTTCTAGACAACATATCCTATGTTCACTTATGTACAGTATTTTTAAGTTACAGGTGAGCTTGGACTCGAAAAGAAAATAGTGAGGAAGCTCTCACACACTAATTGCCTGCTGCATTTCTTTTCCTACTTGTTTGTGGGCCTTTACAGTTCTTACTATTGTGAAAATTGCCACTGGGATAACATCTGGAGTATCATAGCTCTTGTTCTCGCATGTTTCAAGGTTGTTAAAAATTTGATTGTGAATCTTCCTGGGGTTCCCCCCCCCACTTAAAGTCTTCACTCTGTTCATAGGGTTTTCGTGGTAAGAGATATTCAGCGGTGGTTTACCATTGCCTTCCTCTGTGTTTGGATGCATCTTAGTCTGGTGTCTCAGCTTTGACCATTCTGCCTTGGGTGCCCCTGCTAGGAGTCTAGCCTCTTGGTCTAGACCAGCCTTTCCCAACTAGTGGGCCACCAGGTGTTGTGGGACCACAACTCCCATCAGCCTCAGCCAGCACTGCCAATGGTCAGGAAAGATGGGAATTGTGGTCCAACAACATCTGGTGGCCCACTAGTTGGGAAATGCTGGTCTAGACTCCTGACGGCATTCATTGCTCTTAGCTTCTTCAACACCCTCAAACCCCCTCAGAAGACTAAAGTAATGACAACAGAAGATTTATGCAGCTTTACAGTTGACAATGAGGACATTGAACTTGTCAAGGATTATCAATACCTTGGCACAGTCATTAACCGAAATGGAGACAATAGTCAAGAAATCAGAAGAAGGCTAGGACTGGGGAGGGCAGCTATGAGAGAACTAGAAAAGGTCCTCAAATGCAAAGATGTATCACTGAACACTAAAGTCAGGATCATTCAGACCATGGTATTTCCGATCTCTATGTATGGATGTGAAAGTTGGACAGTGAAAGAAGCGGATAAGAGAAAAATCAACATTTGAAATGTGGTGTTGGAGAAGAGCTTTGCGGATACCGTGGACTGAAAAAAAGACAAATAATTGGGCGTTAGAACAAATTAAACCAGAACTATCACTAGAAGCTAAAATGATGAAACTGAGGTTATCATACTTTGGACACATCATGAGAAGACATGATTTATTAGAAAAGATAATAATGCTGGGGAAAAAAGAATGGAGTAGAAAAAGAGGAAGGCCAAAAAAGAGATGGATTGATTCCATAAAGGAAGCCACAGACCTGAACTTACAAGGTCTGAACAGGGTGGTTTATAACAGATGCTGTTGGAGGTCACTGATTCATAGGGTCGCCATAAATCGTAGTCGACTTGGAGGCACATAACAACAACAAAAGTCTTAACTATATATAACCAGCCTCTGAATGATGCAGGAAATAGTTGGAGGAAGAAATGAATGGGATCGATTCACTCTTGGCCACTGAAAGACTACACAAAAAACCAATAAACACAATGTTAAGTCTCTTCCCCTCCACCCAAAGAAAAATCTTGGTGAAACCCATGACAGCCTCAGGATTTGTATTGTTTTTCACCCCCGCTAAAGTGGAACCTAAGAATTTCAATGTTCAAGCTTCTAAAATTTCAAAACATTAAGAGATTCTGTAGATGAGACCAAACTAAAGCTATCTTTACCAAATAGTAGTCTTAACTATGGACAGGTTCACATGCCGTTTGAACAGTTGCACCCTTTCTAGACAACATATCCTGCATTCACTTATGTACAGTGTACAGCATTTTTTAAGTTAAGGTGAGGTTAGACACACTTGTATGTGTCAACAGGCTGTTGCTGGGCAGATGTTCATATCTCCTCTAATATGTTGCATGTATTTATTTATTTAAAACATTTTAATACTGCCCATTCAACAAGGTCATCTGGGTGGTTCACAAACAATATAAAAGTACATATCAAAATGCAGAGCATATATTACAACTATATTAATATAGCCAAGATAAAAAAGCAAATACTGACATAAAAACAATTCACAATCCACATAAAACCTCCAGCACAGAACATTACAAAATCAGCATAAAGCAATTAGTGCCAAAATTGCACTAAGAGCTTGTGATTAAAAAGCTGGGGTGGGGGAAGGTATTAACTTGGTACACGAAAGACAGCAATGCGGACACCAGGCAAGCCTCTCTGGGGTGGGAATTGTATGACATGGGTGCCATCAAGGGAAAGGCCCTCTCCCTAGTGGTCACCTACCTCACCTCATTTGTCAGGAGCACACAGAGAAGGGCCTCTGAAGATCTAAAGGAGAGTGCAGGTATATATGAGAGGCAGTGGTCCATTGGGGAACCTGGCTGTAATCTGTTTAGGGCTTTAAAGGTTAAAACCAGCCTGTACAAGGGACTGGAAGACAGTGGAGGTGACTTGGCGCTTGCAAAATATAATGGTATATTCCAGTCCCCGTTAATAACCTCACTGTTTTCGTTTAGACCAGCTGTAGTTTCTGAACTGCCTCCAAAGGCAGCCCAATGTATAACATGATGGAGTTGTCCAGCTGGGAGGTTACTAGAGCATGGATAGATTTAGAACGGTTATCTCTATCTATATTGGATCACAGTTGGTATATCACCTGAAGCTGATAGAAGGTGCACTGGGGTCAGTTTCCACATTCAGCTGCCATTGTTTGTGTGTAGAGAAATCGAATGATGCACATGTATGCAAGAACCAGGCCTGTGGTTAAAGGAGGTTTGTCTCAGTGTGACAAGACTGTATGTGGTTCAGTACATCGCCGAATTATGGCAAGGGCCATAGTTCAGTGATAGAGCGCATGGTTTGCTTTGCAGAAGAAGGTATTTCCCTTCCCTGGCATTTCTAGGCTGGGCTGGGAGATTCCCCTGTTTTGAAACCCTGGAGACCCTCTTCCAGTTAATAAGGAACCTCAAGCCCATGGTAAATGGCTTAACGTGCAAATTAGTTCCACTGATATCAGCAAATATTTTGCATTTGTTTTAGTGTTACAACCCTAAGCTAACACGGAGCACATGATGAATTGCATGTGTGAATTAGTTGTTACTCAACTAGCCCTCATTAACTGGTAGATGCCATCATGAGTAGACAGTGCTTCAGGCTATAGGTACAACCTAAACATTGTTCGTGGTAGTTCACTTAAGATATACCAGCCTTGGACCTTCTGTAACTTCCTGCTAGCTAGTGTACTTAAAGGACAGAACGCACAGTACACTGCCTACATACAAGAATTAAGTCCCACTAATTTCTGTGAGGACTTCTTCTCTAGCGAGTGAGCTTCCCAAAGGCCCATCTAGTCCAGCATACTGTTCTCACAGTGCCCAACCAGATGCATATGGGAAGCTCGCAAGCAGGACCTGAGTGCAAGGCCATTCTCCCTACTTGTGATTCCCAGCAACTGGTATTCAGAGGCATAGTGACTCTGACAGCGGAGATAGAATATAGCAATCATGGGTAGTAGCTGTTGTTAGCCTTATCCTCAATGAATATGTCTAACCTTTTAAACCCATCCAAGTTGATGGCAACCGCTGCCTTTTGTGGGAGCGAATTCCATAGTTTATCTATGCACTGTGTGAAGAAGTACTTTATTTTGTGTGTCTTAAATGTTCCAACATTCACTTTTTCTAAACCGTTTCCAGCTCTACAATATGTTTTTGTAGGCGAGGCAACCAGAATTGTACACAGCATTCGAAGTGCAATTATTTATTATTTGATTTATATCCCGCCCGCCCTCCCAGCAAGAGCCCAGGGCAGCAAACAAAAGCACTAAAAACACTTTAAAACATCAAACATAAAAACAGAGTTTAAAATACATTAAAACAAAACATCTTTAAAAATATTTTTAAAAGCTTTCAAGACATCTTTTTTTTTAAAAAAAGGTTAAAAACATTGTTTTTTTTTTTAAAAAAAAGTTTAAAAACATATTAAAAAGCAATTCCAGCACAGAGGCAGACTGGGATAAGGTCTCAACTTCAAAGGCTTGTTGAAAGAGGAAGGTCTTCAATAGGCACTGGAAAGATAACAGAGATGGCGCCTGTCTAATATTTAAGGGGAGGGAATTCCACAGGGTAGGTGCTGCCACACAAAAGGTCCGTTTCCTGTGTTGTGCAGAACGGACCTCCTGATAAGATGGTATCTGCAGGAGGCCCTCACCTGCAGAGCGCAGTGATCGACTGGGTATATAAGGCATAAGACGGTCTTTCAGGTATCCTGGTCCCACTTCCTAGTGAAGTTTAGACTTATGGCTTTCCCAATTGTACCATAGATTTGTATAACAACATTAGGATATTGGCAGTGTAAACCCAGCCTAGGGGGTGGTATTCAGTGCTAGTCCTACTCAGAGTAGACCCATAGAAATTATAGATATGACTAATTTAGGCTTATCAATTTCAATGGGTCTATTCTGAATAGGATTTAGTTGAATACATTTTCTAGGCTTCTTAACTCAAAATAACAAATATTTGTGTATTGAAAAACCTTTTTTGTGTGTGCTCTCTCTCTCTTATAAATATATTATGAGTGAGGGGGACAGAGAGAACTGGTTCTTCTTTCATTCCATCTGATGAAGAGGCAATACAATCATGTACAAGATGTCAAGTTACATCATCAGGTATTGATATGAGGAAAAGGTGCCATCTTGTATCATTTAAGGTTGCTTCTCTTGTGAGAGGAATCAGGTTGTGTGTGCGTGCGTATGAGACCTTGCATGCTGGCTCCTGTCTAAAAATAAATTATGTTTCAGAAGATTTCTTAGCTGCCTTTTAACATAAGGTCCCAGCTTTCATTGTTCAGGGGGAAGTGGCCCGAAACAGATGCCTCCAAAACCACACCCACCAACCCCCACCCCATCTACCCAGAAGCCAGGACGATGCTTGCCACACAACTGAAAATGTTGAGGATCCATTTTAGGTCTTTCATAAGCTTAGGAGTTTTTGCAGTAGAAGAAAATGACTTTTTAAAGTATGCTATTCCAGAATACTAGCTGAATAATAGGGATGGAAAAATCTGTCAATTTTGGTTCGCTCAGCTTCTCATTTTTCCAGTCTTAAAATAAGTTCTCCACATTTTTGCAGCAACTGGTGAATTTATTTTTTAAAAAATCCTCATGGTTTCACCAGCATTTTAGTGTGAATTTCAGCTAACACACACATTTCTATAGGCAATTTTGATGTACACATTTTTGCAAGCAATTTCTCATCATATAATGCCATTTTCCGCTAACATATGCATTTTTGTAAGCATTGTTTGGTTGGCGAACTGCACTGCAAAATTTGAATAAGTGTGAATTTTGAAGGATGGGTGTGTTTTGCTTCCCATAATATTGTTTCGGAAAGTGTGAATTTGATAGATTCGGCTTGAATCGAATTTCTCCCCGATCTATACTGAATAATGACATTGTCATGTGGCAGTATGCCAAAAAAAAGCTGAACCCCCACCCCAGCAACCTTAAACAAGTGTGGAAAGGCCCAATGTGTGGCCAGACTTCAGTAGTGGCTGCAGAGGTATCATGACATCTTTTTTGGGGGGGGGTGAGACACAGCCTTGTCTCTTTGGATCTTCTGGTTGTGGTCAAGACTCCTAGAGGCATACCTGAGCCCTTAAAAAAGCAATATTAAGTGCAGCCCTCCCTGCCTTTACCAGGGAGGGCTGCACCTTTACCAAGTAACTGTCTGTACTCTGGTAACCTTGATATGGGCTAAACTCGGTTATAGATTGGCCTGGTTTGGGCAGGTATTTCCCATTTCTCTCTCTTCAACAGGTAAGCAATTGCATAAAAGCTGACAAACTTTGGATTCAGATTACCCAGCCTGAAACCAGTAGAGCCTTGCATTTCACCCTTAAGCCTCTATACAAGCCAGGTATCCTCTGTGTTCAAGCACGAGGCAGTTGATGACAGTTCTTGAAATGAGTGCCTGGCTGCGTATTTGAAGTCATGGGTATGTTTGACTAGATTTTTATCTCTCCGTTCTCACCAGCTGCATGTGAAAAAGGAGGAGGATTTGCCATGCAATTAGCAGCATTCCTGAGGCGTGAGTAGGTGGTGCAGCAGCGTTGTTGCGTTCAGTGCAGTCAGCTGCTCAACAATCCAAAGGTGCTCCAGTAACTTCTGTTCTTGGACTATTTGAAAGGGGACGCAGATGGACTGACTGGTGCTTCTCTTGGCAGAGAAAAGCAATTTGTGTGTTCCGTTTAAAGGAATGGATAAATTTGGGAAGTATGGCAGGTCTGGGTTTGTTAGAACTCGGATTCCTAGACCCCAGGTCGTACTGCAGCCAATCCAGTCTTCTGGCCACTCAGGTGTTTGCAGGTATTTTCTCTTCCATTGTTTTGGGATGCCTCCTTTTTGGAGCTTTACATTATTGTAGAAGGTGGCATGTGGTGCAAGGACAACATTATGCTATGCTGGTAGTGCAATCCGAGGAAAAATCCCAAACTACAGGACTGCTGGGACACACAGTCCTTACCAATTGTAGAAATAATGGATTTTGCTTATTTGTAAATTTTTACAAGAATTGCAATCTAAATCAAGTGCATTTGACTACCTTGTTAATATGCTGTTTCGTGAAGTATAAAAAGTGTTTCACTGCTGGAAGCTGCTGCATAAATCCTTACTAAAGAAATTTCAACTTGTCTAGGAAACTGTTTCTCGATAAAAGGAGAATAAAGTAACTTTTAATGACCTGAAAAGTTTCTCATTTGGAAACGTATAATTAAAAAGTGTCTTTATTTGACTAGACCCAAATGAGGGAGTTGGGTATTTTTTTCAGTACTGCTATGTATATGTAGGATACATTTGTAAGTGTGTTTATTTTCTCATTGGTTCCAGTGAAAACAGTGAGATGAGCTTCCAAATTGTTCTATTTAGGATCACATAATACTTGTCCTGTTGTGGATATTTAGTCAACTAGCATGAAAATGGAAATGGGCTGCCTTCGCGCTCTAAGTAAATACTTAGCATTTTCAGCTTTAATACAAGGCAGGTTGATTTGTCAGTCTAGTTCCAAGTTTGGTAGTTTTGACTTTGATGCGATGGACATTTATTACCAGGAAGTTTCTCTTCTGCATTTGCTTTATAAATTGCTTACTGTATTTGAAAAGGCCAGTTTTTGGTGATAGGGGAATGGATTTATGGGAAATTGTTATGAAGCACTGGTAAGTAAAATAAGGAGTGTCGATTTCTTTCTGGAAAAAATAGATTGCAGATAACTTGGCACACTTTAAGATGATTGTGGGGTTTTTGTTTTTTAAATCTAGAAAATGCTTATTTGGATCTCAATTTCAATATATTCGTAGTTGGTTTTGTCTCTTACTATATCGTAACTATATGGGGTTTTGGTTTTGAGAGTTCTTCTAAACGAAGGACTAACAATATAAGTTCAAATATACTGCTTAAACTTAAGCTGTGCATCCAGTGTTCACAGGCATGTATGTAAGTCACTCAGTACTTGCATAATGAATCCTCTATTACATATTTGCAGGCGTGATTGATTGTGCCTGGTGACTATGTGATGCCTGCAAAATGATATGCAAAAAATCCCAATAGTTTAATTACCTTTTTAAATGATCACTTGTTTCACTGAACTTAGTATCATACTAACCACAGCATGCTTACTGGATTGTCATTAAACTGCCTAGCCTTTTAAAACCCAGTAAACTTGGTACCAGATTGCTAACAGAATATGGTTAGTGATCCAGATTTTTTTGCATAATCTCCCTCTCCTTACCCTTCCAAATTCTGGTCAATGAAGCCTGTATTTCTAGTGTTGGCAAGTTTCCTATTTTGCAGGCTGGGTGCCAGCTGCTCAGCATGCTCAGAAACTGACTTGGTGACATTCCACAAGATGACCAAACTTCATGCACAACCGTTTCATGCATTTTTGACAGTTGCAGTGAGGTTAACGTGTCTTTTTTGCTTCAAGATAAACCTTAAAATAAATACTGGTCCCTTTTCTCTGTGTCTGTGATCCTGAATTTAACCCTCTTTGTCCATCTTGTTTGAGAGAAGGCTGTATATGATGGGTGTAACACCGAAGTGGGGGTTGTTTCTGTGAGCAAAACTGAACATTCTCTATCTGGGGAAGGGGTGGCCATGAGGAGCTTATGTATCTGTGCTTTTAATTTTCATTGCTTATAAATCTCTTAAGCATGCAGTTTAAGTGGATCCATGAGTTGATCCTCCTTGGGTTCTGTGTTGATGGGGTTGGTGAATAGTTTATTCCTGTACTGTTTACATCACTCCTTGGCTTTCTAATCACTGAGCTAGAGTGGTTTCTGTTTCTTGGTGTTCTGAGGCAGTAAATTCTTTCAAAAAAAGGAGAGAGAGAATATTGTCATTGCTGCATGGTGGAAATTTGGTCACCTCCTAAGGATGGGGCTGCAAAACTATATTCAATTACATTATAGCTTTTGTAGTGACAGAGTAGATGTACAGTAGTCTAAACCAGCCTTTGGCAACATGGTGCCCTCCAACAGATTTGGGCTATAACTCCCATTAGCCTCAGCCAACACATGCTGGCTGGGGCTGATGGGATCTATACGTCCAAAATAGTAGGAGGACACCAGGTTGGCAAAGGCTGGCCTAAATAAAATATATGGTGGCTGCAAACACTTTCTATTTAACAAAGAATGGGGGGTGGGAAAGCATGTGTTAGACATTTATCAAAATTACTAAGAACATAAGCAGAACCTGCTGGATCAGGCTAATGGCCCATGTAGTTCAGCATCCTGTTCTCACAGTGAGATCTGCATGAACTCGGATTCACAGCATTTAAAACCTAACTGGGGAACAGTGGTTACCCTTCTGAATGTGTGAAGTGTTTGGGTGAGGCAGACCTCCTTTGGAAAAATTGCACAGGGATTTGGAGGATTGGGGAATGAGGGAGTGTGCTGGTGTAGGGAAGAATCATAAAGGCTTCTCTTTAAAAGTTTTTCAGATTTTGACTTCCTGTGTTCTCAGTTGCTCCTTGTGGTGTTTCATCACGAACTTGGCAGGCCTCTCAGGAAAAGGCACCCCTCCTTACTTCTCACTAGGTCACTCTACACTCACCAGGGAAAGTCAGCCACAAATTGCACTGTGTTAGTTCTACATTGGCTGACTAGCATGAGCTAGAGCACCCTGCAGGGCTGAACAGCAGGTGTCAGAATTACTAAAACAATATGCCCAGTTGCCTCCACCTCTCCAGATGAGTGGAACAAGGATTTTGGTGTGGGTACATTGGCTCACCATAGTCTACATAAGGAGTCTACACTTGAGCCTGAGTGTAGACCCACACATTTGAGTTCCACGTTCAACGCTCTTAACAACTTAAGCCACACTGTTTCCAAATAAGTTTTTTAATAGATGAGAATTGTAAAACTTTGACCTAACGTACTTCTCTAAATCAAGAAAGAAAAACTATGTTATTCTCAAGCTTAACAGCAGAAGCAAGGGAGAGGTGACGCCAGCTGGCAAAACACTGATATAGGAGAAAATGTGGGGGAAATTGCCCCACATTGTGCATTAGGCTCTGCAGGGGAGGAAGCAGGAAAGCATATACATAGTAAATGTTTTATTTTTACTCCTTCGTTATTGGTAAGTTAGTATAGTAAGAAGTGGAGGACGCAGATCATTCAGCTTCTAATTCCTGGGCATATTAAGAGGCACATCGGGGATGACTTTGGAGGGAAGTGCACAATTTGAGCCGGGGCCTTCTTTCAGAAAAGTCCTTCTGTTAACTCTGAGAAAGCCGTCACAAAATATGTTGGCTGCATGGCCTGCCAGGATTATATGTAGCAGGAGTCTTTGGATGTGGTTGCTTGGCTTGATTCAGTGTTTTGGAAATGCAGGTTTTGGAAATGCAAGTAGGCCTGTCTCTTCACCCTTTGATTCTGGCGAGGTTCGTAAATTTGGTAAGTGGGTGCTCTCCTATTGCCTGACCTAATTGCCATAGATGTTGAGAAATGCCTTTTATACTTGTAGAGGCAACAGCTACCCTGGTGCATATAGGGAAAAACAGAGCTGGGAGTGGTGAGAACTGCCCTGTGGCAGTGGCATTATTACTTCATCTCCCCATTTGTTGCCTAATTGTTAGTCTTTTTACACTAACAGTTTCCATTCATGTTAACATTGAATTTGGAGCCCGGCTTTGAGTATGTCTGTCGATTGGAATTTTAATCTAGGAAATACTTAACCTGTTGGGCTGCTTTGTTGAACTAGTGACTGCACATACGAGCCATGTAGAGTGAACTTACATCTGGATTCAAATCTTCGTTCAACTGTTAAACTTATTGGGGTGACCAGTGGTAACTTCTCTGACTGGCTGACTTCATGGGGGGTTGTGAGAATAAAATGGGGGGAGGGGGAATGGGAGGGGGTAGAGCAATGCATGCTCTCCTGAGGTCTTTGGTGGAAGGGTAGGATAAAAGGTAATTCAGGAAGGAACAAAGCTCCATTGGCTTCTTGTAATGTAAAACACGTGTGAAGCCATAGTGAATAGTAAAGCAACGTACAAGGCCTTGCAAAAGTAATCAGACTCCTGACCAATGTTCTCGTATTAGTCTGCATCTGTGTTGGAATTGCTTTTTCATATCTTTTTAAACCTTTTTTTAAAAAATGTTTTTAAAGATGTTTTGTTTTAATATATTTTAAAGTCTGTTTTTATGATTTTTAAAGTGTTTTTAGTGCTTAAGTTTGCCGCCCTGTGCTCCTGCTGGGAGGAAGGGTGGGATATAAATCAAATAATAATATTATTGAATTACAAATGGCGCTTTTATTTTGAAACACTGAAACTCAAAATCAATTATTGCAAGGTGACATTGGTTTTATGTTGGGAAATGTTTGTAAGAAACACAAATAACTGAAACATGTTGCTTTCGTAAGCATTCAACCCCTGTGCTGTGGAAGCTCCCAGTTTACACAGATGAAAGAAATTGCCCTGTCGAGGACAAAATTACCTTACCAGTGCTCTCCACCTGTGAACCATTAAAGCTGCTGTCACATTGTCAGGATAAAATCCCAACTGTTGAAGAATCATTGGTCAGGCTGTGGATCTGAAGGAAAATGAAGACCAAAAAGCATTCTACAGAAGCAAGAGATAATGTAATACAAATGCATAGATTAGGAAAAGGGTACAAAATAATATCCAAGTGTTCGGATATCCCAGTGAGCGCAGTTGGATCAATAATCAGGAAGTGGAAGTTGCATCACACCACCCAGGCACTGCCAAGAAAAGGCTGTCCCTCAAAACACAAGGGGGCTTGTAACAGAAGCCACAGAGAGGCTAACAATCACTTTGAAGGCGCTACAGAGTTCAGTGACTGGGAGTGGAGTGATGGTGCACTAGTCAACCATATCAAGAGCTCTGCATAACACTGGTCTGTGTGGGAGGGTGGCAAGAAAGTAGCCATTACTCAAAGTACCATCTGAAAGCCCGTCTGGAGTTTGCCAGAAGCATGAGAGTGCCCCAGCTGCGATGTGGGAAAAGGTTTTGTGGTCAGATGAGACCAAGATAAAGCTTTTTGGCCAAAACTCAAAGCGCTATGTGTGGCACAAGCCTAACACCGCCCATGTGTCAAGACACACCGTGCCTAAAGGGTGGTGGTGGCAGCATCATGCTGTGGGGATACCTGTCATCAGCAGGGACTGGGCATCTTGTTGAAACTGAAGGAAGAATGGATGGAGCAAAATACAGGGAAATACTGCAAGAGAACCTGCTTCAGTCCACTAAAAAATGGAAGCTTGGGAGGAAATTCATTTTTCAGCATGTCAATGAGCACAAGGCCAAAGCAACATTGGAGTGGCTCAAGAACAAAAAGGTAAATGTCCTAGTCAAGGTCCTGATCACAGTCCCATTGAGAATCTGTGGTGCTCTTTGAAAATTGCAGTCCACAAGTGACATCGAACCAACCTGAACAACCTGGAGCGAATCTGCCAAGAAAAATGGGCCAAAAACCCTCTGACACCATGTGCAAAGCTGGTACATACCTACCCTGAAAGACTTAAAGCTGTTGTTGCAGCAAAATGTGGCTCTACCAAATATTAATGCGTGGGGGTTGAATACTTATGCAAGCAACATGTTTCAGTTTCTTATGTTTCTTACAAACATTTCCCAACATAAAACTAATGCCACCTTACAATAATTGATTTTGAGTTTCAGTGTTTCAATATAAAATACCATACAGAACAAAATTACAATGTACCATTTGTAATTCAGTAATATGAGAGCACTGGTCAGGGATCTGATTACTTTTATAAGGCGCTGTATCTGAAAAATAACTCTGAAGCCTTTAATCCTTAAAAAAAAAAAGTCTTGCAGCCAGACTGTGGTTTAGAAGATTTATCTATAGTTCTGTGTTGACTCAGTAAACTAAAAACCACTTGGCTCAGGTAATGGAGAATTGAGGATGGAGAAGACATTTGATTCAGTTTGCATTTAAAGGCAAACCTATCTAACTTGCACTTTCTGAAACAGTCAGCAAACCAAAACACAGCTATTCTTTAAAGTTCACACTTCTCTGAATTTTGCAGTGCAGTTCTTCAGCCAAGTAATGTGCAAAAATGCATATATTAGTGACAATAACATACAAAAATGCATTATATTATGGGAAATTGGTTTGCCAAAATGTGTATATTATGCAAAATTGCATGTAAAGATGTGTATATTAGGAGAAATTCATACTAAAATGCTGATGAATTTTCATGGGGACTTAAAAAAACTCAATATGGAAATATGTGGAACTGAATTTAAGATTGGTAAATTAGAAATTTGAGATAAACTGAAATTGACAGATTTGCTTATCCTACCAAGAATAGCCACTTGCAACACATTCTTGGCCTTGGTAGGTAGCCCACATGATCATCACAGAGATCTTCACATTCATCTTGTCTTTCTGGCTGGCCTACTGTTCTTGTGCCACCTCTTCTTGTCCTCAAATTGCCAGACTGCAATCCTGTCCACACTTAGTTGGGATGCAGCCCCACTGAGCCGCTGCTGCTCTGAGGGAAGGATTCCAGGATAGATGGACGTTAGATGTCTACTTCTACTGTGTTTGTCTCTTGCTGTCAGAGACAGTATGGTTCTGAATACCAGTTGCTGGAACCACAGTAGGGGCAAGTGCTCATGTGCTTAGGTCCTGCTTGTGAGTTTCCCATAAGCATCTGACTGGCCACTATGACAACAAATGCTGGATGAGATGGGCCTTTGTTCTGGTCCAGTAGGGCTGTTCTTATGTTTTGCAGCTGGTCTGATTTTTTTTTTTAAAAAGATTTTTATAAATATTGTGAGTCACTTTGATATGCTGCTTTTCAACTGGAGTTCCCATTCTACTTAATAATTGAACACAGTGGAACTTCTGAGTTAACACTGAATTGTGCTGTTGACCCTCCACTTAACCCCCCCCCCCACAAAAATGCAACAATATATTATAAGAAAAATGCAGATGAAAAAATTAACACATAAAATACACAATAGCACAATTGTGTACAATTATATAATATCAGATATTATAGTCTTTACTAATCCTAATGTAAGGTTGGCTGTTGAATGCACTCTGCTGTTCCAGTAGTTTCAAAACTGTATTTATAACCTGCCCTTCAACCTGAAGGTTCTCAGGGTGGTACAAAAAAATCATTAAAATAAAGCATAGCAATATCACCTAAAAACATAAAATGGATAAACACCATTGAAAAGCAGGCCAGCAGCAGAAGAAACCAATTATTTAAATCAGTCATCATCTCCACAGGCTTGAAGAAAGAGGTGCATATAAACTTGAAGTCAGAAAACTATTAACATGGGGGAACAGCCATTATCTCCAAAAGTTGTTCATGCCTCAACTTGAGTCTCATATTGTCGTTGAGCTGGTTCACACAACACACTAAGCCAAACCTTTGCTTAGCAAGACCACACAAATGTGCCGGCTCCTGGGGAGTGTCTTGCAACCATTTTGCTGCTCCTCAGTCCTTTTTGCTGCTGTGGCACCCTAAGCTCAGCCAAGGCTTGGTTTAGCATGTTGTTGGAAACCCCAACTTGTAGATCTCTCCAGACAAACCTTGAATTGCAGCCATGGTTTGTTCTTAGCTACTGTTATGAGTCCCGTAGAATGCCCTTGGAGCGATGAGGAAGAGGCAGAAAGAGACTTGGGGGAGGGTCCTAGTGGCTAGCAGTCAGAGGGTGCTGAGGCTGAAGGCTGCCCAATCAGGAGGCCCTTCTTGTCCCTCCTCTTCACTCACTTTCTTCCCTCACACCGCCACCGTGCACCCCTCCTCCCAAGGAGGAGGACCTCATAGTTGTATCTCTGACGCCATCGCCTCGGACCCATAGGCAACTGTACCAGTAGGCTCAAAGAGTTCCCACTGTCCCATTAAGGAGTGCTTGAGTGTGCATGCACTCCCGTTCCATGACACCTTCCTCACACAAGTAGAATGAACCTGCCCACACTTACTTAAGGGTTGTAAGGGGGCATGTTTAATTGCTGTGACGTCTTAGCTCTGTGTAGTCATACCTAGTTACATGGTATAGAGATGCTGGATTCTATGTAACCTGTAAGCTGATTTATGAAGCACTCTCGACTGAAATTTTCCATTAAACCTATTAAAGAAAATCACCCTTTTTGTCCCTGTCCGACTTTAGCATGCTTGGGCAGGACATCTACACCTCATAGCTTCACCATGAGTTTCAGTTCCAAGGGCATGCTAAAGCAAACCAGCAGCAAAAAGGACCAGGGCAGAGCAAATTGGCTGTGAGCTCCACTGCAGGAGCCTGAATGTTTGTGCAGTCTCGCTAAACCAAGGTTTGTCATAGTGTGCCATGTGAACCAGGCCACTGTGATACAATGAACTGATTATGGTTCTCCAGGAGCTCACATGTATGCAGTCCTGTTAAGCTGAGGTTTGGCATGTTGTGTGAGCCAGGCCATTGTGATACTTCTAAAGATGCTGCTGTTACACCAGCAGCCTCTGAGAACTTGTAGATATTTATGGAGAGGTGACAGTCCTCTTTCAGATAATGCACTGTCTTCATAATCTGCTATACTACAGCACCTTTCCAGAGCAGGTACTTAACAGCTGCCAGCCTTTTGTGTTCTCCTTGCCTATTTTAATTTTGTTCTGTACACTATAGTGAGAACTTCATCGCAGTCAAATGGAATTAACAATTTTGCTGTGGCAGAAGTAGATGATTTCCCTTTTCCTGGTGCTGAACAAATAAGTTGTTTGTACATTAATGCAGCACTGAATTTTCACACTCAAATATTTTCCAGGCAGAAAGTGGGCTTTTGAGACAGCCAAAGGAGGATCTGCAATTGGCAAACCACCAGAGGAATATTTGAGTTTCAGTAGGATCAGAAATGCTGGAAGAGGAGGGTGGAGAGACAGAATCAAACATCAGTTGATAATGAAGTGGCAAAGGTGCGGCCTGTGTTAAAACCGAGGAACCTACTGCACCGTGTCGCTTGGTCTGCATCAAGAGCAGACCATTCCTCGGGAGCGAGCTAATGTATGGACCAACCTGGCATTCATCAGCAGCAGCTCAAGGGAAGAGGACAGATTGTCATGGCTACCTAGGTATTGGCAGTGGAGAAGTGCCCCAGAAGGCGCAACAATCAGCAAGTGCCTCTTGGCTCTTTTCCTCACTAGGCCAGACCATCCCCTAATGCAGGGGTGGCAAACGTTTGATTCAGGGACTAAAAGCAGCCCTTCAAGCCTCACTGTCGAACCGCCCACGCTCTTCCCCAGGCCATAGACCTACTCCTCGAGTACTGTTGCCTGGATGGGATTTATTTGTATTAATTTACTGATTAAATTTATATCCCACCCTTCCTCCCAGAAGGAGCCTGTGTTTTCAGGCTGTCCTTTATCTCTTGCTTACTGAATGAAGGGTGGAGGGGCGTGTGTGTATGTGTGTTTGCACAGAAATCTGTTTTTAGTGTGGGTAGAAAGTAGCCTCCTGTACAAAGATAAAGAGCTAGATCCATTGTTCTACCCACTTCTGCCCTGATCCCGCCCACCACTGGCATGCACCCCCCAGATCCCCACAAAGAAATGGTCCCCAATCCTGCCCTATCTCCCCTTGCCTGTGACCCTGTTGATCTGCATGCCCCAACCCTCTCTCCCTAGATTTAACTCTCCGAGGCACATGGCTGCCTGCTTTCTTGCTTGGCTGGTCTCCCATCTCTCTCTCTCTCTCTCTCTCTCTCTCTCTGAGAATTATTATTTTTACTTAGACCACACAAAGTTCCTGCACTGCAGGGGAGTTCCTTGTATCAGTTGATCAGGCCAAAGTAGGTTTCAGTAATTGCCTAGTTAGTACAATCCATTATTGGAATGAGAGTGCTCCAGGCAAAAACTTGGAAGCAAATTAAAGAGGGACTTAGTTTCCTACTGCATTAATCCCCTTCCCCCTCACTCTTTTTTATCCCTTTCATCTGTCATCTCTCTGCCAACTGATTATTTGACCTTGAGAGCCTAGTTGAAGGTTAGCGGAAGAGCTGCATTTCTTGAAGATGCCTGTCCTTTCCTCTGGCTTTCTACAGCCCTATGCTTCCCTCTTCAGCAAATCCTTAGTCATGTATGTGATGTGTGCACTATATGCACACTTTGGCCTGATTGACCTGACTGAAAAAGGCACTGCATAGCAAGCTGGGTGAGAACTATCCTGGCCATCCAGTGGAGTAGTCTGCTTTCACTCATTTGTGTAAATCAACCCTTTCTGCCCAAGTTAAAGCATTGTTTGCCCCAAGAAATAACTCTAGTATTTAGAATTTGCTTCATCCAGTGTTGTTGGCTGTATCTTTGAGACGCTGCTGTCACCATTTCCCTTTTGTTACAAGATAATTGGGAACCACTGCAAAGTGGATTCCGTTTTTGTTGGTTTCTATCTGAGGCAAGCAAGTTTACCCTTTAAAGCAGTTGAGAACAATACAAGGAAATACTCTTTTTTAACACAGCTGCTACACTGGAAGGCTAATTTCATCTTCCATGTGGAAAGAGCATTGAAAAATGCAGAAATCCAAGAGCTTGGTATGGAATGAGTCAACCTTGGAACAACTAACTGCATAGCAACCTTAGCTTATGTTTACTGATCAGATGTGCAAAGGTCATACAAGAATGTGTTTGATCTTTTTGGGGGGTATGCATACCTTTTTTTGTCTGTTTTTGTGGGGTTACTTGGTAGGCTCTAATGTTGGATTAATGTCTGTGAATGACCACTTAGACTACAATCCTCTGCACACTTAACTGGTAGTAAGCTCCTTTGAGAGCAGCTAGTCTGGCTTTTTCTGACTAAACTTGCATGGTATTCCTCTGTTAGATACCTAGTTTGCCACAGGTACACTACAAACCAAGTTGAGAGAGAAAAAGCGCAGCTTAGATAGGAAATTAACAGGTAGCCATTGTGGTTTGGGTCCTTAAGCACATGCAATGAGATTCAGACTAGAGCTGTTTATCTCAGTTGATGCAGTAAACACTTGACTGGCCCAGATTTTTAAGATACATATTTTAATTCTAAACATAAATATGTTTGCGGCAGGAAAAATACCACTGTAATGTTGCAATTTCTAAAGCAGGTGCGGGGAACATTTAGCCCTTCAGATGTTGCTGAACTACAGCTACCATCATCCCTGGCCATTGGCCATACTTGCTGGGGCTAGTGGGAGATGCAGTTCAGCAACATTTGGAGGACTAAAGATTGCCAACACCTGCTCTAAAACAATAATGCAAAGAAATTAGGGCAGTGCTATATGATGGTTTGTTCTAGGATTGGGTGCGATGCAGCACAGGCACTTAAGGGTGTAATGCAAATCTCCAATCCGCTCTGTGTGTGTATGTGGAGGTGTTGGATGGGACGGAGGTCACCTTCCACACAGCTCAGAACAGCTCTCCACTTGTGGGGTGATGTTAGCATACTCCAACCAGCACTGAGCTCCCCATTCTGCCCCTGAGCAGAAGACTGCTAGCAGACTCTCCGCCAGTGATAGCTTGCAGAAATTCCTGAAAGGGGGTGTTCTGGAGGAGGGGAGGGGTTGAGCTGGCTTGGAATTAGCTGGATCCTGAGTGGCTCCAGTACCATTACTTGATGGCATCTGGCCTGATTACGACCTGATGTAGGCCAGCTCCAGGCTGGTATCAGCTCTGTCTCAGCCGGAGTGAGCAATGGGGTTGCAGATGTGGCACTGGCTACACCATTCTATCATGGGATACCACTGCCTGGTTGAGGTTTGGGTTACATTTTTTTCTGAATTATTATGATCTTCCAAGTGAACTTGGTTTACTCACCTTCTCCTAACCCTTCTCCCCACTGTGCTATTGCAGATGCTGCCCTAGTGAATTCTTGTATTGAACAATCTGCACTTGATCAAAATTGCTGCTATCCAGAGATCACTCAATGTTCCTTCATTTCTGTCTTCAAAGGGAAACTGTCTTTAAGTTCACTGACTCACACTTTGATTCGACGACCCCAGTGTTTCCAGATGTTGCTTATTTTTGAAAGTATTTCTTGAATTCCATACATCATGTTTTTATAAAACATAAGAGATTCTAATCTACATTAGAAACAGCAGCTTTGAAGTGTGTTCCATTTTTTGAAGCATAATTCTCTGAAGACATAGCACAAAGTAGATTCTTGTTTTGCTATTACTATTACAAGGCAAAGAAATTCAAGTGCAACAAGTTTTAAGTTGCATTCTTTCTCTGTACTGTACATGGGTGATCATTGTAACCCGCTGCCATAGGATGTAGCAGTTTAAAATGTGGATATATTTAATCCTTTAATGGGTGATGTGTAATATCAGTGAAACACATTCTCCTACCACCAGGACCACTTTACTGCATTGGGCTATATAATGTTGGAAGTAGATTCACTAACAGGCAAAAAACCTTGCGGTTTAAGAAAGTACATATAGCCTACAGATATTTCTATCAAACTTTAAAAAGCAGGGAAATTGGGCAGCTATAGTGAATGCACCAGGGGAGCAGGAGACCTGACCTCCTCTCTGACATATTGGACTGCCCTACAAATTTGTGAAAATGCAAACACCATTTGGGTTGGTCTTTCACAGTCCAATCCACTTCCTGTGTAGCTTGGAAGAATTTGGTAACATGTGCCTCTCAGCATATGGTAAGTGGTGGCAACACCTGCAATCAGCCCAAAGAATAGAAACTAGACATGTGCTGTCCTGATTTTGTTTTAGCAGGGAGGAATGGAAAGTTGGACTTACCGTGAAATGTCCTTCTGCTCAGCGGAGAGTGGAACAGACAGGAATGGGTTAACTCTCCTGGAGGCAGGGTCAGCACTATAACACAAAAGTTTAGCTGGTGGCCGGCCAGAAGGGGAGGAACCTTCTCCTGTTCTCCAGTTTGTGACACAGCTTTAAAAATCGAGTACTGAGCAGCCGGCCACTCCACCTACATGAACTTGAAACTTGAACAGAGGATAGAATAAGAACAAGCATTAACAAATCAGCACACAGTGCCTGGAAGGGATTAAGGGAGCCTTTACTACTCTATCCAGAGGGTGAGCGACTGGCTGTTGCCAGAGGGTTTCTGGAAAGGTGCCCTCCCCACCACACGGCCTAGGTTTTGCTGCAGGGTGGGGCTGTCTGCTCCACTCTCCACTGACCAGAAAGACACTTCACTGTAAGTCCAACTTTCCGTTCTTGGTCAGCGGAGGAGTGGAGCAGACAGGAATGGGATGTACCTGAGCAGCTTTGGCAGAAGCAAATTTATCCAACTTGTAGTGTTTGATGAAGGTGGATGGGTGAGCCCAGGTGGCGGCTTTGCAGATTTCCTCCAGCGGAGCATCCTTGTGGAATGCCACTGTGATGGCAGCCCCTCTGAGTGTGCTGTGATCCCTGGAGGGGGAGCTCTCCCTTTTGCCTGATGGTGGGCCTACACCTTTAATCCCTGCACCCCTTGTTTAAAAGACACAAACACAGCATCAGACCTCCTGAACGGTTCTGTACGGTCCTGGTATATCTGAAGTGCCCGCCTGACATTGAGTTTGTGCCACTTCTTCTCCCTGTGATGGGACTGGGTTGAGGCAGAAGTTGGGTAGAGAAATGTCATGTCCCCTGTGGAACGAGGAATTGATCCTTGGGTAGAAAACTGGGATCAGGGCAAAGAACCACCTTGTCTGGGTGAAAAATGCACAGCTCCTCTCGGATGGAGAGGGCCCCCATTTCCCCCACCTTCCTGGCTGAGGTTGCCACCAGAAAAACTGTTGTGAGGGTGAGGTCCTTGGTTGATATTGAATGTACCAGTTCAAATTGATGTTGTGATAGAGCTCTAAGGACTAATGAAAGAACCCAGGAGGGAAACCTGTGCTGCAGTGGAGATTTCTCTGCTTTTTAATCCAGGAAGTAAGAAATGGGATCCTGTGCAAGGTTGCCAAGAATGGATTGATCATTTGCATGCTTATTGAGTTCAGTGGATTTACTCCCCTGTAATCATGCTTAGGATAGGTGAAACTGACCACAGGGGATGGAGAGGAGGAGGAGGAGGGAGGGGAGGAAGGGCAGAGGGGAGGAGGGGGATGGGAGCAGGCAGGAGGGGGAGGGCAGGAGAAGGACAGGTTTGCTCATTTGCATGTTTATTGAGTTCAGTGGGATTTACTCCCATGCAATCATGCTTAGGATAGGTAAAACTGACTGGGGGGTGAGGGAGAGGCTGGAGTGGGCAGGGAAGGAGGAAGAAAGAAGAGGGGAGGGGAGGATGAAGGGAGAGGAGAGGGG
Source organism: Rhineura floridana (assembly GCF_030035675.1). Classification (NCBI taxonomy): domain Eukaryota; kingdom Metazoa; phylum Chordata; class Lepidosauria; order Squamata; family Rhineuridae; genus Rhineura; species Rhineura floridana. The sequence continues at coordinate 39,789,302 of NC_084485.1, forward strand.
AAAAGCAGGTCTGATCATTTGCATGCTTATTGATTTCAGTGGGATTTACTCCTATGTAATCATGGTTAGGATAGGTAAAACTTAGCATGGGGGAGGAACAGGGGGAGGAGAGGGAAGGAGAAAGGGAGAGGACAGGGGAGCAGAAGGAGGGGGAGGGGGAAGGAGGGATTGGAGGGGAGGGGCAAAGGAAGGGGGAGGGGAGGGCAGGTTTGATCATTTGCATGCTTATTGAGTTCAATGGTATTTACTCCTGTGCAATCACGCTTAAGATAGGTAAAACTGACCATGGGGAGGGGACAGGGAAGGAGGGGATTGGAGGGGGAGAGGAGGGGAGGGGTAAGAGGGAGGGCATAGGAGGGAGGAGAAGGGAGGGTGGGTTTGATCAGTTGCATATTTTTTGAGTTCAGTGGGATTTATTTCTGTGCAATCATGTTTCAAAATGGAAATGGAGTGCCTTCAAGTCAATTTCGACTTGTGGCAACCCTATGAATAGGGTTTTCATGGTAAATGGTATTCAGTTGTGGTTTTACCATTGCCTTCCTCTGAGGCTAAGAGGCAGTGACTGGCCCTAGGTCACCCAGTGAGCTTCATGGCTGTGTGGAGATTCGAACCCTGGTCTCCCAGGTTGTATTCCAACACTGACCAGGGGGAGGGGCAGGGAGGGTAGGAGGAGGGGGGGAGGGGAGGAGATTGAATGGGTGGGCACTGGGCAGAGGGGAAACCCCTTTCCTTTCCAAAAGGAAAACATTGTGAGCAGTATCATTGCTTTTCAGCGTTTTCCCACCTTTTTATTCTACAGCAGGCAGATGTAGCCTCCCACTCAAATTTAAACCTGTCCCTGGCCCACATGCACACCAGGCCTTTATTTCGCTTTGGAGAGACATGGCTTCTCCCAAAGAATCCTGGGAAGTGTAGTTAGTGAAGGGTGCTGAGAGTTGCTAGGAGACACCCCATTCCCTTCACAGATTTTCAATCAGAGCGGCTGACTGTTAAACCACTCTGGCCACTGGAGCTGTCAGGAGAATAGCAGTCTCCTCTCAGCACTCTTCGCAAACTACACTTCCCAGGATTCTCTGAGGGAAGCCATGACTGTCTCAAGTGAAATCAAAGTCTGGTGTGGGTGTGGCCCCCTGATTAGGCAAGCCAAGTAGCTGTGAGTCTGGCTTTTAGAACACTGACAGTTGGTTCTTACTGAGCATGCCCGACATTATCATTCAGTTCAATGCAGAATTTATTAAATTAATTAAAAATCAGCCAGGCATTTTTTAAACTTTTAAACTGCAGAAGATGAAGGTCATAGTATGGGGCAAGGTCAGTAACAGGATTATAGGTCCTCTGTGAACATGGCTGGTTTTTAATGAATTTCAACAAGTTATGAGAACTCTCAGAGAAAAAAGTCCAAAAGGGGTCTAGGTTTTTTCTCTCTCTGTTTAGACTTTGAACTCTCGATTCTCTCTGACTATTTTGTTTATTGCTATGAAAATGAGAGGGTTGTTAAGCATGCGTTTCTGAGTTCAGAACTATACGTTTTGTAAGGTTTTGTTTTGAAATGAGCTTATGCGAAGCATCAGAATAGCCTGGGGGGAATTTTTCAATTTATCATTGGGGAATGTGAAAAATCCATGCTGGCTGTAGTATACAGCCACTCTCGTGGCTATATAATAACTGAGTACTTGGCAGTACTTTGGTCCTGACTGGTCAGCATCCTAGTACATTGTCATTCAACACAAAAGAAGAGCACTGCTAGATTAGGCCAAAGGACACCCATTTTGTCCAGCATCCTGGATCTTATATGTAGCCATTGATGTCCTAATCCTCCATGAATTTGTCTCATCTTTCAAAGCTATATGAGTTGGTGGTCTGTAGATGCTCTCTCAATAGCTAGCAAATTGCTGGAATGTCCTGGATTGCTTGTTCTCTTTTTGGCAGTAGTGCCTGCTGGGGAGAGTAGTCTAGCTCAGGAGAAGCAAAACTGGGCCCTAGTTCCAGGGGAATGTAATATTGATCAAGTTCATGTCCAGGGTGCAGAGCTGGCTCAGGCCAGAGTCAGATTCCAGAAAGGCAGGTCAGTGAGCAACACCCTGGTTTCAATATGAGTGCCAGTTGCAGCAAAGGGTCAGGTTCTTGGATGGTCAGCAACGGTCAGGTTCCAGAAATGTAGTCAAACAAAGCAGAGGTCAAGTTCTTGGAAAATCAGAAGTAGCAAAGTGGGTAGCAGGGCAGAGAGCTTCGAGTGGAGCTGAAAGCCAGACAAACTGAATTTGGACGTTGCTCTGACAACTATCAAATTCAGACTGAGCCTGAAGTAGGAATTTGGCTTCGCTTCAGGCTGTTGGCTCAGTATGCACAATAAATTAGGCTTTTTGCTCTGAGAGAGGACCTGCTTTCTTTAGGTACATTTGACAGTGGAGGTGACGGCAGCATGCTGGTGACTTTAGAGCTGGAGTCTGATGATAGTCCTAGCTCCTCAGCCCAAAGGGGGACTGGTCTCATAATCATTTCTTTTTGGGGGGGAGTACGTGCGTGCGTGCGTGCGCTGAGGAAGTAGGTATATTAAGGACCATTTGTATAATGCTGTACTGAAAAATTCTTCTACCTTTTCCCCAACTAGTCTCCATTTATGAATGAGAAAAATGTATTTGAAAATTATCAAGGGGGAGAGAATTTCAGTGCAATTCTCATGGGTGGGGTGTAGGGGTTTTGTTGAGTTTAGCGTATTCTCAAGATGGCTGAGGGGTGTTTGTGAGTCAGTCTCCTTTCTTGCATTTTACAAATCTTCCCTCCAGCTGTTTGTACTTTGCAGCCCTCCTGGGTATTTGTGCTTCATAATATCCTTGGTTGGGCTTTCTTCTGAAGTGCAGAAGACTGCCTACTGTATTCCTGACTGCTGTCTACAAGGCTTTTTAAAAATTGAAGTATCTTTTTTTGTTTTACTTTCAAATAAATTGGTGCAGAAAGTTTTTATTATTTTTAATTGCTATTAATTATTTTATTGTTGCTTGGTACACAAAGGTCTCCAAGCGACTTGCAGCCTATTTTAAAAACATAAGCTTAAGTATAAATACATTATAGTTTCAACACATACACATAATAAACATATTAAATTCATTAAAAATTCACAACCCCTTTCCCCCAATAACAGCAGCAGAAAGCTTTGACCACACACTACCGCTAAAATGAAGGAAAAATGGAAGTGGACTGCCTTCAAGTCGATCCTGACTTATGGCGACCCTATGAATAGGGTTTCCATGGTACGCAGTATTCAGAGGTGGTTTTACCATTGCCTTCCTCTGAGGCTGAGAGGCAGTGACTGGCCCAAGGTCACCCAGTGAGCTTCATGGCTGTGTGGGGATTTGAACCCTGGTCTCCCAGGTCATAGTCCAACACAAAATCTGCAGCCGCACTAATCTCGGGCACTCAGTAGCTACCATCTCTGGCTTCCCTCACTTCAATTAAAACCCAGTGCATGACATCATGAGTTAACTGCCCCCATGGGCCTTTTTCAGATTTGGAAGTATGGGCAGAAGGGGAGGCTGCAGAACATTGGTGAAATAAAACAATTCTTAAAGACAGAAGCCTCTTTTGCAGGTGAAGAGAATTTTAGAGAAATTGGAAGACGGTTGCAGCACAGTCCTACATTTGCACAGGAAAAATCCTCTTCCTGGTATGAGAGTGTCTTTCTACCTTGGGTCTCTTCCGCTGAGGAGGGGGGATTAAGCCCTTGGTTCATGACAGTAGTCTGAATGGGAACATATTTTTCTCACCAACCCCCCCCCCAAGGTAAGGGTGATATAATCTAGGTCTGTGTGTATCTCTAAAAAGGATGAAGAGAAGGATTGCTGGAGTGTTTGGCGTGACTCTTAGACAGAGGGGCAGGAAACTAGATTTGAGCTCAGGAAAGCACCTTCTGTGGCTGCCTCACTTGTGATCTGATATGGGGGCAAAGTACGTTGGGGTTTATAGGAATAAAGCTATACTTCCACTTATGCTCAACTTGAGCATTTCTAAGTAAACTCAAATATAACAGAAATGCCATGACTCTCCAGTGATCTCTTTATCTAAAAAAAATCAGATATGGGTAACTGCTGTACCCCTGGGCCTTTTCATCGCTTGAGCAAGTGAGGTGCATATACTTATATATATATATATGTGTGTGTGTGTGTGTGTATGTGTATATATGTATATGTATATATATATATATATATATATATATATATAAACGTAATTGTGATTAACCAAACAGAGGTTTTTATTATATTAACAAAACGTTTCAGCTTCCGCCTTCATCAGCTGCCAACATACAAATGCTGTTACCAAGGTGGCAGTTATAGAGCTTTGAGGATGGAATGCTCAGAGGGGCTTCATTTGCAGAAGCTAAGTAGTGGTGGTACTGTCCTCCAGGTTCAGGCCATTTATGTGTGTATATATATATAAAGTGAGGCAGCCACAGAAGGTGCTTTCCTGAGCTCAAATCTAGTTTCCTGCCCCTCTGTCTGAGAGTCACTCAGAGATACATCCAACATATACCCGGAATCACGCATAAGGTAGATGCAGGCTAACAAACTTGAAGCTTAATCCAGGCAAGATCTGGGATTCTTTTGGGAAATGTTTCTCTGACTGATCCTTGGGATCAAGCCTCTCACTGGCCCCTGCTGTACTCTCTTCTCAAGTGATTTTGCCTGGCTGCAATGTGTCCTTGCACTGATAATGCCTGTTGCTTGCCTGAGTGTAAGATGGAGAGGTGGGTGTGTTTATAGAAATCAAATAACACTGCTGGAATGCCATGTGCTGTACAAAGGTAAGAGTCTCATCCATTGTTCTGCCCACTTTTGCTTCTGATTCCTCCCATCACTGCCATGCAGCCCCCAGAAGATTGTCCATAAGCTAATATGGCCCTCATGCTGAATCCCCACCCATGGTGTAGATCTCTGTTCTTCAACCTTGGGTCCCCAGATATTTGTTGGACTACAACTTCCATCATCCTCAGTCAGCTTAGCCAGTGGTCAGGGATGATGGGAGTTGTAGTCCAACAGTATCTGAGGAACCAAGGTGGAAGAACAGCAATGTATGTGATGATATTTCTGAGTAGGGTTATACTCTTTTTCAAGGACCAGGTTTATGGTTTGGAGGCCATTTTCGAGCCAGGTTTGTATATGGATGGACAAGTGGTATGTTTGCCTCATAGCATTTTTTACATAGTAGTTAATAACCAACTAAACTCTGGAAGATTAATCTTGCCACAATTACCGATGCCTGGTAATGTTTACATTGGATAATTCCAGTGCATTGTATGTGGGACTGCTTATGAAAAAGGTTCAGAAACAAAACAGGAGGAGCAGTTTATTGGGTTGGACTTGATCATATTTTGTCAGTGTTGAAAAACCTTCATGGCTTCTGGCTTGTTTCTAGGTCCGATGTGCAGTACTGGTTTTTGTCCTGTAAAACCCTCAATAGCCCAGGACAAGGGTATCTGAAGAACTGCCTACTCCCCTATCAACCTGTCTAAAAGCTGACATAGGTCACACCCACACCATATGCTTAAAGCATATGATTTGAATGCATGATGTGGATGTGACCAGATAGCTAAGGTGCTGCTTTTGAGGACCACAACCCACCTTCAGAGGACAGTTGAGTAGCATCCCAGGAGTGTAGCATGTCAGTGTTGGTAGCTGTCCCATTGAACATAAGAACATAAGAAGAGCCTGCTGGATCAGGCCAGTGGCCCATCTAGTCCAGCATCCTGTTCTCACAGTGGCCAACCAGGTGCCTGGGGGAAGCCCGCAAGCAGGACCCGAGTGCAAGAACACTCTCCCCTCCTGAGGCTTCCGGCAACTGGTTTTCAGAAGCATGCTGCCTCTGACTAGGGTGGCAGAGCACAGCCATCATGGCTAGTAGCCATTGATAGCCCTGTCCTCCATGAATTTGTCTAATCTTCTTTTAAAGCCGTCCAAGCTGGTGGCCATTACTGCATCTTGTGGGAGCAAATTCCATAGTTTAACTATGCGCTGAGTAAAGAAGTACTTCCTTTTGTCTGTCCTGAAACTTCCAACATTCAGCTTCTTTGAATGTCCACGAGTTCTAGTATTATGAGAGAGGGAGAAGAACTTTTCTCTATCCACTTTCTCAATGCCATGCATAATTTTATACACTTCTATCATGTCTCCTCTGACCCGCCTTTTCTCTAAACTAAAAAGCCCCAAATGCTGCAACCTTTCCTCGTAAGGGAGTCGCTCCATCCCCTTGATCATTCTAGTTGCCCTCTTCTGAACCTTTTCCAACTCTATAATATCCTTTTTGAGATGAGGCGACCAGAACTGTACACAGTATTCCAAATGCGGCCGCACCATAGATTTATACAACGGCATGATGATATCGGCTGTTTTATTTTCAATACCTTTCCTAATTATCGCTAGCATGGAATTTGCCTTTTTCACAGCTGCCGCACACTGGGTCGACATTTTCATCGTGCTGTCCACTACAACCCCGAGGTCTCTCTCCTGGTTGGTCACCGCCAGTTCAGACCCCATGAGCGTATATGTGAAATTCAGATTTTTTGCTCCAATATGCATAATTTTACACTTGTTTATATTGAATTGCATTTGCCATTTTTCCGCCCATTCACTCAGTTTGGAGAGGTCTTTTTGGAGCTCTTCGCAATCCCTTTTTGTTTTAACAACCCTGAACAATTTAGTGTCGTCAGCAAACTTGGCCACTTCACTGCTCACTCCTAATTCTAGGTCATTAATGAACAAGTTGAAAAGTACAGGTCCCAATACCGATCCTTGAGGGACTCCACTTTCTACAGCCCTCCATTGGGAGAACTGTCCGTTTATTCCTACTCTCTGCTTTCTGCTTCTTAACCAATTCCTTATCCACAAGAGGACCTCTCCTCTTATTCCATGACTGCTAAGCTTCCTCAGAAGTCTTTGGTGAGGTACCTTGTCAAACGCTTTTTGAAAGTCTAAGTACACTATGTCCACTGGATCACCTCTATCTATATGCTTGTTGACACTCTCAAAGAATTCTAATAGGTTACTGAGACAGGACTTTCCCTTGCAGAAGCCATGCTGGCTCTGCTTCAGCAAGGCTTGTTCTTCTATGTGCTTGGTTAATCTAGCTTTAATAATACTTTCTACCAGTTTTCCAGGGACAGAAGTTAAGCTAACTGGCCTGTAATTTCCGGGATCCCCTCTGGATCCCTTTTTGAAGATTGGTGTTACATTTGCCACTTTCCAGTCCTCAGGCACGGAGGAGGACCCGAGGGACAAGTTACATATTTTAGTTAGCAGATCAGCAATTTCACCTTTGAGTTCTTTGAGAACTCTCGGGTGGATGCCATCCGGGCCCAGTGATTTGTCCGTTTTTATATTGTCCATTAAGCTTAGAACTTCCTCTCTCGTTACCACTATTTGTCTCAGTTCCTCAGAATCCCTTCCTGCAAATGTTAGTTCAGGTTCAGGGATCTGCCCTATATCTTCCACTGTGAAGACAGATGCAAAGAATTCATTTAGCTTCTCTGCAATCTCCTTATCGTTCTTTAGTACACCTTTGACTCCCTTATCATCCAAGGGTCCAATCGTCTCCCTAGATGGTCTCCTGCTTTGAATGTATATAGAATTTTTTGTTGTTGGTTTTTATGTTCTTAGCAATGTGCTCCTCAAATTCTTTTTTAGCATCCCTTATTGTCTTCTTGCATTTCTTTTGCCAGAGTTTGTGTTCTTTTTTATTTTCTTCATTCGGACAAGACTTCCATTTTCTGAAGGAAGACTTTTTGCCTCTAAGAGCTTCCTTGACTTTGCTTGTTAACCATGCTGGCATCTTCTTGGCCCTGGCAGTACCTTTTCTGATCTGCGGTATGCACTCCAGTTGAGCTTCTAATATAGTGTTTTTAAACAACTTCCAAGCATTTTCGAGTGATGTGACCCTCTGGACTTTGTTTTTCAGCTTTCTTTTTATCAATCCCCTCATTTTTGTGAAGTTTCCTCTTTTGAAGTCAATTGTGACCATGTTGGATTTTCTTGGCAATTGGCCAGTTACATGTATGTTTAATTTAATAGCACTGTGGTCACTGCTCCCAATCGGTTCAACAACACTTACATCTCGCACCAGGTCCCGGTCCCCACTGAGGATTAAGTCCAGGGTTGCCGTCCCTCTGGTCGGTTCCATGACCAACTGATCTAGAGAATAGTCATTTAGAATATCTAGAAACTTTGCTTCTTTGTCATGACTGGAACACATATGCAGCCAGTCTATGTCCGGGTAGTTGAAGTCACCCATTACTACCACATTTCCTAGTTTGGATGCTTCCTCAATTTCATATCTCATCTCAAGGTCTCCCTGAGCATTTTGATCAGGGGGACGATAGATCGTTCCCAGTATTAAGTCCCTCCTGGGGCACGGTATCACCACCCACAACGATTCTGTGGAGGAGTCTGCCTCTTTTGGGGTTTTGAGCTTGCTGGATTCAATGCCTTCTTTCACGTATAGAGCGACTCCGCCACCAATACGTCCTTCCCTGTCCTTCCGATATAGTTTATATCCAGGGATAACCGTATCCCACTGGTTTTCTCCATTCCACCAGGTCTCGGTTATGCTCACTATATCAATGCTCTCCTCTAAGACCAAGCACTCCAGTTCTCCCATCTTGGTTCGGAGGCTCCTAGCATTAGCGTACAGGCACTTGTAAGCAGTGTCTCTCTTCAAGTGTCTTTGGCACTTGTGGTTAGGCCTGTGGTAATTTTGCTCTTCTGAATTTATATCCTGTGCCCCTGCTCTCACAATGCCTACTTCTAGGCCTACCCCTTTTAAAATTTCATCATTTCTTTGGTTTTTATCCCAGGGGGGAGGTTTATTCCGAACCGGACCTTTCTCAGCTCCTGTCGGGTTTCCCCCCTCAGTCAGTTTAAAAGCTGCTCTGCTACCTTTTTAATTTTAAGTGCCAGCAGTCTGGTTCCATTCTGGTTCAAGTGGAGCCCGTCCCTTTTGTACAGGCCCGGCTTGTCCCAAAATGTTCCCCAGTGCCTAACAAATCCGAACCCTTCCACCCGACACCATTGTCTCATCCACGCATTGAGACTGCGAAGCTGGGCCTGTCTGGCTGGTCCTGCGTGTGGAACCGGTAGCATTTCAGAGAAAGCCACCTTGGAGGTCCTGGCTTTCAGCATCCTACCTAGCAACCTAAATTTTGCTTCCAGGACATCACGGCTGCATTTCCCCATGTCATTGGTGCCAACGTGCACCACGACCACTGACTCCTTCCCAGCACTGTCTACCAAACTATCTAAACGACGGGCGATATCCGCAACCTTCGCACCAGGCAGGCAAAACACCTTGCGGTCTACACGCCCATCACACACCCCACTGTCTATGTTCCTAATGATCGAATCACCCACTACAAGGATCCCTCCACCCCCTGGAGATATATCCTCGGCACGAGAGGATAGCTGCTCATCCCCCAAGGAATGGGTCCCTTCTAAGGGATCGTTTCCCTCTTCCTCAGCTGGATGCTCTCCTTCCCCGAGACCATCGTTGTCCATGATAGCAGGAGAGCTATCATCATTGGAGTGGGACACAGCTATAACGTCCCTGAAGGCCTCCTCCACACATCTCTCTGCCTCTCTCAGCTTTTCCAGGTCCGCCACCTTGGCCTCAAGGAAATGAAGTCGTTCCCGGAGAGCCAGGAGCTCATTGCACCGAGAGCACACCCACGACTTCTGTCCAACAGGCAGATAGTTGTACATGCTGCAGGCGGTGCAAAACACTGGAAAGCCCCCACACCCCTGCTGGCTTCTTACCTGCATAGTTTTGTTTAAGGTTTATTACGTCAATGGGTTGGAGACTGCGGTTTAGTTGAGGTCAGGGAACAGACGGGCAGAGTGGGGGGCCCTGGCCTCCTCGCCCTGCTGCCGGACTCGCTCTGCTGCTTAACTCGCCTGGGGCTCACTGCTCCCCCTGCACCAGGTGAAATCTAGTCTATTATCCCAGGCTTTTGCCAGGCTATAATGATGGAACCTCTGATAACTTTAATCAGTTAATCCAATGCTCTTCCTGTTTGATTTAGACTGCTGTATTTTATTGTTGTATTGTTTTAACTGTGTATGCAAGCTGCTTTGGAGATTATTGATGGGGAATAGATCATTAAATAACAAAGTGCAGATTTATAGATCTGAGTTTAGGCATGTTTTACAAAAGCCGTGTGTAATGGAAAATTTGTTGGAAGTACTTTCACCTTGGTGACTGCAAGATTTATTGTTTAAAAAGAATTAAGGAAATTAATAGTACATTCTTGATGATCCAATCACTCTTGAGTGTTTTTTTGGTCCTCAAAGGAAAGGTGACTGCAGCAGGTGACGCTGCTACAATTTTCTTCCACATTGCAGCATTGGCTGTATGGCAAAGTTCCTCTCTGCCTGGTGTTGCGATGTGGAGAAAAATAATTTGGATCACTTCTGATATGGGATGGGCTCTGTGACTGTGTGCACTTTGATGTGGTATGTATGCATGCATGCGGCCCCCAGAAGTGTTGCAATGGGGCAATGTGACTCTTGCACTGAAAAAGGTTAACCATCTCTGTGTTAGCCAGTTGCTGAGTTTGGCATGGTGCTTTTACATGGGTTACAGGCAACTTGAAGTGAGACAAAAAATGACTTTTTAAGTCAGTGATGGTCAGCTGGTGGCTTACATTGTTGCAGCTCAACTCAAGTCAAAATGCTGGGCTCAGTTTCATCCTTCAGCCCACATTATTGCCCAACAAAAATAGAAGAATAAGACACTTTAGAATTTTATCTCGCTTCTGGAAGGCATCCTTGTTAAAAAAGAAAGAAAGAAATGTTCATTTTATAAAAATAAGTTCTTCTTCATTGAATAGACAAAGACACTTTAAAAAATGTTGGTTTTTTTGGGTGGGGGGGAGAGTGAACCATTGCATTTGCCACCACCCTTGGCTATGGGTATGTGTGATGTTCCTGCTTATAGTGTAAATATGGTAAGTGCTGTTTATATAGAAGACATATGGTAAGTGGAGTGAAAGAGGAGGGGGGAGTACATGAGCAGTAGAATCACGTTTGGATTACTGTAATGCGCTTTACGTAGGGCTACCTTTGAAGACAGTTCGGAAGCTACAACTAGTGCAAAATGCGGCGGCCAGATTGCTGACAAGGACCAAGCGGTCCGAGCATATAACACCTGTTCTGGCCAGCTTGCACTGGTTGCCAATATGTTTCCGGGCTAGATTCAAAGTGTTGGTATTAACCTATAAAGCCTTATACGGTGCGGGACCACGATACCTTGCGGAACGCCTCTTCCGATATGAACCGGCCCGTGCACTACGTTCTGCTACGAAGGCCCTCCTCCGGGTTCCAACTCACAGGGAGGCCCGGAGGGTGATGACAAGATCTAGGGCCTTCTCAGTGGTGGCCCCCGAACTATGGAACAGTCTCCCTGAGGAAGTACGCCTGGCGCCGACTCTGCTCTCCTTCCGGCGCCAGGTCAAAACCTTCCTATTCTCTGAAGCATTTTAAGTTACACTGATTTAATTTTAAAAATGTTTATTGTGTTGGATTGTTGCTTGTATTTTAGTATTGTTTTGTTATTTATTGTATTTTTATGCTGTTTTATGTTCACCGCCCAGAGAGCTATTGCTAGTCGGGCGGTATATAAATTTAATAAATAAATAAATAAATAAATGCTGGATGATTGGCTGAGCGTTTGAATGGCTGGGAGTATAAATGGAAGAATGACAGTTGAATCTGGGTGGATGTTGGGAGTGTGGAGAAAGAGGTGTTTGAGGGTGGATGTTGGGAGTGTGGAGAAAGAGGTGTTTGAGGGTGGAGGTCAGGAGTGTGGAGAAAGAGGGAGTTGGAGTTCTGATTAATAATAAGTCAAGTACAAAACAGGAATAGATGAAACCATACGCTTGTGAAACATTCTAAAACTAATCTTGTTATTTCTGATATTTAATAAATACTTATTTGGTTTCCAAAGGCCTGATCCTTGGCTGAGGGATATACATACCAGAAGGGAGGGCAAGGTAATTACCAAGGCTGAACAGAAACAGTATCTAATGGTGGCAGCGGTGAAGGGAGGAATAATAACAATTCAAGTATCCAGAGCAACCCAGAGTTGTATGGGTTATCTATAAAGATACAAGGGGGTTAGGAACAGCATAAGCACTCAGTCACAAAAGTAACCAGCTAGAGAGAGACTCAGGCAAAGTCTCTGGGAGTATTGGTTATAGGACGTGACTGGTGGTGCCGCCTAGCAGGGGGATCTAGTGAGATCTGTGCTAGCGCGGAGTGAGAAACCATAAAAAGGACAGTCCGGACTGGTGGTATCCCTGGTGGTGCCTAGTTTTTTTTTTTTTTTTCAATAATTTTTATTCAGATTTTCATAAAACATACAAGACAAAATCATAAAACATTCAAAGACAAAAAACAAAATCAAAAATAGTTAAACAAAAAGAAAAAAAGAAAAAAAAAACAAAAATAAAAAGTAAAGAGTAAAATATTGACTTCCCATTTGTCAAAGATCAAATCAGTTATAAGTCTATAATATATAACAATCCTGTCTCTTAAGTCATATTATAAAATCACTTTCCTCCAGTAGTTATCTTACTTAATCATCAAATCTCATAAACATTACTTTATTCTTTCCACAAAAAGTCAAAGAGAGGTTTCAATTCTTTAAGAAATATATCTATCAATTTTTTTTTCCAGATAAGCATATCGATTAATCCATCTCATTACTAATTATGATAATCTTATTGTCATAACCATAGTCAAAATAAACATTTCAATTAATCCATCACATCAGAATCTGTTAGGTTCAGTAATTTCAGTAGCCATTGTTCTATTATCCCTATTAGTTCCATTTTCCATCTTCCATCTTCAGTAGTCTTGTTAAGTCCAGTAATTTCAGTATCCAATCTTCCATTATCAGTATTCCATAATAATCTTGCTGTCAAAGCCATAGTCATATAGTAAGAGTCTGATGGGAATTACCTCTATCCCAAATATTTTCTTGCCATCCATTCTGAATAGGTTGCTGAAATACTGCTGTAAAATCATATCTCTGTTCTTTTTTTCAAAATACACTGGGTCATCTCTTGAAAGTTTTTCCATTGTCACATGGCTGCAGTTAATTCCATAGATTTTCTCTATATTGGGCTCCATCACATCATTCCAGTCCAGAAGATTATCCATGCCATTGATAACTTTATCTCTAGAATCTTCATTAATTTCTTCAGAGATAACATTGAGTTCCAAACAATAGATTTTATTTCTAAAGTCCATAGACTCCAAATCTTGTTCCTGTTCCACGTTTGTTCCAATCTCCGGGATCTCCTCTCTCACAGGGACCCCTGTTCCAGTCTCCAGGGTCTCCTCTCTCACAGGGACCCCTGTTCCAGTCTCCAGGGTCTCCTCTCTCACAAGGACCCCTATGTCTTTAATCTCCTGTGTCTCCAAACAATAGATTTTGTTTCTAAAGTCCATAGACTCCAAATCTTTTTCCTGTTCCACGTTTGTTCCAATCTCCGGGGTCTCCTCTCTCACAGGGACCCCTTCCAGGGTCACCTCTCTCACAGGGACCCCTATATCTTTAATCTCCTGCTTCATTTTACTCAATTCAATTTTCAGCTCCTTACAACCCTGTCGCAGGTTTTGTTTCGTTATCTCAATCTCATCCATTATTTTCTGAAACATAGTTATTTCCAGCTTCTCAGCCACTTTCTTAATTGCCATTTTAAAAGAAAAATATAGGAAAACCACTTCTTATTTCAGCAACAATTGGGTTAATACTCCAAACTTGGTGACATCACAGTATAAACAGAGCAGACAGCCTTATCTCTCCATGCTTAAGTAAACAAAATGCAGTTCCCAGGATCGAAACAATTAATGGCGGTCGTCAGGAAACAGATTCGTCAAAATAAAATAGACCAAAAAGAGAGTAGTCTCAGACAATATAATATTCTTCAAAATAAAAATCTGGAATAGAAATCCCTCTTCTGTGTATATCTTTAGAATGCAAATCCAGGACAGCTTTTTGCAACAAAAACAGAGATAAGCTATTAATTAGTGAGTAGCAGAGAGAAGTTATGGCTCCCCAGTGAGATGTCAAAAACCGATCAATCTGGCAAATCTCTTTTAAACAGCAACAATTTAAGTCAAGTAAAAGAAAAATATAGAAAGAAGGGTGCTTGCCTGTTAGTGCGTTCTCTCTTAGAAGATAAGATGAACGTTCGCTTTATCAGATAGAGCTTGTTGTTGAAAATCCGTCCCACCTTCGTCGGCTGGACCTCGTCCCATAAATTAATGAGATCTGGTCGTCCCAACAAAAATAGGCTTTGAGGTTAATCTCTTCGTTTCTCCCTACCCGGGAGAAGTTTAATCAGTCAAAAAAAAAAAAAAATCTGACTGATATATCTGAATAAGCTTCTTTTGAGGCAGGAGCCCGTCTCAAAAGCAGGCACAGGCTAAGTCACCCTTCCCGGAAGTCCCTGGTGGTGCCTAGTGAAAGGCAGTAGCCACAAGTAGGTGGGAACCTGACAGGGAGAACCAGGGGAGGACGTCACAGTATGCATCATGGTAAACCTAGTATGCACAGTATAACTCTTCTTGAGAGTCCAAGCTGTTCTTTAAAACAGGGACGGGGAACCTGTAGATCTCCCAGATTCTACTGGAGTGCAGCCTCCATCATCCCCAACCCCTGATCATGCTGGGATTGATGGGAGGTGGAGTCCAGCAACATCTGAGGACTTCAGGTTCCCCATTCCTGGCTTAGAACAAACTTTTCCCTTTTACAGTTAGTGGATGACACCACCAAGTACTTCCCATAATAAACACTGGAGGTGAGGATCCTGTGGCCCTTCAGATGCTACTAGACTATAACTACTATCGTATCTGACCATTGGTCTTACCGGCTGGGGCTGATGGGAGTTGGAGTCTAAACATCTGGAAGTCCATAAGTTCCCCATCTCTACTTTACTGTCTATAGCTGTAAGAGAGACACTTGTTTGCTTGAAGTCTGTCACAACATTTGTGGAGAATAAACTTTCTGTTCATATCATATTACTGGTTATTTGTTACTGACATTTTACCTCTCTCATTTTTTGTTGGTTTGTTTTGCTGTTTTACTTGGTGGGAATATGGATATGAATATGGAATAGGTGGAATACAAAATGAACAAATATCACCAGAAGTAAAGTTTGTTGTGATGCCAACCATCACACTTGTAAATTTATTATCTCTGCTGATCAGAACTTGGAGGAGAGAATGTTTTCTTTCTGAAAGTATTACACAGTTTGCTTGCAGAAGTGATGCTACATTTCAGGAAGACTTGGAATCAAACCGCTTTTGATTGCCTTCATTTTCTTAGGATTTCAGAATATCCTGCTTACGTTTTAGAAGGTTTTATTCTCAGTCTTAAATTAGCTCTGAATCCGTTCAGAGTTTCAGAAGCTCTGATGTTTCTTTTGCCCTCTCTTGCAGGGTGTTCTCTTCTAGGTCATAGAAAGAACAGTACAAGGAAACTTGCATTGTTGCAACTCTACTCACATCCAAATGTTGGGCTCAGCTTCATCCTTCAGCCCATATTATTACCAAACAAAAATAGAAAAATAAGAGACGTTAGAATTTTATCTCTCTTCTGGAAGGCATCCTTGTTAAGTGGGTTGGGAGAGCATTGATGGTTTTTTCACAGTAAGCATGAGTGTCAAGCACACTGCAGTCTGTGTAATGTTTGTCTTGTGTTTTTCCCCTCTCCCTCTCTCTGCATTAGAAATTGCGCTTGCAAAATGAGCCACTTTCCTTGGAAGAGCTCCTTGGAGTTCCCACAGTCAGAGTGCAGGCATTCCAGGGCTGATTCCTCAAGCAACTTAGCCATGGATACGTTTTGGCTAGAGGTGGAGAGCATCAAAGAGAGTACTGAATGCGAGCCAGATGAATACAACCTTACAGATGCCAAACCCCCAGAAGGTAAAAGTGTCTGTCACTCCACTTGGGTTGTGGGAATTAAGAATAATTGGCAAAACTACCAGGTTACTGGGCTCATCAGCTGAGTAAGATGCTTTAAGGAAAATGTCATACTCCCTGAATTAAACTTGATTATGTACTTTAAAGTATGCTTAAAACACACACTAGACATGGCTTTAATTGTGTAATTAACTCTTGGGTGATTAAAAGAATGTAGCAGAGGAAAGAGTCCTTAACCAGATTGAGAACCAGGGGATAAGGGTGGAGTAGGCTTTAACTCCTTGCCTGAGAGTCTGAACCAGGAGGCCCTCTGCCTGTTACTTGGCCTGGGAAGAAAGGTTGCTTTGGTACCAGTGGAAGCTTCCCTCCTAGGACAAGTAGTGGTGGGCAGTGGAAGCTGGTCCATTGGGGCAGAGGGGGTGCTGCCCTACCAACCTCAGTCTGTCCTCAGCCAGCCCCCATCTTCCTGCTTGCCTTCTTATTTTTAACCAGCAAGTGGCACTGCCTGTCAGCTTCCTTCTCTTTAGTCTTAGGTGTTGCCATTGTAGAACTCAGCAAGGAGGAAGATGGGGAACAAAACTGTGGCTCCCCATCTGTGGACTACGCTCCCCAGTGAGGTCCTCCAGGTGCCTTCGCTGATATCTTTTCAGTACCAGGTGTTTTCCCAGGCATTTGATAGACTGAGATGATGATGTCTGTTTATTAGAATGCTGCCAAACCATCCTGTGCCTGTAATAGAGATGTGGTTTTATTGCTTCACTTTATAGAGTGATATTTGTTTTTTGTCTTTTTAACATTATTGTAAGTCGCTTGGAGACTTTTGGGTAACAAGCGACTAATACATCTGTTGTTGTTGTTATGTGCCTCCAAGTTGACTACAACTTACAGCGACCCTATGAATCAGCGACCTCCAAGAGCATCTGTCATGAACCACCCTGTTCAGATCTTGTAAGTTCAGGTCTGAGGCTAAAACACTAAATTGTGTTTAACTCCCTCTCACCCTCTTCTGCAAAATGGGGATAATAGCAGCCTACCTCAAAGAGTTGCTATGAAAACTAACAAAGGTGCTTTACTTTATTTCTCTATGCTGTATAAAGATGTGTGTGTACTTTGCTGCCTCTAGTCAATTGCAGCTAGAATCCAAGGGGATTTTGACCCAGGCCTCCTGAAGTCCCATTTGTCTGTGGGTGTGTCAGAGTAGCACGAAATCCCTCAGTGTTCGGGTGGGTGGGTGGGAGAGGAAGTCCCTTTGCCAGCCTGCACAGATACCACTGCTTCCCAGCTATTGAGCTGAACTTCCTTCATTACTAATATTGGTAAACCCAGTGTAAGTGTACACTAGGTGTGCAAGCTGTGTGCAAGAGTATGGTGTTTAGATTCGTGGTTGTGAAACTCAGGCCATATATTATGTTTCTGAAATAACGTTTACAAGTTTCCTTGATTCTCCCATCCCCTATTTTTATAAAACTCTTCTTCAAAAAAAACACAAAACACAGTCTTGAATTCGCCGAGAAGAGTTGGGCTATAAATGGATGCCATGTTTTGTGGTTCCATCCCTTAAGAGGTATGCTGCATGTTCAGCTAGACATAAGGGGAGAGGAAATGAAAATTGGGATGAGGAGAGAACTACCTCTGCCTCCTCTAAGAGGAACTGAGAAATAATCATTGTTTGTGTGGAATTTTTTTGTGGCACAACTTGTCATGTAAACCACTGTAAAGTTATGCATATTGGAGCAAACCCCCACCCCCCCAATAACTTAATTTCACATATACGCTAATGGGGTCTGAACTGGTGGTGACTGACCAGGAACAAAACCTTGGGATCATAGTAGATAGCTCGGTGAAGATAACCCAGAGTGCAGCAGCTGTGAGAGAGGCAAATTCCTATGTTAGGAATCATTAGAAAAGGCATTGAAAATAAAACTGCCGATATCATGATGTCATTATATAAATCTATGGTGCAACAAGTAATGCCAACAGAATATTTATGTAACTTTACAGTTGACAATGAGGACATTGAACTTGTCAAGGATTATCAATACCTTGGCACAGTCATTAACCAAAATGGAGACAATAGTGAATAAATCAGAAGAAGGCTGGAACTGGGGAGGGCAGCTGTGAGAGAACTAGAAAAGGTCCTCAAATGCAAAGATGTATCACTGAACACCAAAGTCAGGATCATTCAGACCATGGTATTCCCGATCTCTATGTATGGATGTGAAAGTTGGGCAGTGAAAAAAGTGGAAAAGAGAACAATCAACATTTGAAATGTGGTGCTGGTGGAGAGCTTTGCAGGTACCATGGACTGCAAATAAGACAAATAATTGGGTGTTAGAACAAATTAAACCAGAACTGTCACTGGAAGCCAAAATGATGAAACTGAGGAATTATGACACATAATGAGAATACATGATTCACTAGAAAAGACCATAACGCTGGGAAAAACAGAAGGGAGTAGAAAAAGAAGGCCAAACAAGAGATGGATTGATTCCATAAAAGAAGCCACAGACCCAAACTTACAAGATCTGAACAGGGTGGTTCATGACAGATGCTCTTGGAGGTTGCTGATTCATAGGGTCACCATAAGTCATAATCGACTTGAAGGCACATAACAACAACATGGTGCAACAGCATTTGGAATGCTGTGTACAGATCTGGTTGCCTCACCTCAAAAAGAATATTGTAGAGCTGGAAAAGGTTCAGAGAGGGGCAACCAAAATTATCAAGGGGATGGAGAGACTCCCCTAAGAGGAATAGTTGCAACATTTGAGTCTTTTTAGTTCAGAGAAAAGGCGAGTGAGAGGTGACACGATAGCAGCGTATAAAATTGTGCATGGCATGGAGAAATTGGGTAGAGAAAACTTGTTTCTCCTTCTCTTATAACGCTGTACTAGAACTTGTAGACATCCAATGAAGCTGTTGGAATATTCAGCATGGACAAAAGAAAATATTTCTTCACACACTATGGAATTTGCTCACACAAGAGGTAGTTATGGCCACCTACTTGGATGGCTTTAAAAGAGATTAGGCAAATACCTGGAGGAAGTCTATCAGTGGTTACTAGCCATGATGGTTGTGCTTTGCCTCCATATTCAGAGGCAGTAGGCACTCAGATCCTGCTTGCGGGTTTCCCATGGGCAGCTGGTTGGTGAGAGCAGGCTGCTGGACTAGACGAGCCATTGGCCTTATCCAGCAGGCTCTTCTTATATTCTTATGAATGGAATTTTATTATCAATGTAATTTTTTATTTATTTGTATTTGAAATAAATATATAAATTAAATTATTTTTCATTAAAAATGAAAAATTGCCTCATACCCAGTGGTCTCTAGATGACTTACAACACACTGTGAAAACATACAATATAAAACAAATTTAAAAAACATACAATACACAAAAACAAAAAGGACTACGACAGCATCCCAAAGACCTGAAAAGGAAGATATTTGCCTGATGTCTAACATTAGATAAAGAAGGTTCCAGGCATGCCTCCCTGAGGAGGGCATTCCACAGCCTGGGGGGGGCACCACTGGAAAGGCCTGTGTTGCCACCCTCCGTGCCTCCTGTGAAAGGGGCACAGAAAGGGCCTCAGATGACAAATTCAGGGTGCGGGTCAGTTCTTGCAGGAAGAGGCGGTTCTTGAGGTATCTCACCCTTCTAGCACCCATGTGCTAGTGGTGGTTGAGAACAATTTAGAATCACAATACAATAAATAGATTAAAATACAAAGTGTACAACAATAAAAGTGTATTTTTACCCTGGCCTTTGGCTCTTGGGATGTATGTTTTCAGAATCCACCCTATTCTTGTGATTGAAATGTGTTCTAATTCTTTTTAATATTGTATTTTAGATTTTGTAACCTGCCCTGGGACAGGAAGGGCAAGGAATAAATATAAAATACTACTAATACTATTAATAATAATGTGTTTCCATAGCTAGATCTGACTTTCTCAGGAATAAACATTCCTGACCACTGCTGCCACCTGTCTATCCAGATGTAAGACTCCATCCGGGAGCACTCCCAAACTGCATGTCTGACTTTTCAAGGGAAGTACATCCCCTTCCAAAACAGGTTGAATCTCTGTACCAAAGAGGCCAGGGGTGCATCTCTCTTGTCTGGGTTGAACTTCCTTTTGTGACCCCACAGCTAGCCCATTATCACCTTTGACATTAGATGAAACACAGAAATAGAGCCGCATATCTCCTGTATGTTGTTGACACATTCCAGACTCTCAGATGACTTCTCCCAGTGGTAGCAAGTGGATGTTGAACAACATGGGCAACAAAATTGATCCTTAAGGGATACAATGCCCAAGGAAACTTCCATTAATACTTTCAGTGACTGACCCACCAGAACTAGAACCATTTCAAAACAGTGTTCCTCGGACCTATCCCTGCCAGACTGTCCAAAAGGATGCCATGGTCAGTGATATTGAATGCTGTTGAGAGGTCCAGCAGAACCAACTGTGGCAGACTGTCTATTTCACAGTGTAGGTTGTCTTATCAATGTGACCAAAGCTGTTTCAGTCCCAAAACCACGACTGGAGGCATACTGAAATTAGTCTAGATAATGTTTCATGCCTCATTTTTTCCTGCCCAGGTGGAATACAATAATCCCTAGATAAATGTGGGTGATGGTGGTGGTCTGTCTATCTACAAAACTAAATAAATTCCCCCAAAAAGAAGGGAAACCCCAGTGGTGCTGAGAATAACTTGATATCAGGAACAAAATGTAAGAAACTTGCTGTGCGTCTTTGCCAAGGCAGCTTCATTTTAGTGGTGGTGGTAAGTTTAGCATTTATGTAGGACTTTAGAGTCTTGAAAGCCTAATTTTGCACATAATCTTGTATTTCTTACAACAACCCTGTAGAGTTGGTCAGTGTTAAATGGTGTGCTGTGTTATAACATTTGCCTTTTATCAGTATCTATGGAGTTCAGAAGCAGCCTCATCCATTTCGGATCCTTTCTGTGTTGTCCAATTACACCTTTTTGTTATTCTTGTTCAAATCTGATCTGTTAAATCTGAAGCACTGTTTCACCTCCAGTGACTATAATGGGGAATTTAAAAATTGCTGTAACTTTTTCCTTTTTCACTTAAATGGCTGAAATCTGCAGGCAAAGAAACACCTCCAGGGTGGATTAAGCCTGCCAAATTGCTCTACCTTCATGGTTGGAGATGGGAGGCTTCTGAATACCGGTCGCTGGAAAACTCAAGAGGGGAAGAGTACTCTTGTGCTCATGTCCACCTTATGGGCTTCCCATAGGCATCTGATTGGCCACTGTGAGAACAGGGTGCTGGACTAAATGGGCCATTGGCCTGATCCAGCAGGCTCTTATGTTTTTATGTCACAGTCTTGGCCGGGTGAAAAAGTGACAACTAACCCTAGGATAAATGTGATAACCTGCCACAGGGCTGGGAACTGAACAGGCTGCCCCACCAGTCACTCTATGGCACTTGAAGTAGGGATGGGGATCCGTTGGCCAGTGCCGGTTTAAAAGCAATCCATTGACCTAACAAGCTGGTATCAATTCGAGGTCGTTCTTTGCTAGCTGTTGCTTGTACTGACCCAGTTTCCCCCCCAGAAAAAATATGGATATTTTAAAAGGGAATATCAATATTTTGAAATGATAAATTATAGGATATATTGATAAATTGAAGGAAATTTCAATAAAAATATCAATCTTTCAGATGCAGATTTTTAAAAAAACAGTTTCCAAAAACAGACGTGGAAAATCACCATATAAAAATCTGATCTGCAACGATAGCAAACAAATGAATTATGGAAAATTCAGTACCAAATCCAAGGGTGGAATTCTAGCACATCCCTAACTTGGAGAATAAAGGGAAACCCTTAAGGCATGATTTGCTAAAATGACATCTGGTTGACTTTTACCCCTTCTCTGGGAGTTTCATATAGGATGCTGTTCCTTGACTTTGCCTTTCTTCTAACTCCTTGTCTATCAGAAGGTGAAGCCGAAGCTGAATGGCTGCAAGATGCAGGACTCTCAGACTTGATTGGGGATCACGCTGCAGAGAATGGCAACATTGTACTGCTTTCCACCCTGACCAAGACTCAGGCTGCAGCTGTGCAGCGACGACTTGATACCTATACCCGCTCCAGGAGAAAGAAGAACAAGCAGCCTGTCCGTGATGTCAGAGACATTTTTGGAGTGGCTGGCTCTGGAGTATGTTTACTTAAAATGTTTTGGCCTGCAATAGCTTCCCCTCCACCTTTCTTTCTCTGATTCCTCCATTAACAGAACAGAGTGACAGTGCAATCACAAAGCTACCCTGATTCAACCTGATATGGTTGAATCCTGCTGCCAAATATCCACGTGTGTATGCAAATATGAACATACAGTTCTCTCTTACTTTCCTTTTTACTTTTTTATTATACAATTACACCTGAACTGAATGTGCTTCAAAAAATAAACAAGGGTGCCCTTCCCCTTGTTTAAGCAGCTCCACCCATTTAAAACCCCTCCCACCCAGTTAGTCCTCAGCTGATGAATCATCCCAGTTTTTAAACTGATTAAGAGCTTACTGCCTTAATATTAAGCAAATTTAAAAGTGCCCATGGGACAAATGGACTTAAACTCCACAATTGTTTTGTTGTTTTTCAACAAATGTTTCACAAATACAATTCCTGGCCCCTCAGCAATAACCACTTACAGAACATCAAAATGAGTCCAAATTTCTCTTTTGATTAAACTCCAAGACTTGTTTCCCTGTCTGCAGCTTTGATTTACTTTTAGAAGTTTTGCACCCCACCTCAAGTCTCTATTTTTAGTTTACAAAACAACCTGATGGTTGAGTTCACACACCCTCATTGTTCAGTGACTCTCTATAAGTTTGTTGGGAGATGTATAGCACCTCGACACCATACAGCATTCCTGCTGTGCACTGACCCATCACTGCTATGTTCCTAGGATGTCTGCAGGTCTTGTTCAAGGAAAAAAGAGATGTGTATAACTTCTCTGACTCATTTAACTTGCATGAACACTGACCTACTTTTTGATCTACGTTAGGATGACATCAGAGATTTTTTTGAAATAGAGCTTAGCAGAGAACTTAATTCCTGGATCAAGCACTGCAGCAAATGCAATAATCATAACAACACCTAAGCATGTGCAGCATGCCGTTTCTTTAGCATAGAAATTGGGGCTCATGATTTCCAGGTGGAAAGACAAGGCTTCTAGGTGGGATTTTTCAGTCCCTCTTTTTGAAATTATTGTTGTTATGTGCCTTCAAGTCAATTCCAACTTATGGCGACCCTATGAATCAATGACCTCCAATAGCATCTGTTATTTGAAATTATACCTAGATGCTATTGTGCCATAAAATCTAGTGTACCTACTTTTGGAAATTATTAATTGCTGTCTGGTAATTATTATAATTGACCACTGGTAGGAGTTTTGAATTTGAGAGAAGAACTGGCAGCAAAAAAAGAAAAAGCCTAGAACAAATGTCTCCATTATTCCATGTTCAAAGAAATACTAAGCACGAAGATTGGATCTAGCTATTCATAACTAATAGCTTTGGAAAAGTCTATCCTCTATGTGGATATGTTCCAGGGAAGTGATTCGTTCTCCCTCTCTGTGGTTGCTTATGCATTTGGAATGCTGCTCAAAGAGCTGTAAAAAGTTCTTCAGTGAAAAGCTATTCTTGGTTGGGTTGTGCCACTGATACGGAAGTAAGAGCATGTCAAGATTTTATCATTTTGGATGATGAATACCTTTTCATAGCACCAGCTTTCTCCTGTCCATGAATGGTGGGACCTTCTGTTTTTATTTGGCAAGAAGGGCTGTCGCTCAGTGGTAGAGCACATCCTTTGAACACATAAGGTCCCAGGTTCAGTCCCTGGCATTTCCAGGTAGAACTTGGAAAGACCCCTATGTGAAATCCTGGAGAGCAGCTAGTACTGAGCTAGATGGACTGGTTTTGTCTCACTTGGGCTAAGGCAGCTTCCTCTGTTCCTTTTTTGTTCTACATACCCTGTGTCAAGGCTTTAGTATGCATGGCATCCTGCTTAATAGATTTCTCAGAATGTGGCTTCATTTATATTATTTGTCCTATATTGCAGGAGACTGAACCAGAGACTAAGTCAGAAATGGACCGATCACACCGCAGGTCTGAATCGTCAAACAACATTCAGAAAAGTAAGACAGAGGTGGTGTTGCCATGGGGAGAGAAAGGGAATATATCATTTCGAAGTCTTGAGTCTAGGATTCTCATGTGAGATTATAAAAGCTATGTAGCCCTCCCTTCCTGAAACACTTAGTGGGTATGTGAATGAACTGGTAATGAATTCTTTTTAAGCTGCAATCTTGTACACAGTGAAAATGAAGTTGCATTGAAATGAACTGTGCTTACTTTTGAGTAGACATACATAGGATTGTGCTGTAAATTTTGGAGCAGCAGCAATTCATGCAACTTTTCTCTAATATGGTGGCACCTGAGTGAGAAAATCCCATACTGGAGAATATTTGCATGAATAATTTTTCTGTGTATGCAGAGGGGAATTTAAGAGCACTCTGGTGAACTTTGGGTGGTGTTCAATGCTAATCTTACTCAGTGGACCTATTGACGTTAATAGACATGATTGACTTAGGTTCACTAATTTCAGTGGATCTACTCTGAGTAGGATTTATCTTGAAAGATAGTAGTAGCTGTTTGTGGAAATGGAAGGCTGCTGCTTGTAACAGATCACCTGTATTGTAACACTTCAAAGGCAACATGATTTGCAAATGTAAAAGACTTTGTTTAGCTTTGTCACGTACAGAAAATTTCCCATTATGTTAAAAGAACTTGATTTTGACTAGCAATGGTTTTTGACTTCTTGG
Source organism: Rhineura floridana (assembly GCF_030035675.1). NCBI lineage: Eukaryota > Metazoa > Chordata > Lepidosauria > Squamata > Rhineuridae > Rhineura > Rhineura floridana. The sequence goes on from NC_084485.1 coordinate 39,814,112, forward strand.
CTACCTACTGTGCTCAGCTTCTTGCATTAGCATAAGCCAGCCTTCCCAAACCTGGTGCCTTCCAGATGTTTTGGACTACAACTTCCATCAGTCCAGCATTGTGATTCTGTAAGTATGGCTGTGCTGGCCCCGGGCTGATGGGAGTTGTAGTCCCAAACAACTGGAGTAACCCAGTTGGAGAAGGCTGGTATTAACTCTTTAAATGGACCAGACTGTGGTCCATGTGCAGTCTGAATGTGAGGATGGCCGTGTATATCAGCTATTGATTATAATTATGCATTTAGGTTTAGGTCCGTCTTGTATTTTTTCTTTCTTTCTAAATCTAGCAGATACAACAGAAATCCAAGACTTCCCATCACCACTGAGGGGTTCTGCAAGAGAGGAGCTGTTCAACACTGAAATTGCTTATTCAGAGCAGGCAGCTATCCTGCTCAAAGGATCATTCCCAAGGGAATTGAGGAGGATAAAGGATGAGAGTTTTTTACCTGTAAGACTTTTCTGTGTCCTAGCAGACTCCTGTGGTAGTGTTCTGATGATGATATTTTTTTTCAAAAAAAAAAAAGAATACTGGCAGAATTTGTATTGACTCTGAAATGCCACATTTATCTTTCTTTTTGTCCTCCTTGCTTTAGAAATTTAAAATCCCCAAAGGCAGATTAGGAGTGACCAGGATAGGAGACTTATCTCTGCAGGATATGAAGAAGGTTCCCACGTTAGCACTCATCGAGTTAACTGCTCTCTGTGATGTCCTTGGCTTAGAGTTGAAAAGAAACAAAGCAGTAAAACGGAAGACTGCAGGTACCTGTTTTCCTACTCCATTTTAGCATGAATTTGACATGTGGTTCTTGTCTTTGACTAAAATTAGGGAAGGAGGGCAATGGGTAGATGTCAAGTATCAAAATAACGGGTTATCTGCAGTTAATCTCATTTTTTGGAGATTGCAGATGAGACCACTCAGAAGATTTGGTGTATGTGTCACGGGGATGTGGATCCTGCAGCTCTCCAGGTGGTGTTGGACTGCAGCTCCCATCATCTCTGACCATTAAGCATGCTGGCTGGGGCTGATGGACTTGGAGTCCAACAACATATGAAGGGCCACAAGTTCCCCACCCCTGATGTAAGACATCTGTGCCCTGAACTGGATCAACACAGGTTCCTCTGCTATCCCCACATCAAAAGGGAGAGAGACTAGTATGGACTAGCATTGGCTACTCACAGTGTAGCTGTTTCACACAGTGGGTACTTCCAGATGATTAGTACTGTAAATGAGTCACTGAGATATTACAAAGGGTGATTGGCATTTTAAAAGAAATCTTCCTGAGTTTCCCCTGATTAAGGGTAAATTCAGATTAAATAGGGCAAAAATACAGGCTGCTATTTTGTTGATAATGGTATCGTGTGAATACTGCACGTATCATGAAAATTTGCCCTGTAGTGGTCTTCATGCTGTTGCTTTCTAGTTTTCTGCTGACTGCTGTGTGCCTTTATTTTTTTTAATAGATGAAATGTTTTAAACAGTTATAACTCAGTGTCTTCTCTTGCAGAGCACAAGCTTTTTGGAGTTTCACTTGGCACTTTGTTAGAAAATGATGAAAAGCTCTTCCCAAATACCAGGGTTCCATTGATTCTGCAAGCAGTAAGTTTGCTTCACAACTTCGTTTGGTTTTCTGATTTTTTTTAAAAAAATCCTTGGCTATTCTTTGCTTTGAATTGGCCCTTTGATTGCTAACATTCTGCTATTTTGCTTTATAGCTGCTGTCATGTTTAGAAAAGAAAGGGCTGGATACTGAAGGAATCTTGAGAGTTTCAGGCTCACAGACCCGCATTAAGGTATACTGCAATGGTTTCCAAACTAATGTTCCATGAAACCCTGGAATTTCTTTGAAACTTATCAGATGTTCCTTATAAGAATATCAGCATGCTTCCCATATAGACTTTTGGCATACAACTGCTGCTGCTGATAATAATAATATTTTTATTGGATTTAATAGTTGCTTGTTACCCAAAAGTAAAAACAAAAGTAAATATGTAATACCATAAAAACAAAATAATGAAATAGCCATCCCCATATAGCCACAGAAAGCTTTTGCAGGACACTAATACAAACAACATCATCTAAGGCTATTAAATGCCTGGGATTGCAGCAATCAATATTCCTCTGTAATGTACAGAGTCGACAAAGCGGAGTGCTGGGCCTGTCCTACAGTAAGGTGGACAGAAGGAAGGCCATAGCCTACTCGTGGACTACTGTCTAACTTCTGGTGGACCATCTAGCACCTCCTGGTTGCTGAGATTTTTGTAAAGAATCCTGGACTAGCAAAGTAACTGTGCCTACGTGGAAAGGGCAGAGACCTACATTTTAACGTGCGTACCCTGACAGCTGGAAGGCATATCAAGCACCATGTTTCTGGGTAAACATGGGAGAAATAATGATAATGGATAGAGGTCTGATGCAGGTATGTCTCCATGACTTTGTCCATTCCCTGCGGATGCACCTGAGCCCTATTCCAATTGCTGGGCTGATTTAGGGTGCCCAAATGCCTTGAGTTGTCTTAAGGAGGATAAGGCTATCAATGGGTACTAGTTGTGTTCTCCCACCACCGTGGAGGCAGTATGCCTTTGAATAGCACTTGCTGGGAATCGCAGCTGGGGAGAGGGTTGTTATGCTCAGGTTCATGAGGAGACCTCTCCCAAGAGATTATTTCAGAGTGCCAGATCTTGCTTACTTCAAAAAGGGTGGGCGTGCAATGCTAGTTGTACTCAGAGTAGACCCACTGGAGCTAATAAACTTAATTAATTGGGCTCCTACTGGGAGGAAGGGCAGGATACAAATAAAATAAAATAATAATAATAATAATTAATTTAAGCTGCAATCCAATACTAGTCTACTCAGCAGTAAGCTCCATTGGATTCAGTGGGACTGACTCCCAGGAAAGTGTGTGTTGGATTGGAGCCTTAGGGTCCTTAATTTCAATGGGTCTACTCTGAGTTGAATACAACCCCATGCTGTTGTCCAAAACAAAGTGCAATTTGTGAGACGAAATTTGTGAGCAAGAAAGATAGAATTGCTGTGTGGAAGAGGAAAACAGAAGTTACCCGGTTTCCGCTGGACTCCCCTGCCTCTTCCCCTTGCCTCTTCTCCCCCCCCCAAAAAAAAACGGGCACAAAAAAGCCCAAAGCCAAGCATAGTTGTAGCTGTTCTTATTTGCATAAGCATATGTGATAACTTGTATTTTTGGCCAAACCAGAAGGGGGCATCTTCAAACAGAAATTGACTTCCTTTTGCTGATCTCAAAGCCATAGCATAGCCTTCACTGCAACCTGGTGATGTTTTTGAAGTGTAGCTTCTGTCTGCCTCAGCCAGCACGGCCAATGATCAGGGATGATGGGACATGTAGTTTGTTACATTTGGAGGGTGCCAGGTTGGAGAAATCTCTGCCTTAATTATTGTGGTGGTTTCTTCCCCTTTCCTCTCCCTCCAATACTGAAATAAATTGTAGTTGTTACATATTACATGGGGATTCTAGCTGGCTTTCCTCAGGGTAACACATCTCCTGCTGAGACAGCTTAGTCTTCCCAGTGTTTAAAAGTGCAGAACTTTGTCATTGGCAGGGGAAAAAATCCTACCCCTTCCCCACTCCTCATCCTCATTCATTATTAATCTTGATAGTGGGGGTTTTTTTAAGGCAAAAGACATTCTGTGGAAGATTGTGATTGTTTTTCTGTCTCCCCTTTTCTCCCCAGTATTTAATATTTACCCAAACTCTTTGAAATCTTTCCACCTTCAAGATGCGTTTCCTTTTTCCTCTGTCAGAGTCTAGAACAAAAGCTGGAAAGTGAATTCTACACTGGCTTCTTCCATTGGGACGAGGTGCATCAAAATGATGTCTCTGGCTTGCTCAAGAGGTTCATCCGGGAACTCCCCACCCCTCTTTTAACAGCAGAATATTTACCTGCCTTTGCAGCTGTGCAAAGTAAGAGAGCCTTGACCAAAGAGAGTAACCTTTGCCATTTTGAACACTATTTCCTGTTGTCTTCCTTCCATCAGAGAGCCATTGTGGTATAGTGGACACCGTATTGAACATGGACTTCGGAGACCCGCGGTCAATTCTTCACTCAGCCATGCAGCTCTCACTTACTTGGCCTTGACCAAAGTTATTCTCCATAGGGCTGAACCTAAATTGCCCAGACCTCCTTGGAGGAAGAATATGATGCAAATGTCATTGACAGGTTGTTGTAAGCCAGAGATGGAAAATCTCTGGCCCTCCAGATGTTGTTGGATGACAACTACAGTCATCTTTGAGGTGATGGGAGATAGGAATCCAATGACATCTGGAGAGCCACAGGTTTCCATCACTATAATAAGGGGTGAGCTTTTTCTGGTGATTGAACGGGAACAATGGTAGATATTCTGTCCTGCTAAAGGTTTTTGCCCATGCCACTGTCCATGTGCATAATCCCAGAAGTTCCTAAAGCTGCAGCAGTTGGCTTCTTCTTGTGCTTGGCAATCCACACTACCCAATGCTTAAGAAAGTTTCTGACCTAGTACATGCTGGATGCTGTGTACATGGGATGAGGGGCAAGTATGAAATAGTGCAGCCCAGCTGTTCTGACAGGTAAAATGCAGTATCGGAGACAGAGGCTCCTCAGTTAAGGTTTTCTTCTCCACAGTAATTTTAGGTGTTGATTTTTCCTTCTACCACAGATATCCCAGATCTGAAACAGAGGCTGCAGGCTCTCAATCTGCTTATACTGATTTTGCCAGAACCCAACCGAAACACCCTGAAGGTAATGTGACTGTCTCTGCTGACATCAGTTGGCTCTTGCAGTGCCCTGACACTAGCGTCTTTTTAATGTGCAACCTCATCTTTTTAGAATGGTGGTAATACTGTATGGTCAACACTCTTAGCCTCATAATGGTTCCAAAGTGTTGTCTATAAGCGCACTCTAGTACTCATCTTCTCTACATCCATAATCAAATTGATTACTTCTTTTTTTTTTCTTTTTTTTACTACAGCTGATAATTTGACAATGAAAACAGTGTTCTCCCCTCTTTCAGGCTTTGCTGGAGTTTCTGAGGCTGGTGGTTACCAGAGAGAGAAAAAACAAGATGAATCTTTGGAATGTTTCCACAGTTATTGCTCCAAATCTCTTCATGCACAAGAGGCTGCCGAACAAGATCCCAGAAGGAAAGGAGAAACAGCTGGCAGAGGGTGCAGCAGATGTAGTGCGGATGATGATCCATTACCAGGATTTGCTTTGGAATGTAAGTTGGGATCATATTTCCATGAATAAAACACTTCCATGAATAAAACTAAATAAATATGATTTATATTGATTTAAAACAGACTTTTTGGTATTTAAAATGACAGCCCCTTACTTTCTGTCCCACAGTTAGCGGTATTCACCGGTTATTATGCTTTAAGTTGGATTCCTGCATTGAGCAGGGTGTTGGACTCGACAGCCTTATAGGCACCTTCCAACTCTACTATTATGTGATTCTATTACATTCAGATTAAAAAGCATTATTGACATGTAAACACCCACAATCTGCAAAGAATGGCTAGGAAACAACCATCTTGTGGGTGTGGTTACTGAAAGTCTGGATGCAAAGTAGCACAAAGGCCTCAAGGAGCTACAGCATCAGCTAATTAATTAAAACAATAAAATATGAACTAACAGAATAAATCATATATTTTTATCCTAAACTCCCTTCAGCCCACTACTTTTACATTATTATTCTAAGTTTCCCAAAATATTAAAGATGGACATAGATACCTATGAGTGGGTAGGCCTGAAGCCTTCAGCTTGACAAAGCATGCGAAAGCAGGGCAGAGCAGCAAAGGAAAAAAAGTAATCCAAAGGCAATCCCTTGCCCAAGAAAAAACTTTTTTCTAAAATGTAAATACATCCTCTTATATCACCCAGCAAACTTGGGTCAGGAGGCTGGAATTATCCAATAATTGAATGTGCAGGGATGGGTGGTGGAAGTGTGGAATGGTGGCTAAGAGTGTCAAATTAGAACTGTGGAGACCTGGGTTCAAATCTCCCCTCAGCCATGAAGCTCACTGGATGAACATGTGGCAGGCACTATTTCGCAGCTTTGCCTACCTCATAGGATGGTTGTGTGGATAAAATGAGTGAGTAGGGGACCATGTACATTGCCTTGAGCTCCTTGGTGTAAAGATGAGGTATATAAATAACTAGAAAAATGTATGTGTGTGTATAAATAAATGGACAAATAGAATATAAAACAAGCTTACTGGAAATTTGAATAGCCACATTTGTAAGCATCTTGCCTGCGAAAGGATTCTCTTTCTCTGTTCAGAACCAGCCTTCATGGGTTTTTTATTTTTAGATCTACATAAGGGGTGGAGAACCTTTGGTCTGTGGGCCAGGTTTGGCCCACCTGGCCATTTCCCCCATACTATGCCCACCTGCTCCATACTAGGTCCTGGGAGACCACAATTCAAGATGACACTGGGTCAGTAAGTGCTGCTCAGTCTAACGTACCTCACAGTGTTGTTGTGGGGATTAAATGAGGAGAACCATGTATGCAACCTTTGGCTCCTTCGAAAAAAAGGTGGGATATAAATGCTAATGCTGATAATAATAATAATACTAGTAATAAACACCAATGATGGACATCAGGTGACGGGCAGGTAAAGACACAACTGGAAAACAGGATTGAACTCCTCACACATTAGCTGTCATCTCCTTCCCACCCCAAGACCATCTTTGGCAAGTGGGCAGCCACACCTATTTGTCAAAGTGGGCCCACAGAATGCGGGGGAGATAAAGATCTGGCCTGCTGGGCTGAAAAGGCAGGGATTTCCCTCAGTGAATTACAGCCCACAACTATCTCACATGTCTCTCTGTCTTCTTGAATTCATTTTAGGTTGCATCTTTCTTGGTAACTCAAGTGAGAAAACTGAACGAGAGTAGCAGCAGGAGGTACCAATTCTATGACAGGAGGATAAAAAACCTGTTAAGAAAGATCAACATGGACAAGGAAAAGACAGAGAAAAACCATGGCGAAGTGAGTGCAATCCTGCTTGCTCGCCCACCACATTGCTGGCGCATGAAGAGCGGCCTTACCAACCTTGTGTCCTCCAGATGTTTTGGATTACATTTTCCATCAGCCCCAGGTTGTGCAAATATGCAGGCGGGGCTGATGGGAGCTGGGAGTTGTTGTCTAAAACATCTGGAGGGTGAAGGCTATGCTAGAGGGTGGAACTATAGCTGGCCAGGCCCACTCACTGTTTGTTGTCTTTTGACACATGGGAACTGTAGGAGAGGCCTGACTGTGTTGACTTCTTTTGGCTTTAGCATGCAGTTACAAGTCTGAGTGATTTTACAAAAGAGGCACTGAGAGAGACAGGTAGAATTTTCAAGGAATTTGTGTGCAACTGCCATGAGCCCATCGGTTGAGCGAACTAGGCCCCAGAGTAGATGGTTCTCAAACTCTGGCATAGGCCTTCCTAAAGAGACAACCACATGGTCAGCAGCAGAGGATGGGATTAGCAGCACAGCAGGAGATCCAAGTTTGATGTCTCTTAGGTCTGTTTTTTTAATTAACTCTCCTCTATTCTGTGGGTGCTTCCAGGCTGCCACTGTTGTGTGAGTGAGATTCAGTTGTGTACTGGCAAATTCAGGTTGTGCAATTAAAGTGGATTTGGCATTCTTGTACAAGATACCACTTTAAAAAACCCGGACTTTTTGCAGTAAGGAAAGTGACAGGAAACTGCCCCTTAAAGTGGGGGATAACAATTGCTTGATGAGACATTGTATAACCTCCCTGCAAACCAATCAGAATGAATGCTCGATGAACAGCCAACGTCTCCTTATAACCTCCCTGCAAACTTTGTACAAAAAAATCAGGATGGGTACTCAGTAAGCAGGTAATCTGGAAGCGACCTGTGCCCATCCAGTTTTCCTGTTTTATACGTAAAGTACTTCCCTGGCGTCTGTTCTGTATGGACCTTTTGTTTTTTAGAGGCAACCAGACTTTGTGACTCCTGACATGCAGCATTCTTTCTTTTTTAATTGCTGTATGAGACACTTCATACATGGGGGGGGGGAGAGCACTTGCTGTATGAGAGACAGTCAACTGAATGATGTTGAGATTTTCTGCTTGAAACAAAAACATTTTCCCTTGCATAAACACCAGAGGGCACTCACGTATATTAATTCTAGTCAAATGCTACCACTTCTCTTGTTATGTGATGGAGCTGATTTTAATCTTTATTGCTTTGCATACATGCTGTCCCTTGCTGCCACTGCTTCATCATATGGAGATGTACATATATAACCAATACTTGGAGGACAACAGCCTCTTTCAAATAGAGTGCCTGATAATGTCTTCATATTTGAGTGTGCATTTTGGATTTTCTTACCTGTACGTTCCTCCTTCCCTTCTTTCCTCTCCCTCCCCCCTGCTGCCTCCTTTGACTTCCAGCCATCCAAAATAGTGAAAGTCCAGGCTTCCCTGTTCCTAGAAGACTCTCTGGAAGTTCACTTAACCAGTGGAACCAAAGCTGCTGATGTTCTGAGGCAGTTCCAGAAGAACCTCTGTCAAAACGGCTGGAATATTGTCAACACGGTGAACCTTATCAAATGGTAAAAACACCCCCTCCCTCTCTTCCTTAGCTATAAGCAAATGTAGCTTGGCTTCACAAGCTCTTTTCCTGCTTGATTATGCAAGAGGGATTTTATGAATTGAGGACATTTCCCCATGCGTCACTTGATTCTGTGTTTTGCATTTTCCATAGCTGGGATCGGAGCAGTCCATGTGCAGTTTGCAAAGTGTTTCTGTACAACGGGAGACTGACTGGCTGTTCTTTTAACTATTGCCAGCAATTCCTTAAGCCATATTTGGATGCTGCTCTTGAGAGCCCCCAATGTTAGGGACAGTCTTTTCAGGGTGTGTGCGAATCTGCTGTTGGGAGGGGAAGCTAAAAGATTTCATGTGAGCATGGAACATTGAACCGCAGCCCATATATTTAATTTGCATATAATTTACCTGCAATGGTAGCCAACATGGTGCCTTCCAGATGTTTGGGATGACAACTCCCATCATCTCTGACTTTCAGCCATGTTTGCTAGGGCTGATGGGAGTTGTAGTCCAAATAATCTGGAGGGCACCACATTGGCTACCCCCTGGGTTAGAGAATAGGCGTTAACATTTTTTAAAGTTTGTTTGTTTTCTGCTTTCTATCCTACATTAAGAGTGCTCACACCATGAACCACATGCACTTCAGTAAGGTAAAAGAGCCTTAAACCAGCTGATGTCTTTGTATGCCCTAAGAGCATCATCTTTGATAGCCATTCCCTTTTCCCCGGGAACTCTGGGACTGTGGTTCTGTGAGGAGGAGAAGGTTCGGGATTGCTAACAGACTTCTCAGCAGCTAAGCTGCAGTTCCAGGATACATTGAGGGGAGCCATGATAGTTTTATTAATAACTATAACATAACTGTAGGCTTCAAGCGTAGCTGTGCCCTGGGCTTAATGCCAGGGCCACCAATCTTTTTGCGCCCACAGGCACTTTTTGCAAACCAGAGCTACTGTTGTGGGCACCACATGCATGACTCAACCAGTTGTAATCCACCTGAAATTGCCCCTGAACTATGATTAGGCTTGAAAAAAGTCTTGTTTCAACTGGTGAAAGAAGGCTTCTGCATGGGGTGTGAGCCTGTGGGCATAACACTGATGACTCATAATGTAATGTCAGAAAGCACCCTTGGCCAGTAACGTATTCTGTATCTGTGTGTCCTTCAACAAGGGTGACACAGTGGATGAGCAGAAACCCCACATTATCTGAGAAAAACGTTTTTCAAACTAAGAATTCCCCCTCCCCCCCATCCCTGAATAGCTTAAACTTGGCCTAATTCTTATGCCTGCCAAGGACTTCTGCCCTTCCCCATTTTATTTTTTATTTTAAAATGAGTATGTTTAGTGTTTGGGGAGGCTTGCCTGCTTTTTTTGTCTGTTTTGTTTTGTTTTTGGTGGGGGAGGGAGATGGAGGTTTTCTGCCCCGCCAGTTTTTATTTTGTGAAATGGCAATTTTGTGGTGCCCGCAACAATAGATTAGGGGACCTTGTTGTATATGCAAGGAAAGTTAATTTTCTTGCCTGTTTTAGTAAATGAAGCTTATATCTGAATAGTGTGGGTTAAAAAGGGAGGGGGGACTCTTGGGTATGCTATGATGAATTTACGGCAGTAGCACTAAATGCTCTATTAACAGTCCTGCCATCTCCACCTCTGGCTACTGCGGTTTTCCTTAATGCATTTACACATCTCCTGAACTGGCTGTTGATCCAAGCTGAATGTTGTCAATAGACATTGATTTTTTTTTTAGCCTTTTTATTTTCTACTTGAGAAGCTTGCCGTTTTCAAATGAATGAGAGTATGGGGAAATATCTATTATCTCATACCTAAACTTTAAACTAGTAGTTTCTTAGGTAGGGATACCTAGGAACCACAGTCTTGAGAGCTGGAAGTACGGAACCCTTGAAACAGATTTCTATGCATTCTTCCCAAACTCCAATTCTTTAGAAGAAGTTCTGATTGTTAAACCTGGTATAAAATTGAACTGAGTTGGTAGTGTCTCTGAGTCTCTAGGAAGGAAGACCAGTGGCCTACTCTCTACATTTACTCATAATAACTTTATCAAAGCCTCTTTAAAAGAGTGTTTTCAATCTACTGTATCTCTTTACATGAACTGACCACCCTTAAGTCTGGGTCTCCTTTCCCCAACCTGGTGCCTTCCAAATGTTTTGATCTACACCTCTTATATGCCCCAGGCAGCATGGTCAATGGTCAGGTATGTTGGGAATTGTATTCCAGCAAAATCTGAAGGGCATGACGTTGGGGAAAGCTAATTTAGGGTAATACCAATAACCTTTAGTTGCTTTGGTCTTCATTGCTATAACAAAGTTCTTATTTTATGTTGCAGTAATGGTTCGGTGGATTCAATGAACCTGTTCCTCTATGAAGTTGGTGGCAACATAAGTATGTACATTTGGAGTGTTGGCGTTCTCTTTTTAATAGTGGGGGAATGTGGGCTAGTGGGTTAACAGGTGAGATTGGACCATTGAAGGCAGGAGGAATAATGGGAAACAGATAGGAATAAGCAGCCCTAGACTTTGTTGGCCCACAAGGCTGCGTGAGGTTGCTGAAGACATTTCATTACAATTAAGCAGGGCATGCCCCAATCATATTTTTAGCCTTATAGGAAGCTACTGGTTCCTCTAGTATTGTCTTCACTGATTGGCAGCGACTCTCCCAGGTTTCAGACAGGAGTCTCTCCTAGCTCTACCTGGAGATGCCAAGGAATGAACCTGGAACTTTCTGCAAAGCAGATCTTTGTTCACTCAACCAACACATCTCTATTCAGTGACATAGTAGTGCAGTGTATAGGATACATTGAAATACAGTCTTGCTATGGGGAGTTTGATACATTGGACTACATGGGAAGATGGTCTTTCTGTGGCTATGCTTCATTTCTCCCCCTTTGTTCTTTCTTGTTCCCCCCTCTTTTTAAAAAAATGGCTAAAAGTGTGACTCAACACAGGAGAGGGAAAATGTCACCTTCTGAAAATTTAAAATGTGTGTATTTTGTGTGTGGGCTTGGATTTCCATAAACTGAGAAATCATTGATATAAGGTACTTTAAATATATAGGTCGGCGGGGGGGACTGTGTGTGTCTGTGTGTTTGCTGGATTCCAAAATTTTTGCTTGTTGAACATGTCAGCACAATAAGAAACTCCAAATAATTTTGTTCTCCACCTCGCAAAAAGTTTTTTTTAAAAATGATATGGGCATTGAGAGTAATTGGGTAGATATTATATCACCCGTCACAGGAAAACAGAAATTTATTAACAGTAAGTTTAACAATGTAATGCTGTTGCTGTGATTGTTTTGTAGAGTGTGATTTGCATCATTATTTTTATCATGAAAACATCCAATAGGTTCTTATGACACTTTCACATACTTTGAGCAAATGTGCCTTGTCTTAGGGTCAGGTTGCAATTTGAGCTGCTGCTTCTGTCTAAGGATGGACCTACCTTTATGCAGAATGCATATTTGTGTCAAGGGCAGGAATGCTTGAAAACTATGCAAATTCTGATACAAACCGACCTGATCCGCACCTGCTGAGCTAATGTGTGGATTAGAACACAGTAATTCTTTGTTTTTTTACACTTGTCTGAATTTTGCAATTTATTTTATTTAACAAAATATATATACCACTTGATTGTCATAAACCCACAAAGCAGTTTACAAAAATACTAAAATTATTGGGAAAAAACTGCAATGTCATTATTGGTTCAAAAAACATGGCAAAATACATATTTTTGGTCCAGAGCGTGATAGGAGGTCATGTTTTCCAAAGCCCTGACACTGTTAGGGAGTTAAGTCATTTTAAGCTAATTCGATTATCAGATGCAGGAGGAATACATAGATCTAGAACTTCTGGAATACTTTTTTAAAAAATGTTTTCTCATCCCAACAGCTGAGCATTGCCTGGACCCAGACACATACCTCTTAGACCTGTACCATGTGAATCCCCATGCAGAATGGATTATAAGGCAAAACCCATCTTTTCCAAGGACACTCTAGGAAGACTGACAATCTGGAGATTGTGTTAAATAAACAGTCAGATGATGATGATGATATTCGTGTGTATGGAATCTCAAGCATAATCTATGCCTGGATTTTTATTTTTGTTGTAATGAGAGGCTATGAAAAAAAGTAGCAATTCTTTTTAAATGTTCGTATGAGCTTGTAGCCAATGGAAGATTACATTAGGTTAACAGAGTGTATATATGATACAAATGCCTGCAGTAAAGGACTTCCTAAAAGAGCTGTCAGGAAAGGAATGATTTTAAAAACGAGCCTTGTTCTTGAAGGAACTAATGGAATTCATCTGATTTTTGAAGTTTCATTTATTGGACAAACTTAAGGTCCTCACATGAGAACCAGTGTTCTGTAGTTGGTTAACATCTTTTGGTATAACGTGAAGCTGCACACGTCCTGAAGGATTAAGGCTTCTTGGATAGATGTGGGTTTTATCTGCTTTTGTTCAGTTTGTTTCTGGAGGGCTTGACTGATAACCACATTGCCAGAATGTAGGGGAGAAATAAACACTGCTCTGGAAATTCTGCCTTCAGAAAGCTGCTGTCCCAAGCATAGTGTTGGTAAAATATTGACTATGCACAACTGAAGATGTGTAACATCTTTTGTGATCCGCTCTGACATTACAGTTTGATGCATAAACTTGTGTATTTGTGTGCATGCACACAGTTTTGCTGTGACTTTTTAAAAAGTAAGCTAATGTGTTTCACACAGATTTTGCTACTTGGCTACACTAAACCACCTCAGTATTACTGTTTAATTAAACTTTTCTAATTTTCAAATCGGATTCACTTCCCTGTCTGGTTGTATTTTTTTTCTTAAAGAAGCTCCCAAGTAGAGACTAATCTTCCTTTTCTTTGTCCTTGAAAGTCTTTTCATTAAGTCCAAGGCAATCCATAAACATCTGAGCCATGTAATGTTCTTTCTCTCGATATCTTTATTGTTTCTTTAGTATTGCATTTTTAAAAATATTGTGTTTATATATTTACCAAAAGCATGGTGAACTTGTCTAGGTTGTTCTGAACAAAATTACGATGCTGTACATAGAACAAGATCGCCTTGTTTTAACATTAAAGGGTTTAGGAGGAGTCATTTTTGTTAGCATAACACAAGAATTCATGCTCAAGGAGGTTGGATAGGATAGGGAATCCAACATTAAATATGTTGTTTTTCTGTAGAAAAGCAGCTTTGGAGGGTGTCACTGAGACCAGAGAAGCAAGTATGTATCTGAAACCCCACTTTGGAGGCAGGGAGAAGCTGCTGAGGAGATTTGCAGTAGGGTTGTTGCCCTAGGAAGAAAAAGGTTAATGCCCCTCCCCATTGCTCCATTCCCAGTTATGCCATCCTAAGGCTGCTGTTGTAAACAGAGAAACAAGGGGCTATTGCATGTAACATAAAGAGTTGCCATCTGGATAGGAAGAAGGGGAACTAACTCATGGAACTACTTCCATTGCATTGGCCTGTACTTTTCTTCCTTCCTCAGCTCTACATGCTTGCTTTCATGTGTGTGTGTTGAGCGGTGATGCAAAGGTAGCTCACCAAACCCAGGGCTTTATTGGAGGGTAGAACGAGACATTGCATGAACATGTGGCTCCTGATAAAAATGGCAGCTGGATGTAAGCTTCCCCTTCCTTCCCTCTGTGTAATGTTTAATAGAACTTAGTCCATGTCCTGGTATCATGATGGTGAGTGTTTTCTCTCCACAACCACCACCATCCTTGCCCCCCTACCCACTGGACCAGCAAGAGCCAATGCTGGGGGCAAGAAAGAGACGGGTCATAATGATGTTTCAACACAAGGTAAGCTCTGTTTGACCATACAGATCAGGGAGGGGAAACAGTTAATGTTGATGCTGTTTTTAGCAGAAGCTGCACCATCTACTTCTACCTAGAGTGAAGTATTATACTTTGCTTGGCACATGCATGTCCAACTCTGTATTCCTTGTCCTTCATAGACTTTTACAGAATAAAGAATTGATGTAGGAGTCATGCAGACCATTAGAATTTTCTGGAAAAGTAATAACAGATGTAACCAGCAACACAAGCTGGATGAATCAGACATGAGAGAGAATCGGTATGTCACTGCACAGCCTTAATAGAATTCAGAGCTGCCCACAAAATCCCTTAAGTGTTTTGGGTACAACTTGCTTTAAATACACGGTGGAAAATAAATTCATGCCAATGCAATGGAAGTGTTCTATACAAGCTTCCCCAACCTGGTGCACTTCAGGTATTTTGTACAACAACTTCCATAAGACATTGCTAGCAAGGGTAATTTTCAAGGATGATGGGAGCTGCAGTCAAAAGCATGTGGAGAGTACCAGGCAGTGGAGTCTGATGGCTCCAGTGTCAGTAGGGCAGTGAATCTGCTCAGGGTTTTAGTCCAGACTTTCAACTCTTTGAAAGTTCAGACTAAAGGCCGGAGCGGATTCATTGCTCCACTGACATTGGAGCCATCAGCCTCCACTGTTACCAGGTTGGGGAAGGCTGATATAGAAGAAGTTGCAAGTTTAGAGCATATCAGGTTTGCCAAGTGGAGTGTATGTATTGATCCAGTATGAGAGAGGGTGCAAGGTGCCTAGAGGAAGTAGCACTGAATGAGAGGTGGGAATTTTGATAATTCTGAAAATGTCAAGATACAAGAGGGGCCAACTTCTGCTTCCAAGATAGAATTATCCTCTCCAGGCAACAGTTTTCATTTTTGTTCTTGGGGCCAATTTGAATATTCTGGGGAATGAAAGAAAATTACTTGGATTCCTCAAATACTAACAAAGCAATGTGAAATAAGTATTGTGAAAAACTATACATGCAGGAACACAACCTGAGATAAAATTTGGCTGTAACATTTGAGGGAAAGCTCTGTGTAGGCCCAACTCTGTCCATAATATTGATGATCTTTGAACAGTTTTGCTATCTTTTGGTGTCTCTATAAATTTTATTGATGGTGGTTAAAGCAGGGAGGCATAAAATGTAAAGTTCACTTTTTTAAAAAAAGGATGGTTTATATTAATATTTTAATGCTGTATTTAATCAATAAAGAACTAGACACATTTCCAAAATGTCTCCCATTCTGTCTTCTGTTGCATTTTGTCAATTGGTGGCTTTCTTTTCATTGATTGAGAGGTTCCACTGAAAAGAAAAGAAATGGTTTTGAACTGGACCCAGAAGGAATGCTAATGGCATGAAAACAGGCTTGAATGCAAAGAGGCAACAACCCAGAAAAGGTACAACATAGAATTGATAGAATGGTTTTGGAACCCTTTATAGGTCTCAACCAATGAATGGCCTGACAAGAACAGTCTTGAGAACATAGATCAATGAACTCCATCATACAATATTATTTTTTTAAATATAAAAAGAGTATATGACTTTCCTCAGTTTCAGAAACTTCCACATTGACAAACAATCATTGATAGCGGTGCATGTGGTGGATCAGAACCATCCTCCCAACACTGGCATCGCTGGGGTGGGCAGCGGTGGGGTTGAGGTTGCACCTATGGAAGAGCTGGATTGGCTGGCAGTGGTCACGCTGGTGCAATCTCATGGTCTCAACCTCACTCTCCACCCACCCAAGCACTGTCCAGCTAAGAAGCAGCAATACTGGTGTCAGGAGGGTGATTCTGCCCACCACACACACAGACACACAATGCTACTGTCCATGAGAATAAGCAAAATAGTTGTCCCTAAGATTAAACTCAAAAGAGCATTTTTAAAAAATTCATTCAGATTAGCAGTGACAATAAAATCTTGTGATATCAGACCTGCTCAGATAGCATGCTAAAATAGAAGGCAAATAAAACCTCTCTTGCCACTGAGAAGATGGCAAATTTGGTGCCAGGCAAGCCTCCCTGTGTAATGAAATCCACACAGCAGGAATGGGGCCCCTCAGACCCCTGGCCCCAAAATGGCCCTCAGTCTCACCACCTCGACAGTGAGACTCTGCCCAGGCCACCCCTGACTAGCACTTCTCAAGTAACATCTGTTGCCCCACCGGCTATTGACCAGAAGGTTGCCCACAAGTGAAAGTGAATGCAGAGCTTGGGCCGAAAAATCATAGAATAGTAGAACTGGAAGGAGCCTATAAGGCTATTGAGTCCAACCCCCTACTTAGTGCAGGAATCCAAGTTGAAGCATACCTGACAGCTGCCTGTCCACCATTGAAATATGGCATGCCACAACCAAAAAGGCCCTCGAATCACTGCCTGCCTAACTTCAGAAGGTGGGAGGATTTTGAGAAGGGCCACTGAGGATGATCATAATGTCTAGGCTAGTTATTCTGGGAGGAGTCTTTTAGACATTGGAAGCTGATGCCGTTTTAAAGTAATTTCCAGCACTTCAGTAATTGTGCTTGGAGAAAAGGGAGAGCAGCCAAGCAGGTGAGATACCTTTGACTGGTCCTAATTTCTAACCTTGCAGTTGTGTTTTGGCTTAACTGATACTTCAGAAGAGTCTTCAGAGACAGCCCAGTGTAGTAAGAGACTGTAGTACTACAGTCTACACAGTGTAGATTAGCTGAATTTAGGGTTGCCAGGTCAGAAATATCCCAGACCCTGAGATTTTGGGGGCAGACCCTAGTGATGTCACAGGGTGGACCCAAGCGGTGTCATTAAGCATGATATATTAAGCATCAACCAGAGTTGCTTGGCACATACAATTCAAACAAAAACATTTCTCTGATTGGAAATTAAGATAGAAATCTTAGCTAAAAGATGGAGCCTGGATAGGGAACATTTAATATAGCCTACTTGCTTTTAGAGAGAATGGTTGAAGTGCCCTCAGGCCATGCCAGTCACCAGAAGGCCATTGTAGGAAGAAAGGAGCCTAGTGTTGTGGAGATGTTAAATGGGAGCACTCAGGAGTAAAGATGGATGCCCCTGAAGAGCTGCAATTCTAAACACAGTTACTAAGGGACTAAGCCCCATAGAACTCAATAGGACTTACTTCTTAATATATATTGTTTGAATTGCGCTGTTGGTAAAGCTTGACTAGGGATCCTCTGCAAAGATACCCATGTCCAAGTAGGGTTGGCAACCCCCTGCCTTGAATGCCCTGCCCCTACCTTTTAACATCCAAATTCCTTTACAGATTTGACCCTTTACTTCAGAAAGATGTCTGAGAAATGAGTAAGAGTAAGAAGATTCTGTACTCTTTTCTGTCTCCCCTGTGGGCTGCTATAAACTCACTTTGACAGCCAACCCAATTCCAGTGAATAATAATTGACAGAGAGAAAATACAGGTGGTTTAGCCTACCTTCATAGGCAGCAACTTAGGAACAACAATTGCAGTGATGTTGCCCAGTATGTAAATTCTCTTTTACCACTATTGGGCAAGAAACAAACAAGAGGGTGCATCATCAGTGGGTTTAAGAAGGTTGAGCGGAGCACATGGAACCACTGTTGTTGCTTCTATGGATGAAAGTGAGTGAGGATAAAGGTAAATAAAATACAAATAGAAAAAGAAAGATAATGATGAATTCCTAAATGCAATACCATACCAACCACAACAAGATTCCTATGAGAAAGGCAGAAAACTCAGCATACCACAACCAGTCACGATTCCTAACCAAAAACCCAAACAAAAAAATCCTGGCAGCTAGTTAGCCAGTTAGAAATCCCCATGCAGCACCTGACCTGCAGTTAGTGCAAAATGCTGTGGCACGATTGCTGACATCAGTGAGACACTATCAGCACATAATATCTCTCCTCTGAAATCTGCAGTGGTTGCCAATTTGCTACCAGGCCAAGTTCAAGGTGTGCTTTCCATGTTACGGGTGCCACATAGTACTTTTTCTGCTCTTGTAAGAAATCAGTCCTTTCGTGTGGCAGCACCTACACTTTGGAACACCCTGCCTAGTGACATTAGGAGGTCCCTTCATTGTACTCTTTTTGGCACCTGCTAAAAACATTTTTGTTTAGGCAAGCCTACCCAGGCATACAGAAGCTATTATGTTTTTATCTGTTTTTAACTCATTCTTGGTTTCATTATTTTGAATATATTTAAATAACTGTCTTTGACTGTTTTTGCAATTTTTTTGTTTTAATTCTTTCTGTAAACTGCTTTGAGATTTTTTACAGTAAAGTGGTATATACATGTTGTAATTAAAACACATAAATAAATTTTAGAATCACTATGGCCCTCGGGTCTCTTTCCATATTTAGGAACAAAGGAATCTGCCTTATACCGACTCGGGCCATTTGGTACCACCTAGCTCAGTACTAATGATATGGGCTAGCATTGGCTCTCCAGGGTTCCAGGCAATAGTCTTTTCTAGAAATTGAATTTTGGACCTTTGCATGCAAAGCGTATGCCCTACCACTGAGCTACAATCCTTCCCCTGTT
Organism: Rhineura floridana; assembly: GCF_030035675.1. Lineage (NCBI taxonomy): Eukaryota > Metazoa > Chordata > Lepidosauria > Squamata > Rhineuridae > Rhineura > Rhineura floridana. The sequence continues at coordinate 39,833,083 of NC_084485.1, forward strand.
TAAAAAAATCCTTTAAAATTGTTCTTTTCAATTTACTTATGAATACACATCATACCTAGTGCAGATCCACACCATTCATTTAAAACATATTCAACACACATTTGAAAGATAGGAATCACACCACAGAATCATGAGAACTGTAGTGAAGGGTGGTGGAAACTATAACTGTGATGGGGAAACTACACTTCCCAGGATTCTTTAGAGGAAGTCATGTGCTTTAAATGCAAGTTGGATGTGTTTTAAATGTATTGTATGGATCTACATAATAAACTTTGCCTGCATGTAAATCATTTTAATTAATTTTACAAAATGGAAATGAGCTATAAAGTTTACTGGGTGACCATGGGCTACTCACCATCTCTCAGCCTAATCTGCCCCTCAGGATGAAAACAGAGGGGAACCATGACCACCCCAAGGAAG